>NC_064925.1:331274261-332542261 GCF_023897955.1 Schistocerca gregaria | reverse complement strand
TCTTTCAGCAAAGAAAGAAGACGGCGAAATAAGGAGTCGTAAACAATTTGCTGTTTTTTTCCGAAACACAGAGAAAAAACACAATTTCTTCTAAATTTTGTGAAAATGAAGGTGCTCCTTACAACAAACATGCTGGTCTTAAAATTTTTTAATGCAGAATTCCAAAAATATATTTGTTTAACCAGTTTAGAACCTCTTTTTATATCACACTTAAACAGCATTAATAATTATAAATCATCATCATAATGGGAGTAAGAGAAGAGAACAGATTATTTCAAATCATATTTGCAAATGTCTACAGACAGAACAGACTGGGAACTACTGCTTCTAATAACAATGATTATTACTATAAAGCTATTAAAATCATGAGAGGAATATACAAAAATGATACATTATGATACATGGCAGTAGAAGTGAAATAATTTTACGTGGAATGCCTCAGTTAGGGACTTTGAGAAAAGTGAAAGATGTGATGCCTTAGTTGTAATGGGGCAGAAAATTATGGTTGTTTTAGTAGATAGGTCGGTGACTGAGTTATGTTGTACAGAGGGCGATTATGCCAAACTAGCATTCCCTGCTGTCTTGCAGAAGTCAGTTTCGTGCAGAAAAGATTTTGCTCTGATGGGAAAGAGTGTTTCTGCAGTGTTGTTCGCACAAGAGGGTTCAGGCCGAGGAGGTATATGAGGGACTGAAAAAATTATTACCGAGCGAGGTGGCGCAGTCATTAGTATACTGGACTCGCGTCCAGCCATCCAGATTCATTTTTTCCGTGATTGTCCTAAATCACCCCAGAAAAATGCCGGAATAGGGCACAGCGATTTCGTTCCCCATCCTTGACACAGTCCGAGCTTGTGCTCCGGGTGTCGACGGGACGTTTAACCGAATCTTCTATCCTTCCTTTCGGATAAATGATCAAACGGTAAAGCAGACAGTGTATGGAAATCTGTATCTGAGTCTGCACATGGCCAGGATGTAGTACGGGATACGATCGATATAGGAGACAACGAACCAAGAACTTAATATCTAAATAAAGAGACTCTCAGACATCGTCAGGATACAACTTAAAAACGGACAAGAGGAAGCTGTCTGCTTTTCAGACGGAGTTTTGGTAAGATTCGGTGTGAGGTGAGCAGGGAAAGTATTGCACAAGTACGCTAAGTAACACTAAAAAATCTAGATGTCACCGTGGCTAGGACGTCCACCTACGGAAAACACTGTACGAGCAATGAACAGAAAGTTGCAGCAAGAAACAATATCATTCGCAAACTGGCAGGAACTACATGCAGTGAACATCCATCTGAAATGAGGACTACAACTCTTGTTTTTGTTATTCGGTAGGTAAGTTTGAGTGCTCGACATGGCATGTCAGTCAGGTCGACATACCCATAACGAATCAACCCGTATCATCAGGGAACACTTGATGCGAACTCCCAGAGACAACCTGCACCGTCTTATTGGTTTTTCAACAGCGAACATCAGATGGAATGTGGCGGTCAGGGAGGAGACAAACCCGTTTTCCCATTAACAAGTTTAATCTATGAAAAACTTCCAGGTACTATACAGAGCCTCACTGATAATGCATCACAACGTATAAGACTGCGCCTGTAGAAGGAAAGTAAGCGCTCTTCGAAAATCCATAGAAATACTCCATCTCATTTTAATATTATGCAGACCAGTAAAGTGTGTATTCAAATTTTATTATATTATAAGCGGCGTCATAAGCACTTTGGTCCACAGATGTGTGTTCTGCAACACTGTCGAGTCTTCAATTTTGTATTATCTTTTGCACTGAGGTCACTACAAGGCTCTTCAGCTATAAGCTGTGTACCTATGTGAGTACTGTAGCATAATCTTTAATTGTTGATGACATTTTTTTCCTTGCGAAATTTCTATTTCGGCGTTTGTATATTTGCTTTAAGTTTTTCGACTGTATGGTTCAAAAACCTCGACCCAAATCAATATTAATGAGAAACAGGAATCGATTATACCGGCCTTCTGGTGATTGGAGCTACAACATTTGTGGTCACGGTTTTACAGTTATTGAGAAAAGTAAAAAAATTTGAACAATGACGACTCCAGGCTTGATAGCTTCACAATAATTCGTGTCTTGATTTTTAATATAAAAAGAGCGAGCGTCATTAATGTTTCAAAATATTAGTCAGGGTGACAATGGCTAAACACACTTTGTCATGGCTGAACAGTTTCACGCAGGCAGGAGGTAAATACACTACTGGCAATTAAAATTGCTGCACCACGAAGATGACGTGCTGCAGACGCGAGATTTAACCGACAGGAAGAAGATGCTGTGATATACAAATGACTAGCTTTTCGGATCATTCACAGAAGGTTGGCGCCGGCGGCGACACCTACAACGTGCTGACACGAGGAAAATTTCCAACCGATTTTTCATACAAAAACGGCAGTTGACCGTCGTTGCCTGGTGAAATGTTGTTGAGATGCCTCGTATAAGGAGGAGGAATGCGTACCATCACGTTTCCGACTTTGATAAAGGTCGGATTTTAGCCTATCAGGATTACGGCTTATTGTATCGCGACATTGCTGCTCGCGTTGGTCGAGATCCAATGACTGTTAGCAGAATACGGAATCAGTGGGTTCAGGAGGGTAATACGGAACGCCGTGCTGGATCCCAACGGCCTCGTATCACTAGCAGTCAAGGTGACAGTCATCTTATCCGCATGGCTGTAACGGATCGTGCAGCCACGTCTCGATCCCTGAGTCAACAGATGGGGACGTCTGCAAGACAACAACCATCTGCACGAACAGTTCGACGACGTTTGCAACAGCATGGACTATCAGCTCGGAGATCATGGCTGCGGTTACCCTTGACGCTGCATCACAGACAGGAGCGCCTGCGATGGTATACTCAACGACGAACCTGGGTGGACGAATGGCAAAACGTCATTTTTTCGGATGAATCCAGGTTCTGTTTATAGCATCATGATGGTCGCAGCCTTGTTTGGCGACATCGCGGTGAACGCACATTGGAAGCGTGTATTCGTCATCGCCATACTGGCGTATCACCCGGCGTGATGGTATGGGATGCCATTGGTTACACGTATCGGTCACCTCTTGTTCGCATTGACGGCACTTTGAACAGTGGACGTTACATTTCAGATGTGTTACGACCCGTGGCTCTACCCTTCATTCGATCCCTGCGAAACCCTACTTTTCAGCAGGATAATGCACACCACATGTTGCAGGTCCTGAACGGGCCTTTCTGGATATAGAAAATGTTCGACTGCTGCCCTGGCCAGCACATTTTCCAAATCTCTCACCAACTGAAAACGTCTGGTCAATGGTGGCTGAGCAACTGGCTGGTCACAATACGCCAGTCACTACTCTTGATGAACTGTGGCATGGTGTTGAAGCTGCATGGGCAGCTGTACCTGTACACGCCATCCAAGCTCTGTTTGACTCAATGGCTAGGCGTATCTAGGCCGTTATTACGGCCAGAGTGGTTGTTCTGGGTACTGATTTCTCAGGATCTATGCACCCAAATTGCGTGAAAATGTAATCACATGTCAGTTCTAGTATAACATATTCGTCCAATGAATACCCGTTTATCATCCGCATTTCTTCTTGGTGTGGCAATTTTAATGGCCTGTAGTGTAAATTAACAGAACGAATGTGTTGTCGTTGGAGTGGTTGTTCACTTGTTTTTTAAGCAGAGTGAAGCCCAGGCTACGGTGCTGAGGAGAATGAGTTGTGTGGACCGGATGCTGCTATTAGGCCTACCGGCCGTTGAGGACTCGTTACTCCAGTGCACAGCGGTTACCGAAGCAAGCCGCCACCCTTCCTGCCGTTACTGTATGCCATGTTCCGCCGCGCAGTCAGCATTTCCCATCACCCAATTGAAACCTCAATGAACCAGCAACCTAAAGGCTTTTCCGCCTCATTCGAGGCGAACTACGGCACTGTAGTGGATTAAAACACTTTTCCTGCCGCATCAAACTCTCTCACGTTCTAAAGCTTTCAATTTACACTGCTGTCCATTAAAACTGGCAGCGACAAAGGCCCTGTCTCAGTTATGTATCGAGTCCAGCTGAGTTATCATTGTACGAGGAGCGTTCAATAGTAATGCAACACATTTTTTTCAAAGATGGTTTGCTTCTTTCAGGACTGACACGCCATATTGAACCATGCTCACTCCCAACTATGCGTTTTCGTGAACTTCGCTGTCTATCTGTGTTTGGTTTCCCGCCCTTGTTGCGGTTACGTCGTGGTTCTTCGTCCTGATACGTGTGGCAGCAGCGATGTGTATCGATATTTGCACCGTGTACCGTCTTTGGTTTTGTGCATATAGTTTCCGGCTAGGGGGTTGCTGCCGACCAGGGAAGTTATCTCCGCGCGGTGTAGTCGGCTGGGTCCGCTGGCGGTCCCTGCGCAGTGTCAGAGTGTGTGTGGAGCTTCGTGGTTCACCGATCCAGGACGTGATAGTGGAGTAGTGGTTTTAACTACCCAAGCCACGTCCATTCATGTTGTGTGGTTCGTTTCGGTGGTTCGCTGTTGGGGAGGTTTTCCTGTGAGCAGCACCGAGTGTTTCTATTGCTGAAATTTAGGCGCCATGCGCTGCAATTAACTGTATTGGTTGGCTACCATTCGAGTGCACCAGCGGAATTTTCGGCCTTGTGGCCATTAAAGCTTTAGTTACCTGCCCTGGCCACTAACATAGTTTCAGGCGGTGTCCTTTCCCCACCTGTTGTCGCTGTCCAAGCTAATACATATTTCATTGTGGATAATCACGTTCGTAACTGTTGTGTTTGAGTTCTCATGTACCGATTGGTGGCAAGCAAGTCGTTTTGTCGGTCGCTCCGTGGCTGTCCCCTGGTTGGGTTCCGACGGATCAAGTGTAGTTGGGCTCACCACCTGTCACCTAAGTGAACTGGGACAGACCGGCCTCCTTCGAGGCTTCTGCCATTTTCTTTATTGTCCTTCTCACCGGGGTTTAATAGTCTGTTTATAATCTATCAGAGCCAATGGTTTAAAAAATTCTTGCTTTTACTGGATTTTATGTATTTTTGAGTTTTGGGAAATCAATTGTGGGCCTTCAGCTACTTAAATCCTTACATTCCAAAAAAATAAAGAAAGAAAAAGAAAAAAAACGTTGCAACCTTCTGCCTTTGAAAGGTTATGATACTTTATTTTAAAATCTTCAAAATTTTATAGTGGGCCTTCAGCCGTTTATATGGCATCTTGTTTATGTTTGTCTATTCACCCTTACCTTGAGGCTCTCGCTATATATATATATATATATATATATATATATATATATATACTCCTGGAAATTGAAATAAGAACACCGTGAATTCATTGTCCCAGGAAGGGGAAACTTTATGGACACATTCCTGGGGTCAGATACATCACATGATCACACTGACAGAACCACAGGCACATAGACACACGCAACAAAGCATGCACAATGTCGGCACTAGTACAGTGTATATCCACCTTTCGCAGCAATGCAGGCTGCTATTCTCCCATGGAGACGATCGTAGAGATGCTGGATGAAGTCCTGTGGAACGGCTTGCCATGCCATTTCCACCTGGCGCCTCAGTTGGACCAGCGTTCGTGCTGGACGTGCAGACCACGTGAGACGACGCTTCATCCAGTCCCAAACATGCTCAATAGGGGACAGATGCGGAGATCTTGCTGGCCAGGGTAGTTGACTTACACCTTCTAGAGCACGTTGGGTGGCACGGGATACATGCGGACGTGCTTTGTCCTGTTGGAACAGCAAGTTCCCTTGCCGGTCTAGGAATGGTAGAACGATGGGTTCGATGACGGTTTGGATGTACCGTGCACTATTCAGTGTCCCCTCGACGATCACCAGAGGTGTACGGCCAGTGTAGGAGATCGCTCCCCACACCATGATGCTGGGTGTTGGCCCTGTGTGCCTCGGTCGTATGCAGTCCTGATTGTGGCGCTCACCTGCACGGCACCAAACACGCATACGACCATCATTGGCACCAAGGCAGAAGCGACTCTCATCGCTGAAGATGACACGTCTCCATTCGTCCCTCCATTCACGCCTGTCGCGACAGCACTGGAGGCGGGCTGCACGATGTTGGGGCGTGAGCGGAAGACGGCCTAACGGTGTGCGGGACCGTAGCCCAGCTTCATGGAGACGGTTGCGAATGGTCCTCGCCGATACCCCAGGAGCAACAGTGTCCCTAATTTGCTGGGAAGTGGCGGTGCGGTCCCCTACGGCACTGCGTAGGATCCTACGGTCTTGGCGTGCATCCGTGCGTCGCTCGGTCCGGTCCCAGGTCGACGGGCACGTGCACCTTCCGCCGACCACTGGCGACAACATCGATGTACTGTGGAGACCTCACGCCCCACGTGTTGAGCAATTCGGCGGTACGTCCACCCGGCTTCCCGCATGCCCACTATACGCCCTCGCTCAAAGTCCGTCAACTGCACATACGGTTCACGTCCACGCTGTCGCGGCATGCTACCAGTGTTAAAGACTGCGATGGAGCTCCGTATGCCACGGCAAACTGGCTGACACTGACGGCGGCGGTGCACAAATGCTGCGCAGCTATCGCCATTCGACGTCCAACACCGCGGTCCCTGATGTGTCCGCTGTGCCGTGCTTGTGAACATTGCTTGTACAGCCCTCTCGCAGTGTCCGGAGCAAGTATGGTGGGTCTGACACACCGGTGTCAATGTGTTCTTTTTCCATTTCCAGGAGTCTTTTTAACTTCATGTTTTTATCACTTGAGATTTATCTTTTGCTTTAAGATTTCTTGTTTAGAGGCCTTCAACAGTGAAATAATTGCCTTTTTGAAACTCGTAGTTTTAAAGGTTGCCGTTTAGGTTTAAAGATGTTAATAAAATGAAATAAATTACGATTTTAAGGTGAACCTTACCCCAACCTTATTTGGTGGTGGATGGAGAACAGTCCAATGAAGCTCTGAGAGTTTCTCTTGGGTGCACAGACTTGTTAGAGGCGTTGCGTTGTCATGGAGAAAGATAAGTTCATTTCCTTTTTTTTTAAATTCATTTCTTCTGTTTTCTGAGAGAAGCACAATACATTTCAGAGTTGATCCTTGCACCATGAGGGAGGACATCAAACAGGGTCCCAGAAGACCGACGCCATGGTTTTACCTGCTAAGGGCGCACCTTTGAAATTTCTTTTCGGAGCAGAGGTGGTGTGGTACCATTCCATAGATTGCCGTTTTGCTTCCGGTTAGAAGTGACTGACCCATGATTCATCGCCTGTGTCGATATACGACATAAAAATTGTCACGATCAGGAACCCAGCGGTCACGTACCTTTGAGCACCGCAAGTGCTGAATGAGTGTGTCAACACTACCAACAGATGTGTCCAGATGAGCAACGAGGTGCTTGAGTGTCATGCGTCGATTACCACGAATGAGTGTATACGCACGTTCCAACGTTGCAGGCGTCATAGCTGTGTGCAGCTGGCCGGTAAAAGGGAGATCGGACAGGTTTGCACGACTTTATTGCGATGATGGCATGCGCCCCGCCCAACGACTCACCGTGCTTTTGTGTACTTCCACGTGTCCCTAGACGTTCTGCCAGCGCCTATCAGTATCTGCGACGCTGTGGTTTTCCGCCAAAAGAAATTCGATGACTACTCTCTGCTTGTGACGAACCTCCGTTGCAGACGCCATTTGGAAGGCTACGTATAGCACCGCCACCTATCAAAACTTCGCGAAACTCTAGGGGCGGAAAGAGGTATATTCCTCGATGTCCAACAACAAATTGCGGATTATTTCAACCGAAACTGGCAGAGAAAAAAAGTGTAGGATTAATTATTGAATTCCTGCCGTAAATAACTCGACACCATTGTGTGCAACCCGACCAATGGTACAGGTCACCAACAGCGGGTAGCCGACGGCGGGGTAGGAAGGAGGCAGCTGCCAACGAGAACGAGCCCTCGCCGGCCGTTCAAATGGTTCAAATGGTCCTGAGGACTATGGAACTTAACATCTTAGGTCATCAGTCCCCTAGAACTTAGAACTACTTAAACCTAACTAACCTAAGGACATCACACACATACATCCCCGAGGCAGGATTCGAACCTGCGACCGTAGCACCAGTGCAGTTGCGGACTGAAGCGCCTAGAACCGCTCGGCCACACGGGCGGCTCGCCGGCCTTAAATTGATGTTTTTTTAATATTCTAAAAGAAACGTCCCCCACTATACTTGGCTCTGTAAACATACGCGTGCCAAGCTGGAGCTGAGTGGACATAATGAGTCAATGGAAATTAGGGAATAGTAACGGCGCATTCCTGTACAGAAACGCGAAAATATAGTCATGAGTTTAAACAAGGTTTGACTGCAATTCGTATTTTGAGCCAGCTGGAGTGTCCGAGCGGTTCTAGGCGCTACAGTATGGCGCCGCGCTACCGCTACGGTCGCAAGTTCGAATCCTGCCTCGGGCATGGTTGTGTGTGATGTCCTTAGGTTAGGTAGGTTTAAGTAGTTCTAAGTTCTAGGGGACTGAGGAGCTCAGAAGTTAAGTCCCATAGTGCTCAGAACCATTTGAACCATTTTCGTATTTTGGACTTATGGAAGTGTTTCGGAGAATTGATGGGATGGGTTCCTACCCCTACGGACGCAGAACTGATCTGTGACATTTTTAATAGTGAGCTGAAAACCTGTTTTTGACACTGCCAATCTGTTTGTTCCGTGGAAGACTGTTATTCGGTGGTTTGCTTGATTTTTGTTAGTAACAATGATAGGCGCTATTCGTCGACGCTGAATACGCAGTTAGATTTCAACTACTTCAGAGCCTGATTAGGTGTCATTAAGTAGCAATTGTATAGGTGATTTGTCCATGTCGCTTTATTGCGTGTCACCTCCCTACGCCGGAAACGAGTATCCGGTGCGCCTACGTTGCGGTAGGCCAGTTGGTCGAGCAGATATCCGCCACCCAAGTACACTAAGCGCCCCAAGGAGGGAAAGATCGGCACACTGGACACTTCCATATGTAGATGCGCCCTTATGACGAAGACAAGTGCAATCTGACATCGTTCTTCCAGCGTCGCGCTGTTCGTAGAACACAATGAACTTCTTTCTTCTGGTCTTTATTCTCGTCCAGTATTCTTTCATTTTCATATTTTGCAGCCTTTATCGCTCTTCTATCCATGATATTGTTTTTCTGGGTCTCATTATGTACTGGAAACCTATGGTCGCCTGATTTTTTTATTTGAAAGTTACACTATTGTACACCTCTTTTTCCTGTAACCCCCAGTTCTTCCATATTTCTTCGTACTTCTAGGATCGAATTTGCTTTGGCTGTCTTGTTCACAAGAAACTTCGGGCCTTAATCGATGCTGAAGGGGCTATCACGATCATGTATACGCTGCATCAATGGCCAGCATAACTGGTTTACACAGAGTACCGGTAGCTGTGATGTCAGCGATCCAACTCACACACACATATACAGAAAAGAAATGTGGCATCGCAGATTTATAGATGTGAAAGTAGATTTTTTACTGTGAAAACAGTTAAAATAAAAACAAGGGACTGAATGGATTTGTAAAATGATTTATGAATTATAGTGACTGAGAAACACTGAAATATAAAAGAGGTTGTCAAATACAAGCAGTATCAATCGTCTCATCGACACGTTAGTCGGTGGCTTAATAAAACACAAAGATTAACTATAAATCATCTTTCATCATTTTGGAAATAAAAGTGCTCAAAGAAAATTTTTTTTCATTCTAAAGTTTAGTTAGGCGCTAAAGTTAGTGATGGAGCGGAGGGGGATGAGGAAAACACCTAATTGGGGTAATTGTCTATGAAAGGTTGGGAATCACTGGGATGGATCACTGTCTGGTAATGCCTCAATTATGCATTGATCGAAATATTGTCCGGATTGTAGATGCTCATAGTAAGGTGATAAATTCAACTTGTTTATTTTTGCTGCTATATCTTACTTATCTGTCAGCCCTTCCCGTATGTATTTAAGCTCCCAACGTTTTGAATTTTCCTTCAAATGCCATCCATCCATCTAGCAGGCCGCGGTGACCGAGCGGTTCTAGGCCCTACAGTACGGAACCGCGCGACTGCTACGGTCGCAGGTTCGAATCCTGCCTCGGGCATGGATGTGTGTGATGTCCTCAGGTTAGTTAGGTTTAAGTAGTTCTAAGTTCTATGGGACTGATGACCTCAGATGTTAAGTCCCATAGTGTTCAGAGCCATTTGAACCATTTTTTGAAACCATCCATCTAGAAGCTATTTCGATTTTCTTCACTTATTGTCTTCTCGGTGGAGGTCTGTAAATCTGCTTTTGCCTCTTGTCTCTGGAGCTCGGTACTCTGAATAGTCGCTTCTTCTAATCAGCCAGACGATGTCACAATGTCGTCGGCGATGTCTTCCAACCCACTTTAAGATAAAATACCATTTTTGCTTTACGAAACTAATTTATTACCTTTGCTGCGTCTCACTGGACATTTTTTTCTTCTCACCATATCCAAACCAATACCATCAGCGTCCGTTTAAATTCAGTCGCTATCAACACATCTTTTCGCAACTTCCTAGCAGTTGTATCTTCTTAGAAATGAATTCCGCTTATGTCCCACAAAAGCCCAAGCCAGTTTCAATCAGAATTCTCTGTTGTGAATTTGGACGTTCTGTCAGGAAGATAGCGGTAGACTTGAGACACTTTATCTAATATGCTGCCACTCCATCTGAGTGGTAGACAGTTCCGCTCACTGTTCATAGTGTTCCAGGGGTCTCGGCAAATGTCACAGGGGCATGGCCGATAGTCGGCAGCAGGGAACAAAGGACCTCCAGATGGATCCACAGTTCGGATCTCGTTGTTGAAGCCTCCAAACTCCTATCCTAAAATAAAGTTGTTACCTAACTTTCTGGACTTGGACTTTAACTTGAAAGGTGTTTGTATTTGCTGTTAAAAAGATTCTGCCTTTTCCATCGGTACTGATTTGATCTCACATTACTTGCAAACGTAAAGTTCGCTACCTACGTTTGCGGCCATTGAATAGTCGATCTAGGCTTCTGCACGCTATGTTTGTATCGGGCTAGGATACAAAACTTTGCTTCTTTGACTTTCTAATCTCTCTGAACCACACAAAAACATGAAAATTTCTGAAGATTTTCTTAAAACGTAAATGTGTTAATAATTTTTGACGGAAACAGAAGGCAGTCAGTTCGACTCACCCACGTAAGTTTCGAGTTCTCTACTTTGTACCACCATTTCCTTTTCGCTATCTAATAGAGCCGCTGTTTTCTGCAGAAGTTGAGCACTTGTTTTTATGCCTACTAGATCCGTTTTCCACTCTGTCCTTGTCTCAGTTGCTTGCCTCACTTGCTTATGTGGTAATAAAGGGATATAATTTATAAGACTCGTTTTAAATCATTTATCGCCGATGTAACCATATCCCCAATTCTTCTTTAAATTTTTTAGAAGTGTGTGTGTGTGTGTGTGTGTGTGTGTGTGTGTGTGTGTGTGTGTGAGAGAGAGAGAGAGAGAGAGAGAGAGAGAGAGAGAGAGAGAGAGAGAGCGCACTTCCCCTTCAGAATAGCAGAATAACCGCTTAATAAGCCTCTAAAAGTTACGCGATCTTCCTTTGTATTTAATATCGCTAATTCATATTATAGCACAGACTCTTGATCCGCGAAAAACTAGCTGTGATTCTTCAGCCAATCAAAATTCCTTGTCGGTACCGTGTCTGTAGAGAGTTTTTAAACTTGTGTTATACATTTGCAAGAGTGGGGTAGAATCTAGATTATTTGTAACACACAGGAGAATTTGGCACAGTTTCGCTTTCGTTTGTTCAGCAAAGACATTGCTTCACTCGGAGAATTGTCTTAGTAGTTGGTACAATGTTTTAATATTTGACGAGATTGACAGGTTATGGAGTTTCTAATGGAAGGCAGTTGTTTTTATGTAGAATTAAAGAATATATGAAACAGGGTACATCACCATTAAGTAAGGTAATAAATATGCTTATCCCGCCTGCAGGTAAATCATTGTTTCACTGCAGAGCACATGTTGCAGAAAAAAGCCCTTCGACATTCTTATTACAAAGATTCAGCACTGAGGATTAGAATAGAAAATATTTTTTCTAGCAAGTTTTCGACATAATATTCCAGAATGGTAGAGCACTTGACGGTGAAAGGGCAAAGGTCTCGAGTTCGAGTCTTCGTCCGACACACAGTTTTAATCTGCCAGGAAGTTTCACAATATTCCAGTTTCTATACACAGTGTCTCTCGCCTTTCATTTCAATAAAAAAGGGTCTTATTAACATCGTTTGATACTGAAAAACATTCCTCTCTCTTCTTGCTAGTTTTGGATCTAGCTGTCGGCTGCACGGTAAGTCGTAAACGAGCTTGAGCTACGTTCTAGCGGCCGACAAAGAAGCACGCATTCCCAGCAAAAGATAAATGAACTTACGCCAAGCCGTCAGACCGGCCATCCAGCATGAAATATTCCGGATAAAGCCAGTGTGCGAAGCAGCAAAAAGTGAAATCGATTTAAAAGAGACAGAAAGAGAGAGAGAGAGAGAGAGAGAGAGAGAAAGAGAAAGGGAGAGGAGACTAATAAAGTTATGTAGTTTCATACAATAATCAAACGGCTGGCATTCATTATGGAGCACTGCAATATGGCAATTAAAACATTTACGCTGCAATCTGGTTTCCAAGCAGGGTGTTATATTTATTTAGTAGTCGATAAATCACTGGCGGCGGTGATAATTTTCTAATTGTGTCTAGCTGTCACAGAGATTATAAAAACTCTGGTGGAGATGTGTACACTGCAAAAAAATGGGCGAAGCGTTCAGCTTATAATGTTACATAGTCAGTGGAGGCATTCAGGTATATAAAGCGTTTAGAGCAGTTTATCTGATCATGAGTATAGTTATGGCATCCGAAATGTGTGTGTGTGTGTGTGTGTGTGTGTGTGTGTGTGTGTGTGTGTGTGTGTGTGTGTCAGAGAGAGAGAGAGAGAGAGAGAGAGAGAGAGAGAGAGAGAGAGATACTTCCGAAGTTGTGCAGGACGTAGTTTGATGCACGTAGATTTTCTGATTCTGCCAATTCATAGCTACAGTCGAACAGGAAATGATTTATGCTTCAAATGGCTCTGATTACTATGGGACTTAACGTCTTAGGTCATCAGTCCCCTAGAACTTAGAACTACTTAAACCCAACTAGCCTAAGGACATCACACACACATCCATGCTCGAGGCAGGATTCAAACCTGCGGCCGTACCGGTCGCCTGGTTCCAGATTGAAGCCCCTAGAACCGCTAAGCCACTCCGACCGGCAAATGATTTATGCTGGCTAATAACATGCACTGTGGAGGGAACTGGTGGAGTAACTTTTTTGGCAAGGTGCAGCTTTCGCGTTACCTGCTGATTTTCTGGCTGTTCGATACAAAGAACGAACAAACGTAACGGTAGAAACAGTTATGTGAGATAAATGTACACTAAGGTTCCAAAGTTCAGAAGCGCAATACCATGTTCTTTGCTAATTTCGGGTACCATTAATATACTCATGATCAGATAAAAACAGAACACCTTGAAGGACTAGAGATGAGACGTGCATATTCCCAGGACATGTACGTTAGTACGTTCTGCCAAAATGATTAGCGTTTCAACAATGTAGACCCGCGGGTTCAAGGACAACAGTGATATCGCGGTGCAATATCACCTACCGGTAAGATGTGCCTGCGGCTGTTGTCGCTATAGACTGAAGGTAATGGATCAGTGTGACTTGAGCAGACGTGGAGGGTGCCTCGCAGACGTATCCGCGAACCGTACCGGCAGATCAGTGAGTTTGAAAGGGGGCGAATTATTGGCATGAGAGAATGTGTTGTATCCATCCGAGAAATTTCTGCTCGTGTAGGACCAGGTGTTTCGGCAGTGCAACGGGTGTCTGCAGAATACCGTAGAAAACGACGAGATGTGTTAGGTCGCAACACCCAGACCATCCCCACGCCCCTCTCGCACCCGCAGAAGAATAGATACCTTATCGTAATGGCACTGCAGGACAGATCTGCGTCATCTGCAGCTTTGGCGCAGCAGTGTAACGGTGTATTGTCCGTCTGCCTTTGACGAATGTGCAGAAACATGCTAGACGGCAATGGTGTGTGGAACGACGCCACTGTCGACAGGAATGCCATCAGATAGTGTTTTCGGACGAATCCGGGTTCTGTTTGTTACAAAATGATGGCCGCAGACAGGGGGAGTGACGTCACAGTGACTGCATTCAAACAAGACATACAGCGCCAACTCAAAGCCTTATGGTGTGGGGTGCTGTTGGGCACAACCACAAATCAGTTGGTGTGCGTGCAGGACACTACCACCAGCGAATGCCGCCCGCTGTGGCCGAGCGGTTCTAGGCGCTTCATTCCGGAACCGCGCACCTGCTACGGTCGCAGGTTCGAATCATGCCTTGGGCACGGATGTGTCTGACGTCCTTAGGTTAGTTAGGTTTAAGTAGTTCTAAGTCTAGGGGACTGATGACCTCAGTGTTAAGTCCCATAGTGCTTGGAGCCATTTGAGACTACGTGAATGAGATCCTACGAGCCGCGGGGGGTAGCCGAGCGGTCTAGGGCGTCTTGTCACGGTCAGCGCGGCTACCCCCGTCGGAGGTTCGAGCCCTTCCTCGGGCATGGGTGCGTGTGTTGTCCTTAGCGTAATTTAGTTTAAGTCAGATTAAGTAGTGTGTAAGCCTAGGGACCTATGACCTCAGCAGTTTCCTCCCATAAGGCCTTACCACAAATTTCCAAGATCCTACGACCAATAGCCATACCCTTTCTACACAACACCCCAAACGCTATTTTTCAGGAAGACAATGCACGACCATATGATGCTACTCCAACACGTGCCTTCTTAGTGTCACAGAATGTCATTCTTTTTCCTTGGCCCTCCAGACCACGAGACTTGTCGCCAATCGAAAACGTGTGGGGTATGGTGAAACTACGGGTGCACTGCTGCGACCAAATGCCGACCACCACAAATTAACTTTGGAACCACGTGATTGCAGCATGGATAGCTATACCATAGTTCCCCATTGACACCTGATACGCGTCGGTGACATCACGCATGGAAGAAGTTATCAGAGCCCATGACCCATGGCCTACTAGGCAATAGGACACATGCTGAACCGAGGTGACTGAAATGATAATCATTTCTGCAGAACATACTAATACACATGTCCTGTGAATGTGAAACTTCTATCTCTAGTAGGTTTTTTCTGAACATGAGTCTACTGTCACATCCTATCCTTATAATTAGACTGACTGAAATGTTGCCAATCAGGAGGAATCAATAATGACAGTGAATTAGTAATAGTAATGGAAAATTGTAAAAATATAAAAGCAAAATATAGGAGATGTAGCTCAGGTCCAGTCGGAATCAGACGCTACATCAATGCAAATAAAGAATCGTTCCAAATAATATCAAAGTAATTGTTACGACTGCGCTATTTTAAAAACTACAAGAGGGAATTATGATCTATGACACTGATGGTAGCAAACAATCCAGACCAGCAGTCTTCACAAGTTATTGCCCTTGGACCGATATACAGAAACGAAATACCCAATGTTGAATTCATGCTCTGCTAAACCAATATATAAAACAATGTGATCCTGCAATGGGAAAAATCCTACAGCATGCAAAGGAAAAGTCTACAGATCATTTCACCTATATACATCTCAGCAGGAAAGGTACACAATTCATAAACATTTCAGGGCGTTATCAGTAAAGGCTGCATTTATGAAATATAAGTTTGCCCCACCATCAAACACACACACACACACACACACACACACACACACACACACACACACACACAGATATAGATCGATGTCTTAGACATACCAAGCTACACTTACGGAAAGAAAAGGAAAGGAGAGATATACCACTTGCACACAGCCAGACATACAAAGCTACACTTACGGAAAGGAAAGATGATGTACTGAACTGGCTGACAGAGTAGGGAAACGACAACAGATGGCCTGTTGACAAGCCTGGTGGCTTTAGTTGCCAGCTGTCTACAAGTGCTACAATCTACAAGTGACACCACTTTCTATCGAGAAACATGTGTACAAATTTTTGAGAGATATTGGTCCTCGCCATAGATTTTATAAGTTCCCGTGTTATTGCTCTTACTGTTACTAGCAGCAAGTGCCTGGAAGTGTGTGTTTGTATGAGATATATACCCTAAGAAGGAAAGAAAGAAAGAAAGAAAGAAAGAAAGAAAGAAAGAAAGAAGAACCTTTTGCTGTCTACATTTTCTCTGAAGGAGATCAATGAACAAAAGAGATCTATGAATACATTAACGCCATCACAACGATCCGATAAAGAAAATAATGACTTTTTGAACATTTGGTAAAGTATAATAAATTGATAACGAATTAGTCTCAGACTCCAATTAAATTCTCTTCAATTTTGTAATGAAATGACCGATTTCAAGACTTCTATCCTGACCTGTAGCCATTGAACAATCATAAGTTGTCAGTGCATTATTACACAATCTCATTGCATATTGACTGTGTGTTCACAAAGTCCTCGAACTGTTATTGCCGTGAGATGAATGAACGTCGTTACGTTCAAGTAAAATATCTACATAAAATTACAATTTCATATAGTTGCAGGCACGGAATATTTATGCAGTAATATTATCCACTTTATGTATTTTGATTATCATATAATAATTTACAGTGATTTATTCACACACACACACACACACACATTTTGCGCCAAGAACAAAGTAAAACACTGTGATTAAACAGGGCAACCTCTTATTTAAAAAAAAACTATATAAATATAAAAGTTGTATCTCTTCAGTTTCTAAAATACCATGCTGATGTTCTACTACTGAAGTGTTGTGAATATCTATTGAATAGCCCCACGCCTTTGCGATCATCTTATTTACGACATGGTGTTATATCACCTATTGACGACGTTTATGGAATGTTCCGTCCGTGACAAGTGAAAACTGTGTCACATGCCCTTGCTTCATAAGACACTGCGGAGAGGTTTGGAGTTTAATCAAGCATATTGGTACAGCGTCTGGTGATCAGGAAACTTACTCGACCACCTCTCCTCCCCTAACTGGCCAAATGGTGGCAGCGAAAATTTCATGCATCACCAGTAATCGAACCAGGTTACCACCAGATCGAGCGCCACCGCACGGGCTTGCGCTAGCAACTTTTTTTCCGTTCACTGTTCTCTGCAGTTGGTCGGAGGAGGAGAAGTCATATGACACCTGTTGTTGATCGTTGAATATTTCGCTCAGTTTTTTTTTTTTAATTACAGAGTACAGCCAGCCCTCTGATCGAACACGCTGAGCTGCTGAGCCGGAGTGATCTCAGCTATGGAGACGGGTGCTACAGAAAATACACAGATTTCTTAACATCGGACATTATCTCGGCATCAAGTACGCTCGACTTTCAAGTAAACCTATGCTAGGTATACACTTAGATTTTGAAGAGCTTTGAATATGCTGTAGTTTAGAGCAAAATAAGAGATACGTATTTATTTATACATGCTCATACGGCTATTAAGGGGGTATAACACTAACTTGAAAAGAAAATTGAGTTTAGTATTTCTGAATGAATACTGCTGAGACAGTAACAGATTTAAAAAAAACTTGAAATAAAAGCTCTATGGTTTTTTTTATGTAGTTTACGACGCTGCACTGAGATTTGTTGCCGAGCGGTATTGGGCTCTGCAGTCGTGGACTATGCGGCTGGTCCAGGCGGAGATTCGAGTCCTCTCTCGGGAATGGGTGTGTGTGTTTGTCCTTAGGATAATTTAGGTTAAGTAGTGTGTAAGCTTAGGGACTGGTGACCTTAATAGTTAAGTCCCGTAAGATTTCACACACATCTGAACATTTTTAGATTTGTCGAAAAAGTAGTATTTTTTTTTTCTAAATCCATTCTCCCCAGTATTTGGCTTTACATTACGACATTTGACTGATCGCAAAAGCGTATACCATCGTTAATACAAAATTCAGCCATATATGATGAAGCGAAATTCCAACACTGCATTTGTCAGAAATATCACTATATCACTGTACGTGGTGCTTTGGTTTTTTTTTTTTTTTAGTTGTTTGAAACTCCACTTTCTAGAGAGGGCGTTTCGCCCTCTTAATGGGCATATGGGCACGTATAAAAAAATGTGTTTCTTATTTTGCTCTACACGAGGGCTTCCCAACGTGTGCTCCGCAGACCCCTTAGGGGTCCGCCGGCTCTTTCTAGGGGGTCCGCGGCCACCTTTCACCAAATTGTGTAAAATAATGAGTAAAATCATTGAATAAAAATGTGAAAATCAGATCCATCACTATTTTTTCCTGTGGAAAATATGTGTATAGCATTCGAAAGTTGGCAATAACATTCGATCTTTGGCAATAATATTTGACAGTCGGCAACACAAACCAAAACATTGGTGCGGCTCCCGCTGTCGGAGGTTCGAGTCCTCCCTTGGGCATATATATATTTGTGGGTGGGTGTTGTCCTTAGCGGAACTTAAACTTAGGTTAATAGTGTGTGAGACTAGGGACTTATGAAATGGTTCAAATGGCTCTGAGCACTGTGGGAATTAACATCTATGGTCATCAGTCCCCTAGAACTTAGAACTAGTTAAACTTAACTAACCTAAGGACATCACACACATCCAGCATCACGTAGGGACTGATGACCTCAGTAGTTAACTCCCATAGACTTTACATACATTTGAACATTTTTCTTCGGATTTCACGAAAAATTACACACACACACACACACACACACACACACACACACACACACACACACACACACACGCGCGCGCGCGTGCGCGCACTTTAACAGGGCGAAACGCCCTCTCTAGAAAGTGGAGTTTCAAACAACTAAAAAAAAAAAAACAAAGCACCACGTACAGTGATATAGCGATATTTCTGACAAATGCAGTGTTGAAATTTGCGCGAATGCTCCTTACACAACAGTTGCCAAACAGTGGGAGTGAACAGACCACAGGCGGCAGGTTGTCAACAGCGAACAGTTTGGACGTGGCGTCGATTGCTCTTGGAGGAAGGCAGCTCCAATGTGTGAAATGTCAATTACCAAGTAATATTAATCAGGCTATAGTGTGTTGAAGAAAGGAAGTAAATCCACTAGTAAGTGTCTGGATACAGTGGGAATTGGATCGTTAGTTTCAAGTTGTTTTCATATCTCTCTAAACCAAAGACTATTGATACTCCGTGGGGGGGGCGGCAATGGGAACATGGCATTTCCATTAAGAAGCTTTCAGTTCCCATGGGCTTTGCTCTGAAATTTAAAGTTCCTGTGTTTTTGACTGACTAGGGGTCCGCCATGGATTTTCGACTGAAGAAGGGGTCCGCCTGCTAAAAAGGTTGGGAGGCCCTGCTCTACACTATTACACCTTCAAAGCCGATCAAAATGGAAATGAGTCTCTTGGGTATGTTTACTTGTTAGATCTGTGTGTGAATTCCCCCAAGTTGGACAGATGCGGGCGAAAGTCTGCAGTGTGGTGCCATGCGCCTCGTACCGGAACCGGACCATGACCTCTGACACTGTAGTCGAACGAGGCGCACGCCGTGTCGCCCGAGTCTCGTCTGCTCCGCGGATGCTACGAAGTTTGAACGGGGCAGGGCGTCGCCCCGGCGAGGTTTCTGGGCTCGTGAGCCCACTCGGACACCGCGGTCGCTCTTCTATCGGCCGTCGCAGAGTGTTCTAGTACGAGAGAGGCGCTATCAGCTGGCCGGCAATGCAGGTCCCTGTCGGTACCGATCGATGTGCGCGGTGGCCTAGTTGCCGGGGGCAGCGCACCGCGCGCATGCGCAGTGTGGCCCTCCGCGGCGACGGCCGTCTAGCTGCAAGGGGCAGCGCGCCGCCAGTCTCGAGCCGACAGCCGGACAGTGTTGTCGAGTAGTTCATGCGGTAGAGAGACACACAAACCCGCTCGCCATGTCGGAGGACCCCGGCGGCGGAGGAGGAGGAGGAGGCGGCAAGCGCCTCAAGGACCGCGTCACGTTTTACGAGCGCGTGTGGACGACGAGGGGCAGCGGCGGCGACGCCCCCGAGGGCGGCCTGGTCGACGTGGCCGAGGTGGAGCGCCGCATAGCCGAGGAGCGCCGCCGGCGCCAGGTGGAGGCGGCGGGGGCGGCGGCGCCGGAGGCGGTGGCGGCGGCCCAGCAGCGCCTGCTGCGGTCGCCGCTGCCCGAGGGCACCGTCACCACGGTGGAGAAGGTGACCGAGGAGGGCGGCTCGGCCGGAGGGCCCCGCATGGTCACCGTGGAGCGCGTCACGGTGCGCCGCACGCTCGCCGAGCTGCCGTCGGCGTCGCCGCCGCCGCCGCTGTCCAAGTCGCCCTCGCTGGCGTCCCTGCGCGCCGGCGCCGGCGCCGAAGACAGCAGCGACGGCGCCGAGTTCCGCAGCATCGCCGCGCGCCTCGAGGCCGTGCGCAATCGCTCTCAATACGACTCGCACATCGCCGAGGTCAAAGGTCAGCACCGCCCGAAAGGCCGCTCTCCCGAAAGCCACCCTGCCATTAAATGACACAGATCACACTAAAACTGTCGGCGGCGCAAACTGCCATCTCGCTGCGGAGACTGCTTACTAACGTGATGATAATCACAGCAATATTAACAGTTCCTACCACATACACCCTTAAGCTCAGCAGACGCTGGCGTCGCCTGTAGGGGACACGATGACTGTCAGGAATCAATATGAAGACAAACCGGTACAAATCGCGTATTATTTGCTGCATTACTAATTTCTCTCATCAGGCACTAAAATCTTCAAATATTAACGGCCTCGTCGCCATCGTCACTTCGCATTGCCGATATTCCTGAGCAGACGTTTGTTCCTGGCACGTGTTACCATCAGGGCTCGGTACCATCACCACCATAGTATTTTAATTTGTGTAATTATGGAGCTCTGAACCTTTCACGCCTTGCCATGTAAGTATCGAATATCTGAAATTGGTCTTGTCTGACGCAGAAAAAAATTAAAACAGTGAAAAATATGAGACTGTAGCGGATTATCTGTACCTTAAGTAATTCTTAGGCCACATATCACCAGCATAATATCTATGTCCCTTCATGAAGGTGAAAAGGTGGTATAAAGCCAAGTATACACACCATATGGAATAAGAAAATTACTTTCCACCAACTAAAAATACATCTCCTAATCTGCGAATTTCTTCTTCTTGTCTCTCTCTCTCTCTCTCTCTCTCTCTCTCTCTCTCTCTCTCTCTCTCTCTCTCTCGCCCCCTGTATCTCTCTTCCCCCGGTATCTCTCTCCCTCTCATGGTACTTACATCTAATGCATCCATCATCCATTGGTGGATAAAAATTTCTTCCAAAATACTCCATCTATTAAGATCGTCTGCTTTTCGGTGTTATACAAGTCCTTATAATCAGCTCTGACTCCAGAAGGAACCGTTGTGCTTAGCATCTGTATATTATTATAAGGGAGGATAACATAAATAATACAATAGATATAATTACATATTTTTTGGTGAACGCTAATAGCCATTTTAACGACGATGATTCTTCTACCTCGATTCTTAATCTCGCGTGATAACCACGAAAAGTAAGACAGCATATGGAGACATATAGTAATTTCTCTCACACTCATTCGCCAACGCAACATCAAAATCGGGAAAAGTAACACTACGAACGACTATCCACCGTACGTTCTACTCTAATTTCCCCATTATTTACATTAAATTTATGTACTTTGACATACATATGTCCATTCAGGTATGTGCTACCTGTTTCCTGATGTTGACCATCTATCTTATGAGAAATCATCGCCTAGTTGTTTCTTAGCACAAGAAATACTTCCTTCACTTTGTCTCGCCAAATGCCCCCCCCCCCCCATCTAATTATTCTGTTTCATAGCAGTCACTATCACATACTGAGCTCCACAATAAATTTTTTCAGAACATAGTGTTCCAGACCATGAGCTTTGACTTTCCTTGTGGCCTTTCTTTTGCGTTCTTGCCAATATAATAAAGTGTCTTAGCAAAAATCTCTCCATTTTGTTTCTCACACAAATTCATCTACCATCACGATGCCAGGAATAAGAGACAAAAACTGATGAAATGATAATGAAGATTTGGGACTAATACTTTGTCCAATTGGGCTTCAACAGAGAAAAAGCTGCTCCCAAGCAAGAATCGTCGGAAGGTGTCGGTTGTGGCCTCGAGATGTGAACCTTACCGGATTTTTGGGTAAAGCATGGAGACCTAGATCGTGTCGGATGGATACAAGTCTTGTGTTACCTCTTTGCTGCGCACCTAACGTTGATTGCAGAACCTAGATACTGATGCAGAGCCATTAACCGTATGTTCGGTCAATTTGTATAGTAATTAACTTTGGACGCAATACCCCCCTATTACATCTCCGGTTTATTGACTAGCGAGAACTGCTACTCTCTAAGGCAACAGTGAGCCACGACGATTAACCTGACAGTGCGTCACTTAAAGAAAATGGATTACCATTCTTGCTCTCCTAATCAATCAGCCTCTGACGGCAGTTAACGTTATTAACGAAAAATTTAAGTTCTGTCCATATCGAAGTAGCTCTCATTGCTACAACGGCAGGAAGAACCTCATTACGGAATGGGAAATATGTAGGCCTACATACTTACTAATTCCTACAGTATTGTTGCTATACCTACCAGATACCACACCCGAAGACCCTTTCGTTACTGACATCTTTTTTATACTGCGTCTCACATATATTTTTATCGTGAATTCAAGATATATTGCTCGTGAGCGATTACGTATTTAATACGATGTTCTTCCCAGGATTCCTAGCTGCCAAGCGATTTATTGACGGCTGTTACCAACAGCTTTAAGAAAATAGACCGACATATGTTTCACAGACGACTATTCGTAAACCTATTAAATATGTCTGTTTAGAATTACTAGATGTATTGATGAAACTCCTTGCCAAATAAAAAAACTGTCGTCGGATCGGGACTCAAACTCCGAACCTTACCTTTCGCTCTTATTTTTGGACAACATGGTTGTGGAGAGAAGCAGCGATTAGCTGAGATTTATCAACTATTCAGGAACAGTCTTAATCGCATTTATTATTATTATTATTATTATTATATTATATATTATTATTATACCGCCAACCGGTTTCAACTCGACGTAGGGGTCGTCTTCTGGACGTTTACACCATTGGTCGACTGCTGGTGGTGTCACTCCTGTCTACATTGGGTCGACCAATGGTGTAAACGCCCAGAAGATGACCCCTACGTCGGGTTGAAACCGGTTGGTGGTATCATAATAATAATAATAATAATAATAATATAATAAAATAATAAATGCGATTAAGACTGTTCTTGAATTATTGAACGCTCTTATTCTCTCTCTCTCTCTCTCTCTCTCTCTCTCTCTCTCTCTCACACACACACACACACACACACACACACACACACACACACACACTTCCCTCTCCCCCCTTTTTTTTACAAAGTTCTGCACTGTTTTTCAAATTTTAAAACATCCTTAGTCATTATCATTAGATACTTCAAGTTAAGTACATAAAAAAACTCTGGTTTTCATTGACCCACTGGTCTTATAAACTGGAAATAAGAGTACCCCTGCCCGCTTTAGAAACAGTCTGCATTTTAAGCATATTTTGTTTAGCGTTTTTCAAGACAATTTACCCAATTGTTTTCTTCCATCAGGTGAGAGTGTTGATAGCTCGAAGACGAACTCTTCAGCATCATAAAAAACATTCCATTTCAGCCATCACTTATGACGTTTAGCTGAAGGAGTTTCGTGTTCTCTTTGCAGCTCATTCGGTTTCGATCTTTAGGAAATTCCGCATCGGCACTTAGTACTTGGGCAGCTTACGATTCACACTCCGCCCTCACTGCTGCACTTCTTCCAATGCTTTTCTCTAGCTTACCCAAGTTTATGTAATCGTATTTATGTGTGCAGACACGAAACTAGTTCCGTCAGCCAAGAATCGTACTTCAGGGTCTCGAGCGGAGAACGCTGGTGGTAGTAGCAAGCACCTTTAATGAAAGATGTCGCTGATAGCAGCGGTAGGCCCATCTGTTTCGAGAGCACTCGGGCTGAGCGCTCGCGGACAGAGAAAGCGGCCCGACCGTGATCTGCTCGGCGAAACCACTTTCACGCGTGATGGCGGCTGCGCCATCGGGGGCTGGGTGCGGCAGCGGCGATGCAGACGCACCTCTTCAGACCCTGAGGGCCAGCCACGGAGGCGGAGGCGGCAGTGCGGCGCGCCTCTGCAGTTCCGGCCGCAGCACGGCTGCACGGAACCGTCGAAAGCTGTCACGTTTCGGGCCCCGATCTCACGCTCTAAGCGCAAAATCTCTTTTACTAACCAAAAACTGGTAGCCAAGATCGCAGGAACTCTTTTTCTTCCATGATTACCAGTTTCGGTGAAACTAAAGCCGCCATCATCGGATCTTAGGACACATACAGGTTACAACATCAAGACAAACAATGGTGATATTCCCAGAATGAGATTTTCACTCTGCGGAATGTGCGCTGATATGAAACCTCCGGGCCGATTAAAATTGTGTGCCAGACCGAGACTCGAACTCGGGACCTTTGCCTTTCGCGGGTAAGCTGTGAGGCCCGGGCGTGAGTCGTGCTTGGGTACTTCACTTGGTGGAGCACTTACCCGCGAAAGGCAAAGGTCCCGAGTTCGAGTCTCGGTCCGGCACACAGTTTTAATCTGCCAGGAAGTTTCATATCAGCGCACAGTCCGCTGCAGAGAGAAAATCTCATTCTGGAAACATCCCCTAGGCTGTGGCTAAGCCATGTCTCCGCAATATCCTTTCTTTCAAGAGTGCTAGTTCTGCAAGGTTCACAGGAGAGCTTCTGTAAAGTTTGGAAGAGACGAGGTACTGGCAGAAGTAAAGCTGTGAGGACGGGGCGTGAGTCGTGCTTGGGTACCTCAGTTGGTAGAGCACTTGCCCCCGAAAGGCAAAGGTCCAGATTTCGAGTCTCGGTCTGGCACACAGTTTTAATCTGCCAGGTAGTTTCAATGGTGATATTAATAGTTGCCTATAACAAGCAGGCCTTACAAAATTGTCGTAAGTAGCACATAAAAGTCCAAGAGAGATGACATTATAAATGTTAAGTGTCTCCATCACATACAAGCGCAAGCTAGCTACTACCCAAATAGGGTAACCTGAATGTGTCCTAAGATCCGATGATGGCGGCTTTAGTTTCGCCTAAAGCGGTAATCATGGAATAAAAAGGATTCCTGCGATCTTGGCTACCAGTTTATTGTTTTACAACCATCTAAATCGCTCCCACATGAGCACAATGTGCTCCCTACAAAATAGCATCTCTTTTTGTTCAGAACTTGCAAGTATCCACAAAAACTGAGAAAGTATAGAATTATGCTGCTCACTTCATCACGGAAAAAAATAATGCAACAAATTATAAAATAATTTATTAAGAGTGTTCTACGTGGCGGAACAAGAAACCGACTGGTTCCAAGTGCCAAAAAGGCAGTTTCCTACAAGTCCCATTAACACTGAGGCACTAAGTTTTATTTGCGATAGTACAAGTACAGCAGTAATGTTTTAACTAGTAGTAACTCTTAATTTTAAAAAAAATTCTCACAGCTTTTAGTTCTTTAACAAGAAAACAAAAAAATTAAATTCAAGCAAAATAGCTCTCAGTGTTGACTTCTGTTTCTTACGCAACTTCGTTCTTGAGATCAGAGGTTGTTAAGTGTACTGTAAAGCGCCCTGTGCTGTTGAGGAACAAAAGGCAACATCGCCAACAAGTCTTCCCGTTTCACAATTGATAAACATGGTTGGTCTTTCAGATGAAGTACAGCAAGACATACATCGGGCAAGGTCTTTCGCCTTTAGAATTCATCGATATTTTTCCTGTTCTTTTGTTTCAGGGGAAGAATTTTTAATAGCTATTTGTGATGGATGAGTATGAGACACTCTGATCTTACTTCATTTGGAGAGTTTACGTCGTTGCAATGATAACTGTTTCAGTAGTATCGTTAAATTCAAAGAGGCCAGTTGTACGCAATGGAATTACGTGGAGTGGGTTCATAGCTTTAGCTGACTCGACAAACTTGTATAAATCTTGCGAAACAGCGGCCTTGTTTACCCTTCTTTGTTTCTCCACAATTGCAAAATCTGTCGCAGCCAAAAATGTGCCTGTCATCTCTCCAAATTATCCAAGGCTAACAGGACGTCAGCTTGACGCATGACGCGTGGAACCCTACAGACCACTGCTTGGCACGAAGACCACGCATCATCTAGTACTGAACAACTGAAACATTTTTGCCATAATTTGGCACTTGGAACACACATAAGAAAACGCAACGTAGTACCGAAAGCGCACCAGTACTGGAAACGCGTTTTGTGAAAAAAATGGCAGCGCAAATATCTCTGTTATAATATATATTGAAAACCGACTTTTACTGGTACGAGTGTACGACAGGGGCTCATGAAAAAAATACTGTGAGACATTATAAAACGTAAATAAATATTAGTTTCAACACAAGCCTATATAATTTTGTGACAGACATTTTTGTATCGCTAGTATATGGGGAATCGCACTGTGAAGTCCGTGTGCGCAAATTTTTCTTCAACCTGTATGTAGGGTGGCCAACTTCAGTGACATGAAAAATCACAAAAAGAAACACATAGGCTGCATCGCAATACATGCCGAGAACTTGAAAAGCGAAGTTGACTATTGAAATAAATTAAATGCTTTGCTATTACACGTCCCGCGATGCAAGCGTGATCCCCACTTATCAATGTTTGTGGCAGGAAACCCTAATATTACTTTCGACCCTTGTAACGTACGTCACTCACACCGCGATTATGAGCAACGTGGGGGTCACGCTTGCATCTCGAGATGGGTAGTGGCGGAGAGCTTCGTTTATTTCAGCGTCAACTTCGCTTTGGAATTTCTCGGGATGTGAATGACGTATTGCGATGCAACCAACGCCGTTGATTTTGAGATTTTTCATGTTACTGAAGTGTATATATATATATATATATATATATATATATATATATATATATATATATATATATATGTTGGTAATGTGCACTATATATATATGGCAATGTAGCAACGCCGTAACCACATGTACAGTAACTTCGTCTGTCAGTATATGGGAGTAGTGCTGTGCTGTTGGTGCAGCGGATAGCGTTTTGGGTTTGCATGCGGGAGGTCTAGCGTTCGACCGGGATCGAGGCGAATATTGATTTCCGATACGTCTTAGAACTTCTTGTGTTAGTCAACATTGGTTACACCGTTGAAACGCTATCTTTGTGGGAAAACCCCACATCGCGTCGTAATTTGAAAATCACATTAAGCAATAGGTAGCCAAATAGAAGGGCGATTAAATCCATTCACAGGTTGGAGGAAGGCGAGAGCATAACACCTCCAAACTAACTTAAGAGTTGGTGAAGTCTTTACTTTCTCCTGTGAAAGGAGTTTGGCTGCATTGAGGGAAGTGGCGTAGCAGTGAAGGCTCTGGAATTGCGCTCTGGAGAAACTCGATTCAAATCCCCATCTGACAACCCACATTTAGGTTTTTCATGGTTTCTCCAAATATCAGGATGGTTCCTCATATTGCTCCCAACCGACGTAGTACTCCGTCACTAACAACCTTGATGTCAACAACCCGTTAAGCCCTAATTTTCCTCCGTCTCCTTTTTTCCTTAGACTGGCTACGCATGGAGTATAATTATTTGTAGAGGCGTGAAAAGAAACACCCCTCGTCTGATATATCGACTGCAAAACGTCCAGCCATCTTCGCAGAGAGCAGTAAGACTGATGATACGGTCCTATAAGCCCCAAGACCACACCAGCGCACACCCTGGCACAAACATTAGCAAGTGAAGAAATACTACAAGGTGGCGCCTTCCGCAACGGTCATCACTGTCGATTATCTCTGCTCATCAGCAATAGGAAACCATTCACTCACGAGATGTATGGACGTTTCGCAGTCGAAATACCAAAAGAGAAGCTTATATTCCCAAAACTTTTCAGGTCAAGAATTACATTATTTTCCATTGTGATAACTGTCACACTTGTTTTCATCATACGGAGCGCTGCACAGTTCGCGTGTAGAAGCAGACTGACGTTTGGTGATTTTTATTCATCGACTGACGTCTACTACAGAGGTAATAAAGTTCACACATTCAAATATAAAGCATTTATATACTAATAATTATACAGCATCCGCAAGAAAATACATGTACTACAAATAAAAATTAATGATAGGTACTGAACATTTAACAGTGATTGAATGCATTATTTGAACATTAATTAAAATCTAGTTATGAATATAGCACCTAATTTTGCAGTGTGTCTTGGCTACAGTGCGATGTTTAGTTAGTTGAGCCGTTCAGTTTTCTGTGTGGAAATTCCATTACTAAGGTCTGTACTGTTTGTTCTGGAGCGCCCATCAACATTGAGGATTTTCAGCAATTTTCCACTTAAAGATCATGGCATTCGTTCTAGTATGCCATATTATGATTCTGTTCAGGCGGGTCGATGATTTCCGAGACAAATGCAGTCGTGGAAGGAGTTTGGTTGGACCTATGCAGGCCGTGTAGTTGCGGTTCTGAAAGGATATCCATTCTTATCTGCGTTGTTCTCCCAAGTCAAAGTCATGGTTCCACGTAGGCTTCCTAGATTTCAGCCTATTGTGGGACAAGGAGCCCGATGTACTCGTATTATTTGCTCGTAGATCTATGGAGACCGAGATATGACTAATCTTGTTCCATTGTTGAGTCATTTGCAGTTGTCGCCTAAGGTTTTGGAGCACATACTGTATTCAAACATTATGAATCACCTCGAAGGAAACGATCTATTGATAAGTAATCAGCATGGTTTCAGAAAACATCGCTCTTGTGCAACGCAGCTAGCTCTTTATGGCCACTATCGACAGGGGATCTCAAGTTGATTCCGTATTTCTAGATTTCCGGAAAGCTTTTGACACCGTTCCTCACAAGCGACTTCTAATCAAGCTGCGGGCCTATGAGGTATCGTCTCAGTTGTGCGACTGGATTCGTAATTTCCTGTCGGGAAGGTCGCAGTTCGTAGTAATAGATGGCAAATCATCGAGTAAAACTGAAGTGATATCAGGTGTTCCCCAGGGAAGCGTCCTGGGACCTCTGCTGTTCCTGATCTATATAAATGACCTGGGTGACAATCTGAGCAGTTCTCTTAGGTTGTTTGCAGATGATGCTGTAATTTACCGTCTAGTAAGGTCATCCGAAGACCAGTATCAGTTGCAAAGCGATTTAGAAAAGATTGCTGTATGGTGTGTCAGGTGGCAGTTGACGCTAAATAACGAAATGTGTGAGGTGGTCCACATGAGTTCCAAAAGAAATCCGTTGGAATTCGATTACTCGATAAATAGTACAATTCTCAAGGCTGTCAATTCAACTAAGTACCTGGGTGTTAAAATTACGAACAACTTCAGTTGGAAAGACCACATAGATAATATTGAGGGGAAGGCGAGCCAAAGGTTGCGTTTCATTGGCAGGACACTTAGAAGATGCAACAAGTCCACTAAAGAGACAGCTTACACTACACTCGTTCCTCCTCTGTTAGAATATTGCTGCGCGGTGTGGGATCCTTACCAGATGGGACTGACGGAGGACATCGAAAGGGTGCAAAAACTGGCAGCTCTTTTTATATTATCACGTTATAGGGGAGAGAGTGTGCCAGATATGATACGCGAATTGGGATGGAAGTCATTACAGCAAAGACGTTTTTCGTCGCGGCGAGATCTTTTTACGAAATTTCAGTCACCAACTTTCTCTTCCGAACGCGAAAATATTTTGTTGAGCCCAACCTACATAGGTAGGATTGATTATCAAAATAAAATAAGAGAAATCAGAGCTCGAACAGAAAGTTTTAGGTGTTCGTTTTTCCCGCACGCTGTTAGGGAGTGGAATGGTAGAGAGATAGTATGATTGTGGTTCGATGAACCCTCTGCCAAGCACTTAAATGTGAATTGCAGAGTAGTCATGTAGATGTAGAAGGTAAGGAGTGGCAATATTCGAGAGAACAGGTACCGATGAAAGTGCCGTGGATTTGAATGTTCTAGCTATTAGCCTTACCCTATTGTTAATGTATAATTCTGTCTTTTTAACATGCCAGCTTCACCTCCATAGAGGAGAACAGACCAGTGCTCGTGCACCTACGTGTAGTGCATTTCATGTGCTCCACAGGTAATTCCAGTACTTTTTCTAATCAAGCTGTTTCTGGTTTTCTGTTCTTGTTTTGTGGTTTCGAGACGCTTTTTTTAAAGGGTGAGGAAGTGATCTAGGTATTGTGTATTGAACCGGGGACCTAGAAAAGACGGATAGGCTTCATCCCCGCCGTAGCCCTCAGTGGTTCACAGTCCCACATCAGGCTACAGCAGTCCACTCACCCCACCGCCGCCCCACACCGAACCCACGGTTATTGTGCGGTTCGGCCCCCAGAGGACCCCTCCTCCTCCCTCGGGAACATCGTCTCATACCAGACGAGTGTAACCCCAAATGTCTGCGTGGTAGAGTAATTATGGTGTACGCGTATGTAGAGACAGCTTTCGCGCAGCAATCGCGGACATAGTGTACAGTGTAACTGAGGCGCAATAAGGGGAACCAGCCCGTATTCGCTAAGGTAGATGGGAAACGGCCTTACAAACCATCCACAGAATGGCCGGCACACCAGACCTCGACACTGATACGCCAGGCGGATTCGTGCCGGGGATCGGCACGCCTTCCCATTCCGAAAGCAGCGCGTTAGACCGCGCGGCTAGCCGGGCGGGCACGATCTAGGACTCGAAGACATTTTGGGAACTGATTGTGGTTTATCGTTTCATCATAAAAGAATACGTTTAGTCCTCCACTGGCTGTGTGCTTGCTCAGTTGGGAAAGCATACCTCTATTTTCTGAGGTTTTGGCACAACCTCCACTCCCTGTGGTATTTACTTCCAGTGTCTAGATCCTTACTGATCCTTACTTGCTCATAGTTCGTGTGACTGCCACCATGTCATCAGCATAACAGAATTTTCCGCATTTCGTATCTGGGGACGTCAGTTGTATATTGATTGGAGAGTAGCGGGGCCGGTACTGATACCTGCGGTAATATGACACACAGTGATTTCGGGGGCGGGGAGATAGCGCCTACACGGCGGGTGTGATGCGCCCGCGGCCAGCGCGAACGAGGAGAAGTGCGCCAAGCGCAGATAGCGCGCTGCAGCGCAGATAAGACGTAGAGACAGCCGGAACCGACACGCTTCTCCGCCCGCCGCCAGCAGGGCACGCCCTCTGCCTTTCTCCTCGCAGGCGTCTCCCGCGAGCAACACGACGCCAAGGGGCGAGGCGATAAACTCTCCTTCATCGCTCTAGCCGCTCGCTGTGGCTCGTCATTCGTCACGTTTCCACATAACTATCTCCATCTCTTATTCAGAAGGAAAGTAAAGGCTCGAAAGTGCAGTAAACTGTGGTGAAACCTATACCACCATCACCTGGCTGCTGGTATGAGTTTTAAACTCTCGTCTACGCTACAAAAGTCTGTTACTACTTTTCCCATAAAGCTAAGGATGAATAGCGCTATTAATTAATTTCGTCCATGATCGGGTGAAAATCTTTCGACTTGATGTCACTTAGGCAATTCGTGTGCCAAATCTGCCTGTTATCCAAGTAGGGAAAGGGGACCTACAGTTTAACGTTGAATGCTAATCATGCGTCGTTCGTGTGTAACACGAAAGGAGCAGAATCTCGTCATCTGCGACATAAGTAATCTCTGTTGTAGGTATCGTAAGAACTCTCAGATGTTTTGCGTGTGCGTTTTAAAAACTTTGTCGCACTCATTTTCTCACTTGCCCCACTATGAAAATTACAAAAGAATGTTACAGATCACTTAGGAAAGGAGGAAACGAAGGGAGAAACTATGTGATCCAAAGTATCCGGAGCCCCCCCCCCCTTCCTCAAAACATAAGTTTTTCATATTAGGTGCATTGTGCTGCCACCTACTGCCAGGTACTCCAGATCAGCAACCTCAGTAGCCATTAGACATCGTGCAAGAGCATAATGGGGCGCTCCGCGGAACTCACGGACTTCGAACGTGGTCAGGTGATTGGGTGTCACTTGTGTCATACTTATGTACACGAGATTTCCTAACTCCTAAACATTCCTAGGTCCACTGTTTCCGATGTGATAGTGAAGTAGAAACGTGAAAGAACATGTTAAGCACAAAAGCGTACAGGCCGACCTCGCTGTTGACTGACAGAGACCGCCGACAGTTGAAGAGGGTCTTAATGTGTAATAGGCAGACCTCTGTTCAGACCATCACACAGATTCGAAACTGCATCAGGATCCACTGCAAGTATTATGTCAGTTACGCGGGACATGAGAAAACTTGGATTTCATGGTCGAGCGGCTGCTCATAAGCCACACATGGCGCCGGTAAATCCCAAACAACGCCTCGCTTGGTGTACGGAGCCTAAACATTGGACGGTTGAACAGTGGAAAAACGTTGTGTGGAGTGACGAATCACGGTACACAGTATGGCGATCCGATGGAGGGGTGTGGGTATGGCGAATGCCCGATGAACATCTGTCAGAGTGCGTAGTGCCAACAGTAAAATTCGGAGGTGGTGGTGTAATAGTGAATAGTGTGGTGGTGTTTTTCATGGAGGGGGCCCGCACCCCTAGTCGTTTTGCGTGGCACTATCACAGCACTGGCCTACATTGATGTTTTAAGCACCGTCTTGCTGTCCACAATGCACGCCCTGTGGTGGAGTGGTTGCACGACAATAACATCTCTGTAATGGACTGGCCTGCACAGAGTCCTGACCTGAATCCTGTAGAACACCTTTTAGATACTTTGGAACGCCGATTTCGTGCCAGGTCTCGCCGACCGACATGGATACCCTCCTCAGTACATCACTGCGTAAAGAATGGGCTGCCATTCTCCAAGAAAACTTGCAACATCTCATTGGACGTAGGCCTCCGAGAGTGAAAGCTATCATCAGGTCTAAGGGTAGGCCAATACCATATTGAATTTCTGCATTACCGATGGAAGGCGCCACGAACTTGCAAGTCATTTTCAGCCAGAGCCAGGTGTCCTGATGCAGGGTGGTCCATTGATAGTGACCAGGCCAAATATCTCACGGAAAAAGCATCAAATGAAAAAACTACAAAGAACGAAAATTGTCTAGCTTGAAGGGGCAAACCAGATGGCGCTTTGGTTGGCCCACTAGATTGCGCTGCCGTATGTCAAACGGATATCAATTGCGTTTAAAAAAAAATAGGAATCCCCATTTTTTATTACATATTCGTGCAGTACGTAAAGAAATATGAATGTTTTAGTTGGACCACTTTTTTCACTTTGTGATAGATGGCGCTGTAATACTCACTAATGTATAAGTGCGTGGTCTCACGTAACATTCCGCCAGTGCGGACGGTATTTAAAGGTCGAAGTCGTGTTGATGTATGGCTACTATGATCAAAATGTCCAACGGGCGTGTGCTATGGATGCTGCTCGGTATCCTGGACGACATCGTCCAAGTGTCCGGGCCGTTCGCTGGCTAGTTACGTTATTTAAGGAAACAGGAAGCGTTCAACCACATGTAAAACGTCAACCACGACCTGCAACAAATAATGATGTCCAAGAAGGTGTTTTAGCTGCTGTCGCGGCTAATACGCACATCAGTAGCAGACAAATTGCGCGAGAATCGGGAATCTCAGAAACGTCAGTGTTGAGAATGCTACATCAACATCGATTGCACCTGTACAATATTTCGATGCACCAGGAATTGCATGGCGACGACTTTGGACGTCGTGTACAGTTCTGCCACTGGGCACAAGAGAAATTACGGGAAGATGGCAGATTTTTTGCACACGTTCTATTTAGCGACGAAGCGTCATTCACAAACAGCGTAACGTAAACCGGCATAATATGCACTATTGGACAACGGAAAATCCACGATGGCTGCGACAAGTGGAACATTAGCTATCTAGGCGGGTTAATGTATGGTGCGGCATTATGGGAGGAAGGATAATTGGCCCCCATTTTAACGATAGCAATCTAAATGGTGCCATGTATGCTGATTTCCTACGTTATGTTCTACTGATGTTACTACAAGATGTTTCACTGCATGACAGAACGGCGATGCACTTCTAACATGACGGGTGTCCGGCACATAGCTCGCGTGCGGTTGAAGCGGTATTGAATAGCATATTTCATGACAGGTGGATTGGTCGTCGAAACACCAATCATGGCCCGCACGTTCACCGGATCTGATGTCCCCGGATTTCTTTCTGTGGGGAAAGTTGAAGGATATTTGCTATCGTGATCCACCGACAACGCCTGACATCATGCATGTGCGAACATAACGGGAGGCGAACTACTCGCTCTTGAGAGGAATATCGTTACTCGTATTGCCAAATGCATTGAGGTTGACGGACATAATTTTGATTCATTTATTGCATAAATGTGGTATTTACAGATAATCACGCTGTAACAGCATGCGTTCTCAGAAATGATGAGTTCACAAAGATACATGTAGCACATTGGAACAACCGAAATAAAATGTTCAAACGTACTTATGTTCTGTGTCTTAATTTAAAAAACCTACCTGTTACCAACTGTTCGTCTAAAATTGTGAGTCATACGTTTGTAACTATGACAGCGCCATCTATCACTAAGCGAAAAAAGTGGTCCAAATAAAACATTCATTTTTCTTTACGTACTACACGAATATGTAGTAAAAAAAATGGGTGTTCCTATTTTTAAAAAAGCAGCTGATATCCGTTTGACCTATGGCAGCGCCATCTAGCGGGCCAAACATAGCGCCATCTGGTTCCCCCCTTCAAGATAGACAAGTTTCGTTTTTTTTAGTTTTTTCGTTTGACGCTTATTTCGTGAGATATTTGGCTCGGTTACGATCAATGGACGACCCTGTGAAGAAATATTGCCTATGTGCGCTATGAAAGGAAAATTTTCCCACAAACCGATTCAACTTAAACGAAGGGGTTTTCCAGCGAATAACACCGTACCAATTCGCTTGCGTTTATACGACACAGTTGTATGAAGAAATTGACATTGTTAAGGTGGCAGAGGAGGCGTAAGAATTTCTTCTTTCTTTTTTCCCTCCACTACATTTACGAACGCAGGAGGAAGGTATATGATGAGTACTTTTTGAACTAGCGTGCACGATACATAAAACTTTAGACTACGTAGTATAAATGTGAAAGAATTCTACTGCGTTTTGATACTGAGCATCTTAATATGTATCCATATTAAAAATTAAAGTCCCCCGCGGCGTTTTGCTGTCTGTACATGACACTAATTGACACTTAGTGCTACTCGTGCGAAGCGGGGGCGGGTATCTATTTTTATTTTAAAATCCTCCATTTACATGAAATTCGTCTCGCATACTAACGTCCAATTAGGTATAGAGCCCGCACAATGGAACCCACTTATTACGGAAATTAAGGAAGAGTAGCGTGGGTTCTTCATGATGTCACGGACGTGCTGTTGTAATCACAAAGGGCAACTAACGTCGGTCAATTAGCTTCTAGTAATGGAACAACAGAATAATCACTGCAATGGGCGCGTGAGGCTAATTGTTGAGATAGTGAGGACCATATTCAGACTTCATGGGAAAGTGTGCAGGAAGACGTTTTTCCCCATAATTTTTTTCTCACCAGTGGAGTATTCAAAGGTTATGACGAAACGGGGAGGGGCGGGAGAGCAGAAACATTGTACCGAACACACTTGGCAACGATTACCTTTCCCACTACGAAAAATATCTAGTACAGCGGGAACTACCTTGTGTGGTGAAATTGACGTCTGTATGCAGCGAATAAGTAAGAACTTCAGAAAATAAGTTACACATGTTGTGCTACACTAACACCATTGTGCAGAAAATGTGATGCATTGTCAAAAGAGAGTACATGTTCTGGATTTCCTACAGACACATTTACGCTCCTGTACAGGTAACAGGAGCATTAGAGTGTGGGAGTGCAACGGCCTGGGACAGGACGATTCTTGTGGGCAAAACGTCTAAATAGCACACACATTCGCTTGAAATTCTGGCGGCGTATAGAGCAAATACCACGCCGCATCCAGCCGTACTGAAATGACGTCAATAATTTGACCAAGGCAGCATAGACGTGGGTGACGCTGTTCGGGAAGAAAGGCTATCGACATCGAAGATAGTCGTCGATGTGTAGGCAGTTGCAGAATTTTTTCGCAGCACTCGCATTTTTTGCAACGGTGAGGGCATTCGCACTGCTGTTCTAAATAGCTGCATCACCAAGGAGAGAATTTCTATCGTGAACAACTGAATGTTATTTACAGAGACTTGGTGACTACGTTGAAAACTACTGTCAAGGGGCGCACATAAAGTCCGGGAACACTTTCAATTATTTATTGCGCAAGAACTAAAGAGATGTCATACATATTGCATTTTGAAGAGATACTGCGAAACTTATTTTTTTTTTTTTACAAACATTCAATATCCAAACCATGAGTGACCCGACAGACGTCAATACGGTAACCGAATTCTCGCCATAGCCGTCCCAGCATGGCATCGTCGACTGTGGCAGTCGCTTCCCGTATTCGCTCCCGGAACTCTGCTACTTCACGTGGTAGAGGCGGTACATACACCAGATCTTTAATGTGTTCCCAGAGATGAAAGTCACACGGAGTGAGATTTGGTGATCGGGGAGGCCACTTCATGAAACAGCTGTCCTCTTCTGTAGCACGGCCGATCCATCTATGCCGCAGCTCCGTATTCGGACCCACGAACTTAACGATCAAAATGGGGTGGAGCCCTATCTTGCTGAAAGATGAACCGAGAGTCCGATTGCATTTGAGGCATCAGCCATTGCTGAACATGTCCTAGTAGGAATATCCAGTGACAGTGCTTTCGGCAAAGAAGAATGGTCCAGTTTTCGGCATGACAAGGCACAAAAAACATTTACCTTTGGGCAATCGTGCTCAAATTCAGTGCATTCTTGTGGATGCTTTGTACCCCAGAGGCGACAATTACGCCTGTTCACTTTCCCATTAGTGTGAAAAGTGGCTACGTCGCTAGGAATTAAGCGATCTACAAAGCCATCCCCATCCTCATTCAATTGTTAAAACTGCGAACAAAACTTAAAACGCTTGTCTTTGCTGTCGTCATTGAGTTTCTGCACCACTCCAATTTGAATGGTTTCATAGACAACTTCTATTGCAGGACTTTCCACACTGCCACTGGAGCCATTTCGAGTTCACGGGAGGCACGACGCACCGATTTCTTTCGACTCCCTATGAATGTCTCTCGTACACGCTCCACATTCATTTCACTCACACTGGGACGTCCTCTTCTCTTTGCCGGGTTCAAGCAACACATCGTAAAGAATTTGTAGTGCCAATGGTAAATGGCCTTCCTTGTTGGTCGCTTCTTACCGTACTTGGCTCTAAACGTACATTGAACACCTGCAGTACACTTGTTTTTGTCACACTCCAACACACAGAAATCTCGATCCGCACCTGAACGCGCCATGTTTGCGACTTGCGCCGACTATCGGCAAATTACCAAACTACACTGTGGCGGTATAGAAAACAGCAAATCCCTCATGATGGATTAAATACTAGGGAAGGCAGAGAGAAATAAAGACGATTACTAACTTCGGCCACTGCCAGGTTATTCACAGAGTATTCTAATATCTATTTATCACTGCCATCTGCGATAAACTGTTACATTTAAGGGAATACTCACACGTTTAACTTGGCGATGATTTTTATCAGAATATTTTAACGATCTTTAAGATGGCGGTAAGCCGAAACCGGTAATAAAGTGTAAAGAAATCTGTGTGATCATGACGGACTTGTGAAAATAAAAATGTCAAAAATAAAATGACTGCGGACTCATTTACAGACTTCATGTCTTCAGTTGAATACTTAATAATAATATAATAAGAAATTGTACAGACAAACGTTCCTCGTGAGCGAGTCTATTACTGAAAACCGCATGAATGACCTTATAGTAGCTTCTGATGTTAGCCCTTATATGCAGACCGAAAAATGCCGTGGGTCCTTCAATTTATAATATGTACACGTATTAAGACGCTCAGCGTCAATACGTGGTAGAATTGTTCCACATCTGTATTGCGTATTCAGCAGTTTTATGTATCTGGCACGGTACTTCAAACGTACATATGTGTGTGTCTAAAGTGCTACACAGCAATCAATAAAATTTACTTGGCCTGCCATAATGACATGTAACTCATATCTTGACGTCCTTCGTAATTACGAGTTACCAAACATGCAGACGTACATTCGCTCGCAGGTCTAGTAAATTCGAAAGTAATATTCATTACTTACTCATATCTCACCATAAGATTTATTGCACCTATAGGTAGAATGTTAAGAGCGGTTAACCTCGTATAATTGCTGTTTATATTGTCGGTACAGAACGAACCTAATTTTGACGGCGAAGTGAAAGCGAGTCGTTAAAGAGGAACTGCGCCGAACGAGCACTCGCAGTAGATAGCGGAGCGCTTTGCAGTTGCGGCAGTCGAAGCCGAAAGAAATGAGGTTACGGGACCGTGTGGACTGCGGTTACGGAAACTAGACTACAAATACAGCTTAAGGCTTCATTGACAAATCGCTGACCGCAGAGAATTACGCAGTAGGTCAGTCTCGAAGTTACCCAGATATTGATACGTAGAGCCCTATGCGCGGCACACGTAATGTTGTTTCTCTTACGAATATCATAGTATTCCAAGATACCGTTCTCCCGGCCGTTGCCAGCTTTCGTGACCGGAGCCGCTTCTCAGTGAAGTAGTTTCTCAATTGGCATCACAAGGGCTGAGTGTACTAAGTGGAAATACTACAGGATACATCCATAATGTTAGCTTACTAACAGAATCGAATTACGCGCTGTTATCTTTTATACAGGACTTTGGCCTACCAACCAAGCAACAATTCACCATTTGCCTAAGTACAGGATAGACAGAATAAAATCGGCTTGCAAAATATTTCATATACTACAAGACAGGCAACCCAACTCACATCACCTGCCAACTCGTGGATTATGCGCGTTGAGTTGCCTATGTTAAAATGTTTGGTGAGTTGGTTGGTTAATTTGTGGGAAGGGACAAAATAGCGAAGTCATCGGTCCTTTCGGATTAAGGAAGAATGGGCAAGGAAGTCGGGCGTGCCCTTCCAAAGAAACAACCCCGGTATTTGCCTGGAGTGATTTAGGGAAATCATGGAAAACCTAAATCAGGATGGCCGGAAGCGGGTTTGAACCGTTGTCCACTCAAATACAATTTCGGTGTGCTAACCACTGTGTCACCTCGCTCGGTATATTAGAGTGCATGAAATATTTACTGCGGCAGTTGTATTTTGCCCACATTATAGTTTTCTCTCGTACTATTTGATGTCAACAGAACTACCTCCTGGACAATAACATCAGCTCTTTACAACTTCAAGTAGTTCCTCAGTCGCCGCACTAGCAGGGCCCCTATGCTTCCCTTCCCCCCCCCCCCCCCTCCTGCCGTGGTACTGAAAATCTGTTCCCCTGTGTGATAATTAGATACACTGACAGTTTAGCCAGGCAAGTGAACTTAATCATATTCTAAAACACGTGTATTTTAGTGAATTTCTCAATTTCTGCTGATGTTGTTTCCCGATCTGTTTCCAGTACTCTTCTCGGAGTTTTCCGTAGCGGGAAGGTTTGAAACGAACTGCATTATTTTCTATCATTTTTAAATGTGGTTAATATGGATTGGGATGAATCGGTTTCTTAATCGACACTGGCGAAGTACTATTAATAAGAATATTTATGCTGATGGTTCTCCGCACCTGAAATAAACTTTTCGATCTTCAGAGTTTTTCTATAATAATTTAATGCATATCCTGGATAATCACCGATCTGAAAAAGATTAGCTCAGAGTGAGATGTACTTTCTTTTTGGCTAATGATCGGCAAGTACTGTAATGTAAGTAAAACCGAATATCGGCGCAGGTTCCTTGTCGCTCGACCACTCATCAAAAAGAATTCTTATTTGTCCATTTTAAGAGCATAAAATGATCCAGGGAAATCAATATTCAGTTTCACCTTACATAGTTTTATTCATCCCCCAAGCACGAATCCACGCAAAGATCAAATGTTGATGGCAGTTATAGCAACTATTATAATCTCCATATTGCGAGTTAATAACTCTCACGTTACGTTATTCGACCGCTAATTCAAGAAAACGAGCACATGTCTACTCTTTTCTGTGCCACACCCTCACCAGAATAATTCCTTCCTTATTTTTTGAGGAAAGCCGGGAGTAACGAATGCACATTGAGGCAGTGTCCTAGCCACGTAACCCTTCAAATTTGGCATTCAACGACACCTTAGGCGAAGGATTAAGCGTTCGATCGTCATTAGGGTTTCCTCTAGGATTGACCATGGAGGTGTTACACATTTTACAGTGAACTAAGTGTTTTGCTACAGTGTTCTCTAATCCTGTAATTATTCATCGGTGTTTGGAACATTCGCTTTAGGCGTGTTCGTATATCGTAACACGTTGCGGAACACATTTTTCCGCGGGTTCGTTTAGTAAAGTGTAAAGAGCATGCTCTTCCAACTCCAGAGGCAGACGCTACACAGGAGGCGTTGTGCACCATGATGTCGTTTACTGTTAAAATTCTGAGACGTACGTTCCTAGAAGAGTCAGCCATTCTGCTTCTTCCTACATGTATCATGCGTGAAGTTTATGAAAGTGAAATTAAAGAGATTCGTACTCGTATGGTGCCATAATAACAATCGTTCACCCCGCGCATCATTTGTGGATAGAAGACTAAATGGGGAGAGTGACAGTGTTATACGAAATACCGACACCTCGATAGAGAAGTGTACCCCACAGTTACATCATGTCGAAACAGAGTATTTATAATATCTGACTGATGGAGACACCCCTGTAACATTAACATCTGTCGGTTCGTCTATAGGCCTTAGGTACTTCCTTGATGGACGCAATAGTAAATAAGTGTTAGAGGCGTGCTTCCTGATTTTTTGATAGTTGTCACTGCAACTATTGGAAAGACTGCCGCACCGCTACGGGAACGATATGTTAGTATGCCCTCTCAAACGATACTCTTCCGACAAAGTTGCAAATAAGATTCCACTACGTGTATCAGTGAGGCACGCAAGCCACCCCATTGCTTCGTGATTGCATATTCCTGAATGTCTCGTAAAGTGATGATTATTATTTCGCCTTCAATCTTATTGAGCATGTGCTCCACCTGGCTGCTATTCCTGTATTTTCCTTCTCTTTATGATTCTCTGGTACTGACCGGCCCTGTGTCACCCTGTGTCAATGGCGTCATTGGATGCCTTGGGGTCAGCACACCGGTGTACCGTTGGTTCTCAGTTTACGTCATCTGGAGCCGCTACTGCTCGATCTAGTAGCTCCTCAGAATGCATCGCGAGTCTGAATGGACCCCTTTCCAGTCCTCCTCCAATTCCTTCTCTTCCGTATGGCAGTCAGCAGCGTTGATAACGCAGTAAAGCAGGCGGACTTCGTGAAATAAAATTTCGCGAGAAATTTGAAACCTCCCCGGGATCTAGCTTGTTCTACGATTTTTCGGAAGAACTGCCGGATGTCAATAACCAGCAGCCGCGTTATTTCGGCGCATCTGAAGAAGACACAGCACTGAAATACCGTGGGAGCAAGTTATTGGCACCGTGCAGTTCTCTCGAAATTTCGTGGACCGAGCGCTCCACGATTGGCGCGTGGCCAGCGCATCGGGTTTCCTAGATTCGCGAGTGGGAGGCAGCGGCGTGCTGCGTCGGTGGGAAGTCCTCGGCGGCGGCCAGCCGTCCAGCCCACTGGTCGATAGTGTGCGGACCGCGGCTGGCTAGCGAGTGCACAGCTGTCAAAGTCTGCCGTCACTAGCCCCGCGTTGCCTGCCGGTCGATGCACAAAGCACTAGAGCAGAAGCGCATACGCTGGGTAGATCTGTGGAAGATGTTAAACTACGGAATAGTGACGTACGATGACTGAGACACTTCCACGTAGCCAGAAACAAAGATGTCACAACCACCACATCCGTTTGCTCAATTGAAAATAAGTACACGCTCCAAGCCTACTACAGTAAAGAGCCAAAGAAACGTACACCGGCCTAATATCGTGAAGGGCTCCCGCAATACGACGTGGCGTGGTCTCGACTAACGCCCGGAGTAGTACGAGTACGAGGGAGTGGAGATGTCTTCTGAACAGCACGTTTGCAAGGCATCCCAGAATGCTCAATAATGTTCATGTCGGGGACGTTTAAACTCTGTTCCTGCAGCCTCTCTGAAACTATTCTGGACGTGTTGGATGTCGCATTGTCGTGCTGGAATTGCCCAAGTCCGTCGGAACGTACGATGGACGTCAATGGATGCAGGTGATCAGACAAAATGCTTAGGTACATGTCACCTGGCAGAGTCGTATCTAGACGTAACAGGGGTCTCATATCACTCCAACTGCAAACGCCCCACACCATTGCAGAGCCTCCACAAGCCTGAACAATCCCCTGCTGATATGTCGGGTCGATGGATTCATGAGGTTGTCTCCATACCCGTACACGTCCATCCGCTTGACACAATTTGAAACGAGACTCGTCCGCCCAGGCGCTACATGTTTCCAGTCATCAACAGTCCAATGTCGGTACTGACGGGCCCAGGCGAGGCGTAAAGCTTTGCGTCGTGCTGTCATCGAGGGTACACGAGTGCGCCTTCGGCTTCTGAAGGCCATATCAATGACGTTTCGTTCAATGGATCGCACGCTGACACTTGTTGATGACCCAGCATTGAAATCTGCAGCAATCTGCGGTAGGGTTGCACTTCCGTCACGTTGAACGATTCTCTTCAGTCGTCGTTGGTCCCGTTGTTGCAGGACCTTTTGCCGACCGCAGCGATGGAGATTTGATATTTTACCGGATTCTTTACATTCACGGTACACCCGTGAAATGGGAAAATCCCCACTTCATCGCTGCTTCGGAGATGCTGTGTCCCACTGCTCGTCCGCCGACTATAGCACAACGTTCAGACCCACTTAAATCTTGATAACCTGCCATTGTAGCAGCGGTAACCGATCTAACAACTGGGCCAGACACTCGTTGTCTTACACAGGCGATGCCGATCGCAGCGCTGTATTCTGCCTCTTTACATATATCTGTATTTCAATGCGCATGCCTCTACCAGTTTCTATACGCTTCAGTTCTGAACCGCGCTGCTGCTACGGTCGCAGGTTCGAATCCTGCCTCGGATTTGGATGTGTGTGATGTCCTTAGGTTAGTTAGGTTTAAGTAGTTCTAAGTCTAGGGGACTGATGACCCCGATGTTAACTCCCATAGTGCTTACGCCCATTTGAACCATTTTTCTGCCAGTTTCCTTGGCATTTCAGTGTAGTAGTGGCTCGGAAAATGCTGATTTCAATTAACAACCTGGTGGAAATGAAATCTTTCTTCAAAGTGTTACCAGTTTACCCAAAACATCCTTTCCTTTAGTTCGATCCGGGCTGTACCTTCAAGCTTACAAAAAAGCACCGATGACGGGAGGAAGAAACGAAGTGAACCTTAACGGTTTGACATCTTAGGTGCCGGCCAGTGTGGCCGAGCGGTTCTAGGCGCTACAGTCTGCCTCGGGCATGGATGTGTGTGGTGTCCTTAGGTTAGTTACATTTAACTAGTTCTAAGTTCTAGGGGACTGATGACCTCAGACGTAAGTCCCGTAGTGCTCAGAGCCATTTGAACCATTTTTGAGATCTTAGGTGATGTTACTGAAGTGAGTATAAAATGGAATACATGGCAGTATGCGACCAATCTTCAGTACGACTTTGCACCGCCTCTGGCCTGGATTCATGCGCTAATGCGGTTGGGATGTGTGTCGCAAAGGCGTTGTTTTATGTTCTCAGGCAATTTGGCGCGCTAGTGTTGTATGGTAAGTAGTCCTTGAAAACCTGGATACTGGCGCTGGCTTGGGGTTGACGTCCGAGATGGTTCGAGCCATGTTCTATCGGGGGCAGATCCGGGGATCTCGCTGGCCACAGGAGTATTTCAACATCACGCATACAGTCCACACAGACAGGTGACGTGTCTGGACTAGCATTGCCCTGTTGAAAAATGTCACCACGGGGTAGAGACCGACCACAGTGAATGTGTTTTTTGTTACACGTAATAGTAAGGTTTATGAACCTTTCTTCTGTACGGAAATAACTTCGACTGATAGACTTTCAAAAGGGGTTGTTTCTCCAAATGCAAAGAGGATCACATAACTGCATTCCCTTTCGCGACGGTGGCCCGTCGCCTTTCATTCTACTAAGGATGTCCTGTCCTATTTTAGCTAAACTTTTCCCTGACGCTAGGTGTACAGTGTTGGAATACACGACATTGTTCATTGCCTGTGGCCACTCTCTCCCCATATATTATCGCATGTGATTTGTACGAAGTATGGTTTTCGTGACAACAATGCCAGTTCAACTTCGAGTAATAAACCGTTCTACTGCCTCTGCCATGAAATTAGCAAATAACTGGAAGATGAAACCAATATGAGACGAAATTGAGTATTGACTTAATTAAGCCTCTTCCCTTATGGCAAGGAAACTTTTGGTCGGATTCTCGGTAGGTTACAGATTTTTCGTGTGTCTGGAAGTTTTCTAACAGAGGGCAGGAAGTAGGACATTTCGAAGCCCTTAGGTTCAAATGGCTCTGAGCACTATGTGACTTAACATCTGAGGTCATCAGTTCCCTAGAACTTAGAACTACTTAAACCTAACTAACCTAAGGACATCACACACATCCATGCCCTAGGCAGGATTCGAACCTGCGACCGAAGCTGCACCGCGGTTCCGGACTGAAGCACAGCTAGTGCGGGCAACTGGACTTTTAAATCAATTTTATATTTTAATAGTTTTAACACCCGTAACACCTATTACACTCTATGAATTGGTCAATCAGTCATGTTCAGGGTGTTTCAGAATTCATGTTACACACATCTAGAGGTTGTAGAGGGGACTTGGCAGATCAAATTTTACATACGATCCCGTGTCCACAAACGTCATCCAACGACGCTACAGACCGTCAGGCTCATAGGCGCCGGCGCCTGTAAATGTATGCACATACACGGCGATTCCGTAATAATGACAGCGAAGGATAAATGTATCAATTTGACGTAGGGGTCTCTGTATCGGAATCAAACTGAAGCTCTTAGAACAGTTCGGCCACAACGGCCGGCGAAGTCCTTAGGTCATTAGAAATGGAGCACAAGCTCTAGTTGGGAAACGAAATTAGTTGTGCCCTTTTCAAAGAATTCCTATGATCATTTGCTTCAGTCGATTGAGAATAATCATGGAAAACCCGAATGCGAGATCTGTGTATTCCCAACTGGATAATTTGATTATCGAGTACACATCTTAAGAGAATTCATTCTGTTAGTTTGATATTATTCGTGTTACCAGCGTCACCCAGACCACACAAACACCGAGGAGCTGCAAAAGCTTTAGGACTCTTTCAGTCAATGCATACGTATTTTAATATACGAGGGAGTGCTGATCGGTAATGCCTCCGAATCTTTTATGTGGAAACTCTTAAAGCTTTTGAGATAAAAGAAACTTTTTTAATATTCTTCGTCTTTACTCTTCGAGTCTACATATATTCTAGGCCCTCCCTACAAAGTGTTGTACAGGCACCCTTGCCTCCATACTGCATCCGATGGATACATGTCCCTCAATGACAGACCGCTATGTTGGTACCGTCACTACGAGATATAGTGTCTACCTTTGTTGACGGACCGACAACCCCACCTCTTCTTGCACCCTTTCATCACTGTTAAGGTGTGGTCCTCGAGGGCGTTCTTTAAGTTTCCGAAACAGCTGAAAATCGGATGGGATCAATTCGGGACAGTATGGAGAACGATCAACAAAAGTGGATGCTAGCGTTGGATTTTTGCTGGTATCGCAGAGCTCATGTGTGTTCTGACATTGTCATGCTGAAGGAAAGTGTGATCCACGAATGGACGAAATCTTCGAATTCGTGCTTGTATTTTTCTGAGGATTTTCTCACGCGCCGACGTAGCGTCATGTTAAACGCTACATTTCGGAGCCCTCTAGCAGCAGGGGGGGGGGGGGGGGGGGGGAGCGGTTCAAATGGCTCTGAGCACTATGGGACTTAACATCTGAGGTCATCAGTCTCCTAGAACTTAGAACTACTTAAACCTAACTAACCTAAGGCTGTGGCTAAGCCATGTCTCCGCTATATCCTTTCTTTCAGGAGTGCTAGTTCTGCAAGGTTCGCAGAAGAACTTCTGTAAAGTTTGGCAGGTAGGAGACGAGATACTGGCAGAAGTAAAGCTGTGAGTACCGGGCGTGAGTCGTGCTTCGGTAGCTCCATGGTAGAGCACTTGCCCGCGAAAGGCAAAGGTCCCGAGTTCGAGTCTCGGTCGGGCACACAGTTTTAATCTGCCAGGAAGTTTCATAACCTAAGGACATCACACACATCGAAGCCTGAGGCAGGATTCGAACCTGCGACCGTAGAGGTCGCGTGGTTCCAGACTGAAGCGCCTAGAACCGCTCTGCCACTCCAGCCGGCCGCGAGGGGTGGAACTTGAGTCGTCAAAGTGGGTTAAGTCGGCCGAGTAATATGCATGACATGTAATACCTCAACTAAAATTGAGAACAGTATAAAAATTCGTAGGCATTACTATTCAGCATGCTCTGGTACATTATTGAGAATACTGTCTTAAACTCTGATCCTTCTTCTGGTAACACACTGCGATTTAAGATGCAGGCTTGAAAGGACCAAACCTGACTGTGGTTGCTAAACATTCGATCAACCGTTACAACAGCTCTATCAACGCTTGGAGCTTATTTTTCCTGCTCTTATTTTCGGGGCGTTGGGAAAACACTTCAGAGAATAAAAAACAACGTTATCGACTGTTGACAGGCCCAGCATTGTTCAATGTGTTTGTAGACGGGTTAGCATCCGCTAGTGTCCATAGGGCGGACACGTGTACGACAGAAGCGGATTCCGTTCTTAAGTTTATTGAAAGGGAAAGTTTTCTCAAGAATGTTTTTCTTAATAGATTCTGCAGTCAATCGAGGAGAAAACTATCCACAGAAAGAGACAGTTTTGCATGTCAAATGCAGGGCCGCAGAATTTCATCACACAGTGAAAACATCCATGGCTTCTCCTTCTTGAAATTTTCAGCTTATGCAGGTCGTTCACAAAAACATCCATGGCTACAGGTACCTACTGGCCACAAAAATCACCGGCGAACTTTCGGTTGCAGAGAGAATCTCGTATCTTGAGGCTCTCTTAAGCGTTTATCGTGTTGCTCAGGACCGTTGTTTTCATGATTCGACACCCGTCAGTTCGTGTAAGGGAAGAACATCTTGCGCGCCATATTTATGTGAATTTTGTAAAATTTGTTTTGCTTAAAAGTTGACCCGAACGACCGCCTTGTCATCTGCTGTCAAAGGCGTCATCGGATGCAGTATGGAGGCAAGAGTGCCTAGAATTGGTGGTATGGTAGATCTTTAATATTTTGGAAGAGAAGTGTCTGCTTGTAAATAGGCTAAAAGATTTTCAGTTCCTACCATGTTAAAAACCAGTGTAATACTAACTTTTAAATTGTTTTCTTGAAAGAAAATGGCCTGAATACACTATATATTATTTCTTTTCTCCGAGAGCTAGGAGAGGGGGGGGCGGCTCGGGTGTGGGTGCATGTCTTCGTTTTTTAATTATTTATGCGTTGTTTTTCGCGAGGAGGAGATTGGGAACCAGCCCAGCATTTGCTTAAACGAGCGTGGAAAACAGCATAAGATTCGACTTCTTGTCTCACAAGTTAGTGCGCTGCACTAGCCCACTCAGATGAGTCCACTGAGACGGAGACTTGAACGAAAAGTTTACATTTCAAATAAAGTTATACTAACTAGAAAGATATTTCGTACTGGAGGCTCATAATCTAACAGACGCAATTATCTCGCAAATGACTTGTGCGCAGACAATGTTTATTGGAAAGATTTTGCTTATGTTATCGTATATTTTCACCCCATGTCCGTTTCTGCTGTTAAATATGACACATCTCTTGTACCAACTGAGATACTGAAATAAGTACTTTTTGTAACGGAACGTTATATTTTCTCTGACGGCATTCGAAAGCTCTTGAACATAAGAGTATATTGATGTAAAGCTTCTTAGTATTAACATTAGACTTTTCAATAAATGATCCGAGAAATGTGTTAAGCTGGAAAGGTAATACCGCGTAAGCATTGCCAAGCTGGACTCTGACGCCAGGCCCCGTCGTTATATGCAGTAAGACGATAGGCCTACGCCACTGAGATAAAACGCATTTCCTCTTGGCGACGTAGATATGGTGTCAGCTACGATTATTGTAAATGTATCTACACAGTGTCAAAAACTTATGGACGCAAATAGCTTTCGCGTTGTGTGTTGCTGCCAAGTAACATAGCTCAATGAAGCTTGGACCAGGCTGTAATGGTACAGCACAACACAGCATTATACAGAAGGTAACCGAAATAAATACGCAGTAGGGAAACAGAAATGACATATTCAAAGCAATAACGGTTTTTGATGGTACCCTGGACGTGACAAAATGCGGGACATGGTTCATAATAGGGTGTGTGATCACCAGATCAGCACGGATGGCAACTATCCTCTGCAACGTGCTCCGATGCTGGCCAAGACATTGGTTAGGAATTCTTGTGGGAAGACGTTGCATTCCCCCATCAACGCGGTTCACAACAGTTGGGCGGTCGTTGGTGCAATACGCCTCTCCAATGCATCCCAATGTGTCCGATGGTGTTCAAATGGGGGAGCAGACAGGTCAGCCCGTTCCCCGAATATCCTCTCCTTCCAAGAGCAGACCACCTTCGCTGTTCGATGCGGTCACGCATTGTATTGACAAAGTCAGGAGCGAATGCACCACTGAAAAGAGCCAAATGGAGGTCAAGCGTAGTGTCTCAATAATGTTGACAGGTGAATGTACCGTGTTTAAAGGTGTCATATTTTCAGGAGACGGTGCCGCAGAGCTCTTTTGTTCGCTACTGGCCATTAAAATTACTACACCACTAAGACGACGTGCTAAAGACGCGAAATTTAACCGACAGGTAGAAGATGCTGTGATATCCAAATGATTAGGTTTTCAGAGCATTCAAACTAGGTTGGCGCCGGTGGCGACACCTACAACGTGCTGACATGAGGAAAGTTCCCAACCAATTCCTCATACACCAACAACAGTTGACCGGCGTTGCCTGGTGAAACGTTGTTCTGATGCCTCGTGTAAGGAAGAGAAATGCGTACCATCACGTTTCCGACTTTGATAAAGGTCGGATTGTGGCCTATCGCGATTGCGGTTTATCGTATCGCGATAGTCGAGATCCAATGACTGTTAGCAGAATATGGAATCGGTGGGTTCAGGAGGATAATACGGAACGCCGTGCTGGATCCCAACGGCCTCGTATCACTAGCAGTCGGGATGACAGGCATCTTATCCGCGTGACTGTAACGGATCGTGCAGCCACGTCTCGATCCCTGAGTCAACATACGGGGACGTTTGCAAGGCAACAACCATCTGCACGAACAGTTCGACGACGTTTGCAGCAGCATGAACTACCAGTTCGGAGACCATGGCTTCGGTTACCCATGACGCTGCATCACAGACAGGAGTGTCTGCGATGGTGTACTCAGCGACGAACCTGAGTGCACGAATGGAAAAACGTCATTTTTTAGGATGAATCCAAGTACTGTTTACAGCATCATGATGGTCGCATCCGTGTTTGGCGACATCGCGGTGTACGCACATTGGAAGCGTGTGTTCATTATCGCCATACTGGCGTACCATCCGGCGTGATGGTATGGGGTGCCATTGGTTACACCTCTTGTTCGCATTGACGGTACTTTGAACAGTGGACGTTACATTTCAGATGTGTTACGACCCGTGGCTCTACCCTTCATTCGATCCCAGCGAAACCCTAAATTTCAGCAGGATAATGCACGACCGCATTTTGCAGGTCATGTACGGGCATTTCTGGATACAGAAAATGTTCGACTCCTGCCCTGTCCAGCACATTCTGCAGACCTCTCACCAATTGAAAACGCCTGGTCAATAGTGGCCGAGCAACTGGCTCGTCACAATACGCCAGTCACTACTCTTGGTGAACTGTGGTATCGTGTTGAAGCTGCATGGGCACCTGTACCTGTACACGCCATCCAAGCTGTGTTTGACTCAATGCCCAGGCATATCAAGGCCGTTATTACGGCCAGAGGTTGTTGTTCTGGGTACTGATTTCTGAGGATCTATGCACCCCAAATGCATGAAAATGTAATCACATGTCAGATCTAGTTTAATATATTTGTCCAACGAATACCCGTTTATCATCTGCATTTCGTGTTGGTGTAGTAATTTTAATGGCCAGTAGTGTATTTCGTCGCTCAGCGCGAAACACGAGTTGTCCCTTAGCCCCACTAGCTGTGGTGATGCTTACTCTGTTGCGCCCACTTATAATTCGCTAAGGGTGATGCCGCCTGCGGTCGCCAGGCGGAAAGAAGCGGCGTCCACGAGGCGGCCGGCGGCTGCAGGCAGAGTGCCAGAGGAGCCGGCAGCGGGAGCCGCGCTGCGTCGCGTTGTTGCCAGCGCAGAGCCAGCCGGACCCGGACAGAGGTCACTCCACGACGCCAGCCGGCCTGCTGTGCTGCGCCGTGCCTTACCGCCTCTGCTGCAGCTCCCGCTCAGCCACGCCCACATTCTCCTCCAGTCGACGCCGATTTTGTCACCGAGGCACGTGCTCCATCACTTGGCCCACTGGTCTACTGTCTTCGCGTCGCCATCCCCATCTAGATCTCTTATGAAATTACTGCGATGACCTTTAACCCTCTCAAACTGTCACATGAATTGCACACCAGGGTTACAGCGGCCCTGTAGAAACTTCCTGAAAATAGAATATTTTCTAGTGGAATTGGACTCTCGTGTCCCCTACTCATTTTATGTCACGTCTCTCATGTACGAGGTTTGTCCGGAAAATACGTATAAAAGTTGAGTAATGTCTTTATGTTACAAGTTGCAGTCACCGCCAGGTGGGACTACTGCTGTAATCAATCCCATCAACGCTCAATTCGAGTCAGTGCACTCTGCGTGAAGGTGGGAGTGTGCGGCAGCTTGTTGACAGTTACCCTTTTTCACCTGCCGTCGGCATGGAGCTCTCTCTGATTGAGGAACAGCGCGTCATCGTCAAGTTTCTTGCAAAGCTAGGCAAGAATGGACGTGAGATTTTTGAGTGTTTGAAACAGGTTTACGGAGACAATTCTCTGAAGGAACCAACCGTGAACAAGTGGTTAAAAAGGTTCCGGGATGGCCGAGAAGAAGTGAACGATGGCCCTCGCCCAGGACGCCCGTCGACATCGAGTTCCGATGCAAATGTTGAACGAATTCGGGCTTGTGTTCTTAAAGACCGTAGATTGACAGTCAGAATTATTGCTGACGAGCTGTCAATCCCCAAAACAATCGTTCACGAAATCCTGACACAAAAACTTAAATGAAGAAATTGTACGCGAAAATCGTACCGAAGCGTTTGAAGCCAAAACAGAAAGCAAAGAGGGTTGAGTGCTGTGACGATTTGTTGGAAGCAGAGGAACGAGGGGACTTTCTTATCCGATTCATCACTGGAGACGAGTCCTGGTTTTACGAATTCGATGTGGAGCTCAAATCTCAAAGCAAGGAATGGAAACTAGCAGGAGGACCGAGAACTAAAAAGTCGCGAAAATCAAGGTCCAATGTGACGACAATGTTGATTGTTTTCTTTGATTCTAGGGCATTGTTCACAAGGAATTTGTCCCTCCCGGCCAGAGAGTGAACGGAAATTTTTACGTTGAAGTTCTGACACGTCACAGAGCTCATGTTGCCCGAGTTCGACCGGAGTTGGCAAAAGGGGGCAGGTGGATCCTTCATCACGACAATGCGCCCGCTCACACGTCGCTCGTTGTGCGCGAGTTTTTGGTCCGAAGCTCAGTCACCGTGACAGACCACCCGCCTTATTCACCCGATTTAGCCCCGTGTGACTTCTTCATGTTCCCGAAATGCAAAATGGTGCTTCGGGGGCGGCACTTGGGAGACGTGGAAGCCATCAACGCGGAAACGACACGCAACTGAACAACATCACAACTGAAGACTTTCAGCAGTGTTATCAACAGTGGAAACGGCGTTTTGCAGAAGTGTATCGCGTCTCAGGGCGAGTACTTTGAAGGAGATCATATTGTCATACCTGAATAATTGTAAAATAAAGTTATTATTCAACTTTTATACATATTTCCCCTTTTATACGTATTTTCCGGACAAACCTCGTACTGTTTCAGTCAATGTTGTTGTTGTTGTTGTTGTTGTTGTTGTTGTTGTTGTTGTTGTTGTGGTCTTCAGCCCTGAGACTGATTTGATGCAGCTGTCAATGCTACACTATCCTGTGCAAGCTGCTTCACCTCCCAGTACGCACTGCAGCCTACATCCTTCTGAATCTGCTTAGTGCATTCATCTCTTGGTCTCCCTCTACAATTTTTACCCTCCAAGCTGCCCTCCAATACTAAATTGGTGATCCCTTGATGGCTCAGAAAATGTCCTACCAACCGACCCTTCGTCTAGTCAAGTTGTGCCACAAACTCCTCTTCTCCCCAATTCTATTCAATACCTCCTCATTAGTTATGTGATCTACCCATCTAATCTTCAACATTCTTCTGTAGCACCACATTACGAAAGCTTCTATTCTCTTCTTCTCAATATTAGTTGGTTCAAATGGCTCTGAGCACTATATGACTTAATATATGAGGTCATCAGTCACCTAGAACTTAGAACTACTTAAACATAACTAACCTAAGGACATCACACACATCCATGCCCGAGGCAGGATTCGAACCTGCGACCGTAGCGGTCGCTCTGTTCCAGACTGAAGCGCGTATAACCGCTCGGCCAAACCGGACGGTCAATATTAGTATTAATGCATGGAATATTCCAGACTAATTGAAAACTACAATTAAAATTTTTCAATGAAGAAATTTGAAAACTATGCTGCTCTAAAGACTATACACTGATGAACCAAAACATTGTCACCACCTGCTTAATAACTTGTTTGTCCGTCTTCGGAACGGAATATATCACTGGCTCTGCGTATCAGGGATCCGACAAATTGTTGGTAGGTTTGTGGAGGTATGCGGCATCAGAAGTCTACGCACAGATCGTGCAGTTCGCGTAAATAACAGGCCGCTGATTTTTGTACGCGGTGATGGCGCCCCGTAGCGGCCCAGATGGTTTCCATAGGACTTACATCAGGCGAATTTGATGTACCCTTGTAGGGTTAAACAAGACGGCAACCAATTCCTTCGTCGACTTCATTCCAGCTAGGCTACACACTGCCTACAAACCGAAGAGCGAGCAGCGTTCGTGGTGGAGGGAGTGGACATTCGCGGAAGAATGCGACAATTCCGTACAGGCATCCCAAAAATCAAATGTCCGTGTAACAAGACAGTCTGGGTGCAGTAACTGACATATGTTCTTTTCGTTTGAGTTTTTAGACTACCTACATTAGTTAAGAATTGCTGTATTCGGCACGGAATTTGTTTCGAGAAAAATAAACGTTCTGTGGGTTTGGCTGAGCACTCTCTCTGCACGTTTAAAAGGCGAGCTGCTATATAGCTGGTGTGAGTTGGTGGTCCTTGTGACGTAGCTGGGTAGGCAGAGTAGGGACTCGTCTGCCTGCTCTTCAGTTTGCAGACGAACTGTAATATGTGTAGATTTGTAGTTAAGCTGGCTTAACCGTCTCAGTACTCGAACGGCAGTCATCCCACACGCTCCGGCAACACAGTGTCTACACGATGTAGCTTATAAGCTTGTCGGCTTGCGGATCCAATATTTTCCTGGATAACATTTCGAGGGGCATCGTCCGTTGCATGACAGAGGCCCACAGGTACGTATTTTAATCGGTAAAGTGATGCAGTTCGTGATTTTAGCACAGACTGGGCATTCATCACCGATGATGTTTTTACCAATTGAAGAAGGATGACAACTTTGCTACCCACGCCATGTTACTCTGCTGCATTCTGTAATAGCTCCCTGTACCATATGACAGCATTATATTTACCAGAAGATTCTACTTAAAATATGCGAAACCTGTTGGAGAATCTAATGGACTTCTATTAAAACAGCTAGTGGGGGCTATTCAACTTTTAAATCAGTTTTTTTTATTTTAATAGTTTTAACAACCGTATATAAACATCTATTAAACTATATGAATTGGTCAATCAGTCATGTACAGGGTGTTTCGAAATTCGTGTTACATTTGGAGGTTGTAGAGGGGACTTAGCAGATCAAGTTTTACGTAGGAACCCATGTCCACAACGACACTACAGAGCGTCCAACTCATAGGCGCCGGCGCCTGTAAATGTATGTACATATACGGTGATTCCGTGATAATGACAGCTAAAGATAAATGTATCAATCTGACGCAGGGGTCCCTGTACTAGAATAGAACGAGTCGAAAGTTATAAGCGGAAGCCGTTCTGGTATCTCTGACAGTGTAATACATGTATCAGTACTGTTGTTGCTAAGATTGTAGGGTAGGCAACTATCAAAGTGATAGCATGGAGCGAAACAGGAAAAACTGCCTAGTAAACATGTACTCTAAACTTCATACCTTAAGAGCTATGGGCACTTGTTCGATAGAGGAAATGTGTTCCACACTACCGAAGATGAACAAGTTCAAATGGTTCAAATAGCTCTGAGCACTATGGGACTTAACATGAGTCCCCTAGAACTTATAATTACTTAAACGTAACTAACCTAAGGACATCAAACACATCCATGCCCAAGGCAGGATTCGAACCTGCGACCGTAGCAGTCGCGCGGTTCCGGACTGAAGCGCATAGAACCTTTCGGTCACCGCGGCCGGCGATGAACAAGTGCTCATAGTTCCTCAGGTATGCATTTTAGACCCCATGTTTACTGGAAATTTTGGTCCATACTACCATCTCTGGATGTCTCTGCAACAACAGTAGCGGTTCATTTATTCCAACGTCTGTGGTATAAGAATGGTTTTCGCTTGTAACTTTCGACTCCTTCGTTTCCGAACCGGGGAATTTTACCTCAAATTGATACATTCATCCGCCACCATCATCCTTGCAAGTCATCCGTCTCCATCATCCTTGAAAGTTTGTAACATCATCACTGAATTATCCTGTATGTACATACAGTTACAGGTGCCTGTGCCCATAACTTTGACGCTCTGTATCGTCGTTGGATGACGTTTACAGACAAGGTTTCTATGCACCTTTTGATCTAAGTTCGCTCTGCAACCTGTAGAAGTGTAAAACATGAATTTTGAAACACCATGTATAATTACTTTAGCTGTGACTGCCCTATTTTAAAATTATTTGTTTTGCTCTAAGATTCGAAGCAAAGCTGCTGCAGTATTCCACCAGTCTCGTAAGAAATGCAATAAGAGATCAACAATTAGGGCTCTCCTTACGTGGTCTGATGGTTCAGTTCGGTAAATGATCAGAAGATGAAGGAAACTGCTGGTCTGAAGAAGTCTTCATTGTGCGATAAAGATTAAATAGTATAAAAGTGTATTCGCAAGGGAAAAGTGTAAATTTTCTAACAAATAAGTGAACAGCATTATCAAATAATTATTCAGTTGGGCTGAAATTAAAAGAACGAGTTTGTGCAATATTTAAGGCACTTCCCTAGAGTTCGGAGGAAGCGCGATTAAATCCCATCTGGCTTTCCAGATTCCGGTTTTCTTTAGTTTTCTTAAAGAATTTGATGCTGACATGGTTCCTTCCCTTCAGAATCCGGTCTCTGCTCTGGTTCTGAAGACCTCTTCCTCTGAGGGACGTAAAACAGCAGCGTACCCTCCTTCTATTCGTCGAATCTAATTTCCAAAAGTGTCATCCAGAATTCCTAGGCCAGAATACCTACTGTGAATTCTTAACTGGCATTAGTTTAATACGAATCAGAATCCGCTTAACCCTCGTTAATTACTGCGTTCTCTCAGAGATGGCGCGAAGCGTAATAATCTATTAAGACTCGCAAGTAGAATTAAATTACACGACGTTGTTAAGCCGAGTGAACAGGCGACGTTCCTCTGACCCTGAGCTAAAGGAAGCAATAATGAGAAGTAAGCTATTTACGTGACTTGCAATTCTGTGTTTATTTATATCTATACCAGTCTGTGGTAGGTCTTTCCACAGTCATTTACTTCACTTCTTTTTTCTGTTTGACGTTGCTACCTTCTCCCTAGCCAAATAGCATTTCTTTTATTTTATTTTTTAATCCCTGTTCGAGTCCAGTGCGGACTGTTCCAGACCTAGCCCGTTCAGTTCTATTAGCCAGATCCCATCGAGGTGAACGAGGAGTTGAGAGAGTCCCAATCAGGCCCAGATCCAAGGTATGGGGGACGTGTCCTCGCAAAAAACAAATCCACTATACTAACCACTAGTGTTAATAAGTAATTATGGTTATTTTAAAAGATTTTACATATTTTATTGTAATTTCTGAACTTCTATAGATCTGTGACGTGTTGAACGTAGAGGTAAGGACATAAAGGGATTGACACTGGATAAGCGCCTGTTCCAAATGGAAATATTTGTGAGACAACGCCCAGAATTTGCTTTACAACATTGGGAAATCTTGCAAAAATCTTGACTGGACCGAGAAATGTGTGCTAGTTTTAATTTATCTCTAAAACAACGATATTCACAGACAAAAATACGAAGACCGAATGTGTGATTGTATATCTGTTCATGTTTATAAGAGAGTAACGTCAGTGGCGTACTCTACATGTGCAGTGGACCTATCACATACGCACTGGCCGTAAACAGCCAACCGGATTATATGCCATTTCATAAGGGCAAGTCTATTGGACACTTTAGTTAGAAAACACAGAATGCTGTTTCACAGACTAAACAAAAGGTCTTGCATCGGCAGTGAGAATAACTACGGGCTACCTGCTGGAGTAGGCGGTTTGCCAGTTCTAATGTGTTACCAACTACGTACACAAAAGCCTCAGGTTATTATATTGTGCAAAGAATTTCGCGTTGCACCTAGCAGAGTTGTGCCACAAGTTTGCCTTCCGAACGTTGACATTACTCTCTCTCAAACACATCTTTGTCTTTCTCCACACCCGTGAGAGTGTCATTAGGTAAACACCATGCATAAAGGTCGATTCACACTTGACGGAAAGTAACGGCAAGATATTCCACAATGCATTTCAAATGGCGGCACTCACACTGGCCGTCAACGGGACGGGATAAGACAATGAAGCGTCAAAATCAAGTTATCTCAGTAAGAAAATTCTAACGTTTTCGCCCTACTCGCTCATGTTACAATAAGGAAGTTTGTGTTTTTGCGTCTTCTTAGACTGTATTTTACTGTTTTGTTTTGTTTTCTTGACACGTGAGGGGCGCTTGGTATCTGAAAGTGAAATATCATTTGGAGGGGGGGGGGGGGGGGGGGGTTGGGTTGTTTGGTGAAGAAGACCAGATAGCGAGGCCATCGGTCTCATCGGATTAGGGAAGGATGGGGAAGGAAGTCGGGCGTGCCCTTTCAAAGGAACCACCCCGGCATTTGCCTGGAGCGATTTAGGGAAATCACGGAAAACCTAAATCAGGATGGCTGGACGCGGGATTGAACCGTCGTCCTCCCGAATGCGAATCCAGTGTTATAATTTAGGTTTCATGACAAGCGGACAGAAAAAAAGTTCATACTATGTGTAAATAAGAACATTAATTAATGAATAAATTTTCAGCAAATAACACATTTTGAATAGAAAAAATGTTGGTTCTATTGAAGGAAAAAAATTAATACGGTAGACAGGCACCAGTATATTGCCTTAAAAGTATTGTTTGATGTGTTTGTATGTATACAGTTTGTTAACCGAAGTATTTCACATTTTGAGAGGTGGTAGTATGGACCAAAACAAAAAAAAATCCAATGAAGATGGACCTAAAAGGTGTATCGTAAGAGCTATGAGCACGTGTTCATCGTCGCTACTGTGAAACGCATCTGTTCCAGAACAAGCCCTTTGCTATTACGAGCAACTTATAGAATGCAATAAACAAATGGGGCCAGATTCTTCTATTATTGCCCACTGATACAGCGTGCAGTGAAAACTTGTTAGCATTGTTACTGTAAACCGTATTCACGCTTCTGGGTAAGTGCACCGCATACATTAGTTCTAATGGAAGCTGTTTGTGTTTTGATAACTTTGTGAAATGCTTTTACTATGTAGTTTTATCATTGCACTTACCAGTATAATGAAAGCCTGTTATACCACTTGGGAAATGGCAGACATGAACTTCTGTTACCGTCTGGCAAAACCGTCGAGCCAATGCCCTGTATGCTGAGAAATATCCAGACCATCCACTGTTGCCATCGATCTCGATATATCGGCACCGTCACCCTTGTGGACCTTCTTGTACCGACATCCCGACAACTCTGTAACGTTCCCTTAGAAAAATTATGACTGACTGTGCTAGTAAACTTCTACGTTATTTGATACAAAGACAGCTGAGTAAAACTGAACCTACTCAGACAGTTCTCTTTTTACATATTGTGCTTCATCACCAAACTGACACACAATAATTTTTAGCGCAACGCATTCTGACTTTCAATAGTCCCTACAAAAGAATGGCCCTGACTAGCAATAACCAATACCTTTCATGAATCACTTACCTCACAAAAATCTTGGTTACTCGAACTACTGCAATACAGCGAGTGCCAATACTGCCAGCTAAATAAAAGATTCTAACTACTGAAGGCACTAACTACTAATAGGCACAGTTAGCAAATGAAAGATTTTGATAGAAAACAAACAATGTATTTACCTTAATAATGTTCAAAATTCGTCATATATCTATCTATCAATTCATGGCATCCATATTTACAAATTTCCTTTTTTCTGGTGGACGCACGTCCAGATCGTCCGCTTATAGTAACCTCTCAAAACTTTGGCGTCTCTCTTTCTCTCTCTCTCTCTCTCTCTCTCTCTCTCTCTCTCTCTCTCTCTCTCTCTCTCTCTCCACATCCACCACTGCTCACCTCCAACTGCCCAACGCTACGCCCGTTCACATTAAACTGCCCAACACTACAGTAGTGAATATTTCAACAATGAGTCCAACCAGGCACAGACTGCACACAGCACAGTTAGTGATTTTCATACAGAGCGCTACGTGGCGTTGCCGACATAAAAACCAAAACAGCCTACTTACAGCTTGCAGTGTCATTTTAACTATAACCTGACTTTCATAGAGTTTTATAAATACGTAAAAGAGCCAAAAGACTTGCTGAAGAAGGAGAAATCTTCCGAAATATATGATGTGCCAATTACTTCTGCCGCAAAAAGTTCCACGTCATTGTATTCTAAAAAAAAGTAATTATATTAAATATTTTTTTACCTCATTTCTACATCCACATCTCAGAATGTCCCGTCGAGGTTCCAACTAGATATAACAATCCTAAGATCATCAGAAGCTCTCCTGTTTCGTAGTGACAGGATAAAGTGTTCTCATTTGCTTACTGCTTTCTGTCGATCGGGCGCAACAGCAAAGAGCTCTCACCAGACCTCTCTAGCGGAGATGAACAAATGTTCACAGCTGTAAAGGTATGGATTTTAGAGCCCATATTTATTGGCCGGTTTTTTCTAGTTATGGTTCTCTGAGATATAGAATGTTTTTTTTTACCTTGTATATTTTCGCCAGCAAATAAAGATCGATGTTTTGAAATATTTGGACACTTCTGGTGTTACACTATTTAGCAGGTTACAATGCAAACTTTATGAAGGACATCTCTCAAGAAGTTTGTTTTGGCCAATAATAAACTTCATCATTGCTAGTTGTTTAATTCTGCTACTATATTCCGACATTGTGCTAAGCAGGTAGTATCTCAAGATCTCATTTTCACCGTTTGCTACTGGCTAGTATGAAAACACCATATTTGACGCTGACGTCGCCGGTCGTTAAATTCTAGTGGGATTAAAGATTTGTTTTATCATCACGTTGCACAAGGCAAGTATTAAATGTAACCTAAAATCATTTCTCGTGGAGAACTCCTCTATTCAAAAAATGGTTCAAATGGCTCTGAGCACTATGGGACTTAACATCCATGGTCATCAGTCCCCTAGAACTTAGAACTACTTAAACCTAACTAACCTAAGGACATCACACAACACCCAGCCATCACGAGGCAGAGAAAATCCCTGACCCCGCCGGGAATCGAACCCGGGAACCCGGGCGTGGGAAGCGAGAACGCTACCGCACGGCCACGAGATGCGGGCTCCTCTATTCCATAGGATTCATGTCTGGCAATCTGGGTAGCCAACACATTCGCTCGAATTGTCCAGAATTTTTTTTCAAACCTATAGCGAACAATTGCGATCAGGTGAAATGACCCACTGTCGTCCATAAAAATTCCATCATTGTTTGGGAGCGCGAGGTCCATGAATGGTTGCAAATGGTCTCCAAGTAGCCAGACATCCAAAGGACCCAGTCCACTCCATGTAAACGCAGTCCACACCATTATGGAGCCTCCATCAGATTGTACAGTGTCTTGTTGACAACATGGATCTATAGCTTCATGGGGTCTGTGCAACACTCGACTCTACCATCGTCATCTTAGATCGGGACTCACTTGACCAGACTTTGTTTTCAGTCGTTTAGGGTCCAAATGGCATGGTCAGGAGCCGAGAAGAGGCACTGCAGGCGATGTCGTGCTGTTAGCGAAGATAGTCGCGTTGGTTGTCTGCTGCCAAAGCCCATTAACGCCACATCTCGCTGCCCTGTGCTAAAGGATAAGTTCGTTGTACGTTCCACTATGATTTCTGTGGTTATTTCACGCAGAAATGCCTGTCTGTTAGCACTGACAACTATACGGAAACGCAGCTGCTCTCGGTCGTTAAGTGTAGGCTGTTGGCCACAGCGCTGTCCGTGGTGAGAGGTAATACCTGGAATTAAGCATTCTCGGCATGCTCTATGTGACATCGATAGTTCCGATGCCACAGCGTTGGTTGGCACTACGGGAGCGGAAGATCTTCGCCGACCACAGCGCCCTCTAGCTGACGCTGTGCAGTTCTACGAGCGCCGCTCCATTTTCGCCCATTTGAAGAAGAAAAGACGGCCGACAACCATCACTTAGCTTAGCTTACTATTGAGACATTCTTATCTGGACTTTGGCTGCACACCTACGTGCTCATCTGTATAATGTTACGTATACATTTATATATATTCATGCAACAGTCAAAACTTCTTTTACTTTACTTGCAGTACCTACGTGCTTTACCTCAACTGCTCCAGCCCGCTTCCTTTAATTCGCCTCTTCGTCAGATTTCGGGAGCAGACCCAGGCGCCGCCTTCCAGGCGGGATACAAAACTCTTGACACTGTGGATCGCAGAATACTGAATTTGCTATCGATTTCCGAAATGGAATGTCCCATGCGTCTAGCTCGAACTATTATTCCGCATCCAGAGTCTGTTAATTATCGCCGTGCGGTAATCACGTCGGAAACCTTTTCACACGAATCACCTGAGCACAAATGACAGCTCCGCCAATGCACTGCTCTTTTATACTTTGTATACCGATACTGTCCTCATATGTATATGAGCATATCGCTATCCCATGTCCCGTAACTTGACTCTTTCTACATCATTTCGATAAAGGAATAGTCCAAATGATCTACGGAAATTACAACTAACTTAGCTTCTTGGTAATCGGCGTTCTTGCTGCGCGAGACAGCAAAAGTCTTTGCCAGGATGAGGACTCAGACTGTTGGCAGAGTGACCTTGTTTGTTCCGGAATCGGCGAGGAACAGGTTTGGCGACGGGCTTTATTTTGGCGGGCAGAGGCGCGGTACGAACCGACCTTGGCGCTTACGCTCGCTGCACCAGCTACCCAGCGAACCACTGCGGCGCTCTCTCCGGACCGGTCTGGTACACAAGGCGCCTTTGCCGGCATATCAGATGCCCTTATCTCCCCACTTCAAGCGTACACCACTCTACTGCCAGGTTACAAGCACACTGCGTCACTTCTATCTCTGTCCGTACACAGCTCTCATGTAATGTTCACCGCCACGCCTTTTCGCATTGCTGAGTGCTCTAGAATCTAATATTTAGACACGTGCAGGTTTGTGAACCACCTCCTTTGCGTATTTGCACAGTAATATTTACTAAACGATAGGCTTCAGAAGCCAAGCATACCTTTCTAAGCTTTATATGGATTTCCAAATTTCGTAAGTGAACAAAACTCTCTGGTGTACAAAACTTAAAGGACGAAAGTAACTTTCGGATGATATGTCACTGCCAGATAACATACTTCGGAGTAACTTGGAACCATACATATAAAGAAGTGCTACAGTATAATACAGAAGGTAACCTAAAAACGAACAGAAACGACACTTACATTCAAAGACAATAATTACAGTGCAGTAATCGCAATTCATGATGGTGCCAACGACATCACAAACGGCGGGACATGGTTATTAAGAGGTTGTGTGATAATCACATTAGGCAACTCATGTTCTGCAACGTGCTCCCATGTCGGGCATATAGTTGGTAACAAATTAATGTGGTAGGGCGTTCCATTTCTCCACCGCAACTACTCAAAAATGTTCAAATGTGTGTAAAATCTTATGGGACTTAACTGCGAAGGTCATCAGTCCCTAAGCTTACACATTACTTAACCTAAATTATCCTAACGATAAACACACACACACACCCATACCTGAGGGAGGACTCAAACCTCCGCCGGGATCAGCCGCACAGTCCATGACTGCAGCCCCTTAAACCGCTCGGCTAATCCCGCGCGGCCACAACTGCTGGTCATTGGTGCATGTGGACATTTTCACTATATCTCCCGTCCCCAACGCATCCCCACTTTACGGCATCTCTAATTGGCTCAGCCAGCCGGTGTGGCGGAACGGTTCTAGGCGCTTAAGTCCGGAACCGCGCTACCGCTACGGTCGTAGGTTCGAATCCTGCCTCTGGTATGGACGTGTGTGATGTCCTTAGGTTAGTTAGGTTTAAGTAGTTCTAAGTTCTAGAGGACTGATGACCTCAGATGTTAAGTCCCATAGTGCTCAGAGACATTTGAACCATTTGAAGCCAATTAGCTCATCTGTTAACATTTGATTTTATCTTTCCTGGTCGTGCCGACTTCTGAATTTACAAAATTATTGGTGTTATAACTGCAAAATTATTTTAAATACATAGAATACAAATATTTAGGCACGACACAATTTACTTTTATAGACGCGGCTATTTGTATGTACTTCAGTAAATGAAGACATCGATACCCGCTAGTATCTTAGGATTTCTAATATATCGTAGGTATGATTACACTGAGGTAACAAAAGCCACAGGATACCTCCAGATATTGTGTCGGCTCTCCTTTTGCCAGGTGTAGTGAAGCAACTCGACGTGACGTACATTCAGTAAGTCGTTGCAACTCCCCTGTAGAAATATTGAGCCATACTGCCTCTATACTTCATACTTGCCAGTGCAGGATGTAGTTTACGAACTGATCTCTCCATTACGTTGCATAAATGTTCGATGGTATTCATGGCGTGCGGTTTGGATGGTGAAATAATCCGCTCGAATTTTCCAGAATGTTCTCCAAACCAAACGTGAGCAATTGAGGCCCTGTGATAAGACATGGTTTTTTTGGAAACATGAAGTCCATGACGGGCTTCACATTGTCTCCAAGTAGCCGAACAGAACCATTTCCAGTGAATGATCAGTTCAGCCGGACCTGAGGACAAAGTCCGTTACATGTAAACCCAGTCCACGCCGTTACAGAATCACCACCAGCTTGCACAGTGCCTTGTTGGCGACCTGGGTCCATGGCTACGTGGGCTCTGCGCCACACTCGAACCCTACCATCAGCTCTTACCAACTGAAATCGGGACTCGTCTGGCCAGGCCACGGTTTTCCAGTCATCTAGGATCCAACCGACATTGGCAGGCGCCCGCGAGAGGCGCTGCAGCCGATGTACTGCTGTTAGCAAAAACAGTCGCACCGGTCATCTGCCGGCATAGCCCATTAACGCCAGATTTAACAGCACTGTCCTAACGGAAACGTTCGTCGTACGTAGCACATCGACTTCTGTGATAATTTCACGCAGTGTTTTCATGTTTGGTAACGCTGAAAACTCTACGGCAACACCGCTGCCGTCGGTCTCTGCGTTCTCAGTGGTGAGAGGTAATGCCCGAAATGTGATATTCTCGGCACACTCTTCACACCGTGGATCTCGAACGATTGAATTCCCTAACGATTTCCGAAATGGAATGTCCCATGCGTCTATCTCCAACAACCAATCCGCGTTCAGCGTCTGTTAATTTCCGTCGGCCGGCCATAATCATGTCGGAAACCTTTTCACGTGAAACACCTGAGTACAAATGGCAGCTCCAGAAATGCACTGCCCTTTTATGCCTTGCACACGCGATACTACTACCATCTGTACGTGTGTACACTACAGTTTACAATCGACGTTTGACGATCGAAGATTCTAAAGAACATAGAATCGCCAGCCGATGAAGAAACAATACCGAGTTACGACCCGACAGTTACACAACCTTATTAAAAAAAAAAAAAAAAAAAAACACTCCGTCTACAGGCCACAAGTGGCCCATTGGGACCATCCGACCGCCGTGTCATCCTCAGAGGAGGATGCGGATAGGAGGGGCGTGGGGTCAGCACACCGCTCTCCCGGTCATAATGATGGTATTCTTGATCGAAGCTGCTACTAATCGGTCGAGTAGCTCCTCAGTTGGCATCACGAGGCTGAGTGCACCCCGAAAAATGGCAACATCGCATGGCGGCCTGGATGGTCACCCATCCAAGTGCCCACCATGCCCGACAGCGCTTAACTTCGGCGATCTCACTAAACATATTCTTGAAATAATGTATGTCTTCAAAAGCAGCACTTGCACTATATGAATGATATTCTCCAAAATAAGTTGTCGAGCGTTCTTCCTTTATCCAACATAAAATTGTTAATGTGGAGTTTCAATAATGTAACCAACGTTCAAAATGGTTCAAATGACTGTGAGCACTATGGGACTTAATATTTGAGGTCATCAGTCCCCTAGACTTAGAACTACTTAAACCTAACTAACCTAAGGACATCGCACACATCCATGCCCAAGGCAGGATTCGAACCTGCGACCGTAGCAGCAGCGCGGTTCCGGACTGAAACGCCTAGAACCGCTCGGCCACAACTGCCGGCGTACTGCGGAATGGAACACGACAGAAATCTACGCAACGTGATCACTGTGGCTTAAGATATTGGGTTTCTGCAGAGCGGCGCACCGATGTCGCTGACAGTATCCTTGTTGAGTAAACAAACACACACACACACACACACACACACACACACACACAAAACCTATAGCATGTCCATATATTGCCCTTGTCCAAGTGTACATACTGTTCCATTCTGCGGTATTTTGACTGCTTCATTGAAACTTCATATTTGCACGTCGCGGAGTAGTAAGAGAACGTTCGCCACATCACGTTTCCATTTTTGTGAATAACTAACACTCCTCCTATAGTAAGCTCGGCTCACAGCGAAAGTGGGCAAAGTGTGTTGATGCTTGTCCTCGTAACTACATACGCGGTTTTGGTGTGATTTACCTTCCCCAACCCTCTGCCTTATGGCATCTCTAATTAGCTCGTCTTTGAACATTTTCTTTTATCTTGCCGGGTCGTGCCGGTTCGCTTCGGCTACGAGCCTTTTAAACTTATCTCCCGAGTTATTTACTCTCTTATCTCGCATGAAGACTGATATATTACGTAGGATTCGTGGTAGCATCTTTTTCCGTGAACTTCTGCTGTAAACGGAATTACTTTGTATCACAAGCTTATGAATGGAATCCAAACCATTCGCAGCGCACACTCCTTTATTTACGTACTGCGCCTGTTTTATTTCCAAGGTCCTTTCACTCGACCACAACTTTTCTTAGATCCGTGCAGTCACTGCCAACCCAACCTATTACGGAATGTTTCAACACTTTTTTTGCACTCGTTTGCCAACATCTGTTGTGTATTTTATGAATTACATGACACGCAGCTTGTTTCAGTTAATAATCACCAACACACTGTAATAGTTCACATATAATAACACGCCAGTGCAGCTTCAATCACCAAGTTAATAACAAACCATGGGAACTAGTCTACCCCTTAACTCGAACTCGACAAATCATTGGAGATGCATTGACCTGTTGTACAGATCAGGAAACATTACGATAGCGGTGTATACCTGTGGCTTTCTGACTTGCTAAGTAGGCACATGTTGATTGTGACAGTACGATTACTTTGTATGGCATATATATTGCCATTTTGATGTTCGTTGTTAAGATCAGGCACTTTCAGTGCAGCCTACGTAGGACAATATACACAAACACACACACCAGGTGCCAGTTCTTTAAAAATGACACGAAAAGGAGAGCTTAAAAAAGGAAGTTTAAAAAAAACTACAGTAAATAATATGAAGCGGCAACCACTCTGCAACACACTAAAAGTGGAGAATGTAGTTTTTGTTGGAGACTGGATAACTGATAGAATTTTAAAATGCGCACCTTACTGATCTCGGGATCAGCTGAAACAGAGGCCAAGTCACGATTTAAATTTGCTTTAATTAACCGCCAGACACTTGCTAAGCTGAGATGTGCCTCTCAGAGCAGACGACTTGGAAAGATGATACCAGAACTTATTTTAATTCATAGCTATATAGGCCTATACACTGCCGCCCGTTTTGTCCAGGTGGGTTCGATGCTTTTCCACATTTAAGGTTTCATAACGCAACCTAATGATCAATATCGCCAAGAATATGTTGTCTCTATTAATTTTGGAGACAGTGAAATGTGTACAACTTATGATTTTGATCTCGCAACCAGTATGACATAGCTCAATTTTCAACGTTTGAAACATAAGGGAAATTTTGAAAACTTCGGTTCTAAATAGTACGTAATGTAATGATAAGAGATGCTGTGCGGAGGTTAAAGGCAGCTTATATTACCTCTGGCCTGCTTGGGGAATGATGATGAACATGTAAAATGCTAATCATATTTTATAATAAATGTACTAAGTAAATTTTGTGATCTTTTCTGGCGAGTGCACGACATGCGTTGTAGAAGGTCATCAAGAAACGAATCTTTCAGATTTTTGGCTGCTGCTAGCGGAAATTTCTCAGCACGGACAGAGAAGTAAAGTCCATAATTTTTTTCGTGCTCTGACAATCTAAAATCAGTCGTTAAGCACAGGATTTTTCTTTAGCAGAAGAGGGACATCCTACTTTGGGCTTTCCGTTTCCGTACAACGGAATGCGGGTGGCCTCTTAATCTTGCCCTTCTACGATCAACGCACGAATTCTGTCGCCAAAATCCTGGGAGTCAACAATAAGGTTAACTTTCGAGCCTTTCTTTTTCAGAGCTAAATGTCGCTCTGTCGCGCAAGTTTTACATTACATATGCCTCTACGGTAACAGCCAACCTGCTAGATTACACGTAACAGCGATAGCAATTATAAATAAGCAAAGAAGATGAGGTACTGGCGGAAGTAATGCTTGGATAGTTTAGTCGGTAGAGCACTTTCCCGCGAAAAGCAAAGGTCCCGGGTTAGAATCCCAGTTTGGCACACAGTTTTACTCCACCTGGAAGTTCCAAATCAGCGCGCATGGCGCTGCAGACTCAAAATTCATTCATTATCACACCGGTTGACAACAGCTCTTTCGGCGAGTGTATCACGTCCAACATACCTAGGAAACAGTATTCGTTGGGAAGACTGGAAGATTTATAAAGAACAGGATGTAAAACGTAAGGGGCAATGCAAACAGTGCAAAAAGAACTTAAACCTGCTCTCTGCCAGAACTTTGGTACGACCGTACTTCTTTTAATAAATTTGTTATTCTAACGTGTACCCCAAACCGAAGTAGAAATTGGTAATGTAGACATTAGCATAGTATCAGAAGTGAAAGAGTATATAAGTGAAAATAAAATTCTAGGAGTGATTGAGAATTAAACCTCGGACATTTAAATTTGTAATATGATACTCATTTCGCCTTTGAGCCAATACGAAAAATGTCTCCGTGGTCGAACGTCAGCAAGTCTTACGTAGCGGCAACGACGTTACTCACGTTAATTACACGCGTTCTCTGGCTGAAGCCCGCTATTATCGTACTCGTTTATGAAGGTTATTGAGATTCATGAGCATGACAACAACCTTAATAGGAAGAAACATAGCCTTAGAATAAACTGTACGTGGGTGCCACCATTACGTCAGATGGCTGCTGCTCCATGTGAACCAACAGCGAGCATAGTGGAAAACAACACTCGTTAAATGTGTTGCAAAATGAACAAATGTTACTTCGCCGTATTTATAGAAACCGTTAAATTGATCCTAAAAGCTAGAGGACAAATAAAGAAAGAATAATGCGTGTGTGGAATATCAGCCTCGCTTACTAACGAGGACAAGACGGCATGAGCCATCGCCCGATTTTCCAGAAACTTATCTCGGTGGAAGAGAGGCCAAAATAAGCGAACTCATGTCTCGGCTTATCCGTTTCTGAGAAAACGGAGGTCTAAGTTTCCATCGTAATCTATACTCGTTTTAGCACGTGGTAAGTTGAACTGAAGTGATGGCACAGCCGATAGCATCGCGGCTGCACACATTAGCACCCCGTCTACGAAACACAATTATTGTTTTTATTGTTTTTTTTTTTCGTTTATCTGCCAGGTCCGTAGAAGATTACTAAATCAATGATTCTTATCAAATTAGAGGGACATGGAATTACATTAATTGTAACATTACAACTGCTTTTCCCAATAAGTGTCAAACATTATTCTATAATACATACGTGTGTATCGTATTTCCAGTATTTTAAATTGGCGTATTCTTATATTTCATATCAAATCTTGTGCTATTTCTTACGTTTATTCTTCACGTAATTTGGTGCATTCCTTTGGATGATACCGAAAGTAGAATCATACGAAGCACAGAAATTCCGAACGCCATGAGCATCGCGACAAGGCAGGTTTACCACAGTGACAAGTCTTCAGATGAATCTCACTCGGCAAAGAAATGTCCTTAACATTGCTGAAGATTTCCGGTGTTGACAATAACTTTGCAGCAAATCGCGAATAACGGATTATTTTTCCAAATGTAAATTCGTATGTAAAATATACGTAACATAACTGTCATGCGGTTCGTTCTACACGACAATTCTCGGCCGCACTCTGCAGGGCAAATGAAGATGCTCCTGCAGCGTCTTAGATGGGAAGTGTTTGATCACCCGCAATACAGCCCGTAATTGGCTAACCCTGAGCTTCATCTCTGCTCAAATGAACCGTTGGCTATGAAGACAATATTTTGACATAATGAGCTGCAGTCCAGAGTAGAAAATCGTCGTAAAGCATTGGCGGCTGTCTTCTATCGCGAGGAAATTGAAAAGTTGGTACAACGCTACGACAAATGCCTAAGTCTGAGCTGCGACTGTGTAGAGAAGTAGCTGGAAGGTGTAGCTAACCGTTGCAAATGAAACAGTTTTGACTTTCGCTGTGGTTTGCATTTCACGACCTATCGTTCCTTACTTTCTGAATAGCCCTCGTATAACTTCATCATCAACAGAAAGTCTGAGGTTACTATTAACATCATCTGTTAGGTCGCTGATCGACAGCAAGGACAGTAAAATCGCCAGGGTAGTTCGCCAACTTATAGTAAAGCTCGTCACAGATGAAAGTGGTGGTTAGGCTAACTCGTACTGTGTATCTAGCCAGTGACTGATTTCCAGCCAGCAACAGAAGCTGGAAAGAGAGTAGCACAACGGAGCTGAACTTGCGGTGTTTGAAGGAGCTGATAGGCTAAAAAATCGATTTTTGGACGCTTTATAGATATAGTTTACATGTCTCCTGTGTATTTTACAAGGTTTCTGAGCATCTGTAGAATAAAAGAAATGGAAGTCCGCTAACATGACACTTCCTATGGAAAACTGCTGTCAGGGCCATCCTGGGTTGTTCTTCACCTAATTTGACAAGCTTTCCATGTGAGGCCGGGACACGTGATATAACATTCCGTCCCGTCTTGGTTAGATCAAACTTAAAGCGAACTTCGCCAGAGAGCCAGTAGTCTTAGCAGTTTGAGTATCCGTCCCCAAACGCCAAAAAGTGCTGTTTTTTCTACTACCTAGTATAACATTACCGTTTTTTTTAGCTTTTACCAATAAGTGTAAACGATAGTAAATATTAACTAGAAGTTTCTTCTAACTAAAGTCGTATAAATGTTCTGCTTCCGGATGCGCTGTTATGCTTCAGAGAGCTGTTGAAGAGACAGCCGGGGTATTTAAACTATCTCCTACCTATGTGAAATAGGCAGGAAAGTATCTAATTGATCTTCATCGACACCTCTATCACCTTCCTTGTGAAATCCAGTATTTGCAAGCACCAGACCTCCTATTCAGACAAACTGCGTGACGATCCGCCTGTAATGTTAGTGCCAGACTTCCGTTAAAGACGCCGCCATTAAACCAGCAGACAATTGGCTAACGGTATTGACATCTTCAACTTTTGTAGTCCTGTCTTCCTCAGTTGCATGTAATATTACGGTAAAAACATTGCATTAAAACAAGCGTTCAGTTCACAGTGCTGTGGAATGTGGAAAAAAACCCGCAAATTGACGTTCATAATAAGAACAACAACACTTAAATTGCAACAGGAGCGTAATATGTAAGAAATTGTCCACGCAACCTGCCACTGATGATGCCTTGCAGAACATAAAGGCGAAACGCGTATGACACTAAAATTGTGTTTTATTCAGTTTCTGTCAGACGGTCCATAAGTGAAAATTATCAATATACCTTAATTGGCTAACGGGTCTTTGAATGATATTTCCGCAATTTGACTGTACAGGTTCGTTATTTTATATAACTATCATGATTGCGGCCTTAAGGCATTATCAAGTACAAAATTACTGGGTATATAATTAGACTTTGTTAAGTGAAGTAGTCGTCAAGATGTCTTGAACTGGGCGCCACAGCGTGTAGGTACGAATAAAATCAACGATATGTGTGGCAGACAAGTAGCGAACATGTTTTCCGGGCATAAAACAATTGGGCCACAGAGTGAACATCAATACAGTAGTTATACGTGCAGTGAACACGGTCTGAAAATATACTATGGAAGTTATTGGTTGCCTAATGCGTCTTTTCTGCTCTAATTTACTCATGCTAACACTTGATGGGTATCTTATTTCCATTTCCTGTCAAGTACTAGTGTTCTCTGGACGCTGGATTACGTAAATTTATATATATCGAGATTAACTAATGCAGCTTCCCAGAGACAGCCTGGAAGTAAGATGGACATGTAATAGGCAGATTGAAGAATAAATGGTTCGGCTCACGGAACCTCAGCTGCGCCGCGCCGTGGAAGATGGACATAATGATGTCTTGTATCGCCATTTACGCTGTCTTGTAAACTCAAACTGTGGAACTAATCGCTCAATTAACTCAACAATTTTTCCTTGCACTGAAGTATAACTATGGCCGGGATTGATCTTAATGAAGTCGCTTTAGCACTGACATCTAGCTGCTCCCTAAGTAGTCTTCGCACAGGAAAAGACCGGTTCTTCCATGTTACGTTATACATCAACACTGATACACAGTAGTATGAATAGATTTTCTGATGAACAGTTGGCCTCTATGCACCTCGTGCGTGGGTTTATTGAGAGCAGAAGAGAGACGCAACGGGGCTATGCAGAGATGTACCCGCAGGGGCGGCAAACAAATCACAACACTTTTTCGTCTGCAGTTTTTGTAACTCTTCATTTCTAAACTTATCCCTGCCTCTGTGTATCACAGCGTAAAACTGATATTGCTGGAAAACCAGACCCGAGACAGTATCGAGTAATACTCAAAGCAACGGTGAGAGTGTAGATTAAAGTGGGGCACTACTACTCCCAACAGGAAGTGCGCCCCTGAGTGAATGGAAAAAGTGAGTTTCTATGCAAGACACACGACGCAAGCCGTTGACCCCATGTTTCTCAGAATTATTTTAAAGCTGTTGACTGCCAACTCTAACGCGTCTGTCTCCTGGAATCACTTCATCAGCACGTCCTCGACTGGCATCAGTGACAGATGTTGACGGCCACCCATTGCGCTGTTTATCTGCAGTGTCTGTTTCTCCGTTACCAAACTTCTCCAGACAACGCTGCTCGCTGCCGATGTCCATTCTAGCATACACATACGCTTTCTTCGCAGATGATGCTTTAAAAGCATTGGTCAAAAAGAAAAAAAAGCATGAATTTTTCCAAACTGCTTTTGATGCCTAAGTTCAAGGACAGCGCAAATGTGTACAAATTCATGTTGACTATGTTCAAAGGCAGTGTTGTGTGGAGAACAGTTCAGGCTATTCTATCGCTTGCACGTTTGTCCCGCATTGCGCGCGGGGTCGGTGTGGTTACATCGGATTTGGCATGTTAAATTGAAGGGGTGGCTGGGTGCCCTTCCTGCCCCCACTCTGTGCCCTCCGGGACGGATCAGAGTACCCCATCTGTCTGCGTCTAGTGTAAATCATGCAAAAGTGCGGATGTGTTGCGAATGTCTGTGAGTCGTGTAGATGAGGCGGGACGTGGGGACCAGCCCGGTATTCACCTAGGGGGATGTGGAAAACCGCCTAAAAACCACATCCCGGCTGGCCGGCACACCTACCCGAGTCCAGGAAGCAGCACATTAGCGCTCTCGGCTAACCTGGCGGGTCCGGACAGTTCAGGCTATGACCTGTACTAACTTCACAGATGTATGCTCATTATTAAATATTTGTGACACATGAGGCATTAGGTTTTGTACCCATCCTCGTTCATTGCCTGAGCAAAGATATTCGGACATGTATTAGAGAATATTAATATGGGATGTCTCCACCCTTCGCCTTTATGACGCCTTAAACTCCACTGGGGGCACTTTCTGTGATGTGTCTGAATGTCTATAGAAGAGTCCCAGCCTTTTACTCCTCAAGAGCCGTAACCAGGCAGGGAAGTAGTGTTGGACACTGAGGTATGGAGCGAAGTCGACTAATCCCAGAGCAAACAATGCTACAAGTAGGACATCCACAGCTAAAATAACTATACATTCAGAAAGGAACACACAAACAAATTAAAGTATAGGATGTATCAAGAAGAATCATCCGATATTTCTGAAACTAATATACATACACAATGATTTTTTTTATGAACGGGAAACTAAAAAAAAAATCGCATCTTTTCATAGGTGCCCAGCATGCCCTCTTGAGATGCACGACATATGCCAGTATAGTATTCAAATTGTTCCCACATTACAGCGAGCATGCTGTTGGTAATGGGGCACGTGAACATAATGTTTTATAAACCCCCACAAGTAATAATTACATACAGTCAGGTCCGGTGTAATGTAATACTGAATCATTTGGTCCAGTGCGACCGAACCATCGTTTAGTAAGCCTGTAGTTTAAAAATTCCCACACTTCCAGATGTCAGTGTATTGGTCCTCCATCCTGTTGGTAAATGAAAGCTTTCGAATCAGTCTCCAATTGTGGGAAAGGGAAGTTCTCTAGCATATCGAGATATGTGCTTTCTGTTACAGTGTTCTCGCCAAAGAAAAAAATAACGAACATCTTTTCCCATGAAACTGCACAAACCACATTAAATGTTGGAGAGTCCCTCTCATGTTGTACAACTTCATGTGGTAGTTCTGTACCCCATATTATCACATTATGGTGGTTCACCTTTCTACTTGAATGGAATGTTGTCTCGTCACTAAACACAAAGCGCGGAAGAAAACTGTCATCCTCAACTTGCCAAGAACGAAATTACGGAACTCCACACGTTATTGTTTATCACCTTGAGGTAGAGCTTGCAGTAGCTGAACTCTGTGTAGTGTCATGTGTAAACGTCGGCGCAACAGACTCCAAACGGACATCGAGGGGGGGGGGGGGGGCTGAGCAGTCGAGAGCTGCACGGAGAACGGAATTCTGCGGATTCCTTGTGAAACTATGACTATGGCGTTCGACGTCTGTGTCAGACACCCGGTGACGGCCCAGCGCTTTGTCTTCACACAAACAACCTGTTTCTCGGAATTGTTCACGCCAACGCCAAGGTCCGATCAGCCGCGAAATGAAAACCCGAGTCAAAATCAAAAATTTCTTATTCCCAACATTTAGCCATACCTTCCAGCTACCTCCCCAAATAGTCGCCGCTCCGACTTAGACATTTTACATGGCGTTGTATAAACTTCCCAGTACCTTTCCGCCAATTCTCTACACTGGTCTGCCTTTCGTTGTTTGTGCCAAGATCTCCGTAGCCAGCGGTCCATGTGACCAGAGATGAACGACGAAGGCAGCCAATTAAGCGCTGTATTGTGGGTGATCAAGCGCTTCCCATCGATAACGCTGAAGGAGCGTCTTCATTGCGCAGAATCCAGCTGAAAATTGTCTTGAAGAAACACATAACACTTATGTGGGTTGCATAGCTTCAGGAGAGATCTCTCACCAGATCCTCATACTTGGTGGGATACACTCTCGGTTCAAATGGTTCAAATGGCTCTGAGCACTATGCGACTTAACTTCTGAGGTCATCAGTCACCTAGAACTTAGAACTAATTAAACCTAACTAACCTAATGACATCACACACATCCGTGCCCGAGGCAGGATTCTAACCTGCGACCGTGGCGGTCGCTCGGTTCCAGACTGTAGTGCCTAGAACCGCACGGCCACTCCGGCCGGCGGAGACACTGTTGTTTTAGGAATTTCTTCGTGATGACTTTGCTCTCTGAACTGAAAAGAGCGACGTGAAGCGAGCGACAGCCACACTAAAGACACTGTCCAACACATCTGTGTGAAGTTCCACCAGACTTTCACAGTGGTTTCCATTTCATACCTAATCAGACCTTACTTTCTGAATACGCCTCGTATTACTGACCCGCAGTCCGCCCCCAGTAGCTGAGTGGTCAGTGAGACAGAATGTCAGTCCTAAGGATCCGGGTTCGATTCCCGACTGGGTCAGAGGTTTTCTCTTATCAGGGATTGGGCGTTGTGTTGTCCTAATCATCATCATTTCATCCCCATCGACGCGCAAGTTGCCGACGTGGCGTCAAATAGGAAGACTTGCACCCGGCGAACGGTCTACCCGACGGGAGGCCCTAGTCGCACGACATTTACATTTTACTGACCCACACTGTGCAAAGCATAGAACAGAAAACGCTTTCTGTTGCCCTGGCACCATTTTCACCAGAACTGAAGTGGGCACACACTGCTACTACCTGGCGGGAACCATGTAAAACTGGAGACTTTGCTCTTTAAAATAGTACGTTGGTCACGCATATATCTCAAATAACAGAATAGTTATGATTTTTTTTAATCGGCTGATTCTTTTTGATACGCGTTGTACCTTGAGATGATGAAATGTTGGTAAAATTAATTGAGAATCCAATTTACTGCGTTAGCTGTTTTATTGTAGACTGGTACAACCGGTTTCTTACCATACAAGTGCATCCTCAGGTGTAGGGAAGGTCTAAAGTCACACGTTATCTAAATGGTGTGGAACACACATTAAGCCATTAAGATAACGTGAAACATTAGACGTTAAATACACCTGAGGATGTACCTGCTTGGAGTGAAACCTACTGTACCAGTCTCTGAGCGATTACAATGAAACAGCTAAATCGCCAATCTGGATGTCAATCAATTTTACCAGCATTTCGACATCTTAAAATATTTTGTCTGTGTGTTACTTTCATTATGTATAAACCCAGAAGTTTTCATTGGGTTCGGGGTGCAACTCTGGCCAGTCCAGTCCATTTAAAGAATGTTATTGTCCAAGAATCATTGCATCACAGATGCTGCTTTATGGCGAGGTGTCCTACTGATACAAACACTCATCGTCTGCTAACTCTTCCAATACTACATGCAATGTTGTAAAACATGTTCACATCATTCCGCATTCAGCGTTTTATTCAGTGCAATATGTGGAACACACATTAATCCCAAGAAACACCTCCATCACCTACTCCGCACCTCACTAAAACACATGACGGAAGGTAACGTTCTCCAGGCATTCGTCCAACCCAAACACTTCCGTCGGAACGCCATAGTGTATAGCGGGAGTCACCATTCCAAACCATTCGTTTGCTGTCATCTATTGTCCAGTGACGTCGCTCTTCAATCCTTCTCAATCATCAATCACTAATTTACTACAGAAATGTGTGGCTTACGAGGGGTTGCTCGAACACGCTATCCTAATCCTTTTAACTTGCAGCTCACAGTTATTATGCTACATGTATTTCTGGTAGCACTTTGGATCTCACGAGCGATTCCTTCAACAGCTTTCATGTGGTATTTTATAGGCCCCCTCCGCAATGTTCGACAGTCCATCTCTGACAGCACATGACGTCTACCTGGTGTCGGTTTAGCTGTGGTTGTTTCTTCACGTTTCCACTTCACGATCACATCACGACAGAACCCAACCAGCTCAACATGGCATGGACTCGACCAATGTCCGATGCAGTTCTTGAGGGAAACGACACCATGAATCCTGCAGGGCTGTCCGTAAATCCGTAGAAGTACGAGGTGGACATCTCTTCTGAACAGCACGTTGAAAGGCATCCCAGATATGCTCAATAATGTTCATGTCTGGGGAGTTCGGTGCCCAGCGGAAGAGTTTAAACACAGAAGAATGTTCCTGGTGTCACCCATTCGCAGTTCTGGACGTGTGGGGTGTGGCATTGTCCTGCTGCCCAAGTCAGTCGGGATGCACTATGGACATTAATGGATGCAAGTGATCAGACAGGATGCTTACGTACATGTCACTGTCAGAATAGTGCCTAGACGTATCAGGGGCCCCATATAACTCCAACTGCACACGCCCCACACCATTACAGAGCGTCCATCAGCCTCAACAGTCCCCTGCTGACATGCAGGATCCATGGATTCATGAGGTTGCCTCCATGCCCGAACACGTCCATGCACTCGTTTGAAACGAGATTCGTCCGATCAGGTAACATCTTTTTTCCAGTCAACAACAGTCCAATGGCCGGCTGCTGTGACCAAGCGGTTCTAGGCGGTTCAGTCCGGAACCGCGCTGCTGCTACGGTCGCTGGTTCGAATCCTGCCTCGGGCATGGATGTGTGTGATGTTCTTGGGTTAGTTAAGTTTAAGTAGATCTAGGTGTAGAGGACTGATGACCTCAGATGTTAAGTTCCATAGTGCTTAGAGCCATTTGAACCATTTTCAACTCCCCAATGTCGGTGTTGACGGGCCCAGGCGAAGCTTAAAACTTTGTGTCGTGAAGCCATCAAGGGTGCACGAGTGGGCCTTCGGCTTCGAAAGCCCATATCGATGATGCTTTGTTGAATGGTTCGCATGCTGACATTTGTTGACGGCCCAGCACTGAAATCTGCAGCAGTTTGCGGAAGGGTTGCACATCTGCCACATTCAGCGATTCTCTTCAATCGTCGTTGGTCCTGTACTTGCAAGATTTTTTTCCGGCCGCATTGATGTCGGAGGTTTGATGTTTTACCGGATTCCTGATATTCACGGTTCACTCGTGAAATAGTCGTACGGGAAAATCCCCACTTCATCGTTACCTGGGAGATGCTGTGTCCCATCGCTCGTGCGCCGACTATAACACCGAGTTCAAGCTCACTTAAATGTTGATAACCTGCCATTGTAGTAGCAGTAACCGATCTAACAATTGCGCCACTTACTGTTTTATATAGACGTTGCCGACCGCAGCGCCGTATTCTGCCTGTTTGCATATCCCTGTATTTGAATACGCATGCCTATACTTTCCTTGGTGTTTCAGTGTATTAAAGTTCTTTTGAGGACACTGTCAATTTTTCAGTTATAGATTTTTATGATTAGTAATATTCTGCATATTTCTGAAACCGTAGTATAACGTGTCGTCTTGGGATGCTTTAGAAGTGTCGAAATGTCCATAATGATTTGTTACTCAGGTGACATCTAACGATTAGTCCACGTTCGACGTCAGTGAGTTCTCCTAATCGATTCATTCTGTTATTATTGCTTCTCTTTCAACAACACAATACTTCCTCCTCCTTTTATACTGACTCGTGCGTATGTCTCGTCACGTGTAGTGAGTGATCAGTTCCGCATTACATAGGGCTTTCCGATTACTTTTGACCAGGTACCGGTAGTGTGGCAAACCTACTAGCATTTGTAGACATAGAGAAAGCTTTTGACAATGTTGACTGGAATACTCTCTCAAAATCTGAAGGTGGCAGGGGTAAAATACCGGGAGCGAAAGGCTATTTACAATCTGTACAGAAACCAGATGGCAGTTAGTTCGCAGCTCGTGGTCGTGCGGTAGCGTTCTCGCTTCCCACGCCCGGGTTCCCAGGTTCGATTCCCGGCGGGGTCAGGGATTTTCCCTGCCTCGTGATGTCTGGGTGTTGTGTGCTGTCCTTAGGTTAGTTAGGTTTAAGTAGTTTTAGGCGACTGATGACCATAGATGTTAAGTGCGATAGCGCTCAGAGCCATTTTCTTTTTTTTTTTTTAAACCAGATGGCAGTTATAAGAGACGAGGGGCGCGAAAGGGAAGCAGTGGTCGGGAAGGGAGTGAGACAGGGTTGTAGCCTCTCCCCACTGTTATTCAATCTGTATATTGAGCAAGCAGTAAAGGAAACAGAAGAAAAATTCGGAGTAGGTATTAAAATCTATGGAGAAGAAATAAAAACTTTGGGGTTAGCCGATTTCATTGTAGTTCTGTCAGAAGCAGCAAGGACTTGGAAGAGCAGTTGAACGGAATGGACAGTGTCTTGAAAGGAGGATATAAGATGAACATCAACAAAAGCAAATCGAGGATAATGGAATGTAGTCGAATTAAGTCGGGTGATGCTGATGGAATTAGATTAGGAAATGAGACACTTAAAGTAGTAAATGAATTTTGCTATTTGGGGAGCAAAATAACTGATGATGGTCGAAGTAAAGAGGATATAAAATGTAGACTGGTAATGGCAAGGAAAGCGTTTCTGAAGAAGAGAAATTTGTTAACATCGAGTATTGATTTAAGTGTCAGGAGTTCGTTTCTGTAAGTATTTGTATGGAGTGTAGCCATGTATGAAGTGAAACATGGACGATAAATAGTTTGGAAAAGAAGAGAATAGAAGCTTCCGAAATGTGGTGCTACAGAAGAGTGTTGAAGATTAGGTGGGTAGATCACGTAACTAATGAGGTAATGAATAGGATTGGGGAGAAGTTAGTGACACAACTTGACTAGAAGAAGGGATCGGTTGGTAGGACATGTCCTGAGGCATCAAGGGATCACCAATTTAGCACTGGAGGGCAGCGTGGAGGGTAAAAATCGTAGAGGGCAACCAAGAGATGAATACACATAGCAGATTCAGAAAGATGTAGGTTGCATTAAGTACTGGGAGATGAAGAAGCTTGAACAGGATAGAGTAGCATGGACAGCTGCATCTCAGGCTGAAGACCACAACAACAACAGTAGTGTGAATGTAGTTGTCGGGGATGTTAGGCTTGCTGCTTTCTTTCTGCGTGTAGCATCGGCTCACGCAGCGTATCTTGGCGACTTCGATGCACAGTGAAGTCGCCGGTGCTTCCCAGCAGCGCGATGAGGCGCTGTCGTGGGAACAGGGCAGTCCTCGCGGCCCGCAGCCATGCACAGCGGCGCGGCGCGGCTAGGGCCTTTGTGCTGCTGCGGCCTCCGGTTATGCAACCGGATTCCACGTGGGTGGCGCCGCCCGCCGCGCCGCGAACCTGCTAGGCAGGCGCCCGCCGCGCCAATTAATTACTACGCCCACTGAAAGCTAATATCCCATACTTTGGAAGCGTATGGCGCGAACTGACCATTCACCACTTAACAAAACACTGCTCCTGAGTAGAAAAAAGAGCAAATAACAGACTCTGTCGGCGCATCTAACGAGATACAGGGGCGGATCCAGGGGTGGGGGGACAATGGGGGCAATTCCCCCCCCCCCCTTGTTGCGTGACGATTTTCTTTCTGACTGCTTTAGGGCAGGGAGTGCAAACCTTTTCAGCTGGCGGACCCCTTCTTCAGTCGAAAATCCCATTGTCAGTCAAAAGCACAATAACATTAAATTCAGAGTGAAACCCATGGGAATTGAAAGTTTCTTAATGCAAGTGCCATGTTCCCAATGACACTCCCCCCTCCCCTCCCCCGAAGTGTGAATAGTCTTTGGTGTAGAGATGAATGAAAACAACTTGAAATTAACGATCCAATTTGATTCCCACTGTAACCATACACTTACTAGTGGAGTTACTCCCTTTGTTTAACACACTATAGTCTGATTAAAATTATTCGGTAATTGAAATTTCTCACGATGGAGCTGTCTTCCTCCAAGAGCAATCAACGTCACGTCCAGACCACTCTTGACAAGCTGCCGCTTATGGTCTGTTCACTTCCACTATTTGGCTACTGTTGTGTAACGAGCATGCATATTTCGTAACAGTCGTGTGTGTGTGTGTGTGTGTGTGTGTGTGTGTGTGTGTGTGTGTGTGTGTGATTATTCGTGAAATCTGAAGAAAAATGTTCAAATTTATGTAAAGTCATCCTTTGGTCGTTCTCCCACCTCATTCATTTCAACTGGAAACTTCCCTTGTTGTGAAGGCGAGGGAGAAACTGCACCCTTCTTCAATGATCCTGACTTCAGCCGCCGATCCATGTTAGAAGTAATGAACTGGTCAAAAATCGACTTATGAAGTAGGTAGTGCACTAACAAAGCAAGTTTAACATTTAATGACGCCTAGGGCGGCATACGTGCCAGCGAGTGCTGTCATTGGTCGACAAAGCTCGCTGCGCGCATGCGTAAAAGGTTTCAGCGCGTCTAGCGCCGTGAGCCGGCGCACAAACGACCCCCATATTGTTGCTAAACAGTCGATCAGAGAAGCCGCATTCTCCGGTACTAAACTGTGTATGTGTTCTCACTTAGGAACCGCAAAGGCTGCTAGGGAATGCGACCTGAGGTAAAGATACACATATTTTTCACACGAAAAAAATAGTGATGAATTTGATTTTCACATTTTTATTCAATAATTTTACTCATTATTTTTACACGATTTGGTTAAAGATGGCCGCGGACCCCCTAGAAAGAGCCGGCGGACCCCTCAGGGGTCCGCGGACCACAGGTTGGTAAGCCCTGCTTTAGGGGCTGATTGCGTCGGCCTATGTAGTATGTTTTACTTGAAGTCGAAGATGTAAACAATGGCACGCAGTTTGATGTAACAATTCGAAAAGAGACCTTGCAGCCTCTTCCATTTAGTGAATAAACTACAGAAGAAACAACCATACTTACGAATAAAATGATAATATTCGCTGAGGCATGGGCGATCTGTGTCCCTTTTTTAGCACTTTCCCTGCAGCGCGTATGTAAGATTTTGTTTCTAGTGGCAATTTTCAAGGAGATGGCGTTGATAATTAAGTGATGAACACCGAAGGAATACTCGAAAATATTCTCATTACTTACAAATAGTGAGAACCTTACGACAGTCCCTTTTATTCTGCAATTGCACGTTTTCGATCTGGATGAACGCTTATCCCCCATTTTGGCTTTCTTCTCACTTTTGATGCGGAATGTGAACAAACATTAAGTAGCCAAATGTAATAATGTACACGAAAATAACGTCTGTGGATTCATTCACAATCCATTAAACTAAAAGCAGAAATATGACCGAGATCCTGGATCCGCCCCTGACGAGACACAAAGAGAATCAGTAATCATCTTTTCTCGCACGATATCTTTCTGCACACGGATAAAGGCCAACATGCAGATTCTACACTGAAGTGGCAAAGAATCTGGTATAGGCATATAGACATACGTGAACAGGCAGAATACGGCGCTGCGGCCAGCAACGCATATATAATACGAGTGTCTGGCGCAGTTCTTAGACCGGTTACTGCTGCTACAATGGCAGCAGATTACCAAAATTTAAGTGAGTTTGAACCGCATTAGCGCATGCATCCAGTCCAGAGGCGGTGCAAAGTCGTAATGAAGAATAGTCGCATACTGCCAAGTATTCGATTATGTACTCACTGCAATAACATCACCTAAAATCTCAAACCGTTCAGGTTCACATCGTTTCTTCCTCCCGTTATCGGTGCTTTACTTTTTTGTGAGCTTGGAGGTACAGCCCAGATCGAACGAAAGGGAAGGATTTCATTTCCACCAGATTGTTAGTTGAACTCAGTATTTTTCGAGCCACTACTATACTGAAAGGCCAAAGAAACTGGTATAAGCATGCGCATTCAAATACATAGATATGTAAACAGACAGAATACAGCGCTGCGGTCGGAAGGCCTGCATAAGACAACGACTGTCTGGTGCAGTTGTTAGATCGGTTACTGTTGCCACAATGGCAGGTTAGAAGATTTAAGTGAGTTTGAACATTGTGCTACAGTCGACGCACGAGCGATGGGACACAGCATCTCCGAGGTAGCGATGAAGTAGGGATTTTCCCGTACTATCATTTGACGAGTGTACCGTGAATATCAGGGATCCGATAAAACATCAGTTTCCGACATCGCTGCGGCCGGAAAAAAATCCTGCAAGAACGGGACCAGCGACGATTGAAGAGAATCGTCCAACGTGACAGAAGTGCAACCCTTCCTCTAATTGCTGCGTATTTCAGTGCTGAACCATCAACAAGTGTCAGCGTGCGAGCCATTCAGCAGAACATCATCGATATGGGCTTTCGGAGCCGAAGGCAAATTCGTGTACACTTCATGACAGGGCCCCATCAACTCCGACATTGGGCTGACGATGACTGGGTCGCGCGGGATTAGCCGAGCGGTCTTAGCTGCTGCATTCATGGACTGTGCAGCTGGTCCCGGCGGAGGTTCGAGTCCTCCCTCGGGCATGGGTGTGTGTGTTTTTTCTTAGGATACTTTATGTTAAGTAGTGTGTAAGCTTAGGGACTGATGACCTTGTCAGTTAAGACCCATAAGATTTCACACACATTTGAACTGATGATGACTGTAAACATGTTGCCTCGTCCGATGAGTCTCGTTTCAAATTGTATCGAGCAGATTGACGTGTACAGGTATGGAGACAACTTCACGAATCCACGAACCCTGCATGTCAGCAGGGGACTCTTCAAGCCGATGGAAGGTCTGTAATGGTGTGGGGCGTGTGCAGTTGGAGTGATATTGGACTCCTGATACGTCTAGATGTGACTCTGATAAGTGACACGTACGTAAGCATCGTGTGTGATCATCTGCATCCATTCATGTCTATTGTGCATTCCGACGGACATCGGCAATTCCAGCAGGACAATGCGACACCCAAACGTCCAGAATTGCTACAGAGTGGCCCCAGGAACATTCTTCTGAGTTTAAACTCTTTCGCTGGCCACCAAACTCCCCAAACATGAACATTATTGAGCACGTCTGGGATGCCTTCCAACGCGTTGTTCAGAAGTGATCTCCACCCCTTGTACTCTTACAGATTTATGGACAGCCCTGCAGGATTCATGGTGTCAGTTCCTTCCAGCACTAATTCAGACATTGGTCTAGCCCGTGCTGCCGAGGTGCTGCCGCACTACTATTGAACATAATGCCTCCTGGGTATCCGCGAGCGTTAAAGAGGTATACCAGTCCCGGGTCAAATCCCCTGTTCTCCAACAGATTCCGTTCACTGGGGATGCCGTCACGCGTCCACCTCCTGGTATACCCCGAGTCGCCAGGTGCCAGCCACTGGCTCTCGTCTCCCCAGGCGCACACTCATAGACTGTGACTTCGCTCCACGCCGACGAATCAGGAAACAACCGTTCTCGGCCAGACACGACGGACGGTGCGAGCTTCATGCATCCGGCGCTGCACTCCATGTGTTGACATTTCACGGCCCCGGCACTGACTTCAACTTCCGGCTCGTCCTCTGTCAGCACGGGAAAAGGGGGTTGAAACTCATGCAGGGACTTCCGGTGACATGACACTGGTTCGCTGCCAGGGCACTGGAAGCGCTGCAAGTTGATCAGTCCGTCAACTCACTTTCTTATTGGGGAATTAATTCAATACTAGTTTCGGCTTCGTAGCATTGTGTTCCTCATGACGACTTCGTTCGTGTTTCTTGTTTTCTTTTAATACCATTGTGAATATGTTTCTCGTACTATGCTTGGTTCTTGCTCATATTCGTGATATTTGGTGGGGTAAATGATTCCACAAATGTTTTTGTTTCATATAAAATTGACCCGGTTTCGTGGCATATTGTTCCGTGGACATTTGTTCCTGTCTACGAATCAGTGTGTGGACTGCTAGATTTGAACGTGTTGTAATTTCGAGTATATGGCTCGTATTCTACTTTACGTCCGTTTTTCATACTTTCTCGTATTTGGAGGCCTTCACGTTACCGTTTTTGACAGAATTGGTATTCAACTTTATCACATTTTGTTACGGAGTGAGTATGTAATACTATTTCCAATGATTTTGCTTCTTGACACTGAGTGCCATGCACTTCGTAGTGATTTGCAAAGTATGGCTGTGGATGTAGATGAGCATGCTTTGTATTCTTAGTGACTAGAGCGAACTTCCTCGCAAATGCTAGTAATACAACGGTAGTTACGCAAATGTGTTCACACATTGTTAACAAATACTACAGACAATACATTGTAGGAGAAATCAATGTACTAGAATCATCTTTCATCTTTCCATTCTAGCGAAAATTTCGGAGTCCTTCATTAAATGCAATAAGCTACGAAAAAGGGATGCAAATAAAAATTAAGCGGAATACGAGCAATATGCTTACAGTGCATTTAAATCGAACAATCCACACAAGCATTCGTCAAACGTAGAACGGCATCTGACGAAACCAGCTTTGTTTTATATCAAACAAAAACAAATATGGAATTATTTATCCCACTCAATGTTACGGATGCGAGCAAAAACCCAGCAGAATACGAGCAACATATTCAAAGACTGAAATCCATACAAAAGTCGTAAAAAGCAACATATTGCTATGAAACCAGCTTCTGTATCAGATGATTTTTTTAGGTGTTAGATGTGCCACAGCACAATTATTTCCACTTGATAATGGCAGCTCGGTCAAAATAGTAATTTTTTCCACAGATTCGGATACGTTTTGTTTGTTTCTTGGTCAACATTTGTAAAACTCTGATTACTGTCTCTCAAACCCCACCCTATGGGGTCAGAGGGAGAGTTTTAATTTTAGCGAATCAAAATTTAAGAACTAAGTATTTTTTACTTATCCGTAACCGTTTTCCAAGCAAAAATGAGAACATGGAGTTTCTTGAATTACGGCGCCAACTACCGAGAATCAAAACAAATGTTTAAGACAAAATGTACGTAATTTTTTATGTACAATCTGATTCTGCAAAATAAAAAGTCATTATTAAGGGACTACTAAAGTATTTTTAAAGCAACATCTAAAAAAATTGGTATTTTACTCCTTGGTTACAAATTAAAAAATAGATTTTTCAACGTTTATCTAAATTCAGTCCCTAAGGGGGTAAAAGAGGGGATTAAATTTTTTATTAAACATTTCATTCTCAGACGCATTTTTTTAATCAACTTATATGAAAATTTGAATGTGGCTTCTCAGTTAAAAATAAAAAATACCTGTTTCATTGTCTTTTTTTAAATTCAACCCATATGGGGGTGAAATGGGGGACGAAACTTTTTAAGAAACTGCTTCATTGTACTTAACTTCTCGACTGGAAAGAAATATGTATTATCACCACAAGAATTCAAAAGGCATAATTAACAAAAACATTGGACTCCAATTACCAAAATCACTTTTTTCGTCAGAAGTACTTCTGAAAAATACCATCCTTCTATGGTCTTAATTAGCGCGAAAATTTTAGCAAGTGTCCCAATTTGTGAACGAAGTCTGTGCAGAGCAGAGCAATCCACACGAGCGAAGCAGAGGATGCTAAGCTGGTAGTTGATATAAGGGAAACGGTAGAAAAAACAGGAAAAATGGATAACCTATGTGTTGCGAATGGTGGTGTTCAGATTACCATTAAATTTTTGGCAATGTATTTCGCAAGATAAAATACGTGTTGAAAGACTAGCAAAAGATGGAAAGACCAATCGTAGGTGCAACAGGTCGAGCAAGGCCTAACATATCGGTGAAGCAGAAGATTTTGGTCCCCTTCAGGAGAAATATGGTTCGTCGTAGCAATGCAAGTGCTTGGCAGAAGATTAGGAGAGAATATAAAGTAGCGAAGTAATTCTAAAGAGTTACGAGCAGCTTTCAGTCCATCACCTTAACCGCTACTAGACGGATGGCGCACACTCTAAGTATTCATCAGGGTTGTAAAACTTTGAACCTCTATTTTTCGAAAACGCTTAAGAAGCTCATCGTACTAAAGCAGCGTTTGTTACACTTGAATAATGTGATACAATCGTGCGAAATAGGAGCAAAATCTGTTGACCCTTTGGTTGTACGCTTCCCTTCTGAGAGAGAGTTGTTTAAAATGGATAGCGCAGTACGCTGAAGCGATAGAAAGCTATCGTCTGAGACCTCGGTGACTCACTACAGTGAAGCCAAAACAAATCCTAGACTCAGAGCGTGTCTGTTGCTTAAATAGAGTAACAGTTTACACTTTAGCTCGGCGGTGAGCTCACCGCTGGTTGGCAATACTCTCTGGCGCCTGCCTGGCGATATACACGTACGTACAGGCCTCTACTGTCTCACGTTCGTCGGTGTCAGGTGACATCACGTAGCTTGCAGAAAGACTCGCTGTGCTGCCTCACCACAGGATTGGCAGTATTTTCGATACGCACACACACGCCCTGGAAGACTGCCGACGCGAGACTAGTACAAGATGCCACCCGGGTTGCAGGAGAGGTCGTGAGTGATTCGGTGCGGTGCAAGAGAGATTGCACCCCTGCTTCCGTTTTTAATGCGACATGTTATCTGAGCACCACAACTATGTAGCTGTTTTTACGGATGGATCGAAACAGATGGATTCTGTTGGTTGCTCTATTGTTTTCCCGAATCATGTCCTCAAGATTCGGTTGCCTCAAGCGTTTACTGTCTTTAATGCAGAATTGTCTGCGATCTTGCGGGCACTGGAGCAGATGAGACGTTCTTCCTGTGTTAAATTTCTAGTCTGTGCTGATTCTCTAAGTGCCCTTCACTCATTGAAACTTTTGTTCCCAGCAGCTAAAGAGTCAAGACCATCCAGGATGCCCTCCTCCAACTACGACAGGGAAAGGAGGTGCCTTTTTTTGCTGGGTACCGGGGCAAATTATAACGTCTCCTTAGAAAAATTATAAATGACTGTGCTGATAAACCTCTTACTTTATTTGATTTTTAGACAGCTGAGCAAAACTGAACGTACTCAGACATTTCTCTCGTTACTTATTGTAATCATCGTCAACCTCACACACAATCTTTTTTTTTTTTTTTTTAGCGCAACGCAATCTGACTTTCAATAATCCCTACAAAAGAACGGCCCTGATTAACAATAACCTATACCTTTCATGAATCACTTACCTCATAAAAATCTTGGTTACTCGAACTACAGCAATACTGTGAGCGCCAATACTGCTACCTAAATGACAGATTCTAACTACTGATAGGCATAGTTAGCAATTGAAAGATTTTGATAGAGAACAAACAATATATTTACCTTAATAGTGTTCAAAAGTCATAATATATAACAGTTCATGACATCCAGTCTTACAAATTTCCTTTTTGTGACGGACACACATCCAGATCGTCCGCTCTCAAAACTCTGCCATCTCTCTCCTCACATCCACCACTGCTGGCGGTTCACCTCCAACTGCGCAACGCTCCGCGCTGTTCACATCCAGCTGCATAACACTACACAAGCGAATATTCCAACAATGAGTCCAACCAGCCACAGACTGCACACAACAGTGATTTTCATGCAGAGCACTACGTGGCGTTACCAACATAAAAACCTAAACAGCCTACTTACAACATGGGAATTGCGAAAGGGCAGATTTAGCAACCAAGGAGGCGTGACTCGATCCGCAGATATTTCAGTGTGCCGTCCCCCTGCATGCTATCACCTCGCTGTTGCGCTCAAGAGTCTTGCGTCGGTGGAAGGTTGAGTGACTGAAAGTCACCGACAATGAGCTCCGTTTAGTAAAGCCCACATCGCGGGAGTGGTGTACCTCTTTCCAGCCACGTAGACGGGACGAGATTCTCCTCAATCGTCTTCTTGTAGGCCACCCACACCTATGACGCTTGGCTTCTTGCTATAGCGAGAGTACTCTCCAATGTATGGAGCTTGTAGCGTAGGGATCACTGTGTGCCACATTTTATTGGACTGCGTTTTGTTTTGTGACCGGCGGGCCGCGGCTGATTTGCCGACAGATCTGCAATCTCTTTTAGGTAATAATCAAACGAATGTGGTTAGAGTTTTAAAGTTTTGTGAACTGTCCAATGTTTTTACCAATATCTTGTCCGCCCCCGATAGCTGAATGGTCAGCGTGAAGGATTGTCAATCCTCTGGGCCCGGGTTCGATTCCCGGCTGGGAAGGGGAATTTTCTCCGCCCAGGGACTGGGTGTCGTGCTGTCCTCGTCATCATCCTATCATCCTAATCGACTACAGGTCGCCGAAGTGGCGTCAAATTGAAAGACCGGCACCCGGCGAGCGGTCTGCCTGACGGGGGGCCCCAGCCATACGAATAAATAATTTTTTTAAAAAAAAAAAAACAGTATTTTATAGAGAAGGTTTCAATTCTTCAAATGGTGACTGGCTCGCCCTTATTTTACGTAGGTGGCCAGCCAGCAACAATTTCCTGTGGAGTCCTTTTAGCTCCTTTCTAATTTTACTTATGTTTTCGTTCTCGTATAGCATCTGTAGTCTTTTCCCGCGGTCTTTGCGTGTATGACTACCTTTTACTAAATTAGTCGACTTTGGTTTCTTTTAATGTGTGTAAGGGCGCTGATAACCTCTGCGTTGAGTGCCCGTAAGCACCAAAACACACACACACAATCACATACACACACACACACACACACACACACACACACACACACACACACACACACACGAATACAGGAACTTTCCTTTGCTTCGTGCTCGGTGGTGTCGGGCGACGCTCAAAGTCTCACTGGCTTCCACTACCAGAACCACATCTGGCGATGTGTGGTGCGCCATACAAATTGGGCGACATACGGCACCCCTCATTAACGAGGAAACGTAGATACAGGTGTCCAGGTAGATGCCGTATTCACTGACTTCCGGAAGGCATTCAGTGCAGGTCTGCACTGCCGCCTAATGAACAAAGTACGACTGTACGGGTTGATTGGTTTGTGGGATTGAAGGGACCCGACTATTATGGTCATCGGTCTCTCGACCCTACGGAATCTCAGATAAACTGTATGATTGGATTGAAGAGTTTGTAGCAAACAGAACACAACATGCCATTCTTAACGGAGAGAGAGAGAGAGATTTTTATATGTGGTACCTTAATATGCACACACACCAATGTGTTCGTTGATTTTTCTGTGTCTTAACAGTTTCTCCACAAAAACTTCACAAACTTTACGACCTAGCGTTTTCTACACATTACGCCCCTCAGTATAGATTAACAGTTTTACATCCACGCATCCACACTTCAACAACTGGGTGCCGCCCAGGGGAACTAAGCATTAATGACTTGCTTTTGCCATAGTGGGAGGTACTGTCCAGTCTAGAAACATACGTGTAATAGCTGCAATTATTAGTCTGCAATGACGCAAATACTGAGGTAATCTTGCACACTGTCTTCAGTCGTCAACAAAAATTTCTGCATTTATACCCGTTACATCTTGTATATAAATGGCCTAGTAAATAAGCTTAGATGTTCCGTGAGGATTTTCGCGAATGATGCTGTTACATGTAGAGAAGTCGTGACGCTATATAATTGAAGCTAAATGCACGAAGACTTGTAGAGGATCGGTACTTGGTGCAGGGAGTGGCAGTTGACTCTCAAGATAAATAAATTTAACACATTCCGAATACATAGGCAGAAAGACTCTTTATTATATGATTACACAGTTGTAGAATAATCATTGGAAGCAGTTACTTCCGTAAAATAATACGTACGGAGAGATCTGAGTAGGAACAACCACATAAAATTACTAGCGTGGAAGGCAAATGCCACACTGAGATTCATTGGAAGAATCCTCAGGAAATGCAGTCAACAAAGGTAGTAGCTTACAAAACTAGCACGTCAATACTGCTCGTCAGTATGGGATCTGTACCAGGTAGAACTGATAGACGCAGTAGAGAAGATCCTAAAAAAAGTAGCGCGTTTAGTTACATGTTTATCTAGAAAGCGTCACAGATATATCAACCAAATGCAGTGGCAGACGCTGCATTGTTAAATTTTCGATACATTGCGTTCCTAGATGAGTCATGTAATATGATGCTTCCTCCTACATATACCCGAAAAAAGACCACGAAGATAAAAGTATAGTGATTCGAACCCACACAGAGGCTTATTGGCAGTAGTTCTGCTGTGAACTATTCATGACTGGAACAAGAAAAGGGCGCAGGTGGAGGAAGTGACGGTACACAAACTATCTTTCGCCAAACACCACAAGGCGGCTTGCGGAGTACAGATGAATAGGCCGAACACTCTCAGCACTAACACTCTTATAAAAGTCTTAACAAGGGTCAATGGTCCCACTTTCATGGACGACGTACACTTGAACCAGTCAATACACCGATTCCAAATTGGTCGCTTGCCGCTGCCGCACATAAGAAACTATTCGTAGGTTACGGATCACAATAAATCGGAACACTTCAGGTTTATGCAGAAATAAATGTCATTTATTAGCATTGATCAAATCTCGCAGCGTCCGTGCCTTCCATGGCATATAATTTGCAGCCTGCTAAAAATTCAGCGATCTAATACTCTATCAACCACGTGCGGATTCACTAAGCCATCACTCGTGCATGCCTCTCCGAAAAAGCTAATTAGGTTTCCGCGTACGGGAACGCACTTGCAAAATCTAATAAGCTTCCCGTAGTAGAAGAATTAGCTTGTGTTCGTTAGATTACGGTCAACAGATTTGTAAGACATTTAATCTTATCACCAAAATGTTTCTGTTACACTGCAATCAATTTCGACAATTTACGTGGGGCTGACAAAACGTTTCGAGACCATCTTAGTTTACAAGAAATTATTAGGTGTATATGTTAAGATCTGCAGGTCATTTGCTGTTCATTTAGCTGTTTACAGTTTACCTATTTACTTAGTTTTCAATTCAGCTGTTACGTATTAACCATTTAAACATTCATCATTTACCTTCTTACCATTTCCTCATATTTTTGCTTGTTTATCATTTAACCCGTTTACGGTCTTCCCATTTACTTTTTAGTATTTCCCCATTTACCATTTACACATTTAGCTATTCACCATTAAAACATTTACTCAGTCATCCATTTACTTGTTTACCTTTCACCCATTTACCACCCATCGTCCACTCATTTACCATTTACCCTCTAGTATCAGCAGAAGTTGTGCCAACGCCACTATTCATCACTGCTGGCACAGGTACTACATGGGCTGACGGTGGCTCAGTAACAACTGAAGACCATAACCCAGTAAGAGGAACACCGTATAGTCACATTGTACAGCAAAACAGCGCTCCCTGCAATTCTGTCGTTATTGAAATGTGTTCTTCAAGTATTCCTATCGAAGCGTGTCAGGCACTTTCCGCGGCTTCCGCTGCATCTCCGCAATAGTGGCATAACGGCGACCTTTGACTTTTCGCTCCCATCGCGATCCTTGGCACGAACGACGGGTCATTCACGGCACGGCGATGGAGATGTTGGCAGACTTCTGCGGGTGTTCCTTCTGCTCCTGGTTGAGAAGTCTGTAGACGAACTTGGCAGCAATACGCCGCGTGTTGAAATCACTTGTGAGGATTGCCTGCACAGTTCCGTATGCCCTTTTTTTTCCTTTATTGAATTTCGATTCCCCCCTAAGGGGGCGGGCTGGCAGCTGCTTAGTACGCTGCTCTTCAGCCTTTCCGTATGCCAATGGCAGCAGTGATATGGAGTCTTCTGCGACAGTCCTCGTGCACAAATTGCATCTGTTGGCGAGTTACAGAACTAGTCTCTCGTATCTCATCATCTGTCTGACCTTATAGTTTGAAATGGCGTATATCACTTTTCCGTTATCCTGAAATATTTTACATATCTAGTTAATACTGTAGAAGCAAATTTACGGCACGACATCTGTCAGAACATAGAGACAACTCATCTGGACGACAACTGACACCAGCCCTCTTGCTAACTTTGCGCTGCAGTATGAAGAATCCTTAATTTCTAATAGATAATCTTAAAAACTGTATGTTTTTTTTAAACCAGCTTCATGCAAACACTACTTTTTTTATATATTTCCCCAGACATGTTTCGACACCAATGTGTCATCGTCTGTGGGTTAAATTTCTATTTCTGTAAAATACAATATCACATTTGTAATAATTTAAATACTGTAGGCCTAAGAAATAAAATATTTGCGATTTGCTTCGTTTTGTTTGGACACTCACCTTAAAATTACATCACTAAATGAACTGTATTTTTTTACATCGATTTTAATGCTCGTTTTCGTTTTTTTTTTTTTTTTTTTTTTTTTTTTTTTTTTTTTTTTTTTTTTTTTAAACAGCATGTTACTGCAAACTAGCCATGACGACAATTATTGCATTTTTGTGAACTGTTTCGAGGGTAGAGGTTGTGTGCGTTTCTGTACTTACATTTTCTGTCCTGTTTCGTGTCCGTGGTTGGTGTCTCAATCAGCTGCTATTTAGTGCATTGCTTTCACTCAGTTTTCATTAATTTCCGCTCACTGCTTCACCTCACATGCACTTAGACAAAAAGTGGCGAAATGAGATCTGAGCAGACACTTCTGACAACACACACAGTGAGATGTGTCATGTTATTGTCGTTGTTCACTTGTTCATCGTTGGTCTTGTGTTTGTTATGGCGCTGATTTTGTGAGTGTGTGTGTGTGTGTGTGTGTGTGTGTGTGTGTGTGTGTGTGTGTGTGTGTTTTAGAGAGAGAGAGAGAGAGAGAGAGAGAGAGAGAGAGAGAGAGAGATGGAAACATCGGTTGGGAGAGAACCATGAAAACAGAAGGTTTTTACCGAGCGAGGTGGCGCAGTGGTTAGACACTGGACTCGCAATCGGGAGGACGACAGTTCAATCCCACGTCCGGCCATTGTGATTTAGGTTTTCCGTGATTTCCCTAAATCGCTCCAGGCAAATGCCGGGATGGTTCCTTTCAAAGGGCACGGCCGACTTCCTTCCCCGTCCTTCCCTAATCTGATGAGACCGATGACCTCGCTGTCTGGTCTCCTTCCCCAAAAACAACCAACAGCAACCAGAAGGTTTTTTTTTTCTTCCTTCTGTATTTCGTAAGTGCCACCTTTGTATAGTTCATTGAGTGATCCAAACAGTGTTTTGTTGCACAGTGTTGTATTTTCATTCAGGACTCTCTTTCCCTGTGTTATTGCTTTTTGTTTGTGGTAGTTCTCTCTTATTGTGAGTTTTTGATAGAGGCTGTTGCTTTCTCTGAGGATCTTAAGATTAGTCTCCACATTTTTCGGGTGGTGGTTTTCTTGTATTAGATGGTCTGCAAAAGTGATTTCCAGAAAACCCAACTTTATAATCACAAACACGGAAGAACGAAAAGAGGAACTTCAGACCTTAGTAAAATGATATAACCTTAATAACGACACACGGTTGATCACCATTCCTTCTTTCCTTTCTGTGAAGCAACGTCAGTGTGAGGGTCTGTCTCGAATGGCCACCCTGTCGCCCTGCAAAAACTGTGAGTCCACCTCATTCAATGAAGCATGATAGCGGTAGACATAGTGCGTACTACTGGCACGTCATTTTACGAAAGAAAGATAAGAAATGCTGCTAAGACGAGCGAAGTTAGGCGGTTTAAAAGTAGGTGCTAGCAGTAACATGTACTCAGAAATGAGAGACCGGAAGTGCACGTTTCTAGTGAAGCAGCTAACTCGCAGCTAAAAACTAGTGCCCGGGGACCCTGCGAATGGATGGCGTGCGTGAGGTCTGAGCGGTGGGGACCAGCTACAAGCGAAGCCCCACGGATGCGTGAGCTCTTGTTGTGGTGCGTCTGCGCTTGGGGGCTCTCAGCACACGGCAAAGGGCTTGCATATAGAATAGCGCTGTTCTTAGGAATACGAAGTGTGTCCAAAAAGTAACGGAAATCTTGTAATTTCGCGTGCAGTATTTTTGCAATCCGCGCGAGTTTTTCGTTGTTATGTTGGGTGAAAAGTCTGAAAAGTATCTTCAAAGTATCAGCTAACAAGTTATTGCCAACTGTAAAAAGGGTGCATGTGTTTTACTAGTATCGGCGATTATTTATTTGTATAAAAATGGGACAGAAAATTTGTTTTTAATTTTGCTATAAGAATGGAATAATGTGCAGAAAAGCTTTAGAAATGTTAAATATTGCATTAGTTGAGTCTGCTATGAGAAAAACAAGGATTTACGAGTCGTATAAGCGTTTCCACCAAGGATGTGAAGATGCTGAAGATGACGAGTGCCCTGGGCGCCCAAGCACCTCATCAACCTTTGAAATAGTGGAAAAAATGAAAGAAATGATTACGAACGATCGCTGAATCAGTCACTGAAGCCGTTAATGCTCTTGACGTATCAACTGACTCATGTCATGAAATTTTTTCGGATGTTTTGAGTACGAAATGTGTGACCGCAAAATTTGTTCCAAAATTGTCGAATTTCGAAAAAAATGTTGCTCAGGTGTCACTAGACCTGAAAGGTGCCATAATAGGTGATGAAACACAGTTTTACAGGTTTTACGTCGATATTAAGGCTCAATTGTCCCAGTGGAAGCGTTCTAGATATGCAAGACCGAAAAAATCTCGACAAGTGCGGTCAGTGTGAAGGTTTTACTCATGTTGTTCTTCTATGTTAACGGCGTTGTGCACCATGAGCTCTTGCCACAAGGTCGAACGATCAATAAAGATTACTACTTCCAGTTCTATGCCATTTGCGTGAAGCAATCTGATAAACAAAACGCCCGGATCTGCAGCGGAGCTAGTCATGGCTTTTGCGCCACGATAATATACCTGCACGCATTTCGTTGGTTGCTCATAAGTTTTTGGCCAAAAACTATAATGATGAATGTACCTCCGCATTCGCCAGACAAGACTTCATGTGACTTTTCTCTAATCTCAAAAATAAAGACCTCACACGGCCGTCTTCTTACAAGCGCAGATAAGATTAAAAAGATATCGCGGAGAGAGCTTAAATCTGTCCCATAGATAGATTTCACGATTTTTTGGGATTACAAAAACCGCTTATATAAATATATAATACCTAATGGTGGCTGTTTTGAAGTGGATAACAATGACGTAGACATACAAATTATTTCCGAAAAATAACAAAATCCGATTATTTTCTTATCACACACACTTATGTAACACACAAGCCAAATGTTGAAAATGATAAAGACATTACATTCAGACTATCTTTTGTGTGTGTCTATAATCTTTAGCGATAAAATACTATCTGATCAAATGTAAGTATAAAGGATGCGAGTGCAACCTTTCGCAGCGAATGCTACGGAAGGAAAAAGGTCTCGGGTTTCCAACCGTGTGTGAGTGTTCAGACAGAAACTTGTGATGTAATTTATCTTACGGATATGACCATAATTTTTTCATGTTTTCAAATGAACCAAGCGATTTGACATGCGTATATCTTTAACATACATCCTTGGAGTATATTTTACAATTCCTTTTTAGGATCAAAGTTTTCATTTAACGTTTACAGATGTTCAATGTGTCCTTCACCAGACGTACAACCAACATCCAAACAAAAGTCTATGTTGCTTTGTGGTGTCATCGTTCATTCAAAATTGCGGGAAGAAAGGCACACAGACTGAGTCTATCACAGATACCCCCCCCCCACCCCCCCCACCCCCATCCCCAAAAAAAGAATAGTGTGAGATCACTCGTGCAATTGAGAACCATACGCCATTTATGCTGTAGGAGATTAAGTCCCGAACTTTTCAGCACAGATTACGCCACTTGTAGCTGAATTGCAACTGTTGAAACGAGAGCGCAAAACACCTTTTGTTGTTGTGTTATCACGATCTCGAAAAGATAACCAGTTCCTATAATTTTGTTGCAGTATAAGCCAATAGGACGACATCATGAAGGAGGACCCCTCACCATACGGGATATTCTCAAAAAGATTTACTGTCGGCATTTATGGAGATGTTTACATACGTCGTTAGCACTTCGTCGAACAAACCAGCACCTGACGTACGAGTCCATAAGATTCCTGCTGCAGCTCTCTTGTTTTCTTTAATTTATTGACTTCTGGCTTGTTTTGAGCAACAGCCATCAACTCAAGATAGCCATCCAAAACGCGCACGTTCACCTACACACAAACACACACACACACACACACACACACACACACACACACAAACACACACAGAGAGAGAGGGAGAGAGAGAGAGAGAGAGATCGTTAATATACCACTGCTGTATAGGATATACAAAGTACTGAGTATCGAAATCGCGTATATGCTCTTCCTATCGCCCGTATCAGAGTAACATATTATGACTTATAAGAAGCAAACTCTCAGTTTACTGCTCTGTTAAGGTGCGAGTAAGTGAGTTTATCATACCTATCCTATGTCATTCATCCCATGCAACAAGGACCAGTTCGAATAAAAACTGTGACTATATGTGTAGCACAGTGTTCACACGGAAAGAGAGAGCCTCAGAGATGAAAAACAATACGCCCCTTCTTAACGGTTCCTGTCTTTACCGATCACAGCTTACAGCTGAGACAAAGTCTCACATGGAGACCTATTTTCAGTTAGTTGTTAACAGTTGATCACTGTTGAGAATTAGTTGTTCTAAAGTACGATGATAGCCGATACTATAGCACCTCTTCTGTAATGACGCAACATTTCATTTTATGTTAATTTTATGTGGATAGAATCGAGAAAGTAAACGACAATATGTCGTACGTTCATTGGGTGTCGGTATCGGGGGAATGGCGCGTTGATAGACCGTTGCATTTACTGTAGTTCTTAACGAAAAGTTAGAAGAAAATTGGCAGAAAGAGTGTATGCATTGTGGAAGAAAAAGGACAGGTTCATAAGGAAGTGCTCTAAACTCAGTCGTCGAGTAACATCTTTTCCCAGACGCAACGTTTGCTGGGTAAACATACCGCATCATTTCCTCTGGTTTACGGTGATCAGTCGTGGCTAATGCTGGCCATAAATCTAGATAGCAACAGTTACGATACTAGGAAGCAATTCATTGTTTACGTCGTCGTTGTTTCGCACAGCAAATGGAGTCATCATCAAAGATTAGTAGCAGCCTTAACTCTGGTTCATCTACTCTTAACTACTCCCCACAATGGTCCCAACACTCTGGTTAGTTACACTCTGGAATGCGGCATTTGATTATTAACCAATGACCTGCAGGCTGAGGTTCATAACTGACAACCAAATGATTTCTGTTATTTTAGATTAGACCTCGGTAGTACCCAGATTTTGATTTCCATGAGTTTGTTCCTAACTCCAATGCATCACGACGATGCAGTCTGCCAAATATAGCATATCAAGAGCTGAATGACGTGGATTATACTGACCCAAACCGCATAGCAAAATTCTCGGCTATTTGCGTCCCGTCGCCTCAGCTTACTGCAACAACGACCATAGCATACCAGCTCGGGGAACCGGATGGTCACCTTATCGAGCTAGTGTCGAAGCTTCTGCGACGACCAGGAAAGCCGTTCGTCCGTGACTTGCACATTCTCGGACAGATGTGATGGCCACGTACTCCATTAGCGTCTGCAAGAGTTGCATCAAGAGACTCCAAGCATTAGTCAATGGCCGCAGTCCACAGCTAATCTCATACTTCGCAATAACCTTCACCTTCACCTTTAATTTGTTTTTTCCTTAGATATAATTAGCACCTTATAAGTTAAGTTTCTTAGAAATCACTTCCAGTATTTGCTACTTTTAGTGCTTCTGCCTTTGGACGAACAAAAGGCACATTCCATATGAAGTAGCGCTCTTCGTGAAGCAGATATTTTATACTTCGAGTTCAGAGACAAAATAAGAAACTAAGTTAATATGATGACATTAAAACTATGTTCCTATAATAGGAAATCACCCTTTAGGTGCTTGTGTGAGACATTCTCTAGTACTAATTAGTATTTTACTTACGTACACTTGCCTGTGAAAAGCACATCAAGCATAAAGGAATTACTCCTACACGTATAAACAACCAACACCGTCCGAACAGGCCTTGAAAGTCCAACAGACTGGCCACCGTGCCGTCCTCAGCCCTTAGGAGTCACCGGATGCGGATATGGAGCGGCGTGTGGCCAGCATGCTGATCTCTACATCTACATGGTTACTCTGCAATTCACATTTAAAGTGCCTGGCAGAGGGTTCATAGAACCATTTTCATACTACTTCTCTACCATTCCATTCTCGAATAGCGCGTGAGAAAAAGGAAAACCTAAATCTTTCCGTTCGAGCTCTGATTTCTCTTATTTTATTATGATTCTCATTTCTCCCTACGTAGGTGGGTGTCAACAAAATATTTTCGCATTCGGAAGAGAAATTTGGTGACTGAAATTTCGTAAATAGATCTCGCCCTAAAGAATACCGCGTGTGTTTCACTGACTGCCACCCCAACTTGCGTATCATATCAGTGACACTCTCACCCCTATTGCGCGATAACACGAAATTGGCTGCCCTTCTTTGCATTTTTTGGATGTCCTCCGTCAATGCTACCTGGTAAGGAACCCACACCGCGCAGCAATATTCCAGCAGAGGACGGACAAATGCAATGCAGGCTGCTCCTTTGTGGGTTTGTCGCATCTTCTAACTGTCCTGCCCACGATAGCCACTGTAGGTTGCCTCACATTTACTGACTGAAATCCGTGACGAACCGTGCAATTCTTCTTTGTATCTTTTCCATCTATTTCGTTAATCTAATATGGTTGTAATGACATGTGCCGTCCCTTCACGTGTTTAAGCCAAGTATTATGCATATTTATGCGATCGGGAATGCTCAAGCGTCAGCAAGGAGCATTAGAGATGAAATCATAGGTGGTAATGTTGTGAAAACTTAGTAGGAACAAGATTCGACTATTTGGGAGTAGGATCTTACAGTCTGAGACTGTGTTCCGGGACAAACTTCCGTCACAATGTCTGCAACTTAACGTCAGATCCGCCTAGCAACAGCGATATGAACGCCAATTGGCTGAAGGTTTGGTATTAAAACAAGTGTAGCTCAAACGTTGTTGACAATTAACAACTGGAATCCCTAAACACTGCAGCAGGATCACCACCTGCATGGAACCCGGCGACTGAGCGCTACTACTGTGCTACGAGGGACTTACCGAAGCAGCAAGACACCAGGTTGGTGATACCGCCCAGAGAACCTTCTCGCTACAATGCCACTGAGGGTGTTGTATAGTAACGTTCCAATATTTACGAAGGATGCTGAAGGATATGTCGAAAGATGGTTTGGAAGCGACCTCTTAAAAACGGCGATTACGCTTCTGAAGTAAGCTCCCAATAAGTACCTGTCCGGAACCTGTTTTTCCCACGGCTAGGTTTATGAAGTTGTCTCACTTTAAGACGCTCTGGATGGAAGGCTCCTATATGCACGACGTAAAACATAACGACGACACGAAGAGGTCATTGGAGGCAGAGCACAAGTTCAAGTTGTGGGAGAAATACGACCGGGTCCTTCCAGAAGGAACGGTCCAGGCACTTGCTTAAAGCGATTTAGAAAAAAACTGGGAAATAACTGAACTTGAATTGGCATCAAATAGCTCTGAGCACTATGGGACTTAACATCTATGGTCATCAGTCCCCTAGAACTTAGAACTACTTAAACCTAACTAACCTAAGGACAGCACACAACACCCAGTCATCACGAGGCAGAGAAAATCCCTGACCCCGCCGGGAATCGAACCCGGGAACCCGGGCGTGGGAAGCGAGAACGCTACCGCACGACCACGAGCTGCGGACAAAACTGGAATTTGTGTACGGGTATCCGAGCCGTCGTCCACCAGGCTGCGAGTCCATTGCGCCACCCAGCTGGAATACTCGACTTGTAGACGTTACTACTTCTCGCGACGAACCGTAGTTTTCGTATCTGTCGGTGTCCATACTTCGCGTGCTGCGCTGCGGGAGTGCCCAGGTTCCTGGTCGCGGGCACGCAGGCAGGCGGCGTGCTCGGGTTTCAACCACAGCCGCGGCTGTCTTGTCCGCTGTTGCTCCCACTTAGTCCGCCAGCGCCGGTTCCGCCGCCTCGACGCTCTGGCCTGCAGTTGCTGCCGATCTTACATCAAAACGGGATAGGCGCGAATAACCTCATAATGGTCTCAGTTGTTTGAAAGTACACTCTAAGACGAGGAAAACGACGCACTGCGAAGAAATTGTTCGAATGGGACGGAAATCTGTAGATGTCATGTACATATACGGACAAAATTTCAGAAAAATTGGATGATTTATTCAGGAGATAGAGCTTTACATATTCAGCAATTTTTAACGCGTTGGTCCACCTCTGGCCGTTACGCAAGCAGTTATTCGGCTAGACGTTGATTTTCTGATTTGTTGGAGGTCCTCCCGAGGGATATCGTGCCACATTCTGTCCGATTGGCGCATTAAATCGGGGAAATGGAGACATGATTCGATGTCACTGCCCATAATGACCCAAAAATTCTCAATTGGGGAGAGATCCGGAGACCTTGAAGGCCAAGATAGGGTTTGGCAAGTACGACGACAAGCATTAGAAACTCTCGACGTATGGGGACTGAAATGTAAGCCCAGGATGGCTTGCCATGAAGGAAAACAAAACAGTGCGTAGCATATCGTCGGAGTACGGCTGATGACAACCAGACGGATCCTGCTACAAAAACAAATGGCACCCCACACAATCACTCCGGCGTTGTCGGGCCCTACGGTTGGTGACAGTCAGGTAGGTATCCCATTGCTGTCCAGGGCGTCTCCAGACACGTCTTCGGCCTGGAATTTCATTGTCTAGAGTAGAATTGTCCTCAGTGATGTCCCGCTTCAAATTCAGTCTCGATGACCAGTGAAGATGTGTCTGGAGATGCCGTGGACAGCAGTGGAATACCAACCTATCACCCACCATAGGGCCTGACAACCGTGAGTAAAGGTCTGGGTGGCTGTAATCCGCGGACCCCGTACACCATAGCGGTACATCGACAAAATTTTGTTAGTTTTGTTGCCCTTCATAAAAAGCTATCCTGGGCTTACATTTCAGTAGGATAACGACCGCTGGCTCGCGGGGGGCTTTCTATTGCTTGTCTTCGTGCTTGCCAAACCCTACCTCAGCCGGCAAGGTCTGCAGATCTCTCCCAATTTGAGAACAGTTGGAGCATTAAGGGCAGGACTCCCCGGCCATCTCAGAATTTTGACGGCCTAATGCGCTACTCAGACAGAAGTTGGCACAATATCCCTCAGAAGGCCATCCGACAACTCTGTCAGCCGATGCCAAGCCAAATAACTACTTCTATAAGGTCCAGAGATGACCCAAACATGTTATTTACTTTCTCAATTTGTGACACTCTACCTCTTGAATTTTTTTTTCCTGAAATTGTAATCATTCGTTCATATGTGCGTGTACACCTCATCTACAGACTTCTGTCCCATTCAGATACTTCCTTCATGGTTAGTCGTTTCTTTCTCTTTTTTCCCTTGTGTGTATTTTCCCTCTCGTTTCATTAACAATATGCAAAAACACTCACGAGCCAAAACATTATGATCACGTGTACAGTAGCATGTTTGTCCAGCTTTATAGCGCAAAACAAAAGCGTTTCTGCGTGCCACCGATTCGATAAGTTCTTGGCAGGTTTTCGGAGTTATGTAGCACCAGGTGTCCAAGCACAGGTCACCTAGTTTCTCAAAATTACCGGCCGGTGGGTTTGTTTGAGCAGAACTGGGGCCTGATAGCGTCCCAGACCCATCGGTTCATATTTGGTGAATTTAGTGGTCAAGATATCAGTCTGACTTCACTAATATGCTCCTAAAGGCACTGTAGCAGATTGTCCCATTGTGACACGTACAGTTATCCTGCTAGAAGATGCCGTCAGGAAAGACTAAAACCGTGAAGGGAGGGATGCAGACGCTCGGCAATAAAGTTCTCGTAGTGCACAGCCCTCATTGTGCTTTCGATTACCACCAGAATTGCAGTGCAAAAAGTGAATGTCCCACAAAGGATAATAATGCTCCCACGTATCTATGTCCGAGGGGCAGTGCACGTTTCTAACGGCCCCTCGGACGAATTTATCATCATTTTACATTCACATACTTTCATTACTTTTTTTGGTACAACGCTATGAATGTATGGGCGCTCCCAGCACTCTTACTCAGATATTATTTTCCTTCTTTCTGTCATCTTGCCGCGCCGCATATTTCCGAGCCCGTTCCGCTCTTGACTGTCAACTCGACACTAGTCCGAGCGCTCAGTATTCAGCTGCCGTCGGCCCGTGCATGTTCTCGACATGTTCTCTGGTGCATACCGGAAGACAAAGGATTTGTCCCTTCTATTTATTTGTTTTCTTTGCCACTCTTCTTATCTTCTGCCGGTCTTGTTCTCATCGTGGGTTCGGGTATTTCACTGCAGTTCATACGACTTTTGTACTCCTATGTTTCGGTCCACTTCATGGCGCTACACGATAATTGGTTATTGTCTTCCAGGTGACGATGCTACAAAAGACTTTTACGGACTTTTTCCATTCCTTGGCCCGAATGACATACTTCTTTATATTATTCTCGAAGATTCCTTTAAGAACTTGAGGCGGTTACCATTTTGGTCCGGTTTATATATCTTATTTATGTTATCCTGTTTATACTTTAGTACGTCTGTTTCATTCTGCCATTCGTATTTTGGCTACACCGCATTTTAAAAACGTTTTAAGACGACTGAAAGTGATGGGGGCGTCGAATAATTGGGTGTGAGTATTCTGTTTATTGCGTACCCTATTCTCTTGAGGGCTGTAGTCTGATTCGTATACTTCGTATCTAAACATCACTGGAGTTACATATGGATTTCACTGAACCTAATTTTTTTTTTAAATTTTTGCTTATAATTCTGTTTTTCCTCTTCAGATGCGCCTGATGATGCAACCTTATTAATAAAGGATTACTAATAAAGGATAATAAAGGATTATTCAATAGGTGCTACGATTTTGTTTAACAAGAATACATTCTTGCACCTGTGGTTGCCCCCAGTGTGAAGTGTGTTCCTGTTCTTTTGTAGACAGCACCGTAAAATGGCCTGTAAGACCAAAATTGGCCATTCGTGCGAAACATAGTAATGTGAAAACTTGCTAATCAAGCACCAAACAAAGTGGGTCTATTATAATGTACTTCACTTAGCATGCTGTTAAAAAATTCCTTGTTTCATTCACTCAAAAAGTCGGCCTTAGCACTCGAGGGTTTTATGGAAGGTAAGCACATAAATTTTGGTGATAGCAGGTAAGGGACACTATTTCCTCGTTACAGAATAAACTTCTTCTCCCGCCGGCCGGTGTGGCCGTGCGGTTCTAGGCGCCTCAGTCTGGAACCGCGTGACCGCTACGGTCGCAGGTTCGAATCCTGCCTCGGGCATGGATGTGTGTGATGTCCTTTGGTTAGTTAGGTTTAAGTAGTTCTAATTTCTAGGGGACTGATGACCACAGATGTTAAGTCACATAGTGCTTAGAGCCAGCCTCCTTCTCCCATTGTAGGAGGGCATTGTACTTGTAGTTTTCCTTGTAATACACTACACCTGAATCTTCTTCCACAGTCATGAGCACTGTCTAAGAGGAAACCTCGGGGTTTTTGTGTACTTTCCGTGAGAGATCGTGAAATCGAAGAAATTTTGCCCTGCCACATCTTATTTCAGCACTGTAGGAGTTCCGACTCTTATCTCTTCTTCGAGCTTCCTTAGACGATTCTCCCTTCCATTCTCTGAGGAAATCCTCGACATCCGTTTCACATATGACACACTTCTAAGTGGAACAATAAACTGAAACTGGAGCAAACTGCAGTGAGACACGTGTTCCGTACACAGTCTGGTAGTAGTATGCGACACGTTGATCTCTCGGGTGTACAGTTACCTCTGGACATAACAGTGGCACCTGTTGGCGCCACAGAAAACTGAAAGGGTTATTCATTTTCACTTGAATCATATAGCTCAGTGCTGGCGCCCATCCTTCGATTACCGTGACAATAAATAGTCTGCCCAATTTTAACACTTAGATCAATTAGTTTTCCCACTTCACAATATCTAGGCTGGTCAAAATTAACTTATATCCTTTCCGAAACGGAAAGATAAATCGTGAGTTCGAGTGTACAGAAAGGCATTCTACTACTACTCACTCAGATGTAAAAAGGCTTGTACCAGTATAGGTGCATATTACAAGGGACTTTCACGTGCGTTATAATGAAATCGAGCAATGCTAATGCAGCGAGTTTGGTAGGAAGCCGAAATCCATTTTTCATCGAATATTATTTTCTTTTCTCACTATTTCTTTTAACATAACACACGTCACATAGTTTGGTTTCTGCTGGTCGTGGTCTCTTGTCAACTGTGATTAATATAAGGTAGGAAAGCGCAGTCTGTGATAATCTTCTCAGTAGCAATTGAAGCCAACCGACATTCCGAAGCTATTTGCTGCTATCTCTGACAGCGAATGATGGTTGCATGTCATGAAGACATTCAGCAGTGACAGACGAGAGTCGTAACATCTTCGTGTCCCATCTAACTCGAAGATATCTGATATGTAATATCATTGGGAAAGCAATGTCTTGAAATTGTGCAACTTTGCTAATGTAAAGTGATTTGTAATTGCCGAGAACAATTGACATTGAAACAACTATTAGCCGTATTCGGCCATTACATCTATTGCTATTCATACTTCCTTCCCTCCTTTTTTTTCCCGTAAACCGGTATGTTTCCTTAACAGCTGAACTTGAAATCCAGAGAGTCATTCGCGGATTTCTTGTTAATCGATACAAGCAAACTACGCAGAAATCCATGTAGGAAAGTTCTAGGAATAACTTGAAGCAAGAAGTATGCTATCGATTGCATTTTACTGTCAACTACAGACCAAGTGGTGTCCGTGACCGAGGTTTTAATGTGCTTAATGCACGCGGTGTCAGACTGACGCGCGATCGATACATTTACGTGGCAATGAAAGGTGAAGTGCATAGTTCACAGTATCCAAATCTAGCTTTATATTTCCCAGTATGCTGCACAGTGCATGGCGAAGTGGACATCATATAAATGTTATCCATTTTCTTTCCTGTTTCATTCGTGCGCTGATCGATGGAAAAATGGCTGCCTGATCTCTTTTATTTCATTCTCATGATTGCTGCACGAGGTTGGTGACAGCAGAACAGATCTTCGAAAACAGCTTCATTAGATTTACCCAGCAGAGCTTGTCGAGAACTATGGCGTTTTTTCCAAAGATTCCAAGTTGTCGGAACATGTCTGTTGTACTTTCGTACGGGCTAAATCGATCTCTTACGACCCTAGTAGTTCGACTTTAAACTAGCTCGATTTCTGTTGTCATGTCTCCTTGGTAAGGACTCCAAACACAAGAACAAAAAAACTGATCGTGCTCCTTCATACAAGCGTTGGCGAGAGTTTCCAAGAAATTAAAGTTTCCATCTTCGTTCCAGATTGCTTGAAGTGATCGTCGCATTTCATATCACTTCTTAGCATAACCCCTAAATACCTATAAGGGGTGACGTTCTGACGATGGTCACCATTAATCTAGTTATCAGATACTATGACTTTCTTTCTTTCTTTCTTTTTTATAAGCATTACCTAGCAAATTTTGTCTAGGTCTTTCTGCACTTCCTTTCGATCTTCTTATGTTGATACTTTCCTGTGCATAACAAATTCTTTTTTTCCCCAATTCGCTCCAGTACTTTCTCTGTAGCTATTCGTCTACTCGTCCAATATTCAGCATTTTTCTTCAGCAAGAACTTCCGTTGTCTGAACTGCTTATCGCCCACGTTTCACTTCCGTGCAAGACCAGACTCTCCCGCGTCCCGCCAACCTCATTTAGGTTTTCCGTGATTTTCCTAAATCGCTTCAGAAAAATGCGTAGGATAGTTCCTTCGACAGGGCACTGCCAACTTCCTTTCCCGTCCTTCCCTAATCCGATGAGACCGAGACCTCGCTGTCTGGTCTCCTTCCCCAAACAACTCAACCAACCAGACTCCAAACATATGGGCTTGGCATCGTCGAGTTAGGTGGCGATATAGATTAGCCTAATTCTGCCAATGTATGAAAATGACTTGTTTAATATGTGCAAAATGTACGTTGTTTTATGTAACAGTTATTTTATGCTTGATTTACTGATATAATATTGTTCTCATGTTCATGAAATATCATTCTGTGATATGATACGATATAAGATGCATTTGGTCAAGATTCACCCAAATCATCTGATGATAGCAACGTATTTTCCTGAAGCCGGTCATTACAATAAAAGCTGTACAATAGCTATCTTAGTTGTTTAAAGTTGTACTTCTATTTCTACCTCCGGCCGCTGTGACCGAGCGGTTCTAGGCGCTTCAGTCTGCAACCGCGCTGCTGCTACGGTCGCAGGTTCGAATCCTGCCTCGGGCATGGATGTGTGTGATGTCCTTGGGTTAGTTAGGTTTAAGTAGTTTTAAGTTTAAGGGACTGATGACCTCAGATGTTAAGTCCCATATTGCTCCCATATTGCTTAGAGCCATTTGAACTATTTCTCCTCCAAAAAAAAAAATACCTTTACAAAAGACCTCCTAACACTTAAAATCATATTCTGTGTTAACAAACGGCTCGTTTTCAGATAAGCTATACTTTGCTACTGCCAATTTACATTTTACACACATCATCCATCGTCAGTTATTTTGCTGAATAAATAGCAAATGTCGTCTACTACTTTTAATGTCTCATTTCCTAATCTAACTACCTCAGCATGGCCTCATTTAGTTCTGTTACTCTCCATTGCCAGTGGTTCACTTTTTCTGATGGTCATCTTATAACCTACTTTCTAGATACTATCCGTTCCATTACAATGATTTTCCAAGTCCTTTCCTTTCTCTGCCAGAATGACAATGTCATCTGGAAGCCTTAAATTTTCATTTCCTCTTGAACTTTAGTCCACCTTCCCAATTTCTGCTTGCTGAGTGTCAGGTTGAATAACATTATGAATAGCCCACATCCCCGGTCAGTCCCATCTCCGCTGCTGCTTCCCTTTTTTGTCCTAAGGCTCATAAATTTGGCCTAGTTTCTGTAAAGGCTGCAGATAACTTTTCCCTCCCTTTATCCGTAATCCATTCATCACTGTAGAGAGCTCTGTCTTCTAAGACGTGTCTTGGGAACAGTATTGCCTCGCGTGTAAGTAGCTTTCTCTGGAACACGAACCCATCGTCCCTGAGGACGAGTTCTGCCAGTTTTTCCATCCTTCTGTAAATGATACGCGTCATTTTGCAACCATGCTTTTTAAAGCTGACGGTTCGATAATATTCGCGTATGTCCTTCCTTTTTTGGAATTGATCTAAACAGTATATTATTAAAATCTAGATTGTTTCATTTATTTATTTTTTGTACGGGTGGGAGACCGGTCGCCGAAACACCTCCGCTTTAGTGCCAGCCCTTCATGGAGCCCGGCTGTACGAGAGGAGCCTGCTAATGCATCTGCAAGGTCACGCGGTCTTTCACGGGCAATTAACGCGCGTTGCGACAGCGCTGGAGCCCAGGAAGGACTCGGCGTGACAATGGATGGCTGAGCTAACTTAAGCAGCAGCGCACGGCGCACTGCCATCAGAGAAATCAGTTTGCGCATCCAGGCGTTACTTGCCGCTGACTCTGCACGGCATTACGTACAAGGTTCTTTGGATGCACAGGTATAAAGCACACCTTTAGCCTCTAACGGACATGGTGTTTTTTTTCGTTGCAGTCTGCTCAAGTAACGGGATAAAAAGAAAATACAATAGTTCGCTCTTTGCCCAATTCTTTAATCCTCTGGTCATGCAGGGACAGTGATCTTATGTCTGCGCTTCCGACGACGTTTGTTAACAGCCGAAATAGTGTACCATTACTAATTTACATACAAATTACTGGAAGAGACAGAAAACCGCTTAGAGAAACGTTTCATAATAAAATTCAATGACTTATGCACGAGACTGTCATTGGTTTTCATTGTTTAGATGTTACAAAAAGTCTGAAATTTTTAACAACAGGTCCAATGGAGGAGCAAAAGTAAAAGGCATTGTCGCTCAAGTCACAGACGAATTGTTCTAAACTCTCGCAGAACGTATTACACTTCTAGTTTTCCTTCTTTTACAGTTGTTTAAGTTATACAACCATTAAATTCAGACCCAAGGTTCTAAATTCTATGAGAAAATGGAATAACAAAAAAAAAACCTTGTTAGATAATTATAATACAGCTTTACGTCACCTTCACAACTGATTCGACAAGCATTTCCTCATTGTTAGATCGATGTCCGGTAACAAATTTCAGTTCCTTAATAACCGATACAGACAAATATGATGTTTTATTTAAGTTTCATCAATACACCCAATCGCGATTCTAGCGAATATACCTACTTAGTTGCCCCGGCATACGGCAGGATCTCACCGTCGTGGACAAAACCTCATTTTCTCTGCAATATTCTCCAGTCCCACCCTGCTGCCGCACATATACATGCATGTGTCTATCTCTCTCCACAAGTACTTTCTCCCTGTCTTGTCCTCAGGTAACTGACGGCAAGTAGACTACCGAATTTATTTTCGATTGGCTATTAATACGATAATCGTATTGACATTAGAGACACTGCCAAGGATTTTGCGAATATTGAAACCCGGAATGTTGACTTTTTGTAAAAATTTCTGTTGTCTTTAAAACTGAACGATTAATTATACACTGAAGAGACAAAGAAACTGGTACACCCTGCCTAATATCGCGTAGGGAGTGCTGCAACACGACTCGGCTTAGGCTCGACTAACGTCTGAAATAGTGCAGGAGGGAACTGAAATCATGAATCCTGCAGGGCTGCCCATCATTCCGGAAGGGGGCACAAGTCTCTTCTTAACAGCACGTTGCGAGGCATCCCAGAGTTGCCCAACAGTGTTCATGTCTGCTGAGATTGGTGGCTGGCGGAAGTGTTTAAACTCAGGAGAGTGTTCCTGGAGCCACTCTGTAGCAGTTCTGGACGTTTGGGGTGACGCGTTGTCCTCCTTGGGTTGTCGAAGTCCGCCCAAATGCACAATGGACACGAATAGATGCAGGTGATAAGACAGGATGCTTACGTACATGTCACCTGGCAGAGTCTTATCAGTGGTCCCATATCACTCCTACTAAACTCCCCCCACATCATTACAGAGCAGTTCTAGGCGCTACAGACTGGAACCGCGCGACCGCTACGGTCGCAGGTTCGAATCGTGCCTCGGGCATGGATGTGTGTGATGTCCTTAGGTTTAAGTAGTTCTAAGTTCTAGAGGACTGATGACCTCAGAAGTCCCATAGTGCTGAGCCATTTGAACCATTACAGAGCCTGCAGACATGCAGGGTCCGTGGATTCATGACTTTGTCTCCGTTCCCGTACACGGTCATCTGCTCGATACAATTTGAAACGAGACTCGTCCGATCAGGCATCAAATGGTTCAAATTGCTCTGAGCACTATGGGACTTAACATCTGAGGTCCCCTACAACTTAGAACTACTGAAACCTAACTAACCTAAGGACATCACTCACATCCATGCCCGAGACAGGATTCGAACCTGCGACCGTAGCGGTCGCGCGGTTCCAGACTGCAGCGCCTAGAACCGCTCGGCCACAAAGACCGGCTGATCATGCAACGTTTTTCCAGTCATCAACAGTGCAATGTCGGTGTTGACGGGCGCACGCGTAACTTAAAGCTTTGTGTCGTGCATTCATCAAGGATACACGAGTGGGCCTTCGCCTCCAAAAGCAGATGTCGATGATGTTTCGTTGAATAGTTCACACGCTGGCACTTGTTGACGGCCCAGCACTGAAATCTGCAGCAGTTTGCGGAAGGGTTGAACTTCCATCACGTTGAACGATTCTCTTCAGACGTCGTTGGTCCCATTCTTGCAGGATCTCTTTCCGGCCGCATCGATGTCGGAGATTTGGTGTTTTACCGGATTCCTGGTATTCACGGTACACTCGTGAAACGGTCGTACGGGAAAATCCCCGCTTCATCGCTACCTCGGAGATGCTCGTCCGCCGACTATAACACGTCCAAACTCACTTAAGCCATGATAACATGCCATTGTAGCAGCAGTAACTGATCTAACAACTGCGCCAGACGCTTGTTGTCTTACATTAGTGTTGTCGACCGCAGCGCCGTATTCTGCCTGTTTACATACCTCTGATTTGAATGCACATGCCTATATCACTTTTTTTGGCGCTTCAGTGTAAGATGATAGCTGAATGCCTCCATCCACGAAGACAAATCATGCTAAAACTTTCTGGACTGCTTCGGTGAAGGTATCCAGGACGACACCTACACCTGCCTGGACTGGCCGACTTGTCTGCAGCCAGGGGGCAGATGTGACAGACGCCCCCGCGCCGGCGTTCCGCCGCGCTCCGCCGTGACAGCTGGCGACGTCACCAGAGCGGATTTACGGCGCCCGTGTCCAGCGACTTCCTAGCCCGCGATCCCACCGCCGGCTGTTATTCGTGATCCCGAGCGCCTCCCGTCCGTCACGCCGTCCTCACTGTGAGACGACACTCGGCTCGGCATGGCAGCGTCACATCGACTTCCGCATGCCCACACGTAAGCCGGGGCCTCATCGCTTGTTTCGGCACACAGTTCGATCCGGCAGCTATTTCTGTGCGCCGTGTATTGATACGGAAAAAGGAACTGCCGCTCGCTGGAATCGATTAATACTGCCAGAAATTTATCACGCTTCCCACAATTCGTGTTTGAAATAAGCCTTCACAGGAACAATTGAATTACTGACAGCGCCGTAATGCCACCGCGATATCGCTGTATTATGTTGTTGCCAGAGTCGTCAGCCCGAAGACTGGTTTCATGCAGCTCCTCAAGGTAGTCCACTTTGCACCATCTTAACCTGTTTGCTGTGTCCACGTATTGGTCTCCGTTCTTACATCCACGCTTCCCTCCAGTACCAGTATAACTATTCATCTTGAGGTGACTTTCCTTCAAGGCAGCTCACTGTTTGTTAGGTGTTTGCCTTAATAATAAAGGCGATTTGTTAAGACTCTGATTTGAGCAAATCACAGTTTTTTTTTTTTTCATTTCTTCGTCTATTCTTGTTTCGGTGATGTTTCACCATCATCAGGCGGTTCACTTTATCCTTGTATCAGGCAACAAATAAAATGTTACGTGGCCACGCATAGTTTCGGAACGTCGAAAACGTTTTAACAAAATATGCATCTTAGTAGTACATACACTATGTTATCAAAAGTATCCGGACACCCCCCCCCCCCAAAAAAAAATAGATTTTTCATATTAGGTGCATTGTGCTGCCACCTACTGCCAGGTACTCCATATCAGCGACCTCAGTAGTCATTAGACATCGCGAGAGAGCAGAATGGTGCGCCCCGCGGTACTCACGGACTTCAACCGTGGTCAGGTGATTGGGTGTCACTTGAGTGATACGTCTATACGCGAGATTTCCACGCTCCTAAACATCGCTGGGTCCACTGTTTCCAATGTGATAGTGAAGTGGGAACGTGAAAGGACACGTACAGCACAGCACAAAAGCGTCAGGCCAACCTCATCTGTTGACTGAAAGAGACCGCCGACCTTTGAAGAGCGTCGAAATGTGAAATACGCAGACATCGATCCAGACCGTCACGAAGGAATTCCAAACTGCATCAGGATCTACTGCGAGTACTATGACTGTCAGATGGGATGTGAAAAAACTTGGATTTCATGATCGAGCGGCTGCTCATAAGCCACACATGACACTGGTAAATCCCAAACGACGCCTCGCTTGGCGTAAGTAACGCCAACATTGGACGATTGAACAGTGGAAAAACGTTGTGTGGAGTGACAGACCAAAGTACAATGTGGGGCGATCCGATGGCAGGGTGTTGGTGTGGCGAATGCCCGGGAACGTCATCTGCCAGCTAGTGTAGTGCCAACAGTAGAAATTAGGAGGTGGTCGTGTTTTCCATTGAGGGAGCTTGCAGCCCTTGTTGCTTTTGCGAGACACTATCACAGGCCTACATTCATGTTTGAAGCACCTTCTTGCTTCCCACTGTTGAAGAGAAATTCGGGGATGGTGACTGCATCTTTCAACACCATCGAGCACCTGTCTATAATGCAAAGCCTGTGGTGGAGTGGTTACACGACAACAACATCCCTGTAATGTACTGACCTCCACAGAGTCCTGACCTGAATCCTATAGAACACCTTTGAGATGTTTTGAAAGTCTGACTTCGTGCCAGGCCTCACCGACCGACATCGATACCTCTGCTCAGTGTAGCTCTCCGTGAAGAAAGGACTGCTATTCCCCAAGAAACCTTCCAGCACCTGATTGAACGTATGCCTGCCAGAGTGGAAGCTGTCATCAAGGCCCAACACCGTATTGAATTCCAGTATTCCGATGGAGGGTGCCACGAACTTGTAAGTCATTTTCCGCCAGGTGTCCGGATACTTTTGATCACATAGTGTACTGTTAGTCACGCCCCTGTTTATTTACAGCCGGACCACTTGTCCGGTCTACCTGCATCATTAGTCTATCTTAACCGTACCAAAATCCCTTCAATAGCTCTTGAGATTTTCCTTCACATACAGCACACATAGACAGAAAAACGCGGTGGTGAGGGGGATTTAATTTATCGTGCTTACATATGAGCCGGTGAATGACGCCAGAAACACTGCGAGACTTTTGCAGGCGTAGCAGTTGTTTACAGGGTCGTATCACTGATAGAGGCCTCTTATCAAATCTAATGAGAGTTGCAGGTTCTAAGAGCCTGGTGTAGACTGACATATGAGTCCGATCATAATAAAGTAATGTTATGAGCGTAACTGGACGACAAAAATCCAGTATCTTTCAACTACACAGTTGATCAGGCATTGGAATCAGGAAAACATTTCAGTAACTTTGACTTTCAGTCCATAGGAATTTAAGGTGGGATTACTACATAAATTTAACTGTGGAAAAATCACAAGTTGAACTTTAATTTACAGTAAAATCCCTAATGAAGTGCAAGTAACCCACTAAAGAGGTCGCTTATGAACCCTCATCTTTCCATTTCTTGAGTACTGTTCGAAGGTCTGAGACCCTTACCAAACTGGGTTAACGGAAAAGATAGAAAAGTTTCAAAAAGAGGTGCTGCACGATTGCGACAAGGCTATTTTAACCTGAGGGAGGATGTCACAGAAGCTGACAAACTGAAGATTATGAGAAAGGGCCTTACTCATAAAATTCCGAGAGCACACTTTACAAAATTACTGTTTGTATTATTCCGCATTATGTTTAAATTTTCACGTAATACTTCAGGAACAAAGTTTCCTTTTTTTCTCACAAATAATAGACTACGGTAGGGCCTACAACACTTCAGAAAGTTTTACTTAGTACATTATGCAGGGTGGACAGAATAAAAGTTGCCTGGGAAAATATTTTGTGCACCCCTTTTCAATAGGCAGCCCAATTTACATCATCTGCTCTCGGGGCAGGTGATACAAGTTGGGTTGCCTATCGTAAAGGTGCACGAAATATTTTACGAGGCAGTTTTACTTCGCCCCGCCTATACTTCAATCAACATCTGACGTTATATACAGAAAATTAGTTTTAACTATTTCTACTCTTTTCGAGCGACATAAATTACAAAGTAATGAAAAAAAACGAGCATATTATTTCTCCAACATATATCTCGTGTCGTGACTACGACGCTAAAATGGAGAAATTCAGGATCGTACATACGAGTAGCAACAGTCTTTCTCCTCGCGTAGCTTCCGCGAATGAATAGGAATGTGCTGAAACGGTGCTTGTATGCCCTGTCCCCCTCATGAACAGTTCTTTAGCTTGTAGAGTGGGGATGGAGGTGAAAAACTGCAACATCGAGCAGATGCTGTGTAACTGAAATAGCTGCAAAAAAAGAGCTTTTCTGTTACTAAAGGGAATCGGACATTTGCAATTCAGGGCACATGGCAAGGAAATTTATTACATAAACGATGAGTAGAGAAACGATATAACTAATACAAAGAGTAGTGGAAATCAGTACAAATGCAGAGTTCCATCGAAAGTAATATACTGTGTGTGAAGCATGTACATATCGAATTTATTATGAGAGTGGTAGTTACGTATAAGACATTAACAATCATGGCGGAATTACGTACGAGTAGTTTCTTTCATATCACGCGTAACAAGATAAGGCGTTTGCATCGCCTGGGTGGAAACTAGTATAAAGGTATACACTGTTTTGTTGTGTTATTGCGCTGTTAGACCGTCCAAACTCTGTTCTACCTAATTATATCAAAAATTCTCTTCGGCATTGGTTTTGTTAGGGTTTGTAGTTCTTGCAGTGAAATTGTCCCCCGTTCTTCTCGTACATCTCTTTTCAGCTGACATTAGGCTTCAAATTGCCTTCCATTGCGATAAACACGACGTGCAAATACTCCCCCAAATGTTTTTCACGGGGTCCACATCCAGGCTGCATGCAGGCCAGGGAAAGACATCGATATGTTCGTCTTGAAACCACCTTTTTGTTGTGCAAAAACCTGCAAAGATGCAGCATCTTATTGAAACATTAGGCTTTACTCCCCTAAGTCCTCATACATTCTAATCAATTCCGTCTCTAATATCTCAGTGTATATATTAGAGTTCATTCAAGTGTTCACTGAAGCAGTTCGTGATTTACTTTTAGCGCAGGATGCTGCCCAAAACATTACACTTTCACCACCAAAATTTCTGTTCATTCTTACGTACTGCTCTGTTCTCATATCACGCCAATCACACTGAAATCCATCCGGACCATATAAATTAAACTACTTCTAATCGCATAAGATTATTTTATCTCATTCTCAAGTCCATATGTTTTTCAGCAAGTTCTAATTAAGCCTGTTTGAGTTTCTGCAGCCTGTTCTTGAATACAAGATGCTTTCATACGACAAAATTTGTCGAACACGTCGGTCAATTACTGGAAACTGTAAATCAGCAACTAATTAAGACGAACACCGGTTTGTGGACCGTACTTTGATCAAAAGTAACCGTTTCGATTCCTGAGATAATTTTCTACTTTACCCATAGTTCCCGTTCTGTCCAAATGGTGGGCCGAATTTTAGGGAATTATAAATGACTGTATCTGAACAGTTCACCTTTTGGCTATTTGACGATCAGAGAGTCCCATTTCCTTCTGGGCACCAACTTTTGCTTTTTCATCACGTGGTAACTGTTTACTGCGTGGCTGTGTCCTAATCGTAGTTTATGCACACGATACACGATGTCACTAATGGCGTCTGTTGGCCACACACACACACACACACACACACACACACACACCTCTCCCTCCCCCCCCCCCCCCCCCCCTAACAGCGCACAGAGCCGATTGCGTTTATACAGAGTTCCAACCTACACCATCTGAATCGTTGACGTCTTGTTATATACTGTACTACTAACATCAAATGCGATACCATTTTACAGTATTTTTCAGCATACTGATTACCACTACTGTATGTAAATGATACATGGGAATATGATGAAATTTGGAAATTTGTGGTGAGGATTATAGGACCAAACTGCTGAGGTCATCGGTCCCTAGGCTTACGCTTACAAACTACTTATTCTAACTTAAACTAACTTACGTTAAGGACAACACACACACCCATGCCCGAGGTAAGGAGCCGCGCGAACCGGTACAAGGCCCCTCAGACCGCATCACTAGAATATGATGAGTGGATGAGGTACTTTCCCTTAAAAGTTGTTATTCTCGAGTAAACTGGACTACTGAGCGACTTAAGTACGTTTTTTTTTTTTTTTTAAGTGCTAATCAGACGCGAGCGAAGATCTGGCGCTCTGGCCATTAAGCTTGGTCGGTCTGCGGATTTCATCACCCAGCAAGACGGATGCTGGGTTTGGTTTCCGCTTCCGCCTTGAGAGGAGATTTCGCAGGCACGACAGTTGTGGTTCTTATGAAGATCAAGTTTACCCGCTTCACGATTTTCGTGTTTCCCACCTACTCATTCTGGACATTTTTCTCGTTCTCTGATTGCAGGAAAACAAATACGCCGGCGACAGAACCTGCAGCGCTTTTGTAAAGGTTGTGCTGCGTCTTCTTTTCCTAGTATTAATGAAATAGTGCCGACTGGCAGTGATTTTGTTCTCCCGTGAATTGCGTTGTTGTTGACAGATTTCACCACCTGCCTGGTGTAAAATGCTCAGTCTGAACTCATTAATGCAGAAAGAGAAAAAAATCGAATATTCTGTGAAATAATTTTCCTGAAAGTAAGAAATAAAATAGATTAGAGAAACATCAGACTCTCCTTCAATGGCGGAGCGGTTCTTGGCGCTTCAGTCCAGAACTACGCGGCTGCTACGGTCGCAGGTTCGAATCCTGCCTCGGGCATGGATGTGTGTGATGTCCTTAGGTTAGATAGGTTTAAGTAGTTCGAAGTTTAGGGGACTGATGACCTCAGCTGTTAAGTCCCATAGTGCTTAGAGTCATTTGAACCATTTTTTCTCCTTTCTGCCAGGCTCGAAATCAGTACAGCAGTGCTGACTGAAAATTTAAAGTACATTTCCTAACGTCAAGATTCAGATAGTACTACAACAAATTTGTCTGTCGACATGGCATTGCTGTACAAGGTTTCTATCATCATTCAGAGCTGCTTCAGAATTTTTTCTGATCTATGCTATTTCTTACATGAAATGTATTCGCAGTTGCAAATACGAACAACCGGCAGCTCTATAAGAAGATGATGATAGTTCAAATGGCTCTAAGTACTATGTACATCTGAGGTCATCACTCCCCTAGAACTTAGAACTCCTTAAACCGAACTAACCCAAGGACATCACATACATCCATGCCCGAGGCGGGATTCGAACCTGCAACCGTAGCAGTTGCGTAGTTCCGGACTGAAGCACCGAGAACCGCTCGGCCACAGTGGCCGGCTGGGGATGACGACAGTACAGACTTGTGTCAGACCGGAACTCTACTCGGATTTCCCTCTTTATGCGAGCGGTCGTCTTAACCGCTTTGGCTAGCAGGTCACGATCCACAGTTAGACCCAAACTTCCACATGTCTTCGTCCCTGCGTCACAACGTGTACTCGAACATACAGGGTGAGTCAAGAGTAAAGGTACATGCTTTGAGGGGTGATAGTATTAGTGATTCTTAACAAAGAACTTCATATCGACGTATGCCCTATTCCGAATGGTTTCCGAGATAGAACACATTCAATATCACTATTGTACGTTTTTCTCGAATAACTCGAAAACCACTCCCTGCAGCGAAAACGTGTTGCAGTAGAAAATTGAACTATATTAAATTCCAGAATGAGATTTTCACTCTGCAGTGGAGTGCTCGCTGAGATGAAACTTCCTGGCAGATTAATACTGTGTGCCGAACCGAGACTCGAACTCGGTACCTTTACCTTTGGCGGGAAAGTGCTCTATCAGCTGAGCTACCCAAGCACGACTTACGCCCCGTCCTCACAGTTTTACTTCTGCCAGTAGAGCACTTGCCCGCGAAAGGCAAAGGTCCCGAGTTCGACCGAGAGAGGTGGCGCAGTGGTTAAACACTGGACTCGCATTCGGGAGGACGACGGTTCAATCCCGCGTCCGGCCATCCTGATTTAGGTTTTCCGTGATTTCCCTAAATCGCTCCAGGCAAATGCCGGGATGGTTCCTTTCAAAGGGCACGGCCGACTTCCTTCCCCGTCCTTCCCTAATCCGATGAGACCGATGACCTCGCTGTCTGGTCTCCTTCCCCAAAACAACCCCCCTCCCGAGTTCGAGTCTCGGTCCGGTACACAGTTTTAATCTGCCAGGAAGTTTTATATTAAATTTCCTGCAAAAAAGGTCATATTCGTGTATTTTCTCTAGAACTAATGGTTTGTGCCAAGAGAGCGCGAGAATGTTGAAAAACATGCTCGACGCTCATGCACTGTAGCTTACGTAGTTTTTGTAGGCCAATTTGAGGTAGTTTCCCGACTTGATAGACCACAGGTGTCCCGTATTAAACTGTTCGTCTCAATCTGCTACCTCAAGACAAAAATGAATAGGACCTTTTCTGTAGGAAATCTAATATACACTCCTGGAAATAGAAAAAAGAACACATTGACACCGGTGTGTCAGACCCACCATACTTGCTCCGGACGCTGCGAGAGGGCTGTACAAGCAATGATCACACGCACGGCACAACGGACACACCAGGAACCGCGGTGTTGGCCGTCGAATGGCGCTAGCTGCGCAGCATTTGTGCACCGCCGCCGTCAGTGTCAGCCAGTTTACCGTGGCATACGGAGCTCCATCGCAGTCTTTAACACTGGTAGCATGCCGCGACAGCGTGGACGTGAACCGTATGTGCAGTTGACGGACTTTGAGCGAGGGCGTATAGTGGGCATGCGGGAGGCCGGGTGGACGTACCGCCGAATTGCTCAACACGCGGGGCGTGAGGTCTCCACAGTACATCGATGTTGTCGCCAGTGGTCGGCGGAAGGTGCACGTGCCCGTCGACCTGGGCCCGGACCGCAGCAACGCACGGATGCACGCCAAGACCGTAGGATCCTACGCAGTGCCGTAGGGGACCGCAGCGCCACTTCCCAGCAAATTAGGGACACTGTTGCTCCTTGGGTATCGGCGAGGACCATTCGCAACCGTCTCCATGGAGCTGGGCTACGGTCCCGCACACCGTTAGGCCGTCTTCCGCTCACGCCCCAACATCGTGCAGCCCGCCTCCAGTGGTGTCGCGACAGGTGTGAATGGAGGGACGAATGGAGACGTGTCGTCTTCAGCGATGAGAGTCGCTTCTGCCTTGGTGCCAATGATGGTCGTATGCGTGTTTGGCGCCGTGCAGGTGAGCGCCACAATCAGGACTGCATACGACCGAGGCACACAGGGCCAACACCCGGCATCATGGTGTGGGGAGCGATCTCCTACACTGGCCGTACACCTCCGGTGATCGTCGAGGGCACACTGAATAGTGCACGGTACATCCAAACCGTCATCGAAGCCATCGTTCTACCATTCCTAGACCGGCAAGGGAACTTGCTGTTCCAACAGGACAATGCACGTCCGCATGTATCCCGATCCACCCAACGTACTCTAGAAGGTGTAAGTCAACTACCCTGGCCAGCAAGATCTCCGCATCTGTCCCCCATTGAGCATGTTTGGGACTGGATGAAGCGTCGTCTCACGCGGTCTGCACGTCCAGCACGAACGCTGGTCCAACTGAGGCGCCAGGTTGAAATGGCATGGCAAGCCGTTCCACAGGACTACATCCAGCATCTCTACGATCGTCTCCATGGGAGAATAGCAGCCTGCATTGCTGCGAAAGGTGGATATACACTGTACTAGTGCCGACATTGTGCATGCTCTGTTGCCTGTGTCGATGTGCCTGTGGTTCTGTCAGTGTGATCATGTGATGTATCTGACCCCAGGAATGTGTCAATAAAGTTTCCCCTTCCTGGGACAATGAATTCACGGTGTTCTTATTTCAATTTCCAGGAGTGTAATTCAATTTTGTACTGCGACATGTTTTTGCTGGAGGGAGCGGTTTTCCAGTTATTCAAGAAAAACGTACAAACGTACAAAAGAGATACTAAATGTGTTCCACCTCGGAAACCATTCGCAATAGAGCATACGTCCATATGAAGCTTTTTGTTCAAGATCACTTTCACCCCTCAAAGCATGTACCTTTCCTCCTGACTCACCCTGTATATTATTTAATTCCCTTACAAGAGCAGACATTTTAATTATAAGTGTCTGCGTGGTAACGGCGAATAAATACGATGCTCTAATGCCTGTGTTATTAAGAAGAATGTTGCAATTTTCCTTCGGGCGTGCATAATACTGCAATATCGTATTTATACACCGATAACAGGAAGCGACTTTCAATTAAAATGTCCTCACCTGTACGGGAAATTCACAATGTGTGTAAGAGTACAGGTCGTGAATCAGGAACAGCAATATATGGAAATTTGGATTCGGCAGTGAGTAATGCACGGATAGGCAAAGTTTTGAAGGCGACACTTAGCCTAAAGCGGGAAATAGAGGCTCGACTCCAGGTCGGGCACAAATTTTCACTGTCGTCATTCCTTTATACAGCTGATACATTTCATGTATTTCATAACGGCTGTAGTCGCCGCAGTGCATATTTATTCGGGACACCCACGCATATCCAAAGCCTCACTGCATCGTCCTTGTTAACTACACAGGCACTGCAATATTGTATTTCATTTCCCAATTCCAGAAAAACTTTCACAAAACTTTTGATCGATTTTTTCAGTTTTTTGTTTTCAGATTTCTTCTTAATTATTTTGCTTACTTTCAAGTAATTAAATCTTTTTTTTTTAAATTTTTTTCCCAAAAATAGACGTCACGCTGCTAGTATTGGTATTCTGTTTGTCAGTTTCGAACTATAAGTTTGCTCTTGAAAACTCGGACAATAATCCATTGTGTAATTTCGCGGGAGGTTTGTTTCCGCTCCAAACGTTTGATCAACCACTTACGCGCCCTTTATGTCTGCGCTTGACAATGCAAGGATTATGTGACCTTCTGATACAAAACAGGCGTTCAGTGTCGACTACACCAGAGAAATATCACCTTTAGTATTCTACCCGGCTTAAGCAGAACAGTTCATTATATCTCGGCACGTAGCGACGAAGTGACCGGTGGAACGGATGAGAGTTCCAACTGGTCGGTAACGAATAATAAGTTCACGCAGTGAACGATTGGCTAGAAACAGAGTTCAAAACGCGGCAAGGTCGCTGTGAGCATAAGAGATCGGTCCAGAGTGATCAGCGAAGGAGAGAGAGAGCCATAACACAAGCAATTGCCGAACACTGTATCAAATGAGGTGGTCTGACGGCTTCGTGTGATTACAGGCAAGAGGCAGTACGCAAGCTCCGCAATCTTCTGATTACACGTGCTGATGTGTTGTGTTTACCCGGGGGCGCTTACTACTTATTCTGTCGGCAAGATAGGAGTGTTGGCTTCAGGTTCTTATTTTCTTTATTGCGGCATAAGTGGCAGTGCGTGACAGCGCGCCCGTATTTAAGTGCAGAACTCGGCTTGTGTGGAGCCGCAACGGACTTAAAGTGCCAGCCGCAGACTCCATATCGATACTGCGGCTTGGCTGGGAAACAAATCTATAAACTAAAAGAAAAAGTTTTACCTCCTCACGGAAGTGCGTCCTTCTCAGCCTGATCCTTCAGTGACGTGGGATAGGTCTTTTCTGTGAACGCCATACGATCAAAAGAGTCCACACATTGTATTGTATGTATGTATGGTATGTTAACAGGGGACCTAGAAACGACGGAGTGACCCCACGACGACTACCACACTCCACTTCACCCCTCCGCCACCCCACACCGAACCCAGGGTTATTGTGCGCTTCGGCCCCCGGTGGACCCCCCCCCCCCCCCCCCTGCCCCCAGGGAACGTCGCACACCAGACGAGTGTAACCCCTATGTTCGCGTGGTAGAGTAATGGTGGTGTACGCGTACGTGGAGAACTTGTTTGCGCGGCAATCGCCGACATAGTGTAACTGAGGCGGAATAAGGGGAACCAGCCCGCATTCCCCGAGGCAGATGGAAAACCGCCTAAAAACCATCCACAGACTGGCCAGTTCACCGGACCTCGACACAAATCCGCCTGGCGGATTCGTGCCGGGGATCAGGCGCTGATTCCCGCCCGGAAAGTTGTGCGTTAGACCGCACGGCCAACCGGGCGGGCTATCCACATATTAGTGGACGTTAATGTGGAGTACATCCACCCCTTCTCCTTTATGGGGGATTGTACTCTCCTGGGGACACGACAGTGAAGTGCCTGAATGTCTGTGGAGGAACGACAGGCCATTCTTCTACAGGAGTCATACACAGAGAAGGCTCTGATGGACTGTTGGGTCTGGAGGGAGGTTGGCACTATAACTCATCCCAAAGGTGCTCCATTCAGTTCAGGCCTGGATTGTGGGCAGACCAGGCCGTACAAGAAAGTTGTTGTCCAAAACCAATTGCCTCACAGATACTGTATTATGGTGCATTGTCATGCTGATACAGTCATCGCCTCCGAGATATTCATGTGCTGTGCGCACTCCACAGTGCGGTAAAATGTCTTCGTATCTTTTCGCATTTAGCGCTAGGATCACACGCTAACCACGAAAAACACCACGATAACAGTAACACAGTAACATGACCACCTCTGTACATCACTCTTGGCAGTACACATTATGACAGATTACGTTCCCCAGGCTTTCGCCAAACCCAAACCCTTGTATCGGATTGTCACGGCATATAGCGTGATTCATTACACCAATTTCCAGTTACCCACTACCGCCAACGGCCTTGCCGCAGTGGTAACACCGGTCCCCGTCATCGAAGTTAAGCGGTGTTGGGCTTGGCTAACACTTGGATGAGTGACCGGCCGGTCCGCCGAGGGCTGTTGGCAAGCGGGGTGCACTCAGGCATTGTGAAGCAAATAGAGGAGCTACATGATTGAGAAGTAGTTGCTCTGGTCACGAAAACTGCCAACTGCAGGGAGAGCGGTACGCTGATCACATGCCGCTCCATATCCGCATCCAGTGACGTCAATACGCTGAGGATGACACGGCGGTCGGTCAGTACCGTCGGTTCTCCGGAGGCCCGTACTGACGGAGTTTAGTTGAGTTATCCACTACCCAGAGGCATCACTCTTCACACCACCTCAAGCGTCGTTAGCATTCACTACAGAAATGTGTTGTTTTTTGAGGAACTGCTCGACCATTGGAGCCCATTCTTTTTAAGTGCGTACGCACAGTCATTGTACTAGCTGGACTGCTGGTACCACTTTGGAACTCACGATTGATGCCTTCTGCTGATTTCTTGTGATTTTTTACAAGGCCCGACTGTCCCTCAGAACGTGAGGGCTGCATGGTCGTGATTGAGCTGTGTTTGTTTCTTTGCATGTACGTTTCACAAGCACGTCACCAACAATCGGTCTGGATAGCCTTACAAGCCTTCCAATTCCTTTAAATGTCCCTGATGGATTTGTTACTCAGGTGGCAGTCAGTGACTAGTCCACGTTCGAAGTCATTGAAAAAATGTGTGAAATCTTATGGGACTTAACTGCTAAGGTCATCAGTTACTAAGCTTACACACTACTTAACCTAAATTATCCTAAGGACAGACACACACACACACACACACACACACACACACACACACACACACACACCCATGCCCGAATGAGGACTCGAACCTCCGCCGGGACCAGCCGCACAGTCCATGACTGCAACAGCTAGACTGCTCGGCTAATCCCGCGCGGCGAAGTCATTGACAAGGAGACGATATATATATATATATATATATATATATATATATATATATATATATATATATATATATATATATATATATCCAATTGCTTTGGGGCACTGATATTTGACTTCCGAACTTCACGTACCATTAATATAAAAATACAAAAATCTGACTGCCGTGTGGTCTCCGTGTCAGTTCTCCTGACAGACCAATTCTGCAGTTATTGCTTCTCTACTGACAACACAAAACTCCCCGTCTCTTTTTACTCTGCTGGATCCGCCTCTCGTGATGCGGCGTAGTGATGAGTTCCGTGTTACATAGGGACTTCCAAATACTTTTGACCAGGTACTCTGTCAGTCTGGTAAGGTCACACTACGAACAACGTAGGATTGCATTTTAAGGGAGGCACAAAAATCGTGTTTATCGACTTGTTTAGATGGCCTCTGTAACAAAGGCAGATAGTTAAACATCATGGGTAAAAACAAACTGATAATATTGGACAATGGCAGCGGACGTCGAAGCGAGCAAAATTTTCCAGGTAGTCATAGGTCGCAATTTCCTTTGTGGAGTTACAACAACAAAAAGTCAGCCAATCAGCAACAGTTTTGTCACGTAAGTGATCGTTTTTAGATGGGCAGTCTTATCTGACTAAGCTGCTGCTGTGTCGACGATGCCAAGTTTGTAGCGATGTTGTAGGCAGGAATTTTGAGCGTTTTCTGTACGGAAATGTGTTTTAGAAGAAAATAGCGTTTAAAATGAAGTTTTTGTTTTCCTTTTCAGTATTGTCTCAGCTCATTCTGACTGATGTACTGTCTTCATAATTAGCTCCGACAATTTCCAGTCCCTGGCTGGTTCTGTGTGGAAGCCTTTTTTTTTTCTTTAGTTCCCAACAGGTTTCCCTCTCCGCTTTGTCCGAGTCTTCTCCTATCTTCATCACACGTTCCTTCACTACAACAAGTGCCTACCTACTCTAAGATTATTTTCACTTGTTGCCATTTCTTGGGCTTGTCTCGCAATACTGCCATCTCCTATTCTTTTTACATGCCCATACCATCGTGTCTTTTCTTTATATTATTGGATTAAAAGTTTATTTATGCTCTCAGTTTATTAGCAAAATAAAAACCGGTCGTCTTCAGATTTCTTTGTCAATAAAACTGCACCTTACAATACCACATATCGATTACCTTAATTGCAGCGCCGTTTTTCAAAACAGATTACTATCCTGATAAATTACTGACATTAGGGTACTCTTGGTGGAGTTGATTTAACAGTCAAACATCACAGAGAATTCGCGTATAACGTAAACAGCCATGGATATGGAATTAAAGGTTGCCAAGCCTTGACTGTTAAGGTGAAACGTAACCTTCTTCTTCTCCTTTCTATCTAGTATTATGCATAGTGGCCTGCTATGCGTTTTACTTCACGTCCCTGGCGTTCTTCTACCTCCGTGTCAGTATTTGAGGATTTTTCGGGGGTTCCGGTCCATCTTCACCTTTCCAAGATGTTCTGCAGTTCTATGTTGAGAATTGTATTAACTTGGACATCCTTAAGGATGTCAGATTTTTTCATGTCCCATAGAGTGTAGCTTGCTGTTCCGATGAAACGCATCTCAGTGCTCATTAATCTCCTCTACGATGTGCCCAAGCTTTGCTGCCATACCAGTGGGTTCATGTGGTCAGGACGCTGTATAGATTGAGTCTGTTATGGTGCTGATCGAAAAACGGTCTGACGATGCCAATTATTAGTCCTGTGACTTTTTTTGAAGTTTGTGATTTTGTACCGCATATCGTTTTCTTGAATATAGCTGAGGCTATACCCAGGTATTTGAATGTTAATACTTGTTCGAGGGCTTTGTTATCTGTTGAAATTTTGCTTCTCTTGCAGTCTTTCCCGATGAAGGTTTTATTGAGAGAGACCTCCATGTTGTACATTTTTTCTGTAAAGTACAGGTTATACCGTGATCGCTGCAGATTACCCTTGGATTCTGCAAAAACTGCACCTGACTCATCTGCAAGTAATAGTGTCTAAGTCAGTTTGTCTATCTTTATTTTTGGATGGGGATTTTGTCTCCGTTTACTGATGATTTCACTTACATAATTGTTGAACACGAACGGTGAGAGGCAACATCCTTATCCAACTCCTAGATAAACGTGTTTCCATTACGACAACTGTCGCACAATTCTGACTGCCTCCACATTTTGCTGCCTATGTTCTGAATTTGCTTTTATGATGAGGTGCTACTTTCTGCCACGATTTTCCCAAGTTTAGTTCTGTCAGCTGTATTGAAATTATGGCCTATGTATTTCCATACACATTTCTTTCTATTCTTTCACGGTTCCGTACTCCTATCGGTAAAAACGGAACTCTTATAGCATTACTTTTTTGTCCGTCTGCCTGTACGTCTGTTACGACCCTTTTTTCTCAGGAACGGGGATATAAGCTGAAATTTATGGCAAATACTAAGGTCTACGGCCCCTTGACGTTGTAAATAATTTGTCTTCTAAGTCAAATTAGTCAAGAGACACGGTCATCTATGTCACATATTCTGATACTCGCAAACTCACTCATCAAACGCCATAGATGAACTACCTGTACGCATAATTAAGTTGTTATGCAACCGGCGGCCTGAGTGACCGAGCGGTTCTAGACGCTTCAGTCTGGAACCGCGCGACCGCTACGGCCGCAGATTCGAATCCTGCCTCGGGCATGGATGTGTGTGATGTCCTTAGGTTAGTTAGGTTTAAGTAGTTCTAAGTTCTAGGGGACTGATGACCTGAGATGTAAAGTCCCATAGTGCACAGAGCATTTTTTTTGTTACGGAACCCTCAGAGCTTCAATAGCCCATTTCAGTGTCAGAAGACAAAGTGTCTCTTCTGAACAGATCAGCACGTCCTCACAGCAGCACGGTGAAGTACTGAGTGACTGTCATCTGTCGATGACGCTGCCTTCGCTAACCGATTCTGAGCCCCCCCCCGTAGCTTTTCTATTGATTGGTTGCTAAGACGTGCCTCACAGATTTTACTCTGCGATATGCTATTCCATCAGACAGCCGGATGGCTACAGGTTCGTTGAGACAGATAAGTGCCTACCTAAGCTCAAACGCATATGCGATATGAAATGTGTCCCTACAGCAGGCGCTTTCTTAGTGAGAAGGCAGTACACACGGCGAATCAGACTGTGTGCATCGTGTATATATCTCTACCAGTTATTCTATTACCCACACACAAAAGAACACTATTCAGCTGTCCTTCGTATTGTTGATGTTGTTCTTGTTGTTGTGGTCTTCAGTTCTGAGACTGGTTTGATGCAGCTCTCCAAGCTACTCTATCCTGTGCAAGCTTCTTCAGCTCCCAGTACCTACTGCAGCCTACATCCTTCTGAATCTGCTTAGTGTATTCATCTCTTGGTCTCCCTCTACGATTTTTACCCTCCACGCTGCCCTCCAATGCTAAATTTGTGATCCCTTGATGCCTCAGAACATGCCCTAACAACCTGTCCCTTCTTCTTGTCAAGTTGTGCCACAAACTTCTCCTCTCCCCTATTCTATTCAATACCTCCTCATTAGTTACGTTATCTACCCATCTAATCTTCGGCATTCTTCTGTAGCACCACATTTCGAAAGCTTCTATTCTCTTCTTGTCCAAACTATTTATCGTTCATGTTTCACTTCCATACATGGCTACACTCCATACAAATACTTTCAGAAAGGACTTCCTGACACTTATATCTATACTAAATGTTAACAAATTTCTCTTCTTCAGAAACGCTTTCCATGCCATTGCCAGTCTACATTTTATATCCTCTCTACTTCGACCATCATCAGTTATTTTGCTCCCCAAATAGCAAAACTCCTTTACTACTTTAAGGGTCCCTTCTTCTTGTCAAGTTGTGCCACAAACTCCTCTTCTTCCCTATTCTATTCAATACCTCCTCATTAGTTACGTGATCTACCCAACTAATCTTCGGCATTTCCTAATCTAATTCCCTCAGCATCACCTAACTTAATTCGACTACAGTCCATTATCATCGTTTTGCTTTTGTTGATGTTCATCTTATATCTTCCTTTCAAGACACTTTCCATGCCGTTCAGCTGCTCTTCCAAGTCCTTTGCTGTCTCTGACAAAATTACAATGTCATCGGCGAACGTCAAAGTTTTTATTTCTTCTCCATGGATTTTAATACCTACTCCGAATTTTTCTTTTGTTTCCTTTACTGGTTGCTCAATATACAGATTGAATAACATCGGGGAGAGGCTATAGCCCTGTCTCACTCCCTTTCCCACCACTGCTTCCCTTTCATGCCGCCGGCCGCGGTGGTCTCCGCGGTTCTAGGCGCGCAGTCGGGAACCGTGCGACTGCTAAGGTCACAGGTTCGAATCCTGCCTCGGGCATGGATGTGTGTGATGTCCTTAGGTTAGTTAGGTTTAAGTAGTTCTAAGTTATAGGGGACAGATGACCACAGCAGTTGAGTCCCATAGTGCTCAGAGCCATTTGAACCCTTTCATGGCCTTCCACTCTTGTAACTGCCATCTGGTTTCCGTACAAATTGTAAATAGCCTTTCGCTCACTGTATTTATTCCTGCAACCTTTAGAATTTGAAAGAGAGTATTCCAGGAAGCCTTCTCTAAGTCTACAAATGCTAGAAACAATATGATAAACAAACGGATTATATAGTATTCCCATACTATACAATCTACGGTACAGCAATGAGTAGAAGCACCAAGAAAGCCGATGAGATCGTCAGGCTGGGCTGCGACGAGCGTTCGATAACGTGATAACGTTTAATCAGAAGTGGCATGAGCTGCGACAAAACAGGGACGCCACGACGTCGTAGTAAACACAAGCTCGCACGTGCGTGGCGCGTGGCGGCGATCGATGCCGTTAAGACAAACGCCGCGTGCGCCTTCCTCCAGGTGACCGCCAATACTCTATTCCCTTTGTCTTTCCCTCACGAGCTGCCGTTGAATAGCTGCAACAGTTAATCCAGACAAAAAAAGTTGTCATAATACGAGGGGTGTTCAATAAATAACGCACAACACTTTTCCCCAGTCAAATGGTTCAAATGGCTCTGAGCACTATGGGACTTAACATCTGAGGTCATCAGTCCCCTAGAACTTAGAACTGCTTAAACCTAACTAACATAAGGACATCACACACATTCATGCCCGAGGCAGGATTCGAACCTGCGACCATAACAGCGGCGAGGTTCCCGACTGAAGCGCCTAGAACCGCTCGGCCACATTGGCCGCCGCGTAGCCTTCAAAATGGTGTCTGTAACGGAGGTGCGTTCCAAGCAGAGACTGTTTCTTTGGCGAAAAATCAGAGCTTCGGAGATATTCCTAGGCGCTTGCGGAATGTCTACGGAGACCTAACAGTGAACAAAAGCACGATGAGTCGTTGAGCGAGACGTCTGTCATTATCGCAACAAGGTCCCGCGAAACCTGTCCAATCTCCCGCGTGCCAGGCGGCTAGGCGCACACAGCACCTGCAGTGTTGGAACATGCGGACAGTCTCATTCGAGGTGTTCGACGGAGCACAATCAAGCACCTCGCTGCTCAAGTGGACGCGTCTGTTGGTAGTGCTGACACACTCCTCCACCAATTGTAGTGCTCACAGGTGTGTGCCCGCTGGTTTCCTTACCGCCTAACATTACCATAAACAGCAAAATGGTTCAGATGGCTCCGAGATCATCAGTCTCCTAGAACTTAGAACTACTTAAACTTAACTAATCTAAGGACATTACACCCACGGCACGATTCGAAACCGCGACCGTAGCAGTCGCGTTGTTCCGCACTAAAGCGCCTAGAACCGCTCGGCCACAAGGGTCGGCCATAAACAGCTACGAATGCCCATTTGTGCAGAGTTGCTTGCGCGTTACGAAGCTGATCGTAGCATTTGTTGTCGGACGTCTTCACAGGCGAGGAAGCAGCGGCTTATCGCTTTGCACCGGAAACAAAAAGGCAATCCACAGAGTGACGCCAGACCACCTCTCCTCCACAGAAAAAAAGTGCAAAGCCGCACCCTGAGCCGGTAAAATCATTGGGGCGGTCTCATGGGACTCTGAAGGGGGTTATGTCCTCCCTCGTGTTGCAACCATTAACTCGGAAATGTATTGTGATACCCTCAGGAAATTGAAGAAACGTGTGCGTCGCTACAAAAATGCAAATGAACTTCTCCTTCTCCATGGCAACGCAAGGCCTCACACAAGTCTGCGCACCCAACAGGAGCTCACAAAACTTCATTGGGCTTTTCTCCCTCATCCACCCGACAGCTCGGATCTCGCATCTTCCATCTGTTTGGCCCAATTAAGGATGCGTTCCGCGGGAAACAGTACGTGGATGATGAGGTTATTGATGCAGCAAGACGTTGGCTCCACGTTGACCAATAGAGTGGTATCATGCGGACATGCAGGCCCTCCGAATAAAGTGGCGTAATGCCGTCGCGTTGAACAGAAAAATAGTGTTTTATGGCCAAAAGAGTGGGGAATAATAATAGTGTATTGTAATTGCTGATAATATCATCCTCCTTTCAGAAAAATGTGTTGCACTACTTATCGAATGCCCCTTGTACATTTGCTGCTTCCATGAATCCCTAGTACGTGGAAAGAAGCCAAAGATGTACATTTTATTTCATCATCATCATCAGTGTTCTGCCAAAAGGCAGGTTTTCACATGGTAGTTCTCCAGGCTATCCGGTCTTATGCCATCCTCTTCAGGTCTGCATAATTTCCTCTTCCCCTTATGTCGTCTGTCATCTTGTATCTGCTTCTTCCTTTCACTCTTCTCCCACGAACTAATCCTTCCAAAGCATCTGCTAGCAAGCATTCCCTTCTCAATGAATGTCCCAACCATTTCTTTTTCCTTTCTCTTACAACCTTCAGTAGACATCTTCTCTCACCAACGCTTTCCAATACTCTTTCATTACTCACTCTTTCCATTCAGCTTATTCTCTTCATTCTCCTCACATCCAAATCTCAAATGTTTCTAACCTTTTTTCATCCTTTCGTCTCAGCGTCCATGTTTCTGCCCATATAGTGCAACTTTCCATAACATTTTATTTAAATGCGATAAAATGAAATTGAAGCAGATATTAACAAAAGAGTGCAAGAGAGAAATGCATTTTATCAGTGTGTGAGAGGCTTAGTCTGACGAAGGGAGGTGCAAATAAGGTGTACGGGACGTACTTTACGCCCATACTGACATATGCATCAGAGAGCTGTACAGTGACAATGAGAGAGGATAGTAGACTCAAATTCAGTGAAATCAACTTCCTAAGAAGTACGGAAAACGTGAAGAGGGTGTGAGAAATGAAGATGTTAAGAAGGAGGTTGGAGCAGAAAACAACCGTGGAGGATAGGTCAAAGTGGTTTGGATATGTAAAAATATAGGCAGATAGACGTATACCCAAACGATGTGGTGCAATAGAGAGAGACCTAGATCAGTATGAAGTAAATCTATCAAGATCAGTTTAAGAAGTAGAGATCTGGACTGAAATAGTAGAACATAACACGTACGGAAGGGTAATGGGGGAAATACAGGAGAGCCAGATTCTAGATAAAGGGGAACTAGAACGACGATAACTAGATGAGTTAACCGGCCGCAGTGTCCATGCGGTTCTAGGCGCTCCAGTCTGGAGCCGCGCGACCCCTACGGTCGCAGGTTCGAATCCTGCTTCGGGTATGGATGTGTGTGATGTCCTTAGGTTAGTTAGGTTTAATTAATTCTAAGCTCTAGAGGACCTCAGATGTTAAATCCCATAGTGCTCAGAGCCATTTGAGCCAACTAGATGAGTTAAAAGTATGACATATTATATTACAGTGCTAATGTTGCTTATAAAATGAACTAAAACGTCAGTTTTAAGAGATTCATTGACGATACTCTTCAGTGACCTACACTGATTTTCCGAATAGAATGTTCTTTAAATCAGTCTTAAATTCCACGATATTGATTTTTTAAGATCCCCTGGAAGGTCGTTTAATACCTGTCTGACAATATAGCTGACTTTGATGTAAATTTTTCAAATAATCCTAGTTCGGAAATGCACCCTCGTGCAGCCACATGCATAAAACAGGAACCCATAAGCTATAAGCGCGTGGAAATGTGCCGATTTAAACTAACTTGCCCCGCCTAACACTATAATGTAATAACTTGTCTTGTCTTGATGTCTATGAGACACGGTCCACAACCGCTTTGAATTTTCTGTTACGTAGCACTCTTTCTGCACATTTTCCTCGACGCATTGCAGATAGGGAATCTTGCTACAGTGCTGTACGTCTCGGCACGTCCGACAGGAAATGCCAGTCAGCGCGCCTTCTCGAAAACGTCTGAATCGGAAATTCGTGACATCAGTGGCTATGTTCATCGTTATACGAGCGAATGAGCAAACAAGTTGTAAAATCAGCCGCAGAAGCGATAGCAGTGCCCAAGCACACACATTTCCGCAGAATTGACATACAGCCGACTACAGAGTTAGGCGCAACTGCTACTCCGACACAGTTTCTAGCACAGTCCGATTCTCCTCGTTCTGTTTTCACTAAGCAAGTCAGTACAGGCGGCCTGCAGTTTCATGTTTAATAAGTACTATCATTTTTCCAAGTTTATGTCACACAAAATTCATCAGAAGTATCGGAGTAATCAAAGAATCCTGTTACCAAAGAGGTTTATACTTTTTATGTGAAATAGCATGGAAAATATCGTTGTAACTATCATTGCATTGGAAATAACCAAACGAAAGCTGAGAAGAAGAATCATCAAGACAGTATTATCTAGAAGATAATGCCCGCAACAGTTATCATATTCATCTAATGGAGAGACAAACACTTGTGCTACCGACTGAACCGCAGTGATATAATAAACGAAAAATATAATAAACGAAAGAATACCCTCTGTAATAAAACATTAAAGGCAGAACAACACACCTAAATTGTTGTGCTACACCGACCGTTTATACACGGTTCATTCTTTTATAAAACATAGGTTTAATCATAAAACTTTCTAATCAGGCAAGTATTGTTCATATCAATAGCATTACATATACACCAGCGAAACACCAATGTACGTTTTGCATAACCACTGGATTCAACACACTCTTCAGCCACAAATTTCTGTAGATCTGCTGTTAGTATATTAATATTTAGTTATAGCGTGAAGAGATGGGCTCAGCTGTCACTCACACTCACAAATCCGCGCAGAAAGTGAGTTGAATTATCATTCAAATGGCCATACACTGCTGAGAAATTAATTTTCGTATTTGCTCGTGTCAGCTTTACAAAAACGGTAGTGACTATCTCGAATAAATCAAATCTCGTAGTTAATTCTTAGAGAGAAATGTATCGTACTCATTTACTCATTCTTCTAGTTTTTGAAGCAGTTTCGGGACGTCTCTCCTATGAAATATCTTACTCTACGTTAGAATTCAGTCAGCCAATCTGCTGAAAAAAAAGAGGGCAGACGTATCTTCAACAACTCTAAATGAATTTCCTTTGACATTAAACTGTACAAAACAAATAATTTCATGTGTGCATAGTATTGCATTTCATCCATTTGAACGAAAGAGGAAAGGAGAATAGGGACTAACGTCTTATCTACACTCCTGGAAATTGAAATAAGAACACCGTGAATTCATTGTCCCAGGAAGGGGAAACTTTATTGACACATTCCTGGGGTCAGATACATCACATGATCACACTGACAGAACCACAGGCACATAGACACACGCAACAGAGCATGCACAATGTCGGCACTAGTACAGTGTATATCCACCTTTCGCAGCAATGCAGGCTGCTATTCTCCCATGGAGACGGTCGTAGAGATGCTGGATGTAGTCCTGTGGAACGGCTTGCCATGCCATTTCCACCTGGCGCCTCAGTTGGACCAGCGTTCGTGCTGGACGTGCAGACCGCGTGAGACGACGCTTCATCCAGTCCCAAACATGCTCAATGGGGGACAGATCCGGAGATCTTGCTGGCCAGGGTAGTTGACTTACACCTTCTAGAGCACGTTGGGTGGCACGGGATACATGCGGACGTGCATTGTCCTGTTGGAACAGCAAGTTCCCTTGCCGGTCTAGGAATGGTAGAACGATGGGTTCGATGACGGTTTGGATGTACCGTGCACTATTCAGTGTCCCCTCGACGATCACCAGAGGTGTACGGCCAGTGTAGGAGATCGCTCCCCACACCATGATGCCGGGTGTTGGCCCTGTGTGCCTCGGTCGTATGCAGTCCTGATTGTGGCGCTCACCTGCACGGCGCCAAACACGCATACGACCATCATTGGCACCAAGGCAGAAGCCACTCTCATCGCTGAAGACGACACGTCTCCATTCGTCCCTCCATTCACGCCTGTCGCGACATCACTGGAGGCGGGCTGCACGATGTTGAGGCGTGAGCGGAAGACGGCCTAACGGTGTGCGGGACCGTAGCCCAGCTTCATGGAGACGGTTGCGAATGGTCCTCGCCGATACCCCAGGAGCAACAGTGTCCCTAATTTGCTGGGAAGTGGCGGTGCGGTCCCCTACGGCACTGCGTAGGATCCTACGGTCTTGGCGTGCATCCGTGCGTCGCTGCGGTCCGGTCCCAGGTCGACGGGTACGTGCACCTTCCGCCGACCACTGGCGACAACATCGGTGTACTGTGGAGACCTCACGCCCCACGTGTTGAGCAATTCGGCGGTACGTCCACCCGGCCTGCCGCATGCCCACTATACGCCCTCGCTCAAAGTCCGTCAACTGCACATACGGTTCACGTCCACGCTGTCGCGGCATGCTACCAGTGTTAAAGACTGCGATGGAGCTCCGTATGCCACGGCAAACTGTCTGACACTGACGGCGGCGGTGCACAAATGCTGCGCAGCTAGCGCCATTCGACGGCCAACACCGCGGTTCCTGGTGTGTCCGCTGTGCCGTGCGTGTGATCATTGCTTGTACAGCCCTCTCGCAGTGTCCGGAGCAAGTATGGTGGGTCTGACACACCGGTGTCAATGTGTTCTTTTTTCCATTTCCAGGAGTGTACGTCGAAAGGACGCAGGAAATTTTGACACTTGTGGTAAGTTCATGTCGGACCAAACTGCTGAGGTCATCGGTCCTTAGGATTACATACTACTTAATCGAAGTTACGCTTAGGACAACACACACACCACCGGGGGAGGACTCGAACCTCCCATGGGGCAGCCGCGCGAATCTGGAAAAGCACCCTAGACTGCGCTGCTACCCCGCGTGGCGAAACGACGCAGGGAAGGAAAGTGTCTGCGCCCTATCAAATGAAACATCTCTATATTTGCCTTGATCCATTTTGAAAACCACAGAGAACCTAAATTTAGATTGCAGACGAATTTTAACCACCATCCTTCCGAATAGGAAATCAGAGTGTAACTGCTTCGCCATTTCGCTCGGTCCATTTGAACGAAACGTACACTCCTTTATTAAAATACTGTATTAAACCAAACTAATCCATAGAAAAAGTTGACACTTTACTTATGTTTAAGCACAACTTGTAACAACAACGAAAGTTACAATTTCTTCGACACTAACGCTATTCTGAGAACATTGGTATCAACCTGACCGGAAGAACGCTAATAGTATTTGTTTACATTATTACTATTATTATTGTTTATTACTTTTTCATATCTAAAACGCGTCTATCACACGTCGTGACAGGAGAAGATACATTATCTTTTATCGGCACAGATGTTACCTGAAGACTAATTTTATTACCAAAATAGACTATAATGATATTTTTGGAGGCTGATTCATTTAACTGATTTTATTTATAGTCCGTTTTAAAGGAGATGGCATTTGACAGCGAGTTGAAGTACGCCCGCCAGCAGTACACCAATCCTCTTGAGTTGCCACTTACACTGCCAAAGTGTCGTGCTTGTCAGTTCTCTTTAAGCCTTTGCAGTAGAATATTCGTGTAACATTTATTCTCGTATTTCTTACGATAAGCGATGAAAGTAGTCGAAATAGGGGCCTAGACAAGACAAGGTAGAAATCTTATTCCATTTATCAGTTTCGTAACTTTTGTGTGAATTGTTTAGGAGATACAGACTTGTATCTTCAAAGTTGCGACAAAAACAATAAAAAAAATTCTGAAGCATGTAAACAGCAAACGGAGCGCAGTACATAACTTGACAAATACACATGGCGATCGCGATCAAAGACAACGAAAAAAATGTATTTCAGAGAGTTCAGTAGTTTCCAAAGTATGACTTGATAAAACTTCCTAGCAGATTAAAATTGTGAATTGTGTGCCGGACCGAGACTCGAACTCGGGACCTTTGCCTTTCGCGGGCAATTGCTATTCCAAACACGACTCACGACCCGTCCTCACAGCTTCAATTCAGCCAGTATCTTATCTCCTACCTCCACTTGCCCGCGAAAGGCAAAGGTACCGAGATCGAGTCCCGGTCCGGCACACAGTTTTAATCTGCCAGGAGGTTTCATAACAGCACACACTCCGCTGCAGAGTGAAGATTTTATTTTGACTTGATAAGTTTGCAGTTCCCAATCAAGATTAATAACAGTCGTTTCACTTGCTTAAAGGCAGTACCCGGATCCATACCACATTTAAATTTTAGATTTTTACGTGATTTTTGTAGGAGATAGTGACTAAGCAATTTTCTGTCACCGCTGTGGACGCAGTGATATGGCGGTAGCCTGCAATACAGTTTGTCAGCCGGCCGGAGTGACCGAGCGGTTCTAGGCGCTACAGTCTGGAACCGCGAGACTGCTACGGTCAAAAAACTGTGGGACTGCTACGGTCGCAGGTTCGAATTCTGCCTCGGGCGTGGATGTGTGTGATGTCCTTAGGTTAGTTAGGTTTAAGTAGTTCTAAATTCTAGGGGACTGATGACCTCAGAAGTTGAGTCCCATAGTGCTCAGAGCCATTTGAATCATTTTTTGAACAGTTTGTCGCGACAACGTTGCAACGTAGGGCCCTCAACGTCAAATGCCAGCAAATTAAAATCAGCCGATTATACTTCTCATTTTTACATATCTAAAGACAGATCTGTGCATCTAGGGCGCTCAGGCGCCATAATCCGATTTCTTGTATTCCTCGCGACAAGATTAGCGTCATAGCACGCCCAAAGCTTTTCAGCCGCCTCGAATTACTGACCATGTAGCATTAACACCTTATCTTGTTCGCACACCTATAAAAAGACATGATAACTAACTTCTGTTTTCTTCTGTTTCAGATGAACAAGAACGCGTACAAAAGAAAACATTCGTCAACTGGATCAATTCGTATTTATCCAAGGTGAGTTTTGCTTCTTTCTGTCTCAAGATTTCTGGTGCTACCCTAACTGTACTTCATTAGCATCTAAAAGGTCTGTTCAGAAAATAACGTATTTTTTTAAAATACTATTCTTGTTCAACTTACATAAGTTTAATCGTTGTTCAAAATCAACTGGTATGTATTAATATCAAAGACATTTTTCACGGTATGAAACACGTAAAACAAACCAAACCCATTAGAACCTAGTCATGTCAACGATGCTTCCTTCTCTGATATAATCCTTCCTATTGTACTCGAGCACTGAAAATGTGTGCCCTCATGCCTCTGCGTAGGTGCACGCGATGCGAAATTTTAGTTATGTAGGCGTGTGTATCGGAGCTTCACGCAAACTACTACGTAAGCCGAAGATATTTTCCGCACATGGGACGAGACGTCGGGCTTTTCCGGAAATTAACTGACCACAACACATAGTCCGAGATATTACAAGCAAGACAAACCGGCCGTAAAAGTTTGCATTTTACGATTTGATTGTCTTATTGCTAACAGGCGAAATATTCTTAGGCTTCAAGAAAAGTGTAATTCCAGTTCCAAAGACAGGTGCTGACAGTTGTACTACCAAACAACCAGTTTAATAAGTCTTGCTTCAAAAGAGACTGCTCAAGCGAATTATTTACAGAAGAAAAGAACAACTGGTAGAATCCACTCTCGGAGAGGATCAGCCTGGATTCTGGAGGCATGTAGGAAAACGCGAGGTAATACTGACGCTATGACTTATTTTAGATGATAGGTTGAAGGAACGCAAACCTACGTTTATAGCAATTATAAATTTAGATAATATTTGACTCGTTGCCTCATTTCCGACTATTAACGAAGGTACAAGCATCCGGAATAAGTTCCCAGGTATGTGGTTGGCTCCAAGGCTCTTTAAGTAACAGAACCCCGTCTGTTATCCTCAGCGACGAGTGGTCATCAGAGACAAGGTTAACGTCAGGAGTGCCCTGTTGAAGTGTGATAGGACCGCTGTTACTTTCTATACACATAAATGATCTTGCAGACACGGTAAGCAGCAGTCTGTGACTGTTTGCTGATGATGCCATGGTGTGTCTAATTGTGCCATCTTTGAGTGACAGCAGCAGGATACAAAATGACTAGTCAATGTGATGAATGGCATCTAGCTCTAAATTCAAAAAGATGTAAGTTAACGCGGATGAGTAAGATTAAACAAACCGATAATATTAGGGTACAGCATTAGTAGTGTACCGTTTGACACAGTCACGTTCATTAAATGTCAAGGGAAACATAGTAAAGCAATATGAAAGGGAATGACCATGTAAGGACTGCAATAGGGAAGGCTAATAGTCGACTTCAGTTCATTGGTAGAATGTTAGGAAAGTGTGGTTCACCTGTAAATGAGACAGCTTATAGGACGCTAGTGCGACCCATTATGGAGTACTGTTAGAGTGTATGGGATCCACACCAGGTCGGATTAAATGAAGACTTAGAAGGAATTCAGAAGCGGGCTGCTAGATTTGCCATCGGTAAGTTTGGACAACACGCAGATATTACGAAGATGCTTCGTGGATTCAAATGGGAATCACTGGCGGGAAAGCAACGTTCTTTTGAGGACCTCTACTGAGAAAATTTGGAGGATCGGCATTTGAGGCTGACTGCAGAACAGTTCTACTTCCACCAACGTACATTTCGCGTAAGGACCATGAAGATTAGATTAGATATATTAGGGCTCGTGCGGAAGCATATAGACTGTCGTTTTTCCCTCTCTCCTTTTAGCAGTGTAACAGGAAAGGAAATAAGTAGTAGTAGTGGTACAGGGTACCCTCCGCCAGGCAACATACGGTGACTTGCAGATTACGTATATAGACAGAGATTTTCACTATGTTATAAGACATGCTTTGAAATTATGAAGGTAGACGTGAATGTAAACTACGTCCTCAGGCCCTGGGGGGCTCATCGGTATCTACCAACTGCCGTGTCATTCTCAGCGAATGGCGTCACTGGATACGCTATCGAGGCCCACAAGAAAGAAAAAAAAAAAAGGTTCAAATGGCTCTGAGCACTATGGGACTCAACTGCTGTGGTCATCAGTTCCCTAGAACTTAGAACGACTTAAACCCAACTAACCTAAGGACATCACACACATCCATGCCCGAGGCAGGATTCGAACCTGCGACCGTAGCAGTCGCACGGTTCCGGACTGCGCGCCTAGAACCGCGAGACCACCGCGGCCGGCCAGGATTGATGGTCACAAAATAGATGAAACTAAGGAATTATGCTACGTAGGCAGCAAAATAATCAATGAGGGACGGAACAAGGAGGACATCAAAAGTAGACCAGCACTGTCAAAAAGGGCATTCCTGGCCAAGAGACGTCTACTGGTATCAAACATAGGACTTACTGTGAGGAAGAAATTTCTGAGAATGTACGTTTGGAGCACAGCATTGTATGATAGTGAAACATGGACTGCGTGAAAACCGGAACAGAAGAGAATCGAAGCATTTGAGATGATGTGCTGCAGAAGAATGTTGAAAATTAGGTGGACTGATAAGGTAAGAAATGAGAAGGTTCTGCGCAGAAACGGACAGGAAAGGAATATGTGGAAAACATTGACAAGGAGATGGAACAAGTTGATAGGACTTATGTTAAGACGCGAAGGAATGACTTGTATGGTACTAGAGGGCAGTAACTGTAGAGGAAGACAGAGATTGGAACACATCCAGCAAATAATTGAGGACGTAGGTTGCAAGTGCTACTCTGAGAGGAAAAGGTTGGCACAGGCGAGGAATACGTGGCGGGCCGCAATAAACCAGTCAGAAGAGTGATGACTCAAAAAAATCTGTAGTAATTGAACTGCTGGCTGAATGACGATAGCTTCTCATTAAAATACTTCAGTTAACAGAGGGTCCCCGTCGTTCCATATACAGCGCTGTTCGTACTGATACCGTGTCTACTTGCGAGATGCTTTCTCACTTTGTTTCTTTGATTTTGAAGAACAAACATAACTCATTTTTTTGTTGCTGAGCAACAATCATACAATAATTGTGAAATTAACACATCGCCATTTGGCTGTATTGTTGTTTATTTAATTGCAGCCTATGTTACGGCCTTGTATCCCATTTTTCAAGTGACTGAGATTATGTTACTAACATATATTGTAGGACATCAAGCTCGAAATTGGCCAATATTTTTCTTAATTTATGGCCAATTTTGGACTTGGTGTCTTGCAATATATGTTAATGACATAAACTCAATCACTTGAAAATGGCGTAAAAGGCCGAAACCTAGGCTGCAATTAAATAAACAACAATACAGTGAAATGGCGTGACGAAATCAGTTATTGTTATTTTCTTGGTCTGAAATGAAGTGTCTAACCAAAATGCATTCGATAACGCTAGTAAGAGGAAGTAAAAAACAGTTTCCGCGCTTTATTGCAGTTACCTTCAAAGACACCCGTGTGCTACAAAACATCTTCACTATCTAGAGCATCGACAGTTTCCCCAAAATTCGGCAAATTGGCAGTTTCTTCATCAAATAAACCACGGCGCGCCATTTTTCTTACACAGAATTCCAATAATGTGCTCTGTCGGCAGGCGGACACAATGACTCATAACACACGAACTACCGTGAAAACAAGGCGCACATTCGCCCCAGCTGACAGTGCAACTAATAAATAACATTATAAACATCTTATGTCGATAGTCAGATTTGCGAAAACAACAGGCAGCGCTTTGTAATCAACGAAATACGCTGAGAGAGATAATAAGAAACCTGGCCGGTTCTGAAACGAGATAGCAGTGTTAGTCCGTAACTGATAGCACTAAACCACGATCCTATACCTCTAACGGTGGTTTATCTGTGTATCCAGCTGAAACTATAGTGTGTGTGGGGGGGGGAGGGGGGGGGGGGAGTATTAAGATTATAGTATTAAGCCTCGAATAAACAGGGTATCTCTTGATGCTGGGCAGACTTAGGCAATTGACACCGCAGAAAATGACCGCGCTTAGCTACTTTTTATTTTAGGTCTTGCCTCACGCCTCTGCTGTTACGTCTGGAGTTCCGCACGGTTAAGAGAAATGCTATCTGCACCGCAGCCGCAGGTCCCTTGCCGTGCAAGTTTATTTCCGTGGACGTTAAAATTCTTCAAATCACTTTAATCTGTTCAGTACGCCAAAAGGCTTGAATTTGGCCTGAATTTTCGTCTGTTGATGTTGGACCTCGTAAAGTAGATGCCTTTGACTAAGACCATGACCATGCTGCAATAAAATGCACCCTCTTATATACTCGATACATTCAACTGCTTACAGTTTTCTGTCGTCCTTGCTAAAAATGAACATGTGAATTTTCTCTTGAACTTCCTCGCTACATCGGGGCGTCTGATAAAGTCGTCAAATGTTCCATAAAATTACGGGCGTGCAGCCACATAAAATCAGCTTATTCTTCTAATATTTCGGCTGAATACCGTCCAGCCATCTTCAGAGTGGACCGAGGTGACTAACGCTCAAGCACTTGCTCCGTCCTTTTACAGTCGAAGATCGAACCACTGCGCATGCGGCCAGAGATACACAAAGCGCCAGAGACGCTGAAAGGCTGCAAAGACGTGTAACATACGCATGGAAATTAAATCTATGGCTGCGCAGTCGTTCCACACGGTGATATCGATGTGTCACGGAGAGCTGAACCGTCGCGACGTATTTGTGATTTAATTACAGAAATTGCCGAATTCCATGATTTGTCCAGGCTGAAACCGCTATTTCTATTAATTAAGTTCGTCGCCAACCGAATTTCAATTGCTTCTTTCACTACTGAGTCCATAAAGATGAAGTCGGGGTTAAAATTTCGTCATTATCGTTCACCATAGGGCGCCCAGTGTCAATACATTGCTCCGCCACCGCAGATTTTTTAGGTTGTTAAGAGCCAGGTGTATCTGCGGTGCTCTGTGCATCTCTCCTGGACAGTACGTGTCGTCTGTCCGATGTATGATCAACCGCACACACCGGGGATCTTATACATCCCAGGCTTCTGAAGCACCATATCATCTTTAACGGAACCCAGAAGTGCCGCAGTCTTTGATGGAGGGCACAAGAAAAGCGGAAGAAAACACGGAAAATTTTTAAGCCATGGCTTTCCTGCCATACGTGGAAGTTTTCCGCCGAAAATAGAACGGATTCTGAGTAAACACAAAAGTGAAAGTGATTTTTCGCCCTCCACCAAAAACGGCAGCACTCCTGGGTTTTGATCTTCTGATAACTTTGTTAGTCGATAAACGACAGCGCCATCTGCAAGCAACATAAGACGGCTGCTGAAATTGTCTCCAAAATCGTCTATAAAGATAAGTAACAGCAAAGGGCCTATACCACTCTCTTGGAGAACGCCAGAAATCACTTCTGTTTCACTCGACGACATTCCGTCAATTACTACGAACTGTGACCTCTCGGACAGGAAATCACGAATTCAGTCACATAACTGAGACGATATTCCATAAGCACGCAGTTTCACTACAAGCCGCTTGTGTGGTACAGTGTCATTTAGTAACCTTATTACATCCACCACTCACAAAACTGCAGTTATCCCAGTTGATTTCTGGATGATTAAATTCTTCCTCAGTGACGACAATGTGATTGGGGAACTTAAAGTACTGGACAATGATTTCGTCAAAAGTTTTCGGTTACGTGTCTGGGTAAGTGTGATGGTCAATACAAGGATCCAGTTATCAGTTTACACCCACTGTTGATACTGAGTCTCGCTGTCCAAATAACCTCACATGCACCTTCAATTTGTATCTTGGTGGATCTGAGTTTCTCGTCTACTGCGACAAATTCACCAACATCATTTACCATTAACCTCTCCTCTCAATGTATAAATTTTCCCGAAATATCTCACTGCTCACTGCAGTGAGCCAGACACTTTCCTCCTGTCTCCTTAAAACACTCATGCTCAACGGCTTAATACTTAATGCGATGGATGTAGGCGTTGTAGGCGATACAGTAAATATTTCATGAGATGATTATATGAATTCGATTTTTAAAAAAGTTGATGTATCTGGTTTCTTGTGATTGCAGAGTGGCAGCTGTCTGAATTTTATACATGAGAGAACCTGCACAAAAATGGTAGAGAGTACACAAACAACTTATTGCGTTAGTTTAGTAATGCAAAACCACACGAATAATAGTTGAAATTAAATAACCTCTTCACATTCAGCTCTTTTCGCGGCTTCACGTGTAGCTCTTTTTAGAATGTTTTGTGCGCTTTTAACAATAGAACTGTTTCATGTGAACGGTTTATTATTCATCCCCCGTGTTATTTATTCTTTGTAGGCTTCTTTATCCACCCATCTCCACATACAAAAATATAGTGAAGTGACATCCATTGGTTTGGCGGCCTACGTATGTGGCTAGTTCGGTCGATTCATTTCCCATGGAAGCTTATACGATGTTTAACTTGTCAGATATACTGTACAAGCGCAAGAAAACAAGGTTATAATGTTCTTTGTACTTCTTATGAGAAAAGAATTAAGAAGGAAAGTGGGAATAATCGTTTGCCGATATTGCATCGAAATATCAGCAGGTCAGTGTAAAACCACAAAACCACGCAGCCTTTCCGTGATGGAGAATATGGATATTTTTTGCTTTCTATTCCATTATTTTTCTAATTAAAGAGACTTCGGAGGTTCTGTGACGAGCTAGGCTGCGACTGCCTGGACTTGGACCACAGGTTGAGAACTGTAGGGTCCCACTAAATGGGTCAGATACTAACTACACATCAGAGGTTGCCACCCAATTAGCTGAAAGAGTATGGATTGAAAGCAAGCGTTTCTTAGGTTAGGCAACTCCCTATGCAGTCCAGATAAGGATAGCTCCAGGGGACCTGGAGTGTAAACATAAGATCCAAAGAAATGCACCCCACAGACGAGAGTATTAAAATCCTCGTGATTAACTGCCGATTCATTCACAACAGAGTGCCAGAATTTGATGCGCTCCTAAAAATCAACGAAGCTCGCACTACACTAGATACCGAGAGCTGGTTAAAACTTTGAATTGAGAGCATTGAGATATTTCGGGAATAATTATACATTAAAAGGAGAGGTTAATGGTAAAGGTTGGTGGTGAATTTGTCGCATTAGACGAGAAACTCAAACCCACCAAGATACAAACTGAAGTTGCATGTGAGATTGTTTGGACGGAAAGTATCAACAGTGGGCATAAACTGATAACCTGATCCTTGTATCGACCATCACACTTACCCAAACACGTAACCGAAAACTTTAGACGAAATCATTGCTCAGTACTTTAAGTTCCCCAGTCATATTGTCGTCACTGAGGAAGACTTTAATCATCTAGCAATCAAGTGGAATAACTGCAGTTTTGTGAGGTGGATGTAACAAGATGGAGTGCGAAACATTACTAAATGACACTGTACCACACAAGCGGCTTGTAGTAAAATTGCGTGCTTATGGAATGTCGTCTCAGTTACGTGACTGAATTCATGATTTCCTGTCATAGAGATCACAATTCGTAGTAACTGACGGAAAGTCGTCGAGTACAACAGAAGTGATTTCTGGCGTTCCCCAAGATAGTGTTATAGGCCCTTTGATGTTCCTTATCTATATAAACGACTTGGGAGACAATCTCAGCAGCGGTCTTAGGTTGCTTGCAGATGACGCTGTCGTCTATCGACTAATAAAGCTGTCAGAAGATCAAAACAAATTGCAAAACTACTTAGAAAAGATTTCTGTATGGTGCGAAAATTGGCAATTGACTCTAAATAACGAAAACTGTGAGGTCATCCACATGAGTGCTAAAAGGAAACCGTTAAACTTCGGTTATTCGATAAATCAGTCAAATCTAAAGGACGTAAATTCAACTAAATACCTAGGAATTACAATAACGAACAACTTAAATTGGAAGGAACACACAGAAAACGTTGCGGGGAAGACTAACCAAAGATTGCGTTTTATTGGCAGAACACTTAGAAAATGTGATCTACTAAGGAGACTGCCTACATTACGCTTGTCCGTCCTCTTTTAGAATACTGCTGCGCTTTGTGGGATCCCTGACTAATGCAGTACATCGAAAAAGTTCAAAGAAGGACAGCACGTTTTGCAGTATCGCGAAATAGGGGAGAGAGTGTCACTGAAATGATACAGGATTTGGGGAGACATCATTAAAACAAAGACGTTTTTGATTGCGGCGGTATCTTATCACCGATTTCCAATCACCAACTTTTACCTCCGAATGCGAAAATATTTTGTTGACGCCGACCTACATAGGAAGAAACGATCACCACGATAAAATAAGGGAAGTCAGAGCTCGTAGGGAAAGATATAGTTGTTCGTTCTTTCCGCGCGCTATACGAGATTGGAATAATAGAGAATCGTGAAGGTGCTTCGATGAACACTCTGCCAGGCACTTAAATTTGATATGCAGAGTACCCATGTAGATGCAGATGTAAATGCATTGTCTGAGAACACCTAGAAGACTGTCCGGAAGCCCACCCATGACGGAAATATATTGGACATAATAACAAAAAATAGCCCCTATGTCTTTAACTTAATAACAACATAGGCGTGATCTCTTTGAGGATGTACACGTAGAAACTATTGTCAGTGACCATGAGACACTTGCAGCAACAGTGACCACCAAAGACAAATGTCAACTAAAAGAAGTCGAAGATTTATATTTTCAGAAAACTAGATAAAGAGGCAGTAATGTATCTCAATAAGAAGTCGAAACATTTAGCGGTGGAGAGGAGCATGCAGAACAACTGTGGCTCAGGTTTAGGGCAACAGGTGACAATGAACTTGATAGATATGTGCCTAGCAGAACAATCCAAGATGAGAGGGATCCTCCATGATATACATTCTTCGTAAAAAAAAAAGACCTCCATAATAACTACGAAACAAACAATACAACTAGCGATAGGGAGATGCTGAATGAAACGCTTTTGGCTTACAAGAGGGCAATGCGTGAGGCCTTCAACAGCTACCGTAGCAAAGTGTTATCAACAGGTCTCTCACAAAACCCAAAGAAACTCTGGCCAGATGTAAGATGCCTTACAATATATTCTGATCTCAAATGTAATGAGATATCCGGAACAGAGCGACCTCCTCCATGACAACCAGCATGGATTTCAAAAATGTAGATCATGTGAAACCCAATTCGCATCTTTCTCACATCGCAATCTGAAATCCATGGATCGAAACAGTCAGGTAGATGCCATACTTCTCGACTTCCGAAATGCATTTGATTAAGTACCAAATCTACGATTATTATCAAAAGTACGTTCTTATGGGATATCACGCGAATTTTGTGACTGCACTGTGATTTTTTGGTATGGCCGACGTAGTGTGTTATTTTGGATGCAGAGTCATCGACTTCGGATGTGCCCCAGGAACTGTGTTGGGACCCCTGCTGTTTATGCTGTATATTAATGACCTTTCAGATAATATTAACAGTAACATCAGACTTTTCGTTGATGATACATTTATCTACAATTACTGTCTGAAAAAAAGCTGCACAAATATTCAGTCATACTTCGATAAGACTTCAAAGCTGTGTGAAGTTTAGCAACTTGCTTTAAATGATAAAAAATGTAAAATTTTGCGTTTCACGAAATGAAAAGTTGTAGTATCTTGAGATGCTGTATCAAGGGGTAACAGCTGGAAAATTCCAGCTGATACAAATACCTGGGTGTAACATTTTGCTCAAGAGTGTGGAACCCATAGCAAATAGGAGTGACAGGGGGATATTGAACGTACACAGAGAAGGGCAGCACGAATGGTCACAGTCTGTTTGATTTGAACGAGAGTGGTTCGGAGACGGCGAAGAAAGTGAACTAGCAAACGCTTGAAGATACACGAAACTGTCGAGAAAGCCTACTTACAAAGTTTAAAGAGCTGGCTCTAGGAATACACTAAAACCTGCTACGTATCGCTTCCGTAGGGGCCGCGAGGAGAAAATCAGGATCACAGTGTGCATAGTGGCATTTGAGCAGTCATTCTTCCCGCGCTCCTTGCGTGAATAGATTGAAAAGAAGCTCTAGTAACTGGTACAATGAGAAGTATCCTCTACCATACACTTCACAATGGCTTTGCAGAGTATGGATGTAGATGCAGATGTAGAACTCAAAACTGATTTTTTGTACTTAAGCTTCTGGCCACTTAAATTGCAACACGATGAACACGTTAAAAACGTGCAAAATACGTCAAATTGGCATGAAATGTAGTGCTTGGATACGCAAATGATTCACATTTCAGATCAACCGCTTAAAGTAGTCAGGACCAACGCCGTCTGCATTCTGTATATACGGAAAGATTGCGTAGCGGGATTCTGATTCAGACCTCTCACTTGAATTTTTGTTGTTATGCCTCGTACAAGAGGTACATGCCTGAAACTTCCTGGCAGATTAAACTGTGTGCCGGGCCGAGACTCGAACTCGGGACCCTTTTAATCTGTCAGGAAGTTTCATAACAGCGCACACTCCGCTGACGAGTGAAAATCTCATTCAGGTACATGCTGTCAAAGCGAGTCGGAAGTAGATAGCGGCATTACTGTTGCTTATCAAGATTGCTGCTTATCGTTTCGCGACATTGCGATGGTTGGTATTGCACGACTGTCTTGCGAATATGGATTCAGTGGATTCAATTGGGCCAACTCAACTCCATAGCCCCTCGTAACTAGCACCCGAGAGGACAGACATATAATTAACTAGGCCGCATGTCACATTGGATTAGTGCCAGAATCTTAAGAGCCGGAAGTGCCTGTAATTGTTCGTAACATGTAAAGTATCTGTCTCTTAATAATCTCTAGGCGCTTCAGTCCGGAACCGCGCGACTGCTACGGTCGCAGGTTCGAATCTTGCCTCGGGCATGGGTGTGTGTGATGTCCTTAGGTTAGTTAGGTTTACGTAGTTCTAAGTTCTAGGGGACTGATGACCTCAGATGTTAAGTCCCATAGTGCTCAGAGCCATTTGAACCATCAGCAATTTAAGCTGCCCTCTTAGGTTGCTGCCTAGCCACGCACACGGAAATCGCAACATATTTGGAAATAAACAGCCAAAATCTTTTTTGAAAGTAATATCCGCCGTTTGACTGTTAACTGTTCATTTATTTTACACAGTCATGATTTCGGCTTTATTATAGCCATTCTCAAGTGCTTGTTTGAATTTTAAAGTATGTATGACCTGTCTGTGACATGTTATCGCCGAAGAAACTTAATTATGGTCTTATGGACCAGTGGTCATATTATTGGATAGAGTACATATCAAAGATACATGATATGGATGACATTGTGGACATTGAGAAACGATTAATACAAAGCATGGCATATTTAAGAGCTAATATATTCCTGTGATTTGAGTTCGTCGCTTCTGTTCATCAACTGATTTGGTCAGTTAATTTTCATAACTGTCCAACGAAAACGAGGTTCAAAATGGCTCTGAGCACTATGTGACTTAACTTCTGAGGTCATCAGTCGCCTAGAACTTAGAACTAATTAAACCTAACTAACCTAAGGACATCACACACATCCATGCCCGAGGCAGGATTCGAACCTGCGACCGTAGCGATCGCTCGGCTCCATACTGTAGCGCCTAGAACCGCACGGCCACTCCGGCCGGCACGAAAACGTGTCACAGACACATAATAAAGATGAAATCATGACTGTGTAAATAAAAAAAACAAGTAACGATCAAATGGCCGAAATTTCTTTCAAAAAAACTCTGTATGACTGTGGTCCCCCACGAAGGAAAGATCGTCAAACAGCCAAATATTTATTCCATCTTCCGTTTTGTAATCAAACGGAAGTCACAAAATCGGAGAAACTCTTTCCTCAGAGGACGGAGATTTATATGTAAAAAACGTTGACTATTGCAGAACTTACTTATATTACATTCACAAGAAAGTTCCAGAATGTGTTAAAAACGTTAAAATGAAAAAGTATTAGCGTATAGCGGGATGCGAATTTACTCCCTTCAACTCTGTAATCCACGCCCTTGTCCACTACACTACGCCGAAGATATGACATTTTCGTGGGCTCAGGTTGATGAAGCGCCACTACCTCACATTTAATTATAAGGGTGATGTATTTGTGATAAATATTCAATCCGCCATTGCCTTGAAACGGCGTACTACAAGTTATAATCTAAAACAGCTAAGTACGCCAAAGTCAATATGGCGTCTGCCGCACCGAGGGGCATGTCATTTTGACATCACTTCCGATTGAGTAGTAGTCGCTGCCCCTAAATGAAAGTTGTATAATTCTGCCGTTAACATATCCGCCACATACCTAGACTCACAAAATGGGCTTGTTTGCCACGAGACAAATATCCATACCGACAATGCGAATTGCTACATCTGAAGCACCCTTGACGCGGCAACAGGTAGAGACGATAATTTTGGTGAAAATTTATCGTGGAGAAACAGCTGTCTGGCGAAAAAGTGCTTTACAAATGGACAGAAAGAGTCTCGACCGCAAAAACATTTATTTCGTTGGCAACCGGTTTCGGTCAGTGTTTGATCATCGTCATAATGGTAGGCGGTGGCGGTGAATGGAGCGGGTATTGTAACTCCACGAATGTCAACTGCAATTGAAGCACTGCTTCGTAAGGAAGTGTGTAGATTATATCATTTCTCGTACTCAATTCACCGTAGGACTCACTCGCACGGTTACAATCATTCTTCTTGACTTTGTGCACATTGCAGAACACAAAAAAGGGAAACATTCTCAAGGCAACGTATCTACCACTTTACCGTAAAATCCATTTTCCAGGTGAGTTGTGGTTAGCGCTATGTGCCTGAAACATTTAAATGTTGAAATCTGTTTTCTTAAGATAGTAGTAGGTCTCCTATCAGTATTCGTTTACCTGGTGTTCTACATATTTACATAGCACATGCCTCCGATTGAGACTGTCTTGTTGTGCTCAAATACAGACTTCCGAGAGACTGTGTTTAACTCTTGGCTGTACACCCGACTTTCCAAGTAATTAAGTCAAGTCACCATCAGAGGCCTAACTCACGCTTAACAGCAATGCCAATGTGTACCGAAAAAATTACTGGGGGTTACGGCAGAACGGTAAAAAATGTCTATTAACTGCTGATTAGAAAGCGTGTGAAAAAGTGCTTTCATTAATTTTTGTTTGAGCTGTAATTTATGGGTAAATTCCCTGCGCATTAGTTCAGCGAACAGCAGTACCTCTCGACACAACGAAACCATTAACAATGAACGAGACAAAATATCAAAGAACACCCCTCACACAAAGTTTGGCGCTTAAGATGAGATTGAAGAAAGTTAATATTCCTATTTTAGAAATAACGGAAGCTTATTATATTCGGGTAACATTCGAACAAGAAAAGCCCACGTGCTTTGCAGTCCTTTTTTTTTTATCAAACCATGAAATAATACAAACCAATGAGAAGTCTGACACTGCTTATTTCCAAAAATCTTTTTTCAGGTTGGTATCAGCCACAAGTAAATGTTTAAGGGATCCGCATTTTGTGTGTTATACACGCACATATGATTAATTAAAGTTCCATTACTTTCTTCATTTAAGATACACAGCTCAACAAATAGCGTGAACTGAAAACTCTGCAAATACGGAAAAAGTTATCTATTTATAACTATTGTAATTACCACAGTATTCTTGTACTCATGTAATTATGTATTTTGCAGCGAGTTCCACCGCTGAGGATAAACGACTTGATCGAGGACCTGAAGGATGGAACGAAACTTCTTGCGCTGCTGGAAGTCCTGTCTGGAGAGAAGCTGGTGAGTTAATTCCCTATTCATTATGTCAAAGGAGCTGGTGTGGATATGGTGTTCTGAGTATATTACACAGGGGAAGGTATTTAGTTACACCAGGGCCGGTCTACAATCACGTAAGGCCCGTGTGTTACTGTCGGCAATAGGAGACATGATTTATTTATTTTGCATTCGTGTGTATGTAAATAAACAAAAGCAATAAAAAATACCACTGATAAACTGCAGGCAACTAATATGTACTCACGTGTCCGCACTTACTTTACGCGATCAGGCCCAGAGGAGAGCGCACAGCTAGAAGGTTCCTCTTCCATTGGATTCTATTTCCTGCTATGTGCCAGCAGTCACCCTCTGTACTGATCTGCAACACGTCCTCATGGATTCAATCTCTCCACATTTTTCTTGTCTGCCTACCGGTCTTCTGCAGGCTCACACAGCTCATAATTATGCATGATGCTCTATTCCCCAGGAATTCCATCTTCTACTGGGCCATAGATGATCTTATTTAAATCTTTCCGTTCGAAAACGAGATACGATTTATTTTTTAAACCTGGGAGTGTGAGAACAATGGGTTGCTTATAAATAACTTTTGTGCAACCAGTCACGATTTTCTTTAACTCATACTTTACAAGACGCGTTTCGGAAAATGAGTCCCATTTTCAAGTGTGTATTCCTTTGTACTATGCCATTTTTCGTAATATTTTCGATGAGTGAGGTTCTGCTTCGTTTTGTTAACTTTACTGCAATATACAAGAAACGCGCAATTTCTGGTTTTTTATCTACATCTATATGATTACCCTGCTATTCACAATAATGTGCCTTTTTTTTCCTCCATAAGAAAATTGTAAGTACAAGTACTTCCAAATCTCGCCACTAACTACGAATAAAAATCGATAACTAACCAAAAATTGCATTTTTTATGTATTGCAGTAAAGTCAACAAAACAAAGCAGGACCTCACACATCACAAATATTACTTAAAAATGGCGTAGTACAGAGAAATATGCACTTGAAAATAGGAATTATTTTCCAGAACGCGTCGTGTAAAATATGGAAAAAAGAAAATCATGACTGGTTGTAGAAAAGTTATTTACAAACAAATCCATCGCAAACGAGAAGATTATTAAAGTATTTTTTTCAGACGCTTCATTCATAACCATGCACCACTACGGGTTGGTCCTGTGTTGCGTAGAGCTGAACTCTGAAATTCCTTGACAGACTGCGAGATTTAAAAAACGGACGGAGACTGAAATATGATCGGTGTCCGCCTTGCCTCCTAGTTTGGACCTCAACCTCACACGAATGCGCTCTCTTTAAACCTCACCCCCAAGTGTTTAAAATTGTGAACCCTCATGCAAGATCGTGTCCGACTACCAGGAGCTGGAGAGCGTCTTTTGAACAGGCATGAATCCTGCTCGTCAGTATGCTTATATATTGAAACTGACTACAGTATTTATACAGCTACAAAGAAGAATTAGGGCTGGCTCTTAGTATATAGAATCTACATTCAGTGCGTTATTTGCACCCAAGTTTCGAAATCCTTTGACGGCTTGAACTACTTTCTCCTGCATTCGTACAGATCAAAATCATTTGTTAGTACAGCATCAGTTATGAATATTTTTAATGTATTTCAATGCCTATACCTAAAATATTGTCATTGTTTTCAGCCCATGGAGAGGGGACGCAACTTGAAAAGGCCACATTTCCTTAGTAACGCCAATACTGCACTTCAGTTTCTACAAAGCAAAAAGGTAATTTATTAGAACATACTTTATATTTTTATAGAAACACATCTTTACTGCTTCTGTAACCTATGTTGTGTGTCCTTGATTTCTCTACCATCGAAAACTAACTTAGTTCAGAGTAAATTATTTTCGACACAGAAACGGCGTGTAACAACATACGATGTCTGAGAGACGGTCAGTTTTTCATACATATCTTTGTGAATGATACTTAGTCTCAAACTCAGCTCTAATTTTTTATGCCTAGGCACATGACGAAGTAAAAGTTTACTTTCTTGTTGAGATTCCCGCAGTCAGTTAAAAAAGTTGTGGTGTCATTTGATGAAGCTGTAAACTCATTTATGTAATGGCATACACATCTCATAAATAAATGTTGATTTCTAGTGCTCTGGGAATAACGCATCAGCACTCCTCATTGCTGATAAAGACTTTAGTTACGAATTACTATTATTAATATTCATGTAAATATTCGATTTTGTCATTGTGTCACGTTTCCTCGACGTCGTTGATACATGGTACGGTTTCAAGAGTTCAGATTCTATTTTTACGCATTTAAATCCAAGCAGCACATGAACAAAAGAAACCTGCTGTGACAGCTAGATCAGCAGACATATCACGGACCAAAATGCAAAGGTCAGCTCTGCTGAACATCCTGAAACCTACCATCTATTCGCTCTACGGGCAAATTTGCTAGGTACTGCGTTCGTTGGTTTTCGGGAGAATGTTTCTTGAACAAATTCTGGTCAGTTATGATGTCACAATAGAGTGTACCAGCTTAATGAAAAATACCTTGTTGTTGGGAGAACAGGACGTCCGTGAGATGCAAATGAACGGCAACACTAGGTGCTTCATACCAGGCTAAAAATAAGTGTCGGACAGAGACCCGAATATGGAACGCTTTCCTTTCGTGGGCCATTTCTCTCCGTTAGCGATCCCCCGTATTATTTAATAGTTCTCTGGCTATGGGTCAAATGAGAGAAGCGGGTTCACGACTACATTAATATACAGGGTGACAATTATTGAACTATATCAGGAAAACGTAAGTTATTTACAAACTACGGCGTTCACGCATTTTATTCAACATATAAACGCCACTGCAGAAATTCGGATTTAGGTTATGACATGTTCGGTATGCCTGCCATCATTGCCGATGATGTGGTGCAGACGAATAGCGATGCCGTCGATGACCTCCTGTATACTGTTTTCAGCTCCTCAATGGTTTTGGGGTTATTGCTGTACACCTCGTCTTTAATATCTATCTATCTATATCCCGCTGCTGCTCCAGCTGCCGGGTCTGGATGCTGACGAGTCCGCTCCATTTGGCTTGGTCCTCCCACCACTTTTCTTCCTCCACTTGCTGCCAGGTCACACCTCTCCTTTCCGCAGATATTCTCACCTCGTTTCCACCGTGTTCTTGGACGCCCTCTAGGTCTTTTTCCATCCATCTTTAGTTCTTCCATAATTTTGGGGACTCTGTGCCCACGCATCCTGTTAACATACCCGTACCATCTTAATCTCTTTTTTTCAGTTTCTTCTCTCATACTCTCTTGTTTAAACCTTTCTAATACATCCATTCCTCACTCTGTCCAGTCTTGTTTTTCCCTTAACTGCTCTGAGAAATTTCATTTCCTCTGCTTGCAGTCTGCTCCAGTACCTTTCTGTTTTGTCTTTAATTTAGCCCCACAAAAAGAAGTTGCATGTGTTTAGATCCGGAGAATATGGCAGCCAATCAAGGCCCATGCCAGTGGCTTCTGAGTACCCCAAAGCCAGAACGCGGTCCCTAAAGTGCTCCTCCAGAACATCAGTCTCCCGGTTCAATGGAGTCGAGCTCCGTCTTGCATGAACCACATCTTGTCGAAATCTGGGTCATTTAGGACAATAGGGGTGAAATCATCTTCCAAGAGCTTCACATACCGTTCCGTAGTCACCGATTATTTCGTGGCTGGGCATTGCACACCGTACAGTCACCCGTTGAGGGTGAACAGATTCCTCGATCGCGAAATGCGGGTTCTCAGTCCCCCAGATGAGCCAATTTTGCTTATTGACGAACCCATTCAAATGGAAATGGGCTAAACAAAACCATGCGCGTACTAATTTCCATTGTGCCCTGCAGCCAGGCGTGCAGTTTGGACGTCGTAACGCAAACTGTTCAGAAGGTATGACGATTTTATTTCATGTTGTTGAATAATTGTCACCTTGTATGCAGGCGATTCTTGAATTTTACTGTGTGCCTGAAACAAACCTATGCACAGCTTCCTAAGGTTATGGAGATCTATATTTAACGATATTCGTGAAATTATAAAAGTGACCCTATGGAAATACAGTTTATTAATTCTTGAGACAAGTAAATGATCGCTAATCTGTCTCACCCGTTCAGTAGACAGCAGTCATTCCGTCTAGCCACAACGAAAAATTTCACTTGAAAAGTACGTTCTGAAGGGTTAAACTGACTTACGACACAAAGTATAACTTTTTCCAACATCCGATAATATCAAATGTCAGTTTGTAAATGTTGAAACATCAATGTGGCGCTAATTACGAAATCACATGTGATATTCGGAGATGTCACTTCCACTTACAACTTTCAACTCCCTGCACAGATATTGACAAAACTTCTTCCACAATTATTACAGAATTATTTCCTCCGTTAACTGAACTACTCTCAGACTGAAGTTTCCCTCGGTTCCGCTTCTACCGAAGTGTGCGCCATCAAATGGGGCGACTCGCCGCCTGTTAGCGCCAACAGTTAAATGCAGGAACCTGTCAGAAGGCCAGCGAAATGATATCCACCGGAAGCAGCTGTTTGTAATCCGTTAGTTACAAAGGAAGCTCCCATCGCACCCCTCTCAGATTTAGTGGCAAAATGGACCAGTGTATAGCTCGTCAAAAAATGAACGCAGATCAAGCACGAAAACAGGAATAAAATGTACTCAACTGTGAAAAAAGAAGCAAGATCAAAAGAGTGAACGGTCCAAGCTCAAGTTTTGCAACATGGAGCGAAATTGGTTGCCATGCCATCGTGTTTATGTGGTCACCGGGTTGATTTGGGAAGGGGGAGATCCATGTTCAAATCTCCCTCATGACCCATGTTTTGTATTGCACAAAATTATGAACTGTCCGTCCGATCAGTTAGGTGTCTATTCCGTGTATTCAAATTTGTGGCCGGCCGCGGTGGTCTCGCGGTTCTAGGCGCGCAGTCCGGAACCGTGCGACTGCTACGGTCGCAGGTTCGAATCCTGCCTCGGGCATGGATGTGTGTGATGTCCTTAGGTTAGTTAGGTTTAAGTAGTTCTAAGTTCTAGGGGACTGATGACCACAGCAGTTGAGTCCCATAGTGCTCAGAGCCATTTGAACCATCAAATTTGTGTCTCTGCTGTGGTGTAACGCTCGTTTGCAACAGCGAGGTGTAAGGAAGGGATCTCCAAACGTACGTACCTCCTATTTGTTCTACACAATTACCACATCCTATGACTCTTGCGTTTTGTTTTCGAAGTCCTGACTGTTGAATTCCTTTGTTGTAACATAGTTTAACCAGTTTATTTGTTGTTCCCATTGCTGTGAGAGGTCTATGCAGCGTCTCGCCTACTCTCACTCACTGTTCATCACATTTACTCGCGACCTTAATACATTCTTACCACAGGATTCGTATTCTATAGCCAATGGATAATATGACCATTACCGAGACCAGAGAAGGAGAACAGACACGTCCATGACCGGACGGAAAGTACATAATTTTGTGAAAAAAAAGGGACATTAGTGAGATTTGAACATGGATCTCTCGTGGTGCAGTCCAACACAGTAATCATACAAACACTAGCCTTGAGTCTTATTCTTCCCCCGACAGTCCACTTCTTGAGATTGGACTGTTCGCTGTTTCTATTTTGCTTCTTTTTCACTGTTCAGTACACCTTATTCTTGTTTTCATGCTTGAACTGTGTTCAGTTTTCGAGGGACTATTCAATGGGCCCTTTTTTTACCACTAAATCTGAGAGGGGTAAGGTTTGCAATGGGGAGTTTCCCTAATTAGTTAAGATATATCGCCAATGGTACCTTCACATCTGCTACTCGCAAAGGTGTGAGGGAGCGTCGTGCATTGTGCCTGGATAGCTCAGTCGGTAGAGCACTTGCCCGCGAAAGGCTGAAGTCCTGAGTTCGAATCCACTTCCAAACAGAGTTTTAACCTGCTACGAAGATTCAAAACAGTGCACACTCAGTTGCAGAGTGAAAATTCGTCCTGGGAACTGTAGAATGTTCAGGCTAAGTGGAAGCTACCCGTTTAGACGCAGCACTCCTCAGTAGTATGGAGCCACGTTAAGGTGGACTCACACTAGACGGAACATCGCCGTCACAACCGTCGCGTCAAAAGATTGTCCTCTGCAGTTCAAATGGTGGCATTCACACACGCCGTGAACGGAACGGCATCGATACGCCAAGGTTTTTCAGTAAGTTTCGACCGGCCAAGATTTAGCCTACTTGGCGAGTATCTGCCACATTAAGCACACAGCACGAAAGTACTACACACTGACTGCGATTGCGAAAAGACCTTGAAATGTAATGGAAGACAATATGAAGTATTTTCTTTTATACCCTAAAGGAATACATTGCAAAATAAAAGATACATGCCTTGTTCAATGTGCTTTACTCGCGATTTTTCCAGTGGAATAGTGAAAAGGAAGCCTTGAAGTCATTTACAAGCAGCTATCCACGAGTGATGCGCTTTGTCGAGTTCTATACCGACAATAAGAGTGCTCTTGTAGATATTCTCCTGAAACACATTGGCAAATTACAACTGTGCACCAGACCGAGACACGAAACTGAAACCTTTGCCTTTCATGGCAAAGTTTCATATCAGCGCGCACTGCTCTGCAGAGTGATGATTCATTCTACACTCCTGGAAATGGAAAAAAGAACACATTGACACCGGTGTGTCAGACCCACCATACTTGCTCCGGACATTGCGAGAGGGCTGTACAAGCAATGATCACACGCACGGCACAGCGGACACACCAGGAACCGCGGTGTTGGCCGTCGAATGGCGCTAGCTGCGCAGCATTTGAGCACCGCCGCCGTCAGTGTCAGCCAGTTTGCCGTGGCATACGGAGCTCCATCGCAGTCTTTAACACTGGTAGCATGCCGCGACAGCGTGGACGTGAACCGTATGTGCAGTTGACGGACTTTGAGCGAGGGCGTATAGTGGGCATGCGGGAGGCCGGGTGGACGTACCGCCGAATTGCTCAACACGTGGGGCGTGAGGTCTCCACACTACATCGATGTTGTCGCCAGTGGTCGGCGGAAGGTGCACGTGCCCGTCGACCTGGGACCGGACCGCAGCGACGCACGGATGCACGCCAACACCGTAGGATCCTACGCAGTGCCGTAGGGGACCGCACCGCCACTTCCCAGCAAATTAGGGACACTGTTGCTCCTGTGGTATCGGCGAGGACCATTCGCAACCGTCTCCATGAAGCTGGGCTACGGTCCCGCACACCGTTAGGCCGTCTTCCGCTCTCGCCTCAACATCGTGCAGCCCGCCTCCGGTGGTGTCGCGACAGGCGTGAATGGAGGGACGAATGGAGACGTGTCGTCTTCAGCGATGAGAGTCGCTTCTGTCTTGGTGCCAATGATGGTCGTATGCGTGTTTGGCGCCGTGCAGGTGAGCGCCACAATCAGGACTGCATACGACCGAGGCACACAGGGCCAACACCCGACATCATGGTGTGGGGAGCGATCTCCTACACTGGCCGTACACCTCTGGTGATCGTCGAGGGGACACTGAATAGTGCACGGTACATCCAAACCGTCATCGAACCCATCGTTCTACCATTCCTAGACCGGCAAGGGAACTTGCTGTTCCAACAGGACAATGCACGTCCGCATGTATCCCGTGCCACCCAACGTGCTCTAGAAGGTGTAAGTCAACTACCCTGGCGAGCAAGATCTCCGGATCTGTCCCCCATTGAGCATGTTTGGGACTGGATGAAGCGTCGTCTCACGCGGTCTGCACGTCCAGCACGAACGCTGGTCCAACTGAGGCGCCAGGTGGAAATGGCATGGCAAGCCGTTCCACAGGACTACATCCAGCATCTCTACGATCGTCTCCATGGGAGAATAGCAGCCTGCATTGCTGCGAAAGGTGGATATACACTGTACTAGTGCCGACATTGTGCATGCTCTGTTGCGTGTATCTATGTGCCTGTGGTTCTGTCAGTGTGATCATGTGATGTATCTGACCCCAGGAATGTGTCAATAAAGTTTCCCCTTCCTGGGACAATGAATTCACGGTGTTCTTATTTCAATTTCCAGGAGTGTAGAAACAGTCCTCCAGGCTGTGGCTAAGCCATGTCCCTGCCATGTCCTTTCTTCCCGGAGTTCTAATCCCGCCAAGTTTGCAGAAGACCTCCTGTGAAGCCTGCAACGTAGAAGATGAGGACTGATCGTGTGTCGTGCTTCGATAGCTCAGTCAGTAGAGCAGGTTTCCACGAAAGTCAAAGCTCCTAGGTTAGAGTTCTGGTCCGGCACACACTTTTAATCTGCCAGGAACTTTCGAATCAGCACACACCCCACTGCACAGCGAAAATTAATTCTGTAGATATTCTCCACCTGTATTCCAAAGAAGCTGAACAACGCTAAATTGAGTGCCTATGTAGAATCAGTATTTCCTGCAATGAATCTGAATGTTATATGACGCCGTAGAATTTTAGCCAGATACGACTGCTCGAGAATGTAAAATGATTAAATACATACTACTTGTGGTGAGAGCTCCACTTATTCTCGAGGTGTCACAGTACAGGTTGGGACGACTGAAAGGTCAGTTGCGCTCTGACAGTGCTATCCCTCATTACCTTTATATATATTTCAATAGAGCAAATCTCTTTTCTTTCTTTTCCGAAACTGAGGTCGGTACCAAATTTATTTTCTGTTAAGAACGTTCTATGATTTAAGGAATCATTATGTAAAAGGAGTCTCTCTTAAGAGTTGTCAAGCGCCCTTTTCACTGGTGTTTCGGCAAATATTTGCAATGCATGGATGGAGGTGACCCAAATAAATACTGCACATTGTATGTTTCATGCAATGCCCACCGTCAGCGGAAAACGTCAGTTCGTTTCCATTAGAAACAAGATTATTTTTAAAGCGGAATTTTATGTGCCAGTTCGACAGAGCTGTTCAAATTAGTCTAGTGCGATATTCGTTTTATATCGTTTCGGTGTTGACAGGGACAAAAAACACGGAGAATAACCCGTACTTAAGCAGCGACTGACCAGCGCTACTGCACTGCATTGGCAGTAATTTCGGATAGCTTTATCGAATGGACACGAAAAATTCCAATTTAAAAATTAATTTATTTAAGAATGGAAACAGACAAATGCAAATCGGGCGGTGTGGCGCACTGGTTAGCACACTCAACTGCATTCGGGAGGACGACTGTTAAAACCCATGTCCGGCCATCCTGATTTAAGTTTTCCGTGATTCCCATAAATCGCTTCAGGCAAATGCTGGTATGGTTCCTTTGAAAGGACACGGCCGGCTTCCTTCCCCACCCTTCCCTAATTGGATGGGACGTATGAGTTCACTTTTTGGTCCGCTCCATGAAATCAGCCAACCAATGCAAGACGTCACCTGAAAGATGTGATGAGCGGTATTTGGGTACTTCTTTAGAATGACTCCAGCTACATATCACACAAACAAAATTCAAAATTTTTGCCGAAACACCAGAGAAAAAGCGCCCAAAGACTCTTGGTAGACGATATACCACGTAGAACAGCAAGACTGTTGGTTACAACGAGCACAACCGTCATTTGATTGAATTTTAGTCTATTAGTTAGATGGATCAGTTAATCAAAGTACAATTATATAAGCCTTTTTTAAATTAACGGTCCAAATATAAGCAAGCAATCATTGGCTACAATGTTTTGCTATTATATAACGGTGTTAGTTCCTTATTTTTAAGTGAAATAGTTATATTTCTTTTTGGTCTGAATTTTGGATTATTGTTTCAGATAAAACTTGTCAACATTAACTCATCAGACCTAGTAGATGGTCGACCGCCCGTTGTCCTTGGTCTTATATGGACTATCATTTTATATTTCCAGGTAAGGTTTCTTCCTGAACAACCTATTTTTACTAACAAGCTTACTGATATGCTACGCCTGATTTCCGTTAAAAGAAAAACATAGAGAAGCATAAAAATAGCAGATGATAACCTGCATCGCCACTGGAAGTGCAGCACTATGATATTCTTCAGAAATATAATTTCCACAGCAAATTATAGTAAATTGGCAGGACATCTAAGATATACAGTTAATACTTTGTTCACTTTGTTATTAGTTGATTTTCTTGGTCTGCACATCACACAGGAATAATTTAACAGGATACTACATTTTTATAACCTTGTAGTAAAATTTGACGCTGCTTTCCTTAAATGGTAAGAAGTCACTTAGCAATGTCTAAACTTCTATATAGAAAGTGCTTTGTATAATTTCCTTACCTGCGTCATATTTGCCCACTAAACATTTGAAACAACTTATTATCATCATCAATTAATAGGATAGAATAAACATAAAATAGATTTAACTCATTCTGTGAATGTACTTGTAATGGTTTTGTAACTGTAGTCAAATGACACTGACGATAAAGAGATTTGTTTCTAATACAAGCTTCGTTATAAGGAGTTGAAGGTGGTGAGTTAAACTGCTACATTCATGTCAGCTACTTATGCATGGTTTTTTTTATAACGACATTTATTCGATTGACGTTTGACCATTTTTATGGGTGTTACAATTCGTCCACTAAAGCGTCAAATCTTTTCATAATTTTCAGCTGTAAGTGCATGTATTCACCTATACACAGTGCTTATAAACTGCTTGGAAAATGCATGTTAAGAGTTGCATGACAGAATTGTATCAGGACGCAAATACGCAATACAGAAGCCCACTGTGGTTTCTCGATAAAAAGAAAAAGAAAACACAGCAATGACATATCCTGGAGTTTCAACCAGCGAGGTCGGCCAAACGATTTGACACCAACTTATCTGTACGATCTCGATAAACTGAATATCGCTGTATACTCTGATTGCCTCGAAAACAAAATTACTTCCGCATTGACAGAAATGCAACTATCGCTTATAGCGTTTAATTTACTTCAGATCACGCGCTGTGAACTTTAACGTTAAGAATCGCGCAGTTGAGAGCTACGTAAATGCAATATATCACGGAAGGAAACAGGTATCACAATAAGAATACCGAACTCATACTACAACATACCTCCCATAATCTCCACTTCATGCTTTCAGCAGGTTTGAAGAAGATGTATCTACTGTATTGCAGTTAGAATATTATAATTATATACACCATAAGCTTAGACCACATTAAATTAGAATGCTTCTTACAAGGATAAACATTTACCTTCCTTTGTTCTTTTAAGTATAGATCAGAAAAAATTTCATATTTTACAACTGAATGTTTCATTTGTGTAAATCAAACCTGTTTCACTTTTTCATACCAGGCATCTTCAGTATTCTATAATATACAAGGAAATTATTTAATGATACATATTTTGATAAGAAACCTGTAGTGATTCTTGGCATCTCATGTTATTACCTAAATATTTACGAATATATAATAGTAATTTTTTACATTTAATCATATTTACATCCTTTTCATATATCCGTATGATGCTCTGTATGTAATAGATGCATGTAGTACAGGTTTTTTCCTATTAATAGGTGACATTTAAATATTCCACTCCACATATTCTTATCATATGCTTTAGGATTGGCAGGGACCATAGGAGTTGTAGAGGGTGAGAGCAGAGTGAATTATTGTCGTGGGGATAGAGGGAGGCTTGGTGCTGAGGCACTGTGTGTGTGTGTGTGTGTGTGTGTGTGTGTGTGTGTGTGTGTGTGTGTGTGTGTGTGGAGTTTGTAATTTTTTTATCTTTATGCTTTATGGTAAACACAACCATACAGTTGTAAATAGTTACGTAATAAAATGAGATGCCAAGAATCACTACAGATCTCTTATCAAAATATGTATACTTAAATAATTTTCTTGTGTATTATAGACCACTGAAGATCATTAGCTTGGATAGGTGAAACGTGTTTGGTTCACACTGATAGAACATTCAGTTGCAAAAGATGGATTTTTTCTTATCTATATAATCAAGCAAAGTTGAAGTAGCAACTGAAGGGAAAGGTGTGCAAATACTGACAATTTTTATCCTCCTCATTTTTATTCATCTTGGCTATCTGAAAACCATTTTAGATTGATACATGATGACATTCCTTTTCAACTTAATAATAAGTTTTGAGGCGTTGAAGCCATTTGTAATGATCAACTCTTTAAATGGAATTATGCTGTTTGTAGCCACCAAAATAGCATCTGTAGATGAGACCAGTTCAATGCACACCTTTCTCGTAGACCTAACAAGAAATCACAGAGAAAAAATATGAATGCAGGGACTTCCGTACCGTTGCGGCAGTTGAAGTTCCACGGCATGAAAGTTTATATTCTCCTCCAAGGAAACTTGACCACTTTGTTAAGTCGCAATGTTATGCTTTTGCATTAGACTTTACAGAGGTTTCGTGCAGAGAAAATATTATATCGCTGGAAAGTCGTTCAGTCGGCATTAAGATGAGAGAATTAATTTCTTTTTACCTCTCACAGTGACCAACAAATGGTCTGTTATCAATGAAAGAATCTGAAGCACGCAAAGTAGAGTTTCTCAGTGACAAAAGTATTAATTTGCTGGATGAATTTTTTTATGAACAGTTATTTCTTCTGTTTGTTTCACATACATTATGTCTTTTAAAAACGGGAAAAAATCATGATTAAAATAATTCATAAAATAAATTAAACAAAAGATTGTGAACAAGAAACAATGGAAACATTACAGTAGGTGTAGTCGCATTTCTGTTGATGAATTTTTTTAAAGAGTACGTTCATCACGATACTTTCATACACACTGCATTACTAATCAACTCAACTGCTATCAGCAATCTCGAGTAATCGCTTTACGTGCGTCAGTCGTGAGATGTTCGCCAAAGTCGTTGTAACCTCCCTGTTGAAATCATGATTTACGTTAACGCCAAGGAAGAAGTTCAAGCCCGTCATTTCTGGTGATCACTTTGGATACGTTTGAATAGGACTGCTCCTTCCCACCAAACCGTTTGGAAATAATAAGTTTCATGCATGTCTTGTCACTGAAGAATTATGGGCAGGACACACACTGCGTTGAAATCGTATCATTTGATGAGTTTTCAAGGGCAATTTTTCTAATAGGAAGAATAAAAATTTATACAAAAAATGTATGTACCTTTCCCCGTTCAACGTGTAATCACTAACTGCCTATCACATATTGTCCGATTACGCCGATTACCGCAAACAGAAAACCACTGTCGTTGGTTGAACATTTGATGCCGATGATGGTTTTGTATGGGCGTGTAGCACGTGGCTTTCAAATTTTCATTCCTGTGATTTGTGAATGTGGCCTCATCGGTAAACAATACTTTCTGCACGAATTACGTCTTGCACGAGAACGATGTTGAAAATCACTGTACCCTTGACGTAGGGTTATATGGGACGGATGAATACACTATTATTTGACGAGAACTGAATTCGGAAATAGTACAGCAGCAGGACGAACCACTATTCCAGCAGCTTTGTTGGTGGCTGTACTCCTTCGCAAATTGTCTTCGGGCAAAACTTTCAGTCTCCCGCAGTCTTTTGACATTATTAACGAAGGTGGGATGAGTTGAACATCGTTCATTTGCGAAGCTCTTTATTCATTTTGGCAATATTTGCTATAAATTAAGAGAATGTCAATCAATTCTTCGTTGATAGTTGAAATTGAACTCCTGAAAATGGTTTATGCATTACTAGCAATTCGTCTCTGTGGATGTTTTACAAGAAACATAGTCTAAATGAATTGCAGGATTCCTCATAACAGACCTTATCTACGTAGACAGTGGTTCCACGACACTACAGTTAACTCCTCCAAAGACCGACACAAAGCTAAAGACGTATATCTTGTCTTTTGTAGACCATTAAGTGCTCTTTTAACTCAGAACGCCGAGAGGAGTTTTGTTGTATCTGATTCAAAAAGCATTCCCAGTGCCAAAATGAACGAGAAGTGGGGAAAACGCAATAGTCAACTTGTTACAGGCATTTCACACGAAGTGACGGATTTCTCTTGAGAAATAAATATATTTGTATGCTTTGGATAAAAGCTCACGCGGGCACTTTTTTTTATAACGAAAAAGTAGACTAACAGACCAAATAAGCTGCTGCACCCGGAGCTTACCATGATAACCAGTTATCTTTCACCGACTGCCTACTTTAAGTAAATATGGAAGAATTTAAACGTATTTGCAACTGCGAATATGGACAACCATCAGCTGTAGAACGCAATGAAGATAGTGAACATTTGTAGCCAACCGGGATTAGAACCAGAATTTCCCACTTATCGCGAGCGCCTGTCGTGCACTGGCGTCAATTATAAAATATGATAAATCAACATAGAGGGCTCCCCTGATACCTGGTGAGCTAAAGGTTCCCTCTACACCGAAAAGTGGTCAAAAACCTGTCGTGCATGATCATGAGTGGAATTATTTGAAATTAATCAGCACTGGTCCCTGATGTACCATCGCAAACACTCGCGTTGGATGTGTAACGGGCCGCCTGTTATTACACAACCAGTGGGAGCACTTGCGATGATAAAAGAGGGACCGGTGTTGATTAATTGTAAGTAATTACATAGTTAATCTTATACTACCAATTTCTGACCACTTTTCGGTAAGTAGGGACCCTTTAACTCACCAGGTATCATGAGACCGTATCAGGGGAGCGTTTTAAGCTGTCTTATGCTATTTTGAAATTGATGTTCGCTACATAGCGAAAAATTACTGACTATAAACGCTGAGTGATACCATTCTCTTCCTTGATCAGGACATGGTGCTGCAGCTATAATGGTGCGTAAACGATCGTGCCTGTAAATACGAGGCCTGTTCAAAAAATTTACGGAACTTTTCCACAAATTTTTTCTACACTTATCTTTGACTTATTGTGCATGACCTCCTTCGTAATACTCTCCTCCACAATTACACTACTGGACATTAAAATTGCTACCCCACGAAGATGACGTGCTACAGACGCGAAATTAAACCGACAGGAAGAAGATGCTGTGATATGCAAATGATAAGCTTTTCAGAGCATTCACACAAGGTTGGCGCCGGCGGCGACTCCTACAACGTGCTGACATGAGGAAATTTTCCAACTGATTTCTCATACACAAACAGCCTTTGACTGGCGTTGCGTGGTGAAACGTTGTTGTGATGCCGCGTGTGAGGAGGAGAAATGCGTACCATCACGTTTCCGACTTTGATAAAGGTCAGATTGTAGCCTATCGCGATTGCGGTTTATCGTATCGCGACATTGCTGCTCGCGTTGGTCGAGATCCAATGACTGTTAGCAGAATATGGAATCGGTGGGTCCAGGAGGGTAATACAGAACGCCGTGCTGGATGCCAACGGCCTCGTATCACTAGCTGTCGAGACGACAGGCATCTTATCTGCATGGCTGTAACGGATCCCTGAGTCAACAGATGGGGACGTTTACAAGACAACAACCATCTGCACGAACAGTTCGACGACGTTTGCAGCAGCATGGATATCAGCTCGGAGACCATGGCTGTGGTTACCCCTGACGTTGCATCACAGACAGGAGTGCCTGCGATGGTGTACTCAACGACGAAACTGGGTGCACGAATGCCAAAACGACATTTTTTCGGATGAATCGAGGTTCTGTTTACAGCATCATGATGGTCGCATCCCTGTTTGGCGAAATCGCGGTTAACGTACATTGGAAGCGTGTGTTCGTCATCGCCATACTGGTGTATCACCCAGCGTAATGGTATGGGGTGCGATTGGTTACACGTCTCCGTCACCTCTTATTCGCATTGGCGGCACTTTAAACAGTCGACGTTACATTTCAGATGTGTTACGACCCGTGGCTCCACCTTTCATTCGATCCCTGCGAAACCCTACATTTCAGCAGGATAATGCACGACCGCATGTTGCAGGTCCTGTACGGGCCTTTCTGGATACAGAAAATGTTCGACTGCTGCTTTGGCCAGCACATTCTCCAGATCTCTCACCAACTGAAAACGTCTGGTCAATGGTGGCCGAGCAATTGGCTTGTCACAATACGCCAGTCACTACTCTTGACGAACTGTGGTACTGTTGTAGCAGCATGGGCAGCTGTACCTGTACATGCCATCCAAGCTCTGTTTGACTCAATGCCCAGGCGTATCAAGGCCGTTATTACGGCCAGACGTGGTTGTTCTGGGTACTGATTTCTCGGGATCTATGCACCCAAATTGGGTGAAAATGTAATCACATGTCAGTTCTAGTACAATATATTTGTCCAATGAATACCCGTTTATCATCTGCATTTCTTCTTTGTATATCAATTTTAATGGCCAGTAGTGTAATATACAGCTCCCAACGCCGTTTCTACTTCCGGCTTACACACTAATTAAACTAACTTACGGTAAGGACAACACACACACACACACACACACACACACACACACACACACACACACACACGCCCAATGGCGGACTCCAATGTCCGAAGGGGGAAGTCGCGCGAACCGTGACAAGGTTTCGCAGAAGCGCCGTCTCTGAATTTTCTTTTATCTCGTCTATCGTCGCAAATATTTGTCCTTTCAACGGGGTTTTCATCCATAGCGGCCAGCTGTTAAGTGTACGGAGGATGAGGCAGCACAGTGATTTCGTTTTTTATGTACTAGTGCGTCATCGTAATGCATGAGCCATGAATTGTCTCGCCACATTTCAGGCCGTTTCGTTCTCACATTTTCTCACAGACGTCGCAACACATCCCGATAGTACCATTGTTTAACAGTTTGTCCCTGTGGCACGAATTCAGTGTGTATTAATCCTTAAAAGTCAAAGAAAACTGTCAGCCTGGCTATGTTGTTTAACCTTACCTGACGAGCTTATTTTAATCTTGGAGGACCTTTCCTGACCCATTGTGAAGATTGAGCCTCGGTCTCAACATTGTAACCAAAGACCCACGTCTCAACAGCAGTTACGGTTCACTTAAGGAACATCTCGCGCGATCCAAAAGCTCTTCACAGTCTGCGAGGCTAAGGTCTTGCTGACCTTGACTCAAGAACCGTCTTCTGAACTTTGTGGCAACACGGTGCAGATGCTGTATCAGGATATCATGACATGATCCAAATGAAATGTTACATTCTTCTGCAATCTCTCGGACAGTCACGATAACGATTGGCACCAACAATTTCGTTGACGTTCCTCACATGAGCATGGTCGGTAGACGTCGATAGGCGTCCTGAACGAGAGTCATCTATAATTTTCGTCCAGTCAAAAAAGCTCTGAGCACTATGGGACTGAACTGCTAAGGTCATCAGTCCCCTAGAACTTAGAAGTACTTAAAACTAACCGTATGAACCATTCATTACAGTGAGTACGGCGTAAACACTCATCACCGTAGGCTTACTGCATCATTAGGTGTGACTCGTAAACGTTTTATTGAGTTTCACGCAAATTTTATGCAGATGCGTTGCTCTTCTAACTCGCAAGCTATACGACATAACGTTCTACTCAGTACAACACACACACACACACACACACACACACACACACACAACAATGGAACTTCCGGAAGTTACACATTAAACACAGCGGTGTGCAGGGATGCCAACCGCACTTCGCTCGAACACACCAATGCACGAAATAACGAATGTTCCGCAATTTTTTAACAGACTTACGCTTGAAGCCGTTTTATCTTCAAAATAGTACATCCAGACTGTGGTTGCCCAGACTAAAAAGTTCTCTTGATCTTCAGATGCGTAAAGCAATTCTATTTGGTAACATAACGTGCAGTCAGGCCAGTCAGTGCAGGAGCTCCAATCACTGCATGTTGGCGGAAAATGTTTCCGCTAGGACAGGAAAGCCAACTACGCAGTTGGCTGTGTGTTTTACCAAATACAATAATTTCATACGTCTGAAGGTGGAGCTCTCTGTGTCGATTTGGAACTCTCTATGTTGATTTATCCTATTTTATAACTGATACCAGTGCACGACACACGTTCGCCATAAGTGGGAAATTCTGATTTTGAGATTCCGAAAGCGGTAGTCGTTTCAATAAGTAATTAGTGTAGCTAAATGAATTATCATAGCAGAATTATATCAACAGAAGTGATGTCTAAATGACGTAACTCTCGATGCGCGAGACGCCATATAGATTTTTCACGTATTTAAATATTTTGCTTTATAACTTGCAGTATGCAACTGCGCCTTGAAGATTTATCGCGAACACGTCACCCTTATAATTTAACGTCAGTTAATGACGTATCAACGATATAAACTTTCAAGACATACTATGACAAATGGCGTACAAGGGACGTCCCCCAATTTAACCAACCTAGTGGCGTCAGTGCAGTAACTACAGTGGCAGCTCGAACTAACAACTATAAACAGCAGATGTGCTTTCGACCAGTCAGTTGTTCGTTCATCAGTTGTACAAGCGATGTTCCCCAAATCAACCAACGAAGTGACGTTAGTGCAGTAACTACGGAACGCAACTGTCCGCAGCTCGTGGTCGTGCGGTAGCGTTCTCTCTTCCCACGCCCGGGTTCCCGGGTTCGATTCCCGGCGGGGTCAGGGATTTTCTCTGCCTCGTGATGACTGGGTGTTGTGTGATGTCCTCAGGTTAGTTAGGTTTAAGTAGTTCTAAGTTCTAGGGGGCTGATGACCACAGATGTTAAGTCCCATAGTGCTCAGAGCCATTTGAACCATTTAGCCAGAACGTAACTATAAACAGCATATGTGCACTCGACAGACAGACATTCAAGCCAGTGTGAGACCCGAGTTGAATGACATCCCAAGGGAGTAATTTCGTGGCAGTTGAACGTGGTTGTATAAACTTTCTGTGCATTGCACTCTAGTCGAGGGAGACAATTAGAATAACTAAGCATTGAACCACCATCTTAACTTTTCTGTATTGTTTATTACTCCAATCTCGAAACGTTTTGGACTGTTGGGGTTAGTTGTCCTTTAAGAAACTACTTAATAATTTGTTCTGAGATAGAGGCTAAGCAGTGCGTATTTCCCATAAGATTAAGGACAACGGTCTGCCGTTCTAGTATATAAAATGTTCAAATGTGTGTTAATTCCTAAGGGACCAAACTGCTGAGGTCATCGGTCCCTAGATTTACACACTACTTATACTGACTTATGCTAAGAGCAACGCACACACCCATGCTCGAGGGAGGACTCAAAGCTCCGGCGGGAGTGGCCGCGCAATCCGTGACACGGCGCCTTAAACTACTCAGCCACTCGGCGCGGCTCTAATACTGTTTATCACAGGTGTGCTTCACTTGGTATTATTGTTACACTGAGGCAAGTAGAACACTGGGAGTGGTATTTTACTCAGGTACATTAGTTCGTTTCGTTATCAGGTGGTGTATAGCCAATGAGTTGATATCAAGAAATTCCTAGCTTTCACGCTGTGAATTAAGTATGGCAGCATTTCCGGAAGATGCAATTGCTTGTGTGAAAAGAGCCCTTGACTGGGATAAATGCGTATGACAGTGGGTATGATTCATTTCTTATGCTCATATTCAGTCTTGAGTGATGTTTTAGCAGGTGTTGAAGTGTGTCAAAACAGAACAGCAGCAAATCGTCCCACAGTAGGAGAACCTTTACCTTTTCTCCTGTGCACTACCTTATGCTTGATATACCAGCGCGTCTCGACAATCGAATTTATGGCGTGTAGGCCAACGCCAATCGCATTGCTGAAGGCCTCTCCTTTATCTACAATGATATGCCCAGGAAGGCGCCTATTGTCTGGTGAGATGCTTTGTTTCCTGCCTTAGGTGTACCCATGTGTCGACCAAGGGTGTCTGCAAAAATTTGTAATATAAGAGACAAGATTACAAAATCTTCAGTTTTGATTTAACTGTTTCGGTAAAGCTGAGATTGCTTCTTGCTACAAGATTTAAATCGGGCAGAAAGCTTACAAAAGTGTCGATCTCAAATTATTTAATGGATATCCATACAATGTTTTAGGGTTGATTACTTCTATGCCTAAATGGGTATGCATATTTCATTAGTATGTGCTAATTTCATCATTTTATGTTGCACAATTCTACGAATTTATAGTCTGCAATATTTTTCGGAGTCATTTTGAGTATTTTAATGTTTTTTGATATGCTAAGTTCAGAAATGTTAACGATTATCCTCTACCACATAATGTTTTTTTCACAGAGTAATGATGAACATCCAGAAAATTCGTACAAGACACATACATTAAAAAAAACTGTATTTAAAAAAAAACATGAAAAAATACGGCACTCGTAACATTTGAATGAAGTCTATTACAAAGGCATGTTATCATAACGTTTACTCTTTTCCCCCTAATTACGTCTTCTTCTGTGCACTGATCGAGGACACTCCCTATGCAGCATCCAGCAGTAGTCAGCTATCGTGCTGACATCCCATCGGTCCGAGTACCCAGTTCCGTTTGTTTAAGGTTTTAAGGGAATCTTTCCCCCTTGTTCCTCACTCACAGAACCTAGATTCCCTAAAAAATAGCTGAAGTAGGGGCTAGAAAGCACAGCTTCAAACTCGATGAGGGCTCGAAACCAACACGTTTCTTACTGATTCTCGCACTCGAGATCTTTGCAGTTGCCAAGAAACTTGCTGACAACTTGTTTAAAGAATATCCAAGATTAGACTCGCCATTTGTCCGGAATTACCCCAACAGCCCTTGTTAGTGCTGGACTTGGTAATGTATGTGGGCGCAAAAATGTCCGGGATTTGAGAATTTTCTTTAAATCTTAGACTCATATTTTCGATATCGCGTTTTTAAATATTCGGCGGTGCCTCCTCCACAAGACTTTTGAGCAAGTGCTGACGTCAGTGGGAAGGCACGGCTACCGATTCCGCCACAACTTTCCACGTAAGTCGTTTCGCAACAGAGTAGGGGAAATGTGTTTGTTGTTTTCGTGTTTGAAGCAATCGTCTATACATTTTTGATCGTTTTACCTCTGTTCGTTTTTTGTCCCATCGTTGAGCAATGGGCAGAAGAAAGTGTGTGTTCAGTTTTAGCCTGCAACAGGAATACAATTTTTTTGAATTTGTGTAATGGCAATTACAATGATTGCACACTATGTGGACAATTTTCTGTTGCATGTAAAGGAAAGAGTGATATTGAAGATGGCGTGAAAACACTTAAAACATAGGAGTGCTGTTAATGCTACTGCTTCGCTAAACTTAAGAAATTTTTTAAACAAAAAGTGGGATTGACCCTGAGTTACTAAACCCTCGTAAACTTTGCGATAACATTAGGGTATAAAACGGGACATTTTGTATTTAATTTGGTATGTACAATCGGAGATCTAATTATAGGAATTAACTAATGCATAACCTATAATTATGATTACCTTTGAATAAAATGTGGAGTAGGAAACGTCAGTAGCAATGTGACATTTTGCTCCCTTTACTGATCTGAATGTGCTACATTTTCATACTACACTGCTGGACACGAACACCATTTCTGAAAAAAAAATCTTGTCTAGGAAAAAATACGACTGAATAAAGTTAACTTCAGTAAACTGCTTTAACTGACGTTAAAAACGAATCCTGGGTTGGACTAAAAAAAAAATATTGTAATACCATCTAAGATGATGTTTAAGTTACCCCTGTGCATTACATCTCTGATTTAATTGTGTATGTTATGGGACAGTAAAGATTCTGATTCCGATTCATTTTGTCATCAAATATTACGTTTTTCATTAGTTTACGAGCGTCAATGCTGATAAAAGCCCCTTCTTTGTCGTTAGATTCTGACAGTCGTGGTAACATACATGCCACATACTTGAAAGTGTCACCTTTTGGTAAGCTTTAATAACTTCTTACCTAACGCCAAGGTTTATATGAAGCGGGGGCAAAAGTTACTTTTTTCCTCACCTTTGATTCGATTTGTAGGTTTTTCCCTCCAACTTTTGACATTTTAATTGGTCAGATTTTTTTAGACGAATGTTGGTCTTTTGCACACCTGTCCGTTTGCATATGAAGCAGGGACTTCACCAGTTGAACACACTAAATATGTGGCCCATGACTTGTAATGATCCCCAACCTTTACGTCAAAGTAAGCAAAATATACGTCTTTGAAAAATTCTGAGATTACCCGCTTCTATTTTTAAATGCGTGTGAAATCTCATGGGACTTAACTGCTAAAGTCATCAGTCCCCAAGCTTACACACTACTTAACCTAAATTATCCTAAGGACAAACACACACACACACACACACACACACACACACACACACACACACACCCATGCCCGTGGCAGGACTCGAACCTCCACCCTGACCAGCGGCACAGTTCGTTATTGTTCGTTTCAGTTGTTCGTGGCGGACGTCACCTGACGCCCATTGAAGTTCGTTACTGATCCATTCACTCAGTTTGGTTTTTTTTTATTATTATTACAGAGGGCAGTTAACCCTCTGACCGAACACGCTGAGCTACCGTGCCGGCAATAAAGAAGTAAACTTTTCACTCGAGTGAAGATTTGAACCAAGGACCTCTAGTTCCGCAGCTGCATACCGCTCGGTTAATCCCGCGCGGCCGCTTCCATGTTTTCCTAGTAAGTTTACCACAGGTGTATCAGAGCTGGTCAGGAAAATTAATATAACATCTTGAAGCCATGAAATGCGCAAAAGCAGATACCAGTCGATTTACCGTTCCTTGCTGAAGTTTGCGTGAAAAAAACTGTAAAAACAAGTAGGCCTCAACGTTACAGTATCACCGACATATATAGGTAGCCGTATTATAAGACAGTAAAATTAAACACCTTTTTGTAGCAGGTTACGTTGCAAACTTTCAGAAACAACACTGGCCTTATTATAGTGATTAAATAAATACATTTTGCCTACCTCAAAGAAGAACTTAACTTGTGTCAAAATTGCCAATGACTGAACATTCTAAGAAATTTATCTGAAATCAGCACCAAAAACTACGTCAGAAAACCATTCACATTTAAGAAAAAATTTCATTTTCAACTAGTATTATTAATGAGATTGACATGTTTTTGGTTCAGTTACCTAAAATGTAGTCGAATTAAGTCGGGTGATGCTGAAAGAATTAGATTAGGAAATGAGACACTTACAGTAGTAAAGGAGTTTTGCTATTTGGGAAGCAAAATAACTGATGATGGTCGAAGTAGAGAGAATATAAAATGTAGACTTGCAATCGCAAGGAAAGCGTTTCTGAAGAAGAGAAATTTGTTAACATCGAGTATAGATTTAAGTGTCAGGAAGTCGTTTCTGAAAGTATTTGTATGGAATGTAGCCATGTATGGAAGTGAAACATGGACGATTACTAGTTTGGATAAGAAGAGAATAGAAGCTTTCGAAATGTGGTGCTACAGAAGAATGCTGAAGATTAGATGGATAGATCATATAACTAATGAGGAGGTATTGAATAAGATTGGGGAGAAGAGAAGTTTGAGGCAGAACTTGACTAGAAGAAGGGATCGGTTGGTAGGACATGTTCTGAGGCATCAAGGGATCACCAATTTGGTATTGTAGGGCAACGTGGAGGGTAAAAATCGTAGAGGGTGACCAAGAGATGAGTACACTAAACAAATATAGAAGGATGTGGGTTGCAGTGGGTACTGGGAGATGAAGCTTGCACAGGATAGAGCAGCATGGAGAGCTGCATCAAACCACTCTCAGAACTGAAGACCACAACAACAAACACCTAAAATTACATCCTTGTAATGATTAAATCCTGGGTATCTAACGAGGTAACCACAAAAAAATATTTTTACTCATTGCCAAGGGTGTTACGTTTACACTAAAAATAAAAAATCCGAAACAAAAACAAAATCTAAATGATTGAGAAAATCCATATGAATCTATACAATTCCAGAGACCTTTTCAAATCTCAAACATCTATGATGTACAATACCGGCTGAAGCAACGAATGAAAATTTGTAGCAAAGCCAGGATTCGAACTCAGCTCTCTTGCTCACTAGGCACACGCTAGGTGTTACTCCACCCTGGCACGGTGGCTTTGCACAGCTGCACGGTCTGCCATAGCTTGCCTTCCTTCTCAATCCTAATACCAATTCACATCTCAGCCCACTTTGTATTCCACTAAACTCATTGCAGAGGCTCTCCAACTTTTCAGGAATAGCACTTCAGTATTGAGTGAAACAGGGGATCCTGCCTGGAACCCAGGCATATGTGCTTTTGGTTTTTCCAATGCAGCTGGAGAGCCTATGTAATTCCATTCAATTTTAGGGGGAATACCAAATGGGCTGAGATGTAAATGGGAATTTGCATTGAAGAGGAAGGCTTGCTTGGGTACTCTGTGCAATTGTACAGAATCTCTGTGCCAGCGTAGCATAGTGGTTTGTAGGAGACCCAGGTTTGAATCCCAGCCTTGATACAAATTTCCATTCGTCACTTCAGTATGCATAACGCTCGAGAAAAGTAACCAGAAAAATACGCTTCTTTAAGTCTCCTCGGAATGGAGAAACGGAAATTAAACTTTAAGCAACACTTATTCAGCTATGGCGGCATCTATAGCGATTTGTTTGCTTACAAAACTTTACGTCTGATCATTGAGATCGTTTTATTGCATTATTTTTTGCCTTCTATTGTTTAACGTTGAACTGCATAACCAAAGTTGAACAAAACGTATTTTAAGATTTACATTTTTTGGGTTGTTTCTGGGCCAGGGATTTTCTCTTCCTCGTGATGACTGGGTGTTGTGGGATGTCCTTAGGTTAGTTCAAATGGCTCTGAACATTATGGGACTTAACATCTATGGTCATCAGTCCCCTAGAACTTAGAACTACTTAAACCTAACTAACCTAAGGACATCACACAACACCCAGTCATCACGAGGCAGACAAAATCCCTGACCCCGACGGGAATCGAACCCGGGTTAGGTTAGTCATGTTTAAGTAGTTCTAAGTTCTAGGGGACTGAGGACCATAGATGTTAAGCCCCATAGTGCTCAGAGCCATTTGAACCATTTTTGGGGGGTTGTTTGGGTACAGTAAAATGTGTGTGAATCGCTAGTCCCTTGACTTATACACTACTTAAACCAACTTATGCCAAGATCAACACTCACACCCATACCCGAGGAAGGGCTCGAACCTTCGGCGGGAGTGGCAGCGCAATCCGTGACATGACGCCTCAAACCGCGCGGGCACGAGTACAGAAGAACGCAGAGCCACCATTTGACTACATAAATGTGGTAAACCTCTCAGAATCATCCTGAAATCAGAGTGTAGAATAGACTTTTAAAAGTCTAGGACTGAACCAAGGCGGGTCTCATGTCTACGGTTTGACCCATTAACGTGCAGCTGTGCCAAAATGGACTGTATTATTCGTGGCTCTTATGATTACGTGTTGCGCTGTGTTGCGACCCACAAGAGAATACCCCGCTGCATGTAGAGGACATCTTTTCGACCTTAAAATATCACACATTCTTCCTCCTCTCTGGATTGGGTCAAATGGTGAACACACATGTAAGTATAGCACAGCCAAGTTCCGCAGAGTCTACTTGAATCGCTGTACCTTGTAAGACTCAGCAAGCCGTCACACTTCTTCGTCCACAGGATATGACTGCGTTGTGCAACAAGAGGAATGGGCGGTCTTGTGGAAAATGGAGATATGTCGGGCAGGTTTGTTTATGATGTCTGGAAAATAACGCCGAAATCCTTTCCACCGGTGGTTCGTGCACCTCAGTGACAAAGCCACGCTACATAGCAATGTCTAAAGCCACAATATTGACTATAGCGCTTGGCAGTTCTTCATCTGCGCTTTACTCCAATCTCTTACAATCTTTGCTACAAATACGTGGCAACACTACGAAATCCCCGTTGGTTGTCGCAGAGGTGGTCATTTTGCTCAAAGTAGATCATTTTGTTTCGACTGTACCAGTAAGTTCCCGATTAAAGAATCGAACGCTCATGTATAAAACAGCTTCTAACGCTTTTTAACAAGTAAGCGAGAAAAATGTAAAAATAAAAACTTTGAAATTATGTTTAAAGTTTGTTGGAAATCGCTAAGTGCTCTCTTTCTAAAATACTGTGCGAATATAGTCTGGCTATTTGCGCTAAGTAAGCTATGCTGCCTCAAGCTATTTACAACGTTTGTAACTGTATTACTTCTCTGTGTTAACATAAGATTATACTTCTGAACGAATAAATTATAACGACATTTTAAATTTTTAAACTTGCTCAATAAGTGTACAAAATATTGAAAATAAAATTTTTGTGGTCGTAGAAGCCGTTAGACAGACAGCCTGCGACTGGACCGTGTGCCATAGACCATGAATGGAATTAGTTGGTTATTAATACACGATTATATGTCTTTCTTGTAGATGGATGTGCCGTGTGCTTAGAACGGTTCTTTACTCAAGAGGTCTTCAGTGCTTATAATTTACTTGAAAAATACGTTAAGTTACTCACTATAACTCAAAATAAAATAACTCTACATCTACATCCATACTCCGCAAGCCACCTGACGGTGTGTGCTACAAGTCACTGTTTGTGGTTCAAAATAAATGTTAAAGTTATGTGCAAGGTACTAGTATGCTGTTTAAAGAATATGTTATTTACACCCGTACGGAAACAGCAGACTAGCATTGTGATTAGCGGGACATAGGTATCGATGCACTATCCTAAACGATGACACTGGGTTGCTCATGTACTACGTCACCGCAGTCTAACATGTTATACTGTGACTCCACTTCAATAATTGATTTTTTTTATTTACATGGAAATTGCATCATGCACTTAACGACTCCGTCAGTTCAGTCCTCGTTGCAGCTGAGACATCCAACTAAACTCTTCCCTAACATTGCTGTGTATCGACGATAATGAGCAGAAATAATTGTTGAAACATAAATCGCCTTTTGTTGGTGCAGGATTGCATGTTGAAAATTATAGAATACTTGGCTAATGATACGGAATAAATAAATATATTCCATTCCTGTAAGAGATAGTATGTGACTGATATTCTGTGCCTTATTTTTGACGTTTGTTAAGAAGACAGCTCATTCGTAAATTTAAAAACCGTTTTAAATTATATGCCGGTAACGCGTGTACAAAACATTTTTGATGGTCGCGACCTTAATTTTGTGGATTATTCGTGTTACTTTATATTGTGTTTAAATTTTAGTGACAACCGCGAAAATCGCGCGTCCTGTTTTTGGACGAGAGAGGAACCTCGAAGATGCTGTAACTGCAGACCAACGGGCACTGAAAAGGCCAATTGGTTTCCTGTGCGCAATGATCATAGTCGACTGAATTAAGTAAAAACACATGTTTCCTTTCAAACATAACCTGATTCTCGAAATTATTAAAACATTGTCTGCAGGGTTGACACGTGAATGACAGTTATGTCGTCATGGGGCCGATCTTTCACAACTATACATGGTACAAGTAGTGAACACTGACTACACATACACATAATTTGCGTAATACCACTTCATACTCGGTGAATATAATGTGTTAGCACTAGGAAACAAGTGATACGTTGTTATCAAGGTACTCACTCAAAAATTTGATTTTTTATGTATGCCTTTTCAAAAAATGGTAAAGTTGCATTGTTCAATTCATTGCATGACTTAAAGTAGCCACCTGCACTTTAAATTCAGCAGTTTGTTCAGTGACTTGGTGCAAATATTTAATATGGATATGTCTTGCAACAGTAATTCACACATTTCAGTTCCTTACATCAGCACAATGTATGTCCTTTGGGTTAGACAACAGTTTGGGATGTAAAATGTGACTTTAGTAAGAGATCTTGAATTGCTTTCCCTGTAATGCAAGAACACAAGGAAATGTGTCAACTAACTTAAAGTTTTGTTTTTGGGGCAGTATGTCACTATTTTGATGGATTCATTAACATTCTATACAACTTTGTGCCCTATTTTGCAGATTGAGGAGAACACCCGAGCTCTCGAATCCCTTAGCCGGGCCTACAGTAGTAGTGCCAGCAGCCTAGAGAGTGTTGGTGTCCCACGCTCAGCTGAAGAGCGTCGCATGGTTGACGAGAAGCACCGTCAGGGTGCCCGAACTGCACTTATGCAGTGGGTGACCAATGCCTTACCTAAGTAAGTCTGTGTTACATAATGTGAACCACTAACAATGTTATGTTTAAGATAGTGATTTTTGTTTAAAGTTGTTATAATTTTGTGTTTCATTTAAGGTATGTTAATGATTCAGATAATTGTTGGACCTATAAGTAATATATTGTTTGTATTTTACAGAGACTTAGGAGTAGAGATAAAAGACTTTGGACCTAGTTGGAGGGATGGTGTAGCATTCCTTGGGATAATTGATGCCATAAAGGCAAACCTTGTAAATATCTTAGCAATGCGTGAAGCGAGTAATAGAGAACGCCTCGAGACAGCATTCAGTGTTGCAGAGAGTGAACTGGGTATTGCTCGACTCCTGGATCCGGAGGATGTGGATGTGCCGAGGCCTGATGAGAAGTCAATTATGACATATGTGGCACAGTTCCTACACAAATACCCAGAACCTAAGGTACATGTTAATAGTGTCACCTGATGCTTGCTTCCAGAAGTAATTCTTTGTTTTATATATTCATACTATGTTGATACAAATATAGAATATTTTAGCACAGACTGTACATTGATTTTATTTAGAATACCTACTGCAGGTCAAATGCAGTGATCGTTGGTTGTACCACATTCAGTGTTTAAACAATGCTTTTCTTTCAGACTGCTGATGGGTCTAGTACACTAGCTGCAATTGAAACAGAGTACAATGAATTTATAACTTGGCTTTTGCAAAAAACACAGTACATGGAACACCTTCAACAAACAAATACATTATCAATGAATTATTCTGTAAGTATTGCTTGTAAGGTTAGTAATTATAAAGAACACGTTAATAATATTCATAGGCCTATATGAATATAAGTCTAACTAAATTTTGCCTTGCAGGATTTCCTGTTATTTAAGAATGAAGTTGATAGTAGAGTGCCTACATACGAGAAGCTGAAGCGATTAGTGGAATCTCAAAGCATGATCAGTATTACCCATGAATCATGGAAAGAAATTGAAAGCTTATGGTACAAACTGCAAGCACAGGTAAATACAGAATACATAAATGGAATAATGCTGTTAATATGCCAAATGTTATGGTAATGTTTTCCAGAGCTATAATTTTTCAGAGGAAATACTAAGGCTACCATTCTTTTTTATGTTACCACTGACAAGTTAGCTGACAATGAAAGTGTAGTTCTTGGGAAGTAATTGATGCGTGACTTACACAGTGAACAAGGGAGATGTGCAGTGATTAAGATGCTGGACCCTTGACACTGGTTTGATGTGCCCTACCACAAAATCCTCTCCTGCATCAACTTCTTTATCTCATAGTACCACTTGCATCAAATGTTCTCAATTATTTGATGGACGTATTCCAATTTCTGTATTCTACAGTTTTCACCTTCTAATACCATGCAGGAAATTCCACAATGCCATAAAACATGTCTTATCATCCTCCTTCCTCTTCTTGTCATTGTTTTCCATTTGTTCATTTCTTCATTGACTCTGCAGAGAACCACCCCATTCCTTAATTTTGAATGTGTGTGTTGTCTCCTTTAGAAGATGGCCTTTTTGCCAAAATCCCACTTGTTTAGCAGCCCTTTGGGATGCATGTCTGTGACTCAGTGTCTCATCTATAGGGTAAGTAGCAATTTATCCTTTTGACAATATTGTCAGTATTATGGAAAGGTTAGATTGCTACTCGCCTTATAGAGGAGACATTGAGACACAGACAGACAAGCACAACAGAAAGTCTGCTATACATTTGAGCTTTCAGCCAAAATGCCTTCTTGTAAAGTAGAAAAGAAAAACACACACATTCACACAATCTTGGATATCGGCAGCCAGAGACTGTTGTTATGTGTATGTGAATTGCGCTTGTGTGAATGTGTGCATGTTTTTTGCTTTAAAAAGCAGTCTTTATGTTGAGACTCAATGTCTTCCCTATATGGTGGGTAGCAGTCAATCATTTACATAATATTCTCATCAGCCTGAAGTATTGTTACACTGGGATTCTGTATATCAACTGAATTTTCTCATGGAAATGCTTGGATTGATAGCACTTCAATATTTCCAGAATTTGTGATGATAAGGGTAAAAATTGCAACCTGATTTCGCTATTTAGGATGTTTATTCCAATTTTTTATCAGTTGCCAATGTCTCCTTGCAGCTGCGGAATTGGCTGTGGTTGCTAGATTCCCGTCTGCCAGGTGCCTTGGGTGAAGTAGGGCAGTGGCTTGCCCGTGCAGAAGCCCTTATTGATTCTGATGATATACCCACTGCCATGAATGAAGAAACAGCCAGTATTATCAGCCGACGACTGGAAGAACACAAGGTATATTTTATTTTTAATTTGTATGTTAAATTTGTTGTGTCTCGATGTTGGCTGCAGTGAACAAGGAATTCATGGCTCCTCTCTGCGTACCACATTTGAAAGACCAAAATCCTTAGTCAAGGGCTATTTTTCAAATATAAACATCTACTCCAAATCCTATAAAATTATAGAACCTGAAAGAGCTCGGCTAATACCATTCCATTTATAATCCACTGCATAAAGTGTCCCGGAAAAAAATTTCGTCCATGGAAATCCAGTATATGACAGCAGCTCTGTGAGGTTTATCAAATGACTACAAATCTAATACAATAAATACATTCCACATGCAGTGTAATCTTAGTTTTACTGCCCATCTTTCCATATGTGTATTGTACTTTGGAACCATTAATTAATTGGCAAGCATTAGAAAGTATGAAGACCAGCATGGCAAATGTGTGTGATGTTAAAGTTCAGTTATTGTATTTATCCTTCCTCCAGGCTTTCTTTGCTGACCTACCTGCTGTACAAAAGAAGTTTGAGGAAGCAAGAAGCTCATCACTTGCTAGTAATGTTCCACCTGAGCAACTCCAAATGATGGCAAAACGATTGGAAGAAATTGGTCCAAAAGCAGCAAAGAGGCGCATCAGACTGAAATTCCTTGAGCATAAGGTAATGGAGTGTATAGTGTTCTCTTTCTTTTTAGAATGCTCTTTAATTAACTGTACTCATGCCTGTCATAACTACTTGGTCAATGAAAAATGTGTAATTTGTGCTATTTTAAGCCAATATGCTGAGAAATGTGAAATATTTTATTTATGTTTAGCTTTTATGTAGTACATATTACAGAAATTTGTGTATTTCATAATTGAAGACATGCTGTCTCATGAAAACCATGACCACTGTTGCCACAATGACAGAAAATACTGTATGGGTCATTAGATTTGTATAGTGGTACCTCCATAGAAATTCATTTTCTGGACACTGCCAGTAAAACGCCATGAGCAGCAGAGGTGAAAGGAAGCCCTGTTAGTTTCCATGTTGCAATGTGGCAGATATCTGAATGATCATTACTTGAGTAGAAGATAATAGCACCCCAGCTGTAACCACCCCAAAGTGTATTGGTCAGTTTATATCATTTTACAACTCACTCTCACATACCAACACAATGACACTACACTCTCATTGGGATTATTTGTTTGCATTATTGGCTAATAACATCACTATGACAGGCAGTGGCTGAAAAGATGGAAACTGTCTTAAACTACCTATAGCATTGACAGAAAATATGACATTTATGTTCTTCACTCTGTTTTAATATTAATGATAAAATTACTTGACGTCTTGAGGTGTCGAATATTCTGACAGATATCAGCGTTGTTCATGCACAATATTTTGACAGTGTGACACATTATCTTCCTCAGGTGCTACCTGAGAATACTTATTGAGTGAACAGGGCCAGTATTCATACACATAGCTTTCACCCTCAGGTTGGTTCCAGGTGTTCCATCTGCAGTTTGCTTCCACTAGAAGCACCCTTACGCATCTTCCCTTTGAACTGATGCAACAGGCTGAGTGCTAGTGGTTCATCTTTGGTCCATTGCACCCATTTGCATGTTTGCATTCCGTTTTTGCTCCTGTAGTTCGAGGAGTACGATCTGCTGTTCACTCCCACTACAAGCATCCTGTGACATTCCATCTTTGTTCCACTGTGCCTGGGGTTGATCCCCTGTATTCACATTCTCAGTTGTTCATTTTGTGGAGTTCTGCTGCTGCCCCCTTTGTGTTTTGGGTCCTGGGCTCTACTGAGTTGGTACCCAGTCTTATGATTCAATAGGTTTTTCATCACCTTTATCTCTACAGGCACTCTTATAACACTATCCCAGCTCTGTGGCAGAACCCATATTTCATCATAGTTTACAGATTTATTGAGTTATAGACAGTGCTGGGCAATGGCCGATTTAGTTGCCTCTCTTAGGTGGGTGTGTCCCTGATGTTCTTTGCGTCTGATGTCTATTGTCCTAATGTTTGGCCCATGGCTAGATATATTATAAATTCCAGGTTTTCATAGCCCCAGGTCATCTTTCACAGTTTCCAGTAGTCCTCTTATTTTGGTGGGTGGACAGAACACACATCTGATTGATGGATCTTGAGAATCATGTTGGTTTTAACAAAAATATACCCCATACAAGGCAGGTATGCTACAGTCTTTGCTTCATCTTGGATTTCTTCTAGATCATGTGGTGAAGTGGCTGGTTGAAGGGTCTTTTGAATCTTTTTAGCTGTGTATCCATTTTTGCAGAATACTGATTGTAGATGATCTTTTTGTGCTGCCAAACTATCTCGATCTGAGAAGGTGTGTGGTCTGTGGGCCTATCTCTTCAGAACTCCATTTCTCTGCATTGGGTGGTGACAATTGCTGGCTTACAGGTATAAATCAGTGTGTGAAGGTTTGCAATAAACATTGTAGCTACATGATACATCTGCTCTCTTTTTGACAAGTACATCCAGAAATGGCAACAGGCCATCCTTTTCCAGTTCCACGGTAAACTTAATATTTGGGTGGCCTGAGTTAACATGTTCCATAAACTCTTGCACAGCATTCATCAAGGCGAAGCCTCCAAAATCAAACGTCTCAACTGATGAGAGCTTGCACTCAAGAGGCTCCAGGAAGACAGCAACATTCTGGTGTTACCAGCAAATAAAGGTAGATCAACAGTCATTTTGCAGCAGACTAATTATGATGAGAGAGTGTGTCATCTTCTGGGAGGACCCTGTGTACACACTTTTGGAACGTGACCCTGTGGACAAGAAGATGATTATGACTAACAAGGTCATCAAACAGTTATGATATAGAGTGCCAGTTGCACTTAGACTTTACAGGCTGCTGACATTACACAAGGTGGTTATGCCACCACACCCAATCGTCAGCAACATTGGCACAAAATATAGCCAGCACTTGAAGTTACTACTGTTCCCATATGTGGGGAAGTGTATTCACCTCATCTGCAATTCGGACGACTTCTTGCAAAGTCTCAAGCAACTAAACATCACAAAATGTGATATAATGGACAATTTTGGTGTAGTATCCCTCTCCACCAGACCCATTGGAACCGTATACTAACCTCAACTTATATTTTGTATAGGGACCAAAATATGAGCAGACATGGTGTGTAGCAATGGGCAGCTTGGTGTATCCAGTGGCTGCCATTATGTTCATGGAGAGATCTGAAGAGGCAGTTTTAGAGATTGCTTCTTCAAGTATGTGGATGATACCTTTTGATCTGGCCTCGTGGTAAGGAGTTGTTCAGTGAGTTTCTGGAACATCATAACTTACACCACCAAAATATTAAAGTCGCCATGAAACTGGAAAATGACGGCCAGTTGCCATTTCTGGATGTATTTGTTAAAAAGAAACCTACACACAGTGGGTTGTACCTGCAAGCCAACAGTTGTCACCACCAAGTACAGAAGAATGGAGTTCTGAAGACATAGGTCCACAGAGCACACACTTTGTCAGACGTTGATCATTTGGCAGCAGAAATAGAGCACCTACAATCGTTGCTCTGCAAAAATGAATACACGACCTCTCTGCCACATGATCTAGAAGAAGGGCAAAAGAAGCAAGTACCATGGTGTACCTGCCCTGCCAAAATCAGCAGGATTCTCAGGATGCATAACATCTACATCCTGCACAATAAATTTAGTTTTGTTGCAGGCAACAGTGGTTTAAGACCACAGTTGTTTCTGCCTCCCTGCATTAATCGAGCACAACGCCAAGTGTGTGTTCTCTCCACCTACTGAAATAAGAGGACTACTGAGCAATGTGAAAAATGACCTGGAACTACAAAAACCAATAATTTATAATATTTCTGCCAATGTGGCATGTCATACATTGGCCAAACAATGAGAACAGTGGACTTCAGAGGCACACCTGACTAAGAAGGCAATGAAATCATCCATCACCAGCTCCAAAGTACTAAGACAGTGTTATAAGAAAGTCTTACAGAGCTTGTGGAAAACCTCATGAGTCGTGACATTGGGTATCACCTCAGTGGAGCCTGCAATCCTGCACTGGAATTGCTGAAAATGCAGTGGAGGCAGCAACAGAAGAACTGCGAATGTGAAGGTAAGGAACAAACAGCAAACACCCAAACTGAAGATGAAATATCACAGGATGCTTCTAGAGGGAGTGGACCACAGAGGAAACACCTAGAACGGCACTGTACTGAAAATGGAACACCAGTGTGTAATCTGTTGCACTGGAGCGAAGATGAACCACCAGTGTTTTGCGTGGTACATCAGACAGAAGATGAGCTTCCAGTGGGAGCAGACTGCAGATAGATCACCTGGAACTGCCCATGGAAGAGGAAGGCCTCAGATATAAATACTGGACCCATGTCATTCAATTAGTACTCTGGTTTAGAAACTAATGAAGATAACAACTCATGTTGTTGAAATATTGTGTATAACTACTTTGATATCTGGCAAAATACATGACATATCAACATGTCCATCAGAAAGCCCAAAGAATCACATAAAGTTACTTTCTGGTTTGGTGCTATTCCTCCCAGTCAGCACTTTGGCATATTTTGTTCTACTCTTACTTTATATAATGATGTTGGAAAAATGTGACTATATCTGCCACATTTTTCCTTGAAGATACCATTTTCTTATCTGATACAGTAACTTATTAGAACAATAAATAAAACTTCAATCTGTTATCATTTATATCCTCATTTGAAATATTTTAAGCAGCTTAGGAATATAGAAAATTCTTGTGAATTAACTTTAATATTTTCTTATGTAGTCTAGCATTCAGAATCGTTTGTTATAATAATCATTTATGTTTATAACACCTCTTAACGAAAACGAAATTTCTCAAGAACTGATTGTCTTGTATTTGTAAATGAAAGTTTGTTTTTGCATCTTTTAAATTGTGTAGTTTTCTTCAAGTACAGTACAGACACATTTATGTAAGTTATGATGCTTACAGATGTTTAATTTTATGTTTCTCAAATTTTACAGTGTTGCCTCATAGCTTTCCTCCATCTGACGGAGTCAAAATTGCGAGGTTGGGCTGTTAAATATGGCCGTGAAGAAAAAGTGCAACAATTGCTGGACCAATATAGAAACTTCGTTTCTCGTAACCGGATCTTCCAGGAGTTCAATAAAGCATATATTGACATGCAGAAGGTTGTAGAAGAGTACAAACGAGAAGGAAATGTAGGTAAGGTTCAGACAAAAGAGAGGGAGAGAGAGAGAGAGAGAGAGAGAGAGAGAGAGAGAGAGAGAGAGGAGGGGGGGAGGGGGGAAAACTATTCATGTTATGAAGGCAAACAAAAAATATGGAACCCTCATGCACCAAATATCAGTATGTCTGCCTGTGCCTGTTAACCAGTCAGAAGTCAATTTGGATTTATTATCTGCTAATTATATATTTTTAATTTTCTAAATCTATGGCTCCAGTTTCACCAGAAGAATGTCTCATATAGAAAAGAATAAGACCATCAGTATTGTGAAGAGAAAAATCTTTGCATTGCTGCTGATTGCTTGATGCTAAAGTTATCATTAAAATTTGCTAATTGATTTCTACAGATATATTTTTATAACACATATAAATTCTGAAGTTAAGGAGCAGTTGACGTTCATGTTTCAACAGATGGTACCTGCTCCATTCACCACCTGTGGCTATCACCATTGGAAAATAGTCTGAAGATTTTTACATAAACCATACATTTTAATATAATCATTTTCTCCCATTGATATAAATTATAAGACTGATTACAGTGTGTTGACCTGTCTGGTGTCAGATGGCAATCAAAAACTTCTGAATTTGATTATCAGAATATTGTGGTATCTTTCACATATGACAGTACTTTGTACATGTGAAAAATCCCAAGTAATACCTTGGTTTGAAAGCTATGCAAGTGAATAGGTCTGCTTGTAATATTATGGATGGCCTAGCTCTCAAGCCAGAAGAAAGTGAAGCCATTCCACCTCCAATAGAACCAGTAGTTGCAAAGGTCTATGAAGTTTACACCAATATCCAATTGTATCAAAGCTGTGTGATGGCTAATCCAGCTTTTGGGCACACTAAAAGTTTTACTTATGTTCATGGTAATTTTGCAGTTGTTCTAGTTTTTCCTGTTTGTTGTAAAAAATAAACAATTTTGGTTGTCTATGAGGGGAATATGTTAAACATAGTAGTTCGGAAACCAGATAACACATGTTTAATGTTATTGATGTGCATTATCTTTTCTAGATCAACGAGAAAGTGTGTTGATAGATCACTTCATGCGTGAAACTGCTGAACGGTGGAAGAGTGTATCTATGGAGCTTCGCTGTGTGCAAAGTATGTTAGAAGAAGTTGTTGCATACTGGCGCCGATGGAACAGTTTGGTGGATGAGTTCGAAGCCTGGCTCGATAGAGCATACGGAATGCTGGACCTCCAAGAGGATGACAAACTAGAATTTTTCCAGGTTACATTTATTTTATAGTCCACCACTATCTTGAGAACTGTAATTTATAAGCCAGTGAAAATAATTAAATAACTTACTAAAAATGTTTAAACGCTATGAAGTGTTATTTAAAACTTTCCAGTATGCACACTAACTTATATTTTGTTCAGTACTGATCTTCTATATCTTTTCCATCATCATTAGTACGTTGTTGACTTAAAGACAGTAGTAAGAGGAAAGACAAGTACTTAACAGAAAAGACATGAGGAACTTCAGAGGCCATTTTCATTACTGTATCATGTTTCCATGGTTGATACTTCATCATATTCTAAGAAAAAGTAAGAGTTGATGGACCAGGGGTGGCCTCGGGTCCATAGCGAGATTTTTCTACTTCACCACTAACTGTGAACAGCAACTGTGTCTCCTTTTTATTTATTTTATTATTTATTTTTAGAAGCACAGAACACATGTAATAATGCCTGTCATGAGAGAGGGAATCTAATGTTATTTGCCACTGTACTGGTCCTCTCCTTGTGACATTTGGTTCAGAGTGAAACACTTCCTTTCAGTCCTGACAGATACAATGTGAGAGTCTTCTTATTTTGGACACAGTGTCCTTCAGCTGAGTGAGAGTAAGAAGTTGAAGATGGGTAATGGGATTGGGAACAAGGGCAGAGGCAGAGCATTAGGTTAAGGGATTGGGAAGGGGGATGAGGACAGGGAATGTTGGATATTTGGGAGAAAGGGGGGCAGGAGCCTCAGGACTGAAGGGAAGTGAATGTGTGGTTCTCATCTGAGCCATTAAGAAAAGGTAGTGACGGACAAAGATTGAGATGGAATGATTCATGAAGCAGTTACTACAGTAGTGCATGATGTTGACCACAGCTGAATAGGGTTGGAATAGGAGCTTCCAAGTGAATACGCGGTATAGATGTGTCATCTCCCAATAAGACCCAGTGGGGCAAGAAATTGGGAGTAGAAGGGGCTGAAGGAGAGGCAAAGATATTTTATTGAATGGCTGCACAGTGCAATAGCACTCTGGGAGTGGGTGTTGATGTTAAGAGGGAATTTTGGAAGAATATTCATTTGTGTGCATGGCAAAAGCTAGTTGACTGGTGAAGAATGCATTTTAGTGTTCTTGTCTAGATGTGCACTGTGTAATAAGAGAATTGCTTTGATATCAGATTTGTGTGAAATATTGTTAGCATGGTAGGTATGGCACAGGAGATCCATTTGTGATCCTGTTTGCAAAGGCATGGATGACAATTATGTAAGTGGCAGTGTTATTGGTGGCTGGTTGGTTTAATATGAAAATCGATTTTTGTGAAGCATTCACATATATTAGGTATCAAGAAAAGTGTGCCTATAGGGAGATAAAGTAAATTGATGATGTTCATTCTTTGGATTCATAGGATTCATGCCAACAAGTCTCTTATCATAATTATGGCAAAACTGAAAATGATTCTAAAAGCTTTACTGTGTTGTGTGTCAGAAGTTCATAGAACATTATAATCCAACCTTCTGTACTTTCAATTCTTTCTAAAGGTGACACTTGAAACTATTGATACCTTCATCTCTTAGTTTTGATGTGATTGTTTCCATTGTCTAATTTAACAGTTTGTCAATTTTTTATAGTAAAAAATTACTTTGTCTCTCAGTACTGCACACGCAAACAGGAAAAGTTGTAGGAACAAAAATGTCAATTTCTTATGCTAACCGTTTTTTACATCATTTGCAGGTAATATTTGTAGGTTTCACTATTCTCACAAGTTTTAACTCACATTCATTGTTGAAATCACACTGAATGTGAATAATTCTAATCCTCACTATATATTAATCATGTTTTGAATTTGTTTGATGGTCTCCTTTGATTTTATGAAATTTTTGCTGAATTTAAGCCTTTTTATCCTGTGATTAACATGTTATAACAAACAATTATTTATAACTGTTGTGTTTTAGCAGTCATCATTTGTTTATGTTGAGCAGTCCCCTGGTGTAATCTGTGTTTATGACGATTTTGTGAGCTGTCTTTTCTCCTTGTGTATCAGGAAGGTATTCATTTTATTCAAAGATTTCATATTCACGATCGTCTATTTGGAGCTTCAGTGCCCTTGTTCTAAGGCAATAGGGAATTAACTTTCCATGCACATGTATTTGTTCTACATCAAAAAATAGTACTTTTGGAGGCAACGATAACTCTTAATCCTCTCCATCAGGACACTTTACGTTCTGGAGTCAAAGACTCAAGAGATTACCTATGCATATGGGTTTGCATTATACTGTCCTTTTTTGTATCAGTATTTATAATCGTAATCAATTTTTCTGTTTCATATTTGTAGCTTTACATTTTTATTTTCTGTGGCATTTTGCTTGTTTTTATTTGACCCCCACACTTCTAGCATTTTTTTGTGATCTGCATCTACCACATTTTGGTTGCACACACTATTATATTTTTATTAATTTTGTGTTAGCTTTTCATTATAGTCGTGTTGTGATATTTGTGAATTAAAGTGAAATGTTCTTCTATTTTGAATGAAAGGCTAACATATTAATACCATCTACTGCACTTAGAAGTGTACTGTAGACATGGCATTTGACTCCAGTAAATTTCAGTACATGTAAACTTGGTGATTTTTTTAAAAAATCTTTCATTTTCTTTTTAGGACTTGAGTGTTTGGAAGGACAAGTATCAACTATTAGGTGACACTGTTAGTTTCCTCATTGCAACCTGTGAGGATCAAGTTGCCCATGAGCTGAAAGAACGATACTTGGTAATATCATCCCGTTGGGAAGATCTGTTCCAGGTAATCATTCACATTGAACATTAAATTGAGAATATGTTAATTTTGTTATTTACACTATTGATAGCATGAAAAATTTGAGGATATACAGATCTGGCTACTAACTATTTTGCAAATAATAAGATGCCTTAGCACTGCTGGACATAAAAATTCAAAGCAGTTGATAAATGTTGATATCAGAAAGTGTGACTTTTAATTACATATTACAGCCTCATGTGAAACAAATGGTGTAATATGTAATTTAAAAAATTTACAAGATTGTCACCGTGTTTCACACTGACATTATTTCTAATAATAGGTTATATAAATAACTAAACTTTGGACATCACTGTTCAGACACCCAGCTGAAAACTTCATTGTAGTCAATATATGTAAAGTGAAAGAGAATATGTGAGCAGGAATTTTGAGAATGAGGCTAAAAGTATAATGAATTCTTGACAGTGCAAAATTGGTTGGAGTGATACAACAAAATGAAACTTGGAAAAAAATTCACAAGGTAAAGTTACTGGAATAGTAAAGAACTGACTGGAATGCCTATAGAAAAGTATGTAATACAGAAAAATACACAGGAGAATCCTATATTGCAACACAGATGTGCTGCTGGCCAAATGTCTGTTATTTTGTCGGTTCCTTTGCTAAAATTCTGTTGCTCTATCTTAGTGGATAATGTTACTCAAGTGTTTTAATTTAATTATCTTCATATCATGCATCTTAAGTTACCGATAAGTCTATAATGATCCTAAATGTTGCACTTCTTCTTCTTCTTCTTCAACAATACAGATTTTATTGAATATAGTTTAAGTACAAATAAATTTCAGAATATAATAGATCCTGTGTCTTCTTGTACTAAACAGAGCAAAGTCTTATGGAGGTGGAGAGCTCTTGGCCATTAAAGTACTCACTAGTTTTACCAAATATCTCAAACATTTGTGCTGGATAACTGTAAGTTTGACCAACTGGGAAGCACTTGAGTATGAACTGCTGTCTTTGTGCATGTACACACTGTTGGTTTGCCCACAGAAGGTGAAAAATACAGTCGAATGGACAACAAAGACAGCACCACATTATGAAAATGTAGATGACCATGTGCAAGTGAAACACGGAGACAAGGGATAACAAAGTCCAAACCAGTTCCATAAAATAATCAATGTATTGCAAATTTGTCATAAATAAGTCCACTGGCGAGCACATAGAACACATCAGTGAGATGAGACAAGTAAAACCGAGACAGTTCTGCAGCAGTCTTTAAATATGCCACTGTTGTTTACTGTCATGAACTGGTGTTAAAGAATGTATCAATTGACAGCACTTTACAGAGTAGCCTCATCAGATGTATGCTTAATTCCATCAACTGATCCTTTGACATGTGGCAGGATTATAAGATTATGTATCTTGTCAAGTCACATATCTATGCTATTTAACAATGGAAACTGCAGGATGGAATAATGACAAAATTATGAAAAGGGTAGATTACTACCCTCCATACAGTGGAGATGCTGAGTCGCAGATAGGCATGACAAAAAGACTGTCAAACATGTAAGCTTTTGGCCAAAAAGGCCTTCATTGGAATCCGACAACAGCTTACTTATTTGTCAGTCTTTTTTTCTCCTATCTGTGCCTCAGCATCTCTGCTATGTGATGAATAGTAATCTGTCCTTTTCAGAATACTGTAATTGTGCTATTTATACACATATAGCTTAAAAACATACATTTAGTGTTATGGGCTAGTGATACAGATGTATAATGGCGGTGACAAGCTGTTTGATACATTTTGCTCAAAGCCTTCGTATGTAAAGGAGTGACTATTCGGAGATGCAAAAATGATAATAATTGCTGTCACTGGATTTAAAGAAATGGGGATCAATGTGAAATGACAAATTTTGTGAACTGTTCACATGTGTCTGTAGTGAATATATCTCATAAGGTGGTTAATGAGACCATTGTGAATAAGTCCCATGGAAACTGTGGAGCTCCACCTACCATTGATGCCTGAAGTAGATGGTGACTGTGGCAGTTCCGAGAGAACAACCAGACATGTGACAGAATATTGTCTTTCTTATTACCTACTCATCCAGCTGCCTAGAACTATGAATTAGTATAAGAATCTTCCACTTCTTCTGAACTGTGAGCACCTAATTTTTTCTTGAAGAGCTTTGAGAACATCACTGTCAGTGAAGATCACCATTTCAAAGCTGCACAGTGTGTGGACTATGGATTCAGTAGCCTACAAAAGGTTTGGGACATAACAAAAACAATGACCAACTGCTGCCTACAAGGCAGTATGACAAACGATCTATGATCATGGGACATGTGATCAGGATGTTGCCAATCCCTCCGGCTGTTGTTGCCAGAGGATGACACTTGATGATATTGCTGCTTTGTTTTCGAGCAGCTCTTCATTTGACCTCACAAGGGCTGAGTGGAGCCTGCGCCAGACCTCCCGACCTCAGAAAAAATTTGAGGAGATACTGGGAAACGAACCCAGGTACTTCTGCACTGAAGGCAGCAACCCAAACCATTCAGCTATGGGCATGAATCTAATTGTTCTGCAATACTACATCTTCAGTTATAAGGCTGTAAATAAACAAATTTAACTACCGCAGCCACTAAGAAATTACAGAGCTTCAATTAGTTAAGACTTTGACCTCTTTCCATCACCCCCTTCCCCTCTCCCCCAGATTAGAGTTCTGTCTTAGTGTGGTATTAGAAACCATTGAACACAATTATAGATTTCCAAATGTAATGTTAAATTAAGTGTGGCCAGTTTCTATCAGCATGCTCCATTTTATGATCGCAGCACGTTAAACAGTACATGCATGCTGGCGATATTCTAAGAAACCGGAAGGACTACAGAGCAGGGATTGACAAATTGCAGAAGTGGTTGCGTACTGCAGAATCTGTTCTGTCTTCATCACAACTAAGCTCGACTGAAAAGATAAAAGCTTATGGACAGAGACTACAGGTAAGGTGTTTTTTTTAATATAGTATCTTGTAAGTTATACCTGAATGTAACATTGGTAAGACTTCAAATAATTTGCTTTAATCTTTATTTCTCTTGCTTATTCAGCAACTACAAAGTGAAGTGGAAGACATTGAAGATCTATTTAAGAATGTGAGCAAGATTTTCCAGTCCATGCTTCAAGATCTTTCTCGGGAGGAAGTAGACAGAATCATGAACACACTTAAAAAGGAGAAAGGTGATTGCTGTAAATTAATATCTAGAAGTGTGTGATGGAATGTTTAATATTTGATGTCGTGTATCTTACAGCAGTTAAGATTATAGTTAATCTAATCATACAGCTAATAAGTTGTTACATCAGGCTGTATCAAATGTTTGCTCTCTTAGCTGTTCCAATATGCTAGCCAACATATTGTATCTGTTCCATTTCATGATCTATTGCGGTACTGTAAGGCCTGATCTCTCATTATTAGTCAGTAGCATCTGAATGTAAACCATACAGTGATGTAACCGTTTAAATTTTGTGTCTTTTTCTTTGTGCTCTCTGTAGATTAGTTCAGACGTCCTTTGCACAACAGTTTTTAGCATGGATAGGGACTGCATCTGCTGTGTTCGGATGCAGGTTGAGTTGGCATCCCTTCGCTCCCAGCTTCAGGCAGTGTTGGCTTCAGTCACACAGCTTGAGGCTGTTGCCAATGGGCATCACTGTGGGGTTCCGGATGGGGGTTTGTCGGGGACGGCCAGCTCGTCCCACGCATCCCCCGATCGGACTACGACTGTGGCTGCCCAGGATACTGCCCACATTGAGGCTGATCCCTCACCTATGGTAGAGTGGGAAGTCGTCTCGAGGTGTGGCAGGGGGCCAAAGACATTCCGGAGGGCTGAACAGAAGGCCTCTCCAGTTTGTCTGACAAACCGGTTTCAGGCTCTGTCTCAGGGTGATACTGATTTTAGGCCGGACATGGCTGCTTGTGCTGTTCCAGAGGTTGCCCTTCAGTCTGCAAGATCCGGGCGGTCGCAGAGAGTGGGCTTACTGGTAGTTGGGAGCTCCAACGTCAGGCGCGTAATGGCGCCCATTAGGGATATGACAGCAAGAGAGGGGAAGAAAACCAATGTGCACTCTGTGTGCATACCGGGGGGACTCATTCCAGATGTGGAAAGGGTCCTTCCAGATGCCATGAACCGTACAGGGTGCACCCATATGCAGGTGGTCGCTCATGTCGGCACCAATGATGTTTGTCGCTATGGATCGGAGGAAATTGTCTCTGGTTTCCAGCAGCTATCTAATTTGGTGAAGACTGCCAGTCTCGCTAGCAGGGTGAAAGCAGAGCTCACCATCTGCAGCATCGTCGACAAGACTGACTGTGGACCTTTGGTACAGAGCCAAGTGGAGGGTCTGAATCAGAGGCTGAGACGGTTCTGCAACTGTGTGGGCTGCAGATTCCTCGACTTGCGCCATAGGGTGGTGGGGTTTCGGGTTCCGCTGGATAGGTCAGGAGTCCACTACACGCAGCAAGCGGCTACACGGGTAGCAGGGGTTGTGCGACTTGGACTGGGTGGTTTTTTAGGTTAGATGACCTCGGGCAAGTACAGAAAGGGCTACAGCCTCAAAGGGTGCAGGGTAAAGTCAGGACATGTGGGGACCAAGCAGCAATCGGTATTGTAATTGTAAACTGTCAAAGCTGCATTGGTAAAGTACCGGAACTTCAAGTGCTGATAGAATGCACCGAAGCTGAAATCGTTATAGGTACAGAAAGTTGGCTGAAGCCAGAGATAAATTCAGCCGAAATTTTTACAAAGGCAGAGACGGTGTTTAGAAAGGATAGATTGCATGCAACCGGTGGTGGCATGTTTGTCGCTGTTAGTAGTAATTTATCTTGTAGTGAAGTAGAAGTGGATAGTTCCTGTGAATTATTATGCGTGGACGTTACACTCAACAACCAAGCTAGGTTAATAATTGGCTCCTTTTACTGACCTCCTGATGCAGCAGCATTAGTGGCAGAACAACGGAGAGAAAATTTGGAACACATTTCACATAAATTTTCTCAGCATGTTATAGTCTTAGGTGGAGATTTCAATTTACCAGATACAGACTGGGACACTCAGATATTTAGGACGGGTGGTAGGGACAGAGCATCGAGTGACATTATACTGAGTGCACTATCCGAAAATTACTTCGAACAATTAAACAGAGAACCGACTCATGGAGATAACACCTTGGACCTGCTGATAACAAACAGACCCAAATTTTTCGACTCTGTAAGTGCAGAACAGGGAATCAGTGATCATAAGGCCGTTGCAGCATCCCTGAATATGGAAGTTAATAGGAATATAAAAAAAGGGAGGAATGTTTATCTGTTTAGCAAGAGTAATAGAAGGCAGATTTCAGACTACCTAACAGATCACAATGAAAATTTCTGTTCCGACACTGACAATGTTGAGTGTTTATGGAAAAAGTTTAAGGCAATCGTAAAATTCGTTTTAGACAGGTATGTGCCGAGTAAAACTGTGAGGCACAGGAAAAACCCCAGTGGTTCAACAACAAAGGTAGGAAACTACTGCGAAAGCAAAGAGAGCTTCACTGCAAGTTTAAACACAGCTAAAACCTCTCAGACAAACAGAAGCTAAACGATGTCAAAGTTAGCGTAAGGAGGGCTATGCGTGAAGCGTTCAGTGAATTCGAAAGTAAAATTCTATGTACCTACTTGACAGAAAATCCTAGGAAGTTCTGGTCTTACGTTAAATCAGTAAGTGGTTCGAAACAGCATATCCAGACACTCCAGGATGATGATGGCATTGAAACAGAGGATGACACACATAAAGCTGAAATACTAAACACCTCTTTCCAAAGCTGTTTCACAGAGGAAGACCGCACTGCAGTTCCTTCTCTAAATCCTTGCACAAACTAAAAAATGGCTGACATCAATATAAGTGTCCAAGGAATAGAAAAGCAACTGAAATAACTCAACAGAGGAAAGTCCACTAGACCTGACGGGATACCAACTCGATTCTATACAGAGTACGCGAAAGAACTTTCCCCCTTCTAACAGCCGTGTACCGCAAGTCTCTAGCGGATCGGAAGGTTCCAAATGATTGGAAAAGAGCACAGGTAGTTCCAGTCTTCAAGAAGGGTCGTCGAGCAGATGCGCAAAACTATAGACCTATATCTCTGACGTCGATCTGTTGTAGAATTTTAAAACATGTTTTTTGCTCGTGTATCATGGCGTTTTTGGAAACCCAGAATCTACTCTGTAGGAATCAACATGGATTCCGGAAACAGCGATCATGTGAGACCCAACTCACTTTATTTGTTCATGAGACCCAGAAAATATTAGATACAGGCTCCCAAGTAGATGTGATTTTCTTTGACTTCCGGAAGGCGTTCGATACAGTTCCGCACTGTCGCCTGATAAACAAAGTAAGAGCCTACGGAATTATCAGACCAGCTGTGTGGCTGGATTGAAGAGTTTTTAGCAAACAGAACACAGCATGTTGTTATCAATGGAGAGACGTCTACAGCCGTTAAAGTGACCTCTGGCATGCCACATGGGAGTGTTATGGGACCATTGCTTTTCACAATATATATAAATGACCTAGTAGATAATGTCAGAAGTTCCATGCAGTTTTCACGGATGATGCTGTAGTATACAGAGAAGTTGCAGCATTAGAAAATTGTAGCGAAATGCAGTAAGATGTGCAGTGGATAGGCACTTGGTGCAGGGAGTGGCAACTGACCCTTAACACAGAAAAATGTAATGTATTGCGAATACATAGAAAGAAGGATCCTTTATTGTATGATTATATGTTAGCGGAACAAACACTGGTAGCAGTTACTTCTGTAAAATATCTGGGAGTATGCGTGCGGAACGATTTGAAGTGAAATGATCATATACAATTAATTGTTGGTAAGGCGGTTGCCAGGTTGAGATTCATTGGGAGAGTCCTTAGAAAATGTAGTCCATCAACAAAGGAGGTGGCTTAGAAACACTCGTTCGACCTATATTTGAGTATTGCTCGTCAGTGTGGGATCCGTACCAGATCGGGTTGACGGAGGAGATAGAGAAAATCCAAAGAACAGCGGCGCGTTTCGTCACAGGGTTATTTGGTAACCGTGATAGCGTTACGGAGATGTTTAGCAAACTCAAGTGGCAGACTCTGCAAGAGAGGCGCTCTGTATCGCAGTGTAGCTTGCTTGCCAGATTTCGAGAGGGTGCGTTTCTCGATGAGGTATCAAATATTTTGCTTCCCCCTAGTTATACCTCCCGAGGAGATCACGAATGTAAAATTAGAGAGATTCGAGCGTGCACTGAGTCTTTCAGACAGTCATTCTTCCCGCGAACCATACGCAAATAGAACAGAAAAGGGAGGTAATGACAGTGGCATGTAAAGTGCCCTCCGCCACACACCGTTGGGTGGCTTGCGGAGTATAAATGTAGATGTAGATGTAGATGTTTTCAGTTTGTGTGAGAAAAGGAATTTTATGATGTGTATTCATATTCTACAGGTTTGCCAAGAAAATATGTAGAAAATAAGATATTATATGTGTTTCTTTTGCTGTTCACTTTTTTACCTAACTGAAATAATACTGTAATTTTTTAAAAAAAATTAAATTTACAAGCTTGAAAGAATGAGTTTTTCTTTACAGTGTTATCATATTAATCTATCTGAATACATCAAAGATGAAAATCTTCTTTGTCAAGAAAGAGAAGTATAAAGTTTTTATTAGACATCAGTTAATAACAAACACGACTTCCCTCACTTGTTTAGTAAATAAAGCTCAAAGCAGTGTAGTGTAAAAAGTCAGCTTTGTGTGATGCAACCAAGCAGACTATTTGTGTTACGCATGCACATAGCAGAGTACTAAACAGTCTATTTCTTTTACAGAGGCTCTTGTTCGTGTCCGAGCATTAATACCAATGCAGCTCCACCTTTTCCACCAAATCCTAGTGCAACAAGAGTCCCTGGAAACAGGACAGGCGGAAATCAGTCAATGGCTTGATGAGGCAGAAACCTTCTTGTCATCACTATCACTTACAGGTGGTCAGGAGAGTGTCCAAGCTCAACTTGACAGGCACAAGGTTAGAGTACACTTTTAAGTTGATAGTAACTTACTTATTTGTATAGTGTAACTTTGATACACCATGAGAAAACTTTCTGTCCTTTGTAATCTCTGTAGTATGTCGACAGAATAAATTTTGTAGTAAGCATTAAAGAAAAATGAAATGTATTATGTATGCCCAATAATCTCAAAAATCTGCTTATAATACTGTACATACTCATTTTTCTGTCTGTATGACAAATATGATTTCTTATGCTAGCGCTGTTATTGTGCTCTTTCAGAAATTGTTGATATATCTTTTTAAATTTTTGCTTCCTTGGATATTACAATGAATTCTCCTAAAGAAAAATCTAGAGAATTAAAAATGTGTCACTTTGACTGGTAACATGGCACCATCAGTGATTATGTTGTTGAAATTGTGCAATATTGAAAACCATGTGAGTGATATCAACATATCTGGTAAAATTATTCCTTTAAATATATAACTATCTTTCTGCATTTATACAGGCCTTCTTTTCACGAACTCTGTATTATAAGTCAATGCTTGAAAGCAAAAACAAAATATTCCAAAGTATTGTGAAATCAGTGGATCACACAGAAGGTGTTGATACAGAAGATTTCAACCTCAAAATGATACAACTGAATGATCGTTTTGCACGTGTGACACAGCAAGCACAGCAATGGGAACAAGTAAGTATTTCTATTCCTAGAAGAACACAAAGGTACTAGTGCTAAGAATTGGTTTGGTCAACAGAGATTCACTAACTTTTTTTTAACAGAAACTGCAGGAGGCTAATAGATGTTGGCATAATTTCCAAGAAAGTGAAAAGATTATTTCAGAATGGTTGCAGAAGGCAGAAAAACTCATTTCTGAAAAACATATAGACACAAAACAAACAATTGAAGTTCACAAGGTATGTGACTATTGAAGACAACATTAACACTTAAGCTATTATTTAACATGGTTATATTTTTTCCTTCTGTTGCAATTTTTATGTGGAATACTTAACTATTTGTCTCCATAATTGATAGGCTTTCTTTGAACGAGTGAATGAACATTGGATTCAAGATCTCATAAATGCAGCCCAAGACTTGAGAAATTGTTTGCCTGCAGATCAGCAAGGTACTATCAAGGCTATAGTTGACAGGCTTCAAGCAAAATGGAAGGTATGTAAAATGTTATCAGTGGTTTAAGACAGTAGTAGATACATCAGATCTTTTGAACGTTCTGCAAACACTATGGCATTTGCTAAGTTACACATTAGTACACCAAATGACCTTTTATTTACGATCACATTTAACCAAAAACTCTTCAATGATCTAGAAGCCACATCTGCAACCATATTTCATGATCTGGCTGATAGGTCAAGCTCACCTTTATCTCTCCCGATTTCAACAATTTCCTTTCCAGTGCACCCGCAGCTTGCATGAGGTCAAAGAGTGACATATTTTATTTTAAATATGAGTTTTTTGCTGCATTATTTACTCATAATGATAAAAGTTACAGGACGAGTTCATTTTGGTGTTTTCCCATTATCTAGTGTACCTGTGAGGATGGTGTAATATGTATAATGTTCCTTATTTCTATGTTAGTCTTATGATTAGATTGTGTAATGTGTATCACTACAAGTAAATAAATAAATAGTGCAGCAAAAAACTTGTAGTTAAAATAAAATATGTAATTCTTCAACCAATTTTCCAAAACCTGTACAGCTTTTCTTGCATACCTTACTACATTGACCCATCTCTGTTTATTTGAATGTTTCTGACAGATTATGACTGTGTTGGAATTCAGTTGAACCCAGATCTTTGCCTTTGATGTGGCTTGCTGATTGCCTCAGTGGACTTTAAAAATTATTCCTTTCTACATTAGTGTTACATGTCTTGTGTAAACATGATATACAGTATTTTTCCCTTATCCTGTTACCTGTACTTCATTCTCTATAATCTGATGGTAAGAACTGAAAATTGCTAAAGAATGGTTGGAATTACCATTAATGACTTACTTGCCATATTGCTATATGTTTAATATCTGGGAATGGTGCCTATTACTCCAGCAACCACTAACCAAGCATATGTGTAACAACGTTCACGCAAGAACTATGAACTTTGCAAAAGAAATGTTTTGTAGCTTATTGGAGTTAGCCAAGGTAACATTGGTGTAATTGGTGACCAGGGATGTAAGACCGCCAAAAGAGTAGCATGGTCATAGAAGATGGGATCATAAAACTCTGAAATGAGCACAGTTACACATAAGACAGTAAATAATATTTTCCTTTCACTCTATGGAAGAAATATGTTTTTGTTATTTCAATCTGACCATCCTTTCACCAGTGTGAACTTGTGCATCATCTCTAATGACCATATCATTGTCATGACACTAAATTACATTATCTTTGCTTTCTGTTTTCCATGAAAATTAGTGTTTGATGTAATCTTAAAGTTAGATTAAAATATATAAACCTTGCGTTACTCCTACTTAACATTATCAGGTCTCTTGGTTTGTCATTAACTTAATGCAATACAAGTGAGAGGAATAATCATATTATACAATATTCCATTTATGCGTAGTCAGTAGTTAACAGACAATATATTGAGGATCTCAGGAACTTCGTAGGACTATGAGTAGACATTTGCTGCATAGGATTTATTTTTAAAATTTGTTGCCCTGGACTGATATTGAGCTTTGTGTCCATCTTCAGTGCTACACTGTATCATTACCTTACATGAAAATCATTTATACGTGTACATGTGTGGTAGTACAAGACTCATTTTATAAAAAAGAAAGCAAGCATTGGCCAAACGAACAAATGCCAACAAGATAACTGAAGCGAAATTTGGTCTGACGGTTACTACCATATATGAGGCATGTACTAAATCACATGTGTGTTAGACTGATTATAGTACATGTATCAAAGACACATATTGGTACTTATGGTGTGCCGCAGCTGATGTCGACTTAGTCACAATGGTTTTCCTGAGATTCATGTGAGACGTATAAGACAAGTATATTGAGGATTCTTTGTGGAAATTTGTTAATTGCTGTAGTAAATTTAACCGTTTATGAGAGCTGAATTTTGTCTCACTGTCAACAGGAAATACTGTCCTTCGCACCACTCCATCTAATGCGGTTGGAATTCCGGCTGGATGAGGCAACATTTAACCAGTATTTGAAAGACATTGAGAAAGAGATTTCAGCAGAACAGCAGGCATTTGATCGTCATGAAGATGTCGAAGCTATCCTGACAAGGCATCGTGAATTCTTCACACCTGGTACAAAGGGAATTTTGTGTCAGGTTGAACGGTGCCTTGAAACTATGACCAAAGTGACAACCTCAAGTAGTGATGCTCAACTGGCTGAAGCACTTTCCCAGGTCCAAAAACAGTGGCAAGTTGTGTCACGCCGTATAGACAACATGTTGCAACATCTGCAACAAGTACCAGCTCAATGGGAGAAATATCATCAAAAGTAAGATTGCTGCCCCATTCATTTGGTGTAATCTTTGCACAATTTCTTAATTTTAAAATTAAAATCAATTGATTGGTGTATTCATTAATGACAAGAAGTCTTTGTACATTCCAATAAGTTAAAAATATCTGAAGAATGGACTATACAGGAATAGTAGAATTATTTTCTTGGCATTAATCACTATTAGATTCTCTACACTTCACAAAAACCAGGAGATCGTAATTCATTCAGAGTCATAAACAGCATATTGTCACTGCAATCACTGTTTTCTGTTTTGTGCCTTATTCATCGTTGTCACGCAAGTCATCGAAGTGGTGTCAAATAAATACATTTTCACCAGGTGGCCGAACTCTCCAAAAGGGACTCCCAGACAAAATATGCCATATGCACATTTGTTTTGTCATTTCTATATAATTTTGGCACTTTACAATTTAAGAAAATCTTTTGACTGTTTTCTTTCTTGGTCCTCTTGGTTTTCCTACCTAACATTTTTTCTTCCAATACGGGTTCAAAATTTATTGTGTCTAAATAAAGGCCCAAAAAGATTTTCTTTGTTATTGGGATACTTTCTGTGAAGTTTTCCAACTTGTTGATCACTTATAAAGTCTATGATAGAATAGTGTTTTCTTTTTGTCCAGTGGGTCCTGATCAACTTTCTCCACAGTCACATTTCCATCACTTTTAAGCATTCTGTGTCTCTCTAGAACAATGTGTAGCTTTCACTGCCCTGTATGAACACACTCCAGATGAACATCTTGACTTTCTTTTCCACCTCTTCTGTACTAATATACTTATTCACTAGTTAATTGTTTTCTTTCATTGACGCCATGCATGCCCTTGTAGTATATATAAGCAAAATTTGCAAGAATATGGGCTTCTGCCTGACAAGAAAGTGAAGCACACACAAGGCATGGTTGGATATCAGTGTAACGTTGCACACATACTCTTCCTCAGTGGGTTTGTGAAAGATTAGATTTTTTTATTGAAATCATTGCCACCATTTGACTGTAAGTTTGTATTATTCATTTATTCTGATATTGCGGTTTCAGCTTTAGAGTTATTTTCAAGTGCAAATAATTGGACATGATTCTTGCTTGCCACAGCACAATGTGTTAAAGTGTGCCCATTGTGCATAATTTTAGCTGTAATCCTTGCTCTTAATTTGCCCTCAGATCTTACTATGAGATGACTGGTATATATGTTGACATGTGTGTTGTTAAATGTCAAAATATGTGTCATACGTTTTGACACTGACATGCCATTCAGACATGTTGGATATTTACTGATTTGACGTCTCCTTTCCATTGGAAAATTTTCTACAGCCAAAATCACGGTAGCAAAATAAATTAATAATGAAAACTTACAAACAGATGGCTGCAACAGTTTCTTTCAAGAAGTGTACTATGACTGTGGTCTTCAACCAAGGAAAAATCATTAAATGATTTGGTAGTAATTCTATGTGACAGATAGAACAACCAGCAGAGTCTGTAGTGTTGTTCATGTCTCATGTTGTTACCAGGCCTGTTAAGAGAAATTATGAAAGACAGGAAGATGTCATATATTTTTACAAGATAGCATTGTTAGCATCTGAAAGCATTTGAAAGGGACCTCATTCTAGATCTCTATTTGACCAGTTGGTCAAATTATTCAATAATCAAATTTGTGGTGCATTTGGATGTGACAGTGGCCCAATGTTGGACAATTTAGAAACTGTAGGGCAAGCACAATTGTCATCAGAGTTCTGGTTGACCATGTATGACCACCAAAGTGGGGGATTGCCATATTTTGTACCAAGCACATTGTAAGCCTTTCACATCTGCACTTGGTGTCCAAGAACAAGTAATGGACTCACTACAACATTTTATGTTATCTCGTACCATTGTTCAGAGATTAGCAGCAGCTGGACTTTCGAAATATCGCCTCATGTGTAGGCTGCCATTACATCACAACACGGACAGCTGCATTTGGAATGGCATTGTGACTGGGAGGTACGGACTGCTGATGAATGACATTGTGATCTGTGATGAATTGAGGGTCCGCACTATCCTGGATAACCATTGTTGGCAAGTATGGTGGTGACCTTGGGAGATGTCGTGGTCTTCTTATGTTTGGGAGGGGCAGAGTAGTGATAGTCATGGCATCAAGGTGTGGGGACCCATCTGGGATAAATTCAGGTCGCAACTGGTAGCAATTGAGGGAACTTGATGGATCAGCTCACCTCTGGAGAGGATGCAGTGGTTTTAGACACCCTTACAGGCAAATTAGTGCTTGCATCCAGGCAGAGGTGGTGCACTGTCATACTGATAAGTGGTCTTATACTCCCAAGTTCTTCGCAAAGTTGACTTGATTTTGTTATTAGTGAAATACTATCATAGTATGTCTCTGAACCCATGAAGTGGATGACAGTGTAATTACAAGACTCCGCTATTGTTTGTAGTATTGCAGTAAGACTGATTAGGGGAATTTATGCAGTCAAATACTGTTGGTACTATTTGATATGATTCAAGAATAATCATTCAGATTGAAATAATAATAATAATAATATTTGTGGTTATAAGGAAGCAGCTACTTTCTTGTCACTGAAACAGTTACACATGGAGCAGGTCTGCTGAACACACAAATTTTTTTTTTTAAAGAAAGTTGAACTTTTTGTTGAAATTGCTTCATCACAAGTACAACCAGAAAAGATAAAGGTCAACACCAGGGGATTAATGAAAGAAATGGAGGAGAAAATGCACATTTACAGAAATTAACACAATCTTATTCTGAATGTGGAATGAATAGAGATGTAAGCTGTGAGAAAAGATTAAAAAATCACAGCTAAGATTCCAGTACCTAAATACTGGTAACAATGAACTTGCTTTCATAGATGAGGTCATGGATGCTTGTTAGTTGCACGCGAAGCTAATATAACTGATTAGAATCTTAGACTTACCAAGCAGGAAAGTGCCAGTAGACAGGCACAATAAAATAACACACAAACACACACACAAAATTACGAGCTTTCGCAACTGGCGGGTAAGGAGTCATTCCAATCTCAGGAGCGGAAAGACTTACCTTAGGGAGAAAAAAGGATAGGTGGAAGTTTCTTTCTATTTGATTAGAGTCTTGTAAATAAAATAGAAAGAAACTTCCACATGGGAGAAATATATTAAAAACAAAGATTCCAAGACTTACCAAGCGGGAAAGCGGCGGTAGATAGGTACAATAAATAAAACACACACAGAATTTCTAGCTTTCTCAACCCACGGTTGCTTCTTCAGGAAAGAGGGAAGGAGAGGGAAAGACGAAAGGATGTGGGTTTTAAGGGAGAGGGTAAGGAGTCATTCCAATCCCGGGAGCGGAAAGACTTACCTTAGGAGGAAGAAAGGACAGGTGTACACTTGCACACACACACATATCCATCCGCACCTGCTTGTGTCTGTGTATGTGCGGATGGATATGTGTGTGTGTGCAAGTGTACACCTGTCCTTTTTTCCCCCTAAGGTAAGTCTTTCCGCTCCCGGGATTGGAATGACTCCTTACCCTCTCCCTTAAAACCCACATCCTTTCGTCTTTCCCTCTCCTTCCCTCTTTCCTGAAGAAGCAACTGTCGGTTGCGAAAGCTAGAAATTCTGTGTGTGTGTTTGTGTGTTTTATTTATTGTGCCTATCTACCGGCGCTTTCCCGCTTGGTAAGTCTTGGAATCTTTGTTTTTAATATATGATTAGAGTCTTGGTTATACAAGAATTTTTGTCATAAATATGTGGCTGACTGGGGGAGGAGAGCTACTGGTTTATAATTTCTGTATACCCGACTGTGTGTCAATGCTGTGGGGTAAATCCCAAACATCTCTCACTGTTGATTATAAGCCAAGCATTGGATGGGGGCATTAAGGTTGTATGTCCCTTGGTAGTATGTGAGAGGATCAAGATGTATGGTGGCACTTGGGTTAATTTTCTTCCACCTTTTCATTCCACATTCATGCCAGTGACACAAAAAAATGCTACATTGTGCAAGCAGTCAAAGTATTTTCACCATTAGATTCCATAGACTTTCTGCTCGTCATTTCTATCTTGATTCACAGCTAGTATGTCCTTTGCCTCTTTGTTACTGCTTGTTGCATTTTTCAGAAATTTGTTTGTATCATTTTGATATATTTGGTGTTATACTTCTTTTTCAGCTTTTTCCTATTTATTATATTTCCCCCAGTTTCTATCCACATCTGTCCAATTTTTTTCCATCATTTGCTATTCTTTCATCATATTTTCCATTCCTCCCCCCCCCCCTCTCCCCTGATGCAACATTCGGAGCAATTAAACTGTTTTGTACCTCACACTTTCCTTCTCCCAATTACTGTGTTTCTGCTGATGGGGGAGGATTTAAAAAGAACAGTAAAGCTAGAGATTTAGCTTTGTTCTTTAATTAATATTTCTCCTTGCACTTTTTTAGTTGTTTCTGCTCCAAAGGTAATAAGCAAATTGTCCTCTTCAGTCACAAATATTAGCAAATAATAGCAGAAAGCGGATTAAAGAAATGCATTCTTTTTGTTCAGTCTTTATTCTCTATGATGAGCAGCTTCATTTCATGGTTTTTGTTTTATGTCTTAAACAGTACCTTGGTATTTTTATACTTGTTTAACATAATTATTGTGTGAGATTCTGCTTTCTTTTTTGTGTCTGGTGCTTTGAAATGAAGATTGTTGAATGATACTCAATTTATTTTTTGCTAACAGATTTAATGAAATGGTGACTTGGATGGATTCAGTCGACAGGAGTTTAAAAAATATAGTCAATGAGGTGAACACACTTGAAGAATTTGAAAAAGAAAGGGCCATTTTCCAGGTAACAACCCATCTTTACTGCTATCTGCTTTTTTTGAATTTTTCATACGATATACCAAGTCTTCTGTTACTTATTAGAGCTAATACTGTGATTAAAATTTGAATGAAACTGGAAAGTAAGTCTGCTAATGTTGCAGACGGTGTTACATTCAGTGTGCTGTAAAGTTATCAAGCAAAAGTATGTGTGAGAGTGCTATTTGAAAAGTGCTTAAATGATTTAATGTCACTAATTTTCTCATATTCATTTTTTCACTGTTATTAGGTTGTACATCATAATTAGAGAAAATTTATGGTCAAATATTTATTTAATCTTTCTTTCCTCAAAATACTTGTATTTAGACTCTTTTGACAAGTGGGGTATACAGCCTCATGTGGTTTTCTAAATACTAATTCCCTGCCATTGGTTCATACCAACATGTACCATATCTCATCATACCAGGCCATTTTTTCCTTGGTTCAAGTATCCAGTGGCATTGATCCTGTGGCCACACAAATTTCTGTGTGCTTTGATACCCAGAGAGCAGAGATAGGTTGTGGCATTTATATCCTATAGTGAGGGGAGGGTTTGGATGATATAGTTAGTCATTGTCCAGCATTGACTTGGCAATTTTTTTGCTGCTCAGTGACCCATCAGCACATTGCTCCACAGTAGTTTATGCATTTTTTATAATCATATTATGCAACACTACGTGTGAAAAGCCCATTGCCTGCATAGCCCCAGAGTTGGAGTGTTCCATTCATTGGGCACCTGCGATATGGCCATGATCAGATTTACTGACACTGTGCACCTTGTCCATACTGTGCTCAATTCTCATGCTAACAGCCAGTGCAGGGCCTGACAATTTCCCATTCATTTATCAAACTGAACTATCCCCTTTGCCGTTTTGACAGGAGTGCTCTATTTTCAATACAGTATTTATCTCTCATTCAGTTGCTTACGAGTCTTTGGCCTCAAACCTAATGGGAATGTATTTCTGGTCCTCTCTCATAAAAATAACATTTCTGTAAATTTACTGGGCACCTTCCCTTTACTAACTGCTAGTTCTCTTCCTCAGTCTCTAAAGAGGAAGCTTAGTTTTATATTATTTAGAGGAAATGATATTGTTTCCACTGCCTTCATACAGTTTACATATGCCAGTTTTGTTTTGGTAGGTGGAACATAAGCACTCAAAAGATCAGAAAATCACAGGATCACTCTCACTTTTCCTATCTCTCTAACTTCGTGAATATAGCCATTGTATATTCTTGTTATCCAAAGGCCTAATATCTGTTAGTCATCACCCATACCTACCCCTTTCCTTCTGCGGTACCCCACTGCATGTTCCTCTCATGTCAAATTCTATGCCAGTCCTCTTCCATATTAACATTTTATGCTCCTCCTTCCCTGAAATAGTGCGCTCTCTCTCTCTCTCTCTCTCTCTCTCTCTCTCTCTCTCTCTCTCTCTCTCTCACACACACACACACACGCAAACTCGCGCGCGCACACACACGCAAAATCACACTTGTACAAATGCATTTGTTGTCGCAAGTAGTCCATATTTTTTTGACATCCACTGGAAGTCCTCTGACTTACCGTTTCCAACTTTATAATACTTTCTTATCTGCTTCATGCCCCATGCATCTTATAGCCTCTTGGCTGCCCCAATCCTTTTGTCTTCTATCAACCTCAGCAACTGCTAATAAACCATCACTGTAGATGGCACTTGGCATGGGAGGATGTGTAGAGAAATTTTCTGATCTAGTGCCATCCATCATTTATTGGAAGGAGGGTGGTTGCCCTTCCTCTGTTTTTCCTTACTATTTTCATCTTGAAACTTCCATTATCACATAAATTTTGTTTTTTAATTCACTGACAGGAACTCATTTTTATTTTTGTGTCATTTGTATTCATTTGTCATCAATTGGCTTACTGAATTTTGTTCACAGATTTATAATTTCAAAACAACTAGTATTTATTTTGTGCTCTGTATATGGTTTTTTAAGTAACTTTTTAGTAGAATTCTTTTACAAACTTTTTAAACCCAGCTGATTAAGTAATCAGTGAAGTAACATCTTAAAGTTACTTTACATAATATAACTTATAAAGAGAAAATATTGATGGGAATAAGTTTTCAACTGAAAACCTGTAATTTAATCTTGTATTTGCCTGCCTTTCAGTGTTAGGTGATTTTAATCTTTTCACACACCTGATATCTATGTATGCCTAAAGCATAATTCAAAATTATTTGTACAGCCCAGCTCTACTTGGGCAACAATAATAAAGTAAATCCTTTCAAATTTTAGTTCTTGAAAGGAGGGTTTTGAATTTAAAAAAACCTGGCAATATATTTTTGAGAAACATAGCCTTATTTTTATCTTTCTTTTTCTCATGCTCTCCTGGGGGAAACAGCTACAGACATTCATGGTAACTTGTTATTTGGCATACTAGTATTAAGTAAGCTTCAAACTTAGCTTGATGCCTAAAAATATTTTAAGACAACAGCATTTTATGTACAATTTGCTGCTTATCCCTCTTCTAGTTAGAATAGATATGTCATGACTGTTGGACAACAGATATTGAAAGATAGTTGCTTTGTTTATATTTTCATAGACATTGAATTGTGAAGGTGACTAATAATACAGACTGAGAAAAAAGTGTTGAACTGAATGATTTCAGTCTGTGCTCAATGTAAAGAAATCTCCCATTTGAGTGCAGATAACCAAATTTCAAAAGTTTTAGAATTACTTGTATATTTATATTAGTTTCATGTACACAAATTAATGAAGCAGACACAAATGATCAGAATTAAATACAGGTTGCAGGGAGAAAATCAAAGTAATTACTTTGAGCTCAATCAGGCGGTGAGAAATTAATTTTATGTTGGAGAGGCACTTTCAAATAAGAGCGAAAAGGTTAGGTAGCAAGATGTGAAAATGTGAATTACTTCAGTAGTAAAGCAAATTCTTCTGCTGATTGTAGCACTCTGGGAAATGTGAATTGTCTACACAGAGAACCAAGCTCTTTTGTTGAGACACAAATTATTGTGTGCATTGTCTCATACAGAAACAATACACTTAAGATTACTTATGCTAGAGGATGCTGATTAACATTTTAGTTGTACGTGAACAACTAAGATGTTACCATTGAATCTGGACATTGACTTGGTTTTGATATTGGACCTATTGTCTAGATTTCTAGAAAATGACTCACATGTTTGTTCGTTAAAGTTTAGTTTCACGCCAGAAGACACTCATTTGAGTTGTTTTGATTGTAAATGTTGTATTCAAAGGTACTATTTATGTTTATCAAGTAGAGGAAGAAAATAGTGAGCTATAAATGAAATATATGTGAAGTAGATTTTTCATCGGTGGATAGGCCATTTGCACTTACATGAAGAATGTTGGGACCAAGTAGAACTGACATTAGTGAAGTGTCAGATGGAGGTGATGATGTGCATATTTCAAACAGTCCATGAAGTTGCTATTGTTTGTAATACATGGAAAATGCTTCTTTCTGATGTATTGGTCAGTTTGTCCAGCAGCAGATTCTGTAGCTCACATTGGAATGGCTACGATTGGAGAGCCATAACAAATATTTATGCAAAAGAGATTAAAAATCTGCTCATTGGGGATGATAAATATAAGTGTAGTTGTGAATATCGAACTCCTTTTAGAGTGTTTTCATATCCTTCTCTAGTTCTTTTTATCTACTGCCAGCCTTTTCACACCTACACACATGTTCTTATTATCCCATGAGAAATACTCCCATTGTTTGTTTTATTTTTAGCCATGGTTTTTCTCTTCACTATTCCCTTCAATTTCCTTGTTGCCATAGCAATACCTACCAATTTTGTTAACAACCTTACAGAAACATTGTTCCTCACTTGTTCTCTGTATGGCCTCTGCATTACATGAGGCAGAATTTAGGCTAGACGTTATGTAAGTTGAAAAAATTTGGAAGATGTTGTAGAGTTTCTAACGTTTTTTTCAACTCTTTAGTACCATTGTGGTACAACATTTGCCTATTTACTGATTGATAGTGTAACTATTTCTATTAAAGGATTGAATGATACATTATTCAGTAGGGACTGGAGTGGAGTCTTTAATAAACAAATAGTATTTGATGAGGTTAATTTTTGAAAAGCGTGTCATGATTAGCACAGAGAAAATGAAAGAAGATTCACCCTGAAAAAGAAGGCAGAAAAATAATCGCGGCAGTTTCTCATTTGTGTTTGCTCTTGAGAGGGAACTGCATCTGACTGAGATACCAGTAAAAAGTATAAAATTCTGTAATAAGTGCAGCAGCTAATCGCTTTTATTCAAAGTAAAACCAGCATCAAATCGGATGATTTGTTATGGGGTAGAAGGGACCAACATGGATGACTTTGTTGAGACACTGTGTTCACTTACATGATTCGGCAGCAACTGGATGAGATTCAGTTTGTAACAGAGGATTTGGAGCAGTAGTGGGAGACAATAGATAACCCATTGGCAACAAAGAGAGCAGCAGTGCTGTGAAGCCAACGAGAAGCTGGAGCTTTTTTGCATGGTGCATTGCCTGATTGTTTGATTTACCACTGTCACACAGTTAATATGCTACAGAGGCCCTGTTATATAAGGTGCTGGCAGTTGAAAACGTTTGTGAAGAGAAATAAACCATTGGGTATTATGAGTAGAGGGATAAGTTTGTGGACCTGGCCTGTACAGAGCAGTTTGACTGGGATAATGCTAAATATGTTGGGTATTAGTGTATTAACAGGAAGAAAAGGACCACTGAGTGAAATTAACATTCCTACAGCACTTAAGTTAGTTCATGGAGTGCAACAAGTACACAGTAAAACACCACAATGGAAAGAATAAAGCGTGCAGAGAAAAAGAGAGGAAGTGTTACAAGATATAAATTAGCGAAGAATATAAAATAGTGGGAAGAAAGAATAGACAAAATGTAAAATGGTGTGGATGGTGTCGAGTTATAGAAGCCTTGCTGTGAAGTAGTTCTGGGCACCTTCAAACTTTTCATGTACTTTGGTTCCAAATTGTCTTTATTTGTTTAAAATTTCATTTTGTCTCGAGTCACACTACACTTTTGATTTAGTTTCTGCTCATAAGGATTAATAATTGTTTCGGAATTGGAATATCAGCTGTTACAGTGCTTTTTCTTCATAATGTCCACTACAAATGGTTTGCATATTTTTGTTATCATGTTGACAAATAGTAATTATTTCTGAGCTATATCAATCATTGTCAACTTTCCTTTCTTTCTCTTCCTTTTTTCCTACAGCTCCCAAAATGACAAAAGTATGATATGGAAATCCTAAATTTTTTCTTGAGTTACAAGACAAAGTGTAGGCAATCTCACAATTGCCATATAATCATAAATGTAGATTAATTGTCTTAATATTATGAAAAGGAAAGTTGCTACAGCCAACAAAAAGATTCTCACAATTAAGGCTTTTGGCCATTAAGGCCTTCGTCACACACACACACACACACACACACACACACACACACACACACACACCAGCATGCGCGCGCTCGCGCGTATGCAAGTGCAACTCGCACACACGTCTGAATTCTCTGTGTGTTGTGTTGTGGTGTGTGTGTGTGTGTGTGTGTATGTCGTCTATTGTTGATGAAGGCCTTAATGGCTGAAAGCTTTAATTGTGAGAGTCATTTTGTTGTGCCTATCTGTGACTCCAGCATCTCCACTATATGGTGAGTAGCAACTTTCCTTTTCATAATATTGTTTCAATCCATCCTGGATTTTCCATTGTTTGATTAACTGTCTTAAGTAGCTGAATATCATGTGGAGGAAGAAGAGTGATGTTTGTAAAACTGTACCCCATTTTTAGGATATCCAAAACTGTTGGTTCATTTGGAAATACTGTCTTCTGTACTTTATGGAGAAAAGTTATATGGAGAAAATTTATTCAGTGGTGTAGTTAAAACAGTGTGTTCTTAAACTGAAATGCAGTTGGATGTTGCTCCTGATACACTCTGTATGGGGAGCTGTAACAGACTTTCCAAGCATTTATTTGTCTTGGTTTTGTATTCTTATATTACACTACCCATATTCAATGGTAAACTATTCTGTTTGATATTTGTGTAAAGTGATTAGCTTCTGTTTTTATGTTATAGTTTAATTTGTTACTATATTATGATGACAAAACAAATGGCAATTTGCATAATAATTAACTCACAGTTTGTACTGATAGTTTTACTACAAATGGAATTACTGAGAAGTGAAGTTTGCTGTTTTGGTTTTGCCATAATTTTGAAATAAAACTTAAGTCTATTTTCCAGTATTACACTTGTTTTAATAAAATTCTGTACTAGAGATTCACATTATTCTCTTTCTCATAATGGATTTCATTTATTGTGATGGAAGTCATTAATACTGCGTATCTGAATGTAAAAGGCTAGTGCCATGTGAAGCAGACTAAACTACACATTTCTAGATTATGCTTTTAATGCAATCAGACTAGTTGAAACAAACATGAAATTTAGACATAAATGTATGTATGTAGAACTTACATGAAAGCAGCGTACTTGTAATCCATAACATTTCTCAGAGAGTTAAGTTATATTTTCATGGGTCTGTAGGAAATTTTATAATTATCGGATTAGGGGAAAACAGTCAGAGAGCGTCAGAAAAAATTTACATAAAAATGTGGCAGTCAACAGCGCATATGCAAAGAAGTTGGCAAAGAAGTTCACAAAATTACACATTTATTCGTACAAATAATAGACAGTACAGTGAAACATGAGAACACTTTAAGTTTATGTGTATTGTTAATTATTATTTGAAATAATACTATTAAGAATTAATTATTTGAAAATGCTTTGCTTCAAAAACATAAATAGTGAATTGTGGAAAACTGCATCTGGAACATCACACTTTTTGGGTACATTGCATTGACCATAAGCGTGGACCATTTGAGGTATGAAGTTGGAGACTCCTCTTAAAGATAAAATGAATGGATATAACAACTAACCACAGAATCTTCAAAAAATTGGTGATTAAAGAACTATAAGAAAAAGAAGAAATTGGTTTGTAATAGCTCCAGATGATGAGCTGCTGATCAGTTGAAATATTGCTGGTTACAAAGAAGATTTGAATCTGGGTACACATTAATTGTTGCTTGTATTGCATGTAGCTCTCCTAAGAAGAAAAAAGTAAAGCTGTCCTCAAGCTGAAGGTTGGTTTGAGCACTGCAGTGCTTTATGAGGCATGGGCTTCTGCCAGTCACTTAGTTCTGAATTGCAGAATAGTTGTGTGGATGTAGATGAGGCTATTGCAGGTGGTATTCCTTAACCTTTTCTGTACTTTGAACTGACGTACCCACTAGTTACAGGCAAACTTACAGTTTAATCTCCAAACCACCCTGCAGCATGACATTTTTCACATTAACAAATGTTACCAGAGGGGAGGGGGTAAAAAGAAAAGTATAATTTCGATTACTAGTCTGCCACTTATCCACAGAGCCACACAGCCAAACATCCTAGAATAAGTTCTTATAAATTTCATGGGGTATTGACATAAAATAAGGGGAGTAGGCTTTTATATGGTTGTTGCCAACCCTCAACGTAGTTGCACTAATACAGTTCCATCTATTTACTGTGCAGACAGCCATAGGAGTCATTGCTTTAATTCAATAATGTCTTGACTGTTGGGCTGAAACCAACAGCAATGATTTAAAAAATTGTTGCTCCTGCCAGTTGTGAAGTGACTATTATAACTCAATTTTTGTGTGCAAAAGGATCTGCAAGTGCTCAGACTTCTCAGTTGTTGTTCCTAGTTTATGGGTCAACACAAAGAAGTGCAGGAAAGATCAGACAATGACATGGAGACTTTAAAAGAGGAGTAAAAATGTACAAGGTCCAGGTTCAGCATTCAGACCAACAAAATCGTGAATAAGAGAACTACACACTGTAATCTGATGATTAATGATTGGTGCTCTGGCTGATAAAGTTCATTATGTTGGCTGCAGTAATATTTACCCAATTGTCCTGGAAAAAAAAGTCATTATAGTGGTGCCATTAACTTTGAAAAAACTGAAAAAAAAAAATCAGTTGACCTTCTTACTTGAATAAAAAAACAATGGCTGTTGTTTCCTGATATGAGGACGGTATTATTTTGGTAGATTTTATGGAGTTTGATTCAAAATTTACAGCTGAAAGCTAGAGCAAAATGCCCACAAAACTCAGATATGCCATCCTAATCAACGGCGTGAGAAACTATTGTCTGAGGTAGCCCTCCTCCACAACAGTACAAGTCCCCATGCCACTGACGTTTTGAGCATTGGCCCTACAGACCCAACTTAGCACCCAGTGACTGTTATTTCTTGCATTTGAATCTGTGGCTTGGTGGACAACAGTTTGAAGATTATGAAGAAGGCAACACCACTGTTGTCAACTGGTTAAATTTCGCACTGTAGAACTCCTTTGTAGATAAGTTGAAGATGCCAGCACAGTATTACAAGTCACTGGAAGTGAATGACAATGGTAAAGTTAAGTAGGTTTGTAGGAAACTAAAGCTACCAATAAAAACTTTTTCTAAAGAATTTTTTCTCCAAACAGTTTTTATTTTTGGACTACTACTCATTCCATGTTGGCATATCAATAATATTATGAAAAGGATAGACATTACAAACAACTGTTGCACATAAGCTTTCAATGAAGCCAACACACACACACACACACACACACACACACACACACACACACGTTTGTGGGTTAGAGGTGTGCTTCATTGTGTGAATGTGTATGTTTTTTCTGTTTCTGAAGTAGGCTTAGCTAAAAGCTTATATGTCAATAGTCTTATTGTCGTGCCTGTTAAAACTTAGAGTGTCATTTTTGCGCTGAGTAGCAACCTATCCTTTTCATAATATGATGAAATTTTTTTAGGCATAGACTTCTTCCTGTGTTTGGGAGAAAATTTCTTTTAAAGCCTCTTTTCATGCTTGTGTAATTACATGTGAAAATGATATTCATAATATAACCATGATTGTCTCATTTGGTAGATTTATTTATTTATTATTATTATTTATTCATCTGTAGACAATAAATACTCTATGGGTGTTGCCCAAAAGTACATGTAAATTTATGGGAAACAATTTAAGGAAAAGGAACATACAAAATTTTACATTAAGTAGTACAAAGAATAATAGCAAAAAATGTAAAAGAATAATACTTGGTCATACAAGACACAGTAATACAACTTTTTATACATGTATACTAACAGTATTATACCTGCATAGTCTGTTTGCCCTAAGGTTTTACTTTTGTCTTCCCAAAACAGGAAGCCCTTACATTCACTACAATAATTCAGTAAAGATTTTACCACACTCAACAGCTGTCCATCAGATATATAACAGAAACTTTAGGGGATGAAAGACAGTGTTTTCAGTTTTGCCTTACTATAAACATTATCAGAATTATGTAGTGGCCTAAAGAGTCATTTACTGAGTAAAAACATTGTTCAAGTAGAAATTCTTTAAATGCTACTTTAAATCTGTTTTCATCTTCTAATTTCCTGATGTTGGCTGACAGTCTGTTGTAGAGTGTTGTACCAATATGGGACACATGCCTTTGTGTGTGTGTTCTTTTTGTTCGCTGAATATGGAGTGCTGTGTTGTTTCGGGTATTGTAGTTATGCAAGTTGGCATTTGTCTGAAAATCTGCAAGGTGGGCCCTAACATAAAACACTTTTGTGTGTGTGTCTGATTTGTTTTAGATGCCAAGTGGTGGAACCCCAAAATATTATTCTGTATGTTGCAAGAGACTGAAAATAGCCAAAATATGCCATCCTGGTACCTTCTGCAGTACAAACATTTGCAATAATTACAAACATTTGCAATAATTTTAAGAGCAAAACAGGCTGAGTTGAGTTTCTGCACAAGTTTCTTTAGACGGTCATTAAAATTAAGATTTTCTTCTACATGAATTCTCAGCAATGTTGTTGATGCCACTCTATCTATAGCCTTGTCACCCAACAACAGATCAAGTTTTACATTTTGACATATTTTCCCAAACTGCATATAATTTGTTTTATTTGTATTTAATGTCAACCAGTTTGCATTGAACCAAGTGTGTACATTCTTTATTATTTGATCAGTAGTTGTTTGCAGCATTTGGTTTGGTGCACCTATTAGCACACTAGTGTCATCTGCGAATAATATTGCCTTTGCTGCTCCATCTGAAGTGTGAATGTCATTTATGTAGGCAAGAAACAACAAGGGACCTAGAATATTGCCTTGCGACACTCCTGTGTCCACTTTTTTGCATATGATACCAAATTTATTTTGTGGTTGTAGTAATCTGACATCAGTTCAATAAAAAATCTGTTATTTATTTCTTTCCATCATTCATAGTTGTAATATGGAAAGGGTAGGTTGCTACTCACCATATAGAGAAGGCATTGAGTTGCAGACAGACACAATGAAATATACTGCTAAAATATTAATGCTTTAGGACAAATTCCTACTACTACAATAGAAAACAAATTCACATTCACACAAGCACAAATCACACACACACACATGGCCACCTTCTCAGGTCCCTAGAGCCTGACAGCAACTATGTCTGATAGAACATCAATTTAGATTAGATTAGATTAATTATTCATTCCATAGATCCACAAAAGAGGGGATCCTCCTGGATGTGGAACATGTAAGATAAACACATTACAAAAATATAATTAGGAAAACTTGAGTTTCATTTATTTTAATGATCCTCAGTCAATAAACAGTAAAATTATGTAAATGAATTAAAATTAAACTTCTGATATTTACTGGTTTAATACTGACATCTGCTTTCATTAAATCCATCATTCACACAGTAGCTAGTTACGTGGCTATTGCAACCAATTATTGCCAAAAATTAAAGTAAATTATTCATTTCAATGATCCTCAATTAAGAACAGTCAAATTATGTACAAGATTTAAAATTAAACTTCCATTATTTACAGACTTAAGACTTTCATCTGCTTTCCATACATCCATCATTCACACAGTAGGTAGTTACTTGGCTGTTACAACCAAGTATCGTCAAAAATTCAAGTACAATAAATTTTCATTAAAATGGTCTACTGCACTTGTTGAGAAATCAGGGATAGGTGGTGGTGGTGGTGGTGGTGGTGGTGGTGGGGGAAGGGCATTAAGTTGGGGGAGGAGGGTAGGGATGAAGGATACAGCTGGGGGAAGTTGTTAGTGCTGAGTGGCAGAGTATGCGGGGACATTGTGGAGACAGGATAAGGCTGTCAGGTTCAACAACTTCCCAGTGCTGCATCTAACAGCCTTAGCCTGTCACCACAAAGTCCCTGCACACTCCCCCAGGCAGCACTAACATATTCCCCCACCTGTACCTAGTATCCCTCTTGTTCCTCACCTCATGCCTTTTCATGACCCCCACCACCCATCCCCAATGGACGCAGTCGCAGTTAGGCTGTAGCACACCAAGACAGTGGCAATGTGTGTGTGTGTTTTCTACTACAGGAGGAGGACTCAGTCCGAAATTTTTAATATTTTAGCAATCTTTTTCATTCTGCCTGTTTGCGACTCAGTGCCTCCTGTCTATGTTGAGTAGCATTTAAAGTTGTCAAAACAGGAAGGAACCTATCAATACCCACAGATACACTAGATAGGCAAAAAATAGCATTAACATAAGTTTTAGAGCTGTCAGTTCCATTTATTAAGTCAGAGTGGCATTTAGGGATATTTGGGAAAGTACAGGAAAAATGTAAAAACTGTTGTAGTCATTTGGAAGTATGAATCAGTGCAGGAACAAGCCATGGGAAGTGATTTGAAAAAGCTGTAGGCTTTTGTAGCTAAGATTCAGAAGAGGAACAGACACATAAAGAATTTAATGTTTTGTCGATATTGGTGTGGTGTTCATTGAGCACTGACTTATTGTGACAGGGATAGTGGGAGGAATCAGTGTTGCCATCTTGCTGTAATCAATCCAGCTTTTGTCGGATATAGTTCATGAAATTACAGAAAGTTTAAATAAGAATGGCCAGGAAGGCTTAATGCCAAATTGGAATGTGGTGTATTAAGCAGTGAATCATTCAACAATAAGATTTAGATCACCATTAGATTAAAATTATAATAAAAATTGTAGGTGGGATATAAAAAAGGAAATAAGTAAGAAGCATAGACAATCATTTGTGAGTGAGAGCAAGACTGCTACTGCTTTCTTTTGGTGATGATGCCTGACTTGTGTACAGCTGTGCTATGCAAATGGAACTTTATATATACATATGCATATATGTATGCATAATGTTTTGAAACTCTGTTTCTATATTCTGTTTATTCACCTTCTGTTTTTTTCTAATTTTCTCTTTCATTCAAATAAAGAAACAACTGTTTGTGAACAAAAGATGTTAAATACCTGTTCAGTTTGTGTTTCTGTTTGTATGCTTGTTATAGTCCCTTAGCATGTTATAAGTAGCCAGTCTTCTCCATTACTACATACCTTCATGTTGTTCTTTGGTGTTTTGAGCCACCTATAAAATACTGTATTAGTACCCAAAATTGCTTTCCATTAATGTTAAATTGACAAATAAGAGCATAGCGTGATACTTGTACGGAAAAGTGTGATATTGTCTCCAAGTATGTTCTAAAATCCAGAGTATTGTGTGTTGAAATTCTTTAGTACTGGCATTTAAAAGTTTTAATTATATTGCTCTATAGCTTGATAATGCTGCAGAAGCAACAGTCTGTGAATTAAATTGATAAAGAATAGGTTCTCATATGTAACTAACTGTCTATTAGATTTTTGAAGTCACCTGTAATGGAAAATATTTTTGTCAATAAACTTTTCAGAGTGGGGTAAAAAGCAAGTACCTCCCAGCAGAAAGAAACTGTGTACCATTATCTGGTCTTACTTGATCGTGAACTTTGGTTCCTTTTACTGTTGGCAACATAGACCTTAATGTGAATATTATCACTTTCCTCTCTTCAGTATATTTATATGACACAGGGTCATAATCAAACCCAGTTGACTCTCCACAGAAGATGTTTAGAAGTCTCAACACAGTGCAACATAAATAATCTACAGCTTTCTTTTTATAGTGAGTGTAGACCGGGCTAAAAAATGATTTGTCATTTTCTGTGATTATCCTCTGATAATATTTATATTTTTTCTCCTATTAGTGAACTATTAAGTAATGATAGGTAATTGTTATTCAAAGCAGATGTGTAAGCAAATAATATTAAAAACTTCAGTTTTACTGTGCTTTTGGCGCCAGTTGCATCCTGGAGGGAAAAAAAGAAATCAGCAAAATAGAGTGGCACAGGATATCGTTAGTATTATTCTGCTTTTGCGGGATGAAACATTTCAGTAGCGTAAAATATGATTACTGGAAAAAATACTGCGAATTGTTGTGATCTAAGAACAATACCTTTTTTTTGTACTAGGGCATATGTCGTGAAGTGGATGCTAGGCGTGAAGATATGAAATGGCTGGTGCAGACACTTGATGCATTGGTTGCACATTGTTCAGATGAAGAAGGTTTAGCAGAGCAACGCCAATTGGAGCAGCTTATATCACGATACAAGACTCTAATACCTAACATTGAACTGACAATGATTAAGACTGATGTATACTACAAGTGCTACACTTACAGGAAAGAAGTTCGTGAGGTAAGTCTATTAGAGGTAGTGCTGTGTTACCTTTACAGTTTTATGTACTCATCTGACAAGGATATTTCTGTGACACCACATATTTTTAATACTTTTAAGTAATTATATAGTGTGAGATGGAAATTTGGCCTGGCTATTTACTTTTTTCTGCTGATAGGGGATTTTATAATTAATATTTTGTATGAATGAGCCAATTTAGGATTGTAGAGTTCTCATAAGAGTTGGTTGACATTCCTCTGTGCCCACATTTCCTTCATTCTTTTGTTGTGAGACTGTTTTCTTAGACCAAAATGTTCTGGTCTTCTTCTTCCTCTTCAATTTTTCCTGTGATGATCTTGCTATTGTTTGTCTTTATATCAAAAAGTTCGTTCTGCTCAGTATTGTCTTGTGTGATCTTTGCCAGTCTTCATCATTTTTTTTTTATTTCTGTGTGTGTGCTATACTCCTCTTTAGATTCAACTGTTTTTCTTGTATGTTCATCTGGTTTTTTTCTATTGGTATGGTTGTAAAAATTTTATGCGAAGATTCTAATGCTGCAGGAAATGTTTGTATACTATTTGGTCTTTTGTGAGCTGCTTAGCCATGACATAGTCTTCTGTACATCAGTGTTTCAGGTCTGCTTTCCTGTTCCAAGTAAGAGTTTCTGAAGCATAATGATATTCTAGTTTATTGATAGACTGTAATATTTCAGTTTTGTCCCTTTAGAGATGCACCTCTGATTGTACATATTTTGACTGAGACAGTATGCCATTTTCAGTTTTTAGCTTGTCTTTTCAATTACATTTTCTTGAATTTATTTCACTGAGACACTTAACCTGTTGGACTCACTTGATTATGCTGCTTTTTTTGTGTACTTTGGCGCTTGCAAGTAATATATGAGGTGTGATCAAAAAGTAAAAGGAATTTTTTAATTTTATGGACTTTATACACCCAATTGTCATTTTTTAATCTCATTGGTACTCATGTTTCTGATGTACATTTGCATTTTCAGCTGTTTCATATTGTTGACAGCTGAGAATGTTACCGTATTTACTCGAATCTAAGCTGCGCTCAAATCTAAGCCGCACCTGAAAAATGAGACTCGAAATAAAGGGGAAAAAAAATTCCCGAATCTAAGCCGCACCTGAAATATGAGACTCGAAATTCAAGACAAGAGAAAAGTTTTAGGCCACACCTCCAAATCGAAACAAAGTTGGTCCATTGTAATATGAGACACAATTTAGGTCGAATGAATGACGATACAGCTACAATAGTTTGGTTCGAGTCGTAAACTTAGCAGTTAAGTTTTACCAGGAAGCCATTGCTACGCATCAGGTGCTCCGTCCGTATTTATACGGGCACCCTTCCTTTTTCACGTGCTTCGTCTGGTTTGAATCGATTGCTTATTTTGCTTTGATCTGATAAGTGCCGTTTTCTTTGTTATAGGTGTTTACGTCACTCTAAGCTGCATTACTGTACTGTGTCATGCATTGTTTGTCGCATTCGGATAGTGCGTGTTTACTGCCTGTCGCCCTCGCGGCATAACTTGCTTTTGTGTGCGCTTCCCCCGCTTACAATTTTTTTTTATTAAAAAGAGAGGAATTGTTTCATTAGCGAAACAACGGCAAGAAACTGCTATTTGATGTTACTTACACTGCTGCTTTCTTTGATAATTATCAACAAGAACCAAATACTAGACTGCGTATGATAGAGCATGTTCTGAACGAGAGTTAGGCGCAAAATTTTCTCCGTTTGAAAATCTTTGTGGCCATTCTTTAGTACATCAAATTCTGCACTTAAATTAGAGTCATCTTCGATTTAAATATCTAGTCAGTTGCCGTGCTTCATTTCTGACTGTATCACTATTAGGCATAAGAATAATACGAATATGAACATGACACGATATGTATATTCTTCCGTGTTTGCTGTTGTCTCACTCTAGTTTCGTAGTTTATTAGGCAGACAGGATTTAAATGAGATAGCAGCAAACACGAAAGAGTACATGGCAAAATGTTTATATTCGTATTATTCTTATGGTGGAGAGAATACTGCATGTGATTCACATTTCATCAGGTTCCTATTAGCAACCACCCCTTCTCACAGGTAGGAAAAAATTCAGAACGGACAGTTGGCCATATTGACAAACATCCCAAACAGTTTTGCCACTCGGATTTTCGCAGCACATTGAAATTCTGCTACATTCGAAGATGAACAATACTGGATTTGTATTTACTTATGAAAATGCAGTGGTGGAAACTCGGGGCGGAGAAAAAAAGCTCGTCTTCCACATTTTTTTTAAAAAATTTATTTACTGACACAGAGGTTTTGGCGCCAGTATTTATCTTTGTGCCTACAAAGCATGCCTGTGTAGCACTACATATATTCGACGGCAGAAATTAGTTGCGGCGGCACCTACCAACATTTTTCAGAACTTCCGCTTGCTTTGCACACGATTCTAAGCCACAGGCAGTTTTTTGGATTACAAAAACCGAAAAAAAAGTGCAGCTTAGATTCGAGTAAATATGGTATACATGTTTTTTTTAGATCTCAACAAATTTTACCTTTAAAAAAGATTGCCAAACAATTTTCAATAAATTTTACTTGAAAAATAGAATAAAGTGCAGTACTGCATTTGAAATGTTGACTGTGGCTTTTGACAAATCTGCTATGACTAAGACATGAGTTTACAAAACATTTCAAAGAGGATCGAGAAGACATTTAAGACTATGATCACCCTGGATGCCCTGGCATGTCAATTACTGATGGCAATGTGGAAGGAGTAAAAAAGGTGGTTCTGGAAAATCACTAAATCACTGTCATAGAGATTGCTGATGATGTCTGCATATCCTTTCGTCATGCAAAGCAATTTTTTTGGACTTTCAGGCATGAAACATGTAGCAGCATAGTTTGTTCTGAAAATGTTGAATTTTGACCAAAAATGACACCAAGTAGACATTGCTCAGGAATTTCTGATTGAAAATAACAATGATCCAGGACTTCTAAAGAAGGTTATTAAAGGTGATGGAACATGGATATATTTGTTTGATGTGGAAACCAGTCATCCCAAAGGTGGACTGTGAGTTGTTGCCTTATGGACATATGGTCAATAAGGAATACTACCTGCATGAATCAATCTGAAGAAAACAACAAGAACTGTGGCAAAACTACTCGTGGAAATTCCGTCACAATAATCCTCCCACTCACATCTCAATGCTTGTTTGTGACTTTTTCACAAGGGGGAAAAAAACCATTGCTTAACCTCAGCCACTGTATTCACTGGACATGGCCCACTGCGACCATCTATTCCCAAAGCTGAAAGGGTGTTGTTTTGAAGGGACTTAAGTTGATGTTGATGAATAAATAAAGAAAAACAAAAATTCCTGTTACTTCTTGATCACACTTCATATTCTATCTTTCCAAATGAAACCTGCAAACTTACTTTCTCTGCAGTGTATTTTAAGAGTTCAGTCTGTTTTGTGTCTGTTGTCATGAGTAAAGACAGGAAAATCAAGGTTTTATTATTTATGTGCTATTATTATTGAGGGACAATAATTGTTATCCTAACTAGTCTCAAGACTAAGATCTAACAATTTTTTCACATGGTCGTCTGTGTTTATTATGAAATAAATATTGATCCTTTTATATTGTGTACTGATATATATTTTGCATATCGGTTATTTAATATAAAAATGAGTATTATAAAATACATTTTCTTTTTTTGATTCAGGTATGTAGTTTACTACAGAAAGTGAAAGAAACTTCACAAACAGGTCCACATCCAGAAACACTGGATTCTGTAGTTGCATTGGTTCGACAACAAGAATCTGCTGTAACACAGTTGGATCAACAGCGTCCTAACATCATGAGCATGCTGCAGCGAGGCAAGGATCTGGCACGTGATGTGAATGCTCCTCATTTTATAAAGCCAGAAGTAATTGGCTTAGAGTCTAGCTGGAATGAAGCCTATGCACAAACAGTTGAAAAACTGAAAAAACTGAAAGGTGTGTATTGTGAACAGACTTTAATTTTTTCTTAAACTATTTACTATCATTGGTATTAATCCCACTTCAAACATGGCAATTAAAGAACTTACAACCTGTTATTAAATAATGCTTGGCCTTCCTTAATTGCAGAGAGTTATACCAGATTAAGATTAAGCATTAAGTTTATAATTTTGGATGTTGATGAGAAGAACTCTTATTCAGCAAAGGTACTTCTGAAAGTAGCAAAATATGTTACAGATACAACGAAAGCAAAGGAAAAAATTCTCAAGTAAAACAAGACAACTGTTAAACTGGAGTCATGAGTTTCAAGAAACAATAATAAGGGCATAGTTGAGAATGGTGAATTAAACAAAACAAAAACTGTTGGACATGTCTTTGACAGAATGTGAGAAGATCGATTAAAATTGGTTTAGAGAAACAATTGTAAACATTAAGAAATGAAGAAAACAACAAAGGAATTTGTTTCTTCATCACATATCATAAGTTAAGATGGCACAGTAGTTAACAACAGAGGAGAAATGGCACAAGAATTGAATGAATTTTCAAAAAGGGGTATATAGTTTGACATAAAACTGAAAGACAAATATGAATTATGAAAATAACAACATTTTGGAAGTAATGGCAAATGAAGCCATTTGTAGTATGAAAAAAGGAAAAGTGACAGGAGATGATAGTGTTTGCATAGAAATGGTGAAAACTGAAGGTGCTCACAAAAATATTTACAGAATATGTGCAGAGTAAGACAGTTCTCCAAAACTAGAACAATGGTGCAATTATTCTGCAGACAAGACACAAAAAACAGTAGACTAATCAGCTCCCCCTCCAAGATGAAGAAAATATTCACAAAAATAATCACCAACAGCATAAGAGGAAAAGGTGTTGGCTTTTAGTCAAGTAAAGAATAAGCTTGCTGTAGAAGTGTGTGTGTCTATGTTTCTTTTTCTTTTTTTCCCTTTTTTATATTTTTTATTTACAAAACGAGAGAAGCTGCATTTAAAGAGGACTGCTATGATTTGTTAGGGTTATAAGGAAGCTGTAAAGGCAGTCTGTCACATCCAGCAGTGCCAGTGCCTGATATGCAGTTATTCAAAGATAGCACTCAGATAAACTTTTCCATAATAGTATAAATCTGAATCCATTGGAGTATGGTTGATGGGATGGTATTCCATTATTCAGTTTCATCAGGCCTTTATTCGTTTGGCATGCGGATATATGGAAAAGTGACCATTGTAGAGAAGTGACCACTGTAGAGAGCACTGAATGCTGAAGTTTGAGACAGTGATTTGAGAGCAGCAACTGTAGTAGGTAGTTAAGCCTTAAATTTATTCTGCATATGACATACAACTGAGATTTTGTAATTTTTCTTATTATAGTATGTATATTTTGGATCCTTGTCTCCCACTCTAGAAATTCGCATTATATACATCTCCAGCCACTGGCTAGGACTGGATGGTGGTCACACTTTTGCTTTGATACACTTCAAAGTAATCAAGAACCATGAGAGTAACAATATAGTATTTGATATTTGCTCATAGTGTTTGTTTGTGTGAAGTTGTGACAGGTGTAATTGTAAGCAGTCTACCACAGATGATGTTGCACTATTAAGAACAGACCATACCCCCTCTTTTTTATTTTGGTTCATATAATAAGACAAGACAAAAAAGAAGAGAAACTGGGAAATCTCATTAACCCATTGTGCATGCGCTTATTAACATTTAAAATAATTCATGATTGAATTTTGTCTGCAGGAACACAGGCTGTGTGGAGTGGATACAAGGAGCAGAAAGATGAGATTGTAAACCTTCTCGAGAAAGCTGAAGCAGAATTGAAAAAGGTGGGAACCGGTGGCATAGACAGCAAGCAGTTGGTGTCAGAACTACAAGCCAAACAAGAACTAAGTGTTGCATTACGTAAAGCCACTGAAGAAATGTTACGCAGGTTACGTGATCTTTGTTCCTCACTTGAAACCCTCACAGCACCGGAGAGGCGGCCACTGTTACAAAAAGAGGCAAGTACATTGAGGCTGAAGAATGAATAGTTTCAGACAGCAGTTTCAGTTAAACAGCTTAAGGCTTGAATATATACAAGTAATCCACCTGTATGCTTTACTGAAGTTCTTTAATCGTGACTGTTTTGTATTCAAAATTGCTGCAACAAACTTCACTTGTTAGAAATGCAGGGCGAGTCAAAAAGGACTTTACAACTTTGGAATGATACAAAAATTTATCGAGATAACTTACAGAATCAGTTGATGTATCATTTTGTAGCAAACAACCTCAAGTTCTATTCATTTGGTGCATGTGTACTACCATCAGAAGTGCCACCGTACAGCACATTTAAAATGGCTACTTTCACTGGTGTGGAGTGTGCCCGCTGTGTATTTTGGTCTGATGAAACAAACTCTGTAACAACTGTTCAGCATAAATTTCACACTGAATATGCTACCAGTAAGACAGTCCATCACGTCATTTCCTCATGGAAATTCGAGGTTTCCCCGATGATCACTTTCCAGTTTGGTGGATTGGCCATGAAGGGCCAATCGTATAGTCACCTTACTCCCGAGATTTGACACCACTGGATTTCTTTCTCTGGGGTTTCATTAAAGACTGTGTGTATATTGCTCCACTACCAAACAATTTAGCCAATCTAAAAAATCGAACCTACACTCCCATTGCACAAGCTACACCCGATTTGCTGCAGTGAGTGTGGGAAACTTTTGATTACCAGTGGGATTGAACCAAAATGACATTTGACACTTTTATGTGAAACTTGAGGTTGTTTGCTACAAAATGACACATCTACCAATTCTGTAAGTTATCTCAATAAATTTCTATCTCATGCGAAGTTGTAAAGGACCTTTTCACTCACCCTGTGCCTATGGCCTTCTTATGGATAGATGAAGGAACTGCACCAACTGGCGAAATGAGAATACCTAATAGTAATGTGAAAAATTAATATTTTCAATTTTTGCATTTAGACTTTTGGTAGGGAACAAGGTCATAACAGGAGGAAAGTGAAAGGTAGGACAGAAATGGGAAAGTTATGTAGAACTTTGATTTAAGATAGAAGTTTCAGGTATATGGTTATGGAAGCCATACACTATTGGCACCAGAGGATTCCTGATAAATTAATGATAACTTGAAATTTTGTTTCTTCTTTCGCGGCTCTGTTAACTGTCCTGACATATTTTTCCAGTTTCAAAGTAAATAAAGCTCATTACTTCTTCTCATACATTTATAATTCATTTTTCAACTGGGTTTTGTTTGTTTGTAATTTAGTTTAACTGTATGTGGTTGTTGTTTAATTGTAGAGACTAGGAAGTTGTAGGAAACAGGAAATCTAAAAAAAAAAAAAAAAAACACCAGGTAAGAATGGGCAATGGAAACATGTTGTAAAAGATGGAAGAACAGAGAAAACAGAAAAATATGGAGATTAGAGAAGCAAAAATGATGTATAGAAAATTGAATAATAAATTAAGAAGAGAAACAGAACATGCAAGAAAGAAATAGATGAAAATAAGATAGAGAAAATGAAGAAAGAGAAAAAGTAAGAAATGAGGTACAGATTAGCTAGTGAGGTAGTTTTTGAAAGTAGGAAAAGGAAGATTAATATGGAAAGCAAAAGAAAGGATGGCATGATAACCATAGAACCACAATACATGTTATATAGACAGTGAGAAGGTTACAGTTTTGCATGAGATGAATCAACGATTAAGCAGTTCAAATAGTCAAGAAGAAGTGAATGTGCTAGATGATGAAAAAGTACCTGATACTTGGTATTAAGAGGTGCAAAAAGTGCTAAATGTGATGAAAAATAGGAAAGTGTGTAGAATCAAACAATGGAAAATCCAGGATGGAATAATGACAATATTATGGAAAGGGTAGACCGCAGTTTTGTTGCAGAATGTTTGTTTTTATGTTAATTTATTTTGTCGCATTTTAATATATCATGCAGTGTTTTGAATTTTCTCTTTAACAAAGCCAAAATTACATTGTTCGCCCAAAATACAAAAATACGTCCGATCACATCAGAGGCATGTTTACTACTACTTCACTGCGGTAATAACAATATTCTAAAGGGTTTACAATATTTCTTGACAAATGAATTTCTACTAATTTTGATTATTATTTCATAAACAAATCCAGAAATAAACATAATAAACAATACTATTTTGCATAATTAATAATAGAAATTTTAAGTGTGCCAAATAATTTGTAATTTCAAATGTTTGAAAAAAAATAATTTTAACTGTACATTCAGAACTAGTATTTATGGATTATAACATCCAAAATAATAATTCCTATTCATAAATTTTAGCTTGAAACGTAACATATTGTGTATAAAATTATGTGTAACTTTTCAGAAAAACAGCTGAGATAATACTGACATGTCCAAAATTCGAAAATGTTACTGGTATCGACTACTACTATTGAGGAAAAATAGTTCTAGAGGAGGATGTCCTTTTACAATATCCTCCTCATATAATTTGGAAGCAATATGTTTACAATATTTTGTGGGCTATAGTACTATAAGGTTTGCCAATTGGTGTACAAAATGATGCCAAAAGCTAGAATACACATGTATAAAAGTATCTGATACATAACATATTTCAGGAAATGTAAGAAAAATATCTACTACTTAAGTCATAATCTATACATGTATGAGGATATGGCATTCACATTTTCAGATCCGTGGAACATTCTATCTCAACACAAATGATACAAAGTCAAAACTACAATATTGTAACACTAAACTATAGAAATAAGTGCAGAAGCTATGTAAATTACTAGAATTACAAATTGCAAGTGTACATTTATAAAGTCACACCTTCAAAATCATCAGAAGAGAAGAACAAAATTCAGAGCCTAAGTATACGATGAGTAAGCCAACTCAAAAAACTGACAACAGCAGGTACAGTCCAGAAGAATACACTTAGTCACAAGTAGGAGTGTAGCACAAAATCGATCAGCCACTGAAACCAGAGTATGTATGGATATGTTGACTCTTGAAAGGAGAAAATAATGAAGAAATATGAGGGCCTATGCTTATGATGTGGGAATCAACCCATGAATCCAAACTGCACCAGGTACACACCAGCAGAAATGTTTCGACACAACAGAATGAACAAAGTTCGTAATCATATATCAATAAGTTCCGTCATAAGGAATAATTAGAGGAAGCATCTAGCCTCAATCAATAGTTTGCACACTCTCCTTTTGAGTACACACGCACAGTTGCGATGACCAGAGGTATCCAAAACAGAGTTAAGCATAAGTTTGCACGCAACTCAAGTTCCAATGAGATAAAATAATGAAGTACTCAGGATAAATACAGGAAATCAGAGTTATAAATAGCTTTGAATGATGACATAACTGATTAGTTTGAGGACGAAAATCAGTGTGTGAAATCAGAAATGTATACATCTTGTTATGCAGTCTATACTCAACTTATGAGGACAAGTGCTCTACCATCTGAGCTACCCAAGCATGACTCACGACCACCCCTCACAGTTTTAATTCCAGCAGTACCTCGTCTTTGCACAGGAACGCCAAAGGTCTCAAGTTTGAGTCTCAGTCCAGCACACAGTTTTAATCTGCCAGGAAGTTTCACATCAGCTCACACTCCACTATAGAGTGTAAATTTCATTATGAAATATCTCCCAGGCTGTGGCTAAGCCATGTCTCCACAATACCCTTTCTTCCAGGAGTGCTAGTTGTGCAAGGTCTGCAGGAGAGCTTCTGTGAAGTTGGAAAGGTAGTAGATGAGGTGCTGGTGGAATTAAAGCTGTGAGGGCAGATCGTGAGTCGTGATTAGGTAGTTCAGCTGGTAGAGCACTTGTCCGCAAAATGCAAAGGTCCCAAGTCTCGGTCTGGCTCACCAGTTTCAACCTGCCAGGAAGTTTCATATTAGCGCACACTTTGCTGCAGAAAGTAAATTTCATTCTGTATCTTTTTCTTAATATTGTTACATTCCATCCTGGACTTTCCATTGTTTGATTAATCATATTGTTAAAGTGTATAGAATTGCCAATTTGTGATTCGCGAGCAGAAGCGATGAAGAGTGTGGAAGATAGGAGGAATAGAGAGAGAGAGAGAGAGAGAGAGAGAGAGAGAGAGAGAGAGAGAGAGAGAGAGAGTCTATATTTGTAATGAGATATATTAGACAGTAGAATGGGTAGAGGACATAATCATAACAGTAATGATTGCATATTTATGGTGAGTGAATCCTAACTCATGAATCAGTAGGTAAGAATTATGTTGAATATCCAACTGCCATAAATGTTCATCTTAGATGAAATAGAATGTGATGAGTTCCTTAGATTTTAGGAATAGTGATTTTGAAATTAATTTAATTTGAATGGAATTGTTCACCATATGATTAATGTGCATGAACTAAATGACCTCAGCACGGCCATTGCAGAAGGAAAAGTTATCTAACTGATTACATCTGCATGTACAGGTCACAGAAATTGAGAGGCGCCTCCAGGTAACCCTTGAGACGGTACAAGAGCGTGTTGTGGTATTGGAACAGTTCCGAGCTCAGTGGACACAATTCCAATCACAGCTGGGTGAGCTGCGATCTTGGACACAAGAAGCAGCACCTAAACAGCTGGAACAATTGCAGGCAGCAGATGTTGGCCCTGAGGAGCGACTCACCAGGGCTCAGGCCCTTCAAGGGCAATTGAATGAGAAGGCTGCTGCCCTCGAACTTCTTGCAACTGAAGCATCACAACTACTGAAAGGTTTGCAGTGTGGGGTCATAAAACTTATTTATGTTTGTTTTTCATTATACCTGTTCTTCTAAGATTTGGTAAGAACTTGTAGCATCAACTCTTAATATTAATTGTGGGTGATTCTTTGAGAAAGTATTGTTCTTTGGAAAGTGTAGGATTTTCATTTCAAGCTCTGCATTCTCAAACATTTCCTCTTGTCCAAAATCCTCTTTGCTTCAGTGTAGGATGAATTTTTTATAATATTTGGTGATTTTTGTTTTATGAGCTTTAGACTATGGTCGAAGGGATATTTCTTTACCTAACATTTTATCTTCCAATGCTAGAGACAACACCAGAGGCTATAACAACCTAAAAACCACTCGCAAGCTCAGCAAGCCGATCTGTTTGTAAGTACCCATGCAACGGTCATTTCTTGGAGTCATCAGACAACTGCCGAACATCTCAGAGTTACGCCAATGTATGTTATGGAATTTGTAGTGAGGAAGAGTTGACACTGTTAGTTTCACCAAGCATTACAGTCCACAACTTGTCTATTTCAATCCTTCTTCTTTTCTATGTAAGTTGTTTTGGTGCTTTTGAATTTCTATGGCCTCTTTGTACATCCCAGCATAGTGATGAGTAGATCTTGATAAAACCATAGTATCAGAGAAATGAATTTGGTAGTGCCCTGGTCCCAGTGTATTATCTGTTATTCCCAATATATCCGTGTTGCCTAGATGACAACTGCTCTTGTGTTCCTTAAGGTGAGTGTTAATGTTTCTTTTTGTAGTAAATAATATGTACATTTGACAGCATGTGCAGGTGATTTTTCTGTACTCCTGCTGTGGCAAGCAGCGTTCAAATATTCACCATTCGCAGTTTTCCACTTATAACTGGCTCCCATGTCCTGCCTCAGATACATGATGAGCAAACACTTTGAAAAATGATGTCACATTTGACAATGTGATCACATTAGACCAAAAAGGATACATGGAGCGGTAACTTAAATATTCCTTTAGGAGTGACAACCTCATTCTACTAATAGCCTATATATGGATATGATTGGTCTTCCGGGAAATTTGAGAAGTTCTGTGCCAGCCTCGATCAGGCATTGGCTGAATAAACTGCACTGGAAAGGAAGGGAAGTTGACCCTTCCATGTTGTTGTTGTTGTTGTCTTCAGTCCTGAGACTGGTTTGATGCAGCTCTCCATGCTACTCTATCCTGTGCAAGCTGCTTCATCCCCCAGTACCTACTGCAACCTACATCCTTCTGAATCTGCTTAGTGTACTCATCTCTCGGTCTCCCTCTACGATTTTTACCCTCCACGCTGCCCTCCAATGCTAAATTTGTGATCCCTTGATGCCTCAAAACATGTCCTACCAACCGATCCCTTCTTCTAGTCAAGCTGTGCCACAAACTTCTCTTCTCCCCAATCCTATTCAATACCTCCTCATTAGTTACGTGATCTATCCACCTTATCTTCAGTATTCTTCTGTAGCACCACATTTCGAAAGCTTCTATTCTCTTCTTGTCCAAACTAGTTATCGTCCATGTTTCACTTCCATACATGGCTACACTCCAAACAAATACTTTCAGAAACGACTTCCTGATACATAAATCTATATTCGATGTTAACAAATTTCTCTTCTTCAGAAACGCTTTCCTTGCCATTGCCAGTCTACATTTTATATCCTCTCTACTTCGACCATCATCAGTTATTTTACTTCCTAAATAGCAGAACTCCTTTACTACTTTAAGTGTCTCATTTCCTAATCTAATTCCCTCAGCATCACCCGATTTAATTTGACTACATTCCATTATCCTCGTTTTGCTTTTGTTAATGTTCATCTTATATCCTCCTTTCAAGACACTGTCCATTCCGTTCAACTGCTCTTCCAAGTCCTTTGCCGTCTCTGACAGAATTACAATGTCATCGGCGAACCTCAAGGTTTTTACTTCGTCTCCATGAATTTTAATACCTACTCCAAATTTTTCTTTTGTTTCCTTTACTGCTTGCTCAATATACAGATTGAATAACATCGGGGAGAGGCTACAACCCTGTCTCACTCCTTTCCCAACCACTGCTTCCCTTTCATGCCCCTCGACTCTTATTACTGCCATCTGGTTTCTGTACAAATTATAAATAGCCTTTCGCTCCCTGTATTTTACCCCTTCCACCTTTAGAATTTGAAAAAGAGTACTCCAGTCAACATTGTCAAAAGCTTTCTCTAAGTCTACAAATGCTAGAAACGTAGGTTTGCCTTTTCTTAATCTTTCTTCTAAGATAAGTCGTAAGGTCAGTATTGCCTCACGTGTTCCAACATTTCGACGGAATCCAAACTGATCCTCCCCGAGGTCTGCATCTACCAGTTTTTCCATTCGTCTGTAAAGAATTCGCGTTAGTATTTTGCAGCCGTGGCTTATTAAACTGATAGTTCGGTAATTTTCACATCTGTCAGCACCTGCTTTCTTTGGGATTGGAATTATTATATTCTTCTTGAAGTCTGAGGGTATTTCGCCTGTCTCATACATCTTGCTCACCAGCTGGTAGAGTTTTGTCATGACTGGCTCTCCCAAGGCCGTCAGTAGTTCTAATGGAATGTTGTCTACTCCGGGGGCCTTGTTTCGACTCAGGTCTTTCAGTGCTCTGTCAAACTCTTCACGCAGTATCGTATCTCCCATTTCGTCTTCATCTACATCCTCTTCTATTTCCATAATATTGTCCTCAAGTACATCGCCCTTGTATAAACCTTCTATATACTCCTTCCACCTTTCCCTTCCATGTATATAACTAATTTAATTAATTATGACTGATGGTGTGATATTTATCAAAAGATAACGTTAATCTCAAGAGAACTATTAGGAGTTGTATATATAGCTGTACACCATATATTATCACTTAGACAGTTATTCAATCTCTATATTGAGCAAGCAGTGAAGGAAACAAAAGAAAAATTCGGAGTAGGTATTAAAATCCATGGAGAAGAAATAAAAACTTTGAGGTTCGCCGATGACATTGTAATTCTGTCAGAGACAGCAAAGGACTTGGAAGAGCAGTTGAATGGAATAGACAGTGTCTTGAAATGAGGGTATGAGATGAACATCAACAAAAGCAAAACAAGGATAATGGAATGTAGTCGAATTAAGTTGGGTGATGCTGAGGGAGTTAGATTAGGAAATGAGACACTTAAAGTAGTAAAGGAATTTTGCTATTTGGGGAGCAAAATAACTGATGATGCTCGAAGTAGAGAGGATATAAAATGTAGGCTGGCAATGCCAAGGAAAGTGTTTCTGAAGAAGAGAAATTTGTTAACATTGAGTATAGATTTAAGTGTCAGGAAGTCATTTCTGAAAGTATTTGTATAGAGTGTAGCCATGTATGGAAGTGAAATATGGATCATAAATAGTTTGGACAAGAAGAGAATAGAAGCTTTCGAAATGTGGTGCTACAGAAGAATGCTGAAGATTAGATGGGTAGATCACATAACTAATGAGGAAGTATTGAATAGGATATTGGGGAGAAGAGAAGTTTGTGGCACAACTTGACTAGAAGAAGGGATCAGTTGGTAGGACATGTGTTGAGGCATCAAGGGATCACCAATTTAGTATTGGAGTGCAGCGTGGAGGGTAAAAATCATAGAGGGAGACCAAGAGATGAATACACTAAGCAGATTCAGAAGGATGTAGGTTGCAGTAGGTACTGGGAGATGAAGAAGCTTCCACAGGATAGAGTAGCATGGAGAGCTGCATCAAACCAGTCTCAGGACTGAAGCCTACAACAACAACAACAACAATGACAGTTTATTGTCATGATATTTGTGTTTTAATACCTCTAAAGTTAATATTTTAATGTCACTTACTTACATCAAGGGTGTGCATGGGACAGCACACTGATTTGTTATTGGCCTAAGAAACACAACAGGGGAACAATCTGATAGTTGTTACACAATGATTTTATTAATTGTAAAATATTTATTTGAAAAATAAAATTTCCTTTCCTTACACTCAGATGATGCAGAGAATGTCGAAGCTGCAGTTCTGCAGACTGATGTGAAGCAACTACAGAATGCGGTAGCAGCATTACAGAGGGCTGCAGAAGCACAGTTGTCTGCCGTTGGCCGTGACCTTGTCATCTGGAAAGAGTATCGCAGTGGACTGCAATCAATCAAACCATGGGTGGAGCAGGCTGAAGTCAAAGTCAGCATGGGCATAGCGAAGCCAGCCACTATAGAAGAAGCCAAGCAAATGAGGCAGGAAGCAAAGGTAAATACATAGCTAATACAAACTACTAATTTTGTGCTTATGCTATGTGGTTACAGCAGTTAGAATATTGTGAATGTTCACTCTGTCTGTGTACTCAGTTGTCATGATTCATTTACTTTTTCTGAAGTCATAAAACATTTTTAAATTCATCTGAAATTCAATGGCCTATTATAATATACAAATGCGCCAATGTGGTGCTTTTATATTAAAAGGGCATTGTTGGTTGTGTTACTATATGCACACTCAGAGGAGTCTCTTGGTGAGGTGGTTGATGGGAGTTCTTGAATCGAAAGCAACTGAAAGTGTTGAACAGGTTTGGCTGATTTTTGGTCACTACTGGAGTACCTATCAGACTAAACTGTGTTTGGTTCATCTTACATGCACAGAAATAACATGATTTCAAACTCAATTTCTTTTTTATTGATTCAGCTACTCTCGTGAGCTATGTCACAAAGTCATCTTAGAGTGCACATATTATAATGTTAAACATTTGTGTGCTTTGTTCAGCTCATCTTTGCAAAAATTCAAATAGCATGAACAAATTTCATTCCAAACTTACCTTTAATTGTCTTCATTAGTTGTGTTTGCACTTTACAATCATAATTTATTTGCAGAAAAGAATTCTACTCATTGCTCGTGTATCAGTTTACGGAGAAGAAACAAATATAGTTAATGCCTGCATATGCTAAATAATTGTGTATTTTCCTTTATAAATATCAAAAAGCTAAAAGACAGAAAACTTAGGAAAACATCTTTCTGCCAAAGAAATAAATATACACTGTCACCTTACCCCATCACTTTACCCCATTGCTATCAACAAAAAGTCTGTTTTTTTTTTGTGCCAGTTGATGTGAAAGATGGAAAAAGTCATTCTTCTCCCACTGCCAAGGTTGCCCATACAGGGGACAAGGAAGGCCCTCTCAACCCCCAAAACCCCACTTCCACCCCAGATCTCAGTAAAAAGAAAAAGTCTAGCAAAGACAGGTGTTTTTCTTTTAAGAAAATGGTTTAAAAATCTTTATTTCACAAGCTTGTAACAGAATTGGAACTAAAACATTTTTATGGCTACTTAAAAGCCATCATTCGTCTTCCAAACTACACACATCAAAAAAAGTTTTGCGTTACCTCAGTTCTGAGAGTTCCGGAACCTGTACAGAAAATTGGAATTGAGATCAACATAAACATCATTTCTGCCCTTTTTATTGCTCATGAAAAGCACACATTGCATGTTGTACCAGTATACAGTGAGACCTTCAGAGGGGGTGGTTCAAATTTCTGTACACACCAGTACCTCTAATACCCAGCAGCACATCCTCTTGTATTGATGCATGCCTGTACTCATCATGGCATCTATGCAGAAGTTCATCAAGGCACTGTTGGTCCAGATTGTCCCACTTCTCAATGGCGATTTGGCGTAGATCCCTCAGAGTGTTGGTGGGTCACGCCATCCATAAACAGCTTTTTTCAATCTACCTCAGGGATGTTCAATATGGTTCATGTTTGGAGAATGTGCTGGCCACTTTAGTTGAGTAATGTCGTTGTCCTGAAGGAAGTCATTCACAAGATGTGCTTGATGGGGGCATGAATTGTCACCCTTGAAGACAAATGCCTCGCCAATATGCTGCCAAAATGGTTGCACTATCAGTTGGAATATGGCATTCAAGTACCGTACAGCCATTACATGGCCTTCTATGACAACCAGTGGAGTATATTGGCCCCAGATAATTCCACCCCAAAACAGCAGGAAACCTCCACTTTTCTGCACTTGCTGGACAGTGTTTTTAAGGTGTTCAGCCTGACTGGGTTACCTCCAAACACATCTCGGATGATTGCCTGGTTGAAGGCATGTGTGACATTCATCGGTGAAGAGAATGTGATGCCAATCCTGAGCGGGTCTGTCAGCATGTGGTTGGGCCATCTGTACCACACTGCATGGTGTCGTGGTTTGCAAAGATGGACCTCACCATGGACGTTGGGAGTGAAGTTGCACATCATGCAGCCATTGCGCACAGTTTGAGTCATAACATGACATCCTGTGGCTGCACAAAAAGCACTACTCAACATGGTGGCATTGCTGTGTGGGCTCCTCCGAACTATAATCTGTAGGTGCAGTCATCCACTGCAGCAGTAGCCCTTGGGCAGCCTGAGCAAGGCATGTCATCGACAGTTCCTGTCTCTCTGTATCTCCTTCATGTCCGAACAACATCGCTTTAGTTCACTCCGAGAGGCCTGGACACTTCCCTGGTTGAGAGCCCTTCACGACATATTGCGGATGCGATCAAACCGTGGTATTGACCATCTAGGCATGGGTGAACTACAGACAACACAATCCGTGTACATTCTTCCTGATGTAATGAATGGAACTGATCAGCTGTTGGACTCCCTCCGTCTAATAGGTGCTGCTCATGCATGGTTGTTTACATCTTTGGGCGGGTTTAGTGACATCTCTGAACAGTTATTGGGACTGTGTCTGTGATACAATGTCCACAGTCAATGTCTGTCTTCAGGAGTTCTGGGAACCAGGGAGATATCAAAAAAAATTTTTGATGTGTGTATTGAAAATACTCCATGCTCCCAGGTCTAGGCCCAACCCCCTCTCCATAAAACTATCGTATGGGTGCCATTGCTATGACATAATTATCAATTCCATAAGTAAGAAAATAATATTCACCTTTGAGTTAATAACAAACGAATGTGGACACAGTGAATAACTACATTTGTTGACTAATTAGATCTGTCCTTCACCTCTTATATATCACAACATGAATAGTCATTAACAACTGTTGGAACAAATACATTCATGTACTGAAGAACTAAAGAAACTGGTACACCTTCAATTATCATGTACTGCCCCTGTGGGCATGCGGAAGTGCTGCAACATGACATGGCAAGAACTAATGTCTGAAGTAGTGCTGGAGGTAAATGACACCATGAATCCTGCAGGGCTGTCTGTAAATCTGTAATAGTACTAGGCGGTGGAGATCTCTTCCGAACAACACATTGCAAGGCATTCCAGATATGCTCAATAATGTTCATGTTTGGTGGCCAGTGGAAGTGTTTAAACTCAGAAGAGTGTTACTGGAGCCAGTCTGTAGCAATTCTGGATGTTTGGGGTGTCACATTGTTCTGCTGGAATTGCCCAAGTCCGTCGGAATGCACAATGGACATGAATGGATGCAGGTGACCAGACAGCCTGCTTACATTTTGTCACCTGTCAGAGTCATGTCTAGACATATCGGGAGTCCCATATCACTCCAGCTGCACAAGCCTCACACCAGTACAGAGCCCCCATCGGTTTGAACAGTGCCCTGCTGACATGCATGGTCCATGGATTCATGAGGTTGCCTCCATACTGTACACATCCATCCGCTCAATACAATTTGAAACAAGACTCATCTGACCAGGCAACATGTATCCAGTCATCAACAGACCAATGTAGGTGTTGATGGGTCCATGAGAGGTGTAAAACTTTGTGTCGTGCAGTCATCAATGGTACACTAGTAGGCCTTTGGCTCCAAAAGCCCATATCAGTGATGTTTTGTTGAATGGTTTGTATGCTGACACTTGTTGATGGCCCAGCATTGAAACCTGCAGCAATTTGCGCAAGAGGTGCACTTCTGTCATGTTGAATGATTCTCTTCAGTTGTCATTGATCCCATTCTTGCAGGATATTTTTCCAGTCGCAGCAGTGTTGGAGATTTGATGTTTTACCGGGTTCTTGATATTCATGGTATACTCAGGAAATGGTCATATGGGAAAATCCTCACTTCATTGCTACCTCAGAGATGCTGTGTCTCATTGCTTTTGTGCCAGCTGTAACACCACATTCAAACTCACTTAAATCGTAATAACCTGCCATTGTAGTAGCAGTAACCGATCTAACAACTTTGCTAGGCACTTGTCTTATATAGGCATTGCCGACCGCAGTGCCATATTCAGCCTGTTTACATATCTCTGTATTTGAATACGCATGCCTATATTAATTTCTTTGGCACTTCAACGTATATAATGACATGTAATTTTTGTAAGTTATTTCCTAAGTACCTGTTGGTGCAAAAAGTACCAAAATTGACAGTATGTGTGTAATTAAACTGTAGTTACATTTGTTGTTGTTTTCACAATTCATTAGTAAGTTTGAGTTTGATGATTTGTTCCTGATTATATGTCAAAATTTGCAGGTATTTGAAGTAGAGTGCGAGCAAAAATTGAGTCAGTTGCAAGGTGTAGCATCTCTGGGTCAGCAGTTGCCAGGTGGACGTGGCGCTGATGAACTCGATAGTGTTCGCTCTCGATGGTCAGCTGTTCATAATGCTGTTGTTTCTTGGGGTGGCAAGATGGACAAGGTGGTTGAAGCTTGGCAAGAACTTGATGCCCGTGCAAAACCAATCGAACAGTGGTTACAAAAGGCTGAGAAGGGAGTGCTTCACACTGAAGTTGACGTTGTAACACCAGAAGCTGACAGACTTGAAAACCAACTAGCAGAGCTGAAGGTACATGTTGTCACAGAGTAATTACTCTGTAATTAAAATAAAGTAAAACAAAATGTAGAATCCCGATGTTAATACGTGACCAAATGTAAATCAAACTTTCCATTGTTATTTATTGTTGTCATAATTAACATTTGCCCCACATCTTGATCACATTGTAAAGTCATCACATTAGTAATATACTTACTAATAGTATTTATAGAATGTTAATTCTGTCTAGTCTGCCTTAATTTGAGGGACTGTAAACTTTGAAAATGCAAGTAAATTTTAGTGGAAAACATGTTTTGCTTGTATTTTTCAGGCTCTGAACAAGGAAATCTCTGAGAATCAAGCACAGTTGATCGTTCTCACACAAATGACTGATAGTGTTGCACAAGGGCTTTCACTAGAAGGTGCCTCTGCCCTGAAAGGTCGTGTAGCAGAAATGAAAGCAAAAATCACAATCCTGGGAGATAATGCAAGACAAAAAATCAATGTGTTATCTGATGTTATACTTGCAAGGTGAGGTTTTATAAGAGTATGCTCTGTGTTACTGATTCACCAAATGAGGTGATGAAGTGGCTAATACACTAAAATAATGTTTGGCAATATTTGACTTCTTATCAGCATCTGGCCATCTTCCATTTGGTTCCCCATGTTTTCTCTAAATGGTATTAGATTAATGAGGTACTTACAAAGAAGCATAGTCATTTTTCTGCTTCATTCTTGTCCATCTGAATGTGAGGTAGTGCTCCATTGTTAATACGTTGATGTCATTAGAAAGCAAAAGCTGATCTTTATTCTTCTTTATCCAGTTACTAAAAAAATGAAAAGATAAGTAGAGAAAACAGTCAGGAATAACTATCCTACATCAACAGTGATTTGTGATTGCTGTCAGAACAAGAGTGATTCTGTTAATAAATTGAAAATTCCATATAGTAAATGACTACATGTTAGTAAAACAATAGGATTGGCCAAGAATAAAAAGAAGACATGGTGTAACGAAGTGTGTGAACAAGCACTAGAACAGAGAGCTCAGAAATGGAGGAAGTGGAGATGCTGAAAAAAAGAATAACACCTAGAATGTTTCAGAAAACAAAAAAAAGAAACATTAAAAGTAACTTGGTAAATCAAAAGAATCTTTCAAAAAAATCTCAGCTTATAAAAGCACAAGAAAATTTCACCAAAAATAGTACTAGTAGTTTTACCAAACTTTAAAACACCAATTTTAAAGTGTATCAACCACCAAGTATGTGTCCTCTCTGTTAGCTGAGTGGTTAGTGTGTCTGATTCCCATGCAGTGGGCCTGTGTCCGATTCCTGGCCAAGTTGACCATTTTCTCCAATCAGAAATTGGGTGTTGTATTGTCCTCATTATCATTTCATCATTATCAGCACATAAGTTGCCTAACATGGTATCAGCTGGAAAGATTTGTAACTTGGTGTCGAATTTCCTCAGGTGGGGGACTCTCGGTCATCAGTCTCAAAGATGAAAATGGCAAAATAAGATTAAATCAATGAAAATTCTGAAATGTTAGCAAAAACTTTTCACAAGCTCTTAAACTGTACAGTTCCAGTGGTTAAATTAAACAATGGAAAATCCAGGATGGAATGTAACAATATTACAGGAGGAAAGTTGCTACTCACCATATAGTGGAGATGCTGAGTCGCGATAGGCGCAACAAAAAGATTCACACAATTATAGCTCTTGGCCATTAAGGCCTTTGTCAGCAATAGACACACATACACACACGCACACACACTCTCACAGCAACACAACTTACACAAGTCTGCAGTCTCAGACAACTGAAACCACACTGCGAGCAGCAGCACCAGTGCATGATGGGAGTGGCAACTGGGTGGGAGTAAGGAGGAGGTGGGGGCGGGGAGGGGGAGGGACATTATGGTGGGGGTGGCAGACAGTGAAGTGTTGCAGTTTAGACGGAGGGTCTCACTGAAGCCTTCACTGACTAATTATCCTCCCAACCTTGGACGAAAACAGATCTTTCCAGTCTCCCACCACCTCCCAAAGTCCCACAGTCCTGCCACAGAGGAGCATTCCCCTCGTAATTCAGTACCATCCAGGACTGGAGCAACTGAATTACATTCTCCACCAGGGTTTTGATTACCTCTCGCTGTGCCTTGAAATGAGAAATGTCCTGCCCACTATCCTTTCCACCCCTCCTACAGTGGTATTCCGCCGTCCACCGAACCTACACAATATCCTCGTCCATCCTTACACAACCCCTGCTTCCAATCCCTCACCCCTGTAGTAAACCTAGATGCAAGACCTGTCCTTTACATCCTCCTACCACCACCTACTCCAGGCTGGTCACTAACATCACCTATCCCATCAAACGCAGGGCTACCTGTCAAACCAGTCGTGATTTGCAAGCTAAGCTGCAACCACTGTGCTGCATTCTGTGTAGGCAAGACAACCAACAAGCTGTCTGTCCACATGAATGGCCACCGACAAACTGTGGCCAAAAAAAACAAGTGGACCACCCTGTTGTTGAACACGCTGCCAAACATGAAATCCCTCATCTCAATGATTACACCACAGCCTGTGCCATATGGATCCTTCCCACCAACACCAGCTTTTCTGAATTGTCCAGGTGGGAACTTTCCCTGCAATACATCCTACATTTCCGTAACGCTCCTGGCCTCAACCTTTGTTATTCACTGTCCTCACCCATCCAGTCGCCTCCCTGTTTCCATTCCACCACTACCGTCATTTCACCGCCATATCCAGTCTTTTAATTTACTTTATTTTTCTCTCCTTTCCACTATTTATGCCCCCTCCCCCCAATCCCCACCTTCTCTCCTGCCCTCTGTCTAAACTGCAGTACTTCACTGTCCCAGTTGCCACTTCCATCATGCACTGGTGCTGCTGCTCACAGTGTGGTTTCAGTTGTCCGAGACTGCAGACGTGTGTGCAAGTTGCATTTGCGTGAGTGTATGTGTGCGAGTGTGAATGTGTGTCTATTGCTGACAAAGGCATTAATGACCGAAAGCTATAATTGTATGGATCTTTTTGTTGTGCCTATTGTGACTCAGCATCTCCACTATATGGTGAGTAGCAACTTTCCTCCTATAATATTGTTATGTTTCATTCTGGATTTTCCATTGTTTAATTTAACTGCTGGAACTGTACAGTTTAAGAGCCTGTCAAAAGATTTTGCTAATATTTCAGAATTTTCCTTGATTTAATCCTATTGTTACATCAGTTAAATTAGAATATTTTCCACTACTGGTATCATATAAACTTTAGGAAGATTTATCGTCAACAGAGTTAGAAATTCATGAAGCCATCAAAACACTCAAAAACAGCTAAGCAAGAGGTAAAGACTTCGTTACAGCAGAGTCATTGAAATGGTCAGAACTAGGGATGAAAAGGGAGACAGTGTATCAGCAGTTAAGGGGAAATGTACGTTCTAACAGTTGCAGATAAAATATTATCAAGAACAGGAGCTAGTGGGGACCAAGGCCAAGGATACTGTGTGACTAAAGAATGTACTGGAAAAACACTTCATATCTTTGCAGTTAGGAGAAACTGGTGTTGGGATGGAGGGTCAAGAGAGCACAGGTTGTGAAGCAACTAATAAGTCAATCATAATGAAAACAGTGGCACACTCTGCCACCTGGTGATCTACCATGGCCATGGTAACAGTTTGGCAGTAACTATTATGTTGAGTGGACAGCTGCTCGTTAGTTTTTTTCACATAAGACACATGGTGTAGTGGAGTTGATATATGATTCGGCTGGATTAGAATGTTCAAGTTTCCACTTGGATCTTTCACATGGATATCATCCATGCAGCAATGGATTCAAAATAGAAATTTCACAAGAACAAACCATACCAGTTTGTAGATTAGGTGGGTGGCCAGAATATAACTTTTGGTGAAATGGGAAGGATTTTGCCAAGGATGCTCTTCATTTCAGAGTACAATGAAAGATAGTTAAAGCAGGTAGAAGATGTGGTTCAACTGTTTCAGTCTAGGTAAACAGGGGATGCATCTTTACAAGCTGATTAATGAGTGTGATTAGGACAATATGGTAGATGGGATCTGTTTGTAGACCGATCGAGGTTGGTTATTGCTTTCTGTGTCTTGGCTTCCTGGGTGAAGGTTTTCCCATCACTATGTATGTGTACTCCGCAGGTTACAAGACTGTAAGTACTGTGCAAGGGAGATCTCCTTGTGTGGAAGGGATGGCATCTATGAAAGTGGAGATATTGCTGGTAGCTGATAGGTTTGACATGGATGGAGTGTTTGATAGAATGAACGGAAAGGCTGAGTTTGTAATCCAGGAAGATGGCATGTTGAGTTGAATTGGTTCGAGTGAAATGGTTGGGAAAGAAAATGTTAAACATACATTTGATTGCTTTGGTTCCAAAATATAATCCTAATTACAGGTACTGTTTTTTAAACAAGTCATCTTCAGATCCAAAAATCAGGCGAAGAAGAAAATCCCTATTTGTAAATGGTCATAAATAGGGATAATTTAAAAGAATTAAAAGTCAACATACAATAAAAAACTAGTTACAACAGATAAAATGTCCCAAGTACTGTAAGCATGTGCTTTATCATCACTGCTACTGTCTGTGACTATATACTACCTTCAAAAGGAGGCACCTATGTATCTGCTAGAGAGAGAGCAAAGGCTAGCATAGTTCTATGATGAAATTTATTGCATAATGAAGTTGCAGATGTGGTCAAAGAATAGATCTAAGAAGATTACTTAGAAATGAGAATTATTGTTTGTAAACAAAACAAATATATGTTTAAGTGAACATTCAGAGCTCATGTTCCACAACATGACTATGTCAAACATTATATATTAAAAATAAAAGTTGAATTTGTGGAGGAATGGGGCAGATTGTCTTGCTTTTGTTCTAGATGATGAAGACACTGACTTATTTTACCTTTTGACTCATTTTTGTAGTGGATTCGCAAAAGAATGAAAATACAACCCAGGATTTTACTAAATCTTGACACTGATGAAGATTATTGTTCTGATTGAAATCCACAATATAAAATATTTTTATCAAAAAACCTACAGTTAATTAAAGATAATCTTTATTCCAGAATTCAAAATTTTAGCATCATGTTTAAATAGATTGCCTCAATTGCACATGTGAGATTAACTAAATTTTGTCCACCCCCCCCCCCTCCCCCCCCACACACACACACAGAGAAAGAAAGAGAGAGAGAGAGAGGGGGGGGGGGAGGAGGGGCTGTGTGTGCAAACTTGCATTTGTAGCAATTGTATACTCAGAGAAAGTATTTGACAACATTGACTGGAATACACTGAAATTCTGGAGGTCATGGGGGTAAAATACAGCGAAAGGCTATTTAGAACTTGCACAGAACCCAGATGACAGTTGTAAGAATCGAGGAGTGTGGAAGGGAAGGAGTGGTTGAGAAGGGAGTGAGACAGGTTGTAGCCTATCCCTGATGTTATTCAATCTGTACACTGAGCAAGCAGTAAAGGAAACCAAAGGTAAATTTGGGGTAGGAATTGAAGTCCAGGGAGATGGAATAAAAGCTTTGAGGTTTGTCAATGACACTGTAATTCTGTAAGAGACAGCAAAGGACTTGGAAGGGCAGTTGTATGGAATGGATAGTGCTTTGAAAGGAAAATATAAAATGAACATTGAAAAAAGCAAAATAAGGACAATGGAATGTAGTCGAATTAAATCAAGTGATGCTAAGGGAATTAGATTAGGAAACAAGACATTTAGAGTAGTAAATGATTTTTGTTAGGCAGCAAAATAACTGATGATGGCTGAAGAGGAGAAGGTATAAAATGTAAACTGGCAGTGGGAAGAAAAGTATTTCAGAAGAAGAGAAATTTATTAACATCGTATGTAGATTTAAGGGTTATGAAGTCTTCCTTGAATTTATAAGAGTGTAGCAATGTATAGAAGTGAAACGTGGATGATGAGTGGTTTGGACAAGAAGAGAAGCTTTTGAGAGTGGTGCTACCAAAGGATGCTGAAGATTAGGTGGGTAGATTACATAACTAATTGAGGAGATTCTGAACAGAAATGGGGGGAAACAAAATTTCTGGAACAACTGGACGAGAAGAAGGGATTGGGTGACAAGACACATTCTGCGACATCAAGGGATCACCTATTTAGCATGGGGGGTGGGGAGTCCGGTGGTAAAAATTGTAGAGGGAGACCAAGAGATGAAACAGTAAACAGATTCAGAAGAATGTAACATGCAGTACTTGTTTGGAGATTTGGATATGAAGAGACTTGCACAGGATAGAATAGCAAGGCACTAACTGTGGTAGTTCAATTTTGAACATTTTCTACTTTTTCAACTTTTGTCTCACTTGCAAGTTAGTTTCATTTACCTCCAAGGTGTTGTCAACCACCATAGAGTTATCTACATACTCCTAATATCTAACGTGTACACTCATGAAGACCATAAAAATGTACATATGTATTTATAGATTCTGTCATGCAATGCAAACTGAAACTGAAATTCAGTAACATTCTTAGCATGATGAGCATTCTAGAGTTGTAGAGCATATTGATTCTAGATTATGTTGAGAGGCAAGCAGAGCTAGATGCCTACTATGGCTAGTTGTGACATCCCTCTTTCGTTAGTGAAAATGCTTTTTATTGTTTAATTTCTCATGAATTTTCTTTTAGAGTAGAATTACTGGAGTGAAATATATTACATAGTTAAGTGAACCATTTCCTGCACAATTTATACATATATCATTGATTTCTGTTACATCTTTATTGGACATTGCAGACAAGAGCTCCAGGGTAGGATGTCAGACTTCATGCACTGGATAAATGACTTAGAAGCTGGAGCATCTCAGGTTGAGGAAGTCAGTCCTACCAAAATAGAATCCAGCCTGCAGACAGTCCATGCTCTGCTCCAAGAACATTCAGACAGACAACCTACATTTAATTCACTATATTCTGAGGTCAAGAAGATGCCAGAAAGTGAAGCAACAGCAGTGAGTGAGACATACTCGCAACTTAGTACAAAATATCAGGTGAGCTTCGCATGAGAAATTTTAGTTCCTCGTATTCTACCTTAATTTTTTCCTTTTTCTCAAAATCGGAGCAATAATAAAGTTTTTGTTTGTTTGCCTATTTTCATAGTATTCACTTGTGATGGGTTTTGCTACTTTATTCTCTGTTTTCTTCATTATGTGTGACTGTAACTGTATATTTTAATATAAGTGCTGGAACAGTTTCTGTGATTTTCTTTGTTTTGCACAGCTATTTTTAAAATCTCACATGCGTCATCTGGGACAACACTAAGCCATAAATCATAACCTGTCATAGACCCATTCTTTGACATAACAGCAGAGCTTGATCTGGTTATTCTTATCATTTAAAGATAGTGGAGTCATTAACTATTTTATCTAGGCTTAGCCAGAAGTTTTGCCCCACTTAATGTCTTTCACATTTGGCCAAATGTTATATGTGGGAAGGAGAATGTGATATCAAACCATATTTTGAGTTTGAACTCCAGTTCACCTTTCCAAAAGTGTCTCATTGAGTCATTTCTGAGGTTGTAAAAATGGAAGGGCAAAACACATGCCATAGATTCATGCCTACGGTAGCATTACAGGGCTCATACAAGTTCTCAGGTTGCTAAATAGTTGATTTTTTTTTAGATTGTCCAATGTTGTTCATCATACTGTGTAATGTTCTGCAATTGCCTGTAGTAGCTGTTTGTTTAATGGATACGTGATCCAATTACTCAAACAAATGTGATTGAGTAATATTACTATTATTTTGTTGTTATTGTTATTCCTGTGTCAGAAACATCATTTTATACATTTAAATATTACAGTAAATCACAAAATGTAAATTACTATGCTTTTCACCAATACTTTACAACACTGAGAGTGTACTACATTACCTGAAATAGTTTGTTTTCAGTCCAAGATGCAGAATAAGTTGACTATTGGAGCATACATGTCATGGTTTGCTGTTTGTCATACATGCACTTGGTGCTATCAAAAGTGACGTAGCACCATCATTATTGTGGCCTTGAATCTGTCCACTCCTATTCTGTCTGATCCAGTTTTCATTGGAGAATTCCATAACTTTCATCTGTCCTTGTGTGTTGAGAAACTTGGGTTTCCACAACTGTATTTTTTTCTATTCCAGGTGATCAGATAGTTTTTGTGATGTTCACAGGAGCCTTTCTTAAAGTCTGGTCAATGAACTGAAGTCACATGCCTACTTTTAGTGAACAAAGTACTGAACAAAGTACTTACATTAAGAGAATGGGACATTTAAGATAGCCAAGTGCCTTGTTACCAACACGTAGACAACTGCATCATTATCCTAAGGCTGCAGAGGCCTCATTCCATTAAGGAAACCATTTACTAATTTTTCCGCTCCTTATTCACAGACATTTCTTTGTAAATACTACATGGAACTTTCTGGGCAAGTTGATGCATCCTGTTACTTCAAGTAGGCTTCAAACTGGCTCTCTCTAGCCTGCAGTATTGGTGAAGGCCAAATTTGTGTGTTTTTTTGGCATAAGATGATGAGTACCAAATTTTCAACAGAGTAGTAGAGGACCATTGCTGAGGTACGGATAATCTATGATGGACTGTCCACTGTGATACAGCCAATTATCACAGCAAGTTGTTTTGTGTGAAGACCATCAGTTTGCAATTAATGTAGTGCTTCTCAAAACTGAATGCCTTCAAGTCAGATATATTGGCATCTGCAATGTAGAAACAGTGACTAATAAACAAGGGATGATGGTTTTGGGTAGAGAGATACTAAAGGAAGCATATGTCAGCAATGTTGAGATCAGCTAAAACCACTATAATTGAACAAGGCCCCAGGGCCTGATCAAGTTCCTATCAGATTATGTACAAAATATGCAGCAGAGTTAGCTTCTGTTTGAACCATAATGTAATATAATACCCTCAAACAAAAGACTTTGCCTAATAGTTTGAAGAAACCACAGGTCAAATACATCTTTAAGAAGGGTGGCAGAAGGGAGCCACAAAGTTACCATCTAATATCCTTGACTTATATCTGGTGTAGAATCTTGGAACATTTTCCGAGCTCATACGTAATGTGATATCGTGAACAGAACAGGTTCATCACTGTGGTTATCTTGAATGGAGAGTTATCAACAGATGCAGAAGTAACTCCAAGCTTGCCAAGGGAAAGTGTGTTGGAATCTTTACTGTGCATGTTGTATATTAATGACCTGGCAACCAATGTTAATAGTAATCCCTGAGTTTTCTAATACAATGGAGTTATCTGCAACTGGTAAAAAGCTCCCCAAAACATCACTAAGATCATAAGATTTCAAAGCAGTGGAAAGATTGGCAGCTTGCTGTAAATGTTCAGAAATATAAAATTATGCATGTAACAAAATGGGAAAACATTGTATCATATGACTACAATATAAGTGATACATATTAGGAATCAGTGAACTCATTCAAATACCAGGATGTAAGAAATTGTGAGGAATGTCATCTGGAATGATTACATAGGCTCAGTCAAAGGTAAATCAGGTGGCAGTTTAAAGTTCATTCATAGGATACTGGTTAATGGAATCAGTTTGTAAGGGAGATTTCCCCATAAACCATTTGTGATACATACTGTAACATAGTTCAAGTTTGGGAGATCCATACCAAATAAACAAACACTGTATATTGAAGTATACGTTCAAGGGCAACAGAATGGTCACAAATTTGTATGATCCATGGGTTAGCTGTGCAACTTTAAAATATGTGACAAAGCTGACGATACAGTTGATGATCCCGCCAAATGTGAGGTACACAGTGTTATCTGCTTTTTAAATGCATAAAAAGTTTGACTCATCGAAATTCATAGAGAGATAACTGTGGTTTATGGTAATGTGTTGACTGGAGGATCAATTCGATAGTGGTGTATCATCTTTAATGACGGATGAAAAAATGTTCATGATGAAGATCGCTTGGAAGGTGCACTGTGTTATCTGCTTTTTAAATGCATAAAAAGTTTGACTCATCGAAATTTATAGAGAGATAACTGAGGTTTAGGGTAATGTGATGACTGGAGGATCAGTTAGGTAGTGGTGTATCACCTTTAATGATGGATGAAAAAATGTTCATGGTGAAGATCGCTCGGAATGGCCCACAGTGGTGACTGAAGGACTCAAAGCAAGGACTGAAACAAATATTAAAGAAGATAGGCATTTCACAATTAGTGAACTGCAGTGGCCTGTTGTCAGATGCTTTAACAATTTCACTGTGTCATTAAAAACAAGTGATATGGAATGCAAACTAGTAGAGTCATCCTCCTTCATGACAGTAAACATTCACATACAGCAGGAAGTGATCACGAACTTAAGAAGCCACCAATCAGTGGTTCAACAACTTGGCAGCAACGGAGTATGCAGAAGGCATAGGAAAGCTAGTAAAACGATATGACAAGTGCCTAAAGTTAAACAGTGACTATGTAGAAAAGTAGCTTGGGTATCAAATTGTATGTGGAGTACACTTATGTTTGATTATATCAAATAAAAATTTATGTAGAAAAAAATGTTCTTTAGTTTCTGAATGACCAATATACATTGTACAGTGGGAAGTATCCCCTGCCATGCACTTCACAGTGGTTTGCATAGTATGCGTATGGATTTAGATGAAACATATTCTGATATTGATGATATTTGGTTTCTGGGATGCTCAACTAAATGGTTACCAGTGTCATACAAATGCCCAGTCTTTTCACTGTCCAGTCTCACCACTTTCCTGAATGATGATAAAATGATGAGGTCAACACAAATATGCAGTCCTCAGGTGGAGAAAATCCCCTACCTGACTGGGAGTCGAACCCAGGATCCCAAGATTCAGAGGCAGCAACTGTAGCCACTATACCATGAGCTGTGGACAAATGTATGCTGAGAGTGTTTCTTTCTTCCTGGTTTCTTCTTCAGTTTTCGCGAAATCCATGCTTATGTATTGCCTTTCCATTCAGGAGTAACTAATGAATGGTCCAGTTTGCACTGAATTAACAATGGTCTTTTTTGGGTTATTATTGAAAGGCTTTAGTAGTCTCCATGCTTTGTAATGTCTCTCTTGAAATATAGGCCTTCAATTGTCCTGATCCAGAGATCTAATTTTTGTGCACTTAAGTTTGAAGTGAGGTAATTTGCAGCTTTCATAGTTTCTTCGAACAGGGATTTATATTCCCTAAGCTAGATAGTTATATTTGAGGTGCGGTGTGAGATATATGACGACCATCACCCTAACATTACAGGCATTCTGGAGCAATATTCCACAGCTGCGGTGATATGTAATAAGATTATGGTGCTGGATCTGTGATGGATACTGCAGCATCCAACATCCAAAATGCAACTAGGCCAGCCACATATACTGAAAGTATATCTCCTGTGGAAGATGAGACTCTGGAGTCTCAGGGCTGCAAACAATGTTCATTTGGGCTGTGTAATTAATATTGGGCTGTAGATGTACTTCACACGTTATGTGTTATGATTTTACAGTTGGATAATAGATTAGGTTTATATCCCTCTCGCTGTTTCCCACCATTGAAGTATGCTAGTAGTTTGGTCTTCTGTATGTGTGTAAGTAGTTTTACTTCTGCCCATTCCTGCTGCACAATAGTAGTCATGCCGTGAGTGTTATAACTCCAGATACTACTGTTGTAGTTGCAATCACTGATGATTATCTACATGTGCCGATTCTGGAAATTGAAGGTTTCTTAGTCATAAATTGAGTCCTTAGTGATTTACTTAAAGATCGTAGGAACTTCAATGGTATTATCTTCTGTGAAGGCTGAGGATAGAATATGACCATCAGGATGAATGAAGATGGTACTTCCATATGTATGGCAAAGTCTCTCAATAACTAGCAGCATTACATTTATTTTTCATTGATGCATTTTATTACTTTCATGTTTCTGCTATGTATACTGATCAGCCAGAACATTGTGACCACTTATCTAATAGCTGGTATGTCCACCATTTGTACGGATAACAGTGGTGATGCATAGTGGCATGGAAGCAGTGAGACCTTGGTAGGTCACTGGAGGGCGTTAGCACCACATCTACACACACACAAACAAGTCATCTAATTCCCGTAAATTCTGGGGAGGGGGCAATGAGCTCTAATACCACGTTCAGTGACATCCCAGATACACTACTAGTCATTAAAATTGCTACACCAAGAAGAAATGCAGATGATGAACGGGTATTCATTGGACAGATATATTATACTAGAACTGACATGTGGTTACATTTTCACACAATTTGCTTGCATAGATCCTGAGAAATCAGTACCCAGAACAACCACCTCTGGCCGCAGTAACGGCCATGATATGCCTGGGCATTGAGTCAGACAGAGCTTGGATGGTGTGTACAGGTACAGCTGCCCATGCAGCTTCAACACAATAGCACAGTTCATGAAGAGTAGTGACTGGCGTATTGTGATGAGGCAGTTGCTCGGTCACCATTGACCAGACTTTTCAGTTGGTAAGAGGTCTGGAGAATGTGCTGGCCAGGCCAGCAGTCGAACATTTTCTGTATCCAGAAAGGCCCCTACAGGACCTGCAACATGCGGTCGTACATTATCCTGCTGAAATGTAGGGTTTCGCAGTGATCGAATGAAGGATAGAGCCACGGGTCGTAACACATCTGAAATGTAACGTCCACTGTTCAAAGTGCCGTCAATGCAAACAAGTGGTGACCGAGATGTGTAACCAATGGCACCCCATACCATCATGCCGGGCGATATGGCAGTACAGCGATGACGAATACATGCTTCCGATGTGTGTTCACCGCGATGTCCCCAAACATGGATGCAACCATCATGATGCTGTAAGCAGAACCTGGATTCATCTGAAAAAAATGACGTTTTGCCATTTGTGCACCCAGGATCGTCATTGAGTACACCATCGCAGGCGCTGTTGGGATCCAGCACAGTGTTCCGTATTACCCTCCTGAACCCAATGATTCCATATTCTGCTAACAGTCTTTGGATCTCGACCAATGCAAGCAGCAATGTCGCAATACGATAAACCGCAATCGCGATAGGCTACAATCCGACCTTTATCAAAGTCGGAAACATGATGGTATGCATTTCTCCTTCTTACACGAGGCATCACAACAACGTTTCATGAGGCAATGCCGGTCAACTGCTGTTTGTGTATGAGGAATCAGTTGGAAACTTTCTTCATGTCAGCATGTTGTAGGTGTCGCCACCGGCGCCAATCTTGTGTGAATACTCTGAAAAGCTAATCATTTGCATATCACAGCATCTTCTTCCCATCGGTTAAATTTAGTGTCTGTAGCACGTCATCTTTGTGGTGTAGCAATTTTAATGGCCAGTAGTGTATGCTCGATTTGAGTTCAGATCTGGCCAGCTGGGGAGCCAGCACATAAATGGGAACTTGCTAGTGTTCTTCAAATGACTGCATCACATTCCTGGTCTTGTGACATGGTTAGAGGTCTGCGCGGATAAGAAAAGTGCAATGCGCATCCGCAAGGTCCTAATCCGCAACCGCATATATTTAAGTTTTGAATGAGTAATTAATAGTAATAGACAGTAGTACTTAGAATTATCATATGTAATGACATAGTTATTGTCATGGTGCCATTTCTGCGACAACATGAAATTACAATAAAATGAACAACCTTAGTTGCTTACAACGTTGACATACGCCAACGGGGACAGATGAAAATGTGAGCCCTGACCGGGACTCGAACCCTGGATCTTCTGCTTACATGGCAGACGCTCTAACCATCTGATGAGAGACAGTGGGCAGCTTTGCCACCCAGAGAGCACTTCACAGGCCACACAAAAGACACGGTCACGGAAACGGATTAGGCGTAGGTCTCTTGGGTACAGCTACGTCGGTTATAGCCAGGGACTGAGGACAACAGACATCCGTTCTACCCGGGCCCTGCAAGATTCCAAGAATGTCAACAGACTTGAAGTTTTCAACTAATACTGCAACATACGTCCTGGGCAGATGCCTTGCTCATTATCGGCAGATGACCCGCGGATATTCGCACCGGTCACGATTTTATCCGCCAAGTAACAAATACCGCGGATATATCCGCATCCGCGCAGACCTCTAGACATGGTGCATTATCTTGTTGAAAAATGCCACTGCAATTGGGAAATAGGGTTGTCATGAAGGGGTGTATGTAGTTGCTACCAGTTTACAATACTCCTTGGCTGTCATGGTGCCTTGCATTAGTTCTACTCGACCAATGGAAGCCGATGTGAATGTTCCCCAGAGCATAATGGAGCCACCACCAGACTGTCTCCATCCTGCAGTACAGGTATCAAGTAGCTGTTCCCCTGGAAGATGACCGATTCACACCCTCCCATTGCCAACATGATGAAGGTGTCGAGAATGTCTGGTGCTGATGGTTATATGCTCATTTCACTCATAGTTGCCGATGTCATTGTGTTAACATTGGCACATGCATTGGTCATCAGCTGTGGAGGCCCATTGTTAGGAGTGTTTGGTGCACAGTATGTTCAGACACACTTGTATGCTGCCCAGCATTAAAGTCTGTTGTTAGTTCCACCAGAGTTTGCTGCCTGTCCTGTTTTACCAGTCTGCCTAGCCTAGGACCTCCGACATCTGTAATGAGTTTTGGCCGCCCAGTCACATGATGTCTGGACATGGTTTAACCTTCGTTTCGTCACATACTCACCACAGTGCTCCTTGAACACCCGACAAGTCGTGCAATTTCTGAAATACTCATGCCAAGCTGGTGGACCAGCCAGCCTGTATGTGGTTTTTCAGCATTTCACACATCCACTTGGGTGAATACCAGGCTGGTACCCACACCCTGCCTCAGATAGACATGTAAACATTTAGAAAACATTCTTACACTTTAACATGGGATTCACTCTAGACAGAAGCAGAAGAAGAAGAAGAAGAAGCAGAAGCAGAAGCAATATAAGTTTTATTAAGTGAGCATTTTTGTCCTTTCAACAAATTTACTAAAGACAATTCTCTGTTTATTGTAAAAATATTGTGTACCTTGGCCACAACAATTTAGGTATTCATCAGAGAGGTTCCATGTATCAGTCTGTTATATAAGTCAATAGGTAATACTGTCCAAAAGGAAAAATTTGAAAATTCATTCATAGCTGTAAATCTATTTTATTACTGTTAAGTATTCTGGTTCAGTAACATCTCAGTGATAAATTTCATCTAATTATATTACTTTGACTGCAGGAATTGTCAGAACGTCTTCAGCAAAAGCGAGGCGTGCTTGAGCAGTGGTCAGATTTGATAAGCTGGGCAAATGAGGCAGGTGAGCAGCTCAGTCATATACAGTTCCAGCTAGAAAGTGAAGTAAGTAGTGGGAAAAAGCGTGGTTCAGCAGAGAAGATCGAACAGCTAGCAACTGAACTTGAACCACTACATTCCAAAATTAAATACTGGGCACAAAAAGCACAAGAACTGGACTTAAAAACTCAACAGAGTGGGACTATAGTGCAAGGCCTATCAGCAGAAAAGCATGTTGCTGCACTAAGAGAGCAGCTGGAGCTCATTGAGAGACAACTTGAAGATGCTCGAAATTCAATGCGGCAGGTGAGCTCTTGTTTTTTACTTTCATTGCCCCATCCTTTTTTTCCCCAAAAAGTAATTACTACTAGTGATCTTCGTTGTTACATGATGAAATAATAGTGGTTATTTGTGCACTTCCTTTAACACCTTTCCAGACATTTAATTGGCCGAATTGTTTCATGATGATTAGCCTTTGTTCCCATGATAAAATCTTATTTAATAATATTAAATAAACAAGACTGCAAGTGTCAGAAGTACTAAGTTGACTTATTACTCTTTATTTAAAAAAATATGTTCTCCCATACACAAATATTTTATGACGAGATAGCAGATAATCCTTTACTCCCACAGATCTACAGCTAATGTTATTGAAAAGTTACAGTGTCTCTGGGACCAACACTTTTAACAGTTATTATATGCAAAAGTTATAATTCCAGTTCAGTTGAATTCCTCCTTTTGCCTTCTTGTAAAGATCACTACCAAAAATTGTACTTTTGCTGCTACTGTCATTTCCCTGCTTTCATGTTCAACTCATAAATGGTGTTCAAGGAGCAGGTCTGTTGGTGTTTCTCTGTAAGACCTCAGATAGTCATTTTGCAAGACATGTATGGGTAGGAGTAATATATTGCCTGACGTCTCATTTTACACATTCTGGGAAAACTTCTCTATGGCCAACAATACCTCCCTTGCAGTGTCTGCCACCCAAGTTGATTGAGTATCTCCATCATGTTTACGTGCTTCCTAAATGAACCAGTGATGAAACATATTGATCCTCTTTGGATATTCTCTGTGTCTTCTGTTAATCCTAACTGTTAAATTTCCCAGATTGATGAGCATTATGTAAGAATTAATCAAAAAAGGGTTTTTTAAGGTACCTCTTTTGTTGGTGGATTACATTTCCACACAATTCTTCCAATTAATCTCTCTCTGGCACCTACTTTTTCTACAACCAGTTTTATTGACTACTGCTTCACAGTAAATTTATTCCCCCATGAGGTTTGCTGTAAATAATCCCGGCATTTAATAAGAAGCAATGATGTACACAATTACAATACCAGAAGAAAAAATGACTTTCATTACTCCACACTAAGGTTGTCTTTAGCACAAAAGAGGGTGCAGAATGTTGGAACCAAAATTTGTGATCACTTACTGAGTGATATAAAATGTCTGACAGACAACAAAAAAAAAAAACAGCACCAACTTGTAAATGGTCCACATGTAGCCATATTTACAAAATAATTTGTGATGTGAATATAAAATTGCTCACTACACATCATTAAAATTTTTCATACAAATGATCCATGGAACATGAAGCTAACTAACATGTCCAACCAGGGTTGCCTTTTCTTTGTTTAATGATTTTAGTTGATTTTCTATTCTGTGATCACTTACCGTAACATCCAATGATGGAAAATTCGGAGAGGAATAACAAATAAAGATAGATTGATACTCACCACTTAGAGGAGGTGTTGAGCTGCAAGGCACATTTAAAAGTGCCCGGATGTGACAGTGACCATGTGTGTGTGGGAATGTGTTTGTGTAGGGGATATATATATATATATATATATATATATATATATATATATATATATATATATATATATATATATATATATAATTACATAGCTTATTAAACAGTCTACTTTAAAATGTGCCTGTCTGCTGCTAAATGCATCCTCTTTGTGGCTAGTAACAAGCATTTTTAACTTGTGTTGTTATCTCAGTATCTGTCATTTTCACATTTGTTTGATTGAAACAGAGAATCATATTGCTATCTCTCTCAGTGAAACAATTTCAGAGGGCAGAATTCAGTATTTCCTCTTTCTCTGTTTATCTTCCATTCTGGTGACAATTTGATCACTGAGTGACAGTTGTTTATGTTGTTGTTGTTGTTGTGGTTTTCAGTCCAGAGATTGGTTTGATGCAGCTTCTTCATCTCCAAGTACCTACTGCAACCTACATCCTTCTGAATGTGCTTAGTGTGTTCATTTCTTGGTCTCCCTTTATGATTTTTACCCTCCACGCTGCTCTCCAGCCCTAAATTGGTGATTCCTTGATGCCTCAGAACATGTCCTACCAACCAATCCCTTCTTCTAATCAAGTTGTGCCACAAATACCTCTTCTACCCAACTGTATTCAGTATCTCCTCATTAGTTACATGATCTACCCATCTAATCTTCAGTATTCTTCTGTAGCACCACATTTCAAAAGCTTCTACTGTCTTCTTATCTAAACTATTTATTGTCCATATTTCACTTCCATACATGGCTACACTCCATACAAAGACTTCCTGACACTTCAATTTATACTTTATGTTAACAAACTTCTTCAGAAAAGCTTTCCTTGTTATTGCCAGTCTACATTTTATATCCTCATCATCAGTTATTTTGCTCCCCAAATAGAAAAACTCGTCCACTACCTTAAGTGTCTCATTTCCTAACCTAATTCCCTCAGCATCACCTGATTAAATTTGACTACATTCTGTTATCCTCGTTTCGCTTTTGTTGATGTTCATCTTATATCCTCGTTTACTGTCTCTGACAGAATTACAATGTCATCGGCAAACTTTAAAGTTTTTATTTCTTCTCCGTGGATTTTAATTTCCACTCCAACTTTTTCTTTTGTTTCCTTTACTGCTTACTCAATATATAGATTGAGTAACATCGGAGATAGGCTACAATGCTGTCTCACTCCCTTCCCAACCACTGCTTCCCTCTCATGCCCCTCAACTCTTATAACTGCCATCTGGTTTCTGTACAAATTGTAAATAGCCTTTTGCTCCATGTATTTGACCCTTGCCACCTTCAGAATTTGAAAGAGAGTATTCCAGTCAACATTGTCAAAAGCTTTCTCCAAGTCTACAGGTGCCAGAAATGTACTTTTGCCTTTGCTTAATCTATCTTCTAAGATAAGTTGTAGGGTCAGTATTGCCTCACATGTTCCAACATTTCTATGGAATCCAAACTGATCGTCCCCAATATCGGCTGCTACCAGTTTTTCCATTCATCTGTAAAGAATTCTTGTTAGTATTTTGGAGCCGTGACTTATTAAACTGATAGTTAGGTAATTTTCACATGTGTCAACACCTGCTTTCTTTGGGATTGGAATTATTATATTATTCTCGAAGTCTGAGGGAATTTCGCCTGTCTCATACATCTTGCTAACCAGATGGTAGAGTTTTGTCAAGGCTGGCTCTCCCAAGGCTATCAGTAGTTATAATGGTATGCAGTCTACTCCCGGGGCCTTGTTTCTACTTAGGTCTTTCAGTGCTCTGTCAAACTCTTCATGCAGTATCATATGTCCCATTTCATCTTTATCTGCATCCTCTTCCATTTCCATAATATTGTCCTCAAGAACATTGCTCTTGTGTAGATCCTCTATATACTCCTTCCTCCTTTCAGCTTTCCCTCCTTTGCATAGAACTGGTTCTCCATATGAGGTCTTGATATTCATACAGGTGGTTCTCTTTTCTCTAAAGGTCTCTTTAATTCTCCTGTAGGCAGTATCTATCTTACCCCTAGTGATATATGGCTCTATGTCCTTACATTTATCCTCTAGGCACCCCTGCTTAGCGATTTTGTACTTCCTGTTGAACTCATTTTTGAGACGTTTGTATTCTTTTTTGCTTGCTTCATTTACTGCATTTTTATATTTTCTTCTTTCATCGATTAAATTCAATATTTCTTCTGTTATCCAAGGATTTCTGCTAGCCCTCATCTTTTTACCTACTTGATCCTCTGCTGCCTACACTATTTCATCTCTCAAAGCTACCCATTCTTCTTATATTGTATTTCTTTCCCCCATTCTTGTCAATCATTCTCTAATGCTCTCTCTGACACTCTCTACAACCTTAGGGTCTTTCAGTTTATCCAGGTTCCACCTTCTTAAATTCCCACCTTTTTGCAGTTTCTTCAGTTTTAATCTACAGTTCATAAACAATAGATTGTGGTCAGAGTCCACATCTGCCCCCTGGGAATGTCTTACAATTTAGAACCTTGTTCCTAAATCTCTGTCTTACCATTCCATTATATAATCTATCTGAAACCTTCAAGTGTCTCCAGGCCTCTTTCATGTATACAACCTTCTTTCAAGATTCTTGAACCACATGTTAGCTGTGATTAAGTTTTGCTTTGTGCAAAATTCTACCAAGTGGCTTCCTCTTTCATTCCTTACTCCCATTTCATATTCACCTACTACTTTTCCTTCTCCTCCTTTTCCTACTATCGAATTCCAGTCCCCCGTGACTATTAAATTTTCGTCTCTCTTCACTACCTGAATAATTTATTTTATCTCATCATACAATTTTTCAATCTCTTCGTCATCTGCGGAGCTAGTTTGCATATAAACTTCTACTACTGTGGTAGGCGTGGGCTTCGTGCCTATCTTGGCCACAATAATGTGTTACTATGCTGTTCATAGTAGCTTACTCACACTCCTATTTTTTTAAAATCATTATTAAACCTAGTACCGCATTACCTCTATTTGATTTTGTATTTATAACCCTGTATTCACCTGCCCAGAAGTCTTGTTCCTCCTGCCACCGAACCTTGCTAATTCCCACTATAACAAGGCTTAACCTATCCATTTCCCTTTTTAAATTTTCTAACCTACCTGCCCGATTAAGGGATCTGGCATTCCATGCTCCAATCCGCAGAACACCTGTTTTATTTCTACTGATAACATCGTCCTCCTGAGTAGTCCCTGCCCAGAGAACCGAATTGGGGACTATTTTACCTCCGGAATATTTTACTCAACAGAACTCCATCTTCATTTAACCATACTGTAAAGCTGCATGCCCTTGGAAAAAATTACGGCTGTAGTTTCCCCTTGCTTTCAGCTGTTCACAGTTCCAGCACAGCAAGGCCGTTTTGGTTAATGTTACAAGGACAGATCGGTCAATCATCCAGACTGTTGCCCCTGCAACTACTGAAAAGGCTGCTGTCCCACATGTTTGTCTTGCCTCTCAGCCAATTCCCCTCCATTGTGGTTGCACCTATGATACGGCTATCTGTATTGCTGAGGCGCGAATGCCATCCCACAGACAGCAAGGTCCATGGTTCATAGGTACACAAATGTGAGATTTGGTTATCTGAAGTTCTGATGACAAATAGAAATTTGACTGGTCAAACAACTTTTTGTGTGATAACTCTATGTTCACACAATCTTAAACTATGTTTAATAAGGTTTAAAAATGCAGCCATAACCAATTCTTGATTTCTCTTCCTATTACAGCTGCTAAATGTCTAACATTTTTCAGAGACAAAAGACTGACATTACAGCCTTTCCATCCAAACACTGTAATACTGCGGACAGCGCCAACACACAAGCAATCTCACACAGGAACAACTAATGAGAAGTAATTTGATTGGTAAAGATTTGTACTGCCTGCAAGCTCTTTCTTGGATTATTTACATGTTACAATTTGAACATTTGAGCATTAAATCCATCATTCAGCTACCATCTATTTGTTGACTTGAATAGACATGTGAACTGCTGATGTTCCTGAGTGAATATATAGGCAATTTTTGTGTGTTTACTTACTTTACTGAATCAGAAGGCAAAATTTTACTTACTGGTTCTTTATCACTTCTTGCATTGCCCCCTTTTGCACAGTTTTAACTTCATTCAGCTTTAGTTTGTCAACAAGGCTTCAACTTGATTTACATTTGTGATGAATCTCTCTTTTCTTTCATAGCAGTTTTCTAACACAGCTATTGAATCATGACAAATCTTTCCTATTACTCACCACGTTGCTGAGCACATTCATGACTAAAATGCAGCATGCAGCATTTTTAAAATGTATACATTGATGTTCAACATTTTCAACCTCATAGACAAATGTTTGATGTTGACTGTACATGTGAAATGCTACCTGTTTCTCGTTACAGTTGCTAAGCCTAAATATTTTTGTACATTTCTTAACATACCTTTTCACAGTTGTAGTAATTGATGCTTAACAGCCTTTGTGGTCACTGATTCTCTTCCTCGTGACAACTGAAATAAATAACTGAGACTTTTCCTCACTTGAATAACTAGGAAGTCAGTTCTCTACATTGTTTTCCCAAAATAATGTAGAACTATTATCTTTCACATTTTCTTCACCCAGATTATTTCATGTTCAAAATCCATAATAAACCTTGTATAGATTCTACAGCTTTTATGCCACCACTATTGGCATGTAGCTTACGAGAAGATTTCATTGCTATTCACGTCTTGTTTTACGCTATTTTCTACTCATCATACTATGTTGGCATTATTATTGTTACTCAAGTAAAGTAAATCTGAGGTAACGCTGTGGTGTTTTCTTTCTGTCCTGAAAGCATGAATGCTCCCTTTCTACTTTATATGAATTGGCCTCCTCTTTCTCAGTGTTGTTGTTGTTGTTGTTGTTGTTGTTGTGGTCTTCAGTCCTGAGACTGGTTTGATGCAGCTCTCCATGCTACTCTATCCTGCGCAAGCTTCTTCATCTCCCAGAACTTACTGCAACCTACATCCTTCTGAATCTGCTTAGTGTATTCATCTCTTGGTCTCCCTCTACGATTTTTACCCTCCATGCTGCCCTCCAGTGCTAAATTTGTGATCCCTTGATGCCTCAAAACATGTCCTACCAACCAGTCCCTTCTTTTTGTCAAGTTGTGCCACAAACTCCTCTTCTCCCCAATTCTATTCAATACCTCCTCATTAGTTAAGTGATCTACCCATCTAATCTTCAGCATTCTTCTATAGCACCACATTTCGAAAGCTTCTATTCTCTTCTTGTCCAAACTAGTTATCGTCCATGTTTCACTTCCATACAAGGCTACACTCCATACAAATACTTTCAGAAACGACTTCCTGACACTTAAATCTATACTCGATGTTAACAAATTTCTCTTCTCCAGAAACGCTTTCCTTGCCATTGACAGTCTACATTTTATATCCTCTCTACTTCGACCATCATCAGCTATTTTACTCCCTAAATAGCAAAACTCCTTTACTACTTTAAGTGTCTCATTTCCTAATCTATTCCCTCAGCATCACCCGATTTAATTTGACTGCATTCCATTATCCTCGTTTTGCTTTTGTTGATGTTCATCTTATATCCTCCTTTCAAGACACTGTCCATTCATTTCAACTGCTCTTCCAAGTCCTTTTCTGTCTCTGACAGAATTACAATGCCATCGGCGAACCTCAAAGTTTTTATTTCTTCTCCATGAATTTTAATACCTACTCTGAATTTTTCTTTTGTTTCCTTTACTGCTTGTTCAACATACAGATTGAATAATATCGGGGAGAGGCTACAACCCTGTCTCACTCCCTTCCCAACCACTGCTTCCCTTTCATGCCCCTCGACTCTTATAACTGCCATCTGGTTTCTGTACAAATTGTAAATAGCCTTACGCTCCCTGTATTTTACCCCTGCCACCTTCAGAATTTGAAAGAGAGTATTCCAGTTAACATTGTCAAAAGCTTTCTCTAAGTCTACAAATGCTAGAAATGTAGGTTTGCCTTTTCTTAATCTTTCTTCTAAGATAAGTCGTAAGGTTAGTATTGCCTCACGTGTTCCAACATTTCTACGGAATCCAAACTGATCTTCCCCGAGGTCCGCTTCTACCAGTTTTTCCATTCGTCTGTAAAGAATTCGCGTTAGTATTTTGCAGCTGTGACTTATTAAACTGATAGTTCGGTAATTTTCACATCTGTCAACACCTGCTTTCTTTGGGATTGGAATTATTATATTCTTCCTGAAGTCTGAGGGCATTTCGCCTGTCTCATACATCTTGCTCACCAGATGGTAGAGTTTTGTCATGACTGGCTCTCCCAAGGCCGTCAGTAGTTCTAATGGAATGTTGTCTACTCCCGGGGCTTTGTTTCGACTTAGGTCTTTCAGTGCTCTGTCAAACTCTTCACGCAGTATCTTATCTCCCATTTCGTCTACATCTACATCCTCTTCCATTTCCATAATATTGTCCTCAAGTACATCGCCCATGTATAAACCCTCTATATAATCCTTCCACCTTTCCGCCTTCCCTTCTTTGCTTAGAACTGGGTTTCCATCTGAGCTCTTGATATTCATACAAGTGGTTCTCTTCTCTCCAAAGGTCTCTTTAATTTTCCTGTAGGCAGTATCTATCTTACCCCTAGTGAGATAAGCCTCTACATCCTTACATTTGTCCTCTAGCCATCCCTGCTTAGCCATTTTGCATTTCCTGTCGATCTCATTTTTGAGACGTTTGTATTCCTTTTTGCCTGCTTCGTTTACTGCGTTTATATATTTTCTCCTTTCATCAATTATAGCATGTAATTGATCATAGGAACTGTAATATAGTGCCTTTAACTAGAAAAACTCACAAGTGCATGCTTCATGTAGTCTGCTACCCAAGTTGCTATTTTCCCTTTGTAACACATGCCTGGCCTATTAAGAGGAGGCCTAAAATGCTTTACCCAATCTGAGATTGTCACAGAATCATCTGAGCCTCTGGTTTAAGCCTTCCACTTAGCTGTCCTGCAATTGGTGCTGGGAAATGAAACCGCAGATTGCGAGTCATGCCTTCATCCCATGTAAAAGGATAGTTACCTTCACAAATTTAGTAGCTCACAATGTTCACTTAGTCATCTCTGTATCTGTTCCTTTATAGAAATTCTAGTTCACACTTACTAATCACAGTGCACTGTCCCCAAAAAGTTGTATGAACAGCCAGCCTTCTGCTGCTTTCCTTTATGGTTTTGTTTGGTCACTTGGTGTAGGACATGAGCAGTCATCACCTGTTTGGGTGAAGTTGAATTTAAAAACTGTGCGCCACAAAACTGACACTTACATGCAATAATCAGAAATTTGTTGCAGTTAGAAAAGTAGACGCTTTGAACCTACAATTATAACTAGAACCAAAGAATTAAGCACTTGACCTCTCATTGGCAACACTTTAGCCCTGAAAAACACACACAAATATATTTGCAGAATATATTTAGAGCCCATGAAATTATTCTTCCTAGCTGTGCAGTATAACTATTTAAACTTTTGAAAGTAGTATGGTATTGATCTTGTACCTGAACTAGTGAACTGGTTGTAAGTATTCCCTGAGGTTGTTTACTAGACAAACAGGAAACCAAAGACAGAAAGGTCATGTTAATTTATGGTATGTAGTGAGAGAATAAAGAGGATACTTAACATCCGGCGACTGATAAGTTAGAAACATTGTCAGAGCCTTAAAGTCAAGCAAAACAAGTGAGGAGTGAAGGAATGAGATAGCAAACAGATTAGGTGGAAAAGATATTGTAACATACATTGTGTGCATTGAGTCCAGAACTTGGTTGTAGGCAGGTGCATGTCATCCTGATAAAATTTGGATAGACCGTTACTTTTAGTTTAGAAAGGAAAGACCTCAAGTTACAATGTGTACAGGTATTTTTATGAAATACACTCAACAGCTGATTGTTTAGTATTTCTTGGAGAAAATTTTTCTCTCTTTTTATCATCTTTTTGTAATGGCACAGTCATGTTAATCCTGATAGAGAAGAGAAAGAAAGAGGATGAAGGTAGTGAAAGGAAGAGAGTAGATGTAATTTCTGATGTTAGGTGTGCAACTGAGCTAATGATTCAACGTTGGCTCTTCCATAGGTGTGCTTGACGGTCCTTCTGCATTGTTGAAGTGATTCTTTAATTATTATTAAATACCTTTCTTACTTTTCATGTTATTGTAGGTGTAAACTATTTATCTTCACTGTTGATTGTGTCTTTTAGGTGGAGGAACGATGGTTGCAGTTCCAGCGCATGCAGCAAGAAGTATCCCAGGCATTGTTAGCATCACAGGAAAAGATACAGGAGGTGGCACTAGCCTGCCAGACTCCATCAAGACTAGCTGCAGCTGCACACACTCTTTCTGCGCTATTGGAGGAGCACAGGTTGCGCCAGTCTGTTCGCCAGAAACTAGCAGAGCAGGGACGAGCCCTTATGGAGGCAGATGTTTCAGGTGCTGCCACTGTACAGAATATATTGACTTCAGTTGACACAAACTTCGAGAAGGTAAAGACATATTTGATTTTTTTTATTAGAACAAGTTCGGCTTCATATATTTTGTTAATACTGTTTAGAACTGATGTAACAAGAAATTAGTTTCCATTATTGGCTGTAGATATGATGAAATCGGAATTAAGGGAAAACAGGGAATCAGGTACTTGTTGATGAAAATAAAAATTAAGTGATTGTAATGCAAAAGTTCCATTAAGTATGATTGCAGCACATAGCACATTGATTTCCTTTAGAAAATATGAAAAAATCTTAGATTCATGTTAAGTCAAAAGTAGTAGAGTGTTTACAAAATACATGCAGTAGCTCTGCTTAGCCCAGGAACAAAATCATCAGAACCAACACTCAAGACCATATTTGAGAATGACTAAAGAAAAACAATGTATGGTATACTGTTACAGCCCATTTTATGAGAATAGAATAATGGCAGGACACATGGTATTAGCAAATTTGTTCATGGGAAGGTGGTTGTTTGCTCGATAAACAGGACAAAGCATGGTGGACTCCACCTCAGAGGTTGTGCAGGTACTGGATTTTTCTTATGTCACCGTGACTAAGATCTGCCAAGTTACCTTGATCCGGGAAAACCACTGCTACTAGATTCAGGTGCTCTGGGCAACAACATGTTGTTGCCCCACGTGTTAACCACTGCTCACAGCATGTCACAGGACAGAGTTTTTCAGGGAGAAGAGATGATACAAGCTACGGGTTGGGTCTTTGTATTCAGTTGTCCATGTGGCTATATATCTATTGAAGATCATGGGTTTCCTTTCTTGAACTATTAACTTTTGGGAATTTTTTTTAAAATGGGTGATATGTTCTATTTATTGGTTTTAAATTTGTTTTTTGGGTATCTAGTGCTAATTATCCTACAATTCTAGAAAAAACACAACATATTATCCCAAGAAGCTTAATGTTCTGTTTTCATAATCTGCTAAACATAATAAATAAACTTTTTCTGCTGGCTTTGAAGCAAGTGGTAACCACAGTTGGAGTCTAGGAGAAAACTTAATAATTGCAAATAAAATTTTATGTCTGTAATATTAAACTTCTATTTTTATTACAATTTTACATTGCAAATGTTGTGAACCTCTGTTTGATGTATGCTGTCAGTTCTAGCACTCATAGTTCTTAACATGGAGCCATCTCAAATGACTTTAACCTAAACATAATACTTTTTATCACTGCTGAAAAAACATGAGTAGTATTCATTTCATTTTGGTTTTTTCTTTCAGGTAACTGAAATGCTGAAGGAACAAAAAGCACTATTCACTGAAATGGACATTACATGGAAGCACTTTGGTGATGCAGCTGAAAAAGTGAAGAATGGAATTTCGGAGGCACAGGCACTATGTGGAACAATACAGGAGGCCCCTGCTGACGTTACCCAAGCAGCTCTCGTCCATGAGAAGGCCAAGAAGGCACTGGACATCCTTAAGAAAGCTAAGATTTCTGTGGATACAATGGACAGTAAAGCACAGATATTAATGAGGCAAGCAGAAAATCTCCCTGAATTTGACACAACAGGGCTTCAAAAAGAACTGCGTGCTCTACATTCTCAATGGCAAGAAGCTTTTGATGCTGCAATGAAGAGAGTCCAGGATCTGGAAACACAATTGATTATCTGGAAACAGATTGAAGACAGCAAGAATGAAGTTCTACATTGGCTTAGTGAAACAAGTGAAGCACTTTCCAGTGCATGTGAAACTCTGTCTGACAGTGAGAGTGGTCAAGCAAGACTAAATCGCTACAAAGATGAACTACCTACTTACTACAATTTGAAAGGCAGCATTGTTGCCAAGACATCTCAGCTTGTGAAACTGAATGATGGGAAGCCAATATCTACACTTGAATCACTAGTGAAACTGCTAGAAGAAGAATTTTCTGATGTGAAAAACATTGCTGATAAACTTGAAGACATTGCTTGCAAATTTTTAGAGCAAGAGAAGGATGTTCGTGCGGAAATTAAAAAGGCTAGTGATAACATTACAAGGATCAGAGAAGCAATTATAAAATGTGATGACCTCACAGGAGAAAACTCAATGATACTTGAAAGGCTTCAAAAATGTCAGACTTTGAAGAAAGAACTGTCCACTTTTAGCAAAGATCTTGAAAAACTTGATAATAAAATTGATGAAATGAAAGTAAGCTATCCTTCTTTTGCAGATTCAAGTCTTCCTAAGGAATTAAGTGGTTTGCAAAAAAGATATGATGGTGTTTCTTCACACACTAACAAAATAGAAACAACACTGCTGACATTTTTAAAGAAGCACCATACAGAACGTTTTGCAGCTCTGCAGCGTGTTGTGGCAACTCACCGCGAGAAGCTTGGATGGTGTGCTCCTGAGGCTGGTAGTGATCGCTATAATTTAGAAGTGAAAGCTGCCTCACTTCGTGATGTGGAAGCTGGTTTAATTGACTGTGGCAACAAGAAAGAAGAACTTGACCAGTCACTTCATCTTTTGGAGAAGGTGGAAACACCACAGCGTATTTCGGAGATGAAAGAAGAATGTCAGCAACTTGTTGATGATGTTAATTCCCTTAAAGAGCACTATTCAACTATTAAGCAACTCCTTGAGTACAACATTGACCTTTGGCAGAAATATGAACTTATGTCAGAAAATGTAGCCTCATGGCTCAGGGAAACTGAGGGCAAGGTGTGTATTTTTGAACAGTTGGTATCTAAAGTTTAAAATTTTTGAAGTATAAAAATTAGTATGGATGTATGCAATTAATGCTGATTATATTAAGTAGATCACTCATCATAAATGTTGACTTGTCACAAGAATTTTTGCAGTAGGAACAGGTTACAGTAAATATATACCTGTGAAAAAATCTCCATACATATAAAAAAGACATGATAGAATTTTTTCCAGAGTTTTGTTTCCTTATTTATTCTCATTTTTATTATTAGAGATTAAATGTACTTGCTGACTGTATTTTTTATATTCTAAGAGAGCTTTGTTCTTATAATTAATTGTAAACTTGTATATTATATGTGTGTTTGATCTTTTCAGGTGAGAAATGAAACAGTGAATCAGCTGAACCTGTCTACCATTGTAGATAAAATTGCAGAGATGAAAGCATTCCAGAAGCAGGTTCAAACATTTGAATCAGAAATTAGAAATATTACAGGTGTTGCAGATGAAATAACAAAAGAGAATCCTGAGTCACGAGTGGGGCAGTATGTCAGCCATCTGACAGCAAGATATAAAGCTGTTCTTAAATTTGCAAATAATTACATTGAGCGTTTGGAGGCACTCAATACCAATAGAGATCTATATCAGGCCTCTGTTAAAGATGTGGAGAAGTGGTTGGGTGATGCTGACAAAAAACTGAAATCGTATGAAGAAATATTTTCAGCTCCAGCAAAACCAATGCAGGTATACCAGGCAAAATTAGAAGAGCTGAAATCTTTTGCTGAAGAGAGAGAAAGGGGACAAGTCCTTCTGAATAAGGCCGTGGAAACTGGAGAAGCATTATTCTCTGGGGTAACTCCTGAAAACAGAGAAATAATACGTACAGAACTGAGAGTGTTGAGAGATGCTTCAGAGACATTAATTGATAAAGCAAATGAGATACAAAAGCGTATTGAAGGAATCATGATGCACAGATCATCATTTGATGACAGTTACACACAAGTGTGCAAATGGATTAAAGAATCTGAGGCAAAACTTGGCAGCAAACTAGAATTAAAACCTACTCTTAAGGAAAAGAAGCTTGCTATGCACAGTTACCGTTCCCTGGCCCCAGATGTTGCAACACATAAGACTATTATGAACCAACTCCAGGAAAAAATTGTGAACCTATCTGATTCAGAAGCAACAGCTAAATTCAATGATATTCTTACCTCCTATGAGAGATTAGCAAAAACATTGGAGGATCGAATTAGTGATTCTGAGAAGCATGTTACTGATCATGAAACATATCTGCAGATGTTAGAAAAATGTCGTGACTGGCTCAGCTCTTTGTCTGCCGAGGCTGCAGCTGTTTGTGATGATACGTCTGTAGAGAAGGATGGTGCTGATGCCAGGCTTGCCATAATTGAAGATATCCTTCAACAGAAACCTGAAGGTGACCAGCTGATTGATAGCTGTTATAAACAATTGCAGATTGTTTTGAAAGGAACTGATATATCTGGTCACCCAGCCTTGCTAAAGGAATTTGAGGAACAGAAAACAGCCTGGGAATCATTCCTTGCTAATTGTGTTAACTCACAGAATAAACTACGTCAGTTGTGCTGTAAATGGACAGAATTTGAGGAAGTTGTAGATGGTCTTACGAATTGGATAAAACAGAAAGAGTTGCAAGTGAAAGACCAAAGTCTTCGTAGTACCCAGGAAGCTAAGCAGGCACATCTTGATAAACTGAGATCTCTTGAGGAGGAGATAACAACAAAGGGAGATGAGTTCTCCAATGCTAGTGAGCAGAGCCAGTCTATAGAAGGGGAGTCAGAGCTTTCTGTAAAAGTATCTCGACTTCTCACACGTTACCAAGCTCTGAAGAATGCCACAAAAGTAAGTGTGCATATTTTTGTATTATTTTTGTTTTCTTCTAAATTGTGTAGTAATTGTTTGTGTTGGCCTTTAAATAGAGTACAGACAATCCTATCATTGGTAATATTGGGAAATTTATCATTGGTAATATTGGGAAATTTGTCTCTTAACTTGGATGAGGAAATGCAATGAAAAGAGTTGATGGTATGTTTCAACTTTAAAATTGTGAACATCCTTTCTCACCTTATTATGTTAGTCTCAGAACTGCATTGAGCTTTCTCTCACTTATTCTGTTCATCATTTGAGAAAATTAGTGCAAAATGAGTGTGTGTATGTTTGCTTTTTCTGCCCTCTGTTTTAGTTACTGTTTAGGAATGAGACTTCTTAACAGATAAATATTATTTATGGACAGAGACTCAGACCCAGAGCCTTGCCTTTCATAAACAATGATTGTATTGGTTTTTGAGCTATCCTAACAAAACTCATGACTCAGTTCACATTTAAGAATGCTAGAATCTTACATTAACAGTTTCTGTGAAAACACTTAAGCATCACAACAAAAAGCATAAAAATTTCTTACTAAATAGTGATAGTACACTTGAAATTAATTTCTCATGTCCACTATAGATGGATCCCTCTCATACTGTGGTCTGGGTAACCAGCCTTCTCTTATCAACTTCTCTCATTCCATCTCTCTCTTCTGCCTGCAGAAGGAACGAATGGTTCTGAAAGCTAGGATTACATCTATGTTTTGCTTGTCTATCAGCAGTAGTAAACAATTTGCCTCCTGTAGGTAAGTACTGACCAGAAATTCGAAATTCTGTCTCTCATTTATTAGTTTTCTTAATAGAAGTTTCCTTTTACATTTTTTGCAGTTTATCTATTTTCTTGTGACCAACTGCAAATTAAATTTATGCAACTATTGAAGCTTGTAAACATTTGCATATATTTAATTTACAGTTAACTGAATTGAACTCACATTTCATGTGAATGCTGCAATTTTTGTAGCCCAGAGAGAGGAAGGCAACTGGAATTATGTAAATGACAGTCTGAAAACCTTAAATCTTCTGAACAATATTATGAAAAAGATAGATTGTTACTTGCTGTATAGATGATACATTGAGTTGCAGTCAGGCACAATGAAAAAACTGTTACACATTCAGCATTTAGTGAAAGCCTCCTTCAACAAGGAAAAGGAAAAACACACACACACACACACACACACACACACACACACACTCTCTTTCATATTCACACAAGCAAGCACTCCTCATACACACATGACCACTGTCTGTGGCTGCTCTTCTGGCCAGAGCAACTGAAGATAGCACTCATGTGTGCATGAGGTGTGCTTGCTTGTGTGAATGTGTGTGTGTTTTTCTTTTCTTTTCTGAAGAAACCTTGTGTTAGCTGAAAGCTCAGTATGTAACAGTCTTTTCATGGTGCCTATCTGCAACCCAGTGTGCCATCTGCCATCTGTATGGTGTGTAGCAATCCTTCCTTTTCAAAATTTTGTGGATATTCCACTGTTAGATACTTTGAAATTAGACAAGGTGGCCATATGGATCCTAGCTGATTTACCATTCATTGTGTGACGGTCATTCTTTGAGAGAGAGCAGTTATTGTATGAAATGAAAAGTGCACTTTCTGTGTGCTTTAAGTGTAACCTTTGATAACACTCTTTATTAGTGCCAATAGTTAACAATATTCTGCCTTCATTGTTTAGTCCTTTCCAGATAATGATCAACGAATACAGTAAAGTTTTGGTTGCAGGTCACTTTTTCTGTTTGGCGTAGGACTTAACAGTGGCATTCTTTCCATGACCATTGGCTTTGGGATGAAAGGCTGTAGTCATACCAGTGAGCCTTAATCTGACATAACCGTTTTTAACAAAACTTTTTTCAGTTGTGAAATCAGAACAGAATCTCCATATTTATTTTTACATTTTAGTTTTTACCTCATAGAGATTTAGAGATTTTCATCATGCCAATTTTTGTAGTTCTAATAAAAAAAACTATTTCTTCAATATTGTGCCAGAAGTGAAGTATGCACCTCACCTTCTGCACAAATGTCTACTCTTTGAAATGATTGATTGTCTACTACATAGGAAATAACTTAACAGCTCTAGTGAGCTTTGTGGTTAATTTAATTTTAACAGTGCTGTTGAAGGTACCACATGAAATTTTCCAAGATCCATTTAAATTTTCAGCTTTTCTGCATGTTTAAGCTGTACTGACTATTTTGAGTATCCCCTCACCCCTGCATTCCTGTTATAGGGCTGTTGTCAATTTGGTTTTTAATATCTCAGAAATTGTGCCCCTTGACAAACCAATATGCTACCATTAATATTTGTAACTTTTATATTCACAGTCCATCAGATATGTGCCCAGTTTCAGTGCATTCTTTAGAATATGGATCATTTATAGTGACTCCCTTATTATAAGAAAATATCACTATTTTTTCATCTATAATTTTGGGCCCTTATGGAATTGATATTGAGGATCGTATTTTGAGGCTGCTATAAGTCTGATAATTCTCACATGAGGGTATTTGTTGTTTTGTATGCTCTCAAGGAATTTATGTTTAAAAATGAAATTCTGATCTGCAGGAAGCTGTGTCACGATATGAGCAATTTGTAAAGGAACACAGAAGTTTTAATGACGAATATAATGCTTTCTTGGAATGGCTCTCTAAGGTTGAAGATGAACTGAAGGAACTTAGTCAGATTGTTGGTGATCTGGCAGTATTACAAGTAAGAGCTCTTGTTTTCTTTTTTCCTCCTTTTCTGCTACTATGAAACAAACATTATAGTAAGAATTGTTGATTATAAATTGTACGTGTGCTTTAGGATCGGCAAAAGAAAATTAGGGAGCTCGCTGATATCAGATCCAGGGAAAGCCCTAAATTTGATTCACTGCTGGACAGTGGTGAAAAACTTTATGCACACACATCACCTGATGGAAGGGAAATTATCCGACAACAGCTCAGGTGAGGAACTACACAGCAAAGTTAATATTTTATGAACATGTGAAATTCTAGAATGTTAATGATGGTAGAGATTTCATTGGAGTTAAAGTAATATTTAGATGCAGCTGACATTTTTTAGTTTTTTTTCAGTTGTTGAACTTTAATCTAGGCAGGTGTAGATAAGCCATAATTTTATTATCAAGTGAAAATTCACATAGGAAAGGACCGGACACTTATCCTCTTCCTGCATGCTTCTTAAACTGTCTGAAGATTGTGAACACCCTGATTATGTCATTGGGGTAATTCTGTTTTTACCCTAGGCTCCAAGATTTTGTAATTTTCATCCATAACTGTAAACACCTTGGGAAGTAAGCTGTAACCTTCATTGTTTTTTTGGTTGCTTTTTTTTGCAGGACACTGCGCACCTTATGGGACAACTTTTCTGATGATCTGCAGGCTGCCACTCACAAGTTGGACCAGTGCCTAATGCAGTTTGCTGAGTTCAGTCTGTCTCAGGAACAACTGACAAAATGGCTGAAAGATGTGGAACGTGCCATGATGCAGCACACTGAACTGAAAGCTTCCCTGCAAGAGAAAAGAGCACAGCTGCAGGTACCTATACACATTGCAGTGCTGTTGCAACAGGACTGCTTTGTACTCATTACTTACATTAATAAACAATGGCCTTTTAATTTTGTTCCGTATTGTGAAAATTGTCACTGGTGGATGGTGAAGAGGCTAAATTCTCATATAAAACAGATAAATAAGCAATAAAATCGCTGAAAGACAACAGTCTTTATTTGTTTGCATGTAATTGTGTTGCAAGAAGTGCACTGAGGTGAAAAAAGTCATAGGATACTTCGTAATATCATGTTGCACCTCCTTTTGCCCAGTGTAGTGCAGCAACTCGATGTGGTATGCACTAAACAAGGAAGTCCCCAGCAGAAATATTGAGCCATCCATAATTGTAAAGTGTTGCTGGTGCATGATTTTGTGCTGCAACCAACCTCTTGATAATGCCCCATAAATGTTCGATGAGATTGGTGGTCAGGCTATTTGCTCAAATAGTCCAGAATGTTCTTAAAACCAACCGCGAACAATTGTGGCCTGGTGATATGCCGCATTCTCAACCATAAAAATTCCATCGTTGTTCGGGAACATGTAGACCATGAACAGCTGCAAGTAGTCCCAGGTGACCTCAGTATAACATATTTCATTGGACCATGAAAATTAAATAGTTTTACCAGGGTTATTGTTATACTGAGGTTTTGTTATTGTGAAACAGAGTAAGGAGCCATGTTTTCATGACTGAGAAGTACATTACTGTAGTACTCTCCAGATGAAAAATAACATTAAAAGACAAATAATAAAACACATTTTGTTCACTTCATATATTAATATTGTACCTGTAGAATACCTTACATTTTTGTACAGAAAAATTTACTATTTTCCTTTGTTTCTTTTTTCTTAAAGATTCTCTTGTGAATATTGTCTTTATCTTCTCTCACACAATCTATTGCTGTGCTGAAACACTGGGGATTGAAGATGCTACTTGTTGAATGCTTTCCAACTGACTTATTAACTCCATCAGAGGAGGGGGATTCACACATCACTGTCATCGTCAGAATCTTCAATAGGCCTAATCGTCCACTAACAAGTATTCAACTACTTGATCATCTATGGTTTTACCAGTAACTCCTGAATAAATCTCCAGATCACTTTGAATATCGTCCTGTGTTATTTCATCCACCACAACTTTCTCACCAACATCTTCACTCTCAGAAATTCTTGCATTTTTCCAGCAGTTCACAATGACATTCGGCTTTACACTGTTCCAGGAACTAGCAATCATGTCACAAGCCTGTTTCACATTGAAACTGTAGGGATTGCTCACCTTTCTTTCAGTATTTGTGATCACATGTTGTACTAAATGTGAATGGTATTTTGTTCTTAATAATCCCCATATATAGTGGCTGAAGAATCGAAGTGCAGTTTGAGGGAAAGTAGCATAGTTCAAGGTTCTTCAACACTGGCTCATTATTATGCGTACTAAAATTGTCCACCATCAGTGCCATTTTCTTGTTCTTCATTGACATGTTTTTATCAAGCGAAAGCAGCCACTCTCTAAAAAAAGTAACGTCATTCGTGCTTTTTGATTTGCCTTGTAATTGACTGCAATAAAAGAATCACATTTACAATGCGACTGTAGCAAAACATTACTGCTGAAGCTATACTGTACTGAATTAACTTATAAATTAAAGTAAGGTAAAATAAAATGTATGTACCCTCTACCTGGCAAGCTTCTTACATTTTTGAAGCACCTTGGGTTTCCTGATGCTTTGCTGCAGAGAAGAACAGTTAGTTGGACTTAAGACTGCTTCCTTCCTTTACACTTGTCTTCTCTAAAGGCCATTGTCTTCTCTGGCATCAGTTGATAAAACAGTTCTGTCTCATCTGCATTGTACAAGTTTCCAGTACTGTATTTTTCTAACAGTTTAAACATGGTGCTTTTCCTCCAAAATTCTGCATCACCTAAAGGTGCTGATTTTTATACTCCTGAAATTACTTTAAACATGTTCCCATGCCTGTCCTTAAATCTTTGCAACCACCCTTTACATAGACTTACCCTAACAAATAGTACCATGACTGCCACTGAACCTGACATACTCATCCAACAGAAAATCACCATCCAGTGGTGTTACATGGACTCATTCCATGAACCTTGCAATAGGGAAACAATTCTGGTTACTTGATGCTACCATTGTTCAGTTCTGCAGAATTAATTCTGCTTAATTGATTAACATTGTGTGAGAGACACTTGTGTGAGTTGGAGGAGGATTGTGCTTTACATAATTTTCAACCTCTGGAAGTACACATATATATATTTTAAACATATGCTATAGTGTGCTTTTGCTAATATTGTCTTTACTATTATTTCAGAACCACAAGATCATGCACCAGGAAATAATGTCACATCAGCAGTTGGTGGAATCTGTTTGTGAGAAAGCCCATCAGTTAGTTGAACAGACACAGGATAAGTCTCTTAATATATATCTTCAGTCCATAAAGCAGCTCTTCCAAAATATTGTAATAAAATCACAGGTACGTTGACAAAACAGAATAATATTTGTCACAAAAATATATTATTTGCTTTTCTCTGCAGCCTTCAAATACTTAAGAAAAAGCCAAAGCTTTTGCTAGATTTTAAGATACGTTTCCTCAAAAATACATGGATTTACACTCATGGGCTTTGTTAATTTTAAATCTAGGTCTCTCAGAATTTCAAAGAAGTGATCATAGAAACATGTGGGCTGTAATGTTAACAACAGAAATAAAATATGACAGTTGTACCAAAAGTAACGTTCCCTATGAGCTACAGCCTGGAGGGAAGGTGCTAGGCTAAATCCGATAACAGTGTCACGCGCAGTAGTTCCCCCACCCTCGAGCCCACCCGTCCATGATTCACTATGTTGCTCAGTGTTGGTTTGGCAGCCGTCAGACATAGAAGTGTTGATTGCCACTCCCACCAAGTGTGAGGTTCGAGCAGTACTCCAGTTTCTCCACGCAAGGAAGTTACTGCCCATGGAGATTCATGGGCAACTGACTGAGGTTTATGGTAAAGAGTGCACGTCCTTTCAGCACGTCTGCAAATGGTGCAGGGCTTTTGCTGAAGGTCATATGGAAATTCATGATGAAGAACGGTGTGGAAGACCGCCTGTTTCAGATGTGGTTGTCCAGAAGATCAACAGTGAGCTACTCAAAGAGCAGAGGGCACTGTCTGTGAATTTGTTGAACACATTCCTGAAGCTTCCCACAGCACAATTGAAAGAACTTTAACAGAAACGTTGGGTTATCGCAAGGTATGTGCTCTCTGGGTTCCCCCGGATGCTGATTGATGGACACAAGGAGCAGTGCCTTGACTGTGCTTGCAAGTTTCTTCAACAATGTGAGAGGGGAGGCAACAAGGAGAAGTTTTTGGACTCTATCGTCACAGGAGATGAAACATGGGTGTTTCATTAGATCCCTGAAACAAAACAACTATCTCGTCAATGGAGTCGCTCCAGTTAACTCGTCATTGGAGTCACTCCAGTTCACCATTGCCAAAGACATTCAAACAACAGCAGTCAGCAGGAGAGGTTATGGCAACTGTGTTTTGGGATCGGAAGTGGGTACTTCTCATTGATTTCATGCAACCTGGGGCGACAATAAAATCAGACAGATATTGTGAAACATTGACCAAACTCCGGTGAGCAATCCAGAATTGCCAGAGAGGATGACTGATGGAGGGAGTAGAGCTTCTTCACGACAACGCTCGACCCCACGTTGCTCGTCAAACACAGGAGCTTTTGAAGAAATTTGAGTGAACTGTTATGCGCCATCCCTCATACAGCCGGGACTTAGCTCCCAGTGATTATCGCCTCCTTCCCAAGTTAAAGGAACACTTAGGTGGCAAACTCTTCAAGTACAACGATGAAGTCCGATCAAAGGTCACATGCTTCCGCATGGGTTAGTGGGAGACTTCTTTGACTTAGGAATACAAAAACCGGAACACCGTCTTCAAAAGTGTGTTGAAAAAAATGGATACTGCTGAAAAATAGACAAAAGTGTAAGCTTTTCAATGATATATAAATTAATAATGATAAAAAATAGGGGAACCTTTCTTTTGGTTCAACCCTCATAATAATTAAAAAATTACTTTGAGTAATTTATAATTAACAGTATGTGACACATGATCGTACCATTTTTCATATATTGCATTGTTGTGGGGAAACAAACAACTAAAATAAATTTTTATATTATACAGATACACAATATTTTCCTACTAGTTTGATATTTTTGTTGAAAGTTTTACTTCTGGTGTAGTTTCAATCCTTTGTTCCTATGCAATGTTGTTTCTCATGTGCTTGCTTGGCTAATAGACTGTGATTGTTTAAATTTGCGTCTCACAGTCTGTGTTTCACTTGGTGCCACACTAGGAATCCACAGAGACTTGATGTTTTTTGATGCTCAGTGATGTGACATTGTTAAAGGAGTTCACCATTTCTGTCTTTTTGTGGATCGTGTAGCTTCTGTTTGTTCATTACTTCTATGCCATATCTGTTTCACGTAATTTCCTTCACCTTCTTCTTTTATTCTTACCCTGTTTTCATAATGGTACTGATTTGCAGGACTTGCTGGATAATCTTGAGGACTGTGCACAGAAACACAGTCAGCTCAGCACGTTGTGCAAGGATTTCAGAGATTGGATAAGTTCCGAAAGAGATAGCGTGCATAACTGTGATGATGTCAGTGGAGAAAAATCTGACATCAGCAAAAGACTGGCAGTGATTAAGGTAAAGTCTGCTAAAATAATGTGTCTTGGGCTGCACAGTTTTTCTTAAGATATTCAGAAAAATGAAATGTTTAACGTTTTGTTTCATTTCTTCTAGGATCTTCGTGAAAATCGAAAGAAGGGAGAACATCAGCTATCACAGATTAGAGATCTTTGTACAGAAGTAAGCAAGAGTACTGCGCCAAAAGGAATAACCATCCTAGAAAAAGAAGTTTCAGATTTGGAGTCCAGCCTGAAGCAGCATCTTGAAAACATAGGTATTTCAGGAATTTTAACACAGAGTATGAGCAACTAGCACACAACCAATATACTTTTTTTTATCCTTTTTGATTGGATTAACATTCAATAGATTGTCAAATACTTTCCTTACTATCTAGGATTTATAAATACAGGATGATGCAGGATTATGTTACCACTGAATGGAGTGAATATGTATCTACTGACAATGTAAAATATTCATATGTAGCGTAATAATTGGTGTATAGACATTATGTATTTGAAAACTATGATCACTCCTTATTTAAAAGATTTTTTTCACTTCATGATCATAATGGAATTTTTTGGTTTTGCTTCTTAACAAACCACCTTAATATCAGCATTTCTTCCACTACAACAGCTGTATGTATATTCATTGCATATATTTATGACAAAAGAGAATTTAGTTAGTCCCATTATTCACAAAAGGGGACAAAAGTTAAAAACTGTGTTGTCTGTTCTCATAATTTTTGAGGCACATCTTTTTAAGAAAAGAAAGAAGAGTTAGTTAAAGTAAAATGTCTGCAATCAGAATTGGAAGTTTATTGTCTTGCAACATAAAATTTAAATCAGTGATTTATTGTATGAGAGACTTGCCAGCAGTAAATCACACTAAATTTTAGTTTTATGGTACTTGGGAGTTATATAATGTAACTTCAATACATCATTTAATATCACACATTACATGAATTTTAATATAGTTCTTTGTGGGTTTGTGTATTTTAGTGACAGAAAAATAATGTATCACTATAGTGGAGAAACCTCTGGTGTTGGTGATTTAATTTCTTTTTAGTTCTTTATTATTAGATTATTATGTTGTTGGTGGAAGGGTGGTCAGGCATAAGATCATACTGATTCATGATAATACAGTTGGTATATTAGCTTGCATGTAGATTGATAGTAAAATACAATTCACGTTTTTTCTACATCTGTTCACTAATATTGTGTTGCAGATGGCATAGAAGTTAAATTAGATGCTGCTCTGAAACAATGGCTTGAGTTTGAAGAGCAGCTTGATAAGCATACAAAGTGGTTCCGTACAACAGAGGCAATATTCAGAGACCAACAGCTGCAGGCATCATTAGCAGAGAAAGAGGAACAGCTGAAGAGTTACCGTGACAAACGTGACCTCATCACTTCAAAGGAACATGAAATTGATGAATTTGTTGATCGATCCCATGGACTGCTCCACTGGAGTGGTGCCGACCGAATTAAACCTTTGATATCACAAATAAGTAACAGGTACTTTCATGACATATTTACTTTTAAAATTGTGTTACATTTATTTCTCCACACAGGTTTCAATTTTTTCGTATTTTGACGCAGTTTTTAAGCTTCTTGTTACCTTTATTTGGTATTACTTTGATTTCAAAGTCATTTTGTCTGTGGATTAATGAATACAGATTTCTTATCTTACTTCTTAACAAGCATTTAAAATTATGACAGAATTGCTTATCTATACTTACCTTCAGGAGCTGACATATGAGAACTGCTAATAGACCAGTACAAAAATTCACAACACTATCCTCACTTTCCAGACTAATAGTTCCTGCCTCATGAAGAAGAGAGGGTTGAGTTGTGGAAAATAATAAAGGAGGAGCAAGTTGCTCATACCTAGAATAAGAAGAACCCCACCTATTTTGAGGCCAAATGGAGACAAAGATCTTAATCTTCCCTCATTCTCAAAACAAACTAGTCCTTCTCATCCTGAATCTCAGTAGCCTGCTCTTCCTTTTTAACCTTCCACGACCCATACCACTCTCTTCCTCAAGAAAGGAACAATCAGTTCCAAAAGCTAGGATAGCTTGTTTCACTTTTGTGCATGACAGCTGTACTGATATTATACAGGGTATCTCTTGAAAGTAAATACTGGCAGCAATTCTGCATCATAATAATAGTTTTCTCAAGTGAATTTTCCTCTTCATGCAATTCTTACTGAGAGTATCATTTTACTCTTTGTAAGTGATTTATTGAGGTTGTCATTTCAGGTTTAGATCTGCCATTAGGTAAAGGAAAACATATTAATAGTCCATTTTTTTTATTATTTCATGTTTACCTTCATAATGAATAATTTAGATTTTACAAATTAGGTTAATAACCATTATTTTCCAAGTTTTTGCAGTTACTCACTTTTTCCTGCATTCCACATGTTACACAAAAATGTTTGCATTGTAGTTTGTTAACATTATTCGTACAGTAAACTGGACTCTGCTGCATCAATCAAGTATTCTGGATCCCAAATAACTAAACATTTTAAGAAAAATGTACATAGAAGCCTCTGAGGAAGGGTCTCCATTGACTGGAGCTGATCCAGGTTCAATTGGCTTAGGAAAATTCATTGTAAAACACAGCCAGTGGAAGAGAGAAGCCAAATATCACATAATGGTTACACTGGTATGGATGCTGTGCAAAGTTGTCAACCACTTCTCACCCAAGTAGTATTGGGGAGATGTAGTGGAAAACGGACAGGTGCTTTGAATGAAGAAATACTATGCCTTTACTTTAAGAGTTAGTCGTGGAGGGTGAGCAGTAAATGAGTACAGGCAAGATTACAATCACAGCTCACAAGCACATTTCCAGGATTCTCTGGAATACAATAGCCAGTGTGTTGCCAATTAATCGAGACTCATTTTAGGTTTTGATGTGATACCTAACGCTAGAAAACTTGCCATTAGACTGGAAATGGAAAGAATGCTGTAGCCAAAGACACATATGGTCATGCCTGTCTAAGAAACAGCAAGTGAAGAAATGACTGTACGGGATAAAATAACTGCAATTGGATCAAATTCTCTTGGATTTGATTTAAAGTTTGCAAACTGAGATGGCAAGAGTGATGATTGAATTGAAAGGAACCGATGCTAGAAAATGGCCTCCATTACACCCAAAAATGTAGTTCAGTGTTGAAAAAAAATTAGATAATAAATGGTACAGTCACATAAATATGACCACCGCCTATGTTCAAAGTAAGTGTGCAGTGACCACTCACAGGTAGCAGATGGCTGGTCTAGCAGTGGAGGGCATATAAAGTGTGTCATGAGGACATGGAAACCAATGCAGTCAGTGTTGTAATGCAGAAACAGAGTCGTTTATCTGATGGCCGAAAGGGGATGATCAGACCAAGGGTGGAAGTGTTTCTGAAATGGCTAAGTTTATTAACTGTTCACTTGCCACCACAGTTGAAGTATACCTTGTGTGGCAAAATGGCACTATCCAAAACCGGCACCAAGGCAACCATGAGCCCTAGATAACAGGGTAGAGCAATGGCTGCTGAGATGTGTACGGTTGAATAGACATGCAATTATTAAGAAACTGACCACCTGGATTAACCAAGGGGCCACCAATACTGTCGTCTCAGTGACATTTCAGTGAATATTGCAGTTTACTGTCTTTCACAGCAGATGCCTGGTTCATGCATGCATGCTGATTCCTGTTCATCAGCATCAAGGGCTAGAATTTGCATACCAGTACTGCAAGAGGAAGTCCACTGAGTGACAACAGGTGGCCTTTTCAGATAAATCACATTTTATGCTCCACTGGACAGATGACTGTTGGCTTGTACAGCATGAAATGTCGGAAAGCAAACATGCTGCAACCAGGAAGGAGTGTTATGGTCTTGGGATGTTTTTTTGGTATTCCCTGGGTCATCTCGTCATTCTGGAAGTCACAGTGTATCAACAAAAGTATGGATCTATCCTTGGTCAATTCCTACATGTAGTTTGTTTTTCATCGGCATGATGGCATTTTGCAGGAGGATTGTGCAATATGTCACACGGCTTGCAGTGTACATGCATAGTTTGAAGAGCACCAAGATAATTTTACCATACTCCCTTGGCTGGATTTAAACCCAGTTGGCAATCTGTGGGTCAACCTCGATCAGGCTGTTCATGCCATGGATTCTCATATGAGAAACCTAGTGCAGATGGCCACGGCATTGAAGTCGACATGGCTCCACATCCGTGTTGGTACCTACCAGAACCTCATTCACTATCTTCTCGTGCTGCAAATATTGTTATTCAGGCTTTTGACAGTTGGTCACTGTAATGTGACTAGACAGTGTATTCATATTTGGGGTTGAGCATATCTTGTAGTATTGTGGTGCACTCACCACTCTGACATCAGTTGAATCAGTCATTAGACGAGAATTATCACCAAGAAAAAAATATCATTAGATCTGTAGCCATCAAGGAGCAGGGGTTTCTGAACAAGACTGAAGGCTAGAGAAGAGAATTCCAGTGCTTGACGCGTATGTGATATAAGGCCAGAAAACTAGGAACAACAGGAACAATATTATAACAAGATCATCAGACATCTGAAAAGGTGCACCAATGAATGTTCTTCTACACTGAAACAGAATGTTTGTAATGTCTGTTTGTATCTATGGTTGCAGGACAAGGAAAAATAAAGTGAGTTCTCTATTTTTTCAAATTGGATAAAATTTTTACTGGGGACTGTGTGATTGTCCTGAGGCAAATATACATTCTGTGTGAGGGCCATGAAGACAAGATAAGAGAAATTAGGGCTTGTACAAAAGCATATAGGCAATCATTTTTCCCTGGCTTTATTTGCAAGTAGAGAAGGAAAGGGACTGACTAGTAGTGGTACAAGGTATCATCCGCCACACCATATGGTGGCTTGCGGAGTACATGTCTATATGTAGCTGTTGATTAGGCAACCAAGAATAGCTTCAAAATCAGTATTGTCCCATCGAAAGAGCAAGTAACTTTTTGGAACTGACAGTGTTAAAGATTCTGCCTAACTGGAAGTCAGCAGGTCCCAACAGGATATGAATCTGCTTGTGAGAAAGATTCAAGTCAAGTGTCTAAGTCAAAAACTGACTGACATTATTAATTATGTCCTTAAGAATCCAAGAATGGAACCTCGTTTACAGACACAAGACATCATATACCCGGTCCTGAAAAATCCGCAAACCAACAAGAGCTTGTAACTAAACATTACATAATGTATGTGCTAACTAGATAATTACATCAAGACTGTCACTACATATTGGGAGATGTAATGGAAAACACAGAAGTCACTAACATAGCAGACCACATTTTCAAGGCAAATGGATGGAAGAGCTATTCTGGATATAAATAAGAAACACAAAAGTTGATTAGTCAGTCCCAAAGAAATTTCTTAGGGACAGAGTTAATTACCATTAAACCATTCTGTCTCTCAGGTAGACTATTGTACACCACTGCTCTTCAGAAAGGAACAAACACTTAGTATTGAATTGTAAATAATAGATTTCAGCTATCAGTCGTCCTTTTTAAATTTTATTGGTATATCTAGATATTAGCTAGAAACTAGCCATTCTCAATGCACTATCATTTTTGATGAATGCATGTAATTCCTGTTAGTTGGGCTTCATCCACAGTTCATTGAATGTAGTATTCAATGAACTGTGGACAAAGCCCGACCAACAGGCATTACATGCATTGATCAAAAATGATAGTGCACTGAGAATGGCTAGTTTCTAGCTGAAATCTATATCTGCCAATAAAATTAAAAAAGAATGACTGATAGCTGAAATCTATTATTTACAAGTCAATATAATAGCCACGGAATGCAACAGCGTTCTGAATGGAAGGTAACCGGTTAACGCATAGCATTGATAGCATAGCCAAAAAAGTGAATATGTGAATGCCAAAATCTTTGCATGAACATCTTAATGAATTAAAAGAAGTTAATTCATGCACATCATAATACTGGACAACGTGCAGGATAGTTGTGTATGCTTCCATTAAGAGACCAAGCAGTTGTAACAAGGAACAAGTGCATCGCAAAAGACCTGACATAGATTTTCTAGATAAAGATACCTATTGCACATGCCTTATGAAGTAAGGTTGTGAACAGTAACAAGTGGATGGAGAAAATAAACAAACAACTGAAAAGATGGAACTGTGACAGGGACATTGACATATTATGTGTGTTTGTAGAATACCAATCATTTCAAATGTGAGTCGTGCCCCTCACGTTGCATGAATGTTTCAGGTATTTGAGCATGGCAAAGGCAGTTCTTGGGGAGAAGGGGGGGGGGGGGGGGTAGTTTTCAATAATTCAAACATTACTTTGCAATATGAAGTATTCCATTGTATGTAAAATTTTAATAAAAATCAACATAATAAAAATATTTATAATAATAATTTCTTCATTTTTCTATTGCAAATATTGCATTAAATCCACAGAATTTCAGTTGCATGTTGTATATACTGTCCTTTAACTTTTGAATTAGAATCTCGAGAACTGCTGTTGTCCTTTTGATTCAATTTCGATTTTCTTATGTGTGTGTCTAAATGTTCTCACTAATTATCCACTGATACAGTTGAATGTATGCAAAATTAGAGTGTCCTACAAAGGATTTAGTTTCTGGTGCATGTAAAGTTTCTGAAAAATTGAGTGATATTAATTTTTTATTGAAATGATTTTATGTGGTTTTTAAGATTATTACATTTTTGCACTTTTAGCAAATGAAAATTTCAAAAAATAGGACTGACGAATCATCTCTTTCCATATAGATGAATAAGTAGGTAATACTGTATTTTTAAATTATCCAATTATTTATGAGGAATGAGGGAGTCATTAATTATAAATGCAAATTGGAATGGTCAGTGCATTTAACTCATTCATCCCAAATGAAAATACATTCCTGAATATTGGTTTTGTGGAAAAATCAGTGTTAGACAGATTAGGGAAAAGTAACTATGACTTTGAAATGAGTAAATGTTTAATATGTAGTTTAACTGTCACTAATCTGTTATTTTAGGTACCAGTTACTCCATGTATTAAGCAAAGAAGTAATCAACCGGTGGCAGAGCCTGGTAGACGACCATCGAGCTTATGAAGAACGATTGGCTGAAACAGAGGCATGGCTTTCTCCTTTGGAAGAGCAGCTGGAGGCCATGAAAGTTACACCTGGTGCACCAAGCAAGCTTGCTATGCTCCTCACTGAAAAGGAACAAGCTGCTCACAAGTTAGTTAAACAGCAATTTAGAATCTCATCATTGAAAATAAAATTTACAGGGTTAAAAGATATTTCAATTTTTAGTGATACAAAAAATACAGCATTAACATTTCAGTAAGTGTCTGTTTAAATTTGATGTTCTGGAAAAAAGCTGTATATATGCCCAACAAAACACTTCATACTCTTGTCTGCAGAAAATAAGTGCATTCTATTGTCTCCCTATTATTTATTCTTTCCAATGACATCAATGCAAATTACAATATTTGGGCATTGGTTAGGAGCAAAACAAGTCCCTGAGTTGGGAGCCAGGACTTCTTAATTCAATTTTCATCTATTGAATCTCATGTCATATACTGACAGATTTGTGTTCTTTATCCTTTTTATGAAATTTTCATAAATTTTACTAAAATTTTGACTTATTTAGCTTTATGTTTATTTTCCTCTATCCTTTCTGTTATTTGTCTTTTCAGTTTATTTTGTCTTCATCATTTTATTGTCTTTCTCAGTCCGGATCCAAAACCCATACTAAAACTATTGTAGATTAGATTAGTACTTGTTGCATAGATCATGAATACGACACTTCGTAACGATGCGGAACATGTCACGTTAATAAAAGGTGTCTATACAAGATATTACATTAGACAAAATATTACATGGCACTCAATATTTTTAAATTTTTTTTTTTGTGGGATTGGGAAATTACCCACTTACTATATCCAAAAATTCATCTAATGAGTAGGAGGAGTTGCCATTAAGAAATTCTTTTAAATTCCTTTTAAATGCTATATGGCTATCTGTCAGACTTTTGATGCTATTAGGTTAAGTGACTTTTTTGGCAGCATAATTAACCCCCTTATGAGCCAGAGTTAGATTTAACCTTGAGTAGTGAAGATCATCCTTTCTCCTAGTTGTAGCCATGTACATTGCTATTACTTTTGAATTCGTTTGGATTGTTAATAACAAATTTCATAAGTGAATATATTTATTGTGAGGCTACAGTGAAGATTTTTAGTTCTTGAAATAAATGTCTGCAGGATGATCTTGGATGAGCTCCAGCAATTATTCTGATTACATTCTTTTGTGCAATGAACACTCTTTTACTCAATGATGAGTTACCTCAGAATATGATGCCATATGAAAGCAGAGAATGAAAATAGGCATGGTAAGCTAATTTATTCAGATGTATATCGCCAAAATTTGCAATGACCCTAATAGCGTAAGTAGCTGAACTCAAATGGTTCAGCAGATCCTCAGTGTGTTTTTTTCCAGTTCAAACCCTCATGAGTGCATACACCTAGAAATTTTGAATATTCTACCTTAGCTACCGATTTCTGATCAAAGTCTATATTTATTAATGGGGTCATTCCATTCACTGTGTGGAACTGAATATGCTGTGTTTTGTCAAAGTTCAATGTGAGCCCATTTGCAGAGAACCACTTAATGATTTTCTGAAAAACATTGTTTACAATTTCACCAGTTAATTCTTGTCTGTCGGCTGTGATAGCTATACTTGTATCATCAGCAAAAAGTACCAGCTTTGCATCTTCGTTAATAAATTATGCAAGTCGTTAATATATATTAAGAACAGCAGAGGACCCAAGACCGAACCTTGTGGCACCCCATTCTTGATTGTTCTCCAGTTTGAGAAATCACCAGTTTTTTGCATATTATGTGAACTATTTCTTTCAACTTTCTGCACTCTTCCAGTCAAAAACCTTTGATAGATCACAAAAAATCCCAACGGGTGACTTCCAGCTACTCGGAGCATTTAATATTTCATTAGTGAAAGTATATGTACTATTTTCCGTTGAGAAACCCTTCTGGAAACCAAAATGACATTTTGTCAAAACTTTATTTTTACAAAGGTGTGAAGCTACTCTGCAATACATTACTTTTTCAAGAATTTTGGATAAGGCAGTCAGAAGAGAGATTGGGCGGTAGTTGTTGACATCAGTCGTATCCCCTTTTTTATGCAGTGGTTTAACAATGGCATACTTCAGTCTGTCTGGGAAAATGCCCTGCTTCAGAGAGCTATTACATATGTAGCTAAGAATCCCACTTATTTCTTGGGAACAAGCTTTTATTATCCCGCTGGAATTGCCATCAATTCCATGTGAGCTTTTATTCTTGAGAGAGTTTATTATTTTCCTAATTTCAGAAGAAGAGGTGGGTGGAATTCCAATTGTATCAAATGGTGTGGGTAAGGCCTCTTCCATTAACTGCCTTGCTTCTTCTAATGAACATTTAGATCCTATTTTCTCTACAACATTTAAAAAATGATTATTCAAAATGTTTTTGACTTCCGGCTTGTTGTTTATCAAGTTTCCATTCGCTTTAATGGTGATACCATCATCCTGTACTCTTGGTTGTCCTGTATCCCTTGTAATAATATTCCAAATGGTTTTGATTTTGTTATCAGAGGTATTAATCTCAGACATGATGCACATGCTTCTGGACTTTTTAATAACCCCTCTTGATGTAGCACAGTAGTTTTTATAATATCTGGCTGTTTCTGGGTCATTACTCTTTCTTGTTGTTAGATACAGTTCCCTTTTGTGGTTACAAGATATTTTTATTCCTTTAGTAAGCCAAGTTTTTTGCATGGTTTCTTATTATTAGATTTAACTACATTCTTGGGGAAACAGTTTTCAAATTCTCTTATAAGTGTATCATGAAATAAGTTATACTTTAAATTAGCATCGGGTTCCTTGTACACCTCATCCCAGTCTAACTGCTGAAGATTTTCTTTGAAATTTCTAATTGTTGAGTCATTAATTGAATGCACAACTTTGGAGGGTAGTTTTGAATTACTGAATGGAGCTGTGTCATATACTGTAACTAGCTGAGCATCATGATCAGACACCCCATTCTCAACATGACAAGAATTTATGTTTTTAAACCTATCTTGGTCTATAAAAGTGTTATCTATCAATGTGCTGCTGTCCTTTACTACCCGAGTAGGAAAATTAATGACAGATGTCAAATTGAAAGAACCGAGCAAGACTTCCTGGTGATTCTTTCTATTACACTCTTTCAGTGAATCATCATTGAAGTCCCCACAAATAATAATTTGCTTTCCCCTATCTGACAGATAGCACAACAAGGCATCCAAGTTTTCCAGGAATAAATGAAAGTTTCCTGAAGGGGACTTATATACTGTTACAACTATAAAAGAGCCCTCCTTCAGTTTAAGTTGACAGGCACATGCTTCTATATGTTGCTCTAGACAAAACTTTTTTTGTATCTAAGTCATTCTTCACATTTATTTCAGGAATCAGTTGTTTTTAGATTGCTTGAGGATGTTGTGATAAGCCTGTTAAAAAAACACAATTAAAAATGTTTGTTTCATAAACAGAGTCCTCTTATGCTTCTGCTTTTTAGGATTAATCTATTATGATTATTCCTTAGGAATCCCAAAAACAGTGGCCATCACCTTACTATTCTGACAAAATGGTCTTTGCTGTCTTCAGTGCACTTTCACCAGCCTTTGTCCATTGTTTTGACTGTTGTTTAGACTTTGGTGTATAACGATGGATTCAGGTTTCATCAACAGTCACAAATTGGTGCAAAAGTATTGCAGATTGCTATTAAACATCACCAACCATTGTACTGAAATGTTGTGCCAGCTTCGCGTTTGGTCAGCTACGAGTAATCGTCCCATCCACCTCACACACAGCTTCTTCAAAGCCAATTCTCCATGCAGGATATTATGCTCTTGCCCAGTTGACATGCCTACAGTCTCAGCAAACCCACAAATTATTATTTGGTAGTCTTGCATTACCGTATTATTGATTTTGTCAATGGTTTCCTGTGTGGTGACCTGAATTGGATGGCTGGAATGCACTTCAACTTTGGTGCTTGTTGGATCACATTTAAATTTATTAATCTAAAAGTAAATGGTGTTCGATGATGGTGCAGAGTCTTTGTGAATATCATCCAATTCTATTTTGATTTATGTAGCCAGCTGACACACTGAGCAATTCAGACGGCTCTCACAATGAACTAGACATTGTTAAAATATTTTATGTGATCCGTGGAATAATCAAACTTACCATGGCTTTATATTTAGTAATGTGCAGAATGATATTTAGCCAATGTTGTATTGCATTGTATTTTTATTAGTCCTGTTATTACAAAAGCAGCTTATACCGTGACATTGAACAAAGTCAGCTTATGCGTGTACAAGTGAAAGAGGTTTCTCTGCATACATATTTAAAATTACACATAATTTACTTCATAAATTCAAATATTTATATGGTACACTTCATACATATAAATATTCTTCGGTGGAGTGAAAGCAGTGATGCTGTAAATAGTACTTTAAAAGTTTTGACATCAATACTTGTTTTTATGTTTTTTGGATGTTTGTTATAGAGTTAAAATTGGGGTGGAAAGTATCACTTTGTCAAAGAGATGTCCTAATTTTGATCCTATGTATGTTGTTTGTTTTGTCTCATAAAGTGATCAGGACTGTCAAAGCTTTTTAATCTACTTTTCTTACCTCTTTAATTTATTTTAAAGAATATAAGAGACCCTAAACAGAGCTTTACCTAAGTCTCTAGGTTTACATCCAAACATGATTCTAATGGCCCTTTTTTTGCTTTTTAAATGTTCTGATAATAGATTTAGAATTTTCCCAAAATGCGACACGATATAAAATGAGAATGAAAGTAAGCATGATAAGCACTATTTACTGTTTCCTCACTACAGCAGGATTTTAGTAAGTAACAAAGGCAGCAGGTTATGTTTAATTTTGTGTTATGTATGCTTATTCCAGTTTTGTTCTGTAGCCATAACTATAAGAATTTAATTTCTGTACTGTTACCAACTGGTTCATTGTTGATAAAGATAAATGAGACATACACTATGTGATCAAAAGAATCTGGACACCCCCCAAAACATTTTTTCATATTAAGTGCATTGTGCTGCCACCTACTGCTAGGTACTCCACATCAGTGACCTCAGTGGTCATTAGACATTGTGAGAGAGCAGAATGGGGCGCTCCGTGGAACTCACGAACTTTGAATGTGGTCAGGCGACTGGGTGTCACTTGTGTCGTATGTCTGTATGCAGGATTTCCACACTCATAAACATCCCTAGGTCCACTGTTTCTGATGTGATAGTGAAGTGGAAACATGAAGGGACACGTACAGCACAAAAGTGTACAGGCCGACCTCATCTGTTGACTGACAGAGACTGCCGACAGTTGAAGAGTGTCATAATGTGTAATAGGCAAACATGTATCCAGATCATCACACAGGAATTCCAAACTGCATCAGGATCCACTGCAAGTACTATGGCAGTTAGGCGGGAGGTGAGAAAACTTGGATTTCATGGCCGAGTGGCTGCTCATAAGCCACACATCATGCCGGTAAATGTCAAATGACACCTCACTTGGTGTAAGGACAGTAAACATTGGATGATTGAACTGTGGAAAAACCTTGTGTGGAGTGAAGAATCATGGTACACAATGTGGCAATCCAATGGCAGGGTGTGGGTATGGTGAATGCCTGGTGAAAGTCATCGGCTAGCATGTGTAGTGCCAACAGTAAAATTCGGAGGCAGTGGTGTTATGGCGTGATCATGTTTTTCTTGAAAGCCCCCTTGTTGTTTTTGCATGACACTATCACAACACATGCCTACATTGATGTTTTAAGCACCTTCTTGCTTCCCAATGTTGAAGAGCAATTTGGGGATGGCGATTGCATCTTTCAACATGATCAAGCACCTGTTCATATTGCATGGCCTGTGGCGGAGTGGTTACACAAACATAACATTCCTGTAATAGACTGCCCTGCACAGAGTCCTGTCCTGAAACATGCAGAACAACTTTGGGATGTTTTGGAAGGCCGACTTCGTGCCAGGCCTCACTGACCAACATCAATACCTCTATTCAGTGCAGCAGTCAGTGAAGAATGGGCTCCCATTCCCCAAGAAACCTTCCAGTACCTGATTGAATATGTGCCTGCTAGAGTGGAAGCTGTCATCAAGGCTAAGGGTGGCCCAACACTATATTGAATTCCAGCATTACCAATGGAGGGCACCACAAACTTCTAAGTCATTTTCAGCCAAGTGTCCAGGTACTTTTGATCACATAGTGTACATATCCTTGTTCAGAGGATTGTGAAATTTTTGGGCACTAGTTTTTTTGCTATATGGTACAAGCTCATTACGTTGTGTGCAGTTGCTAAGTTGTTTTGTGACAGTTTTCACTGAATGCTGTAGTTCTTCCTTATTTTCTGCTTTTAATAGAACTGTTGCATCCTGTGCAAATGTGATCATTTTATATGCCTCCACATTTAAACCTAGATTGCTAATGTACAAAAGGAACAGAAGTTGTCCCATTTCTGATCCATGGGGTACAACATATTTCATTAGTTATACCTTGATAAGTGTTCAGAAATAGTTTTAAGGTTGATATTTGTTGTGACTCGCCAATCTTTCAAAGTGACGCTGCACAGTTACGTGTGTCCTCTAAATGCGGTGATCTCTGCCAGTGATGCAGCAGCCGCACCACCTAAGCGGCCAGGCTGCCTGCGGCCGCTTGACTGGGGCTCAGTGCTGATCTGACTGTTACCATGTACACATGTTTTGCTTTGTCTGCTTGCTCTGTTACTTACATGTATTGTGTTGTTTTTGAAATACATGTGTTCAACTTGACATTATAACAATTGGCGACGAGGATGGGATCCTGCGTCTTTGTCCTTTGCTGAAACGTGCTCACTTCTGTCCGTATATTTTCAAAAACGACACAATACATGTAAGTCACAGAGCAAGTAGACAAAGCAAGACATGTGTACACAGTAACAGTCAAATCAGCACTGAGCCGAAGTCTAGCGGCCGCTGGCTGCTTAGGTGGCTCGGCTGCTGCATCACTGGCAGACAGTGCCGCATGTAGAGGACACACGTAACTGCGCGGCGGCACTTTGAAAGATCAGTGAGCCACAACAATATTGGAGTGTGAGATGCTCATCACTTGCTTATGATTGTTCAGGAAGGAACTGATCCAACTGTTAGTTGGTTGGTTGAAGGTTTAGGTTCTAAACGGCAAGGTCATCAGTCCTTGATTCAGCTGCTGGACAGATTTCAAATACCATACTTTTCAAGGTGTGACAGCAGAATCCTATGGTCCATCACATGAAACACTTTTGATTAGTCAACAAATACTCCTGTGTCTTGTCCATCAGTCTTAGTATTCAATTCATTGCACTCATAAATGACAATCACCGGTATTATTGACCTCTTATTTCAGAATCCATTCATTTATTACAGAGACTTTTGTTTTTATTTAGAAATTCCATAATGTTCTCTAATATTTTTGGAGTGTAAGGGGAAATTGTGGTGGTCTTGTAGTAATTTTCAGTATCTCTCCCACCTTTTTTACCTGAATTATTATATACGTTTTAAATGCATTTGGAAAAGTGCTAAGTTTAAGTGAACTGTCACGTAAGTGTGTAAGTAGTTCAACTAGGTGTGGAGCGCACTTCTTTAAGATTATTATATGTGTATCATCAGTGCTTGCAGAGTTCGAGTTTTTTAGCCCTTTTATTGGCTTTGCTACTTCATCCTGTGTGACTGCAGATGTACATTTATCTACTATACGTGCTCTTTTTATATTTATTGAATTGGGTATTCATATTTGTATTTGATTTTATCACATTATCTGAAATTATTTAACCACTCCACATTGAAAAGCTTTTAATACTTATACCAAAGAAAAGAGACAGGAAACAATAGCCATCTTAGAAAGCTACTTTCTATAAATAAAGTTGTTAGGTCCTTATTGTGTCTTGTGTCTATTATTTGTATACGTTTTAGTGCAGAAGTTCTTTTCTTTCTTTAAAAAAAAAAATAAAAGATTGGATTTGGAGCTTGAACAAACAGTTCTATCAGTACAATGAATTCTTCAGGCGACTCTCATACTGTTAAATTTTTACTATGTCTTGAATCTAAAAGGTTGAAAAATTGCATTATTATCTCTATTTGTACAGATTAGGCAACCTGACAAGTGCCGGTGAGCGACTGTACACAGACACAGCAGCTCCTGGACGAGAGCTGATCCGTTCACAGCTGCGAGAGATAAGAGATAAATGGGACAAACTTGAACAAGGAATAGAACAGGAACAGAAGCGTCAGGATGCACAAAGTCTTCAGAGAACCAGTTATCAAGAAACACTGGCGCAGACACTAGCATGGCTTGATGCTATGGAGCGTTCGTTGCAGCAGGACCCGGCTGCTACTTGGGGCTCCACCCAGGAGATTAGATCAAAACTGCTTAAACATAAGGTACAGTTCCTTTCTAACCAACAAATGCTGCTAAACTTGTTGTTCGATTTCTACTGTTCTACTATATTTGAAATATTATCATGTGCTTGTGACTGCAACAATAAGGACTACATTTATTTAGTGGATATTACGTAACCTTTTCACAGAGACTGGGGTTGACAAAGAAAGGGTGTATCAAATCTAATCCTGTAGAACATCTGATAAAAAAAAAATTTTACTGGTCACAATGAAAACTCTGAGCTTCTGCACATTTTACTGAGCTGTAACTATAAATTTTGCTTCATAACTACCTGCTCATTTTTCTTTCTGTTTCTGATTAAGTGAAAGTTTTAATATTTCAGGCTAGTAGCATTTTGTGTTTAGTCATTGGCAACCATAGTGATCCAACAATATTGTGTGAAATACCACTGTCACTGTTGTTGTGAGTTCTGGGTTGTCTTGTTTGTTGCTGGTGGGAAAAATACACATATACGTAATGGTGCTGCTCTGCACAAGGAAGGCAGAGATTGCTTCTTCTGCACCTCTCCTCTCCCATATCAGTCTATGTTGAAGGTGGAAATTGCTTCCTCCATTCCCTGTATGCTCCTCTATTAGTGCCAAAAACAAGTGAACACTTAGTAATCCATAATTTGTAGGTGATGGAAGTCTATTAAAGCAAATATCACAGACAATAAGTTGAAATTAATGACCGTAGAAAGTATGATGATATGAATGCGGCAGATTTCGGAGGAGGGGGTAGGCAGAACACATTGTCATCAGACATGCAAAATATGTAGTGTCACCATTATATTGTTGTTTGGTAGTTTTATGACAAATGGGAAAAATAAACTATTCTACCAATCATGAAACTCAGTTATTATGCTTATTTCTGCAAGCAGACATAATACTTCCGAAGTACACTGTGCATAATTTTAAACATGTGTTCCTAGCACACCAAATGGAAAAAAAAAAAAAAAAAAAAAAATTGAGAAATGAGACTGGCAGCTGCACATGAATACATAACCTGTTTTTTTTCTCCATATCATTACTAGTTTCAAAAAAATATTACATGCAGTAGTGTTGAGTACCATTTACATAAATAAGGTCATGCCTAATATTTTTCCACATCTGAGTTTATTCTCCGTATCAACCATTGATTGTGTAGATTGGAGACAACACCTCATGAAAATGCCTGGTCACAGACTTCCACAGAAGATGCTAAACCACAAGCAGAGTGGGAAAAGAGATTTTGAAAGACCTCAAAAAAGATGGGAATGATTTTGTTTGTGTGTGCAGAAGAGTTAGTAGCCTAATCCTTGAAAGGAAGATGTTGATGATCCACCATTAACAGGGTGCTAAACTCTCACCTTCCATCCGTTCCCTGAAGAAAATTATGAGATGTGTGACCTGAATTTTGTATAATTCACAGTGTCTAGAGCAAAATTGAATGCCCTCTCTGGAACCAACACATTGGGATTCTGCTGTTCTGCAGCATAACACTCAGCTGCATGCCTAGCTTATACAAATCAAAAACCATAAATGAAATTTTTGCTGAAGAAAGCTATAGTTCTGATGTAGTAACCAATTGACCACCATTCATTCATACACTTCAGGATATGGCTTGCATCTCTGTGAGTCAACATAAATATTTACTTCAGTAAAAAATAAAAATTGCTGTTTTCTTTATTATTATGTTGGTATTTGCAGCAATTATGTAAGCAGTCTGTGGTTGTAACATGTGAATTATAAAGGCACTTTTAAGCACAAGTGCTCTCCTACCAGATTTTGAAAAGTGAGCATTGTATATTGCTCACAGATGACAATCCTAATTTGGAGGATCTCGTGGATTTCTTTTTGGCTGTAATTATGAAGATGTAAAATTTTTAGTAATCATGCTTCTTTAATGTTAATCAGTACTTGCAAATACTTTTATAGTTATGGAATCTGTGACAATAGTAAATAGCTTTTATAAACGTTTTTGCAGAACTATAACAATATTCTCTGCTTTTATGTGGTAACATTTCATTAATTAATTTAATTTCCAAAATTATATTTGCAGACAACCCTACAAGAAGTGATAACTCATAAACGTGTCATTGAAGCAGTGACAGAGAAAGCACAAGCTGTTGTACAGCTAACTGGAGGAGACGATGAGGAGGTAAAGAAAGCTGTAGAAGACATCAGCAATCGATACGAAAGGCTGGTGAACGGGCTGCTAGTGATGATAACGCAGCTTGATGAAAGCTTGGATGTGTTTCAGCAATTTAATGATCTACAAAAGAACTACCATGATTATCAGAAAGCTTTGTGGGATCGTCTTGCTGGTTATTCAGGTAACGATCATCTCTTATATTTGTAAAGGGCTTAAGGTATATGGCTTAGGGTGTGTCATTTTTGGATCATTTTGACATTCTGATACTAGTAGCATAGAAAATAATTTAGTAGGTGTAAATGCTACTTGTAACCTTCATTTTGACGACTCCCTAGTAGCATTAAATGAAAGCTAAACAGATTTCATGAAGAAATTATTTATTTGTGCTTGTTTTGTTGTGCATATGAGTCTTGAGTAACTTAGAGGATAACTATGTCCATTTCCCCTTCTTGTTACAGACTATAGTGGAAATAAACCAACAATACAGTCCAGGCTGTCAAAAGTCAGAGAAATACAGGATTGCCTGAAAATGGAAGGTGATATTAAAATGAAGGCTCTTACTGACCATGTTTCCAACAAAACTGATAAATTACCTCCTAGAGCCAAAGAAGCCATGGAAAGAGACTTAAATAATCTTAAGTAAGTGAATAATAAACAAAACTGACTGCAAGAACAGTGCTAATAATAACAGTGTTATGAAAAGGAAAGTTGCTCCTCACCATATAACAGAGATTCTGAGTCGAAGATAGGCACAACAAAAGACCCTCTCAATTAAAACAATAGATGTCAGACAAACACACACACACACACACACACACACACACACACACACACACACACACACACACACACACACAAAACTGCAGTCTCGGGCAACTGAAACCACACTATGAGCAGCAGCACCAGTGCTTGCTGGGAGTGGCGACTGGTTGATGGTAAGGAGAAGGCTGGGGGCAGGGAAGGGGAGGGATTGTAGATTGTATTTTATTGGTCCTGTTGTCTATATAGCAACTTATGCATAAGACATTGGACAAGTCAAGTTATAAATATACAGGCTGAAAGTAATTTCAAGGCATACATATTTAAGCTTACAATAATACACTTTACACGTAAGTAAGTATTTATATAACACATTTCATAAATTTAAATATTCTTCAATGGAGTAAAAGCAGTGATTCTGTAAATATGACTTTAGAGATTTTTCCAAATGTATTGACCTCAGTGATAGCTTTTATGTTTTCAGGAAGTTTGTTATAAAGCTTAACTCCCAGGTGAAAAGTACCTTTTTGGCACAGTGCTGTGCTGATTTGAGGCATATGTAAGTTTCTGTTTTGTCTGGTAAAGTGCTCATGTATATCACAGTTTTTTTGTAGTCTCCGGTCCTTGCCTATTACATTTAATTTAAAGAACAAAAGGGTTTCCATAATGTATACACATGGTAATGGGGGAATACCAGATTTCTTAAACAGGGGTTTACAAGAGTCTCTAGGCTTGCACCCAAACAAGATTCTAATGGCCCTTTTTTGTAGTTTAAAAGTGCTATTAGCTGTTTTAGAGTTTCCCCAGAAGGTGACCCCATATCTATGACGAGAATGAAAGTACGTATGATATGCATTCAATACTGTTTTCTCACTACAGCATGATTTTAATTAACAAAGAAGATAACATGTTTTGCTCAGTTCTGCATTGAGATATTCAATATGCTTATTCCATCTGATGTTACTCTGCAGCCAAAGCCCTAAGAATTTGGTTTCAGTACTGTTAGCAACTGGCTCGTCATTGATAGAGACTGATGGGATAAACATGTCCTTGTTAGGAACATTGTGGAATTTTAGAGCAATGGTTTTCGTACTGTTTATTACAAGCTGATTACTCTGTGCCCAGTTACTAAGTTGTTTCGTGACCGTGTTTACTGTCTGCTGTAACTGTTCATCATCGCCTCCTTTTAGTAGAATCGTGGTGTCATCTGCAAATAAGATTGTTTTGTGTGCATCAATATTTAAGCTTAGATCATTTATGTACAGAATAAACAGAAGGGGTCCCAATACGGATCCTTGGGGTACACCACATTTTATTTGTTTATAGTCAGATAAGTGATTAGATACAGTTTTTAGCTCAATATTTGTGTGCTTGACGCACACTGCCTGCATACGATTTGTCAGGAAGGAACTGATCCACTTGTTGGGCAAACCTCGAATACCATTTCTTTCTAGCTTTGATAGCAGAATTTTATGGTCCACCATGTCAAAAGCTTTTGACAAGTCAATAAAGACTCCTATTGTTTCCTGTTTTTTGTCCGTCAGGTTTAGGATGGAATTGATGCACTCATAGATAGCAGTTGTTGTTGACCTCTTATTTCTGAATCAATGTTGTTCATTACATAGGATGCTGTTTTTATTAATAAATTTCATAAGTTTCTCATGCATCACTTTTTCCAGTACTTTATAGATGCAGGAGGAAATTGTGATGGGTCTGTAGTTATTTACATTGTCTTTATCCCCTTTTTTATATACAGGAATAACTTTTGATGTTTTCAACACATCAGGGAAAGTGCCTGCCTGAAGTGAGCAGTTGCATAAATGTGTGAGTACTTCCATCAGGTTTGGTGCACTATTCTTTAACATTGTTGCAGGTATACCATCAATACCTGCCGATTTGGAATTTTGTAGCCCTTTTATTGCTTTAGCTACTTCATCTTGTGAAGTTGCATGGTGGGGGTGATGGGCATTTAAGTGCTGCATGTTAGACAGAGGGCAGGGGAGAAGTGGGGAGGGGGGTGGTAGCGGAGAAGGAGAGAAATGAAAGGTTGATGGTGGAATGACAGCTGTGTAGTTCTGGAATGGGGACAGGAAAGAGGCAGAATGGGCGAGGACAATGACTAACGAAGGTTGAGACCAGAAGGATTACAGGAACAGAGAATGTATTGCAGGGAAAGTTTTCATCTCTACAATTCAGAAAAGCTGGTGTTGGTGGGAAGGATCCATGTGGCACAGGAAGTGAATCATTGAAATGAAGGGTATCATGTTTGGCTGCATGTTCAGCAACAGAGTGGTCCACTTGTTTCTTGGTCACAGTTCGTCCGTGGCCATTCATGCGGACAAACAGACAGCTTGGTTATTGTGCCTACATAGAATCCAGCACAGTGATTGCAGCTTAGCTTGTAGATCACATGACTTGTTTCACAGATAGCCCTGCCTTTGATGTTAGTGACCAGGCTGGAGTAGATGGTGGTGGGAGGATATATGGGACAGGTCTTGCTTCAAGCATTAGCATCTTGCGTTAACATCATGTGCTAATAACATCTTCAGTAGTAAATTTAGACCAAAGACAGTGCTATTGGCAGCAGAAACTGTATTAAAATCAACAGCATAATAAAACAGGTAAATATAAACCTGAACTTTCAGAACTGAAAGTATTGTTCTAAGTACCTACAGTAAGGAAAAAATAGGGCAGTTGTTTTGAGGTCACTGTGCATATATTAAGAATAGAGTTCAGCACTGGAGTGTAACAGCTGCATTGATTTCATCTTCACTCTCTGATGCCATGACTCAAATATTCCTTTTTTCATATTATTGCCCACCAGATGTTGAGACAATGTTACTCGCAACTTACTCGTTTGCTTCACATGAAATGTGCCAGAAGAGGGAGTAAATAATTTCACTGCTGTTTGCGAATGGTTTGGACACAAAAGATCATAATTATCTCGGTATCTATGGAGGCCCATAAAGTACTGCACTACCTCTCTGTAAACAACATTCTGAGACTTGTTTTTCTCTGCTTATATATAGCCATAGCTGAATACCTAATGTTGTCCGGGTATATATTTATTCCAGTCTTCTATTAGTTTATCTCCTCCTTCCTAACCCCCTCCCCCCCCCCCATGTCCACCCCCTCCACCTCCCATGCTGTCCATCTCCTCCTGCCCCTCTGTCTGTCCATCTCCTCTGCCTCCTCTGTCTGTATGACTCCTCCTCTCTCTGTATCTGTCCAACTCTTCCTCTCTCTGTTCACCCCCCACCCCAAAAAAAGAAAAAAATCACCCTCCCTCTCTCTGTCTGTCTGTATGCTCTCTCTCCCTTCTCTCTCCATAGTATCACTCCTAACCCCAATAGGAGGCTGGTGGTTCTTAACCCCGCAGTATTATTTTCCAGATTGTAACTCATATGTGCACCAAATGCAGTTGAAATTGTTCCAGAGGTTTAAGATGAGCTTTTTACCCCTGTCTTTGCCCATGCATGTACATGTCAAATATATTTCACATAAATTTATCATATTACACACGTATTTATGCACACATTTCACCCACACCTCTAATGAATTTCACCCTTCAGTTTCATTTTCATGAAGCTCAGTGTTTATGAGGTCTTACCTCCTGAACTACGTGTTGTACAATGATATAATTGTGCTGGTACATTCAGTGGTACATAGGAATATTGTTGCAAAATGTGTCACGGATACAGTTAGCAGTAAAGAAATGATAAATTAAAACGTCATGCTTCATATGGCAAGTTTTACTGCATGAACATCAAAAATGTTGTAAGTGATGAACTTATCTCCTTTCATTATATTGTGACGGCTGTCAGTGAGAAAATGTTTTCATAATGGACTGATGTTTTGTGGAACGTGTGTTACAAGAAACTAAGTGCTCTCATGCTCAAATACTGGACAGGTAAATTATGGGTGTTTGTGCAGCGTAAGTTATACCTTCCCCTCCCCCTCCCCCCCCCCCCCCATTTTGATAGGTAGGTGTTTATAAATTAGCCTACAAGAAGATTTAGTATCACATGTTTATATCATAAGAGCTTGTTTTGAATTTATTGGAAAGTTCACAGTTAGTGAGTTCTCAGTGGTAGGCATTCCTTGTCTGGCATGGGCACTTTGAATTGATTCCAGAGAGCACAGCAGCAGTGGTAACTGTAGTTTTGGATAACTACTTGGTGACAATCAAACTGAAATAGTTGCAGTGATCAAATCTAATTAAAGGGGTCATTTTGCAATGCGACAGTGATTGGTCCCATAATGGTCGTAGAACATTTTTGGCCTGTGTTGTAGAATCTTCTTTCTTCACCCATAATACTTGCTAGACTTTAGCCTCTATGATTATTAATGTAGACACCTCTGGAAGAGGCACTGGGAAGAAATAGGTTTCATTTGGTTGGTGGCATATACCAGGCATGTCATGAATGGCTGTAAAGATATTGAAGAACTTTTTATTTTGACACAGGAAGTGTATGTTAAAATTAATATGGCTGCATACCACTTAAAATGCTTCATTTGATGTTTTTTTTTTTAAAAAAAAGGCAGTGTGTGCCTGCCAAAATTAATGTTGTTGCTTATTTCACTGGCCAGTCAGGGCTGCAGTAGAGTTTCTGCTGCAAACTAACAATCACAGATTTAAAAGCTACATTCAAGAGATCCTTTACACAAAGAAACAGAGTGATTACAAATTGTTGAAATATTTCTTAAGGTTGAATTTTCACAAACATGTAAATTCATCGATAGGATAGTTTGAACAATTGTGACAGATCATAGATCCATTCACTGTGACCCCAAGCATAATATGGAAGGAGTACAGGTCATAGTCGCATTCTCTCCAAATCTTATCAAATAATTCTTAGGGAAAGTTTTCAATAACTGTGGTACTGCACCAACTCAGTTCCAGCTAAGTGTAAACTTTGTTGTCACTGGCTGAACACTACAAGAAGAAATAGCACACTGAGACATCTGGCAGCAAACAGCTTTTGCATAGAAGAAGGCACCTGCAGTTGATGGCCATTCAGTGTAAAGTATCAGGTATCCATTTAGTTCTAACCACAGTCCCAACATAACTATATGCACATATTTGTGGCAGTGAAGAAATATGATATTAGCACACAGCTTCGAAGTGCTACAAAAAAAGGGAAAAATTGTTACTTTTGGGCTCACATTTAACCCCAGTGACAGTATCAGTTTTATATGGTCCCCATATCCAGTCATTTTTCTTTAATGACTTTTCCAGGTAAGTAGAATATGGTAAGTTCTTATCCTGCACAGTAAGCTCCCTAGAATCTTTCTCAGTATTATTGTTGTGAACTGAGACTCATAGGTGATATTTCACGAACCACTCTAGACATCATAAGACATTCATGCACTGTGTGCCAGTGCATACTTATCTTTTAAAACAGTTGCATCTGCTATTGTGATATAGTCATACACTTTTTTAGTGCCTTCGTGGCAAGTAACAATGCCAAAATTGTCATATTTAATCACAACTGCACATTCTTTCCATGTGTCTTAATCACACATTACCTGTAGTCAATCAGTAATACTGTCTTGTCCTATGAAGCAACATATGCATTTACTGCTAAAAGAAATATGCAGTCAAATAGCAATGCTAAAATGTCAAAATTCTGTGTTCAGGTGGTGACAGTCTTATGCATTTATGTTCCCTTTGGTGAAGATATAACCTTACCAAATGCTGAATAATTTGTTGTTGTACTGTACTCTTTGGTTATTGTGAAGATGAAATGAAAATAATAAATAAATTAATAATGACATGTTGACTGAGTTCATGACTTTTGAGCATTTTGACTAAATTATTTGTCTGCAAAATGATGTAGTTATGATGTGGAATTACTGGCCAGTACTTACTTTCAGAAGGCAAAATTCTTAATATTGTCAGTAGGCACACATAAAAGTCCAAGCAACTATCTTAGATTTTGGCACTATTAGGAATTAACAGTTCTGAAAGCTAGGACAGTTTTTCTACTTTAAATGTGTCTCTTAGCAGTACTATGAATTATGTCTCCTGGGGATAAATAATGGTCTGCACTTCAATCTCATAATTTTATAATTTTCTTAAGTGAATTTTCTGTCTGATGCATATGGTGGTGTTAAAAAATCTTATTAATATCAAGACTGAGACCCAATTGTTATTTACGTATTTCAAAGACAGTTATGTTGCCAAGGTGCTCTTTCAGAAAAAGAGAGCAACAGAGTAACAGCAAAACATCACTTATACTCTTATTACTTACAATTGTGTGATCCATAATTATAAAAACACAAAGAAAGGAATTGCAAATATTTTGGTTAAAAGGAGTACATTTATACCTTGATTGTCAATTGGCCTCTGTTTTATATATATTGTTATAGATAAACACCTCTTTCATGGGCAGTTTATAGTAAAAATTGCCTAAGTAAAACATTAAGGGCATTTTATAAATTTATCAATTCAGAACAAAATAAGAGATAAATAAATTATGTTAGTACTTAATGTATATATCCTAAATGAAACATTTAATAATTACAGATATTCACTGTCAGAATGTAAATGTAGCTAAGTGCTTCATAAAATAACATTGTGCATTTGTTTGGCACTTGACATTCTGTTGCACAAAAATATGAAATAATTACATGTTGTACTTGTTATTTCTTACTTACTTAAACTTCTGAAAATAAACTCAGGTTTGATCGTGAGAAGTTTGAAGTAGCCTTGAATGATGTGATTCATGGACTAGAAGAACGACTGCAGCAATGGTCTGAATATGAAGGCTCCTTTGACAAGCTGTTACAGTGGCTCTCAGAAGCGGAAACAGCACTCAAGAACTATTCACCTCGCTCTACACTTGAGGAAAAACAAGATCAGCTTGAAAAATATCAGGTAGTTAACTAACTTCATATTTCATCAATATTCTTCTTCTGATACTGTATCATATATTGATGAATACATTTCATATCTGTTGGCCAAAAATTATTTGTTATTACCTGCAGTTTTGGACATGTTATTTGCTATGTTCACTATTGTGTTGGCCAGGTAATTTCTTCAATAATTACCTAGGATAAATTATATTTTAAAATTCTAAATTTAAAGTAGAATGGATGGTGTCAAAATGAACAGCTTACTGAGAGGTCATAAAGCAGTTGGTTAGGTCTATCTCAAGTAACTTGCATTAGAGAAAATTAATGGATTTGCTGTAAATAAAGGTAAAAAGAAAATTGTGCTAAGGAGATACTACAAGACAGTGGAATGTACTAAACTAAATAGAATTAGATTTATGAGAACACAACTTTCATCTGTTTCAAACCACTGGCAGTTCATATATCTTAATTTCCAATAAAAATTTGTAAAATTTCTTTTTGGTTTTGCTAGAATCAAAAAGCTGCTTTTTATAAAAATTGTGAGCAAGTTTTATATTCTCAAATGTTCAAAGGAAAGTTGACGAATTCAGTCTTAATGAAAGACACTGAATATATTTTATATGTTACAACTGTTTGCACATCTATGTTAATGTTGTGCTTTATCCTCTAGGATCTCATAAAAATAATTGATTCGAGAAATAGAGATGTGAAGGAAATGATAACTCTAGCTGACCATCTAGAGCAAGTAAGAGATTACTGGTTTTGATGGTTTTTTATGATTTTTTAATGATTTTTTTCATTTTGCATAGGCTTTTTTGTCTCTTGTCTGAACTATGTATTTATTTTGGTTTTGTATATGTCCACAGTAGCCCATGTCTATTGTCACCCTGCTTTTAAGCTTTTGTTCCACTTGCATTTTACCTTCACTTCCAGTTTTTTCTTCAGAGATATTTTTATGTAATACTTTGTAGCACTGCTCACATAAATGAAAATGAAAATATTTATGTTTGATTACAGAACTGCTTAAGTAACCAATAACTAGTGATATTTAGATACATAAGTGACAGAGTTTTGATAGAGTACATACTAAACCGAAAACACTGTTGCTTAACATTTAGGTTTATTTCATTTCAAATATTTTGAAGTACATGTACCATAACAACTTACTTCTTTTTAACAATATTCTTAACCTTATTATTATTTCTTTTTTACATGAATCTTTGCCAGCAATGATGTTAACTTATGTGATTTCGATATGTCTTTATTTCTTTTTATGAAATTTGTTAGTATCGTTACAGTCTAAGATAACAGTCAAGGCACTCCACCTCATTTTTGTTACTCACTGTGATAGCAGTGCACCAAGTGGGCAGCAAGCTACACTTCTGAATACATTATCGGATGGGTGTAAATAGTACTGCTTATACTGATTAACAACATAATTTTTACAATAGGGAGCATATGTAGTGTCAAAATATCAAACAATAACTAATAAGTGACATCACATTTGCCTTTCTTTAGTTTCATAATGGCCCTGGGAGGTATGAAATGGTACATTACAAGACATTTTATTTTTTATTCACATGAAACACAGATATTTACTGAAAAATGTTGATTTCTTTTAAGAACAAAAAATTGTTAGTAAACACCAGAAGACCTGACCTTTTGCAGAAGACATTGTATATATACCCAACAACGTGAAATTTTTTCACTACCCCTCCAGCCAAATCTGTGAGTGTGGAACATAGGAAACTTGTATGGAATGTAATACCTAATTATTTAATGTACCAAATAAGCCACCACACTAGTAGGAGAAGGGAAAACCACACAGACATGTTAATGAAATGCCAAAACCAATAAAACTGTTTCCCAACACAGAAAAAATCAAATCCACAATTATTGCTTCATTTGAGCCACAAGTGGTATAAACTTCTGCACATTTGTTTTGAAAGCAAAAATAATTACTTTAACAAAAATATTTGGACACTTGAAAGTTGCGTGAAGTGTAGGAATGAGATAATAAGAACAGAGAACAATAAAAATATGTGCTTCTCGTGCGTGGGATATGTGTTGATATCCTCTTGCCTTCAGCAGTAAGCTGCAATTACACACACATTTGTAAGTAATTCTTCATGAATAAGTTGTAGCTTACGTCATTGAGTCAATGAGATTTGTCTGTTTTTACATTTATTTCACCATACTGATATCTCTTGGTAATTTACTTATGCATGGGACACAAAAATATAACAACTATTTTGTTAATTATATTAATATTTTTTCCATTATTTGATTGTATTTTGTTAATTAAGTAGAAAGACAATTAGAAACAAACATTATCCTTATGACGATATGACTGTCCACTTTCTCACTGACTGTCAGCTTTCTCAGGACTTGAAGTGTTAGTGTCGCTCCAGCTGTCAAATGGTAACAACTTTCACAGCAGAGAGTGTCGTGACTGTATGTGTTAGACTGTGGTATCATGTAATATTTGTTTTGTGTGTAAGTTCATAGTGTTTTTGTTTTGTATGTTGATATTCTGGTTGCTATAGGTTTATTTATCGATTGTCATTTTTTATTTAAACTTTCGAAATGTGGTGCTACAGAAGAATGCTGAAGATAAGGTGGATAGATCACGTAACTAATGAGGAAGTATTGAATAGGATTGGGGAGAAGAGAAGTTTGTGGCACAACTTGACTAGAAGAAGGGATCGGTTGGTAGGACATGTTTTGAGGCATCAAGGGATCACAAATTTAGCATTGGAGGGCAGCGTGGAGGGTAAAAATCGTAGAGGGAGACCAAGAGATGAATACACTAAGCAGATTCAGAAGGATGTAGGTTGCAGTAGGTACTGGGAGATGAAGAAGCTTGTATGGGATATGGGATAGAGTAGCATGGAGAGCTGCATCAAACCAGTCTCAGGACTGAAGACAACAACAACAACATTTTTTTATTTGTAGTTTAAGGCTGCTATTTGATTTTACATGTGTCATTTTGTCATTTGGAGATAGTGAGTGGAACTGTGGACACTTGAAAATAAAGTGCCAAATGGAGAAAATGGATCATTTCTGACATTCTTCTGTTTGAGTTCTACAGTGGGGTGACAGCAGTGGAGGCTGTCAGAAACATTTGCACCATGTATGAGGATAATGCTATTGGGCAAATAATGGCAAGAAAATGGTTTTCTCGCTGTAAGGAGGTCATTTTGACATTAGTGACTTTCCATGTTCAGGAAGACCATCAGGGTTTGACGAAGATCATTTAGACACTTTAATCCACAATGATACATGTCAGTGTACTTGAGGACTGGCAGATGTGATGAGCTGTGATTATTCCACCATTGTACGACATTTGCACGCAGTGGGCAAGGTTCAAAAATCAGTTGTATGGGTATCACATGCTCATGCCAAAATCACAAGCAGGTTGCCATAAGCGCATCTCTGTTTGCTTATCATCAATTGGATTGTGAACAACACTGACCATTCCTATCCTGTATTGTTACTGGTGACAATTATGCTAACACAAGGAAAAGAATGGAATGGCTTAGCCCAAACAATGCAGCAACTTCCGTACCAAAGTCTGTGCTCTTCCACGAAAGATAACATTATGTGTGTTATAGAACAGTGATGGTGTGGTGTACTACAAAATGCTTCCCCAAGGTTTAACCATCACTGCTGATATTTATTGTCAATAATGGAGACATCTTGCAGATGCAACCAAGAACAACAAGCAGGACGACTGAGGGAAGTGATGCTACTCCACGATAACACCCATCCTAATTTTGCTAGACTGACCCTAAAGAAGTTAGATTGGGAAGTCATTCCACACCTACCTTTTTCGCCTGATCTTGCACCTTCAATTTTCTGCTATTTGATTCTTGATCAAACGACCTTCAAGGAGCTTCCTTTCCAGATGAAAATGTTCTCCAAACATGGCTTGATGAGTTCTTTGCCTCAAAACAATGTGATTTCTACAGTCACAGAATCAAAAAGTTGCCCTAGCATTGGCAGACTGTCATAAATAGGGAAGTAGAATTTTTTTTGATGACTATTGTCTCTGTTATGTGTACCTATCTGCTACATTTATTAAACTTACATAAAAACTCTATGAACTCGTGCACCAAACCAATATTTCTATTAATTTTTAACATCATGCCATTTCCTTAATTTTTATTATGGATTTATTAAGTGTTTTTTATGTAAAAGTACTCACTTTGAGCCCAGAAAATTTAAAAAAAGTTAGAAACCTATAGCAAGTATTGATTATATGAGTCACATGAAAAAAAAGAGATGTAAGAGATGGCATGTCTGCTTGTCACTGATTCATCCATTTACAACCAGTGCATGTGAAACCTGTAAGCATTTGAACAAAAATGAGTTCATTTAATAAGTCCATTTTTTTTACATATTTTCTTATCTTAGTGTTGTTACCTACAATAGTGTTTACTGAGTAGCTGATCTGGCATAAAATGTAATGATGTCATTCCTTACTCGCATACAAGAGTTTAGCAATCTACCATCATACTTCCTCTATAGGTGATAAATTTGTCTGAGGCAAAAATATTGAAATGAAAATCTTTCAGTCAAACTAACACCTAATCCAAAATACTACTACTTTCAGATACTGCTCTAGAAATGCCAAGTTACAGAGTTACCAAAGTGAATTTTGAGTTGTATTTGGAACTGCCATTCATGTAAGAAACTCATTAAAGATTCATCTTACACCAGTTATATACCCAAAAAAGTCAAGGAAGACTTGTTCTGAGATCAGTATGCTTCCGGCAAAATTTTAACAACCTTAGTGTCTGCTGTACAGAAATATTGTATATGAATGTAAAAACAAGTTTCTTAGCTTATTTGTTTTTTTCTGATTCTAAGATTGAATGTAATTTAAAAAATTCTAAAAGCAATCATTGGATTTTAGGTAAACAGACAGTTAAATATTATCCAGCAAGAAATTTTCCTGGAAATACCAAGGCTAATGCAAAAATCTTTTCTGACTTCTCAACTTTGTGAAAGATAGGAACCTGCCTTGGATCAGTATAGGTGATTTGTGCATGTTCAAATAAGTATTTCCATATTGTGAAACCCTCGGCTATATTATCTGATTCACAAGACGAATTAGAAGCCATACTGGTATCATACTGAGGCCTCTTCAAGGGGTGAGAAAAAGAAATTTAAATAAATTACGTACTGATATGAAGTGAGTGTTTCTCTAGGTCTGTAAAAAATTGTTTTAGTTTGTGTATAGAGGAATTAATCGGGCTACTTTGCTGCAAAGACCTCATTCAGATTCAAGATGTTAAGATTCTATCTGAAGGCAGAGCTTATAAGAAATCCCATACTTATATCAGCCCTGTGTGTCATAAAATAGAGGTAATTTACAAATAAGCCTTGATGCTGATGGACATCCAAATTTGTTGTGTCATCCAATATTTTATTTCTGACGTATGATTTTTTGTTGCTGGCCACTAAGAAATATGTCCCATGTTTCACATAAGGGACACAGTAAGAAAGTACATGCTCATTATTCATTATATTTACAGTCACTGATCCTGAGTCTTCGTCAAAATGAATCAGAATTTGATAAAATGAATGATGAGTCTTCAGAGCTCATGCAGATCAGTGGTGAAACCAGAATATCAGTAAATGTACAGCAAATCACATCAAGATTCCAGGCCATTCAGACAACTGCTAAGGTATTGGTTTTGTGATAATTGTTGTAATTCCTGATATGATACGCGGTTTCTGATCATAATGTAAATAACTTTGTATTCTAAAATAAAGATTCCAAGACTTACCAAGCGGGAAAGCGCCGGCAGACAGGCACATGAACACAACACACAAACACACACACAAAATTACGAGCTTTCGCAACTGGCAGTTGCTTCGTCAGGAAGGAAGGAAGGAGAGGGAAAAATGAAAGGGTGTGGGTTTTAAGGGAGAGGGTAAGGAGTCATTCCAATCCCGGGAGCGGAAAGACTTCCCTTAGGGGAAAAAAAAAAAAAAAAAAAGGACAGGTGTACACTCGCGCACACACACACACACACATATATCCATCCGCACATACACAGACACAAGCAGACATCAAATATGTCTGCTTGTGTCTGTGTATGTGCGGATGGATATATGTGTGTGTGTGTGTGCGAGTGTACACCTGTCCTCTTTTTTTTTTTTTTTTTTTTTTTTTTTTTTCCCCCCCCCCCCCCCCCCCCCCCCCCCCTAAGGGAAGTCTTTCCGCTCCCGGGATTGGAATGACTCCTTACCCTCTCCCTTAAAACCCACACCCTTTCATTTTTCCCTCTCCTTCCTTCCTTCCTGACGAAGCAACTGCCAGTTGCGAAAGCTCGTAATTTTGTGTGTGTGTTTGTGTGTTGTGTTCATGTGCCTGTCTGCCGGCGCTTTCCCGCTTGGTAAGTCTTGGAATCTTTATTTTTAATATATTTTTCCCATGTGGAAGTTTCTTTCTGTTTTATTTATAACTTTGTATTCTGATCGAAATAGAAAAGTCACATTATTTCCTATGATTCTAAATAGTTATTAGTAACATTGATCTAAATGCTGTAATTTGTGAGATTTGTATGATTTTAATGGGAAATGACAATAGTTACAGACACATTACCAATTTCACAATAGTCTGTATATATCTTAAAGACTTATTTCTACGTTTTCTTTTATCAAAAATTTTGTCCGATTATGTGTATACAGAAATACAGAATATAATAAAAGGAAACATACCACGTGGGAAAAATATATCTAAAAACAAAGATGATGTCATGTCTGCTTGTGTCTGTATATGTGTGGATGGATATGTGTGTGTGTGTGTGTGTGTGTGTGTGTGTGTGTGTGTGTGTGTGTGCGCGCGCGCAAGTGTATACCCGTCCTTCTTTCCCCCTAAGGTAAGGCTTTCCACTCCCGGGATTGGAATGACTCCTTACCCTCTCCCTTAAAACCCACATCCTTTTGTCTTTCCCTCTCCTTCCCTCTTTCCTGATGGAGCAACCGTTGGTTGTGAAAGCTTGAATTTTGTGTGTATGTTTGTGTTTGTTTGTGTGTCTATCGATCGGCCAGTGCTTTCGTTTGGTAAGTCACATCATCTTTGTTTTTAGGAACATTATACAGATATTGAAATACCTATTAATGCCAAATATTGTGACATTGACAATAATGAGATGAAGTTATCTCTTGGAGAATACTAAAAAGTTACTTTGAACATGAAATCTGTGTATATGTCACATATATGGTGCATATTAAATCAGTCATATATATTATAGAATTTCTACACTTAATATTACAACCATAACTATAAAAATGTATATTGGTACTATTGCACAATATCAAGAGCATCTCTTACAAGTGCTTGTAACTTGTTTAAACAATATCTTTTACTGAAAAATCAAGTGTTAAAAACTAACTTTGGAATGAGTAAAGATAACCACTTACTGTGTACTGTGTAAAATGGTTGTTTAGAGCAATGGATAAGCTCATACACATGCAGCTGATGTTTATAAGCTGGACTACCGTGTTCCATGTCTTGTTTATATGCCTATCTATCATTCAGTGCCTCCTCTATTTGGCGAGTAGTTATCTTTACTCATTACATTGTTGATACGTATATATTTTTAATACTAGTTATAGTTGTGCTGGGGTTTCAGACTGTAAGGATTGTTTTCAGTTGAATATAAAATGAGAGTGGTGAGTGAAACATGTGTATAACAAGTATAAAATAATCATATAAGTAATATTACAGAATCTTTTTCCTGCTAGGAGTTAACATTAACTATTTTCAGATTAATTGAAGTGGCAGAACTGCTTAGTTTTGGCTTCACAAAATAAATTGTTATGACTAGTTGCCATTCGTTTTCTGAATCTTACATTTGGTTTAGTAAAAATGTGGTCAAATAAGGATCTGTATGGTGATAAAGACATTATGAATCAGATTTAAATAAATGGGATCGTAACCTAGATAAAAACGTCATTGCTTCAGTGCCTATCTACATCTACATCTACATCTACATCTACATCTACATACATACTCCACAAGCCACAGCATGATGGATGTTACTCTGTACTAGTTGTTTCCTTTTCTGTTTCAATCGCAAATATAGCGAAGGGAAAACGACTAACTTACCTTTGTGGTCCTTATGTGAAAGGTATGTTGGTGGCAGGATCAGTCTGCAGTCGGCTTCCAATCCCTGTTCTCTAAATTTTCTCAATAGTGTTCTGCGAAAAGAATGTGCTTTCCCTCAAACGGTTACCATTTGAGTTTCCAAAGCACCTCCATAACACTTGCATGTTGTTCAAATCTAGCAGTAACAGATCTTGCAGCCTCCTTCTGAATTGCAACAATGTCTTCCTTTAATCCGACCTGGTGCAGACCGCGAGCAGAACTCAAGAGTAGGTCACATTTGTTTCCTGTATGTGGTCCTCTGTACAAATGAAGCACACTTCCCCAAAATTCTCACAATAAACCAAGTCAAGTGTTTGCCTTCCCTACCACAAATCTCATGCTCATTCCATTTCATATCGCTTTGGATGGAGTGTTACGCCCAGATATAAACAACAAGACTGCATTGAAGAGGACACTGCTAATGCTGTATCCATACATTATAGGTTTGTTTCATCTACTCGTCTACATTAACTTAAATTTTTCTACATTTAGAGTTAGCTTCTGTTCATCAAACCAAATAGAAATTTTGTCTAAGTCATCTTGTTTCATCCAACAGTCACTCATATTTGACACCTTCCCATACACCACAGCAGTATCATCAAACAACTGCAGATTGCTGCTCACCCTGTCTGTTAGATCATTTATCTACAAAGAAAATAATAGCAGTCTTATCACATGTTCCTGAGGCACTCCTGCTGATACCCTTGTCACTGAAGAATATTCACCGTTGAGAACACATACTGGGTTCTCTTTCTTAAGAAGTCTTCGAGCCACATGCGTGTCTGGGAACCTATTCCTTATGGTTGTATCTTCATTAACTGTCTGCATTGGGGTACTGTGTCAAATACTTTTCGGAAATCTAGGAATATGGAATCTGCCTGCTGCCCTTCATCCATATTTTGCTATATATTATGTTAAAAAAGAGAAGGCTGAGTTTCACACAAATTATGCTTTTTAAAACTACGTTAATTTGCAATCATAAGCTTTTCGGTCTCTAGGAAATTTGTTATATTTGAACACGGAATATGATCTGGAATTCTGTAGCAAACCAATGTTAAGGAAGTTGGTCTGTAATTTTCTAGGTCCATTCTTTTACCCTTCTTATAACAGGAGTCTCCTGTGCTTTTTACATGTTGCTTGGGACTTTGTGCTGGGCAACAAATTTATGATAAATACAAGCTCAGTAAGGTAGCAGTGCCATAGAGTCCTCTTTGTAGAAACTAATTAGGATTCCATCCAGACCTGGTGACTTATTTGTTTTCAGTTCTTGTATCTACAATAATAATCCATATAACTTTATGCAATTGAATTAGCACCAGACTTGCATCTGGAAAGGGTGTGACTCAAATTTCCTTCTGGTAATCTAGGTTTAGGTATCCTGGGTTTTCCCAAAGGCAAATGGTAGAATGTGACATGGCCAGTCTGAGCTTATGCTTTTCCCCTAATGAGCTTATCAGAGACACAATGTTAAACTGTGGTCTTCCGTTCTCTTATCACTTCCAGGATGGGGCTCAATATTTCAGTCTAGAACTTACAACTAAGTACTATAGCTGCCTAAACACAAATATTATTGAGTAATATTTAGGGTATTGAGGGCAGTGAGTGTCAAAACTCAGTATGATGATCCTTATTTAAGTTTGCTGGATTTCACTGCCAGTTCCTACCTCTCCCCCCTTTACACTGACTGAAAAAAGTAGTGTATTTTTAATATGAAGGAACATAATCAGTTTAAAGAAAGAGGCAGACATTAACTTCTTTACAATTACTATTGTTTACTTTAAGAAAGGTAACATAAACAGCCAGAGTGGGGGAACTCCAATATACTGAACAACACTAATTTTTTTTCTTCCATTTCATCCTGTCAAAAGTATACTTAAATAATAATTTTTTAATTAGTAACTTATTTGACTTATTCTTTAATACAGGAAATAGTGAAAAAGTGTGAGCAAGCTGTGGCTGACCACACAGCATATGCAGAAAAGTATCGCCAGTGTTCAGACTGGCTATCAACTGCGCAGTCACAGTTTGAAGCTTCCGGAGGATCAAAGATAGCAACAGGTGATCGAGATGAACTCGCAAAGCACAGCACGAAACTAAATGAGCTGCTTGTTGAACAGCCTGCTGCAATGGCTCTGCTTTCAACAACAGTTGAATATGGAGAAAAACTGTATCCATCAACAGCTGCTGATGGCCGTGAAACCATTCGTCAGCAGTTACAAGAATTACAGCAGTCTCTTGAAACACTGTATGATAGCATTTCCAGCACTGAACGAGAACTTCAGGCTAAACTCTCTCGGTCAGTAGTCCTAGTTTCTTTTTCTTCTCATTAAATGTAGTAAAATTTTTATTATTTTCAATACTTTAACAGCTTAGGAAATTATTTCAGTGACTATTCTTTTTCCATTTTGAGTTGGTATTAGAATTTTCAGTTTGACTGTTGTTATTTGTTTGCACTTTCCAGTTCTAAAGTAATGACTGAACAAAATATGAGTTTCACAAGAGTGGCAGTTGATTGTGATAAATTGCACACTGGGGAGAATGGGAAACATTTGTGGGAGGTACGAGGGAAAGATGATGTGCCTATTGTTTCTACGGTCTCTTCACAAACCCTAGGAACTTTCATTGTAATGGGAATATCATAATTTTTATAGACAGAAGCATTATTTACAATCTTTTATTTATCATTTCTGGAGCTTGTTCATTTGTATAAACTGTTAAGATTTTATTTCATTGAGAGAGGGAAACAGTGACATTTTCTGTACACAGGTGGATGAGTTTTGAAGAGTGTAGTGAAAGACTTAAGAAATGGCTCGCAGAGGCAGAGTCTCAACTTCCTGCAGAACCTGTGTTGTTTGCCACTCTTGATGAGAAGCGTGCTCAACTACAAGTTTATCGTTCACTGCTGCATGATGCAGTTGCACACCAACAAGACATCCTCAGCCTCCGTGACAAGACAGAAGGACTGCCAGGTCGTGGAGGTGGAAGTGCTGCAGAGCGTGAGCTCCAGCAGCTAGTAGACCGTCACACTGCCCTGTTGCGCCGTGCACAAGCTTTTGTTGAAAGCTATGAGGCAATTGTCGGTGACCATCAACAATATACTAAGGCTGTCATGGATGCGCAGGAGTGGCTTGATGCTACACACAATACGGTACGTTGAATCTGACAACTGTAAAATGGTTAAGAGTATAAGGATGGGCTTTATTTGATTGCACTGTTAGTAATCCATATTTATCTTAATATCTGTCTCTTGTAGACCAGGATTAAAAGTGAAGTGTAGTCATCATCATCATCGTCTCAATCAGACATTAAGCACTAGCACTTGTTTCAGACTATTTTCTGCACTTTTTAAAAAATTTGTTTATTTTCTCATCACCATTCATTTGACATGAAACTGACTACATCATATATATTCAAATCAACATTTTTCCATATTATAGAACTCTTTTGTATTGTAACATGGGTTTTATTTCTGTCAGCCAGTTAAATATCTTAATTTTGGAACTTTTAAATGGCTCAAGTGAAGTAAAGAAAATTGTTGAAAGTAGACCTTTCTAAACCACACTGACAATACAGCTGAAAGAACTGTCATTTGTGTTTTATTTCTTCATTAACTTAACTGTCATGATATCTGATTAATTTGCTACTGTGAAATCTGGGGAACTAAATAATGTATTTTGTTCCAGGTTATGCTGTGGGGAGATACAGATCTTGAACGTGTTTCATTGCACACCAATTTGGAAAGGTTGAAAAATCTGCAACTCAACTTACCTGAAGAAGAACAACGTATTGAATTAATTCGTTCCTTGGGTGAGAAAGTTATACCTGGGACAGTGGAATCAGGTCAGGTCAATATCAGAAATCAGATAGATTCTTCCCAACAGGAATGGCAAGGACTGTTATCCTCTGTCAAGTAAGCATGCCACTATATCCCTGTTTGTGGAATGATTTTAATCATATCTGCAACTATAAATGTGAATTTATTACTTTCAGGAGTACAATTGAAGCACTTGACAGCAAACTACAGCAGTGGAATGAATATGAATCTCTCAAAGATCAGTGCATGGCATGGATTAGAGAGACTGATACAAAGCTTCATGCCATTGATCTAAAAGCAACATCCCAAGAAAAGAAAGAACAACTTGAAAATCTCAAGGTATGTCACATTTTGACTATATCTTTAGACTGTTAAAAAAATAAACAAAGAATAAACTGATGAAGGTTATTTGTTATTGTTAGTGATATGCTTTTTATCAGCATGGTTTAGAAAATCAGTTTGTATGCTGTGTTGTGTTGTTTTAAATATATTTTTTAATTTTTTACATAGGCCCTACAAGGTGAAGTTCGAGCGAAAGAACTGGAGATTGATGCTGTTACAGAAAGAGCTCAACAGCTTTATAAAGGCAGTATGAGTTCAAGGAGTTCACAGATATCAGAATTGGGGCTGAAGTATCAGCAAGTTTCACACAAAGTTAAGGTACTTATAAACAAATATTGTATGTCTTGTTAAACAGTACTTAAATATGGAAGAATAAGAGAATAATTTATATAAATGTATGTGTTCTTTTGATTACCTTTCACTTCTTGAAAGTAAATTCCTCTTCACTTACCTAATACAAGAAAAAGCTTTTAACACAATCTAATGGTTATTTTCACTTATGACAATAAGTAAACCATTTAGCTGGAAACGTTAGAGTAAAAATAACAAGAAAAGAAAAAAGCATTACCATTTGCTGCGCATTTCCTTTTAGGATCTCACAAATCGATGGCACCAGTATGTGACCACTCATCAAGAATTTGACACACACGTTGCGGAATGCACTCAGTGGCTTGAAGATATAAAGAACAAATTGTCATACTGTTCAGATCTCAGTGCATCCTCTCAGCAGGATCTTGAGGGGAAATTGGAGACTATACAGGTAAATAGACAATCCTAGTAACTTTTAAATATAGTTGTGATTTTTTTTTACATTATTAAGTAAATACTTTCAATTCAGTTTACACATGTGCCATTTATATTTATCTATCTGCTTGCTTAAAAATATAGTTCAACTGTTCAGATGTGTTGTTCATTTGACTTGCAGTTTACTCACAATGATAATTACCACATTTACCTGTTCAAATGAGTTTTTTCACAAATCAATGTAAAAGTTTCTAGTCATCATTATTTTGATTTTACATTTACTTGCTTTTTTCATCCTTGCTATGTTAGCAGTTGAGTTTTGCAATGTTAATGTTCTTAAAAGTAAACACAGCATTTTGTTTACTTTCATTGTCACTGTTGCTAGGACAGTAAATTTTACCAATTGAAAATTAATGCAAATAATTGTCATAGATCTGTTGAAGTACATGGATTTAAGAGGTCACACTCAACAGCTATTTTTTGTAGTCAGCCAGCAGGAATGGTTTTACTGCTGTGTTTTGCAATCATCAGGGTTAGGCAAGCAGTGGGAAGGCGTTGAAGTCACCAGTGGAGCCATAAACCTACAATTACTATATTACACACAACTTATCTGTTATATAAAGAATCAGCAAAGACCACAAACAATTGCATAGTAGAAAGGAAGTTCAGCCCTTCATAAAGGCATATGCTATGTGTGTTCAGAAAGTATTAGGAATTTTCATTTTTTGGTAATAATTTTATTTATTTATTTGCTTTAATATTATCTTCTTCAAAGTAGTCCCCATTAGATATTATACATTTGTCCAGCACTTCTTCCAATCCCAAAACACTTCTGGAACTCAGTGTTTGGAATAGCACTTAGCTCTTTCAGTGATGTGTTTTTAATCTGATCAAAGCTTGTAAAAAAATTGCCTCTTTAAGTTTCTCTTTATTTTTATCATATCTGGCAAATATAGAGGCTGGGTCATCATTACAGTGTTGGTTTTTGCCAAAAATTTGTGAACAAACAATGAAATATAAGCAGATGCATTATTGTGGTACAAAAGCTGTGAATTGTTTTGTCACAAATCTGGGTGATTTTTTTTCAGATTGCTTCTCATAGACGGTTGTTGAACTTGTAGGTAGTGCTCCCCCATTGATCATTTGTCTCTTTTGGCAAGAACATGTGATGCACTATGCTATTAAAATCAAAGAAAACAGTGAGCTAGAATCTTCACATTTGACTGCATTTGCCGAACTTTATTTGGTCTTGGTAATCTAGAATGTCTCCACTGGACGATTGAGACTTAGTTTCAACATCATACTCATACACCCATGTTTCATCACCTGTTATCACATTTTTCAGTAGTTCTGCATCGTTGTTGATTTCATTTAGTGACTCCTGAGAAACTTCCATTTTCCTCTGTTTTGCTCGAAATTCAACATCTTTGGCACAAATTTTACTGTGAAACATTCCATACCCAAAACATTGGAAAAGATTTCATGGGATGAGCCAGTTGATATTCCATCATCAGCAATTTCTTTGACTGTGATTCAGCGATCACTTGTAATAATTTCTGTCTCATTTTCATCAGTTGTTGATGCGCTGGGATGACTCAGAAGGATAGTCGTCTTCTGCTTCTTCATGGCCATCTTGAGAATGCCCGTACCACTCACAAACCCTTGTTTTACTCATAGCAGACTCATCAAAAGCAATTTAACATTTCTAAAACTTTTGTTACATTTTATTCCATTTGTGTACCAAATTTAATGCACATTTTTAAAACAAATCAGTAATCGTCACATGTAAGCAAACATATGTAACCTCCTTGACAACTGATGGCAGACTAAACATCCAATATGACTGTAGTGTACAAGTTGGTTTCAGACATGTCTATCAACACAACAATGCAAAATTGCGCGAATTGGGCTAACACAACCTGTGAAACTGCAAAATTTCCAATACTTTTTGAAGACACCTCATATGTTAAATAAGGAGTGCATTAAGAAATACCAGTTCTATGTGCAAATCTTTCCAAGGTTGTAATGAAGGAAAGTTTTATGTGTTGGAGAGGTAGGTTGTACAGTATTCCAGAGAAATGTAATGACTGATTTCTCCTTACTCAAAAGTTTAAAGCACTGGAGATAAAGAGGGTTTTCATGCTGAAGGAAGATTACAGACTGGATTATGAGGATGATGAAGATGGGGGAGAGCTTACATAATAGTTGAAAACAATGCTAGCTTGGTGGAATCCAGTGGTGTTCAATGAAAGCTAAATTCATTTCAGCCAAATGTTGTGGCTGACACGTAATACATTGACGTAGTCCTTGATAGAAGCTCAGATAATTAAGACCTCTGTGTTGTCCTCAGAATGGTATTATCTCACAATTTCATGTAATGGACTTCGTTGGAAATAAATCTTTCAAGGCTCGTATGCCACAGTTTTGCAGGATTGTTATCACGTGGAGTAGTATCTCAAGCAAATTCATTGTGAAATGATCTGAAAAGTGCTGCACACCCCTGACCTGGATTGTTAGAAAATGGCGTGGTATGAGTGGAGTATCAGAATGAAACCAGCAAACCCACTTCTTAGTCTAAAGAATCATGCTCAGATGTATGAAACAATATATCTCATGAACTGCATGTTTTACAATGACACAATGTTGCAGGTATATTCAGTGGTAAAAGTGGAAGCTGTCTGCAAAATGTGTTGTGGGTTGAGTTAATAGTAACGAATTGAAACATCATGCCTGATGCTGAAGTTTTACTGCATGAACAGCAACAGTGTAGTAAACGATAAACTTTTTTCAGTACTTTGTGGGGGTCTCATTGAGAAAAACTTTTGAAAAGTTATAAATTATGTGTTTGTTGGAAGTTGCTAAGTATTCTCATTCTTGAGTACTGGAGAATATCATCTAGGTGTTTCCAACTTGGAAACTTAAATTACTGTATTAAACCTGTAAAGTAAATTTTTACTTGTTAATGAGTTGATTATGAAAGCACATTAAATATTTAAATTAACTTAATACTTGCATGAAACATTGAAAATCCATTTTTTTTTTTTGTTGCCACTGGAAGGCGTTAAGATAGGCAGCCATCAAGTGAACCTGTGCATCACTTAAGCTGTTTATTTTCAGTGGGCACATAAATGAAGATCACGATAATATTTATGATTATGAAAGAGAAGAAAAAGATAGTGTTGTTACTGGCTGTTAGCTAGCTTTCTGTTGTCATTGATACATCATCTAATTTGATGACTACTGTCCACTTTATACTTGGTTGTGCATTACTCTCTGCCCTCCTGTAAGCAGTGCAGCAGTGTTTATTGCTCTTCTGAGAAAACACGTCCATGAACATGTGATTATTTGCTTGCTACTGTATCATCTGAGCGTTGTTGTGTATTTTTTTGTTAAATGCAGGACCTTCTGATGTACAAGGAAGAAGGCTTTGCCAAAGTTCAGAGCCTTGTGGAACTAGCTCAGACTGTACTTGCTAACACTGCTCCTTCAGGACATGATGCCATAAATCAGGCTTTGGGCAATTTGCAAGAAGAATGGAGTGTTTTAGCATCAAAGATGATGGAAACAAAAGTATGTAACTTCCTGTTAAGTTATAAGTTGTTATATGTTTACAAAATAAAGTAAAAAAAATTAGTACAACAATATATGTAATAATTTGTAATATGAACATCTACTCACCAACTGTCAAAACTGTAACAAAAGATCTGAGCAGACAAACATCCATTTAGAAATGGTTGAATCTTAACTTCTGGGGTTTTGTAAAACTACAAAAGCTTAAGATTTGACTACATTTTTAAGTTTTCATGTCTGTTAGTGTGGTTTTAGCTATTCCTTGTTTGGGCTGCTTTTCCTCTTCTGCCACAAATGTTATTTGATTTGTTTAGCTATTCCTTTAAATAATTTTTTTTGTCAATTATTCCTTCCTGGTATTTCTCAAAAGTGAATGTATCTTTGAACCCAGGCCATACTGGATGACAGTATTCATCGGTGGGCAGGCTTTTTGGAACAGATACAGCAGTTGAACAAAACAGTTGATTACTTGGAAAGTGTATCAAATGAACTGTCAGATTTCCAGTCAACAATGTCCGAGAAGAGAGCCCAGTTAGAGCGCATAAAGGTTAGACTGGGAGGATTATGGCATATGATTCTTTTTATTATAATTGACTATTACAGTTTCTACACATGTATTTCTGGTTTCAGTGTCTGGATGAGAAGGTACGTTGTGAAAAAATTGAAACCGATAGTTTGAAAGCGAAGGCTGCAGAGATGCTAGCAAGTGGCCAACAAAGCCATGCTGCTACACAAGCACAGCAGATTTTGAATAAATTTGATTCACTAGCTGAGAGGATAAAGGTTGGTAACACCTACATTCTAACAAAGCATTTTGCCTTACAGGAGTATGTCAATAATTAACTATGTAACTCATTCATCAACTGGAATATATTATTACAGTTTAAAAAACAACTGCCATCTGGAGCATGTGTATTTTTTATAACATTATGCAACATCTGATTTCAGAACTTGCTCACTGAACGGGAAGATCAGTATAAGGATCATCGACTGTATAAGGAGGCTCATGATGACCTGATGGGCTGGTTGGGAAGAGCTCGTGAGAAAGTGCCATCACTGAAACAGAGACCTCTCAGCGACAAACTTGCAATAGAAAATGCTGTATGTATCCCCTTATACAGTTCTTATAAATGACCTATTGACAATCTATTGTTAAATGTAAAAAGTAGTGTGGCAGATGCAATGACCTGTGGTGACCAGTCACATAGCCGAAGCACTGAATATTGTATCACTTATATAAGTGCAGTTTCTTTTTTGTTTTTCTACAAAAGCAGCTATAATTACAGACAATCATAGAAAATCGAAGACTGTCCTTGCCTAGTTATTGACTTCACATAATTTCCCAAATTCATGTACCTGGTTTTGGTTCATCTACCATTACATTCCTTTCCAAACAGCATACAATACCAGCAAAACACCACATTTAGGTCACGACTGCCAGCTAATCAGTCACATTTGGTGTAAGCATCACACTCTAAAATTGCTGTTTTATATTGCACTTTCTGAAGCCTTAGTATTGTCTCTCTGTAATCAGCCATGTAAGGTTCGAGTATGCTAAACAAGAGATTTAGTGAAATCATAGGCACTCACTTCTAGAAGTGTATGAGAATTCCTGTAATAAATGTATTTCACTGCTGGCCCCTTCTTCCTGCAACGCTCTTGCAAGTGTGTTAACAGGTTGTGTTAACAGCTCAAGATTATATGAGGACACACAAGTTATATGAGTGATAGAGATGGTAGTCCTTGGTGTAATAGTTCTGGCGCACAATAAGCATTGTCGTCGTAGTTAACCGTACATTTATTCTGCTTGTATATTTACAACAAGAGCCTTGTCAAGCTAGTGGTGAGGAAAATTCATCTAATGTGTAGTTCTAACAATGTTATAAACAAGTGGGTGTTCGTGTTCAGGACTGTGCTTGAAAGAAGAAAAAATTATCTGGGTGTGTCCTTGCTTTTTGACTCATAAAGTGTCAGGTTCTTGAAACAAAACAGATAATGCAATTCAAGATTCTACTTTATTTTTGTAACTCCTTGATAAAAATGGGAGACTGAATGAAAATAAAGTTTTTAAATTATGACTGTAGTAGCATTGAAAATATAATAAGCTGAAAAGAAATATAGTAGTTTACTGTAAGATAATTGACAGTATTTATCACATACATTTTTGAGACATTAATTCTACATATGCATGAGGAAATACAGAAATTAATTCAGTACAGTGGAAGAATAATAAGTGGGGATGTAAACTGTTTTGCGGTGAATAAAGAAAGCTAAAGAATTAAAGTATCATAAGGCCAAATGAAACACATAAGATAGATGTGTTTTCTGATTTTATAAATTTCAGATTTCTTTTGGATAAACTGTAGGAAGCAAAGCTTTAGAAGGTGCAGAAAAGTAGCAGGCATTTTACTGTCAACTCTAATCAAGTCAGCTAGCAGGAGGAATGAAAAATACACACATATATACATTGTAGATGACATACGTGCTGCTTCCTCTATTCCCTTTCTCTCTCTGGGATCAGGAATCTGGCATCCAAGACTCGAGCAACTGTTTATTGGCTACCTCAAATTTTACTCATATTTGGAGAATGAAGATATTTTGCCTTTCAGTGCTCAAACATGATCTGTTATAAAATTTATAAACACCCTGCAGTAGTTAAAACTTAATGTTTAGCTTGAGTACTTCAGATTATATGTAATTATCAATAACAAGAGGATACAACAGAGTATGAGATATTGAGGGGCAGAGCAGGTATATACCTATGCACATAGAATTTTGGAAAAGATTTGGAAAAAGAAGAAGAAGAAGAAGAAGAAGAAGAAGAAGAGTGAAATTATAATTCAAAAAAATTTCTCTAGCTACTACTCTTGATTAAGTCATGCAACACCTGAGACTTTTGGCATGGAGGAAACATATCATGTCTATAATGAACAATAAGGTCAACAGCAGTAGCAGCTGCATTTGTATTTCCATTGAATATTGAAATTTTAAAAAAAGTACTTCAAGCTTTTATTTCCGTATGTTTCAAACTGAATTTTTAAGTCTACATAATCTGTCTAAGCAGTTCTGGATGCCGTGCATCTAGCATTTTGGTAGTTCTTGCAGTGTCATTTCTTTTATGTTATATTGTAAATTTGAATACTGCCATTTCAGGTTGCTCCATTGGAAGCTCTGTTGAATAAACAGGCACAGGGTGAATTACTTGTAGAGCATCTGACACACACAGCTGAGGTTGCTGCTGCAAGTACTGCTCCTCAAGGGCAAGAAATAATCAAGAATGAGGTCCGTGCTCTACGAGAGTCATTTGAGGGATTGTTCAAAGGTATGTGTGTGCTGCACATAAAAGTGAAATTTTGTATTTTTAAATTTTAGTCTGACAGTTGGTGCTTCACTGGTAATGCTATTGTTTCTTTATGCTTAAGTGTACCAAACAAACTCTCCTACACAGGTTTCCAGTATTATTGTTCAGGCAATAAAATCTTAGTTCACCCCATTGATTTGACTTGATTTTATCAGGAAAGCCAAAGCAACATTGGTCAAGCCTGCTCCGAAACAGAGTTTATTGTGCGGTATCATTCCCTGTGTCTCTAGTAAAGCCAACCAGTGCCCTTGAACAGTGCAAGGAGATTTTTTGCCAGTGCTTTGCCAGATACAATTTCTTCAGGTATAGTTGATCCATATATTCTGTGTCTTTTGTTCTCCAATGCCTCGCATTCAGAGATCAAATGTGATGCGGTTTCCTCCCTCACACCACACAACCTACATTTGGGGTCTTCCTCTATTATCTCCAGTGTATATAGATGTTTTTTGAAGTTCCCATGGCCTGTCAATTGTCTATCCATGAGTTTCATTTCTCTCTTGTTCAAGCCCAGGATTGAGAGACTTCTCTTAGAACATGACTTCGGCATCAATACCTTGCCATGTTTTTGCTTTTGGACCTTAGCTCAATAATCTACATGCTGTCTCCTTGTCCAGTCTTGTAGTTTTATTTTGGTCATCGCCTCGGTGAGTGTCAGTACAGGTTCCAGTCCAATAAATGGTGTCATTGCCCCTATTCTGGCCAACCTATTGGTTTGCTCATTACCACTAATCTTTGAGTGACCATGGACCCACAATAGGTTTACTCTATTGCTTTCCCCTAGCCCCACAAAGACTTTGTGGCATTCTGTCACAATCTTTGATCTTGTTGCAGAGGCTGCCAGTGCTGTTAGGGCTTCTTGACTACGACCTCTGTAGCATCCCCACAAACTCTCCTCCATGCACACTCTGATAGCAGATATTTCTGCTTGAAACACAGTGGCCATCTTCCTAGAGAGATTGCACTCTCCAGCCTTGGCTGCTCTCCATATACCCCAGCCCCAAAACCTTGGTCTGTTTTTGAACCATCAGTGAAACAGACTATGTCCCCAGTATGGTGTCAAAATTTGTTCTCCCAGAGCTCTCTACTTCCAATTACTACATTGAAAGGCTTGTTGAAGCAGCTGGGGGTTATTATATAGTCAGCCAGCATTTTTCCAACCATACCTATGTCTACCTCACTCAGTATTTCAGTGTGAAATCGAGGATACCCCAGTGAGTTCCCGTTTTTGCCATGCTTCAACATGTGTGCTCCAGCTGCTGCCTCCATCTTTACCGTCAGGTGTAATGGGGGCATGTGCAGCATGGTTCCCATCTCATCAGTGGGTGTGCTGCCAATTCCACCTGTAATGGCTAAGCAGACCCATCTGTGCACCTTAGCAAGCCCCTTAGCAGCTACCTGCTGTTCTACCTTTTTCTACCACACTGTAGCCCCATAAGTGATAATAGGTCTTACTACCATGGTGTGTATCCAGTACTTACTCTTGGGGCTTAAGCCCCAGTTTTTACCACAAGTTCTCCTGGTACTCATTAGAATACCATTCACCTTGGAACAGGTGATCCTTATGTGAGGGGTCCACGATAGTTTCTCATCCAGGGTTACCCCTAGATATTTCACTATCCTCTTCACTGGTAGAGTTTCATTGAGGAGCTTGAGATTCCAATATGTGCATTGGATCTGCTTCCTCGTAAATGGTACTACAACAGTCTTCTTAGGACTGGCTGTTACATCCTGTTTCCTGCACCAATTTTGCACAATGTTCAGTGCTCCTTGTGCCATAGCTGTGACTGTACTTGAGAATTTGCCAGTATTACTATGACAAAGATCGTCTGCGTATCCCTGGCAAAAGTATTGTCCAGAGTTTAATTCTACAATGAGTTCATTCACCACAAGGTTCCACAGTAGAGGGGATGGGACCCATCCTTCTGGACAGGCTCTGGTGGTATTGATTACATTTTTTCTTGCATCATGATGGCTTCTACCTTTCTACCACTAAGCATGGCTCTAATCTACCTGCAAATGGTGGTCTGCAAGCCATGCACCTCTGCTTCCTTAACCACAGATTTGAAGGCCATGTTGCTAAAAGCACCTTCAATGTCCAAGAAGATGCAGGGGGCTACTTCCTGAAAGTGTAATCCTTTCTCCACCTTCCCAACAAGTTGGTGGAGTGCAGTTTCACATGATTTTCCTGGTTGGTGTGTGTATGTTGGTTTATGTGTAGAGGGACCCTAGTTAACCTCCTCTCCCTAACATGCACACTGACCAGTTTTTCTAATGTTTTAAGAGGAAAGAAGGACAGACCAGTTGGTCTCATATCCTTGGCCTTGGTATGATAGTTCTCCCTGGCTTTGTAATGAAGACGACCTACACTGCCCTCCAGCATTAGGAATGATTCCTCATTGGATTTTACTATAATCAACACATTCTCTGGCAGATTCCTAGTTCTCCCTTCAAATACCTGAAAACCAATATCTCACAAGGACCTCGTCCTGGTCTATGTTGTCTGTAAGAGTACATTGAGGCAAATGAGTAGTTCCAGCATTTAATGTGCTGTCCTTGTACACTCCCCAGTGTCTTTCCTTAAAGTTCCTTCTGGATTAGTTGGTATCCTAGTGAGGATTTTGTGAAGTCTGTCCTATTGAGCCCATTTTCCTTTTCTTGTCCCAATGTTAAACAGTCTTCATACCTGTTTCCTCTGTGATTCCAGGTTGTTGTTCCACCAAGATGCATTCCTATTTGTGCACTTTTTGGCCATTCAGTGGTTGTCATTGTATGAGGTCTTGATGGCCTCTGCTATCTCCTCAAACTCTACAGGATTCCTTATCGAAGTACTGACTTCCAGTAGGCTTGAGTCGAGGTCCCTCCTATATGCCTCCCAGTCCGTTCTCCTGGGGTTCCTATAGAACATGGTCTGTCTAATGCCCATTTCAACCTTGAACTTAATATAGATGTGGTCTGATGAGGATGGCTCTAAAAAGTCACAGGCCATTGTTTGAAATAACTACCCATCTAAGTGTAACCAAAGGTTATGTCTATTACCTGTTCCCTTCTTGTATTCCTAAATGTAGGTTCCTTGCCCCTGTTGAGGATTTCTTAAGTTATTAACTAGAATAAATTCTAAAGATTGTCATCTCTACTGTTGATGTCGGCACTGCCCCACACTAAGTTGTGGGCATTAATGTGGCACCCAACCAACAGTTGGTCGCCCTGTTGTGCACAGGCTTCTATCAGCCTCATCACCTCCTGAGTAGGAGGAGCACTGTCCTCATGAGGAAGGTATGCCGAGGCTTTACTTACTCCCTCATGATACCTTCCTCACCTTGCTGCATCTTGATGGTCACTAATTCCGTAGAACAAAAGTCTGCCATTGGCTTGAAGGGGATTCCATTTTTTACGTAAATGCATGTTCTGGAGTTTCTTATATTTCTAACATAAATCACCTTACCTCCAGTGCCACCAAGGCCTGATACATCCCCTTTATATAAATAGGGTCTCTGAATCAGGGCCACATCCATTTCCTGTCTATCCAAAAGACGACTCAAGGCAGCAGTGGCCCCTTTATCTGCAGCACATTCAGTCTCCATCTTGTCACCATTGTTGCTTCTGATGTCTTTGATTACCCTGACAGCAACCTGTGAGAACCCCAAGAATAGTCTCAGGTCCTGTTCCTGCATTCCCCTCAGGGACTTCTCTCTGACTTCCAGTACAAGGGTTTAGCCATTTGGTGCAACCTTCCAGTTGATTACCTTCCAAACCTCTGTCGAGACTGTCAGGTTTTGAGAACGTATTTTCTCAATCACAGCCTCTGGAGAGGTATCCTTAAGGAGATTTGGCACCCAGATTAATATCTTTGCGGTCTTGAAGAGCTCAGCTGCTGTCTTTACCAGTAGCTTTGCATCCTCCCACAGTGATATTAGGGGCACCTTTTCCTTAAGCCAGTCCACTGTACGCACTCCCTAACAGACAAAGATAAGAGCACTGTGATCCAGATAGACTCTCCTGAATTTAGGTCCTGGACCAGTATCCCCCCCAATCTTCTCAAAGAGAGCCATCTGTGCGAGCTTCTCCTGCTGCAAGGTGATTTTGACCAGTGGATAGCCTTGCTGGATAACCGCCATCCTAAAAACCAAGACTGTAGTACTATAGGTCTGTTTTCCTATTTCTTGCCTTGGATTTTTCTGAATAAAGTTATCCTTAGAAGTGGGAGTCTTACATTCCTCCCTTGTTCTCTTACTGCCTGCCCTCAGTGTAGAAGGGGTTTGTACACCCCCTTTGCCCTGGGACAGTCTTTTCTTGGAGATCTTGGCCTCAAGCCCTTTTAGTTCCCTCCACTTTTGTTTAGGAAGCCACTCTTTGACTTCCTTTAGCATTTGTTCTCTAAGAAGTTTCCTCCTCTGAGCTCCAGACAAGTCTTTGATCTTAATCTGGTCCAACTTCTTAGTAACCATTCCCACTTCTTGAACAGGTCTGTCCCCCTAAGCATGTTAAGGGGAAGTTTTCCATCAGTTCCAGCCCTGATGTTTAGGTGTCTTGAGGTCTCAACTTGCCCCTTTCTTGTCCATTTTGGTCCCATGAGAGTTAGGGATCTAATCAGTCCACACCACAGAAACTCCATGCGGTGCAATGCTAATTATTCAGGGAGGTCGTCCGGTATCCCTGAGGCTCCATTCGCAACACATCTTCCCACATGTCATGCACTCCTCGGCACGGATAGCATCACACCTTGGGTTGGGTACTGAGGATTTGGGAAAGGGCAAGAAATGGATGTGGGATGACAGATCGTTGTGGGCCACACTTAGTCTTGTCTATCAGCCAAGACCTTACCAACCATAGATTCTCACAGCCGGCATAGCCCTCAACTCCCTGTGAACACACAAGCCCCTCCCCCCGCACGGACTATGTTACTTCAAGGTGGCGTCCCTCGGGGATGAGTTTACCCCATGCTTTTGCAGTGTTTTCAGTAACTAGTTTTTTTCCCCTGTAGCTTCATCACCTTGCTCTATACAGAAGAGGTCATTTGTTTCCAAACTGTGAATGTCATTTACTGAAAAACAAAGTTCTACTACCATGTATTGACTAAAATAAAGCCAGGAAAATAGAAGGAAATAGCAGGGACTAGCAGCCTTTGAGAGCCCACACACAAACCCAAAAGTAATATGTTGAAATCTCCAACTGCCTTTCAACTGAATGTTAAGATTGTTATCTTGAATAGGTCCAGACTGTCCAACTGAGCTAATGCAATTTATGAAATATGTACTAGACTACGTGTTAGGGGGAAAAGAATAATTTTGTCTAATAAGTCAGCTTTCTATTATTCTAAATGAGTTCCTTGTGTTCTAGAACATGTAACATGTGGCTTAGTCAATTATACATTTTATGCCACATATGTTTAAGGAGCTGAGTGTTGTTTACACCAGAGAGTGAGTGTGAGTGAACTTGTTATTTGTTTAGGTGGACTGCTACTAAGGTTCAGATTTTAATACTAAATAAGTGTTAACTCAGTCCTATATTTCTTATTTTTACATATTTATATCTTAGATAAAAAGGGCATATTGTAATGTGCCTGGACAGCTTGCTAAACATACCATATTGGGTTGTGCATCACTTTACTTTCTTTACTGTACAGATATTAAGCATCAGAAGGAGCAGTTGGAAGCAACTGTAGTACAGTGGCGTGATTATAAGGAGGAATATGAACGCCTTTCTGATTGGCTTCAGCAGATTGATATTCTTATCAAGGCTCAGAAGACAGCAATGTTAGCAACACTGCCAGAGAAAGAGAAACAAGTGAAGGAAGTTAAAGATATCCTTGAAAAACTTGAGAAAGGACGTGAACAGATTGAACGTTTCAACAGTACAGCTTCTGCTCTTCTACAGTCACATCTAGATACTTACGTCAACAATCAGCTACGACACTTGAACTCTAGATATGAGGTATGTCATATAAATATATATTACTAGATTATTTTTTGTTTCATCTGAACATTCAATAACTCCAGTACTATTAATCTGAGTACATATGAAAATAATATATGAAAATGTAGTATACATAAGTGTTGAAGCAATGACATTTGCCTTTGAGACAGAATAATAAGCTACAGTCATCCTAGTTAGAAAGAAGTTGATGATTGTTTTGACTCTAAAATTCGCCTCAGTCAGTCAGCTAATAATAGAAGCAACATATGTGTGACTTTTGGGGCAAATAGACCCACTAATGCTAGTATGCCTTGTGGATATATTTCCATCTGTGTTTTCAACAATCAGAATCATAAACTCAAAAACTGAAATATCCTTGTACTCTGTTCATAAAGTATGGTTAATTGATAGATACTTCCTACATGTCTGTGATTGGTTATTAATTCTATTTTTATGGACTGGAAGTGTTATTGTTAAACATTTCTACTCCAGTTGAATACTACTGTGATGCAATAAAACTGAAGGCATGTATTTGATGTTAGGAGAGTGATAATTATTTTATTTTATAGGTCAAGTCAATCTTGATAAAAGTATTCTTAAGAAGATGGGTACTGAATTATCATAGATGAAAAGTTCTTGGTTGTTATTCAGCATCCATTTGTTTGTTAATTGTTAGATCAAGCAGATTTTAATCACTGACACCGAGGCTAAAAACTGGCTTCTCAGACATGATAGCATCAGCTAGGTATTCTTAGAGAGAAGGAAGCTTCTGGAATGTTGCACAGCAGGGGCCTTATAATTTGCTTCCTGCTCTCTATATGTATGTGGGGGATGCTGTCATGTCCTTTTAGTCAGCATTTTCTCCTGATGATGATGGTGCTGTTGGTGACAGTACCAATTGAAGTTATTGGAAGGTTGGGATTACCAACCAAATTGTTCTGGCTTGGCAGCCAAAAAGATTTTAGTCATCAGGTCTGGTATACAAAACTGAGATCTGTTACTATTATTGGAGCATGCAATGGAATTTACATTTTTATACATATGTAAATCTAAACAAGTTCTGCTTTTGCATATCAAACTGAAAGCGTAAGTTTTACTAAATGTGTGCAATACCATAATTTTCTTGGGGTATTGATTCAGTAAAATTTGAAGCAGGGCACCCACATAAACTACATAGTAAAAAGTTTAGTACTTCATGCTACTGGATCGAAATTCTTGCTGGGTGTACAACAGAGAAAATATTCAAAAGAGACTAACACCTTATTGTGATTTAGTAAATTTTTATGTGGCAACTCATCAACTAGTAAATGTTATTCGACACCCTAAAAGTGAATCATATAGGCCATGAAGAATGTTGTAACCATAACCTCATGAACAGCTCCTCTAAAAGTTTCAAATACTATCTTTATTGTGTTTACATATTCTAAAATAAACAAAATACATAAACAAAATTGTAGATGCAGTCTATATTAGATGTAATTTTCATTCAAATAGATCCATAGTGAGGAGACCCTCGAGGGTGTAAAATGTGTCTGAAAAATAAGAATGTGCACTAAGTATTTACAAAGAAAAACAAATATTCTAATGTAGCTTCCACAGAACACCAGATGCAGAATAAGTAAACAACATCTTAAACTTATTTTCATTTAAAAGGCAATAAATAACTTGCCACATAACATGTAAATGTTCAGTACAGTGAGGTACATATGGTACTTCTTGGGCTGTTGTAGCCATGCACCATTAAATGGAAAAATTATTTTACAACACTTGCTTGCAGTGATCACTTTACTGCACTAAATTTGCACAAAAATCAGATTATACTAATACTCTCATTTTCTAATGTTATTAGTAATCTGTACACATCAGTAAGTCCTGCCAAGAAATTTATCAGTGGAGTGGAAGGAGTTGGCCACCAATAAATCCTTTAGGCTCCTCTTAAACTGAACTTTATTAGTTTTTAAACTTTTTATGGCTCCTGCCAAGTTACTGAAACTGTGTGTTCCTGAATAATGTACGTCTTTCTGGACCAAAGTAAGTGACTTTATGTTTTTGTGAAAATGATTTTTATTTCTAGTATTAGTCCCATGAACTGAGCAGTTGATTTAAAAAAAAACTATATTTTTAATGATAAGTTTCAGTAAGAAATAAATATATTTAGAAGAAGTCATAAGTATTTGTAGTTCCCTAAACAATTCTCAGCAGGATATTCTTGAGTTCAAACCACAAATAACTGAAGAGGTCGACGGAAGGAAGTGGCAACCCACAAGAGCATATCTTTGATTCACCAAAGAACTATCACCCAATATCTCTCCTGTGTCATCTTTACAAACTGTATGAGGGACTTATTTCAAATTGTATGACAGACTCTGTTGAGATGAAACTTATTCCTCAACAAGCTGGTTTTAGACCTGGAAAATCGTGTACTAGCCAAATTCTGTGCTTAACAGAACACACAGAGGAAGGATACAAAAATAAAAAGATAACAGGGGTAGCCTTGGTCTACCTTAGCTCTGAATATGATACAATTAACCACAGGCTGCTGCTCCAGAAGCTCTATAATGAACTAAGAGACTATCAGTTTGTTAAGATTATTAAGTCTCTATTACAAAATAGACAATTTTATGTTGTCCTCAATGGGAGAAAGAGCTGGTAGAGAAACCAGAAAAATAGACACAAGGAAGTGTTTTGGTACTCTCCCTACTTAATATGTACACCAACGACCAATGTCTAAGCATACAAAACTTTTTTTCTGTTTGCGGATGACCTGGCAATTACAAGCACAGGGGAGGACCTTTGAGGATGTAGAACAGAAGCTCGAGAAAGCTCTTAGAGATATGTCTGAGTATAATAAAAACAATTTTCTTAAGCCAAGCCAGTCCAAAACGCAAGTCAGTGCCTTCCACCTTTGATCCTGGCAAGCTACCCATAAACTTACCGTCTCTTGGAATAATACCACACTGGAGCATACCAACAAACCAATTTACCTGAGCTTGGTGCTCAATAGATCTCTAACATGCAATTACCATTGCGAAATGACGCGACAAAAGGTAACTGTCAGAAATAATATTTTGCGGAAACTAGCTAATAGCAAATGGGGTGCTAAACCTTCCACATTAAGAACCACTGCACAAGCCTAATGCTTCTCTACAGTTGAATATGCCTCCCCAGTGTGATGCAGATCAACCCAAGCAAAGAAAGTTGACATAAGTCTTAATGAAACATGACAATTAATAATGGGATGCATGAAACTACTTCCCTACCAAAACTATATAGAGCTGCCGGGTTTGTGAATCCCAACTCTCAGATAACATCACATGAATTCACAGAGAGGCTCAGACAAACTATTGACGCTTGGAATCCCCTTTTTGGTAGTGAGTGTAAACCCAGGCAATTGAAATCCTGCAAAAGTTTCTTTGCTACAATAATAGAAGAACCACCAGCTGATTACCCACCTGCACAGGAAGTGCCCAGCAGATTCAGCACAAACTGGAAGACATGGAGGACGCAGAGCCAAATAAGGACAGGGGTGGCCCCCAGGGAAGATAAATATGATTAGATGGGGTCCTGGAACCACAGGTGATAAGTGTGACTGTGGCACTGTGCAGGATATGGAGCATCTGTTCACCTGCCCAAACTGCCCTTATAGGTACAACCCCGATGATTTATGGCTGGACAAGAAAGAAGCCTTGGACATGGCCCTATACTGGGCTGAAAGATTGTGACTTGGTTTCCGGACACAAAAAAGTAAAATAAGCTGTGTGTGATATCTTTTGTTAAAGCCGATGATAAGAACATAAATGCAGTAAGACAAAACAAGTTCTAAAACAGACATTTCTCTCTAGTGGTACATTTGGGGGAAAATGTTACCAGCATATGATGCATTCAGAAACATAACAGATAGTGTGATCAAACTAGTTGTACTAAACTGAGAGTTAGTACTTTCTTCCTCACCAACCCCTTCAATTCTCATTTTGTGCTTTTGGACCCTGAAAACTTGAGATTGGCTTGATGAGTTACTTCAAAAAGTAACTTTTATGACATTATGGAATAAAATTAAACCTAGAATACTTGTGTTTTTATTTTTATATCACATTTGTCTGACAACATTTACATTGCAAATAGAGATTTGTTTAGACACTACTGCAATTCTGTTATATGCTCCTTCGAGTTGAATTTATTATCAAGTTGTAACCCCAAGAATTTAACACTGTCCACTTCCTCAATCTATTTGTCATCATATTTTAGGCATTTACTGGTGAAAAACTCCTTATATGTTATATAAACTGCATATAATACGCTTTTTCAAAATTTAGTGACGAAGAATTGATTATGATTAGGTAATGAAAAATTCGTAGACAAGGTCAATCTCTCAGTTCATATGTTAACAGACAAAACTTGAGACGAGATGTTATGTATGTTCAAAAGACCCTCAGACAAAACTTGGAAATCATTGCATAGTAAACTACCTCATCACATCAAAACAATAAAGAATGTATCATTATTCAAAGTGACTCTTCAGATATATTTGTTAGATAAAATTTACTGTACTCTATCTTGTAGCATAAATATTTAAGTTTTTATAATATTGATGACAGTGTAGTTTACCACTGTGCATGCGTGTGTGGAGACTGTACTTCATCATCATATTAAGTGAATTTTTTGCTTTGCTCTTTAATATTAGGTTAAATTATTTATTTTACATTAAATTGTCTTTACCTATACTATATGGAAACCATTTGTCAATTCTGATATTTTTAACTTACTTAAATAATAAATTGGTTTGATAAATAAATAACTTCATTTATAGGTACAAGTGAATCTTGCTAAAGATGTTCTCAAGAAGGTGGAAACAAATTTTGCACAACATCAACAGTATGTTGACAATTTAGAGAAGGCAAAAGCTTGGATTGAAAATGCTAAACAGATAATTCGTGACAACAGTGGATCTTCCGATACCACAACCCGTGAAGTAATACAGGCTCGCTTGGAGAAGATACAGGTAAAAATATTCATTCAAGAATAAAAGGAGAGAAAATATATGTAATCACAGTTTGGCATTCTCCATCAATATAACTGTTGATGATTTAATCATTGCAATTGGCATCAGGCATTTGCTTCTTATACTCATCACAAATATAGTGTATTCTAGATTGTGAATTAAAAAACTGTAACACACTGCACTGATTGTTTAGAATTCTCAATGCTTTGCCACTTGTATATACGCAGGAAGTATTTCTGACAAACACATGCTTCTTATCATCCTCCTGATTTCAGCATAGTTTCCTCCCGGTTGTGTATTGCATAGAACTTTCTCTTTGTCATCCTATCTCCTCCAACACTTTTCCTTTTATTTTGGTTGATCAGTTCTATTGCAAGACTTTGTAATTTTTCTGCCTTTGCACCAAAAATTCATGGACTTCTGCAACAGTCAAATTCTTTGGTTGTATATCTTATGTGTTATTTCCCATTTATCCCATTCTCTCGTATGTTGTTTCTCTTTGTGCTGAGATATGATACTTTTGTATTTAATTTTTTAATGTCCACTAGTTGTTTATTTGTTGCTTTGTGTTTATTCTGAATTATTTGTCTATGTCTATCCATTCTTTTTCTTCTCCCTTTCATTTTATGTGTGATATCACATAATCTACACACATTCTCTTGTCTTTGTGGTATGTAAATAAATTCCCAAGCAGGTATGTTTTATTAGCCTTTACCATTGATGTTCTCTTGCTTTCTGCTAGTGTCTTTTAGTTTACCTTCCTGAAGACAAACCTTGTATAGAAATTTTTCACACAGCACAGCATCTTTTGAAATTTTACCAAATATTGTATTGTATAACAATGGCCATAACCATATATGCTGTTTTTTGTTATTTTGTATGAAGGTGTTTCAGGACATTACAATCTCTGTCATCCAACCAACATACTAATTTAGAATAATTTAAGAGTACATACAGAGCTAATTATTGTAAAGCATAGTAACAACTTTGCAAGTTGCTTCTGAGGAAGTATAATCAAGTTAATCTTAGTTGTATGTTTGCTGATTTGCTTCAATAGGAACTACTGCATCGCCAGGAAGAAGGCCAGGCTCTTGTTCATGCGACAGTAAACTGTGGAGAAAAAGTACTTCGCAATACACGATCTGATGGCCGAGATACTATTAATGCACAACTTCGTGATCTGCAAGCAGAGTGGGATCGTCTTGTGCGCAAAACGTCCACAGCTAAAGTGCATCTCGAGACAAATCTGTTACAGTGGGCAGATTACAGTTCATCATATTCACAACTTCAACAATGGATTAGTGATCGTGAAGCTAAACTGCTGCAAGTATGTGAACAGAAGGTAAGTAAGACAACAACAAAACATGAAATATTGACACAGTCTGGTTTGTTGGACTGTGAGTAAAATGTTCATGATTTTCAGGTGTCAAAAGCCAAAAAGGGCCAGGCTCCAGGCCTCAGCTCTTTAAGTCTTGGTGAACGCAAAGCTACACTAAGAAAGACAAACAGTATAGTCCAAGATATTGTGTCATTTGAACCTATGATACAATCAGTTACATTGAAAGCAGAAGATCTACAGCAAGCTCAACCAGCATCGGAAATATCAAGCAAATATGAGACTCTCACAAAACAAGCGAAAGAACTATATGCTCGTCAGAAAGAAACTGTCGAGCAACACCAGGCATTCATTGATGCAGGAAATGACTTCATGCAATGGATAAGGGCTGCTAGAGAGAAACTCAGCAAGTGCTCAGAGCCCACCGGTGACAAGGAGTCACTTAGTGGGAAGATATCGCAGCTGAAGGTAATGTAAATTTGTTAATGTGCTACCTGTATATTTTTACAAGATATGTGGATCATGTCATTATTCATAGCCAAGAAATACAGGAAACCCCCAGAGTATAGGGTGTTCCCAAAGACCATATGTATTTCGAACAGATTTATGTATCTCGTGTCAAAAACATACATAGGTGCACAGTTAATATGCCATATAGTCTTTGACCGAAATTTGGCCACTTCCAGTCCATTTTCTGTCACTTGATGGAGGTCTTCTACAATCCAAGAGGCTGGACACAGTCGTCACTGAAGCATGTCCTGGACAATCTGGACTTCTCCACAATCACACTTAATATTGTTTTCTGTACTGTAGCCCCATCTTGCCAGAGTAAACCTTGATCTTCCCACTCCTGATCTCAGCCTATTCAAAGATTTCCAGGTTATCTGTTCCTCATCATGTCCTGGAGGCAGAGTTTGAGGATCTCTTTTCGAACCAGATGGAAGGGATATCTTTACCTCCAAAATTGCACCCTGGCATTTTCAGCAGTGGTAGTTAAGTATCTTTGATGTTCTAAAGAAGCTCTTCCTTGACTTCAGTCATTGCAAATTTAGTTTATGCCTGTACAGGAGATGGGTTTGTTCTTGTTCCACTTTCTTTCATTCCCTATTCACCGCAATTTCTCTTTGAATGAGAAGTGTTGCTATTGCTGCAAAGTGGTATATCCATTCGACAGGAGTAGATTTCAAACAACCTATTATAATTCTGCAGGTATTGTTGAGAGCTACGTCTACCTTTTTGACATGTGACAAGCATACTCTGCTGAAGAATAGGCTAATGCACGTGCACAGGTTTGGATGGTTTCATGTTGATTGCATCACTGTGCCCCTACCAATTTTCTTAAGAGATTGTTCGTGCTGCAAACTTTCAACTTGCAGTTCATGCAGTGTCTCTTGAAGGTAATAGATCTGTCCAGCGTCAATCTGAGGTATTTTGGAGTTGACCAGTGTTGTAACTAAACTCCTGACCATACTATCACCAACTTATGAGTAACTTCCCTGTTTCTCAAATAGAAAGCACACACTTGAGTCCTTGAGGGGTTTCGTTTAAGCTGATTTTCAGGGCCACAGTTAACTGTTATATCTGTTAAAATAGAAGGCATAACAACAGCAAAAGAAGAGCTGCTACAAGATCTATGCAGTCAACACCAGTGCTAGGTACTGTGTGTACAGGAGACACACAGCAGTGACGATATGTGAAGGCCAAAAATAACGAAATGCTCCTTGCCATTGAAAGACCGCATGATAAATATGGAAGTGCTATTTTTGTTCATCTGGATGAATATATTTATTAAATTGTGTGACAAAAATATGGAAGCACTATTTTTGTTCATCTGGATGAATATATTTATTAAATTGTATGACAAACAGCTTCAAAACTTCGAACACATATTTACAAATCTGTCAAGTTTAGATTAAAGATGTTCGGTATATCCTCCATCAGTGACGGACAATATCATATTAATACTCAAATTTAACTAATTAATGGAAAATCTCATATAAAGATGTGAAACAATTACTAACAAAGAGATAGAGGGGCTGGCCAGTACTTACCTCAGCTCAGTACAGCCGATAGAGACACAAAAAACAACCGAAAATTTAAGCTCCTAGCTTTCGGAATAAATGTTCCTTCATCAGGGAGGAGAGAGGGGAAAGAAAGGGAAGAAGGGAAAGTGGATTTAGTTACTCACAACCCAGGTTATGAAGCAACAGGGAAAGGAAAACAGGGAAGGTAGCAAGGATGGAGGCATGGTTGTCAGAGGGAAGCCAAAGATGATCTTTGGCTTCCCTCTGACAACCATGCCTCCATCCTTGCTACCTTCCCTGTTTTCCTTTCCCTGTTGCTTCATAACCTGGGTTGTGAGTAACTAAATCCACTTTCCCTTCTTCCCTTTCTTTCCCCTCTCTCCTCCCTGATGAAGGAACATTTATTCCGAAAGCTAGGAGCTTAAATTTTCGGTTGTTTTTTGTGTCTCTATCGGCTGTACTGAGCTGAGGTAAGTACTGGCCAGCCCCTCTATCTCTTTGTTAGTAATTAATACTCAAATTTCTCCCATACCCACATAAGCGTGTTCATCATCACTGATGTTTTGGCAGTACAGATCTGCTTCTTCAACACTTCTATGTTCTGTGATAGTGTTGGTGCATAAATGTTGCCCTGAATGAAACCTCATAGGAATAATTCACAGGACATCAAATCCAGTGACATGGAGGTCAGCTGAGAATTGCTATGTCACCAGCTGTTTGACGAACAATCCAGTGGCTTGGTACAGTGTCCTTCAGATTTTCATGCAGGAGGGGTACCCCATCTTGTTGATAAATAAAGTCGTCATCGTTCAGCTCTGGAAACAATAAGTTTTGTAACATGGCAAGATACTGCTGCCTTTAACCATGTTTCTATCAAAGAAGAATGGCTCATAAATGCAAAAGTGTTATAACTGTCAATTATATAATTATAAGAAAATGCCATGTATTTGTAACAGCTGTAATTTGGACGGATTCATAATCAGCTGAAGTCTTGGAACATACCAAATTATTGTTGTAGGTAGTTGTAACTCCCATTTATTTTAATCAAAATATCCACGGGTGTACTGCCGGTCTATAGTGTCCAACGGGCACAATATTTCGGCGATCAAACATGTCGCCATCATCAGGTGAACTGACGGACTGAGCTCCTGTGAATGCGCTGGCACTGAGATCCGTACACTATGGCTGCTCAGGGGGAACTGGGTTCGGTCGCGGCGGCGGCCGAATTAAATACCCTCCGCCCGCGGCACGCACCCTCCGCCGTCCGCGCCCCACGCCACGGTAGCGCGGTGGAACAGATTGCGACGGCGTCTGAGATGACGTCAGTGTGATGGCTCTGTCCGCCGTGGTCGTCACAACTATGCGTTTGCTCGATTTACTCTTGATTAACCCAATCGCTGGTTCCCAAGCCTTGCAAAGATTATAGCCACAGTCACGGTTTATGAGGAGTATGACCGCACGAGGATTCTGGTACAGACGTCGAGATACTGGGACAGCGTTGTTAGAGAGGCCATCGAAATTCGCACCAATGACGACCTCATAAACCGTGACTGTGGCTATAATCTTAGCAAGGCTTGGAAACCAGCGATTGGGTTAATCAAGAGTAAATCGAGCACACGCATAGTTGTGACGACCACGGCGGACAGAGCCATCACACTGACGTCATCTCAGACGCCGTCGCAATCTGTTCCACCGCGCTACCGTGGCGTGGGGCGCGGACGGCGGAGGGTGCGTGCCGCGGGCGGAGGGTATTTAATTCGGCCGTCGCCGCGACCGAACCCAGTTCCCCCTGAGCAGCCGTAGTGTACGGATCTCCTTGCCGGCGCGTTCACAGGAGCTCAGTCCGTCAGTTCACCTGATGATGGCGACATGTTTGATCGCCGAAATATTGTGCCCGTTTTCGCATCCCGCAACTACCTTCCCAACCTGGTACAGAAGCAGATAACCAGAGCCACTTCCTCATCCCCTCAAACCCAGAACCTCTCACAGAAGAACCCCAAAAGTGCCCCACTTGTGACAGAATACTTCCCGGGACTGGATCAGACCTTGAATGTGGCTCTCCAGCAGGGATACGACTTCCTAAAATCCTGCCCCGAAATGAGATCCATCCTTCATGAAATCCTCCCCACTACACCAAGAGTGTCTTTCCGCCGTCCACCTGACCTTCGTAACCTCTTGGTTCATCCCTATGAAATACCCAAACCACCTTCCCTACCCTCTGGCTCCTACCCTTGCAACCGCCCCCGGTGTAAAACCTGTCCTATGCACCCTCCCACCACCACCTACTCCAGTCCTGTAACCCGGAAGGTGTACACGATCAAAGGGGAGAGCCACATGTGAAAGCACCCACGTGATTTACCAACTGACCTGCCTGCACTGTGACACTTTCTATGTGGGAATGACCAGCAACAAACTGTCCATTCGCATGAATGGACACAGGCAGACAGTGTTTGTTGGTAATGAGGATCACCCTGTGGCTAAACATGCCTTGATGCACGGCCAGCACATCTTGGCACAGTGTTACACCGTCCGAGTTATCTGGATACTTCCCACCAACACGAACCTATCCGAACTCCGGAGATGGGAACTCGCCCTTCAGTATATCCTCTCTTCTCGATATCCGCCAGGCCTCAACCTCCGCTAATTTCAAGTTGCCGCCGCTCATACCTCACCTGTCTTTCAACAACTTCTTTGCCTCTGTACTTCCGCCTCGACTGACATCTCTGCCCTTACTCTTTGCCTTTAAATATGTCTGCTTGTTTCTGTGTATGTGCGGATGGATATGTGTGTGTGTGTGTGTGTGTGTGTGTGCGAGTGTACACCTGTCCTTTTTTTCTCCTAAGGGAAGTCTTTCCGCTCCCGGGATTGGAATGACTCCTTACTCTCTCCCTTAAAACCCACATCCTTTCATTTTTCCCTCTCCTTCCCTCTTTCCTGACGAAGCAACTGCCAGTTGCGAAAGCTCGTAATTCTGTGTGTGTGTTTGTGTGTTTTGTTCATGTGCCTGTCTGCCGGCGCTTTCCCGCTTGGTAAGTCTTGGAATCTTTGTTTTTAATATATTTTTCCCATGTGGAAGTTTCTTTCTATATATATATATATATATATATATCAAGCGGGAAAGCGCCGGTTGATAGGCACAATGAATAAAACACACAAACACACACACAGAATTTGAGCTTTCGCAACTGGCGGCTGCTTCATCAGGAAAGATGGAAGGAAAAGGAAAGATGAAAGGATGTGGGTTTTAAGGGAGAGGGTAAGGAGTCATTCCAGTCCCGGGAGCGGAAAGACTTACCTTAGGGGGAAAAAAGGATAGGTATATACTCGCGCGCGCGTGCGCACACACACACACACACACACACACACACACACACACACACACACACACACACATATCCATACATACATACACAGGCACAAGCAGACATATTTAAAGGCAAAGAGTTTGGGCAGAGATGTCAGTCGAGGCGGAAGTGCAGAGGCAAAGATGATGTTGAATGACAGGTGAGGTATGAGTGGCGGCAACTTGAAATTGGCGGAGATTGAGGCCTGGTGAATAATGAGAAGAGAGGATATATTGAAGGGCAAGTTCCCATCTCCGGAGTTCGGATAGGTTGGTGTTGGTGGGAAGTGTCCAGATAACCCGGACGGTGTAACACTGTGCCAAGATGTGCTGGCCGTGCACCAAGGCATGTTTAGCCACAGGGTGATCCTCATTACCAACAAACACTGTCTGCCTGTGTCCATTCATGCGAATGGACAGTTTGTTGCTGGTCATTCCCACATAGAAAGCGTCACAGTGTAGGCAGGTCAGTTGGTAAATCACGTGGGTGCTTTCACACGTGGCTCTGCCTTTGATCATGTACACCTTCCGGGTTACAGGACTGGAGTAGGTGGTGGTGGGAGGGTGCATAGGACAGTACCTCCATTATGACAGCTGCCACCCATTCCATATCAAACGGTCCCTTCCCTACATCCTAGGCCTTCGTGGCAAACAAATCTGCTCCAGTCCTGAATCCCTGGACCATTACACCAACAACCTGAAAACAGATTTCGCATCCCGCAACTACCCTCCCGACTTAATACAGAAGCAGATAACCAGAGCCACTTCCTCATCCCCTCAAACTCAGAACCTCTCACAGAAGTACCCCAAAAGTGCCCCACTTGTGACAGGATACTTCCCGGGACTGGATCAGACTCTGAATGTGGCTCTCCAGCAGGGATACGACTTCCTAAAATCCTGCCCCGAATGGGAGATCCATCCTTCATGAAATCCTCCCCACTACACCAAGAGTGTCTTTCCGCCATCCACCTAACCTTCGTAACCTCTTGGTTCATCCCTATGAAATCCCCAAAGCACCTTCCCTACCCTCTAGCTCCAACCCTTGCAACTGCCCCCAGTGTAAAACCTGTCCTATGCACCCTCTCACCACCACCTACTCTAGTCCTGTAACCCGGAAGGTGTACACGATCAAAGGCAGAGCCACGTGTGAAAGCACCCACGTGATTTACCAACTGACCTGCCTACATTGTGACGCTTTCTATGTGGGAATGACCAGCAACAAACTGTCCATTCGCATGAATGGACACAGGCAGACACATATTTGAAACCAAGCCAATGTTGCACACAACATCTTTTACTACCAAGCTAGTACTATCAGCAAACAGAAATATGTTAGAGTTACCCATTATTCTAGAGGCCATATCATTTATATAAATGAGGAACAGTATTGGCCCAACACTGATCCCTGGGGTAACCCCCGCTTCACCATACCCCACTCAGACTCCATATCTCAGCCATTCTCAACACTGTGAATAATGACCTTTTGCTGTCTGTTGCTAAAGTAAGAGGTGAACCAATTGTGAGCTACTCCCCGTATTCTGTAATGGTCCAACCTCTGGAGCAATATTTTGTGATCAACAAAATCAAACGCCTTAGTTAAATAAAAAAAATATGCCTATTGTTTGAAAACTTTTGTCTAACCCATCCAGCACCTCACAGAGAAAAGAGAACATAGTATTTTCATTTGTTAAACGACTTATAAAGCTGAACTGTACATTTGATAGCTAACCGTGTGATATAAAATGATCAATTATCTTTATATACACGGCCTTTTCAATAACTTTAGCAAACACTGATAGCACAGAAATATGTCTAAAATTATCTACATTATCCCTTTCTTCCTTTTTATAAAGCAGCTTTACTACTGAATACTTTAATCATTCAGGAAACTGACCATTCCTAAAGGAAAAATTACAAATATGGCTAAATACCAGGGCTAACATGTGCAGCACAGTACTTTAATATTCTGCTAGGCACTCCATCATATCCATGAGAGCCCTTAGCATTCAGTGATTTAATTATTGACTCAATCTGCCCCTTATCCAAGTGAGCCCTTAGTCTTCAGTGATTTCATTATTGACTGAATGTCCCCCTTGTCTGTATCACAGAGGAGTATTTCAGACATTAATCTCGGAAAGGTATTTGCCAAGGAGATTATATGATTCCTTGCAGAAACTAAGTTTATATTTAATTCACCAGCAATTCTCAGAAAATGATTGTTAAATATTGTACATATATCTGATTTATCAGTAACAGAAATATTTTTACTATGTACTGACTTTATATAATTGACCTTGTGCTGCTGACCAGACACTTCCTTCACAACTGACCATATGGTTAATTTTATCCTGTGAGTTAGCCATTCTATTTGCATACCACATACTCTTTGCCTTCCGAATAACATTTTTAAGTGCCTGACAATACTGTGTGTAATGGGCTACTGTAGCTTGATTGTGACTACTTCTAACATTTTGATATAATTCCCACTTTGTTCTACATGCTGTCCTTATCCCACTAGTCAGCCCTAGTACCCCATTTAGAACATTCTAATAGGAAGCAACTCTCACGAGCATCCGAAATGTGTTAAGGAAAGCATTATATTTATCACCTATGTCATCAGCACTATAAACATCCTGTCACTCTTGTTCCTTGACAAGGTTTTAAAAAATTCTCTGTTGCTGTTGAATTAACTTTCCTACATAGTTTGTAATTATATGTGACTTTTGTTTGAGTAAAAAAGCCTTTTAGTGTTAAAATTTGTACACTGTGGTCTGAAAGGCCATTCACCCTTTTACTAACAGAATGTCCATCTAGTAATGAGGAATGAATAAAAATATTTTCTGTGGCTGTGCTACTGTTCCCCTGCACCCTAGTTGGAATAAACACCGTCTGCATCAGATCATATGAATTTAGGAGATCTACCAACATCCTTTTTCTTGTACCATCATATACAAAATTTATATTGAAGTTGCCACACATAACTATTTTCTGGTACTTCCTACAAAGTGATTCAAAAACTGTCTCTAGCTTGAGCAGAAATGCTCTGAAGTCATAGTTAGGGGACCTATAACCAACATCAATTAGAAGTTTAGTTCCACTAAATTCAACTGCTCGTTCCACTAAATTCAACTGCTCCTGCACAACATTCAAAAATCTGTTCAGTGCAGTGCTGGCATATGTATATGGACAATTAATGGAATATTATTTTTTACGTACACACAAAGAACTCCTTGAGAAACAGCCAGCTAATTTGTATCCTAGTAAAGGAAGCCTCTCAATTGTTAAGTTATTAAAGTGGTGCTCTGATATAATAATAACTTCAGAGTCAACATCTATAAGCAGTTCACTACCTTTATCTCTAATACCTCTTATATTTTGATGAACTATGCTAATTCCGTCTCTACTTGGAAACATTACGTCCCCCAACGGTGAACCCTTAGTTAGAGGGACTTCCTTTAAGCAGGTATACCTAGCAGCTGACGTAAATCTAAAAAAGCTGTAGCTCTAACACCAACTACTACAGGAATTTTTCCATGAGTGATCCCACCACTACCTACTACACTGTCACCTTTAAACTTTGCCAGCCTCCCCTTCCCATACTTATTGAGGTGCACGCCATGCCTTGTGAAACCCGATCTACTGATAGACCCAACAGGCACCACTAAAATGTGACCCATGCCATCTGCTGTCAGTGCTCCCTCCAGCCCCATGTTAACGTATCTAACAGCTGCATTAAGATGAGGCCAATCATGACGCTGAAACAGTTGCATGAAATGCACATTAGTGCCACCAGTTTGAATAGCTATCTTTACCAGGTCACCACCTACATCATATTCTCCGTCCCTATCAAGACTGTTCCCTGCTCTGTCCACTATTACTACCTGATCCTCCTTCGTAATATTCCTACATAACTCCCCTATGCTGTCAGTCACCTGAGCCAACCCTGCACTCGACTTCACAATGCTGGTGACCTGGTACTCATTCCCCAACACTTCCTGCAACTGCTGGTCCACACCTCTACCATGCGAACTACCTAACAGCAGAACCTCCTTCTTTCTGTTAGACTTTGCAACTGACTTAGGCCTCTTACCGTATTTACTCGAATCTAAGCCGTACCTTTTTTCCGGTTTTTGTAATCCAAAAAACCGCCTGCAGCTTAGTATCGAGTGCAAAGCAAGCGTAAGTTCTGAAAAATGTTGGTAGGTGCTGCCACAACTAACTTCTGCTACACAGGCATACTTTGCAGGCACAAAGATAAATAATGGCGCCCAAACCTCTGCGTCAGTTTTTTTTGTAGTGAAAGACGAGCTTTCTTCTCCGCCCCAAATTTCGACCACTGCATTTTCATACATTATCCAATGAAGTAAATACAAATTCCGTATTGTTAATCTTCGAATGTAGCAGCATTCCAGTGTACTACGAAAATCCGACTGACAAGACTGTTTGGGATGTTTGTCAATATGGCCAACTCTATGTTCTGAACTTTTTCCTACCTGTGAGAAGAGATGGTTGCTAATAGGAACTTTTATGAATTGTGAATCACATGAGGTTTCTCTACATCATAAGAATAATACAAATATAAACATTTTGTCATGTATTGTTTCGTGTTTGCTGCTATCTCGTTTAAATCCAGTCTGCCTAATAAACCACGAAACTAGAGTGAGACACCAGCAAACATGGAAGAATATACATATCATGTCATGTTTATATTCATATTATTCTTATGCTTAACAGTGATACAGTCAGAAAGGAAGCACGGCAATTGAGTAGATTTTTAAATCTAAGATAACTCTAATTTCTGTGCAAAATGTAATGTACTAAAGAGGCACCTGCAAAGATTTTCAAACAGAGAAAAATTTTCACTAAACTCTCGTTCAGAACATGTTCTATCATACGCAGTCTATTATTTGGTTCTTGTTGATCGTTATCAAAGAAAGCAGCAGTGTAAGTAACAACAAATAGCAGTCTCTTGCCATTGTTTTGGTTATGAGACAATGAGACAATTCCTCTCTCTCTCTCCTCTTTTTTTCTTTTCTTTTCTTTTTTTTTTCTTTTCTTTTTTTCTTCTTCTTCTTCTTCTTCTTCTTCTTCTTCTTAAGGTTGTAAACTGCGGTAGTGCACACAAAAGCAAGCCATGCCGCAACAAACAATGCATGACACAGTACAGTATTGTATTTTCAGCTTAGCATGACGTAAACACCTATATCCTATAACAAAGAGAACGGCACTTATCAGATCAAAGAAAAATATGCAGTCAATTCAAACCAGACGAAGCATGTGAAAAAGGAAGGGTACCCGTATAAATACGGACGGAGCGCCTGACTCATGGCAATGGCTACCTGGTAAAGCTTAACTACTAAGCTTACGACTCTAACCAAAATACTGTAGCTGTATTGTCATTCATTCGACCTAAATTGTATCTCATATTAAAATGGACCAACTTTGTTTCGATTTGGAGGTGCGGCCTAAATCTTTTCTCTCCCCTTGAATTTCGAGTCTCAAATTTCAGGTGCAGCTTAGATTCGGGAAATTCGTTTTTCCTTGATTTCGAGTCTAGTTTTTCAGGTGCGACTTAGATTCGAATGCGGCTTAGATTTGAGTAAATATGGTAACTGCTGAGGACTGCTTGCATGTTCCCTACATCTACAGTTACAAGAGGCTCCTCTCCACTCAACTCTGACAGTAGGTCAAATCTATTGCACATATGCAAAGGATAACTGTGAATACCACCTCCTCTTAGCTGCCTTCTTGCCAACTGCCAATTCCCATTCCCCACCACCCTTCACCCTCCTCAACCTATCTAGTTCCTCCTTTGTGTTTGTAACTGCACCTGAAGGGCACAGATTTTATGCTCCTGCTCCTTTATCAACTTGCTTCTACTACAGATTTTGTATTCCCAGGAGAGGATCTCACTAGAATGCCCACTGGCTTCCCCATTGCATTCACTCCAATGGAAATACTTTGGACAAATCCCACACTGTAACCCACTACTCACGAACCTACGACAGAGCCCACACTTCTCACTCATGGTAAAATTTTACAGTTACTGCAAAAACTATACATCTATGTTACCTAATTTCACTTACACTAGTAGAACTATTTATGGAACTAACATTAGCAATCTCGAAATTCTCTGTTGACTAAGAGAGCAACTACTTGTATCAATACAACTACACCACAGCTAATACCAATACCTCCAAAACTTCACAAAATTATTAGCCAATATCAAAAATTAAAGCGGCCACTGGAACACTCAATGAAGTTAAAACACTAAATGAAAATTAAATAAAATATTTCTCTAGAAACAGTAAGAAACATCAGCTGAAAACTAAAGCACGAAATTTGCTAAACAACTTCAACGTACAGAAAACTCTAAAACACACAGTGAGCAAATGTTTCCAAATCTTTATTAAATCATTATTTTGCCACAAACAGCGCGAAAAACCATTGAAAACTATTAAATTTGATAACTGTCTAACAGACATGCCATCTGGCATGAAGAATTGATTTTATATGACTATGTTGGAAAGTTGTTTGAATTCATGTGACATTTTCATCTGAAATGTGTCTGCAAACTGTCAGTACCATCTGAAAATGTTCCATCCATTCAGAAGGTCTGTTTGGCATCTCAACGTGAAATGTCTTTGCATTCTAATCAGAGAATTACACTTTGCAAATTCGAGAACATTAAATGATTTCTGCTGCAGAGTAGCCATTTTGCAGCATGTGAAGGTAACCAAGCAAATAAAAGACAACCAACATCTAGTGATAGAATCAGACAATAAGTTTGTTCCTACAGTAAACAAGCTGTGGCGTAGCGGTTGATAGTTCTGACAACATAATACTCTCTCTCTCTCTCTCTCTCTCTCTCTCTCTCTCTCTCTCTCTCTCTCTCTCTCCCTCCCTCCCTCCCCCTTCCCCTCCCCCTCCCTCTCCCTCCAACTTTTCCAGAAACGGCAATTAAAAGAGGAGCAGGAAACTAACTGAGAAAATGTTTAATTCTGACATCTTTTTCATTACTATTATGTAAAAAAGACAGTCCAGTTATTTCTGCTAATATAATATACATGTACAATGTTATATTTTGCCCAATGGCAATTAACAAGTCTTATTTCCTTGTGTGATAACTTCTTCCAATGAAAAAACAGTTAACAGTTACTATTGTTTAAGAAATAGATCAGCAGTGTCTGAGCAGTTTCATGAATCCCATCCTGTCAGCGACTCTGGCTCACATGACAGGCATAATAGCAGCTATTTCACTACATGTAATGGACAGACCTCAGTAGGCCGTGGCACTAGTTTGCCTCACATGAAAATAGAAAATAAACAACAACCAGAACTAAACCTTTGTGAAAGAAAAATGAAATATATCAAATACTAGTCCATTAAAACACAGTACTGTATCTGTCATCTTTACAATACAAATATAATGTGTAGCCAAATTGTATGTTACCTGTAGCTACGCCATTGGCAGGAGAATGAATGGTATCAAAAGTTTTGTGACACTATATAGTCCTTGTAATATTTTATTTAACTGTTTTTTAAAAACTTTATTTACATTGTATGATTCAGCACCTTTCCATTCAACAAATTATAAACATCAATTCCAGAACTTAAATTTTTCATACAATTTCTCCAAACCATTATCATATTTATCATTTTGCAATTACCATGCATTAATACTTTTATACATGGTCACTATCAGTATTTAGAGATGTGGCATTGATTCAGTGTCAAAATGTTTTCAACATAAAAATAAAAAAAAAACTCAGTTATTTATAGAGTGCTACAGATAGTCAGTAATTTCAGACAATGTGTTATACTCTGCTCATTTTCTCACTCTACTGATCACGTAAACACAAACATTCTCGCTGGGTTATGCTGCTGCTTCAAAGGTGTTGTATTCTGTAAAACATAATGTTTGTATCCCTATCTATTCTGACAAAATAATTCGATTGCTTGACAGATTAGTGTTTGAAAATGTGAGCTTTACCTTTTACTGGTCCACAAGCAGAGATTCTAAACTGCACAAGGCCTTTGCAATAATTTTTGTAAGTTTTGAACTGCTTTATAATAACATGCAACTATGACAGAGAGAACAATTTAGGATTTTTGTCCGGGTTCCAGATGAGTCCCATTATGATACTACATGAAGTTGGAAGACATTATTAAGATTTAGAAAATTTGAGTGCATGGAATAGTATTATTGCTCCAGAGAGTACATTGAGTGATTCTTGAGGAAGTTCATTTGTTGAAATACACTAAGACACAAAAAACAGCAATTAGTTCAACTTTTTATTCTGAAGTTGGACTAGCCCATCAATACCATTTGTAAAACATTGTGAAATATCATTCCCTGGCACCATCTTCTCTTGCTAAAATTGGCAACCACCTTAAAGCTTTCTGTGCTGACTACGACAAAGACATCGAGTTCCTCTTGTAATTACAGGCTTAATTAATGTCGGCCTCTTACTTAATCACTGTGATTTTGATCAAGCTACTAACAGAAAGTAAAAACAGAAATAAGGGCCTAAAATTTTGCATTTAGTGTTTATTTTTTCTGTAATGTTAAATAATTCAGTTATCTGTACTCATTTTATAGCTTCTATCTCTTTATTTATAGATTCTCGAAAGCGAAATGGAGGAAGGCCAACAGAAATTGGAGAAAGCTCTGGAACAAGGAAATGCTGCCTGTGAAGGTGCTGATTCTGAAGACAAAGAAGTTATTGAGGAAGAAGTAGCTCTCCTACAGGAGGAATTTGACACATATGTGTAAGTTGGTTATTTATGAATAACAATCTGTAAAGTACTATGCTGTCACTTTGCTCAATATTGTTGTTCTTTAAAATAATTTTGTTTATTATTTTGCTGCAAATAGTTAAAGACCAATAAGGAGGTGTGCAATAGTGTTTTTAGCAGCAGTGGGAGTAACACATTTTATTCATTTCAGTATGTTAGCTTCTACTGGAGCTGTAACAGCTCTGTCAGCCAGTTGTCTTTAGAATTCCTATAGAGTGTTACAGTTTTCAAAATTTATAGGGATAAGACTTGGAAATTGGCAATTAGATACCATTTTATGGGTAAAGTGACAAACATGTTAGTGGTAGAATCTCAGAGGTGACTGTAAATTGAGAAAGTAGAAGACCACCAAAATTTTTCAGAAATGAAGATTATTATATATGAGAGATGAATGTAGGTGTCCCTCAGATTGTGAACACAGCTACTTCATTGTCTCAAAGGGATACATTTATGCTTATACATTATTTTTGAGTGAAGCACTGTTGATAAATTATTGGGATGTAAATTGCATTTGAGTTGAGCATTGTATTTTAGGCGTGGACAGTTGAGATGCATCTTGACAAATTGGTGAATAAATTTCTGTTACAGCCTGCTATTAAGTATACAAGGTTGGAAAAAAAATCAGCAAGTCTGCCTGCATTAATAAGCAACAATTTGCTGTGGTGTCCAAAGAGATAAGGAAAAAGTCCATAGTTCAGCACTAAATTCAAAGCCCCATTGGAATCAGACATAACCTGATCCAGATGTTCTGCCCTTTCTCCTCGACAGTTTTGATCTTTAGCTGTCTCCAGGAAATATGATTAAATTTACACTGATAAAAAATAATATAAAGTCACTAACTTGTTTCTGCAAATAACAGTGACATTCCATAGACTGTGCATACTGCCTTAGGGAAATACACTGACTGTCTCACTTTTTGGTTATTTCAGTCTCAGGTCACACAAGTACTATCATAACTGACATTTTATTATTACCAAGTTATCATCAGATGATCTGTACAAAAAAAAAAAAAAAAGAAAGTGATTTGTATGAAAAGAAAGAAAGTGGGGATAGTAAAATACTGGCAAACTAAATTACAACCAAACTAACTTATGTACACAACCATATATATTTGAATATGTTACACAGTAACACACCAATTGAAGAGGCACATCTGCATTGTGGTTGGGTTGTTGAAACAGAAGGCTACAGTTGGCTACACAGTAAAATAAAGTTGGTAACTCTTAAATCACAGATATACAATCAAGAATACTCATGATGTGAAATTGTTTGTAAGGGAATGCCTTGCGTAACCGAAAACTAGTGACATATTACTGAACTAATGGTGTAGGACAGCTAGATGTGCTTTAATAGCAGGACTGACAATTCCCACCTGCAGATGCAGTAGTAAACTAATATCTGGTGGTCATAAGCATGCACTAAACACTATAAAAGAACTGATTAATTAAGCTACTATTAAACATGTGTTGGATGGTAGAAAAAAAACGAAAAGAGAGAAAGATGATAACAGACAGAAAACACCTTTTAAAAGGCTTTGTTACAACTTGTTGACCGAGCGAGGTGGCACAGTGATTAGCACACTGGACTTGCCTTTGGAAGGGCAACGGTTCAATCCCGCATCCGACCCTCCTGATTTAGGTTTTCCATGATTTCCCTAAATCGCTCCAGGCAAATGCCGGGTTGGTTCCTTTGGAAGGACATGGCCAACTTCCTTACGCACCCTTCCCTAATTCAATGAGACCAATGACCTCGCTGTTTGGTCTCTTCCCCCAAACAACCCAACCCAACAACTTGTTGCAATACCACTTCTGTGACATGAGGCTTAAATATACAATTAAAAAACATGACATTGTTATTACTTGAATGTCTAATATGTATTGTAATTTGCTCTAGGGAGTCTCTCAATCAAGTTAAAGGCCTCCTTGAAGTGGGAATCGTCAAGTGGACAGAGTATGAGGACCAGTATCAGGAAGCATCTGACTGGCTGACACAGACTGAACAGTTAGTTCAGACATTTAATAAATTACAGGATAGCCTTGAAGAGAAGAAAAATGTCCTTGAACAGTTCCAGGTAAGTAAAGTTGTGTCCTAATGTTAATGTATAATATAAGCAAACAGACCACTTCAGTCAGTATTGTGTTTTACTTTGCTCTCATTGAAAAATGTGTTTCTTCAGGTCCATCTTCAGACCCTATTTGATTGGCAAAAGGAACTGGATCGACTGAACATGAAGGCTCAGATGCTGTTGGAAACGTGTGCAGACACAAGAATAAGCAACGCTGTTACCCAGATGACAACAAAGTATAATGCTTTATTATCGCTGGCAAAAGAAATCATGCGAAGACTTGAGCTGCATTATCAGGTATAGTTTTCATTATTCCCTTTTTTGTATCAGAAGAAGAGGATATTTATTTGTTTGAATGCAAACATGATAATCAGTTAATTACCATAATGTGATGATCATACAATGACATACTTTGGCTATTCATAAACTTCTTGTTGCTTCATACTACTGTGGGTACATCTGTCTTGAATATAGTCATCCCACAATTATTTTCCAATTAAATCCATTAATGTTTTGATCAACCATTGCAACAAGGTATGAAACATTCTCTGTGGCTGCAAGTTTTTATGAACAATAATGTATTCATTATCAATTGTGTCTTGTCACACCGTCACTAGTATATCTTATGTAATGGGGTAACTGCTGTTACCTTCATGTTTCATGGAGGAATGTTGGCAGCATTAAGCATGAAATATGTTAAGAATGTAGTTTGTTGTATCAACAGCCACTATTATGTAGTCAATGTGAATTCATATATAAACTCTCATTTTTTGTTATGATAAACTGATTATTAATTGAACTTTGCCAGCTATTCTCAGCTGTCTCTACAACAAAGAATGTTCTTTGTTAACTTATGAGCACAAGTCTAGTCAGTAGCCAAATTATAATAATACCAGCCAAGTATCTACTTCAAAGACATGTTAAGAAATACGTCACCTGCTTCTGTTTAACTAGACTTCCCATGTACTGCTAGCTGTGTCGTGTGCGGGTTAAATGCTTCTCAGCTCCAGCTAAAAATCCCTGATTCTGTGGAGCATTGTACATAATCAACATTATTCATTTTCCATTAATATTCATATATGTCGACGTCCAGTGGAAAATCCAGTTATTTGATATTGATTTGTTTCTTTTAGGAGCATCAACAGCATAATACATTATATCAGGAATGCCAAGACTGGTTGGATCGAACACGAGATCGTCTTAATGAGTGTCAAGAAATACCCAGCACACTCAATGAAGTCAACAACAAGCTTCAGACAGTCAAAGGCATTAGACAATCACTTGAGCAGGGCCATAATAAGCTCAGGTATGTACCCAGCCAAAATTAGAAAGTTAGGTTGTAGCCAGTATATTCAAAAGTAAGAAATAATCAAAGAAACTATTAAGAGAGAAGACAGTAGATACCATTGAAAGTGTTTGAAATACATTTTATGAACCTTACCCCAATGCAAACTTCTTTCTAAAGAATGAGATGTACGGCAGTTTTGTTTAGAATTGCCACTTGTTGAACTCTGTGACTATGTTCTAGTTCACAATAAAACGAATAGTTTCTCATGGATTCACTTTACACGTATTTCTCAGTAACTTCCAGTGGGGTGCACTCACCCTCAGTGATACTGTTGTTTATAATGATCAATGTTAACAAATTTATTTATGCTTAAGAGTGGAAGACTGAATTAGAATGAATATGAAAATGATACCATTGCTTTAAAACCATAACAGACTGTTGAGGCTATTGCTTATACTAAGGCCATACAGGCTGGAGGTGTGACGAAGGATAAAAATAAACAAAAAACTATATCAAGTTAGACAAAGACAGAAAAAATATTCATAAAAAAGACAAAAGGAACTTGCTGTTGACATTTCAGATGAAAGCTGTAATTTTAAAAGAGCCCTACTACAAAATATTTACATATTCTGGCTCAGAAATGGACTAGAAAGCTATAAGTTTTCATTGGAAAATCTATTTTTTAATCATAACACTAAATTGATGTTAAGTGGCCAAATGTACTACAAAATCAAGATTTATTACAACAGACTAGGAAATATATGTATGGGGAACACCCTCAGCAGGAGTAGCTATAGACTGATGGGAATGTGCATTGGCTTGTCCAAGACCAGCTAATTTGGGATGTCTGTGTCCCTAGTAGGAAGAGATCAAGAGACTGATACAAAACATAAAGAAATAGAGGGTTGGCATCAGTACAGTGTAAAGACTGACACCTAAATGCAAAAGATGTGTTCCAAATGCAAAACATTATGTCCACTTAGGTACCATCATAAATCTGACTGTCACTGTGCTTAAGTGATCAACAACGATAGGTCATCCTGCTAAGAATGAGATTTATCCTGCAATATGTTTTCCATTTTGAAAATATAATTATGATGCTGAAATTAAGAGGTAATATTATAAAAAAAACTCTGAAACAACTATGTGTAAACTGCTAAATAGTAATGTTAATGGAAAGGCACACAAACACACTCACACACACACACACACACACACACACACACACTTTTTTTTTGAAAGTTTTATATGAATAATTTGGAGTAACAGGAAGTATGGAGAAAACAAGAATGTAATGGTAAGTTGCATAACAAAAGAGAGGGATGATTGGGGGGGGGGGGGGGGTTATTAGCATGGCAAAATGGGGACAACTCCCTGAGGAGGTGAATAAGGACAGGGCAGTAACTGTGAGTCTGTTTGAAAACTTACATATTTTTAAATATTGTTTTAGGTATGTGCTTGAACTAAAAGAAAAGGTGATTTTGAATACCGAGCAAAACGGGGCAGCTAAGATCCAGGAAGATACAGAAAATATTAAACAAGAGTTTGAGAAGCTCATGTCAGATGTGCAGGAAGTTAGGCAGGTGCTCACAGCAAGAGCTACTCATTTAGAGGAAATACAGAAGGTATGTAATTTGGATTCAAACCTGTTCCATACACGTATATGGTTGATATTAATCAGTGATAATCGTTCTGTGTGTAAATACATGTTAAGTGTATTGTTCTGACTTAGTGATGTACAGGGTGAAGCGAAATTTGTGCACTTGGGCTTCAGAGCGAGAGAGAGAGAGAGAGAGAGAGAGAGAGAGAGAGAGAGAGAGAGAGAGAGAGAGAGGTCTCTCGCAACATTTTGTCCAGAAAGTACATCCAGCAAAAAAAGCTCGTTAAAGAGTGGCAGTCTGGCAACACTGTAACCACATGTATGGTAACTACCACTGACAACACATTTTAGTTGTGCTGTAGAGTTGGTGCAGTGGGTGGAGTTTTGGGTTAGTTGTAGGAAGTCAAGGGTTTGATCCTGGGTTGGGGCATGTTTTTGACACTTCACACTGTAATATACACCATTTCTTTGCTCACATGTATTTTAAATTTACACGATTTTGTAATGCTGAACATAACAAATATGTGGTTAGACAAACAAGAAATAGACAGTTGAAACAAATGACCTATCATAGGACAGAATAACTACAAAAACAATATCAATTTCGAGATGGTAAAGATGATAGCACAGTACACAGATTTCGCACATTAGCAACCAGTGACAATAATAATGTTAATATTAATGACCGCATGACCTTCACAACAGAATACATTGTCCTCAGAACAATAAATGCTAAAAGTGACCTCCCTATATATCCAAAGATTTTGCAACCCACCAGATCATACAGGTCTGGACCCTTCACAGCAAAGCTGTCCACAGTAACAAGAGCAGTTGAACACCTGCTACCAATTCTTCCACATTCATTGGCGGATTAGAGTACACATGCTCCTGCAGGTGTCCCCACAGGAAGAAATTGGGGGCATGTAGATCAGGTGAAGGTGGTGGCCACACAACTGGACCTCCACGTCTGAGCCATTTCTCTCAAAATGTTCTGTCCAAATACTGTCGCAAATTAATTCCAAAATGTGGAGCTGCACCATCATGTTGGAAGCATATCTTCCACTGAACATGCAGTGGAACATCTTCCTGCGCATCAGGCAGATAGTTTGAGAGGAATGTTTGATACCTTCATGTAGTCAACCCGTCAGACAATATGTAGGGGTCCAATCACCTATCGTCCAATATTCTGGCCCAGACATTGATACTATAGTGAACTTAATATCCATGGTCGCGGGTGATGCGTGGGTTAACCTCACACCAATGGTGAGCATTGTGCATATTGAAGAGACCCTCATGAATGAATGCTGCTTCATCCGACCATATTACAGTATTCTAGAAGTCATCGTTGGCTTGCTGTTGTTGAACCATTCACAGAACTGCATTCTGCTGATGGCAACCTGCAGGATGCAGGTGTTACATGAAAGCTTAATGAGAGGGGTGTAACTCTTGCTCATGCAGCATGTTAATGACCGTGCATTGCATGACACGCAGCTGTCTTGCTATGCAACTTGTACTTCACTGAGGTTCTTGGTGTATGACTCACAGAATAGCTTCCTCAGTAGTTGGAGTACGTGGATGACCTCTGTCACGTGATGGTGGAAGGAAAGAATCTGACTCCTGAAGACAGCTCCAGATGACAAACCACATTTTTATCTGGATGCTGTTGATGAGGATATCTAGCAGCATATTCACAAGTGGCAACACCAGCCCCATTATCGGATGCAAGGACCAGAAGCATATCCACATGTTCTTCATTTGTGTATGCCATACGTCTGTCACACTCCACTCTGGTTTAGAGGTTTACAATGAGAAAATTCAATATGTGTATGCAGGTACATTGGAGTCTCTCATTGGCACATTGCTCCACTCACAACTAGTCCTTGTCTGGTGGACAGTGCATACAGATTAAAAATGCTATCAGTCCTGTGTGCTGTTCCAGCTGACACACTTTATCTCTCTAGCAGATATTGTTCTGCATGATTCATCCTGACACTGCTAATTGTGAAATGTTCAGTTTTGAATTACAGTGTTTCTCTAATGGTAATAGACATGATGTTTCCTCAATCCCATCAGTAGAATAATAATAATAATAATAATAATAATAATAATAATAATAATAATAATGCATTGAGATACGTACTATACATAATGTGGTTACAACTCAATGCTGAAAGGCATAATTAGTGGGAACATGGCAATAACACATACAAATAGTAACCGAATTTGGACATTATTCACAAAGCATATTGCTAGTAATACTGGTAACAAAAGGCCCTAATGAAATGTAGTGGATCTGAACGAGGCAAGAATAATAGTTGGTACTAATCTTTGGGACCATAGGAGGAGGGCATAAAGGAAAGAGGTTTTGCATCTAGTAGATGAAGTGGTTTGAGTAAATTCACACCCATGACATGGAAAGGGCTTCTTTCAAAGCTGCCCAATCTCCCATTTCTACAATTGTAGTATGTAAGTGCAAATGTTTTCTAGAGGACCGCTGCAATTGCTGTTGATGATTAAGATGCCACATACCGTACCACCTGGACTACATTTAGAAAATAAAAAACATATGCCTCAACCCAGGATCGAACCATTGACGTCCTGCATGCTAACTCAAAACTCTACCCGCTGCACCAACTGTACAACAAGTCTAAATTGTGCCTTCAGAGGTAGTTACCATACATGTGGTTACAGTGTTGCCAGATTGCCACTCTTTAACGTTGTTTTTATGCTGAATGTACTCGCAGGACGAAATTTTATAAGAGACATCTTTTTATTGCTGGAATGTGAGGAGTAGTGCTGCGAAGCCAGAGTGCACAAATTTTTCTTCACCCTGCATAACAACATTGTATCAGCAGTTGAAAGCTCTCTTTCTATCTCTGTCTTTGTCTCTCTCTCTCTCTCTCTCTCTCTCTCTCTCTCTCTCTCTCTCTCTCTCTATCTATCTCTATCTCTATCTCTATCTATCTATCTCATCATTTCTCTTTCTTGTTGTTGTTTTTATGTTTGGTAACAACCTGTGGGCAATAAAATAAGGTTTGTGATTTGTATGGGGTTCTCTTTATATTGCTCTTACGGCATGGCAGGTAGGCACTGTCAAGCACACTGCCATTATCTTAAAAGTGTGGAATGTCTTAAACCAAACTTTTATTTTATTTTTCACTATTTTAAGGCTGGATACTGATCTTGATCCCAGGATTGTGGTATACAGTAGGAGACATAAAGTTTAGTTATGGTAACAACTTATCTGGCAAACAAATTGCTTCAGCTTTTGCCAAAAGTGCTACTTTTCTTTGTCAGTCCCCAGATTACCATTGAAGAATTTCTTGATACGCAGCCTCAGTGATTTCAATACATCACTACTTGTGTAAAAAGCAAGAGGAATTTTACTATTGTATTTTTATTCAAATATCATGGTAAAGCCACAGTAAAATCTTCATTCACACTCAGATCTGCTTCCATTTCATATTTGACTACTCTGTGAACTAATCAGCATCCAGTCTGGTACTTAATTCATTATGCATCAAATCATGTTTGCAGTGCTTGCATGCCCACTCTTCCTATGCACCACTGTGGCAGTGTATACGTGCTACAATTGTGTACTGTTGTGTTCATAAGTTGTTTGTCTACACGTTTTGTGACACATCTTGTAATTACAGCCATACTTTTGCCTTTTGAACTTAAGTATGCTGTGAAATTCTGAAAATTTCTGATAAAACTTGTGGTTTTGTTGTCTTCATTCGGATAATAATAAATCAGATTGTAATTTCAGATTATTGTAGAGAATATGCTATATTCTTCAGAGTAATATATCACTTACATGGATAAGTCAATTAGTTCCATTGGCAATGATTTTCCTGAAGTGCTGTGGGGGGAAAAAAGGCCAGTATAACTTGGTGGCTATTTTGACTTAATTGTGTTGTAGGAAACAAACCTATCCCTCATCATCACAAATCCACAATTAAGATATCAGTCTTCATCTTCAAATCAGTACAGCTCCAAATTGGTATAGGGCTTATTTCCACATGTTTCTTAGTTTTTTTTAATTACATATGAAATTTATTAACCTTCTTAATTACATATAAAATTTATTCAGTAAATATTCAGTAAACGTGTCACCTGGTAGGATACCAAAAAGAAGAAAAAAAAAATTCATAAGTGACTCTCAAATGAATGAGTTTGATAGTTGTTTTTAAGTGTACTGTTTTTAAGTGTACTGTAACAATGTACAGTTAATTTTCTTGGTGGAATTGGAATTCAGCCACTAGAAACTCATTGGTGACTATCATCACATCTCAAGTAACATATCTCTACTTTATAAACTTTTTAAAATAAACTGAACTATTCAAATACCCTCAAAGTTTTGTTAGCCAGTAAATATGGTTCCCACATCTTCAAAACCAAGCAGAACAGTCATAAAAATATTTTTTTAGTGTAGTGGATGTTTTCTTATGACTGTGCATACCTACACACAATAACATTTGTCTCTAATGTAGTAGAGAAACAGTACCAAGTGATGTGGTCCAGTGGTTAGGGCAGTGGATGTATATTTGGGAATAGCAGATTTCAGATCCCCTCTGGCCATCCAAGCTTTTGTAGTTCCCCTAAAGCAGTTACAGACAAATGTTAGGCATGTCCTTTCAAGACGGCACACTTATTTTCCTTGGCCATTTAGTAAGCTTGTTGTTATTAATGGGCTATTAAATGCTAATCTTACTTTTTTTACTCTAACCAACCTGGGACTATAATTAGCATATCTATCACATTATTCTGAATTGTACCACAGATCATAAGCAGCATCTCAATGTAAACTACAATGTGCTGGTGTCTACTACAAAATAAATTCTTATTTTAATTGATTATGTAAATGTATTTCTTGTTGGAACTGTTTGAGGGGAGGAGCTGGGGGGACTTGCATTTCGCATTAGCTGATTTTCATAAACCAACAAACAAGAACCCTAACTTTCAACTTAATCAATAATTTTTGTAATACATAGAGAGAACATCACGGAAGAATTTGTTTTTCTGGTATGTTTGTTTTAGGCTCATAAACTTCTGAAGGAATGGTTGGATGAAATAGAGCAGAAACTGCAACCTGAAGGTTTCCGAAACGAGCTGAGTGAAAAACGTGCTGCATTGGAGAAGCTCCGCAGTTTACAGCGTGAGATAATCAGTCATGGTGATGTGGCAGAACGCATTCAAAGTAGAGTAAATGAACAACCCTCTTTGCCTGCTGCTGATGTTCGTAGAAGCCTTGAAAAATATAAGCAGCTGCAAGCAACTGCCTCAAAAGCCATTTCAGTAAGTATTGGAGGACAGATACCTGTGATGTAATTTTTTTATGTTAATAGTGTGGGTCTTATCCTTGTTCTTATCTCTTTCATGTAAAGATTAAGATATTATATAGTTATAGCTCACCAAATTGTTAATACCACCTGTGAATATTATTCATTTTACTGTCCCATGCTTCTGATACCTGGAGCAGAATGTGATTCAACAAATGTGTAGTATGTGGACTAAATCCTACTAGAGACCATTTTTCTTTTTGTGTACTTTAATTTCCCTTACATACACAGTTATCATTTCAGTCATTGTAATACACACACATGATGTTGGCAGACACATTTTCTTTCATAAAACAAAGTTTGGTGCAGCTTAAACCTTAAGAGCACATTTTTACTTTGCAGACACTTGAAGAACAGGTGAAAGAGCATGAAAATTACAAGCAAGTATATGGGGATGCATTTGACTGGCTTCGAAGAACTAGGATTGATGTCCAGCAGTGTAGCGATTCCCATGGTGAAAAAGAACAAACGCTGGAGAAAGAAAGAAAATTAGAAGCACTCATAGCATCATTGCCAACAGGTTTGAATTTAATTAGCCTTTTTTAAGCTTCACATGTCCTATATGTTTTGTTCCACTGTGTACATGCTACTTTTATCAAATCCAGTACTCAATTCCATTGTTCTGGAGTTCCAGGTCATTTGTTATTTTTGTAACCTCCACCACCTTGCCATTTCTGATACGTCCAGCGATCAGTAGCTGTTGAGAAAAAACTCTCATTTTCCATATAGTTTGCTGCATAACTTAACTACATATTCAGAAAGACATGAAGAAACCACTAAAGGCTGCTGTAATGTGTGTGTTTATTTATCGAAGTCAAATGACCATTTACATGGCATGAATACCATAACACCAGTTTAAAGGAAGGCTTCTTGGTGTCAAGGACATAATTATTAGCCTTCTTTGGCAGCAAGTACAAATTGTTATCCTCCCTTGACATCAAATACAGCATTATTATCCTCTCTTCAGCCTAATGTAATTGTATCCATGATTTATGATGGTCTCTTGACTAGAATGGGTTGTCCATAAATACACACACATTACAGCAGCTCTTGGTTTGTGGTGCCACTTTATAAAAGAAATCCTGTCTTAGACAGCTTGACATTTTGTTGGAAAATTCTCATGCAATCCTTGTATAAATTTGACACATAGGTTGATTACTGATATTCAGTTTCAAGTATTTCTTTTATTCCTTATCTTTTAATTAATTACCATGCACTGTAACAGTGAAGTGAAAAGATTTAATGTGCGGTATAATTGATACAGGTGAGAAATTAGTTGAGCGTGCCACTGTCTTGAGCACATCTGTCGCACAAACAACTGGCCCTGAAGGCCAAGATACTCTACGCCAGGAAACACAGCAGCTGAAGAGTGACTGGGACAGCCTGCAGATTTTATGTAAGGACACGCAAAAGATACTACAGCGGTGCATCAATGCCTGGAATGAATTTGCAGACACTTCAAGTCGCATGCAGTCATGGCTGGAGGCTTTCCGGTCCAGAGTTAATGCAGAGTTGGAAGGTGACAAGAAAACTCCTGATGATCTTCAGAGATGCAGAGTGAGTGTTACTTTGTATTTTACTCCAGCACTGAACTTTTCAGTTTCTCACAAATTTCACTCGCTTTTTTTTTCAATTCTTAGAGAGGGTTGTAGTAAATGTAACATCTGTGTTCCATTCAAAACGACTGATATTAATCAATAAACCTTTTTTTCTTTCACATAGAAGTGTTGATATCATTGCATTGGGGGAAAAAATATAAAATGGGACTTTATTAATGTAAGGTGAAGCTGTTCTTTTTGCATGTGTTTGCATGTTCTAGGAGCTGATAGCAGGTCAGTCACAAGTTGTGATTATAATTCTTGTCATATTGTGACCAACAGGGCAAGATCAATGTCATGCTCATCATCATCATCATCATCATCATTTAAGACTGATTACGCCTTTCACCGTCCACTCTGGAGCATAGTCCCCCTTATAAAATTCCTCCATGATCCCCTATTCCATGCTAACATTGAGGGGATCATGTCATGCTTAAGAAAAAAATACAGCAAAAGTTTCTGTATTCATTCCAACATGGAACTGTCCAAACACATTCTGACTTAATAAAGTGTGATGCATAAACTGTCATTCCTCTTATAGCATATGACTTTCTTTTAGGCATTGTTGCAAGAGGCTATCCAACAGAAAACTGTAATGGAGGAACTTAATGACAGATGTGAAGTATTGATGGAGATGAGTGCTTGCAACTGGGTTCGTGATCAGACAGTTCAACACCAAAGCAGTTATACTAATCTGCTGACTACAATTCAGGTACATAGTCGAGATAGGAGATTGACTGAATATATTTTATTCTGAAATTGTATATTGTTTCTATTTTTCTGTTTTCACTTAGGGATTAGTGTCTAAAGTTGAAAAGAATTTATCAGATCACACAGAATTCATCAAAGCTAAAGAAGAATTTGAATCATGGTTAAAAACTGCTCATGGGACAGTGCAAGACTGCATAGGAGTTGGAGACGAGGCTACAATGCGGGATAAGCTGGAGACCATACGTGTAAGTTGAATTACAAAAATGTGTATCTACAGCTGAGTAATTGAGATATGATTACTAGTGATTGTAAAATAAATGAACTGATCTCAGGTATTTTTGTATTAGCAAAACACTTCCAAAGCAATGACTCAAAACTATTTCTCAAGACAGTTGGACTTCACATTCTTGTATTTTCAGAGTTAATGTAAGAGTGCAATAGATGTTTTGTTTATGTGCAGCTGGTGTCAAACCGTATGACGGAAGGTCAACATCTGATGTCAGTGATGCAAGAAGTTTTTACAAAAGCTATAAATACGACACCTGTTGAACAACAATCATCACTTCGGGATGATATGGCTTCCTTGCGAAGCCACTGGGATCAACTCACAATTGATCTTAACTCTGTCATGGCACAGCTCAAGGTAATACACTGTGGTTATACATGCCAACAAAAATGTCCTTAGATTTACAGATTTATTAGGCATACTGTCTGCATGAGCTCCATTCTAGGCATTTCATTGGCTGTTCTTGAAATTTAAACAGGCTGCAGTCGTTCGTTGGGAAGATTACAATGAAGCTAAATCACGATTTGAACATTGGATCTCAGAAGTAGAAGAAACACTAAAAAATGTGCCCGAAACTAAAGCTGAACTGGGGGAGATGAAAACTCTGATTGAGAGATACAAGGTAACATATGCACATGACAGTACTGCAGCGTACAACATTTGTGATGAATGTGAATGAAAATGGATTCTTAAACTTAATGAAGTGTACATCATGAGTGGTCTAGCTTTCACAGTATGCAGGAAAAATCATGTCATAAGCAGAATTTTTTCTTTTTATATCAGTTTGTAGTCACAGGAGTCCTATTATTATTTATTTTGAATGTGCCATTTCTCGGTAGACAGGAAAGTAACCATTAGTTTTTGTGGTGTATTGCCAAGGAATCCATTAACAGCAATTTTGATTTTGATCATTAAGTCCAATATACAGTATTAGTATGACACTGTTTTGTTAATTCTGTACTCCAAAAGAAAAGTATCAATAGAAATTAAATTGAGAAGAAGTACAATTATAGTTTGTCCACTTCTAGTCTTTGACAAACAAATACACGGGGAATCATTGGAAGAACACTGCTTCCTGATAATTATGCCATGAGAGTTTAAGTACATTAACCTGTATATGGTATAACAATATGTGCTTTTTGTGGATGGCTCATGTTCATAGAGCAACAGTAAATGAACACCCAGTCTTTGCACATTGTGAGCTGTATTTCATTACACTCTTCCAGCCCTGTTTTGGAATTTTTTGTACATCATCTGAAACAATGTAAATTGTTATTGGTTCACTGTAACACATTGTTGAAGTCTGTGTTAATCATGTTTGTATGCCGTTATTTTATACTGCTGATGAATAGTATAACTATGTGAACAATACAGTACTCAAAGTATCCATTTGAATTACCAGCACCTGCAAGAGGAAGTGAATGCCAAATATGCAGACTTAGAGCACCTGGTCTCAGAAGGAGCTGAGCTCTCAGCGTGGGCTGGGCGGCCTGCAGTTCTGGAAGAGGTTCAGCGTCTTCAGATACGATGGGATCAGTTGGCAAGCAAATGCCTCTCTTGCAGGCAGACTGTGGAACTCGAAATGCAGGTATGTTTTTATTCACAGAACATACAAAAGATTATAATAAATTAAAAAGTTCAAAAATAACCTGGTAATTAACGTATTGTATTTCTTAATCAGGAATATTCTGCATACCACCAGTCACTGCAAGACACAGAGAAATGGTTACTGCAGATCTCCTTCCAGTTGATGGCACACAATTCTCTGTATATTACAAACCGTGAACAGACACAGGAACAAATATCTCAGCATGAGGTATCGTACAATTTTGATATGTATTACAGTTTCATAAAGTAAACAGTGAACAAGTGAACTGTCACAGAGTTTGTTTCAGAAGGAAACAGACTTACGTTAAGCAGCAGTGTTCTGTACTATTCTGTAGGGATGGCATCTAATAAAAATATGTTGTATTTCCAATAGCTTCTGTGCTTCAGTAATTGTTGAGTTTGGTAAAGTTACTGACTTTTGCTTGCTATGTTTCATATTCAAAAATATTGTTGCTAACTTGAATACATTTTGCAGTTCATGGAGGCAAGCGCTATGAAAACGAATTTGAGCTGAAGGTAATGCCCTCAATTAGTGATTTGAGATGGCAGTTTCAAATTGGTGTATATTGCAAGCATGTTATCATGTTTTAAAGTATGTCTGTCTCCTCCTTTTATAACTTAAGTTGTACTTCAGAATATAAAATTTAAGAGCACACTGTTGTCCATTGCCCAACGTGTATGTGATGTTTATTCGTGTGAGAAATGCATGTGGCTGTTCTCACAACCACCATCCCTTCTTAACATTTGCTATAGACTATACTGAATTTCTGGGATTCTATTTATTGGACTAGGGATATTTGTCAGAAATAAAGATATCTCAGAAAATTCCAGTTCCAGTCATTAGTTAGACTGTGTATCCACATCTTTTGAGGACTTTCAATTTAATTAGCATTATACTCCAGTACACAGTATTTTGATACGTATTTTTGTTCATAAGAAACTCTGACATTCCTGAATACAACTACATGACAGTTGTGAGAGGCATAGCAAAAAGACATAAAAATATAGTATCAGAATGCATTGCAAGTACAGTCTCATAATTATGCATTATCTTAAGAAGAAGTTTGTATCTACTCACACATCCATTGCATTAACATTCTGGCTACAAGTTGTCATTTTCCATGCCCTACAATTTTTAAATAACATAAGATTTAATAATTTATGTAATTAGTGGCAAATTATATCTTCAGGACACTTCTTATGGGATCAAAAAGTAAATTTTACATACGTATTTTAATTACAGCAATCTCGGCAATTTTACCTACAGGATGTGATGAGCTGTTTTCTTTTTTACAGGCACTACTGGCAGATATTCAAAAATATCAAAATACTCTGGATGATGTCAAGGCGAAAGGAAGAAGTCAGATAGAACGATACATTGGTTCTACACCTGGTATAGAAGAAACAATTGAAAAGCAACTTCACAATGTTCAGGACAGTTACAATTCTCTACTTAGAACTGCTATACAAATTAAGGTATTAATGTTCACAGATTCACACACGCACCCACACACACACACACACACACACACACACACATATATGATGATGCATTCATAACTGTTGAAACTGGAACATTAGGAGAAATAAACACATTTATTTTGGTTTTACAGAATCGACTTTTGGAATCTCTAGCTAAGTTCCAAGAATATGAAGACACACTGGAAAGTATAATGCACAATCTAGATGGATATGAACCGGTTATAGCAAAGAATTTGGAGGCACCAGTAGAAAGTCTTAAAGATGCTCAGCAACAGCTGGAAGAAACGAGGGTAGGCAAAGTTTTTTTGTTAATTTTGGTTATTAGCAATATGTGTTGCTCATATTACGAAAACTGGTTGCAGAATCTCCTTGCCTGAGATATTTTGAAAGTTTTGAGCAAAGACTGAGTTGAGTGAATTTGAAGTAAGAACACAAAATATGTTCTGTGTATTCATCAGCATATGTAATGTACATTAGTTTCGTTTTCCATTGATCAGTAGAATATGAGGAAAAAAGTAAACGAAGTTCAGAATTGAACATCGTGAATATTCCTGTGCTTATGTATCAAAGTTGACCTATTTCTTAAAAATTGTTTTATATTAAATCAACAACAAAAGTGTGATTAATGCTTTTGTGTATGTTAATTATGCAGGTATAACAAAATTCTCTATTGCGAAATTTAGTTCAATACATTTAATCCAGTTTTATTGTTACATGTGATACGAATGTTGACCTATTTCACTTGCTTGTTGTGAACCAAGTGTGGATTATTTTATTACACTGTATTATAAATTCAGCTAGAAATGTCTATAGTTCATTAATTTAATCTATGTGTCTGTGAATGAGAACATATTTTCTGTTGTTTTCACAATTTATCAATTATCATTTTGACTTGCACATAATGCTATCAAGAACCCATGCATGTTAGCATGCTGTTTCCTGTCTGGGATTCGGGTAGGTATGCCGGCCCCAGATTGTGAATCCACCTGGCAATTTAACAATAAGAGCTGGTGTGCTAGCCAAGCTTGCTTGTTGTGAACCAAGTGTGGATTATTTTATTACACTGTATTATAAATTCAGCTAGTAGTGTCTATAGTTCATTAATTTAATCTATGTGTGTATGTGCAAGTGTACACCTGTCCTTTTCCCCCCCTAAGGTAAGTCTTTCCGCTCCCGGGATTGGAATGACTCCTTTCCCTCTCTCTTAAAACGCACATCCTTTCGTCTTTCCCTCTCCTTCCCTTTTTCCTGAAGAAGCAACCGTCGGTTGCGAAAGCTAGAAATTTTGTGTGTGTGTATTTTTGTGTGTTTTATTTATTGTGCCTGTCTACCGGTGCTTTCCCTCTTGGTAAGTCTTGGAATCTTTGTTTTTAATATATCTTTCCCATGTGGAAGTTTCTTTTTGTTTTATTTACATAATTAATTAGAATACAGAGAATGTGTGTTAAGTGTTTGTACTGCTTAAAAGCCTCATGACTATAATCGTTACAAAATTAAAATGTTTTACATGTACCTCCAGGGTGTGCATAACTGATGCGGTATATCCTTGTCCTTTTTCAGAGCATGCACAACACACTGCAGGCTGAGAAAGCAAGATTAGCAGTGGCTGTTCAAGCCTGTGAGGCAGCTGCTGCATGCATATCACGTCCAAGCAGTCCTCAAGACACTGTGCCTCCACCAATTCCTGACCGTGAGCTGATAGTCAGAGCACGACTTGAGGACCTTATTGATCAGGTCGGTGTAGTGATGGAACACTTGGTTATGTTCTTCTCACTTGGTGATTTATGTACAAAGTACTCTTCTGGCTGTTGCCACATTATGAAACTGTTTAGGACTCAGTTGTTAGTCTCACACAAACCTCAGTGGGAGAGATACATCAATTGAGAGTAAGTTTATTGCATGTGAGTGGTGTGCGATGAACAGAATGGGGGAAAAAATTAATTTAGCATGCTAATGTTAAGAATAAGCAAGATACTGTACGTCATATTTTTATTGAATTATTTCACTCACACAAAAAACTAATTACATTCAAAATGATACAGATAATTTATTTATAGAAAAAGGTTGAAAGATGTTTAATTAGTGAAGAGAAAAATGTTACTTCAAAATATGATGCTGTTCACAATTATGTTAAGCTGTTAATGGGACACACAGCAAGATCAGTATTCAGCATTAGTTGAAAAACAAAATAGGTTCGTAAGTAATATCATGGTGTCTGTTAGCAGTTGCTGTTCCACCTTGCACCGGAGAAAACCATTCAGAATAAGTATATTTCTTTCTCAAAAAGATTTTGTGTCAGGATTATAGTTTTCTAAATTTTCTGAACAATCAGTTTGTAAAAACGATAAAACAATGAATGATGCAACACAAATAGATCAGTGAAACAATATTGAAACTCATAAACAGTAACAGTTGATTTGACAAAGTACCTTGCTTAAACAATGAAACAAAGTTCAGCTGTGTGTAGAACACAGTAAGTATTTTGTGGATTAATTATACACACGATAAAATTATAATGCAGTTAAATTGATAAATAACAAATTTCCACTTAACAAGCATGCTACTTTTCAAAATCGGAGGTTGTTTTGTTGAGCAAAGAGGCTGAAAGACTCATCCACAGTATTATACCTTTAAAAGGGATTTATAAACCAAACAACAAAAACTTTAAGAGTGAAAGCAGGAATAAAGAATGTTTGAATTATTAGTGAAAAATGTTTGTAGGAAGAGCTGAGCTGATGACATGTGAGAGATAAATTTTAATTTAGAGATAAATTTTAATTTTTCCTAACTTTTCAAGTGCTTTTCCATTTTGAAATGTTGTACTGGGAAAAAAAAGAAAGAAGCAGGCATTATAGCTCAGACTGGTAGTCAGAAAATACAGAGTGTTTCAAAAAGGACTTTCCAGCTTTGAAAATTAGTGTAAATTTGTAGGGAAATACACCAAGTTTTGTCCCTCATAGTTCGTTAGTGCCTAATTGCACTGTAAGGAGCGCTAGCAGCAGTTGCGTTAAAGATGGCTGCCTTCAGTGGACCCGAATGTGCTAGCTGTCTGTTTTGGATTGAAGAATCGAAGTCAGTGACAATAGTTCAGCGTAATTTCCAAACCAAGTATGCTAAAGATCCTCCTAGTAGGAGGATGTTTGTGACAGCCCTAAACTAAACATTTCTTGTGCATTGAGCAAGAATGAAGTGTATGACCCCTTTTCTTTCTGTGAGAGAACCATCAGTGGGATAGTGTATCTGGATACGTTACATCAATTTTTGTTGCCACAGATCTATGAGGATGACCAAGGACGAAATGTTTACTTCGTGCCACCCCCACTACCTGGCTGACATCCAGGATTTTCCCAGTGACCACTTCCCAGGTCAATGAATTGGCTGTGATGCGCCAATTGGTTGCCCCCCCCCCCCCCCCCCCCTCCGTTCCCCAGACCTGACATGACTCAATTTTTTTTCTTGTGAGGATTCATAATGGATATCATGTTTGTACCACCTGTGCTGGCTTCTTTACCTGAACTTAGAGCAAGAATTTACACCGCCACTGAGCTACAATGCTACAGCGAGTTTGGGAAGAAATTGACTTCCGATGGGATGTGTGCAGGATAACTAAAGGAAGCCGTATACAACATCTTTAGTTTAAGACAAAAAAAAAAAAAAAACCTTGATTTGTTTCCTATAAAATAACACTAAACCCAGCTCTATATCTTGAATAAATGTATATGAATTTTTAAAGTTGTAAAGTCCTTTTTGAAACACCCTGTATTATGCACAGAATGACAATGTCACTTTGAAATTAAGAATCAGTGCTTCAACAATGAAAACATTATTCTGTAATAAAAGTATATTTACTGCAAGATTACAGTTAAATAAGTTTTGTATAGCGGGCTCTTCAGGTAATTATGATTCAAATCTAAATGTTTATAGTTGCATGTGTGTGAAGTAACACAATAGAATTATGTATTTATGTAGAAGTTGTTTTCCAGTAGAGTCTTAGTCTTCTGCTTTTTAGAATGATTGACTGTAGTTTTGTACTCTATTCCATTATAATTACTGGAATAAATGTACTTTACTAGAGTGCTTAAATTCCTGCTTGAGCATGTATTGCACGGTGTTTGTGTGTGTTTTGTTTGAGAAGCAACGGCAACCTGGGAAGAAGAATCTTGATGAGAAGAGTGAGAAGTTGAGACTTTTACTAGAAAACCTGCAGTCACATGAATATGTGACCAAGATGGACAGCATATGTGAACAGGTAAAGAATTTGTGAATATTATTATTTTTTTAAAACAACATTATTTATTATGATTTCTGGTACTTTTCACAATGTATTTCAATATGATCTTGTAGTCAATAAAATAAAAAAATTCCAAATATTATTTGTCACAATTCACTCTATACTCCATGTCACTTGTAGCTAAACAGCATTAACATAGTTTGGGGACTGTTGGCCATTAACAGAATATAATAATGATGTAGGAGACAGTAAACATATAAATTACAGGAAATAATAATTTGTACTCACCTGATGTTTAGAATGTCTATGAGTATAATCAATAACCACCCGCCAGGTGAAAATTACTTTTGAGACAATGATCTGTGTGTCAGTACATAATTTTATCTATCACATACCTTCAAACATATAAAGACAGCAGTTATTTGCATTATAATGAAATGAATCATTGTATTAACAATGTTGTTTGATGTACTGTCTGAACAAAAGTGTATGAACACCCCTTTGTAATGCAGTATTAACCAATACATGTTAAGAGAGGTGGATGACCCACCAGTAGAAAAGAAAGTGGAGAATATTTCATTGCCGGTAGAGAAGCAGTAACAGTACAGTTGGCAGCTAGGAGAGTTCAGTGAATTCTAACTTGGACTAATCATTGGATGTGACCTTTGTGACAAATCCATCAGGGACAAGTCAGCCTTCTAAAGCTGCCCATACGACTTTTGGTGTTACGATTGTAAAGGGGAAACACAAACAAAGGAACAACCATATCTAAACCAACACCAGACACACCTCGTGTAAGATGGGCAGGTAGTGTTCAGTATTGTGAAAGGTGGTCATAAAAAATCGAATGAAATCAGTGAAAGGAATCACTCCTGAGTTCCAAAGTGCTACCAGCCATCCAGCTAGCACTGTGACTTTGCATTCGGAGTTAAAAAGAATGAAGTAGAATGGGAGAAATTCCTAATTTCTTTAGTTAGTGCTGAAAAATGCTTGAGGTGATGTAGAGAGCAATGGCACTAGACAATAGATGACTGGAAATAATTGATTTAGAATAAAGAGCCATTCTGTATACTGTGGCAGTCCAATGGAAGGATTTGATTGGTCGAATACCATGAGAATGTTAACCAGAAAACATGTGTAATGTCGACAGTAAAGTATGATACCTGCCATCATATGTGGCACTGACAGTAAAGTATGGAGACGGTAATGTTATAGTATTGGGGTGTTTTTCATGGTGAGGCGCCCCCCCCCCCCCCCCCCCCCCCCCCCCCGCTCATTGTGCTTAAGGAAACATTTAATGTTAAAGGATATGAACATGTTTTGCAGCACTGCTTACTGCATACAGTAGAGAAACAGTTAAGAGCTGATGTTGTTATATAAGCTTGACAATGAACCCTGTCATAAAAGAACATCTGTGAGGCAATGGTTTGTGGACAGTAACATTCCTGAAATGGACTAACCTGCCCAGAGCTACAATGTGAAACCAGTGGAATTAGTTAAAATGTCAACTTCACTCCAGACCCCAGTGTCCAACATCACTACCTTATCCAGTTTCGGCTCTTGAAGAATAATGGGGTGCCATTCCTCCACAGACATTCAGGTACCTCATTGAAAGTATCCCCAACAGAGCTGAAGTTTTCATAAAGGCGAAGGATGGATGCACCCTACATTAATGTCCAGTAGTGGGTGTCTGGATACTTTTGACCAAATAGTATAGTTTCAGTGCACAATATGAGTATTTTTGTGAGATGGACAGAGCAGCATTAGTGGTCATTATGACACCTCCATATAGTTGCATGAAATTAGGAATAGGTGATATTCTTGGTCTTGCTGTCAGGTCAAATTAGAATAAATGTAAATATTTTGATGATAACCTCAGTTACCTCCCCTGGAGCTGCTGTGATGGCCTTATATACCAAATAAACAGCCTAAAGTTGGTTGAGCTATTTCAGATTGTGGTTAGTTTCCAAATTGCTGTAATCTCAGTGGTTCATAGCTTTGAGAGAGCTCAAAAAATTTACAAAGTTGTTTGTATTCCAGTGGGAGTGACACAGCTAGTGTCATAGTCATCAACATTATCTGCGGCATCATGGCAAAAAAATGACATAGCACAGTCTAACATAAACAGTCACAACACTCAATAGCGTGCAAGCTGTTTCCATCCAACAGTTGCACACTAGCACATCTACCAGAGAAGAAGTCTGCCATCTATAAATAGTCGTATGCTCCATTAGAATTGTATTTGTTTTTATCTCTTTTTCTATGCAGTTTTTTTCTTTAGAATCCGGTAGATGATGTCAGACTAACAGGCCGTATTGTAATGTTCTTAGTATTATGCTTAGCCACTGCCAGAAGATTAATCTAGGAAAGCATGTATGAAGAGACATAAACCATAAAATCCACAAGCATGCTGGACGTAGAACCATTGAGCCTTTGATTAGCAGATACTTGCCTTGAAAGGTATAACTAATTGTCAGTAATATGTTAAGACTGTCAAGTAAAACAGCAGCAGTTTCAGTCTTGCTGCCTCACAGGTTCCGCTAAATGACTGTGAACTGAGGCAACCTGCTAGATAAATGAACACAGTTAGGGAAATTAGAAGTCTATCATCAGTGTCCATTCTGTACAAATCACCTTGCAAAAGTATCATTTTTTTACAAACTTAGGTAATATCATCCTTAAACACTCAATTTTTCACAATTATTTTTGTTCTTCTCTTCTACTTCCTACCATCAAATCAACTGCTTGTTTTCTCTTTCCATCTGCATAGAATGGTGATTAAATCTAGTGAGCTGGCTATTGGTTTCATTTGAATTGCTTAGTTGCTTTTCTTTATCTTGCACAGTTCTTCTTCCTTGTTTCTGTAATCTAATAACTGTCATTCTTGGATAAATTGGGGAAAAATATTCTTTGCAATTTTTATGAAGTTGCAAATGTTTTGTTTTCCTTTGGTCTTCCATTTTTGTCATTATGAAGTCATGGCTTTGCAATATTTGTGGGCAGTATCTCTTAATTCTTTGAAAATAATGCGAGTTTGTCAGAAAAAGCAGTAATAGTCACATAACTTGTTCTGGACAAACAGAAAGCAAATAGATGTGGATGGAAGGGTACCAGTAGGAAGTTACGGAAGAGGGGATAGCTGTAAGTGTGAAAGTACTTGTGTGATATGATAATATTCTTTTGAAATATTTGTTTTTACAGTGCAGTGAGTACTGCAATGGTAAAGCCTGACTTCTCTGAAAACTAGAAAATCAGAAATTCTCAAGGAGCCAGTACTTACTGGAAAAGCTAGGGAAATCACAGGGATGTCTGAAGACTCAGAGAATTTTGAGAGTCTCAGCTACAGGGAATTAATCTGTTCATTGAGAGAAAGGAATGCAGCGAGTCATTTCATTACAAATATTGTTATGGAGATTCTGCTTCTGAAATAGTCCGTTGTGGGGTCACATAAGGAGAGGAAGTGCACTGATTTGTTTTAATGTTTTGTGTTGCCAGTCTTAGGAATTTTTGTTATTGCATGTGGGTTCTCAGGCTCCAGATCTGTTTTTTGTTTTATGATAGTGAGTGCAAAGAAGTGTAACATGAGAGTGAGAATATGTCACGTATAGTTCATGACAGTAATACTTTGTCAGCGTGCACATTAACAATGACTGTTGTGCAAAGAGTAGCCAGTTTGAAACATGTGTCTCATTGCTGTCAGTGTCCATTGATACTACATTCCAGTGACAAATGTTCCAAAGTGTTTGCCAGTGAGGATTTCTCATTTACTTGAGTCTACCACCCAGTGACACAGCATGGTACGAAATGGTAACAGACTAGGGTAACAAAGGCATTGGGTAACAGGAGCTAAAAGGCTTACAGAGTAGGTGATAAAACCATAAATCCTAATCAACATGGGGTAATCGCTAATAAGTGATGTGGTAACTCAAAAAATTTCTTGTGCAGCCATAAAACTAGTAAAACAAAATTTGCTCTCACATTCAACAAAAACTGGTGCAGGAAAATTTGAAATATAATACAATATAATAATAATTATTATGTAATAATAATAATAATTATTATTATTGTTATTATTATTATTATTATTATTATTATTATTATTATAAAAGTAGTAATAATAAGGTAATGACTATTATAATTAAAATAAAACACGATATTTAAGAATATTCTAAATAGATTGGATAAAACAGGCATAGAATCATCAAATATATGTAAATAAATGAAAAGGGAAAAAGATTTCTACCACTGCAAAGTTGGTTATAGAAAATACTGTGATTAGTACAGCAATGGAAATGAGGACTTGTAAACCAAGAAAGGTCGGGCCTGTAACATTACAAGTAAAAGAATATTGACATAAATGGCTGGGAGAAAATAACATCAGTCAGACGGCATCTGCTGGCAATGGGGCGAAAAGATGTACTATTTGTAACTTAGTCTCATGTACAGGAGAAATTTGTTTTGATTCAGGTTGCAAGTGAAATTCGTTTTCTTCTCCTTGGATTTTAACACCTCTACCTTTTATTAAGGAAGATGCTAAACTGTAATTTTTGTCCTTTCTTCTTCATGAACAAACTTAAATTACAATTTCTTGATGCGGTTGGTCATTTGAAAATGAGTTTCCTCTTGACTCAGCACGCCTCTGTTGCTTTTTATAAGTGCAGTCATTCTGGTTTATTTTATTACTGCCTATTCCATCATCATTGTCATCAGCCCATAAAGGCTATACCTTGTTGCTGTAACTGTTTATCTCAAAAATGAAAAATTTTCTTTTGTATTCTAAATATAATTTCATGAATTGGAACAAACAATTTTTAATAACAAGCAATGCAGAAATGTAAACACACTACACTTTGAAGAGAGATAGTGCCACTCACCAGTGTTCAGTCACTGGATAAATTATTGTGACATGTTTTATTACAGTTACATGGTGTAACACTTAACATTATTGTGAACAATCTATTAATGAAATAACTTGTAAACAGGTGCAGAATCGACTCTCTGTGCTGACAGCAGCTGTTGGGGAACTAGAGGAACAGCAACGACAGCGAGCGGAGCTTGCTCAGTGGACAAGTGCCAAAGCGACTCAAGTGGCTGAGTGGAAATCACGCCCAGCAAAACTGAGACCAGAGGCAGCACGTGCTGAGTACCAGTCTATGGTGGAGCTACAGAATGCCATTGCAGAAAGAAGTAACATTCAGCCACAAGATGAAGAAAGTGCTGCCCTCAGTGCACAGCTAAAGAACCTCAATCAAGAGGTTTGTATTGTGGAAATATATGGTACTGATTTTTTTAAAAATAAATTATAAAATAAAATTGGAAGGATAAATATGTAAATGGAAAATGAAGCTGTCACACAATGAATATGGGTTGTCTTAGAGTGATGTGAAAATGTTTATTCGGATTCTTGCTTATGCAACTGTAGGCATATTTTTTTAACTGTAGGTAGCGTCATGAACATTACTTTATACTACTGCATAGTGAATCTGCAATTGCTGATGACTTTAATCACCTTTTCATTAAAAATCCCTGTGGCTGGTGTATAAGGATAAAGTACCTAGTGGTGGACTACTGTGTTCTTAATGTTAAAACTTCGCTTTTTTTCCAACATAGAAATTATTTTGTCATTGAAATGTGCCCATCATTTTTCCCACTTATAGATTCCATTCCTAAAATTCATTTTTGTGAAAGGCCTACAAAATACTTATACATTGGTGCAATAATCTCTTCTTTGAACCCAAAACATTTTCCACATACAAATTTATGTTCTTGTGAGAATAAGTGGAAATTAGATGTTGCCAACCCTGGTGAATGGGATGGACATTCGACTGTTTCACACTTCAAATACCACTGTTTTCTTATTGCCAATGCATATTTATACATAGGTTTGTTGGCCTGATGAAAGATGAATGCATAAAGTGAGGATTTCCTGCATCCAAAATTTCAGTATTCGTTGCACTTACTTTTTCTTCAATCCAGACTATGTCTCACACATTATTTCATCCAATTGGGCCAGGAAACTTGTTCAATCCAGACTATGTCTCACACATTATTTCATCCAGTTGGGCCAGGAAACTTGAACAGTAACCAGTGGATATAATGTGATTGTCCAGAGATGAAAAATGTAATCTTTTTGTATTAGATATTCTTTGAAATGTAAAACAACTTCTTATTAAAAAAAGATGAGTTTGTGCTGTTATTGGTGAAATTACTGTTTATCACTAAGTTGTTTAACTATCTTTCACAGCCTTAAAGCAGTAAGTTAATGTAGCAATAAGATAAGCAGTGGTATGTGATGGAATAGTTATTCAAATAACCTAAAGCTATCTTTTAATTTTTTGCAAAGCTGGCGGATGTCATGAAGAAAAAACAAGATTGTCAGAGGGTGATTGAAAATTTCCGAACAAAAGTTCAAGAGATGCACAGTTGGTTTGATGACTTTGGCAAACGAATGGAGGTACTGGACAAAGGAAGTGGACTGGATTGTGGGCGTAAACTAGAAACAATTTCTGAGATACAAGCTGAATTTGAAGAGCAGGGTCCAGAAAAACTTAATGAAATCAGGAAACAAGCATCAATTGTGATTGATGTTGTTAGCAATCTTGACTCCCAACAAGTGGAAGAACAGGTAATAAAGAAATTTTTACACACATTATTAACCATAAAACTCTCATACCAGAAATAAATTACCTTTTTCAGTATTTCATATTTCATTAGCAACAGTATAATATTTATTGTCTTCTCTCGCTGTATAAATATTCATTTTAACATTGCAGTTATTTCATTTTTCGGATCCAACTGAAATTGTGTTGCAATAGTCTTAATGTGAAATATAAGATCACATGATTGACCTGTTATGCCTGATAAATAGGTTTGTTGCTAGTATTTATTACTGAACAACACTACTAGATTTAAAATTCCACACGTCATTTAACCGGCTGATTTGTAGCCCATGTCAAAGGCAACTGCATACCTGCCACATGCTGGTAAAACAAAATTCTCGTAAGTTGACTGTCAAATTATTTTCATCTTCTAACTGGGGAGTATTATTTCTAAGTTTTTTTCACTGCCCAAAAGAAATATGTGAGAAGATGGGAGAAGTTCACTTAGCAACCTTCCTCACACCAGAAGCCAAATTAGCACCTTTACTTCTAATACTACTGAGTGTCTGCAGACATACAGCCTGAAATTGAAGATAAAGATTCTGATGAAAACATTAACACCCCCCCCACCCCACCCCACAACCCCCATGCCAATTTTTTGTAATGCCAAGAGTTATCGATGAATGCTGCTGCAGACAGAATATTTGTGACTGGTGAATCTGCAGATCACAAAGTATTGCTTGCTCATTATGCCTAAGAATATGTAGAATGTCAGTTGATTTTTCCTGGGAAAAAAAGTATCTCGTTGCACCTAATGTAGTTTGCAGTAACTGTTACTGAGAATAAACTTTCCATCTTCATAACAGTGTAATGACCTACACTACTGAGCAGCCAGTCTAGGTATTGTCTCTTCTCGCCTTTGTATCCTGCAAAGTGTACAAAGTTACCATGTAAAACATTGATGCTAGGTAGTCACAAAAAAAAAAAAAAATAATAATAATTTAATAGAAAAGGTATGGAGATGAGCAAGCCAACGAGATATAGAGAAGTGTTCCAGATGCAGTATAGCGACAGACAAATGAGTCTCGTGGAGAGGGGAGGGGGGCATGGAAAAACTGGATTGCTAGTGATAACAAAACTAAAACACTTGTACATGTGAGAGAATGAGGAAGAGGGATCCAAATACAAAGACAAGAGAAATGGAGATGGGTGGAAAGTAACGATATAAGATAGATTCTGAGGGCAAAGAAGTACACAATGGACCATGTGGTAGAGGGCAAAACTCCACATTTCAGGTGCACTAAACTTCTTCTCTAGCATGAGCTGTTCTGAATTGTGCAAATGAGATTTTTTCCCCAGCACTTCCTCCATTCTCACTTTCTCACAGCCTTAAACCTCAGCTAGTTGCCATTGTCTGTCATCTCCCACCCTTCTCCCTCTATTCTCTCAATATGTACCCACATGTGCCACCAATCCTCTCTCATCGTAACATTATACTGCCCTTTTTTTCTCTGGTACTTTTGCTGTTATGTGGAACATCTCTTCTAGATTATAAAAACAATGCACGGTTTTCTGGTAAATTGAGACTCCAAGGTGAAAGACTAAGGGATAGTTGGCCGAAAGATGTGGCGGAGAGTGTTCGAAGCCAAGGAGAGGGCTGAAAATGGGTGCTGGCAGTAGTGGGAGAGGAAAGAAAAGTGGAAAGGGTTATGCACAAATCAGATAAGGCCAGTGGCTGAAAACTGTTGCTGATGATGATAACTGGAAATGCCATCTGCCACACACAGTAAGATGGCTTAGGGAGTATGATGTAGCTCTTTTTCTTATTCTTAGAAAAAAAATAATATTCTCTGTCATAACACTAGAATGAAAAATGTGGAAGACCTGTTGCCACCAAAATTCTCAAATGGTTATAACCTGACCATTTGCATGAGTAGTTTTAATATGTGCATGGACTAAAATTTAAACCAATTAATAATTTGGATCTGTCTCTCTCTCTCTCTCTCTCTCTCTCTCTCTCTCTCTCTCTCTCTCTCTCTCTCTCTCTCTCTCTCTTTCTCTTTCTCTCTCTCTCTCTTCTCTCCATACATACCTGAGCATGTGCGCGAACTCCCACCCCCCCCCCCCACACACAAACACACAAAAAGTAGTGTTCTCCAAGGTTTTTCACTCAAAAGATCTTTGGAATTTTCAGCTGGTCACTCAAGAGAAACTATTACAAGTAGAATTTATGTATTCACTTTGCTTGGATCATTATAAAAAGACTATAAATATGTGTGCTGATTATGACAACATTGTCAGTTTATATGAGTTTTAAGTAAATGATTTCTGGATTTTTCATTTCCAGCTGAAATCAGTGGAGCGTCGATATAATGATGTGGCAAAACGTATTCAGCGAAAAGCTCAGGTATTAGAGATGGCTTGTAAGGGCTTGGAAGGAGCTCGCCAAGAAATAAAAGAAGCCCAGGAATGGATGCGTGAGAGAATGAAAGATGTTAAATCTCCATCACCACTGGGTTTTGAAAGCCGTGCAGCCGAAGATCGGCTTCAGTCTACCAAGGTAATGTAATGTCTTTGTTCCAAAAGAAAGATTAAAAAAACATTCTTAGAAGTTAAGAAATATAGAAATGTTTGAGATTTATTATGTATCATTGATATTTATTTCCATTGTAGTGTGGTGAAAAATGAACTTTCATTTGTTGTTAGCTGCGTACATAAATTAAATGTGTTGTTATGAATGAGTTCTGAGCAGCAGTGGGGAAGAAAATGAGATGTGAGAGGGCAGGAAATAGCTAAAATGATGTTATAAAAATTACATTAATACAAAATGAACATTGAAGAGAGTTGGGGGGAGAGGCAGAATATTGCACACAAACATAAATATGCAATAGGAATTGAGAGGTAACTAGTGCTCCAGAATTAAGGAAAGGCACTGAATATGAAAAACTTCTGACACAGAGACTTTTCCTAGAAATTCACCTAACTGAAATTAATTTTGGATTTTTGGTGCTCAAAACCTATGTTCCTTTAATTTCCGTTTAACTTTATTATATTGATTGTGATATATTTGTATGGAACAAGTTTACATCTTTCACTGTATTTCTCCATGAGGAATATACTTCCAACATAATTTTGCAGGGTATTTGGAGTGTCTATTTTCATACATATTTCTTGGTAATTATTTTGCTTTGTCATGTCAGAAAAAGTATCTGTTATTGCCAAATATCAGTTTTAGTGTTCAGGAGAGTCATAGATTTCCTTGAGTTCCTGAGGAAAAACAAAACATTGTAAAAATAAATGATGGATGTGTTCAAGAGTCTATTAGGGATTTTTATTGGAATAATTTGGGCTTCTCTGTGAATGTTCATGTCGCAAAATATTCAACAACTCTAAACCTCATTCGTTGTTGTTGTAGTTTCCAGTGTCCACACTAGCTGTAGCTCTCCACAATAGTCATTTGATTGATTGCCTTTACGTTAGTTGCTCAATCTAACCATCAGACCTTCAACTTTAAACAATGGAAAGTCCAGAATGAAATAACAACATTATGGAAAGCATCAATTGCTGCCCACTATATACAGGAGACATTGAGTTGCAGACAGGCTCAATGAAAAGACTACTATACATTGAAACACAAGCACGTCTCTCTCTCTCTCTCTCTCTCTCTCTCTCTCTCTCTCTCTCTCTCTCTTTTTCTCTAATCCCCCCCCCCACACACACATGCGCGCGCGCGCAATCACGACCACTACCACTACCACTACCACTACCACTACCACTGTCTCTGGCCACTGTGGCGAGACTGAGTTGTAACTTCATCTGACGAAGGGATAAGGGGGAGGCATGGGGTGGGAAGGGGGCTGACAGCAGGGTGAGGGGGGTGGGGGTGAAATGCTACTTACAGGTGCATGCAGGGGTATCCTGGGGACAGGGTAGGAACTGCTGGGTATATTAAGGAATTGAGGAGGGGGGGGATTGGAAATGGAGACAAATAAAGAAGGGGAAAATATTAGTGGTGCATTGGTGGAATGTGTGTGTGTGTGTGTGTGTGTGTGTGTGTGTGTGTGTCAGTATTTTTAAATGATGTTATATATACACTTAAAAAACCATATTATATTTTTGGATTATAGGCACTATTGAAAGAAGTAGATGGAAAAAATGTCCTGCTGGAAACCTTAGAAAAGCGTGTTTCTGGAGTATGCTCAGAGCTGGAAGCTGCTGAGCAAACATCATTAGAAAATGCTATGCGTTCACTGTCTGCAGATCATGCAGATTTATCAAATGCATTACGAGCTGAAATAAGCAGGATAACACAAGCTGCTGATGTTCGACGGAAATTTGAGGAAGTACTCGAATCAGCACAAGTCTGGCTGAAGTCTATTGTTGGTCGCCGTCCTCCTGCATACCTCCCATTACGGGCTGCTGCAGTTGAAGCTGAACTTGCACAGCATAAGGTATTTTAACTTCAGTTGGATGAAAATAATGCATAAAAATGTGATTATTAGTCTTGGCAGACCTTTGTTACTTTTTGACCAATAGCTACAAAGTTATGATAATTAATTAAATGAAATTAAAATTTTCACAAAGTATCCATTACATCATATGTTTATTATGCACATATTATTTCAAAGATTTCAGCTTAAGAAAAATGGTGCACTTCCAAGGAAGTAGCATGATGTGCAGTATGACTAGGCTAACAAATTTTTCTTTAGTATTTCTTACAAGTCTTACAAACTAATATGCTCTGTTGTTTTCTGTTTAGGCTCTTGAAAATGAAATAAAAGAGTTTTCAGAAAACACACTAACTGATGTGCAGAGACAGGCTAACAGTCTAATGAAAGAATGTGGGGAAAGCGATAAGAAGAAGTTACAATCAGTAATGGAAGGTAAATAAGCATCATTTTCTATCATCTTAAAACAATTGGTAACTAATTCTGACAATATCAGCAAGTGCATCTGTATATTTATTTGTATTTATTTCAGCTTTGGTGTCTGATTTTGAGGCTATAAAATCCCAGTCTGCCAAATGCTTGGCATCTCTGTTAGAACTTTTGCAATCTCGTCGCCAATTTGAAGCGGCTATAGAAGCTGTGGAACACTGGCTACAGGAAGCAGATGTTGCAACTTCTGCGGAAATTAGAGCTAGCAGCATGCCACTGCTTGAAGAGCAACTTGCGAAGGTTTCTGCACAGTGTTCATTTTACACATATTTTATTGTAACAATTTTTTCCAATTTGTTGGTTTCTTTATCCAGGATCTTGATAATGAGGTGCAACCTCAAGCTTAGATTCTTTGCAAAGAGTGAATTTCAATAACTCTGAAAGGGATGAGGGGATATTTAATTATACCAGTGAACTGTAATAAATTGTGTGTCAGAGGAGGAGGTGGGGGTGGGGAGGAGAAGGATTACAAAAAGCAAAAGTGCCTAGCTTTATGTCAGGAAATTATAACCAAAATGCTCGTGGGAGTAACTCTCCTTTCTTGTTATTTCCTTTTCCCCAAACCTTATACTCACCCCCTTTCTGCTCCTCACTTCTTTCCCTATTGACCTTTTCATTACTGGCGTCTATATTGAAACCAGGTTAAAAACATATTTTTATAAACATCAGTCATTTTTGTTGCATTAAATTAACTTCATTTTTTTTCTGCCTCTGTGCTGAATGTAACTTTATTAAAAACTGTCACATTTGTAATCTTTTTGTGAAAACATCATCTAGTTATTGGATACAGAATTGAAAACAGTAATTGGATTTGAATATTTACATTACATAATATTCAGAAACTTTTGAGCTCTCTTAACAGTGAGCTTCACGTTATTGCATTTATTTTGCCTTACATTACTACATCACAGTTTCTGTTTATGTAGTTTATAATTTTCTTTGTTTACAGTATGATCGTCTGAACCAAGAAGCACAGAAAATGAGAGAAGACATTGAAAAACTAATTGAGCAAGGAAAAGCAATTCTTCCTACTGTTAGTGATGCAGACAAGCTCACTCTGTCTGAACAGTTGAACAATATAAAAGACAAACATGCTCGAATATTTGGTCTTATTGCTGATCGTTCAGATGCTCTCAAGGCCCAGCTGGAGCAGTACAAGGAAGCAGCAGCCAAATTGGCAGAGAGTGTTAATTTTATGACACAAATTCAGCAAGACCTAAAAGAATTAAACAGACCCGTTGGTAGCAAAGTCGAAGATGTTAAGAGTATGCTGGCTTCTTATGAAGTAAGTATGAAAAGTTAGTATATCAGGGTGTGTACATGGACAAGGAAAAAATGTTCCCGGATTTCTCCCAGATTTCCCAGTTGAAAATACACTGTCTCCTGGGTGAAAATACACTTTTTCTGTGTTAAGTGATGGTATACTTTTCCTTGGCACTGTAAAACTTGTCAATCCTTTGAATGTTTATGGTTTATACACCGACATAGAATTTCCCAGCACTTTAGAAAATGAAACTCAGGGGGAAAAAAACGTTTGGAAAGATCTTTGATGTGCAGCAACATGTACGCTGCATATTTTTTTGTGTTGCGAAGATATAATTTTGAATTCCACAAAACATCTCGTGTTATTTTCCGAAGTATTTAAATTGAGATTGCGACGTGCTTTTATAAACCAGTGACAGCTCATGTCATGTGATCTCGCCAGCTGATGGCAGCATACGACATGTGATGTAGTCAGCCAATAGCAAGATCGCTCTTAAGTAGCGTGAACAAACAAATAAGAAAAGTTAATGGTTTAAATCAATACACAGAGTGTTGCTACAAGAAAAGCAAAGCTTACACATATAATATTGGTCTCGAAGATTAATAAGATGCAAGAGAAGATAAGCTTTCACATATAATGTTGATCTTTTTTTACACATGTTACACTTTAGGATACATCACACAAATGTGCCAATAAAAATTTTAATAACAAAGTAAATGTCTGATCTTCTGGGCTCGAAATTCTTCTAGATGGTCATTCTTAAAGAGTTGATTTTGATTTTCAAAAGAGAGTCAAATGCTCTGTGATTTAAGAAATTCATTGTACATTCTCACACATAGTCCATCTTGTGTAAAAGGAAATCTACTTTGAAAGTAATTCTTTTCAAACCACCATTCACAATATTCTCCCATGACCTGTTAGAAACTGGTTCATTTCAGCAGTTGCCAGAAAGCGCCAGATAACAGGCGTCACTGCCTTGTGCAGCTACTATGATGCAAGTAGCCCGTATGTTCATACGTGTAAAACATGTCATAAAAGAAACAAGACATCAGAGGATACTTCAAGAGTATCGGAATTTCATGACCCATACTAAAATGAATAAGTTGGCTTAAAGTGCACATTCATATGTCCAGGTTCAGATGTAAATTTTCTTGAGTACCAGTACTGTATTATCTCATGTTTGGTTCTAGCTAGGAGATGGAAAAGACACACTTGAAATGCAGCAAACAGTTGAAACTAGCCAACAGTGTGAAATTCAACACTTTGTTTCAAATAATAAATTGACTGCCTCACCAGAAAAGATTAATAAAAGCCAAATCTCTTTAGCAAACTGACAAAAATAACTTAATTGTTCTGCAAGGTGATTATTGCTTGACTGTCATAATGGTGGAAATAAAACCTGAAACTAATAACATATTTTACCCTTCTGTAATTATGCAAATGCATTTTAATTCATTTGATAGTTCCGGGCCACTGAAATCTGTTTTGTTTTCATTTAATGTGAGAGCAATAAATGAAGAGGAAACAGCAAAATCACTAAAAACAGAGGTCACATGGAGACTACCCACCTCTCCACTACAACTCAGACTGCTCTGTGCATCAGCCCCTGATCTATGATGTTTCCAAACCAGGGAAATATTAGTGGCACCCAGCCACACATATGTAGCAAGAAGCAGGAGAAGGTATTACTCATACGCGACTCAGCTGCGCATGCACAAGAGCCCACCGCAACTGCTCAAACGACTCTAACGTAAACAGCTGTCACATCATGCTCATCGGTGGCAATTTGTTGTTAGGAAGCACTGCATAGCCTTTGACGTGCTTTGCTGCTGGCAGATGCTTGTATGAGCACTGTGTTTTGTTGTTGTATATGGTGCAATTCCCTTGCGACTTAAGTTTTCTTTTCTTTTTTTCCTCTTGTTTCATGTTTTGTTGGTGCAGTATTATTCTGCAGAAGCTGCATACGGTAATATCCTTTGTTAGAGTATTGTTTCTTACCAGTCAAAATCACAAAAATTTAACTGAAAATTAAAAAAATGAAAAATTCCCGGAATTCTAAAAAATTCCTGAGATTTTCCCAGTTTTCTCTCAGATGAAAATATTCTCGGGTTTTTCCCAGATGTCCCAGTTGACCTGGGTCGTATTAACCCTGTATACACACAGCTTGAAGGAGAGGGTTAGGTTCAGTAATTCTAGAAAAGCGAAAACTAACTGTCTTTTTTTTTCTCTTACAGGATATATTGGCAGAAGTAAAAGCCAGTAAACAAAAGCTTGGTGATCTACAACTGGGCAGTATGGGTGATCTGCAAGGAATTTCCCAGCAACAGGATGATCTCATTGCAGCCATAGAATCACAGATTGCACGCCTGAGACAACTATTATTGTTACGTGAACAGTTCATTGCTTTAATAACAGAAATAATGACCTTCATAACAAAGTATACTGAAGTTGTGCGTGATATAGAGAAGGGTGGAGACACTGTACAAGAGAAGATCAAAAAATATGATGATGTAAGTGTAACACTTTTTCAAAATTTAGTGACTATCTGAATGGTAATTCCATGTTAACTTCATGGAAAATCCAGGATGGAATGTAACAATATTATGAGAAGATAAGTTGCTAATCAGCATATAGTGGAAATGCTGAGTCACAGATAGGTACAACACAAAGATTTTGGCCAACCGCCTTTGTCAACAACAGAAACACATACACACACGCACACACACTCACGCAAATGCAACTTGCACACATGAGTGTAGTCTCAGACAACTGAAACCACACTGTGATTAGCCTATCTGCGTTTCAGCATCTGCGCTATATGTTAATTTCATCTGTGTTAAGGAAATTAAGCATGTGTTAACCAAAATAAGGAGAACATACTCAAATCTGTGTCTCTTATTTATTATGAGCAACTTAATGCAGTTGGTGTATAGGTTTGAAATTTAAATGTTGCCAGATGACTTGTGCACTGTGAAAGGCTCATGCACTACTGTTTAAAAAGCCATTGATAATATTGAAATTGGTACTGGGGCCACGTAATAAATAAAGTGAAGGTGAAAGGCATTGCTTACCATGCTGTTCTTGATGGTCCTTGTGTTTCTTCAGGTGGTATTCTGAATTTTTCTCTTGTCGAACATGATAAATTTAGTGCAAGTCCAAGTCAGTTTTATGTAATGCCCATTCTTCAAGTAACATCTCCCTTGGAGGAGTACTCTTGGGTTTGTCTTCTCCATCCACAAATTGTCTTTCTGGAAATAAAATGAACTTATGGCATTATTGGCCAGGACTTGTTCAGTCACCAGTGCAAGTCTTCCTGTTTGACGCTCCTTTGGCATCTTGCACTCCTTTGTGATGAAAGTGAGATGAAATCATGAGGACAACACACATACCCAGTCCTCAAGTGAAAAATATCTGTGTCCCAGCCAGGAATTGAGACCTTGTGACCTAGAGGCAGTGACAGTAGCCACTAGACCACGAGCAGGTGTCTTTCTGGAGAAAGAGCCCATAATTTTACCCAATTCTGTCACCATTAACATCCTCTAGAAATGACAACAAACATACAGCATGGAAGATATACATAACTGCTGACAGAATATATGTAACTTAATATTATTTGTGGGTAATTGAAGGGTGATTGAGAATAGACTGCACTAAAATCCCAAATTTTCTGAATTACAAGCCGTATGACTTTGCTACCTCTGTTTGCCGATAGGTGGCGATAACGGTAAGTAGTGGTCGAAAGAAACAGATCACAGACGTCAGGCAGTTAGCTTAGACCAACATAACCTCATTCGAACATTAGTAGATTTGTGTCTGCATCATAAAGTTGTTCTTGATTGAAACTGTCAGTTTAAGAGCCTAATTCTCGTCATTTGTGGGAGGTGTTACTGTTTTGTTCCAATATGAAGAAAACAATGGCTGGGTCTCATTGAAGGCTCTCAAGTACATTTGGAAGGTATGCTATTAGTAAAATAACCTGTCGTGAGTGATTTCAACACTTCAAGAACTGTGATTTTAACATCGTAGACTGGCATAGTGATGGAAGAGAGAATGTTTTTGATGACGCAGAATTGGAGACATTGCTGACGGAAGGGATTTCTGCATCGCATTGTGACTGGGGATGAAAAATGGGTTCATTATGATAACCGTAAATGCAAAAAATCATGGGGATATCCCGGCCATGCTTCCACGTCGCCGGCCAAACAAAATATTCACGGCTCCAAGATCATTCTCTGCATTTGGTGGGACCAGCACAGTGTCGTGTACTATGAGGTGTTAAAAACAGGTTTGAGCAGAGCATTAAAAGACAAATGGCCGCAATACAGCGAGTGGCACAATAAAGTGATTTTTCAGCACAACACTCGACCCCACGTTGCAAAAGAGGTCAAAATGTACTTGGAAACATTAAAACGGGAATTCCTACCCCACGTGCTGTGTTCTCCAGACATTGCTCCGTGTGACTATCACCTGATTAGATCAATGGCGCATGACCTGGCTGATCAATACTTCTGATCTCATGAAGAAGTTACTTCTGTAAAATATCTGGGAGTATGCATGTGGAACGATTTGAAGTGGAATGATCATATAAAATTAATTGTTGGTAAGGCGGGTACCAGGTTGATATTCATTGGGAGAGTCCTTAGAAAATGTAGTCCATCAACAAAGGAGGTGGCTTACAAAACACTCATTCGACCTATACTTGAGTATTGCTCATCAGTGTGGGATCCATACTAAATCGGGTTAATGGAGGAGATAGGGAAGATCCAAGAAGAGCGGCGCGTTTCGTCACAGGGTTATTAGGTAGGCGTGATAGCGTTATGGAGATGTTTAGCAAACTCAAGTGGCAGACTGCAAGAGAGGCGCTCTGCATAACAGTGTAGCTTGCTGTCCAAGTTTTGAGAGGGCTTGTTTCTGGATGAGGTATCGAATATATTGCTTCTCCCTGCTTATACCTTCCGAGGAGATCACGAATGTAAAATTAGAGAGATTCGAGTGCGCACGGAGGCTTTCTGGCAGTCGTTCTTCCCGCGAACCATATGCGACTGGAAGAGGAAAGGGAGGTAATGACAGTGGCATGTAAAGTGCCCTCCACCACACACCGTTGGGTGTCTTGCTGAGTATAAATGTAGATGTAGCTGTAGATTGGATTGATTCGTGGATCACTTCAAAAGATGAACAATTTTTTTGACACAGGATTCGTACACTGCCTGAAAGATGGGAGGAAGTAGTGGCCAGCGATAGAAAACACTTTGAATGATACATGGTAACCAATTTGTTTCATTAAAACCTCAAATGTTGGGGAAGAAACGGTGGAAGCAAAGCTGTACACCTTGTATAAGATGAGGTTTTTTCCCAAATTCACCATTCTAAAATTATGGGGTCATCTTATATTTGCACATTAACTATTGCTGCTGAAGCCAACGGTTTTATGCTGCTTAATAGATTGATATAGATGTTGTCTTACATTTACTGGCAAAGCTTGGGCTGCTGAGGTCATGTGCAGATTTATTTTGAAGAAATCAGAAGGGTGTGTGGTGGTCTTCAGTCCTGAGACTGGTTTGATGCAGTTCTCCATGCTACTCTATCCTATGCAAGCTTCTTCATCTCCCAGTACTTACTGCAACCTACATCCTTCTGAATCTGCTTAGTGTATTCATCTCTTGGTCTCCCTCTACGATTTTTACCCTCCACGGTGCCCTCCAATGCTAAATTTGTGATCCCTTTATGCCTCAAAACATGTCCTACCAACTGATCCCTTCTTTTAGTCAAGTTGTGCCACAAACTCCTCTTCTCCCCAATTCTATTCAATACCTCCTCATTAGTTATGTGATCTACCCATCTAATCTTCAGCATTCTTCTGTAGCACCACATTTCGAAAGCTTCTATTCTCTTCTTATCCAAACTATTTATTGTCCATGTTTCACTTCCATACATGGCTACACTCCATACAAATACTTTCAGAAATGACATCCTGACACTTAAATCTATACTCGATGTTAATAAATTTCTCTTATTCAGAAACGCTTTCCTTGCCATTGCCAGTCTACATTTTATATCCTCCCTACTTCGACCATCAGCAGTTATTTTACTCCCTAAATAGCAAAACTCCTTTACTACTTTAAGTGTCTCACTTCCTAATCTGATTCCCTCAGCGTCACCCGATTTAATTTGACTACATTCCATTATCCTCGTTTTGCTTTTGTTGATGTTCATCTTATATCCTCCTTTCAAGACACTGTCCATTCCGTTCAACTGCTCTTCCAAGTCCTTTGCTGTCTCTGACAGAATTACAATGTCATCGGTGAACGTCAAAGTTTTTATTTCTTCTCCATGAATTTTAATACCTACTCCAAATTTTTCTTTTGTTTACTTTACTGCTTGCTCAATATACAGATTGAATAACATCAGGGAGAGACTACAACCCTGTCTCACTCCCTTCCCAACCACTGCTTCCCTTTCATGCCCCTCGACTCTTATAACTGCCGTCTGGTTTCTGTAAAAATTGTAAATAGCCTTATGCTCCCTGTATTTTACCCCTGTCAACTTCAAAATTTGAAAGAGAGTATTCCAGTTAACATTGTCAAAAGCTTTCTCTAAGACTACAAATGCTAGAAACGTAGGTTTGCCTTTTCTTAATCTTTCTGAAGATAAGTCGTAGGGTCAGTATTGCCTCACGTGTTCCAACATTTCTGCGGAATCCAAACTGATCTTCCCCGAGGTCCGCTTCTACCAATTTTTTCCATTCGTCTGTAAAGAATTCACTTTAGTATTTTCCAGCTGTGACTTATTAAACTGATAGTTTGGTAATTTTCACATCTGTCAACGCCTGCTTTCTTTGGGATTGAAATTATTATATTCTTCTTGAAGTCTGAGGGTATTTCGCCTGTCTCATACATCTTGCTCACCAGATGGTAGAGTTTTGTCAGGACTGGCTCTCCCAAGGCCGTCAGTAGTTCTAATGGAATGTTGTCTACTCCGGGGGCCTTGTTTCGACTCAGGTCTTTCAGTGCTCTGTCAAACTCTTCACGCAGTATCTTATCTCCTATTTCGTCTTCATTTACATCCTCTTCCATTTCCATAATATTGTCCTCAAGTACATCGCCCTTGCATAAACCCTCTATATACTCCTTCCACCTTTCTGCTTTCCCTTCTTTGCTTAGAACTGGGTTTCCATCTGAGCTCTTGATATTTATACAAGTGGCTCTCTTTTCTCCAAAGGTCTCTTTAATTTTCCTGTAGGCAGTATCCATCTTACCCCTAGTGAGATAAGCCTCTACATCCTTACATTTGTCCTCTAGCCATCCCTGCTTAGCCATTTTGCATTTCCTGTCGATCTCATTTTTGAGACGTTTGTATTCCTTTTTGCCTGCTTCATTTACTGCATTTTTATATTTTCTCCTTTCATCAATTAAATTCAATATTTCTTCTGTTACCCAAGGATTTCTATTAGCCCTTGTCTTTTTACGTACTAGATCTTCTGCTGCCTTCACTACTTCATCCCTCAGAGCTACCCACTCTTCTTGTACTGTATTTCTGTCCCCCATTCCTGTCAATTGCTCCCTTGTGCTCTCCCTGAAACTCTGTACAACCTATGGTTCTTTCAGTTTATCCAGGTCCCATCTCCTTAAATTCCCACCTTTTTGTAGTTTCTTCAGTTTTAGTCTACAGTTCATAACCAATAGATTGTGGTCAGAGTCCACATCTGCCCCTGGAAATGTCTCACAGCATCAATCTTGCTTGAATGTTCACATGAAATATGACTCAGAAGGCGTAAGTGGAAGGGGTACATAAGGAACTATGAACAAGCCACCACATCACTCTATTGCCTGGTTATAATTTGATAATTTTGTAAGATATAGGACGACACAGAATTTAATGCTATTATCTTACAAACTCTTGTTATATTTGAACAGATTTGCAATAAAAGTTCTCATATATGTATGGATACCTTACACAAATATTCATGGTGCTTGGAAGGTGAAAATGTTGCCCTTCAAAAACCGTTACTTGATTCTGAAAGAAAGTCAGTATTTCATTTGATTATGAGCTACTGTAATGATTTTCCAAGTTGGTTGCAAATGAGAAATTTAGTCGCTGTTCACTTATTAGAATACTGGGTAAAAACATTATCATCTTTAATCAGCTCTAGATCACAGTGGCAAAATTCAGGTGAAACAAGAAAGAAAATAAATTATGTTAGACTAGCTACAATTGTTATCATGGGAATAAATTAAGGGGCTAGACCCATCATGGAGATAGTACCAATGGCATTAGATCATGGGACGAGCAAAAGTTTGAGAAAATTACTGACTTGCGATTGTTATCTTTTATTTTTATATTACTTGATGTTGTTACATATGGGCTGCACTCTTGAAGATATTGCAGTCCATGTTTCACAGTTGCTCAGCACAGCTTTACGGACGGGTTGGAGGGCGAACAGCTTGGCTGGGAACTAGAATGGGTGTAGGGAGGGGAGTAGTCAAGAAGCAGCAAATTACATCATGCTGCCAACCATGGGAACATATACCACTGCAGTTTGTGTGATTCCACTTGGACTTTCTTTAAAATTGGACAAGTACAGAACAGTGCCATACATTTCTGTAGGAGGTGGTAAAAGTGTAGATAGGGGCCAGTGGCCTGTTGAAGTATTCCCTGCAACAGTGTTGTCGAAACACACCATGAGGTATAAGAGGAACGGAAGTGGGGTGTCAACTGCTGGTTCCATGCAGCCAATGAAGAGTTGTGGGCAGACTACATGTGTGGAAGCAACAAACATTGTAACATTCTCACATCAGTATAGAAGTGAATTCCGAAATGTATTCAGCAAAAACCAGCTGCATTCTCAGGTTCCATCACGACCATAACCTCAGGTATTGCAAAATATTTGGAAGAAACAGTGAAATGTTTGTGACAATGAAGATATAAATTTCACGATTGTGCTGTTAAGATGGTGGTGGTGATAAAAATATTGATATCACACACAACAGGCTTAGTAAGCAAAAATGGTAGAAGATAAAAATTAATGTAAACCATTTCTTATTATTTTATTTCTTCTTGTATTATCAAAATATAGAAAGTAAATCGCTCAAGTTTAAAATAGGTACAATGCTAACATTAGAGACAAACTTGATGTTAGTAAAACAGTTTGTAATTCTGATTAGTCAGAATACATTAAAAATAATATTTTCTCAATGAGACTCAAAAAAAGTTTTTTTTCCTTATACTCAATACCATCTTATACTCAGATAAATACAGTAATACTCAAAACTTTGATGAAGAGTGTGACAGAATGTAACATGCTGTAGCGAAAAATGCTCAACAGACCTTTATAGTATAAGGACACTGTAGTAAGGACACCACATTCCACTTCTGTGTAAATGCTGTTGTAGAGGTTCTTGTATTATCTTTATTTTTATGGAGCTCTCGTTTTTTTTTCTTTTTTTTCTCCCATGGCACAGTAGATTTTATACAAAGATCTTTGCAACAAAATATACTGAAATTGTGCATTATCCAGTTTGTGGAGACAGTATACTGGATAATATAAAATATATGATGTGTTATATGCTTTCCAAAGTTTAGCGACTTTTTACTTTCTTTCTTCAGGTCACATGGGAAATAATGTAAGTTGCTCTTGAACTGTTGTTTTACACACTACCTTCTTCTGTCCCTTCACTTTCAGTAATAATACTATGTAAATTTTAAGGTCCAGTGTATGACCAGTCAAATGACAACACTAATTTTATATGTATTTCACTTTTTTTTTTTTTTAACATTCTCAGTCGATGTTTTTCCTAAACTGCAGTTTCCACCTTTTACCTTGTAACAACTTTAAGATTTCCTTAGCCATACTCCACAAGCCACTGATATACATACTGTGTATTCACAGGTACTCATGTATTTAGGCCATGATAGACGTCTTACAAACAATGGTACAAGTATTCTCTGAAGACTAAACTTGTATGATACAATGTTACCAAAAGACTGTGCAAAATGTGCATTGTGTCATTACTTGATGCACTTTCATTTTACTTTAACTGAGTGGGCTTCTTATGGGCCAGGGCCAAATTGATGCAGTCATGTTTCATCAGTTATGGTATCATGTACTTCATGTGGCTGCCTCGAAGTGAATCTTTGTAGTGTTTGCTAGCAGTATTCTGTCTGCCCATACTGTGTAACATGCAGCACTCTGTGAGACACAAAGATAAGCCAGACCCAGATTGAATCCACACAGCAGATCAATGACCATGGCTGGGTGACACATTTCACAGACAGGAGGGACAAACCACTTCCCTCATTTAGGTACCTCCCAACTGTAGTGACCAAAATGCATACGGTTTGCCAAATCTTGAATATGGCAGACCCTGTACTAGAGAGGACTAACACTAAGAAAAAGAAAGAAGCAAACAGAACTCTCCACACAAAGGTTTTTGCTCAGGGGTGTAGAGGGTGCAGTATTTAACAAAGCAGAGCTTTTCGACCTGAAGATTCTCACTAAGGATCAAATATATCTAATGTCCATTAAAATCCAAGAAAACACTCAGTTGATAAATACAGTGGAGATTTCCCATAACTCTAAACTCATTTTCTTCTGTTGTGATCATGATAATTTCTCTCATGTGCAAATAGGTAAAACTAGTGCTTTGTAAACAAAGATTTTGTAAAAGTGTACATTCCAGACATGGATTTGCAATTATTCCTTCCTTAAAATCATAAAAAAATCATATGCCCCCATTTCAGTTCCATTGATACTGTTCTCTGACAACAGATGTAAGGTAAAAAAGCAAGCTGCAACTTGAGTGACATACTGAGTGAGACTGCACAGTGGTTAACACATTGGACACACATTCAGGAGGATGACAGTTCAAATCCCCATCCAGCAATCAACAAGACATTAAAAGATAATATTCCTTCCTTCCTTGCATGGCATAATAACAGAGAGTCCATTACTGATGGCCTTGTGACAGAATGAAACAATACATAGTAACCCACAAAGTTTTGAAACTTTCAGGTCGACCATCCTAAAATGAATGTTTGAGGGGGGGGAGTAAGTTGTTATGTTTAATTTCAGGTGATAGTCAAGATCCAGGAGTGTGAAGCAATGCTAGCATCAGCTACAGACAAGGGTCAGCAGATTGCTGCTGAGGGGACTGCAGCTGACCGGAACGCAGTGACAGAACAGTTGCAGTCTCTGAAGCAGCAGCTGACAGCCTTAAGACGAGCTGTAGAAAAGCAGCGGGAGGCTCACGAGGCAGCAGCAGCTGAACACCGTAAACTAGCAACCGAGCTGGAAGAGATTCTTGATTGGCTACACTCTCATGAGGCAGAGGTGCGTTCTCGCCCCCTGCTGGAACGATCTGTTGAGAGTGTGGATGCCCGTATTGCTGAGCACAAGGCCCTCGCTACCGAGGTTAACAAGTATGTACACTTTATGTTACATTATCATTGTAATATAATTGTTAAATTGTGTACCAAAAGCACACAATCAAATGAATGTAATTCTGATGAAGCAGAAGGTCTAAAAAGAAGGGAAGGTTCTGAGGAAATACAAGTGAAGCCCTTACATGAATGGATATAGGCATCAACTCTTAAGTAATATGGGTACAAGCAATTGCACTGTTTGATTTGTAGATTGTAAGTGTAACATTACAGTAGTTGAATATCACCTCTTTAAATAATTATGCAAGCTCTTTTTTCTGTCATGGGAGTGTTGTAGACTGACTTATTTGAATTATTTTTTAAACTTGGACCTGCCATGTGATAACAAGTGTGGGAAATACTGATAGTACACACAGGGGCCAGAGATACATACATTCAATAAACAAGAAGAAATGGTTATAAAATACAGACTCTTCTGCGATTAAGTAGAAAAGTCACCCAGAACCCCAACCATGGGAGACACAGTAGGACAGAATAAGATATAAATAAAGAAATGTCATCAGAGAGGAACAGGCTCCACTGTTTTGTCACAAAAATATAAAGCAGGTGCTTTGTGAAATGTTCTCTTTATAATGTTTTTTTTCTGCATCAACATCTACATGATTAGTCTGAAAACAATCAATTATTGATAAAATTATTCAATTGGATGGATAAAAAAATCTACTCACCAAGCGGCAGCAGAACACACACATAAGACTGTTGTGATTGGCAAGCTTTCAGAGCCAGTGGCTCCTTCTTCAGGCAGAAGGGTTGAAGGGGAAGGAAGAAGGGTGAAGGAAAAGGATTGGAGAGGTCTAGGAAAAGGGGTAGATTTTTGGAAAGTCACCCGGAACCACAGTCAGGGGAAACTTTCCGTACAGGATGAGAAGGAAAGTTATTAATATACAACATGAATAGCAAGGGTCCCAACACACTTCCCTGGGCCACACCCGAAGTTACTTCTACATCTGATGATGACTCCCCATTCAAGATAACATGCTTTGTCCTCCCTATCAAAAAGTCCTCAACCCAGTCACAAATTTCACTTGATACTCCATATGACAGAACTTTTGACAATAAGCATAGGTTTGGTACTGATTCAAAAGCATTTTGGAAATCCAGAAACAATACATCTGCCTAGTATCTTGATCCAAAGCTTTCATTATGTTGAGTTTCAATTAATTAATGTTTTCGGAATCCATGCTGGTTGGCTTTCAGGAGGTCATTATGTTTGATCTCAGAATATGTTCTAAGATTCTACAACAAATTGATGTCACAGATATTGGACAGTAGTTTTGCGGATCACTTCTACTACTCTTCTTATAGACGGGTGTGACCTGTGCCTTTTCCTAAGAACTGGGCATGGTTTTTTGTTTGAAGGATCTATGATAGAGTATACTTAGAAGAGGCCTAACTCAGAGGCAAATTCAGTATAGGATTCCATTGGGACCTTTAATGATTTCAGCTATTTCTAAATGCCAATGACACAGCTACTTGATGCGCATTTTCAACTTTTCATGGTGTAATGAAGAGTCCATTAAATTTCGGGCATGCAGCCGCTCAACTAAAATTTCCTCCACTGATATTTTGGCTGCTTATCGTCCGGCCATCCACAGAGTGAGTCACAAGACTGACAACAAGATGCCACAGCCTTATGTGCTCCACCGCGGCAGTACTGCGCATACGGGCCACAGATGCTGATCGGCGACAAAGAAATACGCTTACACATGCGCCGCCTGTGGTGAAGGCTTACAGACATTCGATTCACTTATCAATGTATGATCGGTGGCAGTGACACCATGACAACTTCTCTGCAGTTTAATGACCCCAAGAGCTAGATTCCATACTTTTTCCAAATTAAAAACATTATTTATGTTTATTAAATTATTAGCTAATCTAATCTCTGTGGCTTCCTTAAAGACACATTCCCAAAAGGGACAGGTGGATGTTAAAATCTTCACAGCACTGTAATTCATGGAATGACCTGTATCAATACAATGTTTGGCCACAGCTGACTTGTCTGGCTGTAATAAGTGTGTGTATCTTCGATGCTCCACACATCTCTCATGAATGGTGCATGTTGTTTGACCTATGTACGACTTCTCACAGTTTCCGTAAGGAATCTGATACACACCCGCTTTACGAAACTGTAAATCGTCCTTCACAGAGCCGAGTACAGCTGCAATCTTTGTGAGTGGGCTGGAAGATCACCTTAACACAGTGTTTCTCAAGAATATGGCCTATCTTCAAGAAAAGACCACCCATGTAGGGCAAAAATGCACTAGATCTGAAGGAATTACTATTTTCTTCCCCATCACATACCTGCATTTTAGGTTTTGCATTGAATGCTCTCATTCACTAGGGATTGGACACTAACTTTGGTGCCACTAACAGCATTTACATATGACCAGAATTTCTCTGTACTTTATAAAAAGTCATTTCAATATTCTGCTACAGTAGTCATTGAAGGCATCATGCATTACTCTCGTGACAGCCAAAAATGTTTTATTCAGCATCTCTCTGTCTATAGCCATATGCTTTGTTTTATAACTGTTTCTTTAGAAGTTTCTTTACAGTGGCTGTATACCATGGAGGCTCCCTCCTATTATGAACTGTTCTACTGGATACATATCTATCCAGTGCTTACTAAACTATCTTTTGAACTTAAGCCAGAGTTCCTTTATGTGCTCCTGGCCTGTGCTAAAAGTTTCAAGTTACTCATTAAGATATAACACTACTGATTTTTTATCTAGTTACTGAAAATGTGTGTCTTTCTGCTTGTTTTAATAGTTCTTTGTATTTTGGTAATCATTGTTGCCACAATCGTGTCATGGTCACAGATATACCAGTTTTGATGTAGACATCCCAAAGACATCAGGTCTGTTTGTTTCCAGTAGATCTAATATATTTCCATCATGAGTGGGGTTACTAACTATGTATGATGCATATATGATGAAAATTGAGCTGCAATTATTTGAGAAGGAAACTACTAATGAACAAAGACCCCCACAGCAAAAACTATGGCACTGTAAACATATCCATAAGTTTTTAGCAAGCCATTATGAAGTTGTTTTCCAAATAAGTGTAGCAGTTTTAATTTTGAAGGTAGCTTTAGAGATCTTCTGCTGAATCTGACAACAGTAGTTAGTAAACTAGCCACAGTACGTAAATTTGCTATAGTTTCTGAAATTTTTCTTCTTTCTTACAGAGTTTGTAGTTGAATTTTATAATTAATTACAACAAACGTTGTTATACTGTATTGTTTACATGCTATCTTTATTTAGGTATCTGGATAGAGTGCGAGCTTTGCAGCAGAGCTTACGTCATGATGATGGGATGCCATCTTCACTAGTAGAGCAGCTGTCTGAAGCTAGCTCACTGCTGAATACACTTCCAGCAGAAATAGAAGACCGTGGACGATACCTTGACACAAATAGACAGCTACGAGCAGATTATGCAGCCCTTAGGGGCAAGCTGGAAGCATGGGTGCGAGATGCTGCAGTCAAGCTTGGGCCTCCAAATCGTGGAATTGATTTTGAAAATGTGGTACGAGATCTTGAGGAACACCGTGCTTTCTTCAGTGGTTCTGGTGAAGCTGCAGTGCGAGAACTGGTGTCCCAAAATGTAAGTAATCTTTCTAGAAGAAAGATCTATACGTAAAAATCTGAATCTTTTTTAAATGCACTGATATTTCAAATCAGTCTTGAGTGATAAAGAACATAAGCAGATGGTTAAATTATAGGAATGTGAAGAAAAGCTATAACAAAATTATAAAACTTAAAAGGTTGGCAGATTGGCACAATTATGAGGGCCAAAAATTTACTGTGAGAGTAAAAATACTGGAACACGTGTATTTATGTGTTTATACTTCAGCTGGAAAAATTGCTGTAGCTCAAAAACTAGCAGAGTCTCTGTGCTATTGTGTGTCTATCTGCTGCACATCAATTAGCCACCTGTGTTTGCCTTTCCTCAATTTCATATGTTGTTTACATCATGTAATTTCTATTACCATACTACCTCTTCAGAAAGTAGTTATTTCTGTATATATAAAATAAAAAACATGCCAACAATAACTGAAAGTGATTATCGTACAATTTAAGATCATTGAGAAATTTTGGAACTAGTCACAACTGCTTTTGAAAAGCTTTATTTTTTGACCAGGGATCAACAATAAACAACTACAATTCATATTTACATTGCTCTTTTGTGGGATTTTGAATATCTTTAATAGTCACAGCATGCATTTTGAAAGCACTTTTGTGTAACAAATTAATCCATACAGAACTGTGTCCTTCCATCCAATATATCAAACTTTATACATTTCTCAATGAACTGTACTTATTTTTCACGTTGTCCCATACTGGTATTGCAATATGTGCCACAGTTGCACGATTTGCTTGAGATCTTGTGGTACAAAGAAAACATGCATGAAAGATGTGTTTAATATGAACGCAGTTTCCCTGTGAAGTTTTGATTGCAAATACAATCACACAGAAAGCATTTGTTAATGGCTGCATTAATATCAAATCAGTGAGCATATAAGGCCTCCATTCTACATTACGTATCTATCTTATCCATGAATGACATCCAGCGAAAAGCAATGTCTTTAACTTCTATTTAAATTAATAATATGCTTTTGGCAGCTTAGTCTAATATATATTCTAGTATGTGTTTATGTAACAAGCGATCACACAACGGTCATTAAAACACTGGATATTATAAAGTCAAGTTTAATGAAAGAATAATACATAATATATCTTTAAGGATATCTGGAGTCAAATACTAACAATTTGAAACACCAATATTAATTGGAAGCTGCTGAAAGACACAAACAGACACTGAGTTCCGAGCTTGGAAACTTTTTTATTCTAAGGGAAACAAATCCAAAGCAACATTAATAACAGCCAATTCTGAAATTCTTTATTACTGATAATTTATATACCAGATTATATGCATTTGCATGTTGAATACTTGGCTGCTTTTCGCTGATTATTGCATATTTTAACTAAAAACTAGTGATGATGCATATTTTTGCTATATGTTTACAATATTTTAAAAATTTAGACAGGTGGTCTCTAGCGTAATCTAGTTTTGATGTCTCACAGATCGACCACAACCTAGAACTGACTGCAATCGCTAACCGAGAGGCCACTGCCTAGCGAATTAATTACAGAAGAGAAACAGGAAGAGGCAGGCAGAGTCAATGCTCCTGCACCCTTGCCCCCTATTTAATGCTTTCCGCTGTCAAACTGTACGCGTCGGCAACAATTGAATTAAACTACATGACCTTTTTGTCGCATGTCCATTGCTTCAGTTAGCTTTCTATTTACTTGTACACCGTTGTAGATGTTTACGACTTGTAGTGTGTAACGTGTTGTGCGCCATGCCGCCCAAAAATAAGAAACATTATTTCTTAGATAGCTGACCATCCTGGAACATTTACGTACGACGGAATCATTTTTTATTGTTGAGTTCATGAGAAAAATGTTTCGAGTTAAAAAAAGCTGCAAATAGACCAGCATGTGAAGACAAGTCTTCGAATCACAGGAATGCAGAAGAAAGGACATTTGGAACAGTACTTGGTCGTTAGTGCTGTTAAAAAAAAAATCATGATTGTATGTTGTTTTTTAAATAAAATATTACTCTGCGTGTGATATCTCTTGAAGTTGGTCCCCATCAATTGTTTTGCTGCAACTCACTTGCATCGCATATGCTTCATACCGACAACAATAGCAAAGAAGGAACAATTCTTGGATCACAGTATATCTCTCCATTTTGCAAATTTTTAGAAATAATACCAGAAAGGCCCCCTTCCTTACCTCTACCAGAAAATATTCAGAAAGTGATATCAGTGTTCTAAATATACAAATTTTTTGTGTGGCCAGCACTCGTCCTCATAATTCATATGTGCAGGTTCGACTTTGAAATATAATGCATGCAGTATCTACCTTTTTTTTAATTATTTGATGCTGCATATTTCGATACTTTTCAAGTGTTTCAAAGCATTTTTTGTGCATATTTTAAGGTTTTTATGATGTGTATAATATGGTCTCTACTGATAGCCAGTAAACAGTAGACTAAAGATAAAAAATCTGGAGAAAAACTGGTAGAACAAAAAACCTAAGTAAAAAAGAGTGTGGAAAGGCTCTCTCTCTCTCTCGGTGTGTGTGTGTGTGTGTGTGTGTGTGTGTGTGTGTGTGTGTGAGAGAGAGAGAGAGAGAGAGAGAGAGAGAGAGAGAGAGAGAGAGAGAGAGAGAGAGGTGGGGGGGGGGGGGGAAATGTTGTGGGGGCAATATAAATTAATTAGGTTTGATTAGCTGCCAAGAGCCAAGCACAGGGGGTGACCGAAAATATGTAAATACTCACACAGCACATTCATATAATTAAAACAATATAGGAAACCGGTTACCAGTTTCCAGCCATATCAGAATGGATCAGTACAGTTGCTGTTCAGTTTTCAAGGGAAAATTATACCATTCCTCCTGCAAAATAGTGGCAAGTTCATTAATAATGATGGAATTAGAATTATATTAACACCTTCAGCTGCTAACAGGCGTTGATATATATATCAATGAGGACAGGTGAAAATGTGTGCCCCAATCATATAAGTAAATAATGATGGCGGTGGAGAATGATTATGCATCTTTCTCTCCAAAGCACATCACAAGGACTCAATTACATTGAGATCTTGTGACTGTGGTGGTCAGGAGAGACGTAACAGTTCATCCTAGAGCTCACACAATTAGTTCTGAACAATGTGAGCTGTGTGGACAGGGGCCGTGTTGTCTTAGACCACAGCATCACCATTGGGAGAACAGATAAGAGAGTATATGGCTGCCAAGATCACCAATGAATCCCCATGATGTTTCACTTTCAGGATGTGAATTCAACCAGACTTTGGAAGCAGTGGAAAACAAGATTCATCCAACCAAAATACTTTCTTCCAGTGCTCCATCATCAAGGTTTCTTTGGTTTGCCACCACATTTTCCTGCTAATGGCATTTGTATCACTAATGAGTAATTTTGGTATTCCAGCTTATGGAACTCCCTATGTGTTGTTTTGGTACACCAAGGGTTTTCGGCTGCATCATTCAGTTCTTCAGTCTGATGTCATCCTCTTATTTTTTTGTCACAATCCTCTTCAATGACTATCTGTCATGATCACTCAACAAATTTCCTTGGTCCATGTTGTGACTTAGCAGATGATGTTTTAGCACATTCTCTGTAAGCGGCATGAATCTTTGATATATTGGCACCTCTTGAAACTTCAAAAACCAGCTCCCTTGGTTATGGAAGTATCTACCATATGAGCACCAACAATTTTCCCACATTCAGATTCATTTAGCTCCAACATAATGCACTCTTAACTACACAGGACACTGTTCTGATCACAACTGATATGTTGAGGACATTTCACAGGTGCCGTTCATGGACAAATACAACAGCACAACCTGCAAGCTTGGCTAGCATCTGCATCTACACTCAAGCATGCATTTGTTGTGGTGTTTCCGTATTTTGGTCAAACTCCTCTCTTGTCAGCCAGTGTTTGTGAATGTGTCTTTTAACTATTCTCCATTTCTTTCTGTTTTACAGACAGTTTATATAGATATGATAATTGGATTTCTTCAAAACATATGAAAAGTTTAAGAAATTTAAAATGATATTTTTTGATCAAACAGCTTCAGCAGGCTGCTGATCGTATCTGGCCATCACTTACTGGTTCAGAGCAGGAGGAGATAGGAAGAGAGCAACAGCAGCACCTACAGCTCCTCAAGAACACCTTAAATTCAGCCCGATCTCGTAGTGCAAGACTGGAACAAGGTGTGGAAGTCTGGAGAGACTACTGCACTGCCCTCGACAAGGTATTTTTAAAACTTTTAAATACAGTTTGTATCATTCGTTACATTTTAAAATCCAGATATGCTGACTTTTGTCAAACTCTATTTAAATTTTGTTAACTTAGGTTCGAGCTGCACTTTCAAGGGCTGAGTTCTCTGATGAACCTGTTACTACACTAGCTGGCCTTCAGTTCAACATACAGAAGTTGGAACATGCTCTCTCTGATGCAAGGACTCAACAATCAGAAATTGACCTTCTCAATGAACGAGCAGCAGAAATTGAGCAGCAAGCAGACAATGCAAGTAAAGAACGCATAGAGAAGGAAGTTGCAGAGTTCAATTCAAAATGGTCTGCACTCATTGCTGGTCTTGAGAACAGGCACGACACGCTCATCAAACTTGGTCAGCATTGGGAGGTAAGAGCTCAGTTTTGGACCTGCTACTGAAAAATATATTCATAACTGCAGTGTGTTATGTTTATTTACTATTTCACCTACATTTAGTTCCAAAAGCATGAAAAATATATTCACAATACCTAATAACCCAAGCACAATTGTCAGTGTCTTTACTTTCTCTTTTATAATTGTTTGCATACACCAGGTCAGTGATTCATGTTTTGCTATAATTTAATATTGATTGTGAGAACTTGTGTATTATTTCCATTCCAGACAATTACTCATTTGTGTCCTGCGTTTTGTTCTGTATATGTTTTCATACAAAATACTTTTATCTACAGGAATTTGAAGCTAAATGGCAAGCGTTTGAGTCTTTACTCAATGCCAATGAAGAAAAGGCTCGACACATTGATACAACTGTCAGATCTAAATCTCAGATAGTTGACACTATACAAACAATTGAAGTAAGTTTATTAATTACTGAATGTATATACATTTGTAATTTTGTATGCATAATGATGTAAGATTCTACAAAAGTAATTTTTATTTTAGGATTTACTGAGAGAAGTGGAAGGACAGAAAAGTTTGCATGGAGAGGTTCTTTTCCTATCAGGAACTGTACTAACATATTTAAATGCATTTTCTGAAACATCAGCCTCTGCTCTTAAAGCTAAGCTTGACAAGATGACTGATGGGTACAAAAGGTGAGTCTATGTTTTTTTAAAAATTTTGTTATTTGCCATGTGTTATAACAATGTTTGCACAGAATCAGTGCTAGGAAAGATGCAGAGTATAGCCTTGGTTCTGATAAAATAACAAAGAGTTCTATTTTCCCCTTGCTGGAACATCAACAAGCTCTAGAATAATTAAATGTGTAAAACACGAAACTGTCAGTGTGTTCTTAGGAACAAGCGCTAAATGCAGAAATATGTTGAGGCAAACAACAAGTTCATGTATAATATAATTATGACAATATGATGATAAAAATCATGATTTGATGGAGTGATGTTTTCTCTGAATTATTTCCTTTGATTTTCAAACAGATTTGACTGTCTTGAGTGATTGCACATGAGACTCTGTACCTTCCTTGTCTTTTGGCACCTCAATGATGTGGTGAAATAAATTGTTCTGTACATCTACATCTACATCTACATGACTACTCTGCAATTCACATTTAAGTGCTTGGCAGAGGGTTCATCGAACCACAATCATACTATCTCTCTACTATTCCACTCCCGAACAGCGAGCGGGAAAAACGAACACCTAAACCTTTCTGTTCGAGCTCTGATTTCTCTTATTTTATTTTGATGATCATTCCTACCTATGTAGGTTGGGCTCAACAAAATATTTTCGCATTCGGAAGAGAAAGTTGGTGACTGAAATTTCGTAAAAAGGTCTCGCCGCGACGAAAAACGTCTATGCTGTAATGACTTCCATCCCAACTCGTGTACCATATCTGCCACACTCTCTCCCCTATAACGCGATAATACAAAACGAGCTGCCCTTCTTTGCACCCTCTCGATGTCCTCCGTCAATCCCACCTGGTAAGGATCCCACACCGCGCAGCAATATTCTAACAGAGGACGAACGAGTGTAGTGTAAGCTGTCTCTTTAGTGGACTTGTTGCATCTTCTAAGTGTCCTGCCAATGAAACGCAACCTTTGGCTCGCCTTCCCGACAATATTATCTATGTGGTCCTTCCAACTGAAGTTGTTTGTAATTTTAACACCCAGGTACTTAGTTGAATTGACAGCCTTGAGAATTGTACTATTTATCGAGTAATCGAATTCCAACGGATTTGTCATTCAGGGTACCCAATCAAAGACATTACAAAAGAAAACACCTGTTATTTTCAGAAAATTGCAAATGCTATTACATTAAAAAATCTTAATGTCAGGAAGGTTAGCAGTCAGATGACTCCACACAGTCTGTTTGGTGAATAGAACAACCAGCTCTGTTAGCAACAGCTCGACAGGTTAAATTTCTACACCTCAAAATTTCCAGTATCAGAAGTATTGATGTAACATGAGTGTACCAATTTGACCTATAGATGAAGTGAGAAATATGTGTTTGCATCTTCAATGACAAATGTTTCTGACAGAAGGGTAGAGGGTGAAGAATATGGCAAAAAAATGTGGTACAGTGTGTTATATGTGAAAAATCCACAACAGTCATAGCTGAAGAAAGTAGGACAGTTTGTAGATTAGTATAGTGGAGTTCATTAATTCATTCAGACATTATATTCCAAAAATCTCTTCCAGAGAGCAGCCTTCTGCAAAATAGAACAATTCAAACATACATTGTCATAAGCAGCCACTGCAGTTTAGTTCTGTATAGTATACTAACAGCCATTTGCCATTAATGCTAATCTATTTGTGTTATGGAAATTAATTATGAATTACTGCTTTATTATGTATCTTACAGAAAAATAGTTACTTTGAACAAAACCACTGACTTTTCCTCCAACAGTACTCTGATGCTCTTTTTCCGTAATACAATAAACCCCCATGAATGCAAATCCCAAAGGACTAAACAATCAGGAGTAATAGTTTTTTTCTATGTGTTAACCATGTACCCTATTTAGGTATTCTAGCATATTACATATATAATCATAGAAAACACTACAGTAACTTCTACTCTCTTATCTCGGGACATTAAAAGGAAGGCATACAAAGTGAAAAGGAGGGGAAGAATGAAGATCCTGTCAACAGTGAGGTCTAATTAAGGATGGGGAAGGAAATCAACTGTGTCTTTTCAGAGGAAACATCATGGCATTTGCCTTAAGCAATTAATGGAAATGACAGAAAATCTAAATCTGAATGACTGGTCAGAGATTTGAACCATTGTCCTCTCAAATGTGAGTGCAGTGTGCTGAACACTGCACCATCTCACTCAGTCTGGTGAAAAAGTCCTGTATACTGCACTGTCAAAGACAGGAATGAAAATACTTGTCAACTTCAGGGCCAAGTGTACTCATTGACTCTGTAAAACCAGCATAGTTTTGGATGTTGCAGCAAAATGTTCTAAAGTGTTCAAGGCATGTAACACTTTCTGGCATGTAGGCAGAATAATATTGCCCTCTTCACTTTCTCCTGATGGCATTTCTTGCATTTCAGACACAGTGGTTTGTACATTAGATTCCACTGGAGCACATGCACCAACATCATCATATGTGTTACCAAACTCCTCAAAACTAATTCCAGGGTTCAAAATGTGTTGTAGAATGTTACATTCATCAAGTGAAGTGGTATCACTGTCACCAACTAACTCATCAACAGGATTACCATCCATAGACTTTGCTAAAACAATTCTGTAACTGCTGTGATGACATGGATTTACAGGATGCAACAATAGCTTTTATAGGATGATTCACACTCCTTTCCAGCAATGTGAACTGCTGTTGTCACAAGTCATTTTCAATAAGACAGAATAATGCCTTGGTACAAAGGTTGAAGTTGATTTCTTGTATTTGGTGGTGGGTGGGTGGAGGGGGTGGGGTGGGGAGTGAACCTTTACATTGCTTACGTTAAGATCATGTATGTTATGATATGTGCATCTGTCCAGTGTCAGAAGAACATACGTGTTCTGAGCCACCATTTTACTGTTAAAATGAAGAAACCATTTACAAACTGATGAGCTGTCGATCCAAGCTTTCTTATGGCGAGAGTAGATGCAAGGTAAAGTATCAAGGTTTATGTTCTTAAAACAACATGGTTTCTCTGACTTCCTAATCACCCAAGGATGGTGTTTTCCACTGCTGCCTGAATTACATGCCAGTACAACAGCTAAACAGTGTTTTCTGTGTGCTCCACCATGGGATTTGTCGCTCTTTATTTCAGTGGTATGGTTTGGGAAGAGTTGTAAAAAGGTCCATTTCTGTCCATATTGTAGATATCACCCAAGGCATATTCTTCTCAATCCATGCAATTAATTTTTTGCACATTCTGCAGCTTTATTTGCTTCACCACAAATCACTAATGATGAAACTGAGTGTGTGGTTTGGAACTGGTACAGCTAACCAGCAGAACAACTTAAATCCTGAATGTCTAAATTTCTTTTTCAACCTCTGTTTTTGACTGAATTGTAGCTCCACTTAAAGGTACATTGAAAGCAAGCATATGGGTAAACCATTCTGTAAATGAAGTTGCAACATCTCCTTACTTAGGACTTTTTGTAAATATTGTGAGTAATATAGATTAGGCAAGTCCATGCTTTCTGCAGTTGTGCTTTTCTTCTACACAATGTGGTCTACTTCCTCTAGGATTTTTAGTTTTATTTGCAGTTCTGTGCTTGTCTGCTTTCTCTTGGTCATGATTCTCCTCTCCCTGCTTGCAGCTTAATCTTACTTGTACTAACTCACTTTCAAAGAACAAAAAAAACATACCTGAACACAGAGTTACATTTGTTGAGTGAAGCTGTTACTCATGCAGCTCTAGCAGAAAAACAAGAGGAAAAAACTGTAAGTTTGGGTAAGATTAAAAAAAAAATAATGCGATGAGATAAAGACTTCATAATTTGTGCTGAGCAAACTTTCTGTTAACTGATAAAACTTCACAGTAAACAATTCAAACATACAGATAAATTATAGAATTAACAGCTAACTAGGTTTTCTATAAAATTATGGGACAGAATTTCTGGCCAATAGATACTTTCAGGGGGCAAAATATGTAGTATACTGATAGAAACCTGTAAAAGTACCAACACTGTCCTTGCTTTTGGCATTATTAGTTCCCTCCATTCTTCTGTGTATTATTCTTGTCAACAACTTTGATGCATGACCTGTTAAGCTAATTGTAGGACAATTCTCGGACTTGTTGGCTCTTGCTATCTTCGGAATAGTGATCATGATATTTTTTTGAACATCTGATGGTATATTGTCAGACCAATGGATTCTACATGCCAACTTGAATAGCCATTTTGTTGCCACTTCCCCCCAGTGATTTTAGAAATTCTGATGGAATGTTGTCTATCCTCCAATACTGGACCGTCTCTCTTCCATGTTGACTCCTGTTTCTTGTTCTATCACATGATCAGACAAATCCTCTCCCTTGTAGAGGCCTTCCCACTCTCTCCACTGCATATAAGAGTGGAACTTCTGTTGAACTCTTGATGTTGCTGCCCTTGCTGAGCTGTTCATTATTTCAATGTATATAGTCTCAGAGATCTTCAAGCATATCTTTTCATTTCCTTAGTACTTCCTTATCCCACTTCTTTGTTCATTGATTCTTCCCCACCTGTTTCTTAATCTGTGGCCTACATTTCCTCATTACTAAATTGTGATCTCAGGCTATGTCTGCTCTTAGGTATACATTATAATCCAATATCTGATTTCAGAATCTCTGCCTGACCGTGATGTGATCTAACTGGAATCTTCCTGTATCTCTTGGCCTTTTCCCAGTATACCTTATTCTCTTGTAGTTCTTGGACAGAGTATTCATTATTACTTGCTGAAATTTACTGCAGGCTTCAATCAATCTTTCTCCTCTCTCATTCCTCCACTCAACTCCATATTCTCCTGTAACACTTTCTTCCCCTACAACAGTATTCCAATCTCCCATGACTATTAGATTTTCATCTCCTTTACATACTAAATTACCCTTTTAATATCTTCATCTTCTGCTTGCAACATAGGCATGTGTAGATGAACTACTGTTATTTGTGTTGGTTTGCTGTCGATTCTAATGAGAACAGCCCTATCACTGATCTGTTCACAGTAACCCATTCTCTGCCCTCCCTTCCTATTCATAATGAACACTACTCCTGTTGTACCATTTTTGGCTGCTATTGATATTACCCTGTACTCGTCTGACCAGAAATCCTTCTCTTCTTTCCGTTTCACAATTGAACATTTGTTAGATTATAATCAGTTTGGCTTTAATAAAGGTAAAGGTACCAAAGAGGCAATTCTGACATTGCAGTTGATAAAGCGTGGAATGTCAGATCCCTTAATCGGGCAGGTAGGTTAGAAAATATAAAAAGGGAAATGGATAGGGTAAAGTTAGATATAATGGGAATTAATGACGTTCGGTGGCAGGAAGAACAAGACTTCTGGTCAGGTGACTACAGGGTTATAAACACAAAATCAAATAGGGGTAATGCAGGAGTAGGTTTAATAATGAATAGGAAAATAGGAATGCGGGTAAGCTACTACAAACAGCATAGTGAACGCATTATTGTGGCCAAGATAGATACGAAGCCCACACCTACTACAGTAGTCCAAGTTTATATGCCAACTAGCTCTGCAGATGATGAAGAAATTGAAGAAATGTATGATGAGATAGAAGAAATTTTCAGGTAGTGAAGGGAGACGAAAATTTAATAGTCATGGGTGACTGGAATTCGACAGTAGGAAAAGAGAGAGAAGGAAACGTAGTAGGTGAATATGGATTGGGGGTATGAAATGAAAGAGGAAGCCACCTGGTAGAATTTTGCACAGAGCAGAACTTAATCATAGCTAACACTTGGTTTAAGAATCATAAAAGAAGGCTGTATACATGGAAGAAGCCTGGAGATACTGACAGGTTTCAGATAGATTATATAATGGTAAGACAGAGATTTAGAAACCAGGTTTTAAATTGTAAGACATTTCCAGGGGCAGATGTGGACTCTGACCACAATCTATTGGTTATGACCTGTAGATTAAAACTGAAGAAACTGCAAAAAGGTGGGAATTTAAGGAGATGGGACCTGGATAAACTGAAAGAACCAGAGGTTGTACAGAGTTTCTGGGAGAGCACAAGGGAGCAATTGACAGGAATGGGGGACAGAAATACAGTACAAGAAGAGTGGGTATTTCTGAGGGATGAAGTAGCGAAGGCAGCAGAGGATCAAGTAGGTAAAAAGACGAGGGCTACTAGAAATCCTTGGGTAACAGAAGAAATATTGAATTTAATTGATGAAAAGAGAAAGTATAAAAATGCAATAAATGAAGCAGGCAAAAAGGAATACAGACGTCTCAAAAATGAGATCGACAGGAAGTGCAAAATGGCTAAGCAAGCATGGCTAGAGGACAAATGTAAGGATGTAGAGGCTTATCTCACTAGGGGTAAGATAGATACTGCCTACAGGAAAATTAAAGAGACCTTTGGAGATAAGAGAACCACTTGTATGAACATCAAGAGCTCAAATGGAAACCCAGTTCTAAGGAAAGAAGGGAAAGCAGAAAGGTGGAAGGAGTATATAGAGGGTCTATACAAGGGCAATGTACTTGAGGACAATATTATGGAAATGGAAGAGGATGTAGATGAGGATGAAATGGGAGATGCAATACTGTGTGAAGAGTTTGACAGAGCACTGAAGGACCTGAGTCGAAACAAGGCCCCCGGAGTAGACAACATTCCATTGGAACTACTGACGGCCTTGGGAGAGCCAGTCCTGACAAAACTCTACCATCTGGTGAGCAAGATGTATGAGACAGGCGAAATACCCTCAGACTTCAAGAAGAATATAATAATTCCAATCCCAAAGAAAGCAGGTGTTGACAGATGGGAAAATCACCGAACTATCAGTTTAATAAGCCACAGCTGCAAAATACTAACGCGAATTCTTTACAGACGAATGGAAAAACTAATAGAAGCCGACCTCGGGGAAGATCAGTTTGGATTCCGTAGAAATGTTGGAACACGTGAGGCAATACTGACCCTACGACTTATCTTAGTAGCTAGATTAAGGAAGGGCAAACCTACGTTTCTAGTATTTGTAGACTTAGAGAAAGCTTTTGACAATGTTAACTGGAATACTCTCTTTCAAATTTTGAAGTTGACAGGGGTAAAATACAGGGAGCATAAGGCTATTTACAATTTTTACAGAAACCAGATGGCAGTTATAAGAGTCGAGGGACATGATAGGGAGGCAGTGGTTGGGAAGGGAGTGAGAGAGGGTTGTAGTCTCTCCCCCATGTTATTCAATCTGTATATTGAGCAAGCAGTAAAGTAAACAAAAGAAAAATTCGGAGTAGGTATTAAAATCCATGGAGAAGAAATAAAAAGTTTGAGGTTCGCCGATGACATCGTAATTCTGTCTGAGACAGCAAAGGACTTGGAAGAGCAGTTGAACGGAATGGATAGTGTCTTGAAACGAGAATATAAGATGAACATCAACAAAAGCAAAACGAGGATAATGGAATGTAGTCGAATTAAGTCGGGTGATGCTGAGGGAATTAGATTAGGAAATGAGACACTTAAAGTAGTAATGGAGTTTTGTTATTTGGGGAGCAAAATAACTGATGATGGTCGAAGTAGAGAGGATATAAAATGTAGACTGGCAATGGAAAGGAAAGCGTTTCTGAATAAGAGAAATTTATTAACATCGAGTATAGATTTAAGTGTCAGGAAGTCATTTCTGAAAGTATTTGTATGGAGTGCAGCCATGTATGGAAGCGAAACATGGATGATAAATAGTTTGGATAAGAAGAGAATAGAAGCTTTCGAAATGTGGTGCTACAGAATGCTGAAGATTAGATGGGTAGATCACATAACTAATGAGGAAGTATAGAATCGGATTGGGGAGAAGAGAAGTTTGTGGCGCAACTTGACGAGAAGGCAGCATCGGTTGGTAGGACATGTTCTGAGGCATCAAGGGATCACCAATTTCATATTGGAGGGCAACGTGGAGGATAAAAATCATAGAGGGAGACCAAGAGATGAATACACTAAGCAGATTCAGAAGGATGTATGTTGCAGTAGGTACTGGGAGATGAAGAAGCTTACACAGTATAGAGTAGCATGGAGAGCTGCATCAAACCAGTCTCAGGACTGAAGACCACAGCAATAACAAACAATGGAAGCAAGACTGAAGAAAAATCAGGACATGTTCACAGGATTTGTTGACGTAGAAAAAGTGTTTGACAATGTCAAATGGTGCAAGATGTTCAATGTTCTGAGAAAAATTGGGGTAAGCTACAGTGAAAGATGAGTAATATACAGTATGTACAAAGGTTGCCCAGAATATAATGCACTGCACTTTTTTTTCTCAGCCAATAACAATGTTACATATACAAAACGTTACATATGTATTATATGAAGTCTCCTGAGTGAGTGCACCATGTTTCTGTCACCTATGACAGATAGTGTAGCTGCAGGACAGTTTCAAAATGGCGTAAGTAAGTGATGTACATTACAAGCAATGTGCCATCATTGAATTTCTCACTGCAGAGAAACAAACTGTGGGGAATGTTCAAAAATGCTTGTGCAAAGTCTATGAAGCATCTACTGTGAACAGAAGTACAGTTAGTTGCTGGGCATGGATGGCGAGGTCATCAGAAAGCGATTCAGCAGAGCGCCACTATTTACAGCAGTCTGGGAGTAGATCCATGGATGTCGCATCCTACAGCAATGACCTAGCCCCCTCAGACTTCCATGTCTGGGCCATTAAAGGATGCCATTCATGGAAGACATTTTGAGGACTATGAGGAGGTGATTCACACAGTGAAGCACTGGCTCTACCACCAGGACAAGGATTGGTACCGACAGGACATACATGCCCTTGTTTTGCGTTGGAGGAAGGTCATAGAACAGGATGGAGATTATGTGGAAAAATAGGGTGTGTAGATAAAACACCATTCTTATACATGTGTAATTCTCATTATGGTCAATAAAGAATTGCTGGAGGAAAAAAAATGTGGTGTGTTACTTTCTGGGCAACCCTTGTACAAGAACCAAGAGGGAGCAGCAGGACTGGAAAACAAGGAATGAAGTGCTCGGATTAAAAAGTGTGTAATACAGGGATGTAATCAAATTGGGGATCACAAAGTAGATGGAGTTAAGGAATTCTGCTACCTAGGCAGCAGAAAACACATGATGGATTGGTTAAGAAAGGCATAAAAAGCAATCTATTACTGGCAAAGAGTGCACTCCTGGTCAAGAGAAGACTCCTAGTATCAAACTTAGACCTTACTTTGAGGAAGAAATTTCTGAGACTGTCTGTTTGGGGCACAGAATTTTATGTTAGTGAAACAAGGACTGGGGGAAAACCGGAACAGAAGACAATTAAAGCATTTGAGATATGTTGTTACAAAAGAATGTTGAAAATTTGATGGACTGGTAGGATAAGAAAGGAAGAGGTTCGCCATAGAATTGCCGAGAAAAGGAATTTATGGAAAACAATAACAAGAAGAAGGGAGAGGATGGAAAGACACACGTTATGACATCAGGGAGTGACTTCCGAGGAGCTAGATGGAGGTATAGAGGATAAAAACTGTGGAGAAAGAAAGAGATTGGAATACATACATAACTGAGGACATAGGGTGCAGGTGCTACAGAGGGATGAAAAGGTTGGCACAGGAGAGGAACTCATGGCAGGCTACATTGAACCAGTCTGGAGATTGAAAAGTTCTTTCCTTGGATCGGTGGCGAGGGGTTGGGGAGGGGGGGAATTGATAGGTTTGGGAAGATAAAAAGGGAATGACAGGTCATTCAGAACACAGGATGAAAGGGAGTCACATTGTGAAGGCAAGATGGTGTTTGGTACTTTTGTAGATGTGTATCAGCAGTCTTAAAAACAGATACTTCTAGCAATTCTGTTTCATAATTTTGTACATTTCTTAGCTTAATTTTACTTTTGATATAATTAGTTATTCTGTTATTTTAGTTTCTATTTGGGAGTCTGCCAGCAACTTGTTAAAAACTTTGTGGGTGTATTTGGGCCCTTTATCAGTTTCTTTTTATCATCTGCAAACGTAAGTTTTTAAATAGTACTTTGGTAAATCGTTTATGTAGATCAATATTATGAAAAGGAAAGTATTGCGGAGATGCTGAGTTGCAGTTAGGCACAACAAAAAGACTGTCACAAATAAAGCTTTCAGCCATTAAAATCTTAGTTAACAATAGACACCACACACACACACACACACACACACACACACACACACACACACACACACACACACACACACACACGTGACTTCCGAGGAGCTAGATGGAGGTATAGAGGATAAAAACTGTGAAGAAAGAAAGAGATTGGAATACATACATAACTGAGGACATAGGGTGCAGGTGCTACAGAGGGATGAAAAGGTTGGCACAGGAGAGGAACTCATGGCAGGCTACATTGAACCAGTCTGGAGATTGACAAGTTCTTTCCTTAGATCGGGGCAGGGGGTTGGGGAGGGGGGGGGGGGGGATTGATAGGTTTGGGAAGATAAAAAGGGAATGACAGGTCATTCAGCAAACATTACTCAACTGCAGTCTCAAGCAACTGAAACCACACTGCGAGCAGCAGCACCAGTGCATGATGGGAGTGGTGACTGGATGGGGATAAGGAGGAGGCTGGGGCAGGGATAGTATGGCACGGGTGGTGGACAGTGAAGTACTGCAGGTTAGACGGTGGGCAGGGGAAGGGAAAGGAGGGAAGTAAAAAGACTGGGTTCGATGGTGGAATGACAGTGTGTTAGTGCTGGAATGGAAACAGGGAAAGGGCTGGAGGGGTGAGGAAAGTTACTAATGAAGGTTATATAAATAAAGAAGAGAAGTGGATGAGTACCGGAACTTGCAGGACTGTTTCCCACTCTGAATTTTGAGGCTACAAAAATACAACAAAATCTGGTATCAGGAAACATGAAAATATGATACATTTCACCACTGATAAAAGACATATTACAATGACTAGAATAAGCCTTGCTGGCTTAGCATTGCTGTCAGTCATATAGAACATTCTCAAGCATGAGACAAGTGAAAACTGCTACCAAGTGAAGATTTTGGAAGCCAAGTGGACTAGACCACTAGGCGGTGCTGGGTATGTGGTACATGCTGCTATGTGTTTCTGTTTACAATCAGTTATCATCGTTACAGCGTATAAAATGATTTCATCAGTCAGTACGGGAATTAATTACAATGTTTTACAAAAGATATTACTTTACAGAACAGTATGTTACAGTTTTTTGTCTAATACATTGGAACAACCCTCTGATTGGTGCTGGGGCCAACTGTTTGTTAACAAACAAATCTTTTGTTTCATTTACAACTTACATCACTTAAATTACTAACCATCAGTAAAACTTCATAAATATTTATTAAAAGTTAAAGTTATATAGATTACTAGAGATTGTAAGGAAATTGATGAAAGTTGGCATACTTAAGATACCGTACATACGATCTTCTGTAGTTGTATGGCCATAAAATTGTTTTCTGTGAATAACAAACATTGTAGATCACCATGTCACAATTAAGGGAAGGGGGGAAGGGTAAAGGGGTACACAGTATTAATCTTAACATATTAAAAAATCCTGTAATACTGTGACTACAAATATTTATAAAATGACAGCTTAAATAAAATATCATGAAAGCCTTGTGAAACAGCTATAGTAGCACTGTTGTCAACATTTTACAACTTGTGCCATGCAGCATGAGGTACTGAGCAATCCCTCTATTTTTTGTTGTTACAACAAGACTCCGCCTATGCAAGGGAGATGCTTTTAATACAGTAACATTCAAATTTCTCTTGCAGAATGTTATGATTTACACACTTGGTTGCCATGAAAAAGTAGCAGAAAATGCAAGCAAGGCAATTTTTCGTGTTTAGATCTACCAGAACTCATTTTAAGAGAGTTCAAGAGATCAAATATTGCTTTCTGTGTAGAGCTTCCTCTATGGAAGCCAAACTGAGTAGTTATTACAAGATTATTGTCACAAAGTTATTCAGTATTCAGTGATAAACTACCTTCCTAAAAATTTTGAAGAACTTATGAAGGAGAGTGATGACTTTATAATTAAGAGAGCACATGCTAATCTTTAATTCTTTATAAATGGATATCAGCACTGCATATTTCAGTCATGAAATACACCATGACTCATCAAACCATTACAAGCGAGGGGCTGCACTACTAAGTCACCACAAGATTTCAACATTCTAAAATTGCAGACCAATTTGTTTATTCAATAACTAGAATAATTATGCGGATTTTATTAAGTAAATATAACAATACCAAAAACTGGATTTAAAATTTATTTCAATTGACGTTTAATGTCCATAATGAAGGATATGGGAAACTCATGTTCAACATTACGAACACAGGAGAAACTTACTGATACTTTTTCTGAGTATGATATATCTTGAAGCAAGGTACCACACAAAAGCCCATGTTGCAATCTTCACATCAAGTTCTTGTTTTTTCAACATTTTTTTCCCACTCAGAATTTCTTCTGTAACAGCATACAGCTGCCGGACAACTGAATGTTGTTAAAATCTTCTCCATTATTGAGATTCTGCAGCTGTTATCATAATTTAAGAAATAATTTTGACATGACAGCAGGTCCATTTTCAAGCGACCTCCGTTAGTTGAAAATAACAACATTAGTTATACAACAAGTGAAGACATATAATACATTTGATGCCAATTTCAGTGTAAGTGAGACTTGAGAATTTGTAAAATGCAACTCCTGATGTTCCAGAGCAAGAGAAAAAGATCTGATGGTAAAATAGCAACTTCTGACCTAAAAATAGCCTAGAAATTATATCTGACACAATAACAGTGTTCCCCGTGTATCTGTACGGAATGAGCTGAATGCACATGTGTAAATTATGAGTGTGTGAAAGTTTTTTCCTTTTTTTACCTGATCGCTCATTTGTGTGTGCAGTTACAGACTGCTGTTTATTATATACATTCAGACCTAAAAATGAATTTTACAGTCTCTTCTGGGCTTCTGATACTTGAAAAGTTTACTGGATACAAAAATTATTTGCTGTGGAAATTTGCAATGAAGGCTTAGTTCAGGATGATCTCCTTTGAATCTGATGAAACCAAATAGTTCTTGGAAGAATAGAGACAGATGGGTTATACTGTATGTGGACAAAACACATTATTGCCATATCAAGGGACATGAAAAAGGCACCAGAAGCCTGGACAGCCCTGGAAAAAGCATTTGAAGATTGGACTAACACATGGAGTTAGCTTGCTGAGAACATTAATCACAACCAAATTACATAAATGTGTGTCATTAGATGACTACTACAATCAAATCATAATGACCACATGTAAGTTAAATGAAACGAAGTTTCCAGGGAGTGAAGAGTGGATACAAGGTTTCCTCTTGACTGAATTACATCTTCATTATCAAACTATGATTGTGACACTTGAAAACATTAGCACACATATCACCGGAGATTGTATTACAGTAAAATTACTACAAGATGTGAAACCTGAAGATAGAAATGGAAATGAAGATGGTGGTGGTTAGTGTTTAACGTCCCGTCGACAACGAGGTCATTAGAGACGGAGCGCAAGCTCGGGTTAGGGAAGGAAATTGGCCGTGCCCTTTCAAAGGAACCATCCCGGCATTTGCCTGAAACGATTTAGGGAAATCACGGAAAACCTAAATCAGGGTGGCCGGAGATGGGATTGAACCTTCGTCCTCCCGAATGCGAGTCCAGTGTGCTAACCACTGCGCCACCTCGCTCGGTCCTGGAAATGAAGAATCAGCCTTATATGTTAATAACAAAGATCATACAAAACACATTATTAAGTGCTGCAAGTAAATCATATTCCTAAATATTGTTATGGCAAGGGTGAAAAAGGTGGAAGCTCGTAACAGGAATGGAAATGTAACTAGAACACAGCCATAACACAAAAAAGCTGTTCTCGCAGCAGATTCTTAACAGTCCTCTGTAGGAGAGATGGTATTTAGATTCATGTGCCTTGCTTCACATCACAGATGATGGAGGGAAGCTTCATAATGCCAAGCCAGGTAAAAGCTCTGTGGTCAATTTGGGGTGACAGCTTAGGTGAAAAAACAGTAGAAGTAGAAGCAATTGATGTCATTCATGTCCCAAACTCTGCTTTTGCTCTCAGTTAGTAAAATTGTAAGTGAGGGGCATCATATCAGCTTTAACAAAAAGAGGTTGATCATGTATAAAATAGGAGGTGAAGTTGCCAAAGCATTACGTAAGAATGGTATCTGATGTTTGAATACAGGTGAAATGAAACAATGCTACTACACCAAATGTCATGGATGCTTATGGCATCACAAGCTAGGACACATGAATCACAGGAGTATGTTGAATATGGCAAAGGTTTCAAGGGGAGTAAATGAGGATATTTTGGTCAAGGCTCCATATGAGTTCTGTATCATAGGAAAGTGGTCACATCTTTTGTTGGAAACTAAACAAAAGTATTCTAAAAATGACTTCAGGGAAATAATTATTTTTCTCATGTTTAATGATGATTTTCAAGATAAAAGTGTGTCCATTTTTTGAAGAAAAAGCCTAGGACCACACAGACATTTAAAAACTTCAAAGTCATGGTGGGAAACCAATGCCAAGAAATTTTAATCTGAAAATGTAAAGTAATATGTCAATAAAAATAATTCTGACTTCCGAAGGTATCATCCATCACCTTACAGTATGACACAGTCAGAGCAAAATAGCATTGCTGAGAGAGCTAAAAGTGCCATATGAATTTTGGTACAAAAGACAGCCTTCTTTATCACACTTTAGGAGTTTTGGCTCCATTGCAATGGTTTACATTCCAAAACCCCATTGCAAGAAGTAGGATGAGAAGTCACAGAAATTGACATTCATAGGCCAGACAATCAAGGGTTATTGATTCATCAATAGGAAACTGCCATAAACCTGTCAGCAGGGATGTAAATTTCATAGTAGATTATAATTTTCCAAGTTCAAATATGGGGGAACCTAAGATTTTATTGTCTTAGGATTGAAACGAAAAGCAGTTTTTGTGACAGCAATACTAATCATAGTGTAGAAGGAATTCAGTCTGTAGACATTGATAATTAACCTTTTTATGGTTTTGACAGTGATTCACTGGAATTCAATGGAGAGTTACACCCCAGAGGCCAAGTAGGAAACCAAAACCCAAGGAACAGCCTAACCATTTTACTTACTACTTGGAAGAAAGACCTTCTAATGAACGCCATTACATCAAAGTGGCCTTGTAAGGGATAAGTAAGGAAGAATGGAAAAAAGCCAAAAAGAAAAAAATTCTCACCTGTAGTTCGTAATGACACATTCAAAGAGATAGAGCTATCCAGGGAACACAAACCCCTCTAGACTAAATGGCTGTTAAAGATAAAACCTGGGATTGTCAGTATACCAGAAACATTTAACACATGCCTTGTGGTAAAGGGGGTTGTCAGAAAAAGTGTGTTTACATATTTATTTAAAGGGAACCATGGGCTGTAAGCTAGAATTTTGTAGGGATGTCCATAGAGAAATTATGGCAATCGGCAATGCAGACTGTAGAAATAAAATAAATGGCAGATGCTCTGTAACTGGTTCATACAAGTGGTCTAGTAAAAAAATAAAAGAAAACTATTGCTTTTTCTACTTGTGAAGCTGAATATGCATAGTTATGACATCAACTGTTAAAGATTTTCTGTGGCTAAGACAATTTACATCCAAGGCAGAGTCAAGTAGAGTCACAAGAGACTTCAAATATATGGCAGTAACAAAAAAGCCATTCAATTAGTCAAGAATCTATATAGATGTAAAATATTTTATAAGAAGACACATTCAATAAGGTGTTATTGCCTGGTAAAGAACTGTTATCAAGTAATTCCACAAAACCCTTAAGTAGTACAAGCCACGAAATGTGGAGGGAACTGTGATCTTGTGAAAAGTTAGGGTGTGACTGTTCATTTGTTGATATTAAATTAAGGTAACCTATTAATACATATAAATTAATAGCAACACTTTTTTCTATTTACTCCTTCATTTGTACTGTTACAGTGTGGTTATTGTGCATTATATGTGTAGTACAACTGTGTTTTCATTTGATAAAATGTTAATCTTTCAAATTAATTATTCTAAAAATGCTCAGCAAAACCAAACAGAAAAACTTGAGTTCTGCAGTTCTTATTTGTGAATAATTCTGTCTCTCCTCAATACTGATTATTATACGTGATTTTTTCCTGGAAATATAAATACTTTTGTTGCAGCTTCTAAGGTTTATGGTTTTTGAGAATTGATGTTAAAAGTGTGATGTTAAAAGTGTGACGATGTTATATTCTCTGAAAGTCTTTTGGCACAGTGGCATGTTGTCTGAAAATAACAGGGCAGATTGCCAGACTCTGGGAGACCCCTCAGGAAACCTGCAGCTCTTGAACTTGTTTAGTCCTGTCCACTGTCCTGCCAGTCATAGAATGATTAATGAGGTAGTGATCCCTTCTCTTTTGTTTTCCCACTTTGCTTCCTGAAGACCACCTTGGCTCCAGGCCTTCCATAGTATACTGTCTGGTGATGGGATCCCAACTGAAAAGCTAATTAAAGGGGTGTATAGTTGATTATGAATATGCCACCCCAAGGCATGAGATAGACCATTGAAGCTGATAGCAAACAATTTGATCTTCATTGTTTTGTTGTGACAATAATGGAAATTTCTGGATGGAACAACACATAAAATACAGGTAACACTCCCACTCATCTATAATGGACTGATGTGTGGAGCATAGAAACACTTAACAGGAAACACTATTCAAATAGTGTTGTGTGTTACATGTTTCTACGCTCCACTTCACCTGCTAAAGGTGAATGGTTGCCTTTCCCTTGATTTAATATGAATCTTATAAACAAAGTTCTTTGAACGATGGAAGTTGACATACTCAGTTTGACTAGAATGTTATTTGGTCTTTGCAATGGTGGCAGTTATTCAACTTAGCAACTCTTTTTCGTACATTACTAAGATAAAATGTGAGCATAGCCTATTGAAATATTACTCTATAACAAATTAAGGTTACCAAGCGGAAAAGCGCCGGCAGACAGGCACAATGAACAAAACACACAAACACACACACACACACAGAATTACTAGCTTTCGCAACCGATGGTTGCTTCTTCAGGAAACAGGGATGTGGAAGTTTCTTTCTATTTTATTTACAAATTAAGGTTAGTTACAGTTACCCAAGTACTGCCAGATTATCATAATGCAACTTAACTTGAGACATGCACACACAGTAGCAACCAAGATGTAGTGCAATTATCATACATTTTACCATATTCACTAATTCAGAACAGGAAATATGCTGTGTTGATTTTAAAGCAGCATTTCTCACATTTATGTATTTCACAGAGATATGTAAAATAAGTCCAATAGGCTCATAATAATAGCCAGGCAGTTATGATTCATCATTCTATAGGCGCTTTTGGGCTTCACACATTACTTTTCATTAGTAAGGAAACCTGGTATGCAGGATGCCATTTGGGTAAACAATAGTATCCAGACTTATTCCAAGAAAGTCAACATATAAGTCTTAAAACAATAAATAAATACAAATAATGAGGTATATGAAAATATCAAATAAAACTAAAGCGCACCTCGAAACCTCGAAGGAATTTTCAGTAGATAATAAAACTTGAAATAACTAAAGTAACTTACAAACACAGTATCTAAAGTTAATTTTTTTGAAACAGCTTCTAGTCTCTTACAGATTATATCAGGAGTCAGACAAGGAGATTGTTTGTCACCATTATTATTCAATTGTGTGCTGGAAAAAGTTACAAGAGAATCGAAAATAGAGGAGGAAAAGCAAAGAGTTAATAACTACATAAATATTGGTAGACTAGAAGAAGACACTAATTGTTTTGCGTTTGCAGATGATCTTGTAATAATAGATGGAACCTTAGAGAATGCAAAGAAAACACTAGAACTTCTGAAGGAAGAAGCTGAAAAGGCCGGTCAACAAATATTGTTTGAAAAGGCAGAATACTTAACCAGTGAAAGTAATTCACCAAGAACTTTAAAAAGCTGGTATGGTAACATCAATATCTAGGTGAAAATATAAACATAAAAAATGGAAAAAGCAGTTAAAATCAGAACTGAAAAAAATGCAAAGAGCATACATGATATGAGAAATCTAGCAATAGAAAGTCCAGGATGGAATGACATCAATATTATGAAAAGAATAGACTGCTACTCACCACATTGAGGAGGCACTGAGTCACAGACAGGCACAATGAAAAGACTGATAAGCATATATTCCTCCAGACTAAAACGTCGTCCTTCAGAAATAGAGAACACAAACACATTCACACAAGCACAAGTCGCACACACATGACAACTGTCTCGGACAAGGCCACAACGTCTGGAGACAGTGACCACATGTTGATTATGCTTGTGAGAATCTGTTTTTTTTTCTTTCTATTTGCAAAGGAGTTATTTGTCCAAAAGCCTGTTAATCTTCATTGTGCCTCCTCTATGGGGTAAGACGCAACCTGTACCTTTCACAATAAAGTGAGAAATACATACAATAAAAAGTGTTATTGTAACTATGTTAGAGTAAGGCATTATAATACAGTTGTAAAAGCAGAAGCCCTCTGTGGGCCTGAAACACTACTTTTACCTTAATGCAAAATGGTATTAGAAGATTTTGAAAATACAGAAATAAGAATCTTGCTAAAATATTAGATCTAAATGAGAATAAAGTAATCAAATAAACCCATTATGTGGTAAAACAACAGAGGACATTAATAGACATGTTATACTTCATAAAACAGCTCAAGAGGATGAAGGCAGACAGATTACAGAAGAAGATTCACACACCCTTCCAAAATAGGAAAACAGAAAAGAAAATGGGTGGGGATGCAAGAGAAAAAAATAACCTAGAAGGTATTTGGATTGAAGAGGAGATCCTACTAAACAAAATCGGGCTAGAAGTCAAGAAATTCAGAGGTTTTCAGGAAGATTTAGTGAAGGCAACGAGAAATAAATAGTTATCTTGGTGTGATACTGAGTTGGAATAAATCAAATTTAAAAAATGTGCTCGAGGAATGCCAAACATGCCCGTCTGGAGTATGAAATTATGAACAGATTTTATTGCAAATGTGTAAGTTTGTGGGTGTCAAAATATGGAAGAACAAGTCAAGATGTGGGGGACAAAAATGGATTTATCTGTTGGCGATCGGTGGAAAGAGAATGAAAGGAACACAAATGATAGCACAGAACTGAAAATGTGATTGTAGGGCACTAAATAACCACAGAAATATTTTACTTATTCTTCGAAACACCTGCTCTCTATTCCATAAAGCATTTGCTGTTTGTTTTGCAAAAGAGAAAAAAAAAAACTTATTTTATACCTAAACATAGAAAAAACTGCAATCGGTTCTTCAAATTTTTGCAGTATGTACATTTGCTGTCACGACTTTGCTACATTTCGCTCAATTCGTTAGGGCTTACCACAGCTCGGTCTTTAGCACCATAAATAATTCATCTTCCCAATAGGCCTGACAAACTACCATCATCTTTCATGGCACAATAAACGCGGAACTGATATAGCCCGGATCTAAACGGGAATTTAATTTAAGCTAAATTCGCAGAGCTTTCAGTGAGACTAGTACTGTGTAAGATAATTACGCGACAAGGAAAATTCAGAGAAGCTAAGCGTTGCACGAGGGATAATGATGACATAATGAACCGGTGCTTTGCTGCACTCATAACAATGAAGTAATTGTGACATGAGATGAGGCGTTTTCGTCGACCTCTGATCACTGTCAGGTTAGTCGATGTCTCGAGATCGCATTTCTGTAATGAAATACATCAGGGTCGAATTTTACAGTCGCAGTGAGATTGACAAAAGACTGCTTTATATAAAAAAAATAAAAATCCAAACTTTCAACGCAGTCAGTTTGCCATCGCCCCCGTATGCTTAAAATTATCCCCGCTTTGCCTACGTTAGATGTTTTTCGATACGCACTGTTTTCGTCGAAAGACGGAATACCTTCGTAGATTTAGGACTGCTTACCACAAATCCGCCTCTTGTATTCGATACCTCTATTAGAAAACAGAATTTACATTAACTCACAGTCAGCATCGTACCGATGCGTAATATTGAAGTAGTGAAACTGCAAAAACAAATACGGTAGTGAGTTCTGAGTTCCTGTTGATACGCTGGAACTTGAAAGATTACAAATTCATTATCGAACTAAATCAGCATCCTGTCACATTACACGCTGAATCATTTTGTCCCACACTAACCTATTTACCAAGCCATGTGTAGGCCCACGTAACTCAAAGACGTAGTGCCGTGCCTGAGAGATGTGTGTAATAGGCACCAATTATTACTGTGCCCCCTTCTCCTTCCGCAACCGTGCGACCTGCAAGGCAGTGGTCAATAAGCCACGAGGGTGCATAGTACATTGTACTGCAAGAAATACTTTTCAATTGTTTGTGTCGTATATGCTTCGCTGCATTATCCCACAAGCATCACTACTTTGGTTCGAAAGACACAGTCTATTTAGATCTACACTCTTACGATAACTCTTAAGGAATGTGCTAGAACCAACCGTTTATCACTCAAAGAAATTGTTGGTTTCTTAACTGCCCGTTCGATATGACTCATACCTGTTGCTTTTCAGTAAACAAACCACTTAGTTTCTTTACATCGGTTACCATAACAGACATGAAGATGCTGATGGTGTTGCTGTGGTCTTCAGTTGAAGACTGGTTTGATGCAGCTCTGCATGCTCTATGCTGTACAAACCTCGCCATGGCTGAGAGGCAATTTTCTTTTCGCTCCAATTCTCTTCAGTACCTCCTTATTAGTTCATTTCCAGAGCAGTTAAACAGGCAAGAGTTGTACTTTTGCTTAAGAAAGGTAATGGAGAAGACATTACGAAAGACAGATTAATGAATTACCTGGATAAATACAATCTTTTAAGCGAATCACAATTTGGTTTCCAAAGTGGCAAGAATACAGAGTCAGCCATAATATAATTCACAAAAGTTGTACTTGATGCTCTTGATAAAGATGAGTGTGTTACAGGCATATTTTTGGATCTTTCTTAGGCGTTTGATACAGTCGACCACAAGATTCTATTAAATAAATTAGAAGCATTAGGAGTAAGAAAGGTAGCTAATGATTAGTTTCGATCATACCTAACATATAGAGTACAAACAGTAGAGATAACACATACTTCAAATAGATCTAAACATTTAGTAAAACACTTATCAGAACCAAAATACATTAATATAAAGGTACCGCAAGGTAGCATATTAGGACCAGTACTGTTCCTGATATACACAATGACTTTCCCAGTAGTGTTACTCATGGTGATAAAATCCTCATAACTGATGACAGCAATATTGTAGTCACTGAGAAAACAAAAGAACTCCTTGCCAAGAAAGCAAATGAAACTCTCAAGGAAGTTTATGATTGATCAATAAGCAATAAAGTGGCATAGAACATAAAGAAAAGTTATGTCATGAATTTCAGTTCGAAGAGAAAAAATGACTATGTTAAATTAAATGTAGATGGCACCTCTATAGACTGTGTAATAAATGCAAAATTTCTAGTAACGAATATTGATTCTCAGTTGAAGTTGTGTGAATACACAAAGGTACTTGCAAACAGAATGTCATCAGCATGTTATGCCCTTAGAATTCTATCATCAGTGTGTAACATGTAGTGTCTTTTAGTTACATATTATTCATATGTACACTCAGTTCTTAGCTATGGCATTCTTTTTTGGGGAACAAGTGCAGAAAATATGAACACAATATTCAAACTCCGTAAAAAAGAGCCTTAAGAATAATAACCAAATATACTAGTCGAGCTCATTGTAAAGATCTGTTCAGAACACTGAGAATTTTAACTGCTCCATGTGAATACATTTACCAGTCAGTTGTACACATCAAAAATAACTTTGGTAATTGCTGCACAAACAGCTCTGTCCATGACCATGCAACAAGAGGGAGATTCAACTTACATTTACCAAGAAAAAATAAACATAAAACTCAAAACAGTATTTTCTACCAAGGAATAATGCTTTACAATAGATTACCAAAAGAACAATGTGGCATTACATTATTTAATAAGTTATTTGTAAAAAAAGTATTGTATACCAGGAGTAAATCTAATGATTGTCTCTAACTAGAAGTCTGTAAATATATGTGTATACAAATTAGCTTTTTTTAAAAATTGATCTAAATTTGTATATGCTTTGACAATTCCTATATCCTTGTAAAAAGAGATCTACGGATGAATAACTCTACTACTACTACAACAACTACTACTACTACTAGGTACATGCTCTGCCCATCTAATCTTTGGCGTTCTTCCATAGCATCACATTTCGAAAACTTTCATTCTTTTCTTGTCTGATCTGTTTATGGTGCCAGTTTCAACTACATTCCAGACAAATGACTTACATTCTATGTTAGCAAATTTCTCTTCATCAGAAACGCTTTTCTTGCCATTGCCAGACTACTTGGTATATCACTTCTACCTCGCCCATCATCAGCTATTGTCCTGGCCAAATAGCAAACCTCATCTGTAAGAATAGCAGTATGGCTCAGCTATTTACCTACCAGTCTCTGCTATTCCGAAAGGTGCGTCTCTCTCCCCCCCCCCCCCCCTCATCCTCCCTCTCTCTCTCTCTCTCTCTCTCTCTCTCTCTCTCTCTCTCTCTCTCTCTCTCGCGCGCGCGCGCGCGCCCGCGTAATTGTGTGTGTGTGTGTCTGTGGGGGGGGGGGGGGGGGGGGGGCAAGAAAGTGAGCCGATATTCCGGGAGAAATGAGGCTTGAAGACCTGTTCGTCCATCCTGATGTTGGCTTTCAGTGATGTAAACTTTCAGTAGTTTCTGAAAAATCTCTTCAGGAGAATAGTGCTTGGGTTTAACTACAAAACTGATTTTTAGAACCATATTGCTTCACTAGGCATGGTCCTTTTTTTAGATGGCATGCTCTTGCCTTCTCCCTGCCTTTAACCTGATTTACTAGTCAGGTATAAGGGGACCTAAAGATTACCATGGATTCTGAACCACAGTGCAGTTTGGCATACAAAAATCATTGCCGTAGTGGAAGGAAGCGATAAGTGATGGAAAAAAATTTCCAGGACTGGCAGAGAATGAAATTCCGGACCTTTTCATTTTTTTTGTGCAACACACTCCTACCTAGCCTCCAGACAACCTAAAGATATTATAATGAAACAAATCAATTAGGGCAAACGTAGTCAACTTGCGGTTGTCTTCTCACCCAGTCAATCACTCACTATGCGGTTCTATGAGATTTTCATTGATTACCCGTGGTTAACATGATTATATTTGATTAATGGAATACGTATAGGATTCAACGTGGGATCCATTCGCCGCGACCGAATGAGGTTTCGCTGTGGTCGACACACTGGACCCTCATTTGGGAGGACAACGGTTCAAATACCCGACCGGCCATTCAGATCTATATTTTCTGTGGAATCTAGAAATCGCTCCAGGCTTATGCCGAGATGGTTCCTTTGAAAAGGGAACAGCCAATTCCTTCCCATCCTTTCGTTATACGAGCTCGTGCTTCATCTCCAATGATCGCGCTGTCGACGGGACATTAAACTGTAATCTTCCTTCCTTTATTCATTCGCCGCAAACACCGAGCAATGAAACTAAAACAGTGCGTCAGCTTTGTTGCTTTTCATTGCAGAATAGTTTGTATTAGCTGTAGTGCATGTGGGATAGACTTGTTCTTCGCTCCAAGGAGAATCATGTGACATCGAGGGGGGACCGCGTCGAGAAATAGCAGTATCACGCTCCACTGAAAACGTGCGACAGCGCCAATAATTCTCTCTTCCCCCGTCGAAGTAACTCGCCCGACAACCGGAAACGTTTAGTTCCACCTCATTTACGGAAGTAGGGCAGCTTGCCCTTCGAAGCATATGACATGAAGTTTCCCATGTAGTCGCTTTGTGTTCAGCAGATGGAATCTGCATTGAATTTTTCTTGGGATGAGGAGCATGGCGAGAGATCAAGAACTACTGTTATATCGGCAGAATAAAAAAACTACTTAAACGGTAACTTTAGGATAGCTATGTTAATATTTTTATATCAATAATAGAAACTTGAGACGTGTTTAGATGTTGCTAAATAAATGTCTCAATCACAACTTTAAAAGAAGCTGGGCATTTTCCAGTTTTACGGTTCAAGTGCAATTTTTCTACCACTGAGAAAGTTACTTTTATGTAGCATACTGATACCAGTGCAAATTATTTGCCCACGTACTGAAGGAATGATAATTTTTAATGCTATTTTAACAACTCCAGTATTAAGGAGATTTATGGTGAGAGATGTGATAATTTACGGAAGGAGTGATTGCATACACAGGGGAAATGGGCGATATTAATGTATGTGACAGGAACGATCATTTGAAGCAAAAAAAACTTTATACGAAAATAATGTGCCCCATTCCTAATGGTTTCAGGAGATAAAGTACATTTAATGTAAATTGTTGTTTATTATTCAGTACATTGGAAGTATACACAAAAATTTAATAAACATCACCACATGCGTTTTAAGAAGTATCAGTTGAAAAATGCGTGTTTTTAATTTAACACACTAACATCTAAGCTTTAACGTATACGCTAACCCGCCAGGGTAGCCGAGAGCGCTAACGCGCTGCTTCCTGGACTCGGGTAGGCGCGCCGGCCCCGGATCGACCCCGCCTGGCGGATTAACGACGACGGCCGGTGTGTCGGCCAGCCTGGATGTGGTTTTTAGGCGGTTTTCCACATCCTACTAGGTGAATACCGGGCTGGTTCACACGTCCCGCCTCAGTTACACAACTCGCAGACATTTGAAACACATTCACACTATTTCACGATTTACACTAGACGCAGACAGCTGGGGTACACTAATTCTGTCTCTGGGGGTATGAAGTGGCGGCAGGAAGGGGATCCGGCCACCCCTTACAATTAACCATGCCAAATCCGTGCTTAAGCCTGCCGACACTACGCACAATGCAGGATAAAGGCGGTAGCACAGCAGATTAACGTGCACATTACATTATAGCTGTCGCACAGTTCACTATAAAAGTTCGAATATCCCACTGTCAGCTTCAATGCAGAAACTGTGAACATACCTGCATTTTCTTCATTATAGTCTGATGAAAGTTATTTGAGAGTAGACACTTACCGTTACAGTGTTGTCTCATCGGTTGCCGGTCTATTGAGGACGACTTGCGTACACGGCAGTTCACTTCACAAGTGCTGAAGTGTTGTGCATGTGAGGCGCATACACATTAGGCTGCGGTCACAGTGGCTCCGATATCGGTGGATTCCGCCGACGACCGACATCGGCCGGAGACGGCCTATCTTTTCAAATCAGTACTCCACTACCTGCACAGTCACTAGCCGATCCCATCCCCGAACGTAGACTTCGGACAAGAATCGGTGAAATTCAAATCAGTCAAATCGACCCACGTTCTCGCACACGAAATATGGAGCGTGAGAAACTGATAAGTTCAATTCAAGAAAGAGAGAGCTTGTGGCATACTGATGATAAAAATATCGTAATCGGGATATACACTCCTGGAAATGGAAAAAAGAACACATTGACACCGGTGTGTCAGACCCACCATACTTGCTCCGGACACTGCGAGAGGGCTGTACAAGCAATGATCACACGCACGGCACAGCGGACACACCAGGAACCGCGGTGTTGGCCGTCGAATGGCGCTGGCTGTGCAACATTTGTGCACCGCCGCCGTCAGTGTCAACCAGTTTGCCGTGGCATACGGAGCTCCATCGCAGTCTTTAACACTGGTAGCATGCCGCGACAGCGTGAACGTGAACCGTATGTGCAGTTGACGGACTTTGAGCGAGGGCGTATAGTGGGCATGCGGGAGGCCGGGTGGACGTACCGCCGAATTGCTCAACACGTGGGGCGTGAGGTCTCCACAGTACATCGATGTTGTCGCCAGTGGTCGGCGGAAGGTGCACGTGCCCGTCGACCTGGGACCGGACCGCAGCGACGCACGGATGCACGCCAATACCGTAGGATCCTACGCAGTGCCGTAGGGGACCGCACCGCCACTTCCCAGCAAATTAGGGACACTGTTGCTCCTGGGGTATCGGCGAGGACCATTCTTAACCGTCTCCATGAAGCTGGGCTACGGTCCCGCACACCGTTAGGCCGTCTTCCGCTCACGCCCCAACGTCGTGCAGCCGGCCTCCAGTGGTGTCGCGACAGGCGTGAATGGAGGGACGAATGGAGACGTGTCGTCTTCAGCGATGAGAGTCGCTTCTGCCTTGGTGCCAATGATGGTCGTATGCGTGTTTGGCGCCGTGCAGGTGAGCGCCACAATCAGGACTGCATACGACCGAGGCACACAGGGCCAACACCCGGCATCATGGTGTGGGGAGCGATCTCCTACACTGGCTGTACACCTCTGGTGATCGTCGAGGGGACACTGAATAGTGCACGGTACATCCAAACCGTCATCGAACCCATCGTTCTACCAGTCCTAGACCGGCAAGGGAACTTGCTATTCCAACAGGACAATGCAGGTCCGCATGTATCCCGTGCCACCCAGCGTGCTCTAGAAGGTGTAAGTCAACTATCCTGGCCAGCAAGATCTCCGGATCTGTCCCCCATTGAGCATGTTTGGGACTGGATGAAGCATCGTCTCACGCGGTCTGCACGTCCAGCACGAACGCTGGTCCAACTGAGGCGCCAGGTGGAAATGGCATGTCAAGCCGTTCCACAGGACTACATCCAGCATCTCTACGATCGTCTCCATGGGAGAATAGCAGCCTGCATTTGTGCGAAAGGTGGATATACACTGTACTAGTGCCGACATTGTGCATGTTCTGTTGCCTGTGTCTATGTGCCTGTGGTTCTGTCAGTGTGATCATGTGATGTATCTGACCCCAGGAATGTGTCAATAAAGTTTCCCCTTCCTGGGACAATGAATTCACGGTGTTCTTATTTCAATTTCCAGGAGTGTAGTTCAGAATCTATGGACTGAAATCGCAAGTTTATTGGAAATCTCAAATAGGCAAAATCTTTATTGGGAATTTTAGGCATAGATTATAATCTCAAAAATTAATTTCTTCAAGTGAAAAGCGTGGCGTATCTTATATGATAAGAGCTGCTGTACTGGATCTTTTTTGTGGTAGGTTGTAATTAGTTGTCTAGAAATTACTGCTTACTGACGTTTTATGCCAGTAGGGTAGTGATAATGTAATATTAAGTGGTTTGCAAATATGGTGTACAGTGTGTATTTCCACTTTTAAGTGCTTTAGGTTTTCAGAGTACCTTATGTTACACTCTATGCTTGTCTTTCACTCGTGTGCTAAAAGAGTCACTGAAGGTTAATTGACTTACGTCAGCACAACTATAAATACATACAGCGAAACATTTGCATTTAGAGGTCACCACGAATTATCTCGAATATGTAACAGAACGTTTCTCCCGTCATCTCATATATACGTAAAACTTGTCTGGTTATTCCGGTAACTTAGGACAGAGTTATAGGAGTTATAGTACTCGCCATGTTCTTCACGAAACAGGAAACCTTTTTTAGGTGTGGGATTATAAACTGGAAAACTTAATTTGTTCAAGTGACAAGAATGGCTTATCCTTTGTTTAAAGTTACTGTAGCGGATCTTTTTGGGGTTGTGGTAGGTGGACATCTGCTCTCTACAAATTAGTATAATTGCTTACTGGCGTTGTTTTTATGGCAGGAGGGCGGTAATTCTGTCACCTGAAGTGATTTGCAAATGTGGTGTACGTATGTGTTTCCACTTTGGGTGCTGAGAGTATCTTACACTAAACTTTATGTTTGTCTTTCACACATATACTGAATGAGAGTCATTGAAGGTTATTTGACCTATGCCCACAACGTCAAAGAAATCCAGCAGAACTGATTTCCAGTAGACCACTACTTTTAAAGATGTGATTCGAGGTCTACTAAAAAATGAAGTTCTCATATTAAAGATGCAGTTATGATTCAAGTAAAACCCGAGGTGACACTTTGATATTTGAAATCTGTCGATTACATCTTTCTAATAGACCTATACACCGTTCTCAAAAATACAGTATCAGAATTTTTGCGATGTATTAGATGTTATTTACAATGCTCTAAATGTTAATTTAAAATCTAATATTTTCATTCTTGCACATCAAATACCTGTACTACGAAAGTTTTAATTTTTTCTAAACCCAATTTTGAAGCTGTGCAAGTGCACTAAAAGACACTCTAGTTTTATTTTCTTTATTAAAAGCAACACTCAATCCGAAATAACACTGCCACAGGGAATATTGTTACTTCGTTTCTCAAATCCACTGGATAAGTGTTTAGAGAGCAGTGAAGTGCGCTAGAATCTGAATATGCAGCCCGTACGGCATTAATTTTCACAATTTTCAGAGTAAAGTGACCTGCTTTGAAACCACAAATCGATCTTTAATACTTGCTTCCTTACATACAAATTTTGTCCTTGCATCACCTAATAGAAACATGCACTTTCACAATTATGTATTATGTGCTCATAACCTCACTGGCAAAAATTTAACAGATCGAAGTCGCACGCCCTGCCACAGTAGTACAATATACCACACTCTTAAACAACGTGTTTTGGAGAGATCATTAGTGCAGTGTATCGCTGAAAGCACATGTTTTCGTAATACTCGCGTATAAATATGAAAAACTCAATTACGGACTGTTTGTTTCTAAGGCGGTGGTCCCTTCTGTCGCTAATCGCAGGTGAGAGAAGGAAAGTGGCGTCACAAAGCTGAAGGGTTTTTAACTTTTGTGGCATGGTGTTTCTCCCTTCATCTCGTACATTCGTAAAACGTGTCTGGTAATTCCAGTAACTGAGGACAGAATACACAGTACTCGCCACGTTCGTTTAGGCTTCTTATCCACACCAAATTAAGTGCATGGGACCAAGGAATTCGGCCATGTGGAATCGCAGTTGGCGCTGATAACTTTCCGATGTTGTTGCCGTTTTGTTAGTCTTATAAATTAGCGTTTTAATTAAAATTACATTATGAAGGAAGAAGAGGATTGAGAAATCGTCGCAGGTGCACCATTTATTTCACTGCAGGTCCGCAGCTCGTGGTCATGCGGTAGCCGTTCTCGCTTCCCACGCCCGGGTTCCCGGGTTCGATTCCCGGCGGGGTCAGTGATTTTCTCTGCCTCGTGATGACTGGGTGTTGTGTGATGTGCTCATGTTAGTTAGGTTTAAGTAGTTCTAAGTTCTAGGGGACTGATGACCATAGATGCCATTTGAACCATTTATTTCACTGCAGGAACCTGACCACCGGAAAAAGAAGAGGAAGACGCGAACTTGGTAAACGACCTCTCTGTTAAAAAGTATGGTGCAGAGTGGTGCGACTAGGTTAATGCCTGCCTTAAAATTGAATTGGAGCTGTACTTCCAGCAGAAACTTAATATCCACTCCCAGTTTTGATTGTTTCTCTTTGTTGTTCACGGCGAAAAGATGGCAGAAAAACACAGTTTTCTCCTTCAAATCCTGTATATCACTTTCTAATAGCTGAGTTATTTCCTTCCAAGCGTCTAGTCTTTTCAGTTTGTTTTTATAATCGCAATTCTCAGAGGCCCATAAACATTCCCGTTCACGATAAAACTATCATTTTTAATGCTGTACTCCAGGTTTTTTTAAAGTAGAATAAGTACACACCCTTAGCGAGAGCAGGGATTGCCTGCTGGGGAAATAGCTGTTGAAATCAAGTTTTTTCGTAACAGCCGGGAATTGCACTCAGTATGTTTTATTGACCAGTTTCGCCGTTTAATTTAGCAACCAAGTACCGTTTTTTAAACTCTAAATTCCGGAGTTTTTAATACTGCTTTGTTAAATTAAAGAGCGAAACTGCCCAATAAAACACACCTAGTGCAACTTTGGGCTGTCCTGAAAAACTTAAATACACACTTGCTATTGAACCAACGAACATTCGACCCGGCGTCCGGACTAGGAGAGGGGTCCCAACGCCGACCAACCAGCAACGTTTTGATGTTACCGCCAGCAGGCCGAAACGCAACCGAGGCCAATCGCTGCGTTGGCTGCGATTTGCCGTCCGTACACTCCAATCAAATCTCGACCGGTTGCCTTTCGTTGGCCCTGAATTTATGCGCTTTGCGAAGCAGTGTTGGAAGCGGCTGCGTCTGGTTTGGCGGGAAGGCGAGCGACACTCATTTTAAGCGACCAATGACAGAATTGCGGTAGACAACGCGTTTTGTAGCCCTGAATACAACCACAATCTCGTGATGTGCAGTGAATTCGAGAAAACAACGTTCTACAATCAGTGTCATAATTATTAATCACGCTCGCTTTGTTCACGGCAAATGTTAAATTTCAGCACTAAAAGCTAACTGTAACTTCTCGCTTTCGTCGGTTACCTGGAACTGGCTATACGAGCTGACGCAATACCAACCGATGAGTAGTCCGATTGGCACTCGCTGACAAGTTATAGATGAGACAGGCAGATTCCAAAAGAAAAAAGAATGATAGGAGGAAGAAAATAAGAACAAATAAAAAAGTCAGTCCAACGTTGAAAATGGTACGACAAAAGATTAAAAATAAAAAAATACATTTAAACCAATTAATGAAAATAATAAGTCAATTCGATAAAGATTTAAAAATGGAAAAAAAATATATCACCTAACAAAATTCGAACCCACCAACTTTTTCACGTGGGGATAGTAACTTATCCATTGCGCCACGGCACCACTTATCATTACATAAATTCCCTTATAGAACCAGTTGCAACGGTGGCTTAATGCCTTCAAATAGTTGAGCCTTATATAATCGTATTAAGCTTACCTACTGTAGACCAATCTCTTTGATGATAATAATTGAGTATGTGACGCCGAATAGCATCTTGTGCGAAAGGATCCAGTAGTGTTCGGCTATTGCTGTTTGCGAAATGCATTTCGTTACCATCTTTTCGTGCGTTTTGTTTTTGGGACGGTTATCATGTCTGACTAAATGACAAATAAAAGGGCAAGACCCAAGACTAGGGATCTAAATACATCATGATCAAAAGCCAGACAAGGAACTGGAAACTGACCATTTGTTGTGACAGTTCGCTGAACATTTCGGGCGTGACGTTGAGCGCTCTGATTAGAGGAAGACGAAACGCGCGAAATGTCAACTATCAAGCAATGTTAATCAGACTAAGGTGCAGATGTGTGCCATTTTAGCCTGCGTGTGTACAAAGGCAGTTAGCCGATGCTCATCCCTGATACACTCTTGAGTCCTTCGCACTACGCCACTCACAACGCACCATGGACATGCGCGCCCAAAAAAAATGGTTCAAATTTCTCTGAGCACTATGGGACTTAACTTCAAAGGTCATCAGTCCCCTAGAACTTAGAACTACTTAAACCTAACTAACCTAAGGACATCACACACATCCTTGCCCGAGACAAGATTTGAACCTGCGACCGTAGCGGTCGCGCGGTTCCAGACTGTAGCTCCTAGAACGGCTCGGTCACTACGGCCGGCCATGCGCGCTCAATCGGCTAGTTTAATGGCAGAAAGACCTCCCGAGCAAAGAAATTAAAGGCAACGAGGTAGGTTGGGCTAGAATAAAACATCAAAGAAGTTGGATGGATAATACACATACGTGCTCGCCAGCAAATTCAAAAACAAAAGTGCACATACAGTGTATTCCATCTCGGAATCGATTCAGTGTAGTGCATTATGTCCACACGGCGTTCTTTGCTTCAATTCAGCGTGCCTGTCATATCCCTGAATATGACCACTCCTTAGACACTTTGCTTATGATTTCAATGTATTTTCGACTTACTTAGGTATAGAAAATTATGTTATATATCACAGTGTGTTGTCTCTGCTCTTCACGGGAGAAGATTGTCGAGAAAACAAAAGCACACTGTGCACCTTGCGTCGTCCCTGAGAGATATCTACCAAAGAAGTACATTTGCATCATTATACCGAACTGTTATAATGACCTGGATACATGGAACGCCTTCGGTTTTGTCCGTATCAGTTTGGGTTGAAAATCCCTGCCTGTAGTACTTCTACTCGGTATGAGAGGGGGATAAATAGTACCATTGCTCTCGGACCCAATCAGTATGTTCATTTCCGCAAGTTGTGATATTCCAGGCATGACAAGTGTTGTGCTTTCTAATTTCGTAAAAGGGACCGTTCTGATGGGCGTCAGGTGGTTGGGACAAGTGACGCATTCAGCGGCCCAGTTTCCAAAGTAGCAAAGTGAGCGATTCCTTATCGGCATCGGCGATTCCTTATCAGCGTCAGCATTATGGGGCTAACGATAGTGAGTGCTGCAGCAGTCGTTGGGCGCATGGCGGACGCTGGTAGCATGCATTACGCCGACGCCCTGAACCGAGGCAGATGTAGATACTATACCAAGGGAATAACCGAGCGAGGTGGCGCAGTAGTTAGTACACTGGACTAGCATTCGGGAGGACGACGGTTCAATCCCGTCTCCGGCCATCCTGATTTAGGTTTTCCGTGATTTCCCTAAATCGCTTCAGGCAAATGCCGGGCTGGTTCCTTTGAAAGAGCACTGCCGATTTCCTTCCCAATCCTTCCCTAACCCGAGCTTGCGCTCCGTCTCTAATGACCTCGTTGTCGACGGGACGTTAAACACTAATCTTCTCCTCCTCCTATACCTAGGGAAAAAGAAAAACCCTCTAGAGCGTCAACTACTACGCAAGCGATCAAGTATTCTGTCTGGTAAAAACAGTAGGGGAGCAAGCTGTATTCGGTTTGCATTCGCAAGTGGTCGCTCGAGTTCCACCGGTTGTTGGTCCGCGTGTCGTCCGTACCGTTTCAACGTTCGCCTTGGTGTGACATGCACGGTTTTGCACTCTGCTGGTGTGCGCGCAAACTGTTTTTGTTGTCGAACCGCGTTAGTGATAAAGTGGGCAGGAGAGAATGTAGTATAGCTAATAGAAAGGATGTTGATATACATGTGCTTAAGGGATCCAGAGCACAAATGCCTAAAAAAAAGTAAATATTCTGCACTAAACTGTAGAAGCACTCAAAAGATTTAATTGGACGAAGACGATAAATCATTACTTGCCCTCATCAGGTAGGAACAAAATGAAGAAGCACAAGGAATCGTATTTACTTCTATTAAAAAGGCGTAGCACAATAAATTTCCTTGGATGTAAACAAATCGGAACTTGTTTCCGTAATGTTGGTTAAAGGTTAATGTAAAATTAATAATGTAGGAAACACGTGGTCATTCTTGTGGCTTACTTTCAAGGCAACTGTACTTTATCTCAGATGCTTTCCTCCCCCCATGAACCATGGACCTTGCCGTTGGTGGGGAGGCTTGCGTGCCTCAGCGATACAGATGGCCGTACCGTAGGTGCAACCACAATGGAGGGGTATCTGTTGAGAGGCCAGACAAACGTGTGGTTCCTGAAGAGGGGCAGCAGCCTTTTCAGTAGTTGCAGGGGCAACAGTCTGGATGATTGACTGATCTGGCCTTGCAACATTAACCAAAACGGCCTTGCTGTGCTGGTACTGCGAACGGCTGAAAGCAAGGGGAAACTACAGCCGTAATTTTTCCCGAGGACATGCAGCTTTACTGTATGATTAAATGATGATGGCATCCTCTTGGGTAAAATATTCCGGAGGTAAAATAGTCCCCCATTCGGATCTCCGGGCGGGGACTACTCAGGAGGATGTCGTTATCAGGAGAAAGAAAACTGGCGTTCTACGGATCGGAGCGTGGAATGTCAGATCCCTTAATCGGGCAGGTAGGTTAGAAAATTTAAAAAGGGAAATGGATAGGTTAAAGTTAGATATAGTGGGAATTAGTGAAGTTCGGTGGCAGGAGGAACAAGACTTCTGGTCAGGTGACTACAGGGTTATAAACACAAAATCAAATAGGGGTAATGCAGGAGTAGGTTTAATAATGAATAGGAAAATAGGAATGCGGGTAAGCTACTACAAACAGCATAGTGAACGCATTATTGTGGCCAAGATAGATACGAAGCCCACACCTACTACAGTAGTACAAGTTTATATGCCAACTAGCTCTGCAGATGATGAAGAAATTGAAGAAATGTACGATGAAATAAAAGAAATTATTCAGATAGTGAAGGGAGACGAAAATTTAATAGTAATGGGTGACTGGAATTCGAGTGTAGGAAAAGGGAGAGAAGGAAACATAGTAGGTGAATATGGATTGGGGCTAAGAAATGAAAGAGGAAGCCGCCTAGTAGAATTTTGCACAGAGCACAACTTAATCATAGCTAACACTTGGTTTAAGAATCATGAAAGAAGGTTGTATACGTGGAAGAACCCTGGAGATACTAAAAGGTATCAGATAGATTATATAATGGTAAGACAGAGATTTAGGAACCAGGTTTTAAGTTGTAAGACATTTCCAGGGGCAGATGTGGACTCTGACCACAATCTATTGGTTATGACCTGTAGATTAAAACTGAAGAAACTGCAAAAATGTGGGAAATTAAGGAGATGGGACCTGGATAAACTGAAAGAACCAGAGGTTGTACAGAGTTTCAGGGAGAGGATAAGGGAACAATTGACAGGAATAGGGGAAAGAAATACAGTAGAAGAAGAATGGGTAGCTCTGAGGGATCAAGTAGTGAAGGCAGCAGAGGATAAAGTAGGTACAAAGACGAGGGCTGCTAGAAATCCTTGGGTAACAGACGAAATATTGAATTTAATTGATGAAAGGAGAAAATATAAAAATGCAGTAAATGAAGCAGGCAAAAAGGAATACAAACGTCTCAAAAATGAGATCGACAGGAAGTGCAAAATGGCTAAACAGGGATGGCTAGAGGACAAATGTAAGGATGTAGAAGCTTATCTCTCTAGGGGTAAGATAGATACTGCCTACAGGAAAATTAAAGAGACCTTTGGAGAGAAGAGAACCATGTGTATGAATATCAAGAGCTCAGATGGCAACCCAGTTCTAAGCAAAGAAGGGAAGGCAGAAAGGTGGAAGGAGTATATAGAAGGTTTATACAAGGGCGATGTACTTGAGGACAATATTATGGAAATGGAAGAGGATGTAGATGAAGACGAAATGGGAGATACGATACTGCGTGAAGAGTTTGACAGAGCACTGAAAGACCTGAGTCGAAACAAGGCCCCCGGAGTAGACAACATTCCATTAGAACTACTGACGGCCTTGGGAGAACCAGTCCTGACAAAACTCTACCAGCTGGTGAGCAAGATGTATGAGACAGGCAAAATACCCTCAGACTTCAAGAAGAATATAATAATTCCAATCCCAAAGAAAGCAGGTGCTGACAGATGTGAAAATTACCGAACTATCAGTTTAATAAGCCACGGCTGCAAAATACTAACGCGAATTCTTTACAGACGAATGGAAAAACTGGTAGATGCAGACCTCGGGGAGGATCAGTTTGGATTCCGTCGAAATGTTGGAACACGTGAGGCAATACTGACCTTACGACTTATCTTAGAAGAAAGATTAAGAAAAGGCAAACCTACGTTTCTAGCATTTGTAGACTTAGAGAAAGCTTTTGACAATGTTGACTGGAATACTCTTTTTCAAATTCTAAAGGTGGCAGGGGTAAAATACAGGGAGCGAAAGGCTATTTATAATTTGTACAGAAACCAGATGGCAGTAATAAGAGTCGAGGGGCATGAAAGGGAAGCAGTGGTTGGGAAAGGAGTGAGACAGGGTTGTAGCCTCTCCCCGATGTTATTCAATCTGTATATTGAGCAAGCAGTAAAGGAAACAAAAGAAAAATTTGGAGTAGGTATTAAAATTCATGGAGACGAAGTAAAAACTTTGAGGTTCGCCGATGACATTGTAATTCTGTCAGAGACGGCAAAGGACTTGGAAGAGCAGTTGAACGGAATGGACAGTGTCTTGAAAGGAGGATATAAGATGAACATTAACAAAAGCAAAACGAGGATAATGGAATGTAGTCAAATTAAATCGGGTGATGCTGAGGGAATTAGATTAGGAAATGAGACACTTAAAGTAGTAAAGGAGTTTTGCTATTTAGGAAGTAAAATAACTGATGATGGTCGAAGTAGAGAGGATATAAAATGTAGACTGGCAATGGCAAGGAAAGCGTTTCTGAAGAAGAGAAATTTGTTAACATCGAATATAGATTTACGTATCAGGAAGTCGTTTCTGAAAGTATTTGTTTGGGGTGTAGCCATGTATGGAAGTGAAACATGGACGATAACTAGTTTGGACAAGAAGAGAATAGAAGCTTTCGAAATGTGGTGCTACAGAAGAATACTGAAGATAAGGTGGATAGATCACGTAACTAATGAGGAGGTATTGAATAGGATTGGGGAGAAGAGAAGTTTGTGGCACAACTTGACTAGAAGAAGGGATCGGTTGGTAGGACATGTTTTGAGGCATCAAGGGATCACAAATTTAGCATTGGAGGGCAGCGTGGAGGGTAAAAATCGTAGAGGGAGACCGAGAGACCAGTACACTAAGCAGATTCAGAAGGATGTAGGTTGCAGTAGGTACTGGGAGATGAAGCAGCTTGCACAGGATAGAGTAGCATGGAGAGCTGCATCAAACCAGTCTCAGGACTGAAGACAACAACAACAACAACAACAACGTTATTTTATGAACTTTTGATCTAACAACTATGTTGTTGTTGTTGTTGTTGTTGTTGTTGTTGTTGTTGTGGTCTTCAGTCCTGAGACTGGTTTGATGCAGCTCTCCATGCTACTGTATCCTGTGCAAGCTTCATCTCCCAGTACCTACTGCAACCTACATCCTTCTGAATCTGCTTAGTGTATTCATCTCTAGGTCTCCCTCTATGACTTTTTACCCTCCACGCTGTGCCACAAACTTCTCTTCTCCCCAATCCTATTCAATACTTCCTCATTAGTTTTGTGATCTACCCATCTAACCTTCAGCATTCTTCTGTAGCACCACATTTCGAAAGCTTCTATTCTCTTCTTGTCCAAACTGTTTATAGTCCATGTTTCACTTCCATACATGCCTACACTCCATACAAATACTTTCAGAAACGACTTCCTGACACTTAAAACTATACTCGATGTTAACAAATTTCTCTTCTTCAGAAACGCTTTCGTTGCCATTACCAATCTCCATTTTATATCCTCTCTACTTCGACCATCATCAGTTTTTTGCTCCCCAAATAGCAAAACTCCTTTACTACTTTAAGTGTCTCATTTCCTAATCTAATTCCCTCAGCATCACCCGACTTAATTCGACTACATTCCATTATCCTCGTTTTGCTTTTGTTGATGTTCATCTTATATCCTCCTTTCAAGATACTATCCATTCCGTTCAACTGCTCTTCCAAGTCCTTTGCTGTCTCTGACAGAATTACGATGTCATCGGCGAACCTCAAAGGTTTTTTTTTTCTTCTCCATGGATTTTAATACATACTTCGAATTTTTCTTTTGTTTCCTTCACTGCTTGCTCAATATACAGATTGAATAACATGGGGAAGAGACTACAACCCTGTCTCACTCCCTTCCCAACAACTGCTTCCCTACCATCTAAATAAAAATCTTTATCTTCTCGATCGCTATATCTCATTTTCCACTAAAATACACGAGTGTTTTTACCAAATAACTTATGTGACAGATCGTATGCGTATTTCGACATTACGTTAATCGTTCCTTATTCACGTTATCGTCCCTATACGCACTTTTAGAAGATGATTGAGTGCTTCGCATATAGTACAGTAGACATGAGAAATTGAGACATACCAACCATGAAATGCGAAGAAAATACTAAGGTACTGTCTCCAGTTGCCAAGAACGTGAGTATAAACGATAGCCTTTCAAATGGTTCAAATGGCTCTGAGCACTATGGGACTCAACTGCTGTGGTCATTAGTCCCCTAGAACTTAGAACTACTTAAACCTAACTAACCTAAGGACATCACACACATCCATGCCCGAGGCAGGATTCGAACCTGCGACCGTAGCAGTCGCACGGTTCCGGACTGCGCGCCTAGAACCGCGAGACCACCGCGGCCGGCAAACGATAGCCTTTCTTTAGTTCGTAGTGCCCGTCGATAATTAATACCCTGAATGAGATTTTCACTCTGCAGCGGAGTGTGCGCTGATATGAAACTTCCTTGCAGATTAAAACTGTGTGCCGGACCGAGACTCGAACTCGGGACCTTCGCCTTACGCGGACAAGTGCTCTACCGTCTGAGCTACCCAAGCATGACTCACGCCCCGTCCTCGCGGCTTTACTTCTGCCAATACCTCGTCTCCTACCTTCCAAACTTTACAGAAGCTCTCCTGCGAACCTTGGTAGAGCACTTGCCCGCGAAAGACAAAGATCCCGAGTTCGAGTCTCGGTCCGGCACACAGTTTTAATCTGCCAGGAAGTTCAGTTAATACTCTGCTGTGAAATTTCTCTGTCTGTTGATAAGAGAAGCAAACAAAAATCGTCAGCTGACAGTGTTTGGGAATAATGCTAAAGACGGTTGGAGGTGAAATTCAGTGATACCTACACTATCTACATATCCTTTTTTTCCCTTTTATGTCGTGTTGCCTGCAGCTATCTCTCGATACAATATCATCACATCAGAATCTGACAGCTTTATATAGCGACTGCAATTACCGTTGTATCGAGTGAAACCTGTGTGCCAAAGATTTTAGAGCCGAATAAACAATAACATAGGGCTGGCATGCTTACTCTAGTTTTCTCGTATTATCTTCCTTTCCTGCAATGTAAGCGCTTGTTCAGACGTACATGCGAGTGGTAGTGAACCCTGATCAGTCGCCAGCGGATGATGGCTTATGTTCACTACCATTCACTCCTCTGTAAACGAGTCTTTAAATGCCTCAGCAAACACTACCCCTTAACTTCAGAGACTAAACACGAACCAGCAGCAAGGTCAGAGCGCTCTCGCCAGTGCACCGGTCATAACTTATAGGTGTTACACACGCTAACCGCTTAAGAGCAACTGCAGGAGGAAATCTAAGTTACCAGGAACTTCTTCCATCTAGCATGCAGAGCCGCGAAGAACGATAAATTCAACCACCTGGCAATGTCTACGTACCTGTTCCACTGCTTTCAATCTCACTACAACTACTAACTACAAGCAGTTTCATGTTTTCATTCACCTTCGCTCCACACAATCACTTTAACACATCTACATCTACATCCATACTCCGCAAGCCACCTGACGGTGCGTGGCGGTGGATACTTTGAGTACCTCTGTCGGTTCTCCCTTCTATTCCAGTCTCGTATTGTTCGTGGAAAGAAAGATTGTCGGTATGCCTCTTTGTGGGCTCTAATCTCTCCGATTTTATCCTCATGGTCTCTTCGCGAGTTATACGTAGGAGAGAGCAATATACTGCTTGACTCCTCGGTGAAGGTATGTTCTTGAAACTTCAAAAAAAGCCCCTCCCGAGCTACTGAGCATCTCTCCTGCAGAGTCTTCCACTGGAGTTTATCTATTATCTCCGTAACGCTTTCACGATTCCTAAATTATTCTGTAACAAAGCGCGCTGCTTTCGGTTGGATCTTCTCTATCTCTTCTATCAACCCTATCCGGTAGCCTACGGATCCCACACTGGTGAGCAATATTTAAGCAGTGGGCGAACAAATGTACTGTAACCTACTTCCTTAGGATTCTTCCAATGAATCTCAGTCTGGCATCTGCTTAAGACGATCAACTTTATATGATCATTCCATTTTAAATGCCTACTCCGAGATAATTTATGGAATTAATTGCTTCGAGTTGCTGACCTGCTATATTGTAGCTAAATAATAAAGGATCTTTCTTTCTGTGTATTCGCAGCACATTACACTTGTCTACATTGAGATTCAATTGCCAGTCCCTGCACCATGCGTCGATTCGTTGCAGATCTTCCTGCATTTCAATACAATTTTCGATTGTTAGAACCTCTCGATATACCACAGCATCATCCGTAAAAAGCTCAGTGAACTTCCGATTTTATCCACAATGTCATTTATGTATGTTGTGAATAGCAACGGTCCTACGACACTTCTCTGCGGCACACCTGAAATCACTCCTACTTCGGAAGACTCCTCTCCATTGAGAATGACATGCTTTGTTCTGTTATCTAGGAACTCTCCAATCCAATTACACAATTGGTCTGGTAGTTCATATGCTCTTACTTTATTCATTAAACGACTGTGGGGAACTGTATCGAACGCCTTGCGGAAGTCAAGAAACACGGCATCTACCTGGGAACCCGTGTCTACGGCCCTCTGAGTCTCGTGGACGAATAGAGCGAGCTGGGTTTCACACGATTGTCTTTTTCGAATCCCACGCTGATTCCTACAGAGTAGATTTCTATTCTCCAGAAAAGTCATTATACTCGAACATAATACGTGTTCCAAAATTCTACAATTGATCGACGTTAAAGATATAGGTCTATAGTTCTGCACATGTGTTCGACGTCCCTTCTTGAAAACGGGGATGACTTGTGCCCTTTTCCAATCCTTTGGAACGCTACGCTCTTCTAGAGACCTACGGTACACCGCTGCAAGAAGGGGGACAAGTTCCTTGGCGTACTCTGTGTAAAATCGAACTGGTATCCCATCAGGTCCAGCGGCCATTCCTCTTTTGAGCGTTTTTAATTGTTTTTCTATCCCTCTATCATCTATTTCGAAATCTACCATTTTGTCATCGGTGCGACAATCTAGAGAAGGAACTACAGTGCAGTCTTCCTATGTGAAACAGCTTTGGAAAAAGGCATTTAGTATTTCGGCCTTTAGCCTGTCATCCTCTGTTTCAGTACCATTTTGGTCACAGAGTGTCTGGACTATATATATATTTTGATCCACCTACCGCTTTGACATAAGACCAAAATTTCTTAGGATTTTGTGCCAAGTCAGTACATAGAACTTTACTTTCGAATTCATTGAACGCCTCTAGCATAGCCCTCCTCACATTACATTTCGCTTCGCGTAATTTTTGTTTGTCTGCAAGGCTTTGGCAATGTTTATGTTTGCTGTGAAGTACCCTTTGCTTCCGCAGCAGTTTTCTAATTCGGTTGTTGTACCACGGGGGCTCTTTTCCATCTCTTACGATCTTGCTTGGCACATTCTCATCTAATGCATATTGTACGATGGTTTTGAACCTTGTCCACTGATCTTCAACACTATCTGTACTTGAGACAAAACTTTTGTGTTGAGTCGTCAAGTACTCTGAAATCTGCTTTTTGTCACTTTCGCTAAACAGAAAAATCTTCCTAAGTTTTTTAATATTTCTGTTTACGGCTGAAATCATCGACATTAACCGCTTTGTGATCGCTGAGTCCCAGTTCTGCGTTAACTGTTTTAAATAGATCGGGCCTGTTTGTCACCAGAACGTCTAATATGTTATCGCCACGACTGTTCATCAACTGTGAATAGCCCGCCTCCCAGTTGTATTGTGCCTTTTGATTTTGAACGTTGTAGTGCATTTTTATTGGAGACACTGAAATACAGACGTAGAATCCCTCTTCCTTCTGTCAGTGTAGTCCGACGTATATCTCCGTCCTGCGGATAACTGGAATGAATGTTAGTTCAGTGTAATATAATGTAGTTTGTGGTTTTCGGAACACTTAACGAAGTGGATTGTGGGAGAGAGTGTACTCGGCGCCTGCACAGAACCTCCTACTCTTAATCATTGCTAAAACTATGTTTAAAAATAGTGAAATAATATTGCGCACATGAAAGAAGCCGAAGGCAACGGCATGTTTCAGATGGTTTGTATTATGCTAGGACAGAGATTTTGAAATTAAATTTTAAACTAAAAAAACATTTCCAGGGACAGTTTTGGACTGGGACTGTAATTTATAGGTTATGAACTGCAGATTAAAACTGAAGAAATTGTAGAAAATTAAGGAGATGAGACCTGGATAAGTTGAAAATGCAAGATAAAAAAAGGAAAGAATGGGTAGCCTTAAGAAATGAAATTGTGAAGGCAATGGAGGGTCAAATTGGCAGAAACACAAAACTCAGTAGAAATAATCGGATAATGCACGGAAATACTGAATGTTACTGATCAAAGGAGAAAATATAAAAAATGAAACAAGCAAAAGGCAATAAAGGGGTTTAAAAAATGCGATTGATAGAAAGTGCAAGCTGGCAAAGCAGGAGTGGCTTGAGAAGAAATGCGTGAGCATGGGAAAGATACATAAAGCTTATAGGAAAATTAAAGAAATTTTTGGAGAACTGAGAAGCACCTGTATGAATATTAAGAGCTCGGTTAGCAAGTCTGTACTACATAGAAGGTGTATATAAAGGAAACAAGCTTGAATACTATATTGTAGAAAGAGAAAGTGAGGTAGAAGATACGATACTGTAAGAAGAATTTGAAGCAGCTCTGGAGTAGACACTTTCATTCAGATTATTCCTTTAGATTATGAGTCGATAGCATGAAATGTCAGTAGTAGTTGAGGAGGGAGTGAGACAGGATAATAGCCTCTCCCCGGTGTCCTTCAACCTGTCCGCTGAGCAAGCAATAAAGGAAACCAAGGAGAAATTTTGAAAGGTATCAGAGTTTATGAGGAAGAAATGAAAGCCCTTCGGTTTGCCGATGACATAATTTTTTATCAGAGGTGACGTTGCGCTTTTGAGAGCTGTTTAACGGAATGGGTAATGTTTTGAAAAGAGGTTATATGATGAATATAAACAATAATAAGGGTTCTGGAATGTAGTCGAGTGAAATCACGCGGTTCTGAGGGAAGTGCAGCAAATAACTGCCTTTGGCCGAAGTAGGGAGAACATAAAATGCACACTCGCAAACGCAGGAAAAGATTTTCTGAAGAAGAGAAATTTATTAATATCTAACAAAAATTTAAGTGGTAGGGAGCCATTCCAGAAAGCGTTTGTCTGCAGGAATGGCCATATTGTACTGGTTGCTCAACAGTTTCTGTGTGTGTGCAAGTGAAAGGTGAACGGTAAGCAGGTCGGACACGAACAGAATGGAAGCTTTTCGAAGAACGATGAAAATTAGATGGGTAGATCGAAAATTAATGTAGAGGCACTGGATCGAAATATGGAAAGAAAATGTGGCATAACTTCACTAAAAAAGGAATCGGTTGATAGGACGCGTCCTGAGACACCAAGAAATCGTCAGTTTGCGAACGGAAGGAAATGGTGGCGGTGGTGGGAATTGAGGGAATACAGGGCTTGAATACAGTAAGCAGGATCAAATGGGTGTTGATTGCAGTTGTATTGCAGAATTGAGGAGGCTTGTACAGGTAGACTAGCGAGGAGAGCCTCAGAAAGCCAGTCTTGATTGAAGATAACTATCAACAATGAAAGGGACCACCGAGCTTGACGCCACAATCGAAAGTGTCACATACTTTGTCTCTGTGAATACAGATATATTTCGAAAACGATTTAAGTTATAATGGTGTATTCTTGTAACTAGGGCTTTAAGCACCACCCCCTCTTCTCCAACTGCCATTAAGTTACAAATGAAATCTCCTCCGTTAGCGGGTATCGAAACAGTTGCTTCAGAGTCTAGTGGCAACTTAATAACGCATGGGACACCTACTTTGACAGGTATGAGTGTACAATATATTCTAACATGTGAGATTGTTGAAGCAGTGTGTTACTTATTGTTAAGGTAGAACATATGTAAAATTTGAGGCCTATTTGGTGGGGACCTAATCGAACAGTGTAAATTTCAAATACATTTACTAATTAGGACAATTTTCAGACTAAAATCAGTGGCAGCTAGTAAACAATTATTCGCAGTTTTCTTTGGAATGGCCCTCTGCGGACCCATGTGTAAGCAAATATTTTAGTTTCTATTACCGTGCACTATCCCGCGATAATAATTATGCTACACCCTATATACTCAAGTAAAATACCATAAACAACCACTTTTGAGTTTGTTTCTCTTTGTATTTCATAGAGAAATCCCAACCTTCAGGTAATTCATTATGACAATTTCATTTTTGTTACTCTCTGCCACCTCTGTTCAATACAAGTTATTGTCTAATTGGCCCCCAAAAACTGGCAACAGTTAAAGAACTAAAGACCAGAATTTTTATCAGACTGATATTACGAATGGAATGGCCATATTGTACTGGTTGCTCAACAGTTTCTGTGTGTGTGCTCTTGTGAAACGCTGGAAATGGCGTGTGTCTCCTGTTGGGTATGTTACCATCCACACAAATTTCTTCCGAGGCGCCGTCCAATGTTGACGGCATTTTGTACGTTCGCTCTATTTCAAATTTCTACCGATAACATAAGAGATGTTACAGATAAGTTGCTTAGGCTGGCGATCACCGATTGATTGCCAGTAGACGAAAAGGCAAATGCGGAATACTGATATGCCCCACATCATATTACTGCATGTGCCTGTTACTTATTTTAAGTCTCTCGCTTCATGCTATTTCAATAGACTAATCCTCTATCCTTTAGACATATAAGTGTACTCTGCCAGTTCGTTCTTGTCACGTCGTTTTCGGTGGCTAACATATATATACAGAAATTTATTTGCTTTATATCTGCCTTACCGCTTCATTGTGTAACTGCCCCGTCTACTTAGGTTGTAAATGTTCCGAACACCGTCTTTCCGGACTTCCCCAAAGTTTTCTCTTCATGTCGATTAAGTACTGAGAATTATAAAATACACCACCGCAGTACTAAAACTAATTTCCATGTAGACCTTGAGTCCTTGTAAGGTTGAGAGTGGAGTATGTATACTGGTGTAACAATCTTTAACAGGGTCCTGGCAGGCATACAGGAAATTTGAAATTCCGCAGATATGCAGAAAATAAGTGGAATTGTGTTGTATCTTTCTACGAACAAAGTTATTGTATCTTTCTACGAACAAAGTTATCAGAATGTTTAAAATCGGAGTGTAAATTCCACTTAATAGTAATTTGAGTGTGAAACTGGTTTTAATTTTTCCATTGTATAGCATGCTCGGTTGATAGGGGTATGTAAATTCAGAAAAGTTACGTAAATGCCGAGTTTGAAGCAGTCAAAAAGTAGCTGAGTAAGTGGCATTTAGGTTTCAATCAATTTGAAGGGCTAATTATTACATTTAAAACACACACACACACACACACACACACACACACACACACAGAGAGAGAGAGAGAGAGAGAGAGAGAGAGAGAGAGAGAGAGAGAGAGCGAGAGCGAGAGCGGTTTACGCAGCTTCGCCCAGTAACTTATTTGTCCAAGCTTTTGAAAAGTGACAACCAACTGCCATTAAATAATTGAAAAAATGCTGTTTTGACCCTCAGCTGTTTATTTTTAAAAACATATATGTTGGCAGGTTTTTGTCACAGTTCACCAAAGCGTCTTCGTTACTGCTGTAAGTGCTGTGTATGACTATTGATTGTGAATTCTCACTATGACATCTTTGAGCCTGTATCAGCTTAAGTTCTATGAAGTTGGCCCATGATCGAAACCGGTAACCATGTAGGTTTTTTAAGTAAACAGCCGATGTTAAAAATGCATCTTTTGCTTGAACATATTTATCTCACTGTCCAGAACAAACTTAGATTATGTAATTTTTTACGAGAATAAATTCACTATTCTAATAAGAAAGTAAACTGTTTCACATATTGAACACTAATAAAATTTCATTCCTAATCTCGTTTTTGATTACGTCACCTCTTTCCTACTCTGAACCCCTCCCCCACTACTGGCGATGCTCGGAGTGTCTTTTCGCCGCTGTACCTTACTTTTTCATGTCTGTACCATGGTTGGCTGAAATTGCACCAAGCGTTCCAGAGTTGAAGCCCACTTAACCTTTAGTTAAATTGTGCACTAGAGGGGACGGAAAAAATCGCGTGTAGATAGACGCTCCATTGAGTCGCGTCGGCGAGTCCGCATCGCTGAAATGTTTGTTTACTGCTTCGGGTCGGTCAGACAGAGCGCTGCTTCGACTCGACCTCCACCAAGTCTGCAGCAGCTGTCTGCACCCAGTTGTCTCAGAATGCAGATTCGCCTCTGAGGCAGGCGGGTGTCTGCAACTGCTGGCGCATTTAACTGTTGTGTTCACATACTGACTATTGGTGGCTGGCGGCAGGCCTGTCTTATAGCGATACAAATGCAAGCTGCTAATGAGATTTCGGCAGGTCCCACAGTGTGGTAGCTGTGTGTGACGTCGCTTCTCGCTGTACACCCAGGCGATCTCCCGCGGCCTTCCTTGTCTGACCAGACCATTAGGCCGGTATTACACTATGATAATTCTTTGACGAAAAAATATAATCAAATATTCGTCAAATTTCTTTCACAAAAACCTTTGTCGTGGCGCTAAAAAGGTGTATTACACTGTCATATTCGTCGTCAAAATTCAAGATGGCGGACAACACATTATACGCTGCAGTCGCTTGTACCACAATTGCATTGCATGTGCATTTGGAAGAGAAGTGGCGGTAAAAAGGAAGTATACTTGGGCGAATCCGTGGGTTGTATATCGAGGCAGTAAAAGCAGCTAGTGGAGGTCGTCAAGTCGTATACAAATGACTTACGAATAGAAGAGGATGCATTTCAGTATTTGACTAGTAAAGTGGCTCCTCATATTACAAAGCAGAATACTCCCTTGAGTAATGCTGTCTGTGCAGAAGACAGGTTCACCATGACACTGCGATTTCTTCCTACAGGGGAGAGCTAGTCTCTCTTACTATACAGCACTTAAATGTCACCGTGCACATTAATCAAAATAATTCCAGAAACGTATGAAGTGACTTATATAGCGCTATACGAGGAATATCCGAAGATAAATAAATGTTTAGTGCACTATATGGACCTTAAGAACTATTTTTATTATCGAATAATTTAGTTAAATACAAAGTTAATAAAAAGTACGAAACAGACGAAGCACTTTTTAACTTGAAGCATTCCGGAGTTCAAAAATGACGACGTAGAACGGAGAATTAAGAAAAAAAAATATTTTGGTGTTGTCGCCCTCGATTCCGGCTTGCTGAAAAGCTGCCTAGACGTTTCCCAGATATAGAGGTGGATGGCTGTAGCTGTAATTGTGTATTTGAAGTCGCCCACAGCATATTCCACCTTCCCATCAGCATACAATTAATAGCGTGCATTGTGCCCCTTGCTCACTCCCCCGCCCCTTTCGAAGCGAGGTTGTTATAAAAAGAGTCGAAGGAACACACCAACAAAACTTTGCAGCCATGTTTACAAACAAACTACAGACGTCAAATATCTGTAGCGATGCCAACGCTCCAAGTGGTTGCATTTCACATTGCAGTGAACAGAAGACGAACGACTTGTATCACCAAATCTACGGTGAGGCCCTAGATTTGATCATATTTCTTTGAGGAAAGGCGAGATCTGACGAAGTTCTCTATTACATTATCAAGTTCCTTTGACAGAAATATTTCACATATCATCTTTGACAAAGAAATATGATAGTGTAATACTGGCCTTAGTAGAGTCCGCAGTGTTGTTCTCGATGTATTTCTCGCATGATCACTTAGCTCTGGTATGTTTCAAAACTACTAATGTTCTAACCAGTCAAGCCGAAAGCGCTGTATAAGTTACAGGGCCAAAAATGGAGTGAAACTGCTGATATCAGTAGAACCTAGTTTTACTCTCCCCAGGCAGTTGCACATCTTCACCGATTACAATAATTACAATATCAAAAGAAGTCCCGTTTCCACCACAATAATTTTTCACATCAGATGTTGTTGTTGTCCCCTTCATTCCGTAAACTGGTTTGATGCAGCTCTACATGCAGCTGTTTTCTGTGCAAGCCTCTTTAATCTCTGAATAACTACTGCAGCGTACACCTTCTGAATCTATTTACCGTTTTCATCTCTTGGTCTCGCTCTACGATTTTTACCCCCATGCTTCCCACCAATACTAAGTTGGTGATCCCTTGATGTCTCAGAAAGTGTCCCCCATTCTACTCAGGTTGTTCTTTTCTCCCCAATTCTATTCAGTGCCTCCTCATAAGTTACGTGATCTACCCGTCTAATCTTCAACATTCTTCTGCAGCACCACATTTCAAAAGCTTCTATTCTGTTCTTACCTAAACAGCTTATCATTCATGTTTCACTTCCATACATGGCTACACTCCATATAAATATAGGAAAGACTTCGTAATACTTAAATCTATATTCGGTGATTACAAATTTTTCTTCAGAAACTTTTTTTTTTTTTTTTTTTTTTTTTTTTTTTGCCATTGCCAGTCTACACTTTATATCCTCTCTACTTCGGCTATCATCCATTTTTTTTTTACTTCCCAAACAGCAAAACTCATCTACTACTTTCAGTGTCTCCTTTCCTAATCTAATAATCGCAGCATTACCTGATTTAATTCGACTACATTTCATAATCACTGTTTTTCTTTCGTTGGTGCTCACCTTATATCCTTCTTTCAAGATACCATCCTTTCCGTTCAGTTTCTCTCCCAAGTCCGTTGGTGTCTCTGACAGAACTACAATGTCATCGGGAAACCTCAAAGTTTTATTTCTTCTCCCCGAACTTTAATTCCTTCTCCAAACTTTTCTTTGGGTTCCTTTAGTGCTTGCTCATTTTACAGATTGGATAACATCGGGGATAGGCAACAACTCTGCTTCACTTCTTTTCAATCATTGCGTCCTTTTCATGTCCCTCGACACTAGTTGTAAATAGCCTTTCGCTCCCTGTATGTTACCCCTGCTACCTTCAGAATTTCCAAGAGAGTATTCTAGTTAACATTGTCAGCCATTTAAGTGATGGGTACGTGGAGCTCCTTCAGAAATCATTGTAATCCAGTCTTGATCCGCGATCTCTGTTGCAGAAGGCTGGCAGTTTACATTTTGGCCGCCCAGTGAACTGACAATATTCTTGCATTTTTCGTCAATGACACTTTAACATAAGTAAGAAACTGATTCGCCCCATATCTCCAGTAGTGCTACTATCTCTAACAGCATTCTGAGTGTTACCTCCCAATAACGTATTTACAACTAAAGGACAGCATTCATTTCCTGTGCCTTACTTGCGGAAGAGTTGGGTTGGGGTTGTTTGGGGAAAGAGACCAGACAGCGAGGTCATCGGTCTCATCGGATTAGGGAAGGATGGGGAAGGAAGTCGGCCGTGCCCTTTCAGAGGAACCATCCCGGCATTTGCCTGGAGTGATTTAGGGAACTTAGCGGAAGACCTAAGACCTTATGTTTGTATGCCACGTGTAACCCTCAGCGAGGACATGTATTTTATCCGCTCCTTTGCACACAGGTAACAACGTGCCCTGAACAATAATATTTCGCAGGAAGTGAAGGGACACTTAAGAACTCGAATTTTATAGGCAATGTTGTTGCAAGGAGCGACGGTACATTGACACCTGCTCTTATGTGCTTCACAGGCAATTCAGTATTGTGTAGTATGGTTACATAGAGCACAGCACTTCCTACCCACCAAATCAGTACTACACTACAGGCCATTAAAATTGCTACACCACGAGGATGACTTGCTACAGAACCGAAATTTAACTGACAGGAAGAAGATGCTGTGATATGCAAATGATTAGCTTTTCAGAGCATTCTCACAAAGTTGACGCTGGTGGCGACACCTACAACTTGCTGACATGAGGAAAGTTTCCAACCGATTTCTCATACAAACAGCAACTGACCGGCGTTACCTGGTGAAACGTTGTTCTATTGCATCGTGTAAGGAGGAGAAATGCGTACCATCACGTTTCCGACTTTGATAAAGGTCGTATTGTAGCCTATCGCGAATGCGGTTTGTCGTATCGCGACATTGCTGCTCGCGTTGGTCGAGATCCAATGACCCTTAGCAGAATATGGAATCGGTGGGTTCAGGAGGGTAATACGGAACGCCGTGCTGGATGCCAACGGCCTCGTATCACTAGCAGTCGAGATGACAGGCATCGTATCCGCATCGCTGTAACGGATCGTGCAGCCACGTCTCGATCCCTCAGTCAACAGATGGGGACGTTTGCAAGACAACAACCATCTGCACGAACAGTTCGACGAAGTTTGCAGCAGCATGGACTATCAGCTCGGAGACCATGGCTGAAGTTACCCTTGACGCTGCATCACAGACAGGAGTTCCTGCGATGGTGTACTCAACGACGAACCTGGGTGCACGAATGGCTAAACGTCAATTTCTCAGATGAATCCAGGTTCTGTTCACAGCATCACGATGGTCGCATCCGTGTTTGGCGTCATCGCGGTGAATGCACATTGGAAGCGTGTATTCGTCATCGCCATACTTGCGTATCACCCGGCGTGATGGTATGGGGTGCCATTGGTTACACGTCTCGGTCTCCTCTTGTTCGCATTGACGGCACATTGAACAGTGGACGTTACATTTCAGATGTGTTACGACCCGTGGCTCTACCCCTCATTCGATCCCTGCAAAACCCTACATTTCAGCAGGATAATGCACGACCGCATGTTGCAGGTCCTGTACGGGCCTATCTGGATATAGAAAATGTTCGACTGCTGCCCTGGCCAGCACATTCTCCAGATCTCTCACCAACTGAAAACGTCTGGTCAATGGTGGCCGAGCAACTGGCTCGTCACAATACGCCAGTCACTACTCTTGATGAACTGTGGCATTGTGTTGAAGCTGCATAGGCAGCTGTACCTGTACACGCCATCGAAGCTCTGTTTGACTCAATGCCCAGGCGTATCAAGGGCGTTATTATGGCCAGAGGTGGTTGTTCTGGGTACTGATTTCTCAGGATGTATGCAACCAAATTGCGTGAAAATGTCATCACATGTCAGTTTTAGTATAATATATTTGTCCAGTGAATACCAGTTTATCATCTGGTGTAGCAATTTTAATGGCCAGTAGTGTATTTGGAGAACGTAGCTAGCGACCATGGTCGGATTGCCACTGTGTCTCGCCAGTGACGTCCCAGCTAGTGACCCCGAGGCCTACGTAGCAGCCCTGGTTGACAAGAGTTTCGGCGGGAAGCCGGAATACCCCCCCCCCCCCCCTTTTAAAAAAAATAGTTTAACAGTAGTGGAAGCAAGAGAGCACCCTTATCATGCGTTGAATGCTAGAAGGAAATCAGCAATTCATGAATTCTCTGCGGCCGTTGCATTATACGCCATGGCAGTGAACAACCAAAGAAGAACAATGTCATTATGGTTGAAAAAATGGATGACCAGGCCGGAGGAGAGGGGAAGCTTGATATTTCTTCGAAAAAAAGTTATTTTACAGGGCGAAAGCTCGTTTCGACGTTGAGGATGAGCAAGTATAATTATCAAACCGTACTAGATCTTATGAATCGAAGCAAAATGATGTGACGAGAAAAGCGATTACTTTTTCAGGTAAATTATTGGCTACTCTAAGATTCTACGCCACTATTGAATCCAAGTATGTCAAGGAACTACTCTTTGGCACATAAACATCCTCACTGCGAGCAACACATCTCTTCGACTTCTCGATGACAATTCTTTTTGGGCAGTACTGGGAAGGTAGGGTGTTCATTTTCTTTTCAGTTTCCACCCCTGTTGCCTGCGGATTACACTCTTTTAATGTAAAGCACATTTATTTTAATGCTCTTTATCACTTTTGCTCCTATTGTGATAAAGTTTTCTTTTGATGTCGAAAAGACACGGCTTCGGTTTATATTGTTAATTAAAACACTCGCGTGTTCTTTCCGAGTTGCCACATTGTACTTTCGTGCAGGTCGAAATGCAGCAATAGTGTGTGGGTAATAAAATTAGGCAGTCAATAATGCCATTGACCCGGAAACAGTGCATTTGTCTATAACTTAACTTTTTAAAAATATTTTTAGATGTCACCCACTTCATCCTTTACTCCTCCCCTAAAGTGCGCTTTGTGTGCGCTACCCCAATCGCATAATTTTTTCAGATAATAAGTCACATATTTACCAACTTTCATTGAACTGATTCTAGAGTTATGCTTTTGATTCCAATGTCTCAACACCACAAATAGGAATTCTAGAGATATTGACGGAGCACGACGTGCGAGAGTGGGAACGACCCAATCGTACAATATAAGCATAATGTGCTGTACCGATAGATTCTGTTTTACGTAAACCTATTTTCCGCTAGCATTGGCCCACTTTTCCTGTATTTTGCCCATTTTGCGTGACTTGGGAACGCTAGCAGCAAAATTATATCATTTCGTCCATTTTAATGTGTGTTTTGACCTTCCCAGTTTCTATGTTACTGTCGTTTGTCTAGGACCTCCGTCTTATTTTTATAACTCATCTTTCTTCCGTCGTATGAGCTACTTTTCATCATGTAAATTGTGTATTCTATATAAAATATGTTTTGTAGTTTTAACTCTACTAACAATCCCAAGGATAATCTATAAAGTTATCTTTATCCCTTTCAGTTCTCTCTTACATGCTATACAATTTTTGTTTACAAGTCATCTCAATCGCATAAAAACCAGACAATAGAGGCAATGAACAACAAAGACTACTTACTTATTTTTTGATTATTTCCCAAGTTTCTGCAGGCCGGAGTAGCCGTGCGGTTCTAGGCGCTACAGTCTGGAACCGAGAGCACCTACGGTCGCAGGTTGGAATCCTGCCTCGGGCATGGATGTGTGTGATGTCCTTAGGTTAGTTAGGTTTAATTAGTTCTACGTTCTAGGCGACTGATGACCTCATAAGTTAAGTCGCATAGTGCTCAGAGCCATTTGAACCCAAGTTTCTTGGTCGTGAATGTCCTTATCATCCTTCTGTTTGTCAGAATCCACAAATCTGATGATCTCATACACTTTCTCTCAAAAAACTATTGGACCTCAATATTTCGGATACGCCCTGTCAATATCGAACGCATCTAGTTTTTCATGTGAAGTAATTCATCGTAAAAAAATTTACAAAAGTCAACCAAAAGCTCCCAGGGCAACTTTTCATTCCTACCTGCCACCCTAAGCTTAACACAATACCTGTCCAAACTGCTACTGTTGGTATATGTTTCTTTATCTATCGAGTTTTTCTGTTATTGGAATGACAAAGATCGCAATTTACTGTCCCGTTAGTATTCAACTCTTTCGATTTGTCAGTTTCAAACCGTAATACATCCCCAGCGCATAATTTTATCAAGTCGGAAAAAGGGTATTTACTATAATTTGTGAAAGGTCACGCAGAATTCCAAATGATCTTTCCCTCTCCCATTCCTTTCAGAAAAGAGTAGTTGATACTTATTCTCATAGCATTTCCTCAGTGTAATATATGATGTTAGACTGTGGTAATATGTTATCCCGGATTACTCCATCCTATTCACGTTATTCTTTTATTGCGTTGTTTAACCTCTTTTACACAATTCGCTAGTTGTTTAGTTTGCATGTGTGGTTCGTGTTTTTTTTTTGTAGATAGCCATTACTAATTGATTGGTCATAGTTGTTTAGTCTGCACATTTATCATCTTTCCTATAGACAGCCATTACATATTGGTTGCTCCTTTCGTTCTTAAGTTTTATATGACTTTATTGCTGATAAAATGGATCTTTCTTGTGTTACTGTCGTTATTTCACTTACGGAAAGCAATGATTTTTTTGATTGCACTCAGTTGTAGCTTATTCAAAAATCTTTCCCTTTTGTTTCATAAAAACTTCAACTTTATCTGTACTCAAAAATAGTTCAAATGGATCAAACATTGTGGGTTCTCTGTACTATGTGGAACTTACGTTTTCAGATTTCCCGTCGTTCTCCATTATATCCAACTTCATTAAGTAGTTAATTCAAAACAATTTTTGTTCCCTTCCATTTTATGTCAGGGTAAATCGAAATTATGTAATTATCGGTATATTTGCTGTTGTATATATAAAAGCGTATGTATGTACACAGTTTGTCGGTATACGGCAAAGAGACACGCGAGAATAATGCATTCCGTGCGCACACTAATGTACAAAGATATAACATTTTAGCAGTTGTTAGTCAGTAACAATTGCAGCTTTAATTCATTTGCACTCTATGAGCTGCGCTCTTGTTGTTCAGTACATGGCAGCACCATCTCTGTGATGTTGGCATTCCACCAAAGGCCAACACAGCTGGCTATTCATACTCTCTGCCTTAAGGGTTGGCGAGCTTCCTTACATGCCTAAAAGTACACTTAGAATCCATACATGGCCAGTTACTAAAATGTAAGAAATACGTTGTAGAGTATGGTAAAGCACAAAAATCCGAAATTTTGTTATGGCAGCCAAAGATATAAAAGCAAGAACATACGGTGCTGCCATCTTGCGAACTAATATGCCTAAATTTGAAATGACGCATTTCGTTCTTCGTAATTGAAGCTAACGCTGTTCAAACGTGTTGCTAAATTCAGCGGTGTCCTTCTTAACCAAGATACGCTTCCGGAAATTACGTGAACCGCTCTCGGTGATTCAGCGCAGACGCTGACTAAGGTAGCTACTGCTGCAGCGTGCGTTCGTCTAGCACTTTTGGACGGTATTGCACCTTCTACATAACGAAGAAGCTAACGAAGAGTTGGAGAATTGGGAACAGTTCATTCATGTTATTTGGAATTCTCCTGAGATTTTGGGTAAGAAATTTTATGGATGATCGATACTGTACTTGCGAAAGTTATTGCTTAAATGCTATCTTTCCAATGCCACTTGTACAATGAAGTCTAGTAACGGAGTAACCAACCCTAAAAAACACAGTAGTTACCTTACGTTGTACTCGCTTCTCCTTGCATTTTACGTATCTAATATGCGATAGACGTACATAATAAACGCCAAAATTATTGTGTAACATTACGCAATACAGCTTTTCTGAATTTATCTTGCACTTTTTTTTTATAATGAAAAGTGAGCTACATATGGAACGAACGAAGGCATCAGACTACTCTACATATCAGCCTGCTGCCATTACCTTTATTTAATTTCACTTCCGTTGGCGTCACCAACTCAGAACCTAATTGTCACCTTTCAAAAACCATTGTGTTGTTGCATTCACCACATTGGGTTCATTTGACGCAGTTATCCATACTCGTCATTTCCAGCTATTCTCATTATTTCACTGAAACTGCTGCATCCTGCATCATAGATGATATTTATCCGTATCAGGATCCAGTCTGTGATTATTTCCTTGCACCAAGTATTTAGATGCAGTTTTCTAAGTCGCAATATATGCATAACCAGTCTATGTGTTGGATTTTCTTAATTACTTTTTTTTTCTCGTTGCAGTACGCCATCATTCCTTACAAGAAAGAGATCTCTCTGATGTTCAGCAGCTCCTGCGACAACACATTGCAATATCACACTACAAATGCCTCTTAATCGTTTCTGTTCTGTCCACGCCATTGTCCAAATTTAGAACCACCATTGAGACTGTGCTACCAACATAAAGCTCTTTGTGGTCTCAGGTTTTATATTTTCGGATGGTAGCAGCTGTTACTTTCTATAGAAAGCCCTTTTCTCTTATGCAATACTCGCTACTACACTTGTCTTGCATCATTATTTGTATCTATTCTACCAAGGAGACTGCAAAATGCATCCATCTCTTCAAGAGCCCCATGTTCAGGTTCAACATTTGTCCCGTAATGTATCCACTTGATTATCCCAGTTTTCATTTTGTTTTGTGCGTATTTTAGCAATCAGCCAGTACAAGTTCTGCTTCATTTAATACCCGAATAAATTCTTAGTTGCTTTCGGCGACCACTAATGTGTCATCAGAGCATCGTATTATGCTGATTTTCTGTCCGTGACAAACAACTACCACATCGTGATATTACCATGTTTCCGTACTTCCGTCTTCAATGTACAAATAAAAACCAGTGTTGACAATGAACAACATTGCCCTACACGTTACCTAACTATGTCCTCTCTGTAGAATTTTGATTAGTCTACTTCGCGCCACTGTAGTTGATACCAACAAAGAGTGAAAAATATTTTTTTCCATTCTACAGTATCAAAAACTTTCTCCAAACCACCGAATATAATATATGTATGTTACTTTATTTTCGTAAATCTGTCTTCTATTATCAGTCAAAAATGGTTCAAATGGCTCCTAGCACTATGGGACTTAACTTCTGAGGTCATCAGTCCCCTAGAACTTAGACCTAAGGACATCACACACATCCATGCCCGAGGCAGGATTCGAACCTGCGACCGTAGCAGTCGCGCGGTTCCGGTATTATCAGTCGTCATGTTAGAATTGCTTATTGAGAGCAACTGCTTTTGTTAAAACCAAAAGACCTTCTATTCATGTCCTTCCAGTGGTACCTACCACTCTTCGATAAACCAGTCTAGTATTTTTGGTTCATGTGATTGTGGGTAATTTTCAAATCAATTCGTTTTTTTACCGTTTCTGGTGGCGTAATGATTCACGAACTTGCTCTTTGGCCAAGCCCATAAGTTCTGCAGGTGTTTCATCAATATCTGGCCACTTGTTCCGAGTTCGTGCTTAGCTTTTCGAAATTCAAGAGGTAAGGATGGGATCTGCCATACCATATTCTTCCATCGTGCTCTCATTTTGAATTAATTTCTTTAGAACAACTTAAAGCTTTTCGAAGTTTTCTTAATCTTTTCTCATGCCATTAACCAATTATTTTTTCATCATTAATCGCTGTTCTCCTTACTCCCTTCCCCCTACTCCCCAGTGATAGTTTATTGGTCTGCATAAATCTTAAGAACACTGATTTCACACGTCACTATCCGCCGACTTAAAAGTCGAAGAAAACCGTAAAACTTTGCGTTGTCTGCTATTGGTTGTAACTGGGTAATCAGAAACACTTTGTGTGTTCTGTTGCTATCTATATTACTATTCTGTTTCACTCTGTAATAATTATGTTTTACGTATATCTCACAGCCAACTGCCTTGCCGCATTAGTAACAGCGATTCCCGCCAGATGACCGAAACCGAAGTTAACGGGCTTGGCTAGCACTTGGACGTGTGACCCTTCGGGTCTGCTGAGCGCTGTGGGCACGCGGGGTACACTCGGTCCTTGTGAGGCGAATTGAGGAGCTGAGAAGTAGCGGCTCCCGTCACGAAAACTGACAACCGGGGGTGAGCGGTGTGCTGACCACGTGCCCCGTCATATCCTCATCCAGTGACGCCAATCATCTGAGGATGACACGGTGGTTGGTCGATACCGTTGAGCCTTCCGAGGTCTCTCCAGGCGGAGTATATCTTACATGAAAAGATAGTGTCAGATATCAAGTGCGCCTTAATAAAAAAATAAATAATACCTGGGATGCCGCTGTGTCTTTATTTCATATTTATGTTTTCTGTGGTCGAGGGGCATGAAAGGGAAGCAGTGGTTGGGAATGGAGTGAGACAGGGTTGTAGCCTCTCCCCAATGTTATTCAATCTGTATAATGAGCAAGCAGTAAAGGAAGCAAAAGAAAAATTCGGAATAGGAATTAAAATCCATGACGAAGAAATAAAAAACTTTGAGGTTCGCCGATGACATTGTAATTCTATCAGAGACAGCAAAGGATCTGGAAGAGCAGCTGAACGGAATGGACAGTGTATTGAAAGGAGGATATAAGATGGACATCGATATAAACAAAACGAGGATAATGGAATGCAGTAGAATTAAATCGGGTGATGCTGCGGAATTAGATTAGGAAATGAGAAGCTTAAAGTAGTAAATGGGTTTTGCTATTTGGGGAGCAAAATAACTGATGATGGTCGAAGCAGAGAGGATATAAAATGTAGACTGGCAATGGCAAGGAAAGCGTTTTTGAATAAGAGAAATTTGTTAACATCGAGTATAGATTTAAGTGTAAGGAAGTCGTTTCTGAAAGTTTTGTATGGAGTGTAGCCATGTATGGAAGTGAAACGTGGACGATAAATAGCTTAGACAAGAAGAGAATAGAAGAATGCTGAAGATTAGATGGGTAGATCACATAACTAATGAGGAGGTATTGAATAGAATTGGAGAGAAGAGAAATTTGTAGCACAACTTGACTAGAAGAAGGGATTCGTTGGTAGAGCATGTTTTGAGACATCAAGGGATCACCAATTTAGTATTGTCGGGTAGCGTGGAGGGTGAAAATCGTAGAAGGAGACCAAGAGATGAGTACACTAAACAGGTTCAGAAGGATGTAGGGTGCAGTAGGTAGTGTGAGATGAAGAAGCTTGCACAGGATAGAGTAGCATGGAGAGCTGCAACAAACCAGTCTCTGGACTGAAGACCACAACAACAACAAGACGTAGAGTATTACAGGTAGAAAGTGCGTAACGTCTTGAGCCATTGTAACCCAAAGGGCGCAAATTACCCGGACAGAATATATTCAATGTTTGAGAATGATATCACTTAGCGACTTCTATAAACATTACACATAATTTCAAACATTTACGCAACGTTTTCTCCTTTTCTCCTACAGAAAGGTGAAAGGAAAGAAGTTTGTCGTTTACTATGTTTTCGCTGATATGAGGTAAAACTTGAGCCTCAGGCATGACGTTTTAATTTATTAATTCTTTACTACTAAATCCACATTTTGTAGACAGTATCCACATATGCTACTGAATGTACTTGCAAAATCATTCTACGGCACATAATTCAGGAAATATGACGTCATAAACATTGATATGCGTGAAAAACCAGCTTGTGCTTACAGCTTGTTCAAATTTCCCAGACTGTACTCAGCCATTGTCGATGAAGAGAGCACTTGGCTACTTCCAAGAAACTTCAAAGCTAATTACAAACCTTTTCTAAACTATTTCTCTCTTATATATTTAACGTCATATATTTAACAAATTAGCTCACTTCTAAAGTAATCTGAAGTTTGAAGCTGTTTCATACGTGGCAGATTCTTTGAAGTTCAAGGGGTTACTGATAAATAAATACGACTTATAATGCTGTAGCAATCGTAATTTTGTTTGAGGTAAAATCAAGTAATCTTAATTGTCTTGTGACTCAAAAACACAATTTCTGTTTTGCGACTATACTGTGACACTTACTTGTGTACCAAAAGGAAGAGGAAGTAAAGAGGGTTGAAACCTGCGCGGTGCGATCGTGATTTGTTTCCTGGCGACTAAATCCCTTGAGGAGAATGAAGTATATGTTTCTTCAAGAAACCGCTTCAGATTCTCTGACCCGTTGTTGCCCAGCTGTTCTTGTACCCCATATCTGGCGACTTAGATTTCGATGGGACTTCAAAATCTGATGCACCTCAGTCATCGCGTCTTCCGCCTTCCAGAAGTGGGAGAAAAAAGTGAACAAAGAAAAGTGCGGCAAGGCCAGTACTCAGAAAGTTTTCAGCAGGAATAGCTGTGCACAAACAGATTTTCAAGAAAAAATACCTGTTTAAGGTTCACTGAATTTCCCGTCGGTGCTTGGCAGAACACGATAACAATATGAAAGAGAAAACACTTCCTGATGTTTAGCAAGATTTGGCAGAAACGTTACGTATATAATACTTACATCTGTGTAAATTTAGAGGCAGTATTGTATTGGAAATTGCGTGTCTCTTAAGAAGAGAAAAAAATGAAAAAAATTGTTAGATTAGTATTTACAGCTATCGATATAAGGCAAGAGAGCCCGAGTGTTAAGAGATATAAATGGAGAATGTTTGCTTAACTATCTGTTGAGAAAGGTAAAATTTAGGCCTGGCTAAAGTCCAAAAGCTTTTTTAAGGTGCAAGACCCCAGAGGGGATCCATAGATATCGATGATGGAAAAAGCGGGGTTTGTGCAATGTGACGCAACGCGAAAGTCCGTAGCGCGAGTCGGTTTGGTGGGGGGCTGGTGTAGATGGACGGGGGGGGGGGGGGGGGGGGGCTGATCACGGCGGCAATACAAACAGCGTAAGAACGGCATTGGAATTCTCGTCGTCGCATCTGCGGTGGCGCTTTTGTCAGCTATTATTCCAGCGAAGGCGAAGCTCTGCCTACTACGACCGCTGCGGTGTTTGCCCACCGACTAGGCGCGTGTTTATACCGCCGGAAATAAATGATGACGACATCGGGACGCTCTTTGCGATCCGTTCTTTTCACATCACGTGAGTCTCGTATTCGCGGATCTTCGTCCTTTGCTTTCTCAAACTCGGCGTTTCTCTTTCACTAACGTATCCGACATTTAACGCATAATTTTCTTTTTTCGTCATCTGTCAGGAGTAGTGGTAGGAATTAAAAAAAAATCCATTTAGACGTTTGCTGGAAAACAATTGTCTCAATCGGCTGTAGTTTTACGTATCAACTGAATTATGCATTCATTCTTCTGAGTGAAACCATTCTTTGGGAGCAACCGAGTGAAAAGAGTCGATTCAGCCGGTTGTAGATAACATGCTGCGCCACTTCACCAATAAATCCTCAAACTAGTAACTAATATCGCCTGGTACCCCATAGGATCTCACTTTTGACAGTAAGCGTACGTCATACAATCGTACTTATGAGAAAAGGCATTTTGTTATTTGCAAGTTACTGATTTATTAAGAATTTTGTTGTGCACTCATGAGACTTCATTGCAGTTAATAGTTACTGCGTATACAAGAGCATAATTTAGGACAAAATTGTCTGCAAGAATAACTAGTATGTTATAAACGACATAACTTGATGCTTTTAAGTATTATAGTATGGTCAGTAACTTTTTTTACAAGTGAAGTACATCTACATCTATACTCCGAAAGCCACCTGACGGTTTGTGACGGAGGGTACCTTGAGTACCTCTATCGGTTCTCCCTTCTATTCCAGACTCGTATTGTTCATGGAGAGAAGGATTGTCGGTATGGCTCTGTGTGGGCTCTAATCTCTCTGATTTTATTCTCTTCGCGAGATATACGTAGAAGGGAGCAATATACTGACTGCTTGACTCCTCGGTGAAGGTATGTTCTCGAAACTTCGACAAAAGCCCGTACCGAGCTACTGAGCATCTCTCCTGCAGAGTCTTCCACTGGAGTTTATCTATCATCTCCGTAATGCTTTCGCGATTACTAAATGATCCTGTAACGAAGCGCGCTGTTCTCCGTTGGATCTTCTCTCTCTCTTCTATCAACCCTATCTGATACGGATCCCACACTACTAAGCAGTATTCAAGCAGTAGGCGAACAAGCGTACTGTAACCTACTTCCTTTGTTTTCGCACTGCATTTCCTTAGGATTCTTCCAATGAATTTCAGTATGGCATCTGCTTTACCGACGATCACCTTTATATGACCATTCCATTTTAAATCACTCCTAATGCGCAGTCCCAGATAATTTATGGAATTAACTGCTTCGAGTAACGCCGAACAGTTTTGTTCAGTGGACCTATCCGAGAAGTAGGTTTAGCGACCCTAACGGGAAAGTCAGTTTACTTAAGCACAATTTAAAATGTACTCGTGTAGGGAAACTAATTATTTGTGGCTTTTTAAGAAAGCACCCACAGTCACCTATAACCAAACTAACTAGCGAGGAGCATCGGTTGCTGTTAGCATTGTGGAAACGAATATCGTGCCTCTGTGACTAAGACAATTTGTGTGACAAGCGACTTACTAGTATCTGCAACGATCTGTACGCAACCTTACTGTACCCTTGCAAAAACAATACTTTCTAGAAAGAAGTGGAGCTGGCTGAAACGCTGCGTATCCTTCAGTCAAGTTAAAACAAATAAATTATTTTTATTTGTTACAGTTATTTGCTTATTTTTAATGTTGAAAAATCATACACGATTGTATTTCTCTATTCAGAATTTTTAGAACGATTTATCACTTTAGTAAGCCATAGTTTCAAAATACAGACACGACTATCCCAGATATTACTCTATACGTACATCGAGTGCGTTGTGATGGAAACCAATTTTACAATTTGGAAAGGAAATTGAAGTTCAGGGAGTAGTAGTGAGTAGCTCGTTATCGTGTGTTTAGTGTTGGGTACTCATGGTCACGGGGCTCCGGATTCGATTCTCTCCCCGGTCGGGGATTTTCTCCACTCGGCACTGTGTGTGTGTGTGTGTGTGTGTGTGTGTGTGTGTGTGTGTGTGTGTGTGTAATCATTGTCGAGCCAGACGCCTAAGTGGCGCCACATAAAAAGACTTACACCGGGCGCCAGAATTCCTCAGCAACGTATTCCCAGCCAAAAATGCCATACACACATAGAAGGAGAAGAAGCAAAAACTTCGAAGGCAATCAATGACATTGTAATTTTGTCAAGAGACGGCAAAGTGTTTGAAAAAACAATTGAACGGAATGGATAGTTTCTTGAAAATAGGTTGCAAAGTGGAAATGGACAAATGTAAAACGTGGGTAATGTATTGTGTTCTACTTAAATCAGACGATGCTAATGAAATTAGATTAGGAAATTTGACACTAATAGTAGTGGGTGAGTTCCTTTATTTGGACAGCAGAATAATTGAGGATTGTTGAAGCATTGAGGATATAATAAAGCCTACCAAAACAAGGAAATCCATTTCAGAAAAAGAGAAATTTGTTAACTTCAATTATAAATTTTAGAAAATTTACTCGGAAGGTATTTGTCTGGAGTGTTGCCTTGTACGGAAGTGGAATGTGAACAATAAAGTTAATAAACATTTCAGCCGAGAAGAGAAGCTTTTGGAATACAGTGCTACATGAGAACGTTGAAGATTAGATGGCTAGAGCAAGTAATTAATGAAGAACCGAATTCGGGCGAATAAGAAATTTATTTCACAGCTTGTCTAAAAGAAGGGATCGGTTGATAGGAAACATCCGGAGTCATCATGAATGGTCGCTTTGGTAATGGAGGGAAGTGTCTGGGATAAAAATTGTTGTGTGAGACCAAGGGTTGAATATAGTAAGCATGTTCAAATGGATATAGGTTGCGGTATTTATGCAGATGAAGAGACTTGCACAGGAGTAACTAGCGCGGAGAGCCACATTAAACCCAGCATCGGACTGAAGACTACAATAACAGCACAATCACTTTTCAGTAAATTGATCCCCCAGCTACATGGAGCACATTTAAACCTCATAGCTATGTACGACGAACCCATAACCTCTGCTTCACGGGGCAATGAGGCTACGCCGAGATCGCATAGTTTTACAAGAGTAAGGTGGCGTATAGCGTACTTCGTTCCCCTCCTCTCACATTGTCACAAATAACACAAACATGGGTACATTTTAAATTGTGCTTAATTAAACTGACTTTCCCGTTAGGGTCGCTAACCCCACCTCTCGGATCGGTCCACTGAACAAAACTGTTCGGCGTTACGGGGTACGAGAAACATTAGTAAGGCCTCCACATTTTCTCTCAACCGCTCATGTCGGTAGCGTTTTCCGTGTGTATTAAAAAATAAAAATAAAAGTTATAATGTACCGCCCATATCGGCACAGTAGAGTCAAATCCGGTTCGACTATCCGCATTTGTGTGCTAAATCAACTGAAGTTAGTGGCGGGATGATTCCGTCAACAAGACACTTTCGCTTCTCTCTCTTTTCCCCGTGTATCTTCTGACTTCCAATGTCGACGGAATACTGCACTCGTATGTTACATCTTTATTTCTGGGATGTAACAATGAGAAAGAAACTTAAGTTTGTCCTTTCACTCAGGATCTAGAGGTAGACCCAACCAAACCTGTAAAATTGATTATAACGTTTACTCGCCTACCTGGAGCCAAAGTTAGTATGGATGTTTTCACATCGTTCTGTGCCGCAGACACTCGTAAAAGTTAGCAAATAAGATTCTGCTTTCATTGTGTACACACAGACTAGAGGAAACATCGCAGGTGAGGTGTTTACCAGCATCACTCTGTCCCTGAAGCAGATCTTGGAATCTAATTCCGGTTGGCTGTGAGTAGGCATTGCGTCCAGCGTTTACATCGTAGGCCGTTTAGATTTCTGCACGGTGTAGTTCGTAACTGACGCGTCGGTGGCGTCATCGCACCGGTCCAGTCGATGACGGAACAGTCGCCCGGCGCCTCACGGACGTCTCGTCGCAGACCGACAGTCCAGCAAGCCTAGTGCTCGTTGCAAGCGGGAGATCTTATTTTAGCACCGCCGACACACATGCCTCTCTCCTCCCTACCAGCCTCGTCCCAAATCGGTTTTGGCAAAGGTGCCAAGGTACTATAGGACAGCGCGCAGGCGCAGGACTTTCTGACCGTGCCGGACTCGGCGGCTGATCACTCGAGATTCGAACAGTTTCGAACGTCCGACCTGAGTGGCTGGAGAGCAGCGAGACAGGGGATCCACTGAGGTGAGCGCGCTGTAGTGCCGATGGCAGCAAGTATCGATTATGGCGCCGGCCGGCAGCAGCGCAGCACTCCCGCCGCCGACCTGCTCTCCAGTGTTTTCAATACTGCCGTCAAGTGTACACCAACGTGATTCTGGAGGGGGCCTGTCGCATCTGCCCTTGCGAAACGGTCGAATAGGGCCGAAAGTGTTGTGTGTGAGACGTTTTGTTTGACCAAGTGAGATGTGAGGAAGCCCGCTAGAGAGCTGGCGCGGCTCTTGGCCGGTGGCAGCTACTTAATAGCCCGGGATCCTTTCCTGCTCTGTCCCCGCGTGTTGCGATAGCAGGTCTGATCAAGTGCGTCGCTGTTATTATTACAAAAATTGCTATCGAAAATTTCCTTTTATTTTGATTGCATACTGTGTTATGGACTGTCAGCAGCAGGTAACAAATATAAATGCTGAGATACTTCAGCGAGTTATTTTTGTGCATGATAGAACAGGAATATACAAGGAACAATACTTGAAAACAGTTTTCATAAAAATTTTAGTATAACATACGTACTTACTCGTTGTTGCACTTTTTAAACTACTTCAACACCCGAAGTTTGAACCCCGTGTCATGCGGACAGTGCACTAGTACAGAGGAATTTTTCTCTCTCTCTGTGTGTGTGTGTGTGTGTGTGTGTGTGTGTGTGTGTGTGTTTACAAATTTCGTATGAAAATTAATTAGACAAAACATATACAAGATAAACAGCTGCAAGATGCTTTTCTCTCTCTTGCTCAGTTTGTGCAGAATTACTTCTATTGCAGTTAAAACGAAATTTCTCATGTGCCGATAGTGTTGTACCTGTTGATAATCCAAATTTTGCTGTTAAGTCTTCACACCGAATGTTACCTCTCACTGTCATAGATCATTTATTAAATTACAGCCCTTATTTAATCGTAGCGGCTACAAACCGGACGTTCGCGGTTCATCAGAAGTGTGCGGCAAAAATAGTAGCCTATCAGTTCGGTAATCAAACACTACTCTCAGACGTTAGCGATTTATTATATATGCCGTAACACATCTGCTGTTACAAACTTTTTCTTTGGTAATTGGGCGATAAAAATGCATGACTAGAACCGTTAAATTAAATCATATAATTATTTCCACGAGGGAAGGTTGATTCAGAGGAAAATTTTAGATTGCATCGTAAATGAAACAGTGTATCGGTGAAGCAACTTCATTAACTGGTACTGCTCTGTTGCCTCGATGACTGGACCTACTCTGCTTGTCATACAACACAGTGCGTTAAAAGACGTGTTCGTGATTAGAAGCTATCATGGAACACATAAATACTATGTAGAGCGTATAAATCTTCACATTATTTGTGCGTTAGGGAATCAGAACATCCTGCTTCCCGCATGTATGGATGCTGGTATTCTCCACCAATGACAGCATTGTTGTTGTTTGTGTTGTTCTCGGACTGCTCAGTTATTTATCTTCCATGAAAGCCAAATGAACTTTTCTTGTTTCTACAGTAACATTTACCAAGAATCATGTCTTTCACAGTGGTTTTTTGAAACGTTGATGTTAACGTTCTTGCTATATATAAACTAGTGTATTAAACAGTATTTAAAGAATATACATCGACTCAAGTATTTTTTTGTATTTTGTGTTAGTCAAATAATTGTTAATTTACAATAAATTTCTCACTTTATGGATGCTGTTGAGTTGTGAATTTTTACAGTATTGTGTAAGGTGTCTCAGAGCATTTTGTTGTGGTACATTATTTTAACTTTTTTCCTTTTCCTAAACAAAAACTTTTCTTGTGCTTGAGAGACAGTCATCTTAGCCACTCGCATTTTTATTCGAATTTTGAGTGAAGATTTATATTGTGTGAGGAGATTATTATTTTTAGGTTTTTGTAATGCTAATGCTATGTGTATAACAGATTAATTTTCCCAGTGCTTTATGTTAACACAACATTGAAGGGACATGAGTAATGTATATACTAGTAGTCATGCTTTCGTTTCATTTTCTGTACTAATCACATAATGAAAACTAAAGTAGTTATGTTGGTAACCCAATGCAATGAACAAACTTGTTTCAGTTTACCTCACACTATTTTATTATCTCCATTCTAGGAAAATAGTGGAACAGGTTTGCAGCAAAACCCTGTGCTCATAATCTTACACAAAAATTTATGCTGCACAATTCCAGACAAGATGTCTAGAAAGTCTGTGTACTTTTTCATAATAATTGGGCTTGGATAACTAAATTTAGGTTCTTGATTGATTGGTTTTAACTTTCCCTGTACATAGAGATCTGACAGCATTCTCAAAAAGTAATAAAGTCATGGACGTTCTTAGCAGAAAGCAGTTTATGAGAATGGCAGGTGATTAGTAGAAGAAGAGAAGCGATAGCTATTTATTTGTTCAGTTTAGCTGTGTGTGTGTGTGTGTGTGTGTGTGTGTGTGTGTGTGTGTGTGTGTGTAGGTAGGGGTGGGATTAAAATTTGTAATACACTCTATTAAATGTAAAGTAATATAGAAATAATTTGTGTAATTAATAATGAGTAGATTAGCATACTTAACAGAGCTGACCTGCAAAACCTACTTCTGCTTGTTAATTTATAATTGGATTTGTTCCACATTCATAGAAGCTCTTCTTCATGTGGAATTTATTGAATATGATGTGAGAATGCATACTCTGGTACCTATTGACATTTATTGTACTTTGCTGAATACTTGGAACACAGTGCGTTGCACATTGGGCTTATTTTTCGTTCACAAATGCTACTTAACATTCTCTGCGCGATTCTTCCCTGTGAAATGTGTGGCAGATAATGGATATAAGAAGTGTGACATCAGATCACACTGTTAATGCATGATTTGAATAGTTGTAAAGCACAGGTATTATCTAATTATTGATATGTCAATAAATAATTCACTGTTCCATTAGATTCTTAGTCATTACACTAGCTTCGAGGCAGGCTTCTCAGTAGTTTCACATATTGAAACAACTGAAGATTGATAGGGTTTTCAACTAAGCAGTATACAGTTTTAATGGATTACTTCATAGTTGTGAATGTTTGTTTGCAAGTGAATATTTCTAAGGTTTAGCTGTTGTTTACTGTTTGTTTCCCTTTTAGAAAATACAATTAAAAGTAAAATGTTTGCCTAATGTATAACATCATGATTTAAGCGTATCACTTGTTGTGCAGGCTCATTGAACAGTTGAGGAGCAAATTAAACAAAACTACTTCTGAACTTGCACACATTGATCATATCCAGTCGGAAATCTGCAGAATTAAGGAAGAATTAGAAAATTTGCAGACAAGAATTGACGTATTTTATGTTTTTGGAGACAACGAGGAAGAAACTGAAACTGCAGTTGAGGTACGTATTTTTATTTTGAGAATAAATTATGTTGCAGTTTTTGGAAAATAGGAGATTTCAATGGAGATTCTTGAATGATTTATTCAGTGTATTCCCCTCTACGTTAAACTACACGTATTGCAAAGAACACATTCTTTCTTTCGTGTAGTTCATGAATCTGCTTTCATTTTTAGTATATCAGTAAGACTCGCTTTGGTTGAATTTGCCATTAGTCCGAGTGAGCTGTGCAATTTTGCAATTTAACATATGACTACTGAAGCAGTTGCTACGTTTCATTTTCAAATCACAAGGGAATAATATGATACAGATACGTATTAATATATGGGACATTGAAGTCAAGTAGCTGAGGTGAATGACATTCATACAAAATGCCTGTCTTAATCAGTGTAATTAGAGACAGCACCAAAAAGAAGAATCTAACATTTGTAAAAAGCTAAAAATTTAGTAACAAAAAATAAATAATACCACCTCAGCCAAAACCTTTGGTGCAAATTTCAAACTATTTCATATTTGGGGGGCGGGGGGGGGGGGGGGGTGTAGGTGTATCATAAACACAGGATGTAAATTTTACAAGTAAAGTCATGTCACGTCCACAACAAGAAGAGGTCGGGTTAAGATAATCATGGCCTGAGACATAGACAGAAGAGTTGGTGGAAGAGCAGGTACATCTTCCTCACTGGTTAGCTAATAGGTCCACATTCACAAAAAATTGTGTTTGACAGAGCCATAACATATCTCTTTCCTTTTACATTTTCCATAAAATGCAACCTTTTATTACTGAGTATGTTATAGTGTAAATATTTCAAGGCCTGGTAGGCTCTATATTTAAATGGCTGTTCTTGTTAAACCAAATGTTTCATTTATTAGCTATAAATCACTGCTGTGGCATTTTGCTCCCAATAACCATTCATGTAAGTATTATGGACATTCCAATAAAATTTTGTAGTTTTGCCATACAGACGGTATGGTGCAGACAGTATGTCAGTAGGCATTGTATAAGCCACGCATCTTACGTGAAAATGGTACAGTTTTATAATTATTTATCACTGCAGAATATTATTATTATATCCATAATGTTTGGAAAACTTTTCAGGTGCTTAGGCAAGTACCAATGCAGAAAACCAGCCACATTTTATATTGAATGGATCTTCATTTTTCCTTAAGGGGTTTGGGCCTAACCCACCTTCTGATGGCAGCATGCATTTCATTGGCAAATTTTCCATTTGTCTCTTGAATATAGCGTGTTCTGTAATGTATATAAAAAAATGCAGGGTACAAATTGCTTGCTGTATGCTGCCGAATTGAGCTGTGAGTCAGTCAAGTTGTAAAGAGTTTCATTCTTATAAACTGCAGAATTCTAATGTGAAGATGGCAAAGGGATTTAAAGAAACTGAATTAAGAGTTATGGAGGGTATACTACCTTCATAAACTATGTGGCACCTAGTCATTCCCTCTTCATAAACCGACGGCATTTATGAAGTGTTTATTACACATTTGTCACCGTAGCAGTACATATATTTAGGTGAGTAGTTTCAAACCGACTGGTTCATTCTCAGTGAAAGTGCTTGATTGTAAAGTACAACCTATAATTGGAAATATATGCATCACACAGTGACAATAGATAAATCTCACAATATGACTATGCTCACCATACCACTCAGAATTCTGATAATGTTGAAATTGCACTTTGGCATTTAGACATAAGATTTGACAAGAACACTTTGAGCACTGGATAACAATGCCTTCTCCTGTCTTGTACTGTTGACGTTATCAGTATGTTCAAATCAGTAGGCATGGGCACTTTTTATACAAGGATACTTTAACCAGTAAGTTACACATTATTATGGTTGTCCAAATAACTTGTATTGAATGCTGAACTATGCTTCAAAGTGACACAGATACATGACACTATATTCCAACATAGTTGCCATGTTCTTGCCCACAGGGCTCATAATGCTTTGTGTACTTCAGCTTCGTAGTACATTTCCAGTCGCCATGCCATTTCACTCTCACACAGTGTACTGCAGCAGAACTGTGTGTGCAGTAAATCTGTCACATATGCTCTCTTCTAACTGTGTGCCACACTTTTTGCACAATCGTCTAAGTGTAGTGGCAACATGTGCAATTTACTTTTCGAAGTCCCTGCATACCATTGCTCACATCTTGGTGTCCATATTACATTGTATTTTCTAAGCATACCGTGACATTTCTGTTAATCTCAGTCTTAGAAGCTCTTAAATTTGCAGCTAAAAATAACAGGCGAATAATTTGAACTGTACAGTATCTCACAATCATCATTTTAGTACAATGCCCAGCCTATGAATAAGTTTAGGTGATTGCCTACTACCGTCTAAGCAGATGCCATCTCCTTCCGAGGAATGCAACACATGTGAAAGTTGATAAGAACAAGAACACTCAGAGCAACATAACTGATTTGTTTGTATGTTTATATAAATAGTTGTTGTTCAGTTTAGCACACTTTTAGATGGGCAATCCATAGCAAAGACACAGAATTAACTGTGAGGGCATACTTGCATCCTGTGTGTCCGTCAGGTTGTTGTATGAGTTAGTAGACTAACTAATACATTATTAATTAATGTGTATTAAACAGAATTGAAGTGCTTGAACAATACACTTGCACAAAAGTGTTGGGAATACAGAAATGGGAAATGTCTAAAGTTAATCTAATTTCAGTCATCTGCCAGAAACTCGTACTAAAACAATTCTTGGAACTACTTATTTAATTTACTGTTATGACAGGAATGTATGATTTCTTAATGACAATGGATTAGTGATTCTAGAAACCCTGTTCACATTGATGTTTTTTTCTGATTCAAATAATCTGTTCTTTTTACAGAATCTGAAATCGGAAGTCAGTTCATTAGTCTCATCTGCAAAGGATTTCATTTCGGACACGAGGGGCAAATACACTGAATCGCAAAACCTAGTGCCTGCTGACATTGCTCAAGAGGTAAGTGCTTTGCTGTGGTTGAGGCATGGAATAGAAATTTCTAGATACATTAATTAAAATGTGCAGTGAGAGTTGTCAAGTTTAGTTGTAAAGAATAATAAGTCAGAAAAAATAGTATTGAATGACCAGATTTCAGTTGGATTCAGGAAGAAATGTGGATAAGAGGCAAAAATTAAAACTGAAATTGAATTCATTAATGCAACAGTTATCAGTACAAGAACATGTTGCTTTGTACGTAATGAACTAGTGATTGATTTCCAACACCTCTCAAGTTTACTCATAGTCAGAACAGTGATTGAATTGTGTTGTGACCATTGCAAATTAGTCTTTCTGTTATTTCTCTAAATATATGCTGAAAACATGCTTCACAACTAAAATCTACAAATACTAGTTTTCCCTCTTAGGTTTTAGTCTCATTAGTGTAAAAGTCTAATGAAACTGTGTGTTGGAACAGGTTTGTGTGACATTCAGTCCATGGCAAGATGATGCAGTATTGGACTTGTTTGTGAAATGAGCCAGGTTCAGATCCCCTACCCAGTTCACATGATGGGCTTTATCATAGTTCCTTTAAGCTATAGTGAATTGTTACCAATCAGTATGCAAAGTGAATCTCTGCTAGTATCTTTTCCAGTGACTTTGTTGCAAATGTTCTTTATCATCAGATTGTTACATATGTATAATTTTGCATTCATTAAGTGAATCTCTGCTAGTATCTTTTCCAGTGACTTTGTTGCAAATGTTCTTTATCATCAGATTGTTACATATGTATAATTTTGCATTCATTAGTTTTCAGTACTGTGATCAGACTGTAACAGCATATTTTATCTTTTTCATCCAGTTGTCATCTGTAGAACTTGCGTCAGAGAGTGTATCTAACAAAATGGATGAGAAAAGTCGAGAATTCAAACGAGCTCGCACCCTGCGACATGATTATGCGACTGACGTTGGGGAGGTTCAAGCCTGGATACAGAATGCAGAGCTGAAAGTTCAAGATCGTTCAGTGGAGCCTCTGCAGCTCAAAGAATACCTTTCAGTATGTAATTCTAGCTATTTTATGTTTGGAATACAAGTATTTTAAAAAGCTAAAAATAAATTTTAGAATTGATATGAGTATTATTTTATCTGTTTAAAATCCGTTTTTGTGATTGGTTGAATGTGCATGCTATATTTTTGCAAGTGTCTTAGAATTTAATTATCACATTATTTGCATATTTAAATTTGTTTCAGTTTTTTGTGCTTGTGATTTAAGTTATACCTTTTGCAGCAAATTCAACTAGAGATTGGTGGTACTAGTGATAAATTAGAGAGACTGACAAAGAATGGGAATATAATCTGTGAAAAAACAAAGACAGAGGATGAGAGAACAGTTATCCAAGGAACTATCAATACATTGACGGACCAGTTTCAGCAGGTGAAAGCATGGTTAGATGAAAAGAAGGGACAGGTAAGATTTGTTGTTTTCATACATAAGTCCACATGTGAAGCTCTTGTCACCTGACTATGTCATAGTGTTGAAATATCATGTAATTACTCACTTACTAATCCACAGGATTTTCCCTATAGACCAAGCTTTCATGTTAAACCAGGTAGCCCAATACATTACTGTCAAATTCTATAGTGTTACGTGTTGAACAGTTATGTAGTGGCTGATTGTGTAAATTTTATACAGTAGACGAATGCAATGGGCAATCAAGGCTTTTAATAGGGTCATGGAACTTACTTCTTAATTCTCTTCCGACATTGATATTACTTGGTCTTGTTTTGTTTTGTGGTGTTGTCAAGCCTTTGTAGATACAACACTTTGTTTCCAGTGTTGTTATTGATGAGCCTTTTCCAGGCCTTTGACACAAAACCAGGCACAATTTATTGCCTAAAATAACATAAAGTCTATGGCGCATTGGTCCATTGTTTATAGTTAACAATATGACACAGTCTACAAAAAATGCTATAGTATTTCGAGCACCATAACATGATGAATAACTGCTTCCTGGCTTCTTCTAAGGCAACCAGTATACTTACAAGCAGCAATGTGTTTATAGTGACATCTTTTCCACGCTGCTATCTTCTGTTATTTCTGTAGTTGAATTATTTGTATTTTAATGAATGTTATTCTGGCATCTAATGGAAAGTTTTATCACAGAGTTGATTACCTGTTCTGCCACTGAAATCTTTTGCTGAAATATGTCTTGGAGCTTGTGATGGCCCTCTTACCTGTTACTAGATGTTGCACTCAGTTCTGGTGAAACTTGAATTCGCATATCTTGCTGTCCTGAAAATATATCCTGGAAACTGATGTTATGAAGGATAGTGCTAAATTATGTAGACCAAACTAGAAATTTATTGTGTAAGTGGTTCATCCCACTTTATTCACGCTATTCTATTTTGGTGGTGGCCAGTTCCAGTTTTACAATTCACGGACTATACAGGTTAAGGGTCACACATCTCCTCTTTTGCAGACACACACAGAAGAAAATTCACCCAGTCATTAACCACAGTCACAATATATATTAAGTTTCACAGTTGAATAACATACAGTAACCAACACATGAAAGTGAAACTGCACACAAAATAACATGCAGTACAATTAATAGCATTAATTATATGGTCCAGTACTAGAGTTTGTAGATCATCAGTACTTAGGTTGTATATTTTTCACTCGCCCGGGATTTTAAGGGGAAAAGGTATTACTCACTTTCAGACTATTCACATACATATGTGTCACATATGCTATGTTATGGCACAGAGTTCAACTTTAACTGGAACGGAGATGTTATTCAAGGGCTTTCTGGCCCCCAGATGCTGACATCATCTGACAGAGAGAGGTTATTTGCGCTCTGTTCAGTCGTAGACTTTAACATACTGGCTTAGAGATGTGTGATCTCCGTAATCAGACAGCCGTTTTTGAGGGAGGGGTGACCCTCCCTCAAAATTTAGGTAGTTTAGATTTTACTTTTCTATGTGGACTATAAAACTTTACTATTGTTTGGTTTGTGAAAAGTGTTTCAGGTTAGTACTTCACAAAAGTACAGGGAACAACAGTATTCAACAATCATTCAAAATGGCAACCACCTTGAAACAAACGTTTTATTTTACTAAATTATTCAAAACCTTAATTACTGGCTGGATTAGTGACAAGTGTCATTCAATATAGAATAAATACAGCCATAAAGTTTTATTGTCAAAGTTCAGAAACATGTAGTCATTAAAGCAAAGCAGGCAATTGAAATTTTGAGTGTCTGATCTTTTGATGTCAATTAACTTGTAAGTTAAATAATGGCAGTTAATTCCACAGGTGTTTGTGGAAAGCCGGGATGTTTGCTTTTGAAATATTGGTGACAAGATGTCCTTTGCTGCTTATTAGCTCAAAATGTTTAACAATTATACAATGTCATAATTATTTTAGTTAGCTGTAACTTTTCATTACTTAGGCTTCAAGTACAATCATTGGCATCATTGTAATCAGGAAGACAAATGTAAACAACAGAGTTATAAGTTTAAATGAGATTTCGTGTGAATAAGAATTTTATATACTCCTGTACATGTTACATATTACATTGCAGCTGCATTAGATGTAATATGAAAGAGTGGAAAGATTTAGTTATTCTTTATAGCAGAAAACATAACAGGTGGATTAAATTCCATCTTGCTACATTTCAAGTTATCAATGCTTTGTGAATGAGTTTGATGGACTTACCAGAACAATAATTTGTCTATCCTTGTAGGTGATTTGCTCAGTTAGGTAACCAACAACTGTATGCTGATCACCCCTAATATTGCGGGGTAATATGTATTATAGCAAGCATCTTTTTTATGATCCCTGACTTCTGTTGATTGTTGATTATTGTAACATCTATGTATGAAAGCATGGGCACTAGCCTAGATACTGTACAAGTGAAGTGTGCTTAGTAATGCTGAAAGTGATATGTAACTTGTAGTACTGGCATAATTACTTGCCCACACCCCAGAACAGTTAACAATTTCGGTTTCCTGCACAAATGCTGAGCAACAGAACAACAACATAACAAAGACATCTCAAGACAAGAAGAATTAACAGATAATTGGAATGTTTCTACCAAAAGGAATAGGAACACCAAACCATTTGAACTTTACAAAACAGCAGTAATTTTGTGGATTTGGCAATAATTTCAGGAATAGGCCATCCACCAAGAGAATGTCAAACTTGATTGTAAAGTAGCTGGTAACAGACGATGACAAATTACTTGTAAATCACTGAAAAAATCATATAATGTCCACAAATATCTGACCATTTCTGTCAAGTCACAGCAGCATTTCTGTTTGTGCATGAGTGATGAATGTGTTCCTGTGTGTTGTTTACCTATTGTAAAGGCTATTTCTAGGTTCCCTTCTGCTAATGCATTGTTGTGCCAGTCTTCTCATTTATACATGCTAGTATTGGAGCCATAGCAGTGCAACATGAAAAAATACATTATTGCTTCTTGTTACAGCTTGGCACTGATGTGCTATGCTGAATGCTTTTAGCTGCCTGCTGTGGTGACAGTATAGCTCTCTTTCAGTACACAATACACAATACACAAGCTCATTTTCCACATGTTAATTCATATATTGACAGTAGCATTGAGAACTTTTTTCCAGTTGCTGTTGCTATCTCCATATCATTCAGTGATCTTCATTCCATCATCTTTATTCCATTAATAATTGACATGTATTAAAAAAGTGTATATTTTGCAATTATTTGTTGGAAATTGGCTTAACATTAATGTCACTTTCTGTACTGCAGCAGCTACTCCAGATTTATTCTTTCTCTCATTCAGACACATGTAGATAGCATATCATTTTACTATGCACACTCTGATGTGTGTTTCAGCTGAGAAAAATACTAGTGGGCAAGGACAGGTAGCTATTAGTGTAACAACTGCAGCACAGGCCACTAATCAGTAACCCATTAAGCATCTTGTTGCACTACTAAATTAAATGTTACTGCAGATAAATTTTCGTATAAGAAAATTTGATAAAGTTGTTTGATTTTCTCATAGGTCAGTGAAGCTCTGGATGCATGGCAGCGATTCATGACATTGTATCAGACTGTGAAAACGTGGGTTGATGAGAAGCAAACATTCCTTGTAGAACCACTGCAACTAAGCAGTCTTACTCAGGCACGGCAGAGACTTCATGATTACTCTGTAAGTGCTGCTATATAGTTATACATCCACTCTCACTTTGTAATTGCTGTACAGCAGTTTGTTTCTTGTCTAATTTTCTAGATCATGTGTGCAGTCAACCTTTTAACAGTAAAAATAGTGCAGCTGTTTTTTTAAACAATCACACCTAGCTTTCAGTTACTCTTCGTGACTCCCTTCATGTAGAAGAACTTGTTAAACTGTGTAACTCACAAAATTAGATCAAAGAATTTCCGGTTATGTACAGAGACTGTACAGAAATTCAACTAGTTTATGTAGGGATATAAGCTTACTTTGATATGGTAATACATTTATTTATTGAAAGCTGATGAGAGTTGAAATCTATTTGTAGAACACCTTCCTGTCTTTTAATATTTTTTTCAAGCATGTGTAGATTTTTCTGATATGAAACAGATCTGGAAAAGAAAGATAATATTCTGTTTGGTCTGTACATTAGTCTATAAAATACGTTATAATGAAACTTTTTTTAGAAAGTTGTGTGAGAAATTAGAAAATACTAGGAACTTAATAGAAAATAATTTCTTTGAAATATGTGTGAACTTTAAACCCAAGCAGCACTTCTATGTCGATGATCTATTTAGAATTTCCTTTGAGAAACTCATTTGTAGTTCCTACATGTATGAAGGAAGGAAGATTAGTATTCATTGTCCCATTGACAACGAAGTCATAAGAGATGGAGTGCAAGCTTGAATTGGGGAGGATTGTGCCCTTTTAAAGGAACAATCCTGCCATTTTCCTCAAGTGATTTAAGGGAACTACAGAAAATGTACTACTCAGTTGCATGTATGATTAATATTTACTGACTGGCATGTGCTTAACAGAAATAAATAAAAGTTTGGTAAAACATGGAGGAATTCTTTGAAATACATTTTATACCTCCACTTTTAAAGCAATAAGGTACTTTGTTCAGAAGAAAACAGTGTTTTTTTCCCATAGGTTTTTTAATTGCAGTCCATAGTTTTTGTTTCTTTTTGTATGTATTAATAAATTTGTCACAAATTACATTTTGTAAGGTTGCATGTGCGAACTTATCTGGCTAATATCTCATTGTCCTGGCCCAATAAAAAATGCTACATCTTTTTTTTTCCAGAGTTCATAGTTAAAGTATGATGATGACCTTTTAAGCTAAAAACCAATTAGCCAAATAAATTAATACATCCATGATATTGGGCTTTTCATTTATATTACTAAACTACACATTGACTATTATGATCTGACTTAGTGGACACTACAGAGCATTTTCATTCACAAAAGTATTCAGGTACATAAAGCTCATGTTCCCCCTTAATGAAATGCAAAATTACTTTGTGTCAGATGTATTTAATGTAGTTCCCTTCAGAATTTTTCCAAGACTGACTGCAACCAATCTGTGATTCTAAAAACTAATACCTCGAATGTCATTTCTCACACTGCGTACAAATGATATCTTTCATTTTATGTGTAATGACAATAACTGACTGCTGTGAGCAGACTGGGGTTGTCATAGATGAAGACAATTCTACCTCAACTGCAGGATTTAAACACAGCCATATAGAAACAACACTGTTCATATGGTGGCAGGAATGAATGAAATGGCTGTTTGATTTATTTATGCTGGTCGCTCATACCAGCAAAACAGTAGGGAATTTGAGTATCACATGTTGACCTAAAAGCCAAAGAAACTCTGTGTGAAACATATAAGTCGCTGGCTATGACAATTTTGATTATATTTTATGTTTTTTACAACTAAATTGATGAATTACAGAATGAAACTTAAGTTTTTCCTAGACATAGTTGATGAAATCAGAATAGAAAATATTTTTCAAAATAGTGAAAATATGCTGCATGAATAGCTGTATAATCAAGATAAGTCTCATTGACATTTAGCCAAAAATGAAGTTTGTTTTTAACATGGAAACACAGTCATGTTTCTTTTTACTTTGCTGCCACCATTGCACAGTTTTAGTCCCATGCATTTCTGAAGGTGTCAGGTGAAAGGTGTAATATGATTTTACATTAAATTGTAAAACACTATAAAATTTGCAATACACTCTTGACAATGATGAGCAATAATATAATTCTTTTAATACCTCAGCCTACAGCAATATGTGAAATGAAATCCTCAAATTGGGTTGAGAATCTTTTGGAGTGAATATTTAAAATGATGATGTCAGTTCCTATTGAAACATACTCGGTCAGCAATACTTAAAAATGGGTAGAAGTTCCTGTAACGTATTTTGAAAAAATGTTACTGGAAGTAACACAAATGGAGAAAATTCTAAACCTATGTGTCAATTATTTGTTATTAAATGAAAATTGAAATAACCTTAACATATAGGCATGTTTAATGATATATAATGAAACACTTCTTTTGCTAATGGTTGCTACTACAGTACAGTGTTGTTGGATAGCAGAGGTTGAATAAGAGAGTAGTTCTCCTACTAACTGAGCTGTAGGCAATTAACAGGTGTAGAACATGTTTATTCACAGTGTATTACTATACTCTTTGGCTAGTGGGTCCCACCCAGCCTGTGGTAATTACCCCTGAGGGGCAAAATTAAATTTTTTTGAAGGTAAAAAGAAGAGAGTTTGATAGTGCTTCAGCTACAAAACAATTTTTTTTAAAAAAAGATCATTACTATTATTACTATTTTATAAGACTGTAATACCGGATACATAAGTTCCAAATAATTACATTGTTTTTCCCAACAAATGGCATTAACATGTGAATAAAGGTTGTGAGGATTATAGCTTGTGAAGTGAAAGTGTGAACAACATCTTCCTCGCATAGCCCACCTGCTACACACATATGGGGTGGGCAGAATAAAACTAGTTAGGGAAATATTACATACACTATAAGATAGACAACCCAGCTTACATCACCATATGTGGATCGGATTATGTAAAGTTGGTTTACCAGTCTTATGGTATACGAAATATTTCCCGAGGCAGTTGTATTTTGGCCACTCTGTACTTTGTACTTTATACCATGCATGTATGACAGTAAAACTGAGACATACACATCACATATGCTTAACTATATAACGGGAAGTGCTTTCTGTGAGCTGTAGGTAGTTCCTGTAATGGACAAGAAATTGCTTCATTATTCACTTTGCAACAGTTAAATAAACTAATGGACTGCACAGCACAACAGTAACTATTTAAGGGCTACTTCTTTGCTATAGGACCTACACAGTATTATTATTATTATTATTATTATTATTATTATTATTATTATTATTATTATTATTATTATTAGTGCCCATGGTCAGACCCAAAACAGTAACAGCCTAAAACAATCTAATTTGTGTCAGTTCAGAGTTGATTTGCAAACAATGAGTATAGTGCATGCATTTTAACTTCATTTATTTTAAACTTGGGTGCAGGGAATGAGCGTCACTAGCGAGTGGAGTGCTGCAGAGGAAGAGTATTTTGTGAAGTGTCTATCCCCAGTGTGGACAGTTAGCTTTCTTTTCAGAGACTAAGTTGTAGGTGGTACTTATGGTGCACTGAAATTGTTCATCTTTCAATATGGAAAGATTGTTAGAAATTTTTTGTACCTCAATTCAATGACTTATTAGTTCAGGTTATTAAAACTCACACACACAGTAAACGTAATTATCTTTTATCATCTTAAAAATAAAAGTATTGAAAGATTTTTTCATTCTAAAGCCTAGAAATATGCCAGTGTTGGTGGTGGCGGTGGTGGGGGGGGGGGGGGAGGGGGGGGGGGCATTACTAGCTAATATGTGATATGTTTTTGCACTCAGGGATAATGGTTTCAGAAAATTTGGGAACCACTGTCTTAGACAAATCATTATATTATTTGTCTTGTTTCTGCTCCTGGTACCAGTTCATATTTATGTTGTTAATAATTTTCACTTATGCACAATGAAATTTGAAAGCATCTGCTCTGATCAAAATTTTGAACTTTCTTTTATATCCTCTGTAATTTTTGCCAGTATATTGCTAAGTGCTAAATAATTATAGCTCTTTGTAATCATTCTATTCATCATGAATTGTGCTGTGTTTGAATGTAAAACATTGCATTATCATTTTTACCTGACCTTGAAATGTAGTATTTGTGGGAAGTGATGTAAAATGATACTTCATTAAATTGTGGTGGCTGAAATGTAAACATTTCTTTGTTGATGCTTATTTGTGACTTGACTCTTCAATATTAAACACTAATACATGTCTTTATATGTTTTTTACCAGACTGCTGTGAAGAGTTGTAAACAAGTAAGCAAGCATTTAACTGACATGCGAAAAGAACTAGAGAGTATCAACAAAGTAACAAGTGCTGGTGATTTACCTGAGAAGCTTGAAGAAGCTGAGGAAGCCAAGAATGAAGTGGAATCGCAGTTACTGGAAAGAGTAAGCAACAGCTGTGTTTTATAATTACACAATGTAGTCATGTTATTTAATGTGTCTTCTATTTTATCAGTATTTCAAATATCACACACTCACTTTGAAGGATAAACAACATGTTCCATTACAACATGTGTATTTCCATGATCAACTTTTGTAGCAGACGACAGATGATAATTTTTCTATTACAAGTCCTGTTTACATACTGTGTTGAAAACGTTTATGCAGTCTCAACCAGTTATTGCACAATTGCACTTGTTATTACAGTTGATATCTACTTGGATGTGGGAAGAAGCAGACAGAGAGGAAATGTATGTATAGGATTTATTTTCTGATGACAATTCCAATTGTGATTCTTAATTTTCTCCTGAAATGTTCAGGGCCTTCTCTGATGAAAAAGACTGTCACGTGTGCTGACTTTTGGTGCTCAGGTGATCCGGGAGATAATGATATGTAGGTCCCTGTTGTTTAGCAAAGGGAAAATGGATTTTGTTGGGAATCAAAAGAACTAACTAATGCTATATGGATTTCTCGGGATAACGTATAGCATGGAATACCTGGTATAGGAAAGTGTTTCTGGTAGCAAGAGCAAACAAGCAGTTGTTAGCATCTCCTTTAAGCAGTAAATTGACATAACATAGTTCCTGTAAGATGGACATGAGGAATTATGGCCATGTAGAATGGACATGAGGAATTATGGCCATGTAGAATGGACATGAGGAATTATGGGCAAAGTTTAAGCAGATTGTGAATTGTGGTCTTGAGAATTACATGCCTAGTAAGTGGATTAAGGATGGGAAAGAACCACCATGGTTTAATGAGGAAATTCGGAAAATGCTGAGGAACAGAGACTGTTGTTATCTAAAGTGAATGCACAAATGATGACAAGCAATGGTTAGTAGAGATTCGTGTGTCTGTGTAAAGATCTCCGTGCAAAGCTTACAACTGCTACCACTGTCACATCTTAGCAAAAGATCTGTCAGAGAAAGTGAGAAAATTATGGTTCAATGTAAAATTGCTAAGTGGGTCTAAGGCTTCCATCCAGTCATTTGTTGACCAGTCTGTATGACAGTTGAACATAGCAAAATGAAAGCCCAAATTTTAAATTTCATGTTCAAGAAATCATTTATGCAGGAGAATCATACAAAAATATTGTTGTTTGACCATCGAACATACTCTTGTGTGGACAACAAGCATCCTTGCTGTAGAGAAACAACTGAAAGAGTTGAAAACAAATAAGTCACCAGGCCTGACTGGAATCCCAATTCGGTTTTTGAAAGAGTACTCTGTTATTGGTCCCATATCTAGCTTGCATTTATCATGAATCTCTCACCCAGCGTGAACTGCCAAGTGACTTGGAAAAAACGCAGGTGACTCCATTTGTATAAGAAAGGTAAAACAACAGACCGACAAAATTACAGGCCAACATCCCTAACATCAGTTTGCTGCAGAATTCTTGAACATATTCTCAGTTCAAATGTAATGAATTTTCTTGTGACTGAGAAGCTTATGGCCATGAATCAGGTTTTAGAAGGCATTGCTTGTGGAAAACTCAGCTTGCCCTTCCTTCACATGATATACTGCATATGGATGAAGAGAGACAGGCAGATTCCATATTTCTAGAATTCTGGAAAGTGTTTGACACAATGCCCCATTGCAGACTGTTAAAGAAGGTACGAGCATATGGAATATGTTCACAGATATGTGAATGGCTTGAAGACTTCTTAAATTATATGACCCAGAATGCTGTCATCAGTGGCAAGTGTTCATCAGAGACAAAGGTATCACCAGGTGTGCCTCAGGGAAATGTGATAGGATTGCTGTTCTTCTGTATATGCATAAATGATTTGGTGGATAGGGTGGGCAGCAATCTGCGATTGTGTGCAGATGCAGAACATGACTCCAATGCAATTGCGCGTAACGACCATGAAGATATGAGAAATTAGAGCTGATAAGAAGACATAGACTGTCGTTTTTCCCTTATTCTATTTGTGAGTGAATCAGGAAAGAAAGTGACTAGCAGTGCCAAAGGATACTCTCAGCCACACTCCTTATGTTAATGTACATGTTGAACATGTAAATGAAGAACAAGGGCTGTTAAATACTTTGGTGATAATCCTAAAACAGAGGATATTTGGTACGTTTAATTAATTGTGAATTGAACAAACGTTAAACTGGAGCAGTACAGAAAATGAACTGAAATATATCAGCAAAGTAACTACAAATCTAGTGGTCTGTATGAAGTAAAGGTGCTAATGTTGGTTAGTATGCTAGCTTCTATCTGCAAGTCTGGACATGAAGATGTGCTATCATTTTTCTCTACTGACCATATTATAAGACCTTTACTTAGAGCTGCAGTATCAGCAAAGTGGTTCCAAATGCCGTTGGTCTGTTTGTGATTTGATGACCCTGAAACAAGAGAAACATGGAAGAAGAAAGACAAATTGGCACCAATTTTGGAAATTTGTTCTAGACTCATTAGTAATAGTCATAAAGTGCACTGCTTTTGAGAATATAATTGCATGGATGAAATGCTCACACCATTTTGTGGCAGATGTGTGTATTTGCTTAACAAGGCCACCAGACATGGAATAAAAGGCTTCTGTTTAACATGTCCATAATTCATACTTATATATTGCCTACATATGTACTGGTAAGCATTCTGACAATGCTGAACTGAGAAATGAAGACAGGAAACCTTATGTTCCTAAGCAGTTAGTTCTTCAAGTAGTGTGGCCAGCTGTGAACAATAACAGAAATGTAGCGGCTGTCAATTGGTTTTCCTATGTAGAATGGTTACACAATGTCAGAGGAAGGGGTTAACACATGTAGGTACTTTGAAGAGAAATAAACCAGGAATTCCAATTGAATTCTTGCCTTATAAGAATAGGGCTCTTGAATCTTCTCTTTATGTATTCAGTAATGAAATTACTCTATTGCAAGAAAAGTGTCTCAGATATAGAGTTGTCAAGGAGCTACCTATAAATCTGATGAGACCTATCTTGAATATAGGCTACTTATTTCAAATATGGGAGGAGATTTGTAGGTAAAAGTTCAAAATCTTTTTGGAAAAGACTCACAGAAGTAGTACAAGATAAGGTGAAGAGTGACAAAGTAGAAATAAAGAGGAGGTGTATTCTTTGTCTATACCAGAACAACAAGTAACTGTGTATAAGCGTGTAAATTGTGATAAACCAGTATGAATGGGATGTTTGATTATAGGGTGTGTGTGTAATAGATTAACTAAACAATTTTTTTTTTTTTTAAATTTGAAGCTTGTCCCTAACATTTCTTTAGACATCTCATGTATTTCTGTAGAGTTCCATTATAAGAGTATTCATGAAAGCAATACATGTTGGAACTATACTTGACATGGATGGTTGGTTACTTCATTGTACTAATATGTTAATGTACCACTTTGCCAGAAAAGCAAAGTTTATTTTTTTCTGTCAGACACACATTTCCTGTTAAGTAATAAAAATCATTTATCTGTTAATGGTAAACTTAATTGTGGTAACATAAGACACTGTTGTTTACTTGACATTTAAGATTGCAGTTTTAGTCCCAGGGGGCAGTAATATTATTTTAAATGAAACTGTAAAATACTATAACACTATTAAAACTAAATCTTGAGAGAGAGAATATTCGAGTGAGAATTATTTAGAGGGAATATTTAAAAGTTTGACTTCAAGTTTATATTGAAACACGTTTAATGGACAACAGAAAGACCAAAAAAAAATTGTTTAAGGAACAGATACATTTTGGTCTGCTCAGGGTCATGATGCATACCAACACCTAGTGACCTGTGCAGCTCCTAAACAAGTTGCTATTCCGTCAAGTCATATCAGTCCTGTCACTCAGCTTATGTTGTTGTAATACTGTGTGAGGGTGGTTTATAAGTCTGGTAAAAAAGCAAGAAAAAATGTTCATTTTCTCAAAAAGGTCTCCTTTGAGGGCTATACACTTGGTCCAGAAATCCTCAGCTTTTTCATGCCATTGGAAAAATAGGTTCTGTGAGACTTCACCAAATACTTGTTGACTGCAACTATTGTTTCTTCATTTGATGAAAATTTCTTTCCAGAAAGCCAAACTTTCCCTAAGTTATGCAACAGGAAGAAGTCAGTTGGGGCTAAGTCTGGTGAAGAGGGTGGATGAGGAACCAATTCAAAGCCCAATTCATACACTTTCATCATTGTTATCACTGACGTTTGAGATGGTGTATTATCCATATGAAACAGTGCTTTTTTTGTGTGCTGGCCTTGGTCCCCCCCCCACGGCAAGTTTCAGTCTCTGACAATGATGCATAATAGGGTCCAGTTATGTTTTCGCCTTTTCCCAAGTAATCTAAGTAATCTATGAGGAGTATTCCTAGGTATTTCCAGAAAATAGGGGACATCACATTATTAGCTGACAAAGTGGTCTTTGCCTCCCTTGGTACACTTTCACCAGCCTTTGTCCATTGTTTTGACTGTCGTTTCGACTTTGGTGTGTAATAATTCGTTCAGGTTTCATAAACAATCACAAATTGGCACAAAAATGTTGTGGATTGCAGTCAAACAGTGCCAGACATGTGTTGACATGTTTGCCAGATGTGCTTTCGGTAGATTGTGAACAATCATGGCATCGACCTCGCACGCACCTTCTTCATAGCCAATTCTCTGTGCATGATATAATGCACTCACTCTAGTTGAGATGCCTGCAATCACAGCAGTCTTACATTACCATATTATGAATTTTGTCAATGGTTTTCTTTGGACTGACCTCAGTTGGAAGGCCGGAGCACACTTTGTCTTCGGTGCTTCTCTGACCACATTTAAAATCATTAATCTTCTTTGAAACTGCAGTATCCATGTGAACTTTGTCCAGTTTTGTTTTGATTTGTGTGGCAGTCCAGCCTTTCATATGAAAATGTTTAAGAACATCAAGAAACTCGTTTTTCTCCATTTTGTCACAGTTTACACGGTGACCAATTCAGATGGCTGTCAGCAATGAACAGTACCAGTACATTGTGGAAATTCTTTATATGATCCTTGGAATAATGAAGTTTACCAACCATGAAGGCACAACAGAATGTTCCACTTCTTCATATAAATTTACCAGACTTATTAAACCACCCTTGTATCAACATTGATTTGCATCTCACCAGTGCTGCATTCAGCACGTGTTGTCTTAATACTATATATTCACTGTCATGCATCTTATTTGTCATGGATTCAGATTTTATTGCTATTAGTGTTGAATGAAACATGGAGCATGGGTTTGATGAGCTTACTTACACAGTTGTATCTCAAAAAGAAATGGACAAGTAGCTCTTCTTATCTACAAAACTCTATTTCCTAATGGAAGACATGCCACAGTACCTTAGCTGCAGGTCACGGACACTCACAAGAAATGGGGATTTTACACACTGAGCCTGTAAGTGGTGGAAGGAAAGCAGCATGTTTGGTGTAGCCCATTCTATGGGAATAGGTCATGTATCTGAAGAGCATTGCAGGAGTATAACCTTCACATATACCATCCGCAAAGGGTGCAAGTTTTAGGACCAGGTGATCACCTGCGTTGTATGTAGTTTGTGCAGTGGTTCGTAGACCAAAGAGTGGTAGGCCATAAACATTTTATTTATAGATGAGGCCTTCTTTACACATGATAGGTATTTTAACTGCAGGAACAACCAAATATACAGGATGTATACGACTCGGGAGATCCGGGAAAAACACGGGAATTTTTTCATCTGGGAAAAACCCGGGAATTGTTTAGAATTTCGGGAATTTTTCATTGTTTTAGTTCTAAGTTAAATTTGCGTGATTTTGACTGGTAAGAACCAATACTCTAACAAAGGATATTACTGTATCCAGCTACTGCAGAATAATACTGCAACAACAAAACATGAACAGGAGAGAAAAAAAGAAAGAAAATAAAACTAAAGTTGCAAAGGAAATGCGCCGTATACAACAACAAAACAGTGCTCATACAAGTGTCTGCCAACAGCAAAGTGTGTCAAAGGCTTTAGGAAGACTATGCAATGTTTTGTAACAACAAATTGCCTCCGTTGAGCGTGGCGTGACAACTATTTAAATTAGATTCGTTTGAGCTGTTGTGGGCGGGCTTTTGGGCATGCGCAGTTGAGTCGCGTATGAGTAGTGCCTTCTCCCGCTTCTCATTACAGATGCGTGGCTGGGCGCCACTACTTAATATTGCCCCGGTTCGGAAATTGGTAAATCTGGGGCTGATGCACAGAGCAGTCTAAGTTGTGGTGGGGAGGTCTCCACGTGACCTTTGTTTACTTTTAGTGATTTTGTTGTTTGTTCTTTGTTTATTGCTCTCACGTTAAATGATAACAAAACGGATTTTTGTGGCGGGGAGCTATCATATGAATTAAAATACGTTCGCATCATTACGGAAGACTAAAATATGTCATTAGTTTTAGATTTTATTCCACCTTTCTGACATCTACATCTACATCTACATGACTACTCTGCAATTCACATTTAAGTGCTTGGCAGAGGGTTCATCGAACCACAATCATACTATCTCGCTACTATTCCACTCCCGAACAGCGAGCGGGAAAAATGAACACCTAAACCTTTCTGTTCGAGCTCTGATTTCTCTTATTTTTTTGATGATCATTCCTACCTATGTAGGTTGGACTCAACAAAATATTTTCGCATTCGGAAGAGAAAGTTGGTGACTGAAATTTCGTAAAAAAGTCTCGCCGCGACGAAAAACGTCTATGCTGTAATGACTTCCATCCCAACTCGTGTATCATATCTGCTACACTCTTTCCCCTATAATGCGATAATACAAAACGAGCTGCCCTTTTTTGCACCCTTTCGATGTCCTCCGTCAATCCCACCTGGTAAGGATCCCACACCGCGCAGCAATATTCTAACAGAGGACGAACGAGTGTAGTGTAAGCTGTCTCTTTAGTGGACTTGTTGCATCTTCTAAGTGTCCTGCCAATGAAACGCAACCTTTGGCTCGCCTTCCCGACTATATTATCTATGTGGTCCTTCCAACTGAAGTTGTTCGTAATTTTAACACCCAGGTACTTAGTTGAATTGACAGCCTTGAGAATTGTACTATTTATCGAGTAATCGAATTCCAACGGATTTCTTTTGGAACTCATGTGGATCATCTCACACTTTTCGTTATTTAGCGTCAACTGCCACCTGACACACCATACAGCAATCTTTTCTAAATTGCTTTGCAGCTGATACTGGTCTTCGGATGACCTTACTAGACGGTAAATTACAGCATCATCTGCGAACAGTCTAAGAGAACTGCTCAGATTGTCACCCAGGTCACTTATATAGATCAGGAACAGTAGAGGTCCCAGGACGCTTCCCTGGGGAACACCTGATATCACTTCAGTTTTACTCGACGATTTGCCGTCTTTTACTACGAACTGCGACCTTCCTGACAGGAAATCACGAATCCAGTCGCACAACTGAGACGATACCCCATAGCTCCGCAGCTTGATTAGAAGTCGCTTGTGAGGAACGGTGTCAAAAGCTTTCCGGAAATCTAGAAACACGGAATCAACTTAAGATCCCCTGTCGATAGCTGCCATTACTTCGTGCGAATAAAGAGCTAGCTGCGTTGCACAAGAGCGATGTTTTCTGAAGCCATGCTGATTACGTGTCAATAGATCGTTCCCTTCGAGGTGATTCGTAATGTTTGAATACAGTATATGTTCCAAAACCCTACTGCAAACCGACGTCAATGATATAGGTCTGTAGTTAAATGGATTACTCCTACTACCCTTCTTGAACACTGGTGCGACCTGCGCAATTTTCCAATCTGTAGGTACAGATCTATCGGTGAGCGAGCAGTTGTATATGAGTGCTAAGTAGGGAGCTATAGTATCAGCGTAATCTGAAAGGAACCTAATCGGTATACAATCTGGACCTGAAGACTTGCCCGTATCAAGCGATTTGAGTTGCTTCGCAACCCCTAAGGTATCTACGTCTAAGAAACTCATGCTAGCAGATGTTCGTGTTTCAAATTCTGGAATATTCCATTCGTCTTCCCTGGTGAAGGAATTTCGGAAAACTGCGTTCAATAACTCCGCTTTAGCGGCACAGTCGTCGATAACAGTACCATCGGCACTGCGCAGCAAAGGTATTGACTGCGTCTTGCCGCTTGTGTACTTTACATACGACCAGAATTTCTTCGGATTTTCTACCAAATTTCGAGACAATGTTTTGTTGTGGAACCTATTAAAGGCATCTCGCATCGAAGTACGTGCCAAATTTCGCGCGTCTGTAAATTTTAGCTCATCTTCAGGATTTCGTGTTCTTCTGAACTTCACATGCTTTTTCCGTTGCCTCTGCAACAGCGTTCGGACCTTTTTTGTGTACCACGGGGGATCCGTTCCATCTCTTACCAATTTATGAGGTATGAATATCTCAATTGCTGTTGCTACTATATCTTTGAATTTGAGCCACATCTCGTCTACATTCGCATAGTCAGTTCGGAAGGAATGGAAATTGTCATTTAGGAAGGCTTCTAGTGGCACTTTATCCACTTTTTTAAATAAAATTATTTTGCATTTGTTTCTGATGGATTTGGAAGAAATGGTATTGAGCCTAGCTACAATGACCTTGTGATCACTAATCCCTGTATCAGTCATGATGCTCTCTATCAGCTCTGGATTGTTTGTGGCCAAGAGGTCAAGTGTGTTTTCGCAACCATTTACAATTCGCGTGGGTTCGTGGACTAACTGCTCGAAATAATTTTCGGAGAACGCATTTAGGACAATCTCGGAAGACGTTTTCTGCCTACCACCGGTTTTGAACAAGTATTTTTGCCAACATACCGAGGGTAGGTTGAAGACCCCACCAACTATAACCGTATGAGTGGGGTATTTATTTGTTACGAGACTCAAACTTTCTCTGAACTGTTCCGCAACTTTATTATCGGAGTCTGGGGGTCGGTAGAAGGAGCCAATTATTAACTTAATTCGGCTGTTAAGTGTAACCTCCACCCACACCACTTCGCACGGAGTATCTACTTCGACTTCACTACAAGATAAACCACTACTGACAGACACAAACACTCCACCACCAATTCTGCCTAATCTATCTTTCCTGAACACCGTCTGAGACTTCGTAAAAATTTCTGCAGAACTTATTTCAGGCTTTAGCCAGCTTTCTGTACCTATAACGATATCAGCTTCTGTGCTTTCTATTAGCGCTTGAAGCTCAGGGACTTTTCCAGCGCAACTATAACAATTTACAACTATAATTCCGACTGTTCCTTGATCCAAGCACGTCCTGTAATTGCCAAGCACCCTTTGACATTGCAGCCCATCCCGCACTTTCCCGAGGCCTTCTAACCTAAAAAACCACCCAGTCCACGCCACACAGTCTCCGCTACCCGTGTAGCTGCCAGCTGAGTGTAGTGAACTCCTGACCTATTCAGCGGAACCCGAAACCCCACCACCCTATGGCGCAAGTCAAGGAATCTGCAGCCAATACGGTCGCAAAACCGTCTGAGCCTCTGATTCAGACCCTCCACCCGGCTCTGCACCAAAGATCCGCAGTCGGTTCTGTCAACGATGCTGCAGATGGTGAGCTCTGCCTTCATCTCGTAAGCAAGACCGGCAGCCTTCACCAAATCAGATAGCCGCTGGAATCCAGAGAGAATTTCCTCAGATCCAAAGCGACACACGTCATTAGTGTCGACATGTGCCACCACCTGCAGCTGGCTGCACCCTGTGCTCTTCATGGCACCCGGAAGGACCCTTTCCACATCAGGAATGACTCCTCCCGGAATGCACAAGGAGTGCACACTGGATTTCTTCCCCTCCTTAGCCGGCGTATCCCTAAGGGGCCCCATTACGCGCCTAACATTGGAGCTCCCAACTACCCGTAAGCCCACCCTCTGCGATTGCCCGGACCTTGAAGGCTGAGAATGATCCTCTGAAACAGGGCAGGCAGCTGCATCTGGCTCAGCCAGAGACAGTGCCTGAAACCGGTTTGTCAGACGCACCGGGGAGGCTTTCTGATCAGCCTCCGGGGACGCCTTTCGCTGCCTGCCACGCCTTGGAACGACCTCCCAATCAACCACAGGCGAGGGCTCAGCCCCACTGCGGGCAGCAACCGGGGCAACCACAGCGGCAGACCGATCTGGGGACAGACGGGACGAGGTTGACATCCCCGTGATACCCGAGTCCGGCTCCCCACAGTGGTGCCCATAGGCAACAGCCTCAAGCTGCGGGACCGAAGTCAGCGCCGATTGCAGCTGTGAGCGAAGGGATGCCAAGTCAGCCCTCATCCGAACACAGCAATCGCAGTCCCTGTCCATTCTAATCGATGTTTAACAACATTTACCGAAACACGAGTACCGCAAGTGGAACACGCAAAGAATGTATCAACTAACCTGTACAAATGCCTAAAGACTGCGCTACAATCTGCTGAATTTACGTTTACATTAACTAAAACTCAAAATTGCACCTCCTATACGAAACTCACACGCAATTTAAATAAGAATCTACGAAGTAAACACTAAAGCGCGATGCTACAACTGTCAAATACTATAATACGCCCGAAATATATGAATTAAACAATGCAAGTACCCAAAAACACGCAAAGAAATTAATTAAACTATCTAACAAATAAGTAAGCTAGGGTTATACGACTTGCTGCTGCAGCTGCTTATCCAACGGCGGCAGGGAGCACACTGACTGGCCAACCGACACTGGCCGTTCACAACAAAAACAGAAGACAGACGACTACGCGAATTTGCACTATTCAGGTACTAAGGCGTGATGCTACAACCCTCAAATACTATAATACGCCCGAAATATATGAATTAAACAATGCAAGTACCCAAAAACACGCAAAGAAATTAATTAAACTATCTAACAAATAAGTAAGCTAGGGTTATACGACTTGCTGCTGCAACTGCTTATCCAACGGTGGCAGGGATTGCATTACAGAACAATGAAGTTATTTTGGCCAGTTTGCTAAAGAGATTTGGCTTTCATTAATCTTTTCTGTTGAGGCAATCAATTTATTTGAAACAAAGTGTTTAATTTCACACTATTGGCTAGTTTCAACTTTTCGCTGTATTTCAAGCGCACATATGGCATTATGCTATAATAAAGAACCAAACATGAGATAATGCAGTACTGGTATTCCAAGAAAATTTGCATACGAATGTGCGTTTTAAGCCGAATTGTGTGTTTCAGTATGGTTCACAAAATTCCGACGCTCTTGAAGTATCCTCTGATGTCTCATTTCTTTTATGACATAATGTAAGATCTGTTACTGTTTTACACGTACTCCCATATGGGCTTCCTGCGTCATCATAGCTGCGCAAGCGTGGTGACGCTTGTTATCTGGCACTCTCATGCAGCTGCTGAAACGAACCTATTTCTAACAGGTCGCAGGAAAATATTGCGTATGGTGGTTTGAAAAGTGTTACATTCAAAGGAGATTTCCTTTTACGTAAGATGAGGTTTGTGCAAGAATGTACGATAAATTTCTTAAATCACAAAGCGTTAGAGTCTCATTTAAAAATCAACTCTGTGAGGACGACCATTTAGAAGAATTTCGAGCCCTGAAGATTAGACATTTATGTCGTTATTAAAACTTTTACTGACACATTTGTGTGATGTATCTTAAAGTGTAACAAGCGCAAAAAAGATCAACATTATATGTGGAAGCTTAGCTTCTCTTCCAGCATATTAATCTTAGAGACCAATATTATAGGTGAATGCTATGTATATTAATTTAAACCCTTAACTTTTCTTACTTGTGTGTTTGCGCTACGTAAGAGTGATCTTGCTATTGGCTGACTACATCACGTGTCCTATGCTGTCATCAGCTGGCGAGATCACATGACATGAGCTACGACTGGCTTGCAAAAGCACATCGCAAACTCGATTTCAATGCTTCGGAAAGTGAAGTTACATGCAGTGTTTGGTGGAATTCAAATTTATACCTTCGTAATACAAAAATATGCAATGTACATGTTGCTGCACATCAAAGGTCTTTCAAAACGTGTCAAAACATTCAAGACAATGCGTTCCTTAATTTAAAAAAAAAAAAAAAGTGTCCTCTGTGTGTGACTTAGCATTCTCAAAGTTTGTGAGTTTCTGAAACACCCTGTATATTCGTGTGTTTGATAAAGTGTAATGAAATACTTCCTTCGCTAATGGTTACTGCTACGATACAGTATTGTTTGATAGCAAATAGTCCTCCTGCTTCTAGTAATTAAAGTTTAGGGAGGCAACACTTGAAGAAAATGTGTGTTTACTGTTGATTACCATACTCATCAGACAGACTATGTAATTTGACTCATTTATATTTCTAGTACAGATTTGCATTTAAGTAATTAATGATTCTCACTTACGAAAAATGAAATTTCAGAGCATCTGTATTGTAGAAAAATTGGAAGATTATATTCTTCATATGTGATGCTTGCTTATCATTCTTGTATATTTTTTTTATTATTAATATTTTGACATTTTCCCCATTACTGCTTGTCCACAGTATGGTATAAATTGCTAATGTCATTAATAAAAGTTCATTTTTCCTTATTTTGTAGAATGCCTTATTGCAAGAGACCAGTGAGGAGTGGGAACAATGTGAGAAAAAGATGAAGGATATTCGTGCTTGGATTGAGAAATCAAAACAGTCGCTTGAATCACCACAGCATAAAAAGCGACCACTGAAAGATCAGCTCAATGCACGGGAGAAGATAATGGCTGAAATTTCCATCCAGAAAACTAAACTCTCTGTATCTGTTGAAAAGCTACAGGTAAGTAATGGGAAGGGGCTAATACTTAGTTGTTCCATATATGTGTAACAGGATCTGGAGTACAGTTATTATAATAAACAGAAAAATCATCATTTCTGACTGTTGATAGTTTTCATTTACGCCTTGTTTGTGATTGTGACTGTGAAAGATGGGAGTAGTCATAGGCAAGATACAGATGTAGCCTAGCTCTTCACTTCATTTGTCTGTTTCTGCCCAAAACAGACTTTGCATAACATTGATGAATGTTGTTTTATATTTTCCCTTTCTCACACTCTCTTTCTTCCTTCTTACAATTATGTTGACTTTGGTAGTAGGTGTATCTTCCATATTCTGTTGTCCAATGTGCGTACATAACTGATTTTTACACTTGGCAGGTACATTTTCGATCTGGCGTTGGTGGAGATTCAAAAGTATCAGAAGCAGCTCAGGAGATCATTGGCGAGTTGGATCAACTATTGACAGTTGTGAAAGAACAGGCTGATGGGCTTGAAACTAGTCTCGGCCAGTTGGATCGATATCAACAGGTTAGCTCATAACTTTGTTTTCAGTGTGTGTGTGTGTGTGTGTGTGTGTGTGTGTGTGTGTGTGTGTTGGGACCCCCCACCCTGCCAGGTATCTCATAACTTGTTTATCTTGACTTCATCAGAAACGCTTCTTAAATTTACTATTTTTTTTATGACAAAAGTTGAATCTTGTCTTTACTGAAGATGGATGACTGAAATGTGAAATGAAAATTTTTAGTTTTAATCTCTTAATACCTGAATAAATTTCTAGATGAAAGATAAAATAAAAAATCATGGCATTTTAGAGGTTATCTAAAAACTCTAGAGAATACAGCACTTGTCAGAAGTGCTGCTAGCTTGATGCAGAATCAGCATATGCTGGTACTGGTGCTAAAAAACAGATAACTTTCCCATTATTAGCACATCATTGATATGATTGTAATTCATGTCATGTAGCATTAAGGGGTTTAATTACAAAAGCAATTCAGATAAAGTAACATTGTATCTCCATAGCCCATTTCAGTGTGAGCAAAATTCAAAACAAGATGTCCAAGTGAATTGGCAATTGTCTGAAATATTTAGAACGTGTTGGAGTGGTAACTGATTGCATCCTATGGTTATGAAAAAAGTGTCCTGTTTTATTTGGCACTGACCTACATTATTGTTGTCCATTGGGAAGCTTGAATTTCCTTGTGTTTTCAGTTCTTATTACACTGTTGCTGGTTTCTGTTCTGCAACACATTTTATGTGTAGCCAGTTACTTGTTTCCTTCACATTGTTGGGTTGCTATTCGTGTCTGTTTAGGCCTCTGATATCTAATAAGGACAGTGTGTTCATTATCTGTCCTTTTTTATATAGAAAATGTTTTCTATGGTATTACACAAGTGCATGTGAAGCAGAAAGAACTAACAGCCCCAGATTTTACCTGAGTGAGTGTAGGTGGGATGAAAGCTGATGAATTCTGTATGTGTTGGTGTAATTTCCATCTCTCAAAAATTGCTGCTTGATATAATAAACAATATGAATGAGAATTACACTTATAGTTCTGCTTGTAAGTTTGTAACAATTACAAAAAAATAAGTTTACTGTGCTTTGTTCCCATCAACAACTATTAAAATATTTTATGGTGGGAAATATGCCTTCTTGCAGAGCAGAAAGTAGAAGTATGAATGTAGTATTAGTTAACTGCAAGAATGTTAAGAATAGGATCCCAGAACTGCTTGGTAGTGGCATCTTTATTTCCAGGTAAAACTGTGTAATATCGAATGAGCTAAGACTCAGGAAGCAGTATAATGTATAGATGGGCAAAACTGTTCTTTTCAGAGATCGGATCAGAACTGTTCACTCCCTGAAATGAACTAGCTCTTTTTCATGACTCACCATTCATTCACAACAGAAAATAAATGGAAGGCACATTGCCCTTTAAACTTGGTTTATTCCAGTACTATACCAATATTTTGATCTTATTTGATCCTATTTTGAAGTATCACAGATAATGAGTAAGAATTTTGTATTGTTTATTGAAATTTCCATGATATGGCAAAGTTTTTGATTATTGATTTATTTTGCACTATCGTGGTTTTTTGGGTGATCGGAAAATGTTGTAACTTGAGATTTACATGAACAATGTATTTGGCTATAATGTATTAAAATTTCATTAACCTCGTACCAACACATTGCAAGCCATATATTTTTAAAGTGAACATTTCCTTCCGAAGACGCCTAAAATCGCAAAATCTGTACTACAATAAAAAAAAAATATATAAATTTGACTGTAAGACCAAAGTGCTACATATAGCCTTACACAGAATAAAACAAGGAAAATATTGGTGTATCACATTTTGCGATACGTTTATCGGTTCACTCGTGATTAAAGCGTAAATTCGAGTGTCCTATAGTAAGAGGAGTCGTCAGGAGCCTAATCTGATCAGTTTAAACAAATAAGAATAAGATAAAAACAAATGATGTAAATAAAACAGAAAGAAACTTCCACATGGGAAAAATATATTAAAAACAAAGATTCCAAGACTTACCAAGCGGGAAAGCGCCGGCAGACAGGCACATGAACAAAACACACACACACAGAATTACGAGCTTTCGCAACTGGCAGTTGCTTCGTCAGGAAGGAAGGAAGGAGAGGGAAAAATGAAAGGATGTGGGTTTTAAGGGAGAGGGTAAGGAGTCATTCCAATCCCGGGAGCGGAAAGACTTCCCTTAGGGGAAAAGAAGGACAGGTGTACACTGCCAGTTGCGAAAGCTCGTAATTCTGTGTGTGTGTTTGTGTGTTTTGTTCATGTGCCTGTCTGCCGGCGCTTTCCCGCTTGGTAAGTCTTGGAATCTTTGTTTTTAATATATAAAAACAAATGATATATACATAACATAATTATGTAATATACATACCGGTATTACTACGAAGAACAATATCTAGTAGAGACAAATTCTGATGCAGAGGTGCTGAGTCCAGTGGGTCGAGCCGCGAGCTGTGTTACTGCATGAGCTAAGACTGCAGAGACCAGAGTGACACCTGAGTTGCTTTGCTCAACGCTCTGGCTAGAGTCGAGAACGGTGGGTTGAGCGTTGAGCGGGTGAGTTCCGAGGGTGGGGGGAGCGGTGAACGGCCACCAGTCACCCGCTCTGAGACAAATCGTCTATTCTCTTGCGAGCAGGTTGTTGCAAGTAGTTCTTATGTTCTCCGCTAGGAGGCTCTCTGTCCCGTTGCTTGCATCAACTGCCCAGAGGGCAGGACGTGCGACTGAAACAATCGCCGACCGAGTGCGTTGCTAAGTTAAGGTGCGGCAGACACTGCACGCGGCAGAGGAAGCACAGAGACGGCACGGCATATGTGAAACACAAAATCCAATGGGGCACTGCCCAATGCAGGCAGCCAAGGGAGAAGCAGGGCAGAGGCCGGCGCTGGCTGTGTTGTTTGGCGTGCAGTGTGCTCTGACTAGCAGAGGCCCCGCTGATCTGCTCCGACTCTCTCTCTCTCTCTCTCTCTCTCTCTCTCTCTCTCTGCTGTGGGAAACGTTTGGAGCTACCGTTCTTTTTTTCTGAATCACTGATTGTTCACTCCTTTGAAAGATTCAACTCTATGAATCAGTTCAGGAGCGGGTCCCCCATCTCTAGTATAATGTGGATGTCTATAAATGACCAAAGATTAGAAACTGAATGTTTTATCCGGCTCTGTTTCTTGGCATCGAAAAAGCCTTTGATACTGCCACCTGGAAAATAGAATACACACTTGTGGATAGTCAGAAGAGGTGTGCTATAGGATTTAAGACATTGTGATTAACATTGTTCTTAGTGGAAAGACAAAAATATAAAGAAATGTCTAATGTTTCTCAAGAAGTGTGATAGGATTTTTCATTACTTATGTGAGTATATATAACCAAACAGATAAAACCAGTAGCTTTCCAATTCTATTCGTAGTTGAAGCATTTGTGGATAGAGAAGTGTCATCAGACAGTGATTGTAAAATCCAGAAAGACTTAAAACTGACCAGTATGTAGTGCGAAGATTGACAGCTGTTCATACATTAAAAGTACTGTGATGTGTGTAAACAGATAAAAAGACTTGATATCATTTTACAGTAAGGTCAGGCAATAGAATTGATAACAACTGCTAAGCATCGAGAAATACTTGTCTGGAGTAAATTAAAGTGAAACAATCACATAAATGTCACCTTGGTGAAGAGAGACTAAGGTTTATCGGAAGAATCCTAATCTGAAGGAAGTGTCATTTACTCCTGAAAATCAATCGTAAAATCCTTATTTGAGTGATTCTTGAATATTGTGTCAAAATGAAAATTTATTTGAGAAAACTATAAAATTACAAGGAGACAGGGTGGTTGGCCAGTACTCTCCTTTAGGAGGTGTAGATTAAGTGCTGCCAATAGATTTAGAGATCAAAAACTTTTTTTCCTTCATCCTGACAATTGGCGGGTCTATCTCATCGTGAGGCCAACCGATATGCCCTTAGTTTGAAAGCTAATGTAGATTTTTGTATTCCTAAGTAAGGATATTAGCAGTAATTAGAATTTTGCCTCCTGGGGGTCAGTACTAGCCAGCTATTCTTTCTCCTAATTCTGTGTGATTCTCTAGTATTGTTAACTGATAGTTCATATCCCCCCCCCCCCCCCCCCCCCACGCACTCATACACTTACTTCATTTTCACCTTACCTACTGGCTAGCAGTTGAAGAAATCAATTCAGTGAAAATCGAGTGTATGTGTAAAGCAATTAGGTATTATATGAAAGCCTTTATGACGTGGTACTCTTCTTGCTGCAGGAGATACAGCAGCTTCGCCAACAGGTGGTGCAGATGGAGCAGCAACTCCGCACTGTGATGGCTCCTAATTATTCTCCTCATGATAGAGACAAGGCATTGGAAGAGCAAACTGTAAGTATGCTTTGGGGAATTATTTTTATTACCTAGCTGCTGGCACTTTAAGTTGTGCCCTTCAATATGACAAGTCACTTATCCTCCGCCAGTCAATTTGCAATATGATGTTAAGAATCGCTTCACTGTTCATACTGTTGATGTAGTTAACTGACACTTTACTATAGGCTACAGATTTTGGTATCTTTAATTTAAATAACGTGGACTAACACAAGTTTTTGAATGCCGTCCTTGTTCTGTACACTGTAATCAGTGTTAGAGTAGTTGCTGTACTCTCACCTTGTATTTAGCTGAAAGCTGGACATTTGCATCCCCAAAGTAACAGACAGTAATTTATTGTGGTAGTAAAACCCATGTAAACACAAAGTTAAAGTGTGAAATAAAGGTAGTTTTGTAGAATTCTGTAAACTCTTGTATTAACTGTGTCAAACAGAGCATGTGTTAAGCAAAAGTAAACTAACATGGGTACATCTCATGCCCAGGAGGTTGTCTTTATTAATAGTATATAAAGTGTGTGTGCGTGTGTGTGTGTGTGTGTGTGTGTGTGTGTGTGTGTGTGTGTGTGTGTGTAAGCGCTCGTGGGCACAAGTGTGTGTGACTGACTGAAGAGTGGAATGGTGAGTGCATGCATATAATTGTGAATTGTGTGCACATGATGGACAGAGAGAGAACTAGAAAAAGTTTTAATAAATGTTTTTAACATAGTATTTTGTTACTGTATAATTCTAATATTTGAGAGCTGTTAATAAAATGTTGATAAGTGACATGCCTTAACTCTGACTGTTTTGTAGAAATTCAGTAGTACTCTCAGTTTACATAATGTGTGTGTGCGTGTGTGTGTTTTTTGTTTTTGTTTTTTTAAACAATGTATTTTTATTGTCCTAACAAAAACAGAAGTGGTTCAGACACAGTATTGCAAATGTATAGGGGAATGATTATAGTAAGCTGTTATTTTCAGGTACAGTCTATAACATTTGCAAAAATGAAAGATGTTATAAATAGCACAAATGGTGCAAGTTAAACGGAGGTATAAGTAGTATCATGAAAACTTCTGGAAACATTTTGATGAAGGACCGAGCTGGTTGACTTTCATCTGGTCAGAATGCATGGTGGCTGCAAGATCATTTCATCAAGGTGTTTCCATAGTCCTTACTGTGCAGCTGGGATTTCTTTCCTTACTTTTTCCACACCCATGCTTTTATAGATTTCAAGTACAAATTTACTTTTAAACTGTTTGTTCTTTTTTTCCTTTTCTTATCACATTTGCTTGTAGTTGGTTAAGGTTTTTTGATGTCTTACTTTTGCTTTTCTTAATGGTTTTTTTTCCTGGGGTACTTGGTATCTTTACTTATATTGCAAGACATTAATACTTATTTCTTGTCTTTCATAATTTCATTAATAGTTGCATTTTCAATCACAAGATTTCTGTTTCTATAATTCAGTTGTACATGCTTTATTGGAATCTTTCTCAATCATTTTTGCAAGATTAATTTTGGGTCTCTTGCTTTGAATTCTGACTTAATTCTTTTTGCTACCTCCTGCCCCTCCCCATCGATCTTGCAGGCATGTCGAGAGCGCATTCTCACCCTCCAGACCAAGATAGATGCACGCAATGAGCGCATCAAACTTCTGATGCAGAGAGGGACTCCTGACTTGGAGCCACTAGACTCTTAACATTTACTTATTGCTCATTCACTTTGGAGGAAGAAGATTGGGCAACTGCTTCGCTCGTCTTTTGTGAATTCAAAAGCTGAGCAATAGAGAAAAATCATCAGTGACATTGGAAACACTTAAAATGAAATGTGAAATGCGGCCACCAGCAAAGTTGGACAAATGATAAGCATAATCCAGAAAATGTATTAATTTTACAAAAATTTGTTGATTGGAGACATAAAATGTACTTAGCATATATTATCTGTGTGATGGAAGCTTTCACACATTGTTAACACTGTTATTTTACTGGATGATCAGGGCCTTCAACGAGATATGGGCGCTTTGAGGACCCGTATTCAAGTGTTGATGGACCACATGCACCATATTGATCCATATGTGGTCATAGTTCCTGAAAAAATGGACACCACCGGTGAAGGCACCGAATATGACAAAACTGGTGTGCGTCAGAGGGTACCGGCATATGCTCTTCCTGTAACATATGCCGATATTGCCGCAGGTCGCACAAGCCCTTGTCCATTTGCAGAACAAGTAGACAACAGGAATGAAAAACCAATGAGAGTATCTGTCATAAAAACAGTTACACAAAAGACACTGACCAAGGAAGTGGAATCAAGTTCCAATCTAGCTGAAGAACCAAAAGTGGAAGAACTTGTGCAAGAAATGTCACAAATTCCTCAAAAAATTATTAAAGAACAACATGAAGAACCAATCATTAATAGCCAGAATAACGAAGTCAGTCACATAAGAGACACAGACACTATCTCAGATATTGAAGTTGCAGAATGTCCTAAAAACTTAACAGAAAGCATTGAACCTGAAACTGAAAAAACAGTTACAGAACGGAGAGGCAGATCACCAAGGCGTAGAGACATCACTTGCAAAATTTCAAATGTTGCTGAGATTGTCTCGTCTCCGAACCGTCAGGTGCATGAAACAGAAGCTGCAGTAACACTTAAACAAGGGAAGTCCGAAAATCCACAGATCTTACATCAGACTCCTAGGAAACAGCAACAGATAATTCCAAAAGAATCTTTAAAACCAGATCAGAGGCGTGGCCGATCCCCAAGTCCAATGTGGAATCCAGGGTCGACTTCGTATGCTGATATACTTCGTGGGCGACATGACTGGGGTGTTGAAAGCTATCATACACCACAAGACACAGCAGAATTTCTGCAGCAAGAGGTGCTTGCCCAAGCTGCACACGTTGATGCTGTGCCTATAGTTGAGACGGTTCCAGTGGTTGAGGCTGTGCCAGTTGAACCTGTGTCAGCAGTATTTGATTACATTCAGCAGCCACCTGATCTAGTAGGATTTATAGCATCAGGTCAGCAGCTTCTTAATTCTGGTCTTGGGACATATCATGCAACTGCTGAGCAGTATATTGTGCCCGAGACTTCTTTGGAAAAGCCAGCAGAAGATTTTGACACCGTCATAGTTGAACAGCCAGTTTATGAGCAAGAAGAGGACCAGCCGGTGTCTTTTAGTGGTAAACAGTCATACGACTCTGAAGAATTTGAAATGATCGAACAGCCTGATCAATTGGAAGATAATGTTACTGTTTTGTCCCATGCACCTGCCATCCCTGCAGAAACAGGCGAACTAGCAGCAGAAAATGATAACACCTATTATGAAATATCAGCTGCAGGTAATGATACCACTGCTGTTGTTACACATAAAGCGGAAGAGGAACTTCAGAGAACTGAAAACATAGGAAGTCCTGTTGATATTGACCGATGCCATATGTCTTATGCACAAATCGTAGCACAAGGACTGTGCACTAAATCTCTCCAGCCATCCAGCCAGACAGTGCCAGTGTATAAAAGCAGACGAAACGATCGATCGCTCTCTCCTCGACATATGTCACCTGCAGGTTGTTATTCAAGAGAGTGGTCTGCCTCTCCTTCCCGTGAGCGTTTCAATACGGGGAGGGCTGAGTCAGCTAGATCTCTTCCGCCTGCACGAAGTGGCTCTGTACCAACAAGTGACACATCTCTAAGGAGTGTGAACAGTCAAAGTAACCAAGGAAAGAAAGGAGTTTTTGCTGATGCAAAAACTAATGCTTCTCTCCAGCCAAATGTTCCAACTGAATGTAAAAAATCAGGGAGAAACAGACAGAAGAAAAAGAAAATCACTGGTGATATACAGATGGATAATATTCCTGTACAACAGTCTTTTTTCTTCCCAGAAGTTGAAGACATTGATACCTCAACTAATGGAGAGCAAAAGATGGATATAACTAGCTTAGAAGATCAAGCTGTGGGTATCATGACTTCAACTGAACGGAAAGATGTGAATACTAAGAAAAGTAACATGAGAAATACCAAATCAAATGCACACAGTCCTCAGACTCCCCTGATAGCAGAAGAGATTCTCAGTAACAAAGAAAACCAGGCTCAAAATGATGTAAAAATTATTGGAATAGAAGAGACGCACAAACATCAAGGAGATGTGGTGCCTTCTGAACAAGATAAAAAGAAGAAACAGAAGAAGAAGAAACCAGAGAAGCTACAAAATGATGATGAAATAGAAAAAGCATTGAAGGAAATTGCTGAAATGGAACATTTATATATCAAACACAAAGGGAAGAAAGAATTGCTCCCAGAAACAAAACCTGAGAAAGAAGAAAAGAAAAATGTCAAGAAAAGTAAATCAGTAAATAATAATGAGGGTTCTGAGACTGATCCAAAACAAGGGTCAGATGGTGGAATAGCACTGTCAGAAGATGCAAATATCACTCAGGAATCCAGAACTAAGAAAAAGCCTCAAAACAGGACAGAGGCTGTGAATTACGAAAATCAGGATACACCAAGATCCAAGCGTAGACGTGGAAAGAAGCAAGTTGATAATGGAAGCAAGACAGAATTAGCTTCAGTTTCCCATTTGGATATGGTTGAAGGTGTTGTGGAAATTACACAAACAGATGGCAAAATAAATATTTGTCAAGCCACTGGTTCTATTCCATTTGAAGTAGCACAAGAGTCAGATGAAGTAGTGGTTACACTTTCTGATCCAAATAGTAAGAGTGATCAAAATGTAGACACACAGAGCAATACTGCTTCACAATCTAAAACAGCCAGTAGCAGGAGGAGAAAAGGTGGATCTAAGACTGTGAGTGAAAGCAGTATTCCAGTTTTAGAGCCTAATACTCAGAGTACTTCCTCAGCACCCATCTCACTGGAAGCCGATGGAAATATTCCCTTGAATGATCAAGCCGTTAAAGAAATACAAGATGCTATTAGAGAAACAGATGATCCATGTATTGATTTTGAAGAGAACAAGGCTGTTCAATTCCCTAGAAACACGCTTCACAACTTGTCCACAAAAATTACTAAACACCCAACAGAGATGGAAAATAAAATTGTTTCTGATGCTACAGATTCTCTACAAAACTGTGAAGAAAAATTGTTGGCTTCCAAAGCAACAGAAGCTAGCAGTGAAACTACTCCACCTACTACAGAAAAGTTGGAACCAGATCACTCTAAAAAGAATACCAGAAAGTCAAAGAAAGCTAAACATTTAAATAATAAGGATTTGAATAGTCACATAAATAAACCTGGATTTAAATCTGTTGAACAGACACAATTGTTACACACAGAGAGAGGAAGTCTGGAGCCACACCATAAAAATTATAGTGCTGATAACAACATTTGTGAAGTAGAGAGTAGTAATTTAATTTCAAATGCAGAAAATGAGCTTACAGTTGAAAAGAAGCATGCTTTAGAAGAAACATTCACATTGGAGAAACCACTCAATATTTCTGAAGATGTCAATGTTCTAAGCAGTGCTAAGTGCCTAGAAGGAGATGCAGTGAAAGTGGGAGAATCAACCAAACATCAAATACCAAAAGAAATAATGTTATTGCAAAAAGCAAGGGATGTAGATGCCAAAGAGCTGGAGGTAATGAAACAGCCAACTATGGAAAGTGGAGAATTCAAAATGCCAGCATCCCAAGAGGATGAAGTTGTTTCATTGTGTTCAGAAATAAACACCTCTGAAAAGACAGGATTTTCTCCATCAACAAGAATGGATGATATGAAGTTGACAACTGTGATGACACAGACGAAGATAAAGGACGTACCTACTGACATGAATACCAGCCATCCAGTTGGGGGAGAGACACATGTGCATGAAAGAGAAATTGTTCCTAAATTGAGTGATGAAAATATTTCTCCATCAACCCCATCCACAGAAGACACAACACAAAATGCAGACACTGTTAGTATGACTAAGAAGAAGAAAAACAAGAGGACAAAACAATTGAAATCAGGAAAGATTAAAATATCTGAGGAGTTAAATATCCATGTTGAAAAGGAAGTAAGTCCAGAGCAGGACCAAATGAACGAATTGAAACATGACGAGGCTTCTGTGAAGAGTCATAGCATTGTCATGGAGACAATATCTTCAGAACAAACTACAAATGATTCAGAATTCAAAACTGGAGAAGAACTGGCAGATCAGGAGACTCAAAAACAGTGTGACACAAAATCAGATGACACACTAGACATTAAGAAAAAGAGCCGCAGTAAACGTAGTAAGAAAATGAAGTCAGAAGAGACTACTCCAGCCAGCCCTGAGTCTCCAGGTGTGGATATTGTGCCTTCCAACAGATCTCTTGACGAACAAGTGCCATTACAAAGTACTACATCCCAAGAAAACTTTGTGTCAGACAGCACCAATGTCGGTGGGAACTCTACCCAGAAGCCAGCATCTTCTAAAAAGAGCAAAAAACAGAAAAGCAAGGCCATCACTTCAGATGTGGACAGTGCACCAAAGGAAATTGTTAAAGATGTATCTGGTGTAGGAATAAGTGGCAGAAAAGTTGTGACTATTGTTGATAAGGTGGAACTAGAACATACAGAACCACCAGAGCTACATGTGATGCAAACTTCTCCAAGCCAAGGACAACTCAGTGAGGAGATCAAGGGAACAAAATTAGCTGACCAGAAGGTCGCAACAGAGCAATTTATTTGGAAGGAAAGAAAAATGTTGGAAACCGTCAGTGATAATCTGGCAGAGACCGCAAAAGTAGGTAGTGAAGCAATTTCCAGTGTGCAGCTTGTACATCCTAGAGAGTTTATAGTGGAACAAAACTCTAACGAAGAAATTAAACCATCTATAGGAAATAAAAGCGAAAAATGTGATAGAGTTACGGAATCAATAGAAATAGCTAGTGATGTTGCTGAAACCCCGAGAGAGTTTGTAGTGGCAGAAAACATTAGTAGAGGAGTGAAACCATCTATAGGAAATGAAACTGAAAAATATGTTACAGCTACTAAAGCGATAGAAATCAGCAGTGTTACTGCGACTGAAACCCCAGAAAAACCATTAAGTTTTCAGGACTCTGAAAGGCCAGAGCTGATGGATACAGAGTTAGGAGCCACAAATTTAGGAACACAAAAGGAAGAAAAGATGAATGACTTTGTACCAGCACATGTAAATTTGTTACACTTTGAAGCTGAACATACGAGTATACCTAGCACTTCATCTGATAACATGCAGGAAAATGTTTTAATTGAAAACAAGCTAAAAACTGATAATGAAGTAATGATTGAGAGTCAATATACACAGTCTGGTAGTAAAGAAACTGAACATCCTTTGAAATCTGAAACATCAGATTCTGGAATTAGTAAAGATATTAGTTCTTCCACTGCTGTCTCTGCTCAAGGAGAAGCTACAAGCAAGAAAGGTGCTGTTGAACAAGAGATTCAAATTCTTTGTGTTGATGTCACCCAAGATGCTGAGATATGTATTTGTGATGCTTATGCTCCAGAGGGAAGCACTTTCACAGCAGCTGTAGATGATATTGAACACAAGAAACCTTGCCCACAGATACAAGATGTGTTGCAGCCACCAGAGAGTCAGCAAATGAAAAGTGAGGAACTGTCAAGTCAGTACCAGGAGGTAGAGTCGGAGGAAATGTGGTTAGAGAAGACAACACGACAGAGTGAGGAAGATAAACCACTGGAAACACCTGATCATGGAAAGGAAGAAGAATTCCAAGAAGAAAGTGTGCAGGGTGGGAGAGATAAGCTGAACAAAGCAGGAGTCATTGACAAAGGAGTCAATGCAGGGAAAAAAGGAAAGAAATCGACCAAAAGAGATGTTAAGTTAAAATCCACTTCAGATAATGTGAAAGATAAAACTCATCCTTCTCCAGTATCTGTGTCAACTGAAAGACACAAGTTTGTGGAAGAAATAAGAAGCGCAGAAAGCATGAAGTTAGAACTGTTGCCAGATGTAAAACAACATACGGACTCCGACAGTCAAGTAAAACCTGAAGGGCTTAGTAAAGTAGAGCCTACTTCAGTAGATACAGCAAATGCAGACTCTCAAATAAAAAGACAAAAACCAAATAAGAAAGTAAAAAAAGTAAAAATTGTTTCTGAACTAAAAGCTGACACCTCAGGTGCTGAACATACTATGCATGAAGCTATTCCAAAATCACCAATTTCTGATTCTGAACGACATTCTGCACAAGAAGAAAGTGCAGGTAAGAAAAAGAAAACAAAGAAACCCAAGAATAAATTACCCATTGAAGGTGGACCAAAACAGAAGTCAGAAACTGATGCAAAGAACATTTCTGATGAGACTGTGACTGATGTAAAAAAGACAACAGATGCACCTTTACAGAGACGAGATACAAGGAAGAAACTTCAGCGACCTGCTGACATAATACCACCGCTGCATTTAGAGGAAAGAGCTACTAAGAACTCTGAAGCTCAAGATGTGCCTAATCAACATTCTTTCTTTGGTGCTCCTTCACACCGTACTTCACCTTTTATTCCTGAAGTGCTCACTGACTTGGAAAGTGTGGTTTTGACACCTGAATGGATGGCAAAATCACCTCCAGTAAGGAAAATCATAGAAAATCCTTTCGTTAGTAATACCAGCCATCAGCAGGATAATGTGGTCATTGCTGAAAGTCCTAGGGATCATTTTGATGAAAGTCAAAATGACAAAGAGGACGATTCTTTGCTACTATTATCTGGCAGTACTCCTCCATCATCATTCAATGTTTTCCCTCAGTCTCCTGTATCAGCAGAATCAGATTCTGGTATTGCAGATGAACTTCTTAGTCCCAGACAGGAAGATGTTTGTGGCTTGGGTTTGGATGAAAATGCAGCCATTTTTGGATCAGTGAAAGAGAGGTCAAGAAAGCCAAGGAAGATTGTTGAAATAATAGCACCCACTGATAAAAGTTTTGAGGAAGAAATTAAGGAACATGAGTTCTCTGTTGGTTTGGATAGTGTTGAAGACCAAAGTTCCATTGAGGAAAATGTTAAAAAGCTTCAGCAAAAAATGAAGAAAAGAAAACAACGTCCAAAAATACCAGAAGAGTTCATTAGTTCTTCACAGAATAGAGATGTTATTCCTATTGAGTTGGGTGAGTCTACATTTGACAGACCTACAGAAATAGATGTTCCAGTCACTGAAGGGAAGGAAGTTCCAGCACCTCATACAATAGACCTGAAAAATGTTGGTGATGTGCAACAAATTCTCACCTCCATTGACAACAGTTTATCAAATGTTAAAGTTGAGTCATATGACAAACAGGATAGCATCACAGGCAGTGTTGAAGATGTTGACTCACATTGTCGGGAAGCAAACGTAGAGCAAGATGTCACTGTTATGACAACTTCCAAATTAATATCTAACGTTATCTCCCCAGAAACAACAGCAAGCCCATTTAGTGATGCATGGATTAATGCACTTGATGAGCCTATCTTGTTTGATGATAGTGATGAAGATACGTCTAAGCTTATTGAAAGTCATAACAAAGAGTGCAGTATGAACACACAAGTATCTTTAATAAATAAAGAAGAAATTCCCTCTGGAAAAATAGAAGAAAAAGATACTCTTTTGGAAGAAATCTCGTCATTGGTTACTACACATTTAGCTCCAGATGAGGCTGTAGAGCCAAAACTTAAGGATGAAGATCTTCAGAAAAACAGAACAGATATGTCTGATAAAATCCTTGAAGACAATCAGACAGACAAACATCATTGTCAGCATGATCTATCCAATGATGACGTTACAAGAAAGGATACAGTAAAGCCAAAGGAGATTGTGAGAAGTGAACTGGAACAAGAAGCATGCAAAGATGTTACTGCTAATGACAGAGGATTACTAGTGACTCATGACATACAGAAAACCGAAATCACTGACTTTCTTAGCCCACCCACTGGTAGTATTGAGACACAACTGCAAAATCCTATAGAGAAAGCCAAAGAGCTGGAAACAGTGGCTATTCCATATGAAACAAGTGACAGTGATTATAAAAACAAAGAAAAGTTAAAGTTCATTTCCCTGGATGCATGGCCGATATGTCACACATACCAGGAGAGTGAAGCAAAATGGCAACTAATAAATGCAGAGCATATAAAAAATGAAAAGGAAGGTGAATTGAGAGTGAAGTCTGTTGTGACTCCTGCAAAGACTGAAGAGAGGCCAGAGTTCCCAGATGAAAAACAAGTCGCATTACCATGCAGTAAACAAGATCATCATGAGAGTGCTCCTCTATTTACAAATACATTGCGATATGATGTTATTTCTATATATGAAGCAGAGAGAGACTGGCAGGAAAGAAAATCATTAAAACAGAGTAATTTGGATTATGGTTCTGATGTTGCCCAAGTGACTGCAGGTGCAGAAATAAGTGAGGAAGATAGGCAGGCAGAGGAAGATAGGCAGCCAGATTCTGACATACAGATGATCATGATTGATGGAAGTGTAATTCAAGAGAATGTGAAACTAAGAGAAACAGAGGATGCAGACTCTAATGATGTAAAGTTGAAAACAGCTACACAAGAAGCATTAATACCAGGAAGTACTGATAAACAAAAAATAAATCCTGTACAAAAGTATGCCCTTGAATGTCTTGCACAAGAAAGACCTTGGAACGATTTCTTGAAGTTCGTTGATGCTGAAAAACAGTGGAAGAAATTAACCACGCAGAAGTCACTTACATTTCAGGTTTCTGCATTGGCTACTGAAAACCTTACACAGGAGGTAATTGTTACTGAAAAGCCAGTGGAACCTGTGAAACATGTGACTGCCGAGAGAAACACAGAAACTGAAACAATGCCATCTGCACAACATTCTGCTCTTGAGAACTTGGCAAATGAAAGGCTTTGGAATGATTCTCTGAAGCTGATTCATGCTGAGAGGCAATGGAAGGAACTCGATGCCATGAAGGACACAACCACTTCAGCAGTGTCCGCCTCCGCAACACCGGAAGAAGGAGTTATTGACAGTGCACAGATAGTTATTAAACCAGTAAAAACTCTCAAGCAGATATTTGCTGATGGGTTTGAGGAATTTGTGCCCAAAAACAGAGTTGCTGCTTTTGTAAGTGCTGAAGGTGAAGGAATTCAGATTACAAAGGAGCCTTTTATGGAAAGAGATAGGGTACAAACTCTTGAAGACAGTGTGCCAGTAAGTCAGCATCTTGATTGTACAACTTTAAATGTGGGGATTGGAGATATTGATAGGGAGAAGATTCATTTTACAGATGTGACACACAAAGATGATAGTAACCAAGAGTTTATATCTTCTTTTATACCAGAAACACAAACTGATGTGTCATCTGGAAAATCATGGGCAGATATTGTTGCTAGCAAGTCTGAAACAACTGTAAAAATGTCACCACCTCATGAAGAAACTACTGAATCTGCAGCTGGTTGTTTGGATACTGAGAAATCAGCTGTTCTGGAGGGCACAAAGTTACTGTTATATCCTACAGAGCAATCTGTAATGTCATTACCAAAGATACAGATACAGCAACAAGAAGAAGAAGAAGAAGATGATGATGATATTAATCTCGGCGACCCTGCTCAAAAAATTGATCCAGATGGTTTTATTGAGATTGTTTCTAAGAAAGAGTTAAGGAGAAGACGATCAAGATCCAGATCAGGCTCACGCATTAGTAGTGATGTATCAAAGGAAAATGATGTAGTTTATTCTGAAAATGCCCTTGTATCAGAAAATGTTAAAGACCCCTCTGATGAAAGTAAGATTTTGAGGGCAGAAATAAAAATTAGTTCCGTCGATGTCCCCTTTGAGAAGAACCATGATTTTAAGCTGAAGCAAAGGCAGTTATCAGGTCCAGCAGATGAGAACACCAGGGAACAAACCTCGATTTCTGCAGCTGATTCAAATGACTTTAAGGACAAAGATAAAAGAAAAATGAAACGTGAAAGATCACAACAGAGACTAGCTACGAACGATAAGCACAGAATTCGCAGAGACAGTAGCCGAAAGAAACATTACTCTGAAAGTGAACGCGAAGTTGATGAGATATTACGTGTATTGCAAAAGGAGGAAATACTGCGACAGTTTATTCCCCTTGATGAAACTTTCTGGGCAAATAAATGGAAATATCATGATTCAGAAGTTCAGTGGCAGATACTTCTAGCCTTGTCAAGATCATCGTTAACTGAACAAACTTCAGAAGTAGAGGCTTACAATGGTGATGATCATCGACGAGATAAGGATGATGGGGGAAGCAGTGGGAACAGTTCACCAGGCTCCAGAACTCCTAGAGGTGTTGGTGAGGGAGGGCATCCTGACACCACGACAGAGGTGCTAAGTGCTGATCTGCCAGGTGGCATGTGCAGCTGGCCTGCTGAAAGCACCTACCTTTCCTTAGAAGAACACACGTCCCGCCTCGCCCACAGAGTTGCAGAGGATGTCTTCACCAACCTGGAGGAAGAGCCGCACATCAGTCTTGCCAAGGATGATTGGGTATCACAGCTGAAGGTTCGAGATGTTTGTTGTGTGTTTCCCCTATGTCCTGGCAGACAGCTGTTCATTTTGACTGCTAATGCTTTTTTGATTCTTCAGTGTTTTCCTTTCTCTCCAGGTTTTCATAACAAGTGTTACGTTAATTCTTCATATATTTTGAGTTGGGCTGTACAGCTTCATTAACTGTTTTCAATTAACAAAATTATCATTTTGTTTGGCCATAGCTAAACCTTTGTTGTTTTTTGAACTATTTCTATTATTATTTCTGCTAATATGTTTAAAGCATTTGGTGATACAACCCAAATTTACTAATTAAATCGTGCGAAATTTAAAACAAAACATGCTTGTTAGCATAAAGCTATCTTTATAAAGAAAGTTGCTTTTTGGTGTATTGTGTAGTATGCTTCTGTATGTTAACTAATTTAAAACTATTGCCTTTGTTTTCCTGTCCTGTGCGTTATTTTTGAAAGCTGTTTGTCCTCGTAGCTCTGCTTATTTTTTGTATAGTGCAAAGTAGCTGCTGTATCTTTTTCAGCTTTTTATATTATTCGTAGCATCTACATAATTTTTTTTTTTAATTTTAAATGGTGTATCGAATAAATAATGTTTTATTAACTGACTTAGATATAGATAAAGAGATCATCACTGACAGATGTTATTCTTTGCACTAGCTGACTGCACTGAAGCACTTGGCATAAAGCCTTGCTTGACACAGTAGTGATAAGCACCGTCTGCAATCCCAGATACTACTCTTATCGTCCTTTCCCAGGTGTCTTAAGCTACTATACTATGAATGAACATCATAGGTTTGCTATAGGTCAAGTGGTTCAGATTAAAGTGATGCAAAGTATATTTCATTATTGTAATTCAGCTAGCATGATTGTACATTGTAGCTTTTGCATTATAAGTTGTGAATCACCACAAATGTCAGTCTGCCCTCTATAATATTTTAGGAGATGTAAGACACATTTATTCTTTTGTAGCATCAAGCTGTTGGTCATGGTCGGAGGACTTAGTGTATTTCGGTAGGAGTAAACATTGTATCACTACAGGTTTGCAATTGTAACTTTACCCTTAATCTACAATGACATACCAGCACACTGCATTTAATATTCATGTACAATGTATGTACGCAGTGTACAGTTAGAGTGGCGTGCCATAAGACCGATCCATAAATGGCTAAAAGACAATTGGTCAAATGCTTTTTCCTAGCAGAGTGTGAAGTTACATTATGACATACCTGGCGTTTGCTAAATAAACTGCAAAATATAATGAGATTTTCACTCTGCAGCAATGTGTGCGCTGATATGTAAATTACTGGCAGATTAAACCAGTGTGCTGGACTGAGACTCAAACTCGGGACCTTTGCCTCCCACATGCAAGTGCTGTACTATCTGAGCAACCCAAGCACGACTCACGTCCCGTCCTCACAGCTTTACTTCTGCCAGTACCTCGTCTCCTACCTTCCAAACTCCACAGAAGCTTTCCTGCAAGGCTCGCAGAACCAGCACTCCTGGAAGAAATGATATTGCTGAATATGGCTTAGTCACAGTGTGGGGGATGTTTCCAGAATGAGATTTTCACCATGCAGCGGAGCGTGCACTGATATGAAACTTCATGGCAGATAAAACTGTGTGCCGGACTGAGACTCGAACTCGGGACTTTTGTCTTTCGTGGGAATGTGCCCATGAAAGGCAAAGGTCCAGAGTTTGAATCTCACTCCAGCACACAGTTTTAATCTTCCAGGAAGTTTCATGCTGCAAGATACTTCAGTAGAACTCTCTGTATGAATCAGAAGTGCTTTTTGTGTGTATCAGGAATTTTATGGTTATAACTAGCTCTTCCACAAAAATAACATGGTGTTCAAAGTACTGATAGTACACTATCAGCCTTCTTTCTTCTCTTGCATACTAATAAGTAACTAGTTTTGCAGAGGAAATCTTCTCATTAAAACATTCAGAATATAATATTATTGCTGGCAGCACAAATAGATATCCATTTATATGGAAGCTATAATTAAAATTCTGTGCTAATTTTGAATTTATTTAGATAATGATTTTTCTCCAGTTGAAAATTTTAATAATTTGAATAATTCTACTCAGGAATTATTCATTTGCACAGCCATTAACAAAATACAGTTCAAAATATGAAGTGTTATCCATCAGATTGTTAGTACGTATGACTAGGGTGCATATAACACGTTCGTTGCAAATTCCATTAATAAAAGTACACGGGAGAGAAATTTTAATGATTTACTACTACTACTACCACCACCACTAATACTATTTAGTTTCTATAATTGCAGGAAGAAAAGTAAATTATTGTTTAACTTCAGAAGTTGGTTTTTCATTATTGTTATTTAATGAAGAGGAAAATATTTGTAGAATGCTGCTTGTTACAAATGCACTGAAAAATAAAAAATAAATTTAATCAGGAATCCATTACTATACCAACTGAGTTCCACAGATATAACTTTCTAAAATCGAAATTATTTGTGTTTAACATACAGTCTTGCTTTTTTCAATTTAATATTCCAGTCTGCTTAACTACTAATGTAATGCTGTTTTGTTGGTAAGGTTTTTTCAAATTTTATTTTATGCGTTTGAACCATCTTGCTTATTGTCTGGTGTTTCTTCATATGAACATTCAAAATTTTCATGTGAATTACTAATGAGGAAATTATGTCAGTAAAAGTGGATAAATTGTGACTCCTATAGAGAGGTACACTTGTTTTCTTCACTATTGTTTATAGATTGTGCGTGAGGGAGATAAATGAAAGCTGAGTCATGAAATGCCATGTATTGGCTTTAAAATATAACTGAAATGTTTGTAACAGTGGAAATATTTTGTGAGATCATTTTCCTGCAGCTGCCATTATATTAGGTAATAACGTGAATCTGTCGACGCTTTTTATAGTTTCTTTGAGAATCATGTTTCACTCCTTCCTGTGTAAAGTGTTCTAGTTTTCTGATTATTTGTCTCTAGAAATCTGATCCAAGGTTAGGTGTGTTGGCATTTAATTCCCCTCCTGCTCTTCCATCTCTTGTATTACCATAAAGCACTTCGTGTACTGTTAGTATTCATACGACCTTATGATTTCATTTTCTTGGTCGATGTTCTGCTTTTTAGAACCTAGGTGATGATCTCTTTCTCTTATCACATAAATATGTCATCACTTACAGCTAATACAAAATTTTAATTTGGTAAAACAATTTTGTCTAATTTTTGAATATATTGAAGCTACTAAATTGTTGCTTTTAATTTTGTGATACATTATTTTTCAGATTGCCGATGTAAATATTCAGATCATTTGAAGAATATACATGGTTGTTACTTCCTGAGCTTTGTTGGCAGAATGTTACTGTCTTTTTAATTAACCAACAACAGTGACACACATCTTGTGAACCTCAAAGAATATCACGCTTGATGAATCTTTAACTTGATTTCATCAGTGATAAATATACATTTTGAGCAGAACATCAAAATATTCATTTTTATTACATTACTCAAGTTTACTGCCAGTGTGAAAATGTGATATGTAAAATTCCTCATGAGCATTGCAATGGGGGTCGTAAGTTTAAATAACAAAGTTATGTATTTAGAGAACGTATCCCAGGAGACAGTTGGAATACAAGTAAACAGATATGATGGTAGACAGAAGAGTATTGCTACACTATCCTGATATGAGTTAAACTAAATGAAACGGACGATATAGATGTGGTTTGTTTGGTGTTCTGACCAACTTCCTAGCATTAAGAGCTCAATTGTACCTGTTACACAAACTGCAAAACACTGTGTGTGTTGTAACTCTCAAACATTGTCAGTGTTTTCACTGATGATTTGTTATCAGAACTGCTCTTTATCACATTTAATATAAACTGAGTGGCTCATGATTTTGGGAACATACTTTCTACTATAGTTCTGGTCTGCAGCCTTATAACTTTGGAATGGAGAAGAACAAAGTTAATGGAAAGCTTAGAGGGAATGTATTGTACTTAATGTTCATATCAGGAATTAGCGATTTTGGATGCCCACTTCCAAATATAAATTGTTTTATCATATTTAGGATGGAACCTACTTCATAATTCCCCTTGTTCCTGTACTACGACTCAATAAGTGGGTGTTGTTATCAAATGACCTTCTTCTCTGATGTCATAGTTCTGTGCAGAAGATTCACAAACATTTTATATGGTTTTGGTATCTTTCGTTAGGAAATTGTGTCCAGGTTTACGGAAATGTAGGTAACGTGAAATAAGGGAAAGGGGCAGCCCCTTCAGGTCCCTATTTTTTATATCGATAGTCTTTTTCACGTCATACTCCTGAACTATACGATCACAAAAGTAAAGTGTTGCCCTCCCACATCCACCCTCTGGAATATACTAATGACTTTAAAAAATGCTTTTTATAACATTTTACTTACATTTTATCAGTGTCACCATGACCGTGGAAGTCTGAGTTTAGATTGTGTGTGTGATTGTGGTACTTTTACTTGTTTAGGAACTGGCCAGATATTTCTAACTGCATTTGATACAATATGGAAGTGACAAATTACACCTAGGTTCCTTTTCAGAAAATGAAAGAAACAAAGTTTTTTAAATATGTGTGACATCTGAAGATCTTCACACAGAATGTAAAGTGAATTGATTTGTATGCCATGGCATAAACATGCGAGCATATCAACTCACAGAATAAAGTGAATTGATTTTTGTCATTGCCCAGTGGTAATACATTAGTGACATTACAGCAACAATGAGGCTTTTATGAAATACCATAGTTCCAGAATTTCTTTATGACAATCACAGTAATTGTAAATTATTTTCTGACTATTAGGAACAACTATTTGTGTGATACCTCAACCTAATCCACTCGTGATACAATATAGTAGGTTGACAAATAAGTCCATAGCATTTTTACCTAAGCTTAATAAAAACAACTAATACACATGAATTTAGTCATGAATAATATATTCTCCTTCACTTTTTACAGAAGTTTGCCAATGCTGAGGTAATATTTAGATCCTGCAACTATAGAAATCACATATTTTTGAGGGGAAGAACTTGTTGAGCAATGTTTGGATTATCTTTTATGGATGTGCACAGATCTCTGCACAGGGAGTTGATTCTTTGTTTGGGCTCGACTATTCCTTTCTTTTCCTTACAGTAGCATAAGTAATGATACAGTAGAGGAATGGTCAGCATTATTCACAAGCCAGTTGATGATGAGCAAGCAGACGTACACATATGGCTGCTCACAAATTTTCGTGATTTTGGCTTAGAGCATGTGGTGCCCATACACTCAATTTTTGAACATTTCCAGATTGCTTGCACATGTTGCATGATTGTAGAATGATCATAGTTTATCATATTTGCCAGTTTTCATTAACTTTGACGTGGAAAGTTGTGTATTAATGTATTAAAACAACCTTCGTCAAACCCTGAAGGTCGTCCTGAATGTGGAAAGTTACTAATGTCAAAGTGATCCTCCTCTTGTGGTGCTCTGTCCAATGCAGTTGTCCCCAAACACAGAGCAAATGTTTCTGGTTGCCTCTGTTGCTGTCACCCCTCTACTAAACTCAAACAGAAGAGTATATAAGAAATGTTCCGATTTCTTTATGTGGCACTCTATATTCTAGCTCCACAACTCCACTCACCATGTTCAAATGACATAATGGTGATATGTAAACTCAAATAGCAACAGTGAACTACAAATAGGAAGCAACAATCAGTAAATAAACCTATTGCAGCTGGAGTGCCAATATGCCAAAGAAAAACACTATGAACTTATGCATCAAACTGGCATATTTAGTCATTAGAATACTGTTTTTTGTGGACATTTTTATAATTGCAACTGCAGTTTTTTTACGTAGTTTTCAAACTGGCAGTAACAGCTGTCTCCAGGCTGCCATGATGCAACATGTATTTCTAATTATATTCCAGATAATATTTTGTAAGGAAAATTTTGGCAGAACATAAGTAATTTAGGAGTTGGGAGACCACTCACCAAATAGTAAAAGCATTAAGTCATCAACAGAGACATACAAAGAGAAAGAAGATTTGCTAGCTTATGGAATAAATTTTTTGTCGGGTTAGATTAGAAACAAAGCTCACAAGTTTTGTTTTTCGTGTGTGCCTGTAAATGACAACACTACTGCTATTTGGTGTGTGGTCTCCTTTACTGCTAGATTATATTCTGTTTCCCATAAAGGGTGAAATTGCATTTTTTCTTACTCATCTTTGAAATTTGTATGTGGATGAGAGTGTTTTCAGTTTATTACTTCCCGAATAAAAACAGTATTATGGAAAGGATAGACTGCTACTCAACATATAGAGGTGGCGCTGTGTTGCGCACAGGCACAGTGAAAAGACTGCTAAACATTTTTAACCTTTCAGCCAGAAGACGTTCTTCAGAAAGAGAAAACACATGCACATTCACATAACCACAACTTATACACACATGGCAGTTGTCTCCAGATTCTGGGGCCCAACTCAGTCCATAGTGGCTGGAGTCAGTGGTCATGTATGTATGAGTTGTGCTTGTATGAATGTGTTTGTGTGTTCTATTTCTGACGAAGGTCTTTTGACAGAAAGTTTAAATACTTAGTAGTCTTTTCATTATGCCTGTCTGTTACTCAGTGCCTCCTTTATATGGTGAGTAGCAATCTATTCTTTCCATAGGATTGTTGTTTTCTCAAAATTATGAAGCTGTTACATCACTGTGAACAGTAAGACACTAATCTTTGCCAAGATTAAAATCCATTTCATGTGTTGGTCAAAATAGGAAGGGGTGTTATGGAATTATTGGGTATAACTTATGAACATAGGTTAAAAATGCCGACGTAATCCCCAGATACTTAAACTGTGAATTAACTATTTACCTATGCTCCATTTTACCTGAAGTTTAAAATATATTCTGCAACACACACTTTCTGTGAGACTTGTTCAAAAATTGTAATTCTAATTATCCTAAATATAAATAAGAGTTTTTCCGTAACATTTTAGAACCAGCAACTTCAATCTGTCACCACATGGGACATTCAAGCCTCACCACAAACATGTCACCGAGGCGGCATCATCATACAGTAAAACCCGTTTTAGGGTTTCATACCTCAGTCACTTACATGACCGCTTTGTTGTTCATCTGTCTGCCTATCTGCCCAACAGTTAAGAACCCTTATTCAAAGGAATGGGTATAGGTATCAAGTTGAAATTAGTGTCGCATACTGAGGTCTATGGTTTCTAGGCAATTTAAAACATTTCAGCTTCTACATCAGTTCAGTCAAAAGATATAGCCATTTGTGTCACATATATCAATTCACACAAACTTGCTCATTGAAACGTGGAGTACAGCCCATTAATCTAGTATCACGAAATTTGACAAGAAGCAAGGTGTAACGGTGCAAGTAAATGGAAAAATAAAAAAAAAAAATGTTAATTTGTTGTTATATCATACCAGTCAGTTTTATTTCATTTGTTATCCACCTATCTGTCTTTCTGTTAAGACCCCTTTTTCTCTTAAACTGATAGGTGTATGAAGTTGAAATTTGTGTTACCTGTTGTGGTCTGTGGTCCCTTTGCGTGTAAAACATTTAAGCTTCTAAGTCAGTGCAGTCGAAACATACTGCTATTTATGTCACATATACTGATAAGTTCCCAGAATGAGATTTTCACTCTGCAGCGGAGTGTGCGCTGATATGAAACTTCCTGGCAGATTAAAACTGTGTGCCCGACCGAGACTCGAACTCGGGACCTTTGCCTTTCGCGGGCAAGTGCTCTACCATCTGAGCTACCGAAGCACGACTCACGCCCGGTACTCACAGCTTTACTTCTGCCAGTATCCGTCTCCTACCTTCCAAACTTTGCAGAAGCTCTCCTGCGAAACTTGCAGAACTAGCACTCCTAAAAGAAAGGATATTGCGGAGACATGGCTTAGCCACAGCCTGGGGGATGTTTCCAGAATGAGATTTTCACTCTGCAGCGGAGTGTGCGCTGATATGAAACTTCCTGGCAGATTAAAACTGTGTGCCCGACCGAGACTCGAACTCGGGACCTTTGCCTTTCGCGGGCAAGTGCTCAGGAGTGCTAGTTCTGCAAGTTTCGCAGGAGAGCTTCTGCAAAGTTTGGAAGGTAGGAGACGGATACTGGCAGAAGTAAAGCTGTGAGTACCGGGCGTGAGTCGTGCTTCGGTAGCTCAGATGGTTGAGCACTTGCCCGCGAAAGGCAAAGGTCCCGAGTTCGAGTCTCGGTCGGGCACACAGTTTTAATCTGCCAGGAAGTTTCATACTGATAAGTATTTATATAGATAACAAGAAAAAAGTTGTTGAAATTCTTGATCCTGGGATGGATGATCTATCTGTATACATAATTATGTAAATAAAATAGAAAGAAACTTCCACATGGGAAAAATATATTAAAAACAAAGATTCCAAGACTTACCAAGCGGGAAAGTGCCGGCAGACAGGCACATGAACAAAACACACAAACACACACACAGAATTACTAGCTTTCGCAACCGATGGTTGCTTCTTCAGGAAGGAGAGGGAAAGACGAAAGGATGTGGGTTTTAAGGGAGAGGGTAAGGAGTCATTCCAATCCCGGGAGCGGAAAGACTTCCCTTTGGGGAAAAAAAGGACAGGTGTACACTCGCACACACACACACACACACACACACACACACACACACACACACACACACACACATATATATCCATCCGCACATACACAGACACAAGCAGACATATTTAAAGGCAAAGAGTAAGGCCCCATACTCTTTGCCTTTAAATATGTCTGCTTGTGTATGTGCGGATGGATATGTGTGTGTGTGTGTGTGTGTGTGTGTGTGTGTGTGCGCGCGAGTGTACACCTGTCCTTTTTTTCCCCTAAGGGAAGTCTTTCCGCTCCCGGGATTGGAATGACTCCTTACCCTCTCCCTTAAAACCCACATCCTTTCGTCTTTCCCTCTCCTTCCTGAAGAAGCAACCATCGGTTGCGAAAGCTAGTAATTCTGTGTGTGTGTTTGTGTGTTTTGTTCATGTGCCTGTTTGCCGGCGCTTTCCCGCTTGGTAAGTCTTGGAATCTTTGTATACATAATTAAGTTTGTATAGAACCTTCAGTGAGTGAGTCGTACCGACACTTGCCCATATCTTTTTTTAAGGCTTAATTCAGCCAGGGTTTTGCTCTTGTGTGATAGCCTAGACTGCACTGTTTGTTCAATAATTTTCTTAGAACAATGAGCTAATTTTCAAAAGCTCTCTGGTTGTTACAATCTTCACTAAGAAATGCTTTTAAGAGATGAAACCAGAGATATCTCACTGCACTGTTCTGTTGAGACCTTCAAATTGTTTCTTTGAGTGAATGATTATTGTGAGATCAAGAGTTATGGAGAGGATTGATTGCTTCTCACTATAAAGGTTACACATTAAGCTTTTGGTCAAGCTTTCATCAGAAAACACACAAACACACACACACACACACACACACATTCATATTCATGCAAGCAAGCACACCTCACCCACACATAACTACTCTCTCTGGCTGTTCAGGCCAAACTGAAACTGAAACACATCAAACCGGAGCAACAATCTGTAGTGGAGTGGGGAAGGGGGAAGTATAGCAGTATGTAGGTGAAAGAAGAGGAAATGGTGCTGCTTGGCAGAATATGCAGGGACTGGAAGTGACAGACAAGGCTACCTGGCGCAGGGTCAGGAAGTGCGGTGGGAAGAAGAGAGATGAAAGGAGAGGACCAGAGAAGGGAAAAAGGTTGGTGAGTGCACAGTGAGGACGAGGGGTGTTCGTTGGGGGGGGGGGGGGGGTGTGAAAGAACTGGGAGGGGGGAGACTGTTAGGTGTAGTGTGTTGGGGCAGTAGGTTACTGTAGGTAGAGGCCAGGATGATTTCAGGAGTGGACAATGTGTTGTAAGGATAACTCCCATCTGTGCAGTTATAAAAGCTGGCAGGAGGAAGGATGGGTGAATCCAAATGGCCTGAGTAGTGAAGCGGCCATTGAAATCAAGTGTGCTAAGTTCAGCTGCATGTTGTGCATCAGAGTGGTCCACTTTGCTCTTGGTCTTAGTTTGGTGGTGGCCAATCATTCTGTTGGATTACTGGTTGATAGTAATACCAGTTAAAAGACTGAACAATGATTGCAACATAGCTGCTTTCACAAGTGGTTCAGCCTGTGGTGGAGTAGGCCATCAGCAGGCACCCAACAGCTTCTTTCTCCTTTTTGCTGTCATCTTCTCTCAACTCACGTCCTCTCACCTTCATTGCACACTGCTGTCTGCCAATGCATCCATTGATGTTTTCCCTTACTCTGCTTCTCTCCTTTCCACTCCCCCATCCCTTTCCATCCACCACAGCATCCCGATATTGCCCCAGGTAGTTTTGTTTGCCACCTCGAGTCGCTGAACACTCTGCCAGTCAGTACTGGTTCATCTTCCCGTACCCATACACTGGTAACCCTCCCCCTTCCCCGCTCCACTATGGATTGTTCCTCTGGTTTGATGCATTTCAATTTCTGTCTGCTGGACTGAGCACAGTGATATTGATCATGGGTGTGTGAGGTGTGAATGCGTCTGTGTTTTTCCTTTCTGATGAAGACTTGGCCGAGAGCTTAATATGTAAGTCTTTTCATGTTACTATCTGAACTCTGGGTTCATCTTTAAGATGAGTAGCAATATATCCTTTCCATAATTTTTGACTTTCCAGCCTGCACTTTCCATTGTTTGTTTGTTGTGAGAGCTGTTCATCCTTTATATCAAATTATTTGTAGTTGAAGGCAACACACAGGTTCTTTGTAATTCATTAGATTGCTGTCTTGCAGAAGTGTATATTAGGAAAACAGTATTGACATCCTAATGGTAGTATGTGTAAACTTTAATGAGAACACATTATTACCCAAGCTATGCATATGTGATAGGTTTACAATATTATAATAGAGCTGACAGTATCAGAATTATAAATGCATAAAGACAAAATTGAAAGTGAAGTTGAGAACATTTGCTGGTGTTCTTCCTTTATCATAGATTGGATGGTTATTCAGTATATGGAAGTAACAATATGTTATTGATTATGAGGATGATTAATATGCTTGAAATTGGAGTAGCATATTAGTAATTTAAACTAATTTTGTGTAAACAAAGACACATGGAACAGGGCAAGCTTGGTTTTTAATTAAGAGAGATAGAATTGTTAAAGCGAAGTGGAAAAGAATCAGTGATCCAGTTGCATGCAGCAGTTTGTATGGGGCTACAAGAGTGGGAAGAAAAACTACCAGAAATTTCAGACTACAGGAGAGGAAAAAATGCCAATAAGATATACCTTAGTGGAAAAGTATACATTTCTAGAGAATAGGGAGGGAGTTTCTCAAATTGGCAAATCTCTCTGTAGTCTCTTCAGTAATTAGAATGGTTGTGGAATGAGTCTTGGAGCTTCTTCTTCCTCTGTTTACAGGCTAACTTAATCCCGTATTGTAACATATTGCATGGCTTATATCTATGATACTGATGAAGTATTAGGATATGACAGGTGTTGGAATACCTCTGTAACAGAATAAGAATGAGTAAATCTAAAAATGGATCATGGCTTTGTGTTCAAATATTGACTTGGTGCATGTGTAGAGGCTTTTTCATTGTAATTCTGTAGCCTTGATTCAAGGAAATTAAAATTTATTGAACTTACATATTTCAGACTTCAATTGCTTCAGACACTGAGAACCTGCAGAAGAAGATAGAAATTTCAGAAAAGGATCTGAGTAGTTTACCAACAGATAACCTCTTGAACATGTTGAACAGCATCACAGTAAGTACATATATTATCAATAATATTTAATACTAGATAGCATTAATTAATTAATTAGTTTCATAATAACAAATTTCAACACTTAAGAGCAAATGTTGACGTAATTTTCACACTTGATATTTCCTCGCAGAAAATCATAGAAGACTTGGAAGAGAGAGAGCAAGAATTAACACAGTTAGAACGTTTGCTGCGTGAACTGCCTCAAGATGTGGAATGTCAGTCACTTACAGCAAGTCTCTGTGGCCTTCGCACTCACCTGTTAACTCTAGTCTCAAATGCTGAACAGAATCGGGCAACTGTTGAGGTACTGATACAGATCTTTTTGAATATAATTTTTTGTATGTCTTTTAACTTTGTCCGCCCTTGATCACTGGGTTGTTCAATGAATTTTTTCTTAAGTGTTTCTTTTTTGTTACCTTGTTTTGTCATTTAACTGGTCAGTGCCCCGTAACAATCAGATTCAAAAAAATAGAAGTGTAAAAGTTTTTCATACTCTACATTCTACATATTTACAAAGTTGTGACTGGGGAATGTCCATTCTTTTGTCACCATCAATTGATGAGAATTCTGAGAACATATTAGTTTAATAATCTGCTGTGGTGACTTAGCTTGGTTGCTGCGTAGCTACATTGCTCTGCTCAAATGAAATAGATAAGGCAAACTTGTAAAAATGAACAACTTTATGGGTGCGGGGGGTGGGGGGGGGGGTGGAGTTGTAGGTGTGTGCAGGAGTGTACTTGGGAAAAAGCTATTCTCAAGATTGAATCTACTATAGTACAGGAAAAAGTAACAATCAGCTTTAATTAACAAACCAAATATGTTTCATTTTGCTGCATGACTGAAAACTTAAATGAGCAAAGAAGTTAAGACAGAATCAACTACCTCATTTGCAAAGCAAAAACAAATGCTATGAAGATGATAATGGTCACTTTTTTCCAGAGACCACCTACTTTGGATGTCTAGTGTGCTGTTTATTTATTAGTTTGTCACTGGCTAATTATTTTTACTCAAGAATACCTTTGTAGAAGACTCTGTTCAGGGATAACGTCTTTAATTTTAATTCGGAAACATTTCCAATCCTTCCCCCCTCCCTATGCCAGTGAATTGCCTGTACAGTTTTAATTGGGTGGGCTTCAGAACACACTTTGGTAGGGATAGGAAGGACTGTGGGTGGGATGCTCCTCAGTTCCAGGTACGACAATAAGTAGTCGAAGCCTTGGTGATGGAAATGGTTAACTTGTTCCAATCCAGGATGGTATTAGGTGATAGAAGAGGTCGTGGAGTGTGCTTCTTTGCAGCTGGTACCAAGGCATTGGTCAAAAATTAGGGGAAGTTATGGATATAGCACAGGAAATTAGTCTGTAGATTAGACTTGGGAGGTAATGCTTGAATGTGAAGAGTTCAGCATACTGAACAAAGGATTGCGAGTCGCTGCAGATGTGGTATCCACAGGTGATCAGAATATATGGGAGAGAATTGTTAATGTGAAATGGGTGGAAACTTTCAGAAGTAAAGTAACTTCGACAATTAATGGACTTAATGTGGAAAGAGGTTTGCTACTAAAGGGTTACATGTCAACATCCAAGAAGATGGCACACTGGACTTGAGGAGGACCAGTTGAAGCAGATTTGGGAGTGGGGTGGGGGGTGTTGAGGCTGTGACGCTGGATGAATGAAGATGCAAAATTTTTGTCCTGGAACCACGCAGGATGGCATTGGAGGGTGCCAGCCAGGTGCCTTGGTCATGCCACAGATTTCTTTGTACATATTCCCTTGAAAAGGGGAATACTTAAGCATAAGGGTGTGACTTGTCAGGTCTATAAGGAATTAGGTGGTAGGTTTCACAATGACCGAATATGATTATGCGCAATGAAAATTAAAGATTGATTTTAACTAAAGGTCATTGCTTCAGATATGTGACTGTAAATTTTCTCCAGTGAATAGGTAGCAAAGTAATGTTCACAATCATTCTGCAGTTAAAATCACACTGACAGTGAGACATATTTTGGACAAAACAAATTAAAAAGATTTATGTTGAGGACTGTAACATTTGAATATGTGCACACTGCAAATTCACGATGTATGTACAAGTAAAGTGCAAGCGCTTGACACCTGTGTGGCTGTGGATAGTACTTACTTGGCTGTGTCATTGGGTGAGGCAGTATTTATCATCTTTGGCAACTTCCACCAAGCTATGCTAAACCCTTTTATTTGCGCTCTGTCTCTCACACACTGCAGCTGTGTGCAGACCACTCAAATGACCCACATGCTGCTGGACTCTAATATGTGTGGGATGGAATGAGGGGGGAGATGGATTTGGGGATAAGTTATTCAGATGTGTCCAATGATTTGAATAGGGACTGGACTTCTCAGATCACTGTGTCAGGACTTTGCAAGTAGAAGATTTGAACACAATCTGCTACTACACCAGTTACTGCTGGACTGAACTTCCCCGTTGTCTTCATAAATTGCCGCACATACCTTGTTCCAGTTTTGTCATGTGGCTTGAAAAAAGTGCCACCGACTGTCTCAACTAACAGTCATATCCAAGCAAATCAAATTCCTCCGATCTTTCCTTAAAACAGGAATGGTCAAATGAGATAAAAATGAGGATAGATGACTGAATCTTCATTTGACAAAGATCATGATTAATACAGTAGAGTGCAAAATAATGCAGTGGTATGGTAATGTGAAAAGAATGCATTTAAATAGAATGCTGAAATAATACTTTTAAAGACCTGTACAAAGCAAAAGGCCTAGTGGAAAATCTTAAGACGTTTGCCAGAAGTAGATAATCAAAATTGGCAAGCTGCACAAATATTAATATTTCTTAAATGAAGACTTCTACTGCGTTAGAACAAGTTGGAAAAGTACAGCTGCACCTATAATGATCATACTCCACAATGATATATGTACAGCATGGTCACCTTTATTCTGTCAATAAATATTCTCCACATCATGTACTATGAGCCACTTTCAGAACTTAAACTTCAGCTTACTTTTTCCCAAATTCTATCCTTTAACTCTTGATGGATATATGGCTATCTCTAAATACTTATTATTAACAATATCATGACAGTTTTATGTTATCTGTTGACTGCTAGTTGCTGCAATATTTACAGTTTGGGGCCGTCTCCAAGTCCATTGGTGTATATTGTTCCCGAAGTGAAAATATTCAGCCAGTTGAAGTATTCATTAGTAGTTGTTTTTGATGACAGTTGGAGAAATTTGAAAATTCTTTGCACACATCACATAGTCAGCATATCAATGTGTAGTATACTCAGTTGATAGGAGGGATATCTTTGAACAAGAACTGTAGTAACAGGGAGACAATAAGACAGTAAGAGTTAGTTCAAAGAACAGGATTTTTAAAGTTACATATGCAAGATTAGTTAGATCATTTTTTGTGTTCAAATATTCGTATTTTCATTGACCCAACTGTAACAGTCGGTGAATGTTTTTGAGTTTCGCTTAGGCAATGTCCCAGCTCCCAGTGTATGTAGTAGCATTAATAGGAACCTGCCAAAGAATGAAAGGTTGTGAAATGACACTGAAGATTAATTTGCTATATAAAGATAACCAAATGATAATTGAAAGAAATTTGTCCATGAAAGGAGAAAATTGTTCATCCTTCAGTGATTGTTTCGTGACAGTTATTGTGTATTGAGTGTGTCACATTACGGTGAAAGGACAAGGAAGAAAATAAAAATTAAAAGAACCAACTTGTTTCAACTGGAAGGAAAGAAGTGGCTTAGTTTCAGAAGATTTGTGTGTGCAACACATAATACTATTAAAAAAATCCATGCAGGATGAATGTGGATTGCTTGGAAACAATTTGCCTTTTAATTTTAAATGCTTTGTAGGTACAACATTTTATTTCTTTTTTTTTCCCCCAGTCTGCCTGGCAGCTGCAACAACGTCGGCAAGAAGAAGTGAAACAGTATCAGATATTGCTTTCTGAACTGGAACAGTGGTTGAAATCAGCAAAGGTGGTGCTAAGTGCAGATATCCAGGAAGCATCAGCACCAGTCTTGCGTGAACATATTACTGCACATAAGGTGAGTGTCTATATATACATGTTACAGATTGATTGCACAGATTAAGCAGTCCAAAATATTTATCTTTTTTGGATTTTGATCCTCTTCTTCCATTCTACATCTACATCTACATTTCTACTCCGCAAGCCACCCAACGGTGTGTGGTGGAGGGCACTTTACGTGCCACTGTCATTACCTCCCTTTCCTCAACAAACACTGCTGTAAAGTATATTTATTCACACACAAGAAGTTACAATCAAGTAACCATCTTCAAGCCACAGATTAACACTACTTCAATTTAAAAGAAGGTTCCTTGGTGTCAAATACACTATTGTTTTGAATTTCAGCATCTGACATATATACATGCATCTCTTACCTTTTTTTCACTGGTTGTCAAGTCAAAAATTAATGGCCCATTTTAGTGTTCCAGCATACTGTCTGGCCGATGTTTTATCGTGGTTGTATTCAGTATACAAGAATTGCACCAAATATTTGAAAATGAGTCTTCTATGAGAAAATTTAAGTTTTAATGGGATCATTGTATGTTTAGCAGGAACAATTTCTAAGAGCTCATGTATTTGTGTTAAATTTTGTTATAAAAATATGCAGTTTCCAATTTTTCTTAATGGAGATACCAAAATTCCTCCTTATACCTGGATGTACAGGTCTCAGTGACATTGGATTGTTGTTTTATTGAAGTACAGATGAATTGCATATTTCTTGTGTGAGAGAAGGTTTTATGTATACAAGGGGCTTTGGTACACTGGAAAGATTAAGATAGATTGCATATTGCTAATGTAGAGATTACAGAACCTTATTTTAAACTAAAGAACATTTCCAGGAGCAGATGTGCACTATGACCATAATTTATTGCTCATGAACTGAAGAGTAAAATTGAGGGAAATAAAGTAGATGGGATGTGTATAAGTTAAAACAACCACAGATTTTTAAGAGATTCAGAGGAAGCATTAAGCAGCAGTAAACAGGAAAAAAGGGAAAGGAGTATAATAGAAGATTGAATGGCTACCATTGAAGATGATGTAATGAAGGCAGCAGAAGATATAATAGGTAAAGGGACAAGAACTGTTAGGAATCCTTGGATAACACATGAGACATTGAATTTAATTGACAGAATGAAAATATATTAAAATGCAACAAATGAAACAGGAAAAAGAGAATATAGATGTCTAAAAAAAAGGATAAGACAGAAAGCAGAAAATGGCAAAGAAAGAATGGCCTGAGGAAATACAAAGCTGTAAAAGCATGCATGACAATGGGAAAGGTAGATGTCATCAATAGAAGTTCAGGTGGCAAGCCTGTACTAAGCAAAGAAGGGAAATCTGAAAGGTTGACAAGGCCTTTGTTGAAAACATGAAGCCAGACTGCGAGCATCAGCGTATGATTGAAGAGGCATCCGGGTGGTGGGAGTAAGGAGGAGGCTGGGAGGGGGGAGGGTGGGGGGGAGAGCAGGGCAAGGATGGGGGTAGTAAAGTGCTGCTCGTGGGAGAGTACAGGCATGAGGTGGAAAGAGGGTAGTGCAGTGTGTGTGTGTGTGTGTGTGTGTGTGTGTGTGTGTGTGTGTGTGTGTGTGTGTGTGTGTTTCCGATGAAGATCTTGTTGGCAGAAAGCTCACTCTCTGACAGCCTTTTTATTGTGCCTCTCTGCAACTCAGTATCCCCACTGTGTGGTGTGTAGCAACTATCCTTTTCACAATGTTGTTACATTCAGGGTGTATACGACCCGGGACAACCGAGAGATCCGGGAAAATCCTGGGAATTTTTTCATCCGGTAGAAAACCGGGAAAAACCCGGGAATTTTTCATTGTTTTAGTTTTCAGTTAAATTTTTGTAACTTTGACTGGTAAGAACCAATACTCTAACAAAGAATATTACTGTAGATCGCTACTGCCGAATAATACTGCAGCAATGAAAAACGAACGGGAGAAAAAAAAAAGAAAAAAAAGACTTAAGTTGCAAAGGAAATGCACCATATACAACTACAAAACACATTGCTCATGCAAGCGTTTGCCAACAGCAAAATGTGTCAAAGGCTTTACGAAGACTATTCATAACAACAAATTGCCTCTGATGAGCGTGACGTCACAATTGTTGACATAAGATTCGTTTGAGTGGTTGCGAGCGAGCTTATGCGTATGTATACTTGAGTCGCGTTTCAGTAGTACCCTCTTCCACTTCTGGCTACAGAAGTGTGGCAGTTAGCAGTATAAGCAATAGCAGCAAGCATCCAGATGCTATCCGTAAAAATTTTACTGGTGCGCCTAAGCTACCAGATTCACGTATGCGCAACAGGCCCAGAACTAGGGGGCGAGGGCAAACAGCGGTATCTGCCCCGGGCGACAGTTTCAGTGGAGGGAGGGGAGGCGGGCGCCAAATTCATATTATTGAGGAAATAGACCTTGTTTCACAAAGCGCCTAGTATCCAGCGCTCGTTGGTATATAGATTACTCATATGATTTTGAACGCATCCCTGTTGGTTTTTGAACATTTTTGAACAAATTCTTGGTTGATTTCTGAAGTAATCGCAAGTTGATTTTTGAAAGCGTGCATAGAGTATGTGATGTCTCTGCCAGCGGAATCCCCGTCGCATCTAGAAATAAACTTTCCTGCAGACCAAAGGGGCGGATCTATATGAGCTGAGCAGAATAAAGCTAAACGGGCGAATGCCAATCGCTGTTTATGTGGTTCATTGGGTTTGCAAATGATCAGTGTTATAACTACTAATGAATTCCATAGACTCAGACTACCGGAGTGGAAATAAACAAATAAAAGGAATAACGGGCAACAAATATTGCGTATTGTCTCCTCCGTGTATCCAAGAAAATGAAATTTTGACAGAAAATGTTTGGTCAGACAACCACACTACCAAGGGCCAGTTATACAGTCCCCAGCTAGCAGCCGCTCAAGTTCTATTCTGTTAGTAGTGCGGAAAACACGTTGTACTAACACGTAATAACGCCTAACTAGAGAATAAATGTGGGTTAACTAAACCGGTGATTGTGGCAGGGTTAGTGCAGTTAACCAGAGAATAGTTACAGAATTAATGATGACAAGATTGTTTGTTAGAACAAGGAAGGAGAAGAAACGGGGACTCTCACAAATTATGGAAGAATATTACGATTCCAAATTTATATAAAAATTTTGTACTACTACTTTTCGATATAATGCTTCAGAAGTTAGAGAGTATGAATGAAATGTGAAACTATTTCCTAACATAAAACTTTTTGCTTGTAGTTGGCCTAATAGGCATTTGATATTAGTACTTCGTGAATTATATTCCGTCTGGTCTTGGGTTCAATTTGTATTAACAGCTTTTTTAGTATTAGACAACATAATTTCGTGTTTTGAAGTGGCAAAACGTTTGATGAAGTTTGGTGAGATAATAGATCCTTTCACAAAAATGAAAGGACACCATGTAAAGCTGCAGCAGGGTTAGAGAGAAATTAAGGACTAAAGAAGTGTGTACTGTCTTGCTTGTCACTTGTCTTTACTTGTTTTATGTATCCTATATTTAATTTTATGTCACAAAAAACAGCAAGTTATTAGCTAATAGGCTGTAAAGACTGCAAATTTTCTGAAGAGTACTTTTTCTGACGGTATTAATAATCCCATCCAGTATTAATTGCGAGATTTTTTTTAAAGAGGGGCAGTATGTCAAACCAGCCGACTGGGAGCAGGAGAGGCACCACAGGACATTTTAATTTCCACTGTCCTGAATATAGTTTGATGGCACCCATTACAAAATATTACATGTTTGAATTCCATAGAGCGAAATTCAGAGACATGCGACAGAAGAATGCTGTGTGAAGATGCATGGCAATGCACTTCGGCACACTTAAGACCAAATAACATGTCTTACTTTCCCTCGAGCATATATGTTTCATGGATCAGACTCTTCAGAAAGATGTGTGCTATAAATTGAAGTTATTTTATAAAAGTCGATTTTTTAAAAAATTTTTGTTGTCCAACCTCAAACGCTCGAGGGATGGGGAGCGCCACTGTCTAGTATTGCCCCGGTTTGGAAATATCATAGATCCGGACCTGATGCACAAAGCAGTCTGAGTTGTAGTGGGGAGGTGGTAGTCTCCAAGTGACCCGTATTTACGTTAAGTGATTTTGCTGTTTCCTCTTCATTTATTGCTTTTGTGTAAAATGAAAACAAAACGGATGCCTTGGCTGGGAGCTATCAAGTGAATTAAAATACATTCACATAATTACAAAGGGCTAAAATACGTTGTTAGTTTCAGATTTTATTTTGTTTCAAACATTAGATAATACAGTACTGGTACTCCAAGAAAATTTACATCTGAATCTGGACATACGAATGTGCACTTTAAGCCGAATGATGTATTTTAGTGTGGTTCACAAAATTCTGATGCTCTTGCAGTGTCCTCTAATGTCTTGTTTCTTTTATGTTTTACACATACGAACGTACGGGCTTCCTGCATCATTGTAGCTGCGCAAGCGCGGCGACACCTGTTACCTGGCACTCTCTGGCAATTGCTGAAACGAATCTAACAGGTCACGGGAAAATATTTTGAATGGTTCCTTGAAAAGCTTTACTTTCAAAGTACCACTATTTACATTATTTTCGAGCCCGGAAGATCAGACATTTATGTCGTTGTTAAAAATTTTACTGGCGCTTTGTGTGATATATCTTAAAGTGTAACACGCACGCGTGCAAAAGCGCATCACAATCTCTGTTTCAGTCCTTCGGAAAGTAATGTGCGGTGTTTGGTGGTATTGGAATTTATGCTTTCGTAATACGAAAATATGCAGTGTGCATGTTGCTGCACATCAGACATCTTTTTCCCCGAGTTTCGTTTTCTAAAGTGCCTGGAAATTCTACGCCAGTGTATAAAACCACAACCACTGAAAGGATTGATAAGTTTTACAGTTCCGAGGAAAATTGTACTGCTACTTAACACGGAAAAATATGTTTTCATCTGGGAGAAATTTCATTTTTAACGGGGAAATCCAGGAATTTTTTTTTCTCGTCCATGTATACACCCTGTACATTCCATCCTGAATTTTCCATTGTTTGAAGATGAAGAAAGAGTATACAAATGAAACAAGATTGAAGACAGTGTTGGGGAAAAGGAGGAGGTGGTAAGTGAAGATGAAAAAGGAGATATTTTGTGAGAAGAGTTCAAAAAAGCATTGATAAACTTAAATCAGAATGAGGCATATGGAGTAGACACTCCCTCTGAGTTATTGAAATCCTTGGTTGAACATATCGAGAAAATACTGTTCTGTGTGGTGTGCAGGATATATGAGAGTCTATGTGAATAGTAATTTGATGTTATTTATGTAAAATATGATAACTATTTTAAACACTGAACATTACAATGTGCCACTGACATGCATGTGTGTCAGATATTTGTCAGGTTTTAAGATTTGCTGAAGAACTTTGCAGTAATCCACTTGATGATAACCACACAGCTAATATTGTAAAAAAAAATAATTTTACAGTCCATTGTGACCATAATGTCATTAAAAATAATAAAATAATAATAATAAAACTCAGACTTTAAGAAGAATATAATAATTCATATTCCAAAGAAAGCACATGCCGAAAAATGTGGATATTACTGATCCATCATTAGGTGTAGGGAAAGATTTGGAAAATACTGTCTGGAATGCACTTTTTGAAATTATGAAGGTAACGGGGATGAAATACAGGGAGCAAAAGGTTACCTGCAACTTGTACGGACACCGGACTGCAGTTGTAAAAATCAGAAGGCATGAAGTGGAAGCAGTAGTTGAGAAGGGAGTGAGATAAGATTGTAGCCTGTCCTTCATGTAACTCAAACTTTTATGCTCAGTGGACAGTAAAGAAAATCAAAGAGACATTTGGAAAGGGAATTTAAGTTTAGCCAAAGGAAATGGAGACTGTAAGCTGCATATCAACAAAAGAAAAACAAAACTAGTGGAATATGGAATGCTGTTCGATTAAATCAGGCAATACTGAAGGAATTAGATTAGAAAATGAGTCACATAGGGTAATAGATGGGTTTTGTTATTAGGGCAGCAAAATAACTTGACTGTAGCTAAAGCAGAGAGGATATAAATTGACGCCGGGCAGTAGCAGGAAAAGCATTTCAGAAAAGGAAGAATTTGTTAACATGTAAGTGCTAGGAAGGTGGCTTGCACAGTATACAGTTCAGACAAGGAAAGAATAACAACTTTGGAAATAGGATACTATAGAGGAATAATGAAGATTAGATGATGGGTAGGCCAGATTTCTGTTCTGGGTGGGGAAAGAAATGTGTCTTGGCTGAAAGGGTCAATTGATGATAGACCACACATCGAGGCAATAAAAGTCAACCATTTTGGTAATGGAGGAAAGTATGGGAAGGAGGGGCTAAAATTGTTGAGAGAGAGAGAAAGGCTTCACTACAGTAAGCAACTTTAAGTGAATATAAGTTGTAGTAGCTATGTGGAATGAAGAGGCTTGCACATGAAAGGATAGTGTGGTAAGCTGCATCAAACCAGTCTTCAGACTGAAGACCCCCATCAACAACAAATGCCTTCATTTCAATTGAGAGAAGTTAATTTGCTGCAGTTCTCACAGGCTCTGGTTGTCATGTAATTGCTAATTGAGAAAAAAATTTCATTACAGTGTTTATGTCTGCTCCTGTCCTAATACCATTGAACCATGGAGGACAGTTAATGCTTGTTTTATCTGTTATAATAAATCCAGACATATGTTTTAGATATAAACAATTTGTGTTTCATACTTGAACTTTAATCTATATTCAAAAACACATATTTATTAATCTTGCATAGCAATATTAAATTCCTCCATACATTTGCAGAAACACTGTTTATGGTTAGCATTTAATGGCATCCATCCCTGGGACAACAGTCAATATATTTCAAATATTATCATCGCTTTTGAAAGCTATTTGTATTCTTTTGTTTAACGGCATGGATATACCTCTTTATGTATGCATGTTGTGCACAACAGTTATTTGTATCATAAAACCAGGTGCTCTATCTTCCCCACACTCTACAAAGTTACATCAAATGAAAATTAGTGGTAGCTTTTATTAATCAGATGTTTCGAAAAGCATCTCATATCTTAAGTTGAGCAGTGGAAGCATAGTCATTTTAGTGTTTGCTAGGTGCACTTTTATAGTTCAGCAGTACAACACAACCAGAAAAATCAATTATCGGTCATGAAATATGCTTGAGAGAGTTCTAAAATTTGTGATTGTTACATAAAGTTGCTGGTAACTTCTTATTTTTCTGCCAACTCGTGTTAAGGAAGTTTTCAGATAAAACATAATAAATATGTGAATTTAGGGGCTGACAGCAGTAAACAGTACTGACAAAGGGGAGCTATACTTCTATTTATAATAAGTGCATATTTATAATGACTATATATTGAGGTACATGTATAAATAGGCCCATGTTCATTTCTCTAAAATTCAGCTGCAAATCCACTGGTACAGTCAAAAAAGCAAAAGAACCTCAAACTCTCTTTGTTCTCAGCTCATATGAGCATACAGTTCTTTTTACATGTCACTTGCAGTGAAGTTTTGAAAGGAATCTTTAATAAATTCAATTGTAATTGAATTAGCAATTTCTTCAAATTTCAGGTCCTATCAGAAGAACTGAAGCTTAGAGAAGCTCAACTGACTGAGTTGGCTCAGTTATGCCACAATCTTCAGGATTATGCAGATGTGCATCACCTTGCAACAGTGTTGTTTCAGCAGTTGTCTCAGATGGAATCTGCTATTCGTGAAGCATCTGAACAGATAAATATCCGCTTAGGTGTACTAAAGGTATACATACAGAAGATTATTTCAACTTCATGTCTTCTGCTTTACTATTCGATCTCTTTCTGTTGTGCTCTTTCTGCCTTCTTCGACACATTCCTGTGTCATAAAACTATCACCTTTTCTTAATTCTTCAAACAGAAGTTGCTTTCAGGCTGTGTCTCTGTAATTGTTCCTCTTATGTATCCTTTTAGTAATTTATTAATTGTATTTTCATTCAGTGTCAATATCAGCCTTTGTTTGCAATTAATTGTGTTTAATCTGTAATTAACACTGCATGCATTTTCTAATACCTGTAAATCTTCTTGATTGACGTTTTTAGGAGTCACTCATTGCAGAAGAGCAAAAACCAGTTCTCACTTCACAAGAGGAACAAATGTCCATCACACCTGCTGAGCTTGTGCCACCTTTACCACAGCCTTCTCCTGTAGTTGAACCTGATACCCATCCTGAAGTAGTTGATGAAGGATTTGTTTTGGTGTCTTGCCCTGATGTTCGTGATACTGCTACCTTCCCTGAGCTTATTTTACCACCATCACAGAGAGATGAGCTGTTTATTGGGGAGGAGAAGTTGATATTATCCAGAGAAAGAACAGATGACACATTGAATTCTGATGCATCCTCAATGCCCTATGAGGAAGTTGTTTTGACTACTCCAATACCTGATAAAGATGAAACTGCAGTGTTACATGCTGAATCTCAGACTGGACCCAGCTTATTAATGGATCTGTCAGACAGAGCACCTGTAGAATTGCATGACAGAGCTTACGGAAAAGCCCAGCCAGTAGACATGGAGATACAAACAGATCTGTTATCACGTGTTTTACCTGAGTCAGATGTTGCAGTTCAGGTACAACCATTCCCATCATTGGATAGAGTTGAAAAAGATAGCATCAAAGTGTCACAGAAGACAGAGGGCAATGAGGAGACTATAGAAATATCTACAAAGAAGATAGCAGAAATTTCCAAGCCTATAAGGGAGGTAGGTGACAGTGACTTATTAGTCCAACTGAAATCCAAGAGCAAGAAAGGTGAAGAAAGCAAGGATGATATTGATCCAGTTTCTTCTGAATTGAAAATTACACATACAGTTCCACAGTCATTTGAAACAGTTGTTGTAGAACCAGGTGAATCAACTACAGAAGTGATTGTCGATGCAGATGGCACGAAGAGAGTTATTGTTCGCAAGACACACAGGACAGTGGTTATGCGACAACAACGTGGTATAATACAAGAACATCAGTCTACAATGTTGTCATCAGATCATGCTGGTGTTCCTGCTGCTGAGCTATTAACACTGTCAGGCATTACTGCAGACAGTCAGCAGAAATTACCAGCAAAAATTGAGGAGTTCCCTGAGGGTCCTGTCACAGACTATGTACATACCAGCAGTTCTGTTGTGCCAGTACCAGAAACAGTTTTGGAACCTATTGAATCTCAAAATATTGAAGTTCAGGTGGATTCATCTGAATTTCCATCACACGGCAGTGTACCAGTTGTTCAGAATGTTACAAGAAAAATAATTAGAAGGATCCGAAGACGTATTATACGAAAAATAGTTGTAATAAATGGTAAAGAACAAGTTACAGAAGAAGTAATTGAAGAACCAGAAGAAATCGAAGTATTGGAAGATGGTCGGCCAAAGATTGCCATTGAGGGTCAAAATAATGATGACAAAGTCGTTTTGGTTGAACCCAGCACAGACGTAAACATCCAAAAAGAAATTTCTTACCAAACAGTGCCAGCTGGTACTGAAGTAACTACTACACAGCTGTTTCTAAATGCAGAACGTTCACTGGGTGTGCCTGTAAAGACAGAACATGAACAACAAGATGGGAGCAGAATACCAGAAGAAAAACAAATATATGAAAAAGCGCTAATGATTGAACCATTAGAAACAAATATGCAGATGAGAGGAACTGTTACTGACCAGTATCTTTACTCTTCAGTTTCATCATTTAGTGATCAACATAAAGGATATGGCGAAGTGGAAATTCCTGAAGGAGTAGTTCCTGAAGATTCAAAAAGCCTTTCTCCTCCAGCTCATGTACTACCAAAGGTGCCAACTGCTGATGAGAAAGTGGAACAACTACCAGAGGAAACAGAGAAGCATGAAACAGTTGTTGACAAACCTCTACCAAAGGAGCCAGCTGCTGATGACAAAGTGGAACAACTAGCAGAGGAAACAGAGAAGCCTGAAACAGTTGTTGACAAACCTCATCCAACAGATAAACCAACTGAAGAAACAATTGTAAAATCCTTGGAAGAGCCTGCAGTATCCAAATCTGCAACCATATCTCCAGAACCTAAATTGGCTGTTGAAACAGAAACAGAAAAACATGTTAGTCAGCTGGAGGATGACAGTTTACCAAAACCTACTGTGCATGAACAGGAGCATGATATCACTAAGGAAGAAGACAAGACTACACCACTTCAGGATTCCACAGAAACTTCTTTAGCTGAGTCGACAAATATTACAGTGTCTTTGTCTGGGTCAACTGGTCCATCAAAAGTGACAGAAGAGGAAATAATTTTCTTGGACACGTCCATTCATTCAGCAGACAGTACTCGCAAAGCAGAGACAGATGATACTGGTTATGAACCAGAAGACAAAACATTTGATGAACCTTCTCTCTCAGAAGATGCGAAAAAACAAACAAAAAAGAAAAAGAGGAGGAGAAAACCAAAGGAAAAACTAAAGGAACCAACATCACCAGATTCTAGAGCAGCAGAAACAGAAGAAATTGAAGACTTGGTAGATATAGACACTTCAAATAAAATTCATCCTGAATCACTGACAAAAACAGATTTGAGTGGAACACTGGATAGGAAAGGTACAAAAAGAAAAAGAGATAAAAAGGATGATGAGGAAATGATGCCTGAACTGAGTGCAGAAGAGGTAGAAGATTACAGACATCGAACATCATTGGAAGATTTCCTGCGAGCTGAAAGGGGCTCAGCTCAGTTACCAAAAGAGACTTATTCAGTACCAAGAAGTGAAGAGTTTGTTTGGCAGACTCCACAGGCAGTACCTTCCTCTGTTGAAGAAACACCAGGAATGGTCACAGCTATAGATACCATACACACTGTTGAAAAACTGACACTCGATCCCAATGAACAACTGGATAAACCAGAACATATTTCAGCTGTGGATATCACTCCCAAGGAAGCTGAAACAGAAACAACATCGATGCCTGGTGATGAAACACTTTCCACGTTTACAAAAGTACCGGTGGAAACTTTAGTTGTCAAACCTGAAGAGGGTCAACTTACTCAAGACCAAGAAAGTGTTCAGACCTCTGAACTAGCAACTCAGACAATAACAGCTGATCTGACTCCCACACATGAAGGAGAGATGCAGACTTCTCCAGATCTTTTAAAGATGTCATTATCTGAAACAATAGAAACATCAGCTCAGACAGTAGCAGATGCTATTCCAGTACAAGAGGTATCTTCGCAGACAGAGACACTGCTGCCTGGAGACCAGTCTGTGGCAGAAACAGAAGTTTCACCTGTCTGCAAAGAAGATCATCTTGTAGCTACAACTGAAATGTCAATGCAGACCTCACCAGAAGCAATCATAGTATGTCATGAAGAATCTCAGACTGTAACACAAGCAAGTCAACCTGTAGAATCTTCAGAGTTTTCCATGCAGACAGTAACAGAGGATCTAATTCCCACTCAAGAAGAAATAGTACAGACATCTCCAGATCTTATTGAAGTGTCACAGGCAGAAACTGTAGTGACATCAGTACAAACTAATGTAATTCCTACTCAAGAAATATCCATGCAGACACTTCCACATGAAGCTGCAGATGATGTTATTGACACATCTGTACAAACACATAAACAAGATCTAGTGCCAACACAAGAAGGCTCTGTGCAGACTATTGCAGATATAGGGCAGCTTCCTCCCAAAGTCTCAGAGATGTCTTGTCAGACTACTGCAGATGAGGAGGGCTTGACAGCACCAACAAATGTAATTGAAGCAGAAACTGCAGAACTGTCTGTACAGACATCAGAGGAACTAATACCGGTGAAAGAATACGCCAGCCAAGCCTCTGGCTCTGAATTGCCAATTTCTGAAAATGCAGAAATATCTGTCCAGACTTTGCAAGAAGAAATTGCTCCAGTGCAAGATGATTCTATTCAGACAACCCCAGTGATGGAAACAAAAACTGCTGAAATACATATCCAGACTAATAAAGAAGATCTCACACCAACAGTTGAGAAAACAATGCAAACAATGACCCCAGAATTAGATGCGGTTGTTGAAACAGATACCTTTGAAATGTCTGTCCAGACAATAAAAGAAGAAATTGTGCCAACTACAGAGACTTCTATGCAGACAGTGTCTCCAGAACCTAAACATGATCCTGTTAAAGTTACAGCCACACAACAGACATCACCAGATTTCATCACAATTACTGAGAGTATAGAGTCAGAAAAATTTGAGGTCTCACAACCAGCAGCTGATTCAAATGAACCTCTTGCTGCATTGGATGTACCAATGCCTCCTGAAGAATCGCAAACAAATGAAGCTCAACTCAGTGAAGTGTCTGTGCAGACTAAAACTCCTGAATCCCCAGAGAAACTTGAAGTGGCAATTGAAGCTGGTGAAATCATTGCAGTGGCTGAAGCATTTGCACAAACTACTACTCCTGAACCTGTAAGAAATGCTGAGGTATCTGTGCAGACCAGTAAAACGGAAACACCAGAGAAATCTGATGAAACTTCAGATCTAGCAGACTCATCAAGTATAGATATATCTGAAGTTTCAGTACAAAGTAATAAAGACACACCTCCCACTTTTGGAGAAATGCTCCAGAGCTGTAAGCCAGATATTGAAGGACAAATTTCAAAACACACAGAAGATGCTGTTCATGTTACCAGTCCCAAGGTCGAACAGGCACTACAGGGGTCATTGTCGGAAATTCCTCTGACAGGGAAGTTGGAAACAGCAGATCTGTCTACACAACTAAAATTCCAGGATATAGTGCCAACACAGGAAGAATTTGCCCAGACATCACCTTTTGAAACTCATAAGCAAATAGAGGTGCCACTACCTTTGAAAGACACCACTGTGACTGAAACTAGCATGCAAACAAGTCCTGTTCAGATAAGCAGCTTAGAGGAAAGCACATCACCATCAATTTCTGATGAGCCATATGAAATACAAATTCAGGCATCTATAATGTACACTTCATCTGGACTGCCTACGGTGGAAACTAAAGTCGCAAAGCCTGGAGATACTCAAAGTGAAACAGTTCATGATCAGGAAAGCAACATAACAAGATTTGAACCAAGGTCTCAGTCAGAGGTATTGGCTGGAGACCCTAAAAGAAGTAGCCATGAACAGAAATACACATCAGACATTGATGGGTATGGTCAAGTTTCTAAACAAGACTCTGCAAATCAATTAGATAAGATGAAGTATTCAACAGCAAAAGATGAAGTTGGGAACAAAGAAAGTTATGATAGCCATGAGAAACCAGATTTGTTACAACAGCAAATCAAAATTGGCAAAACTGAAGATTTTTCAGTAGTATACAGTGATACACCAGAAACAACAGAAACTTCTCTTCAGTTGAGAGAACCGAAGACTGTTTATCTGTCTTCAGCAGGTACTCCAAAGGAGGTACTTCCATTAGAGGCACAAGGATCTTCACCTTATACAGTTACCACCGTGCATTCATCAGATGAAAGTACTGCACCAGCTCATGAAATATTGCTGGGTGCTGATGAAAAAAGGAAGGGGGAGGAGAAATCAGGGGAGGAAATGAAAACTGAGAAGGAAGAGAAAGGAGATGAACTTACGTCACATACAGCTGACACAACAAGCAAATACATATGTACCGTAAAGGATACTGCTGTACCATCCTACAAAGATGCAGTTGAGTTATCAGACACTCAGGAAATGAGCCTGAAATTAGGGGACAAGGTTTCTCCAGAGAATGATGCAGCTGCTGTTAAAGCAAAACATCCGCTCCATGATCATGAGGTATCTTCTCCTCTTGTAAAATCAATTTGCGATCATGAGCAGTCTGTAACAGCTAGTAGAGGTGACAGTGAACCTACATCATTGTTCGGTGCAGATCAGTTGCTGTCTCCAATCTCTGTTCCAGTATCTACAGACATGATAGCTTCAGAGAAAGGTGTTCAGTTGTTGAAGTTTTCATCAGACATAGATACAGATCATGAGAAGCCTAGAGCAACTACTGTTTCATCAACACTGCAAGGTACTGAACTTGGAGAGACCACTGAGTCATTCCCTGATATTGCCAGGGACCAGTTAATAGATGTTACCACGGTGTTTGTGTCAGATGGTAGACCCTTGAAACACTCTGAGCTGCAGCAGTTTATAATAGAGGAAAAACAAAAATCATCGCCAAAAAATAGGGCACTAAGTGTTGTAGAAGATGCCAAATGGAAACAAGCAAGTAACTTGGTTGTAGAACGAGTAAAAAATCTACAAAATGCTCGACGCACTACTCATTTATCAGGTATGCTCTGCCTTGCTTCCTTACATGAAGTTGTCGCAGAAGAATCAGTTGAACAAAGGAATACAGCACTTCAGCAGAATTTAAATCTCCTGAGGACTGCTGCAAAGAGCAGAGATGTTATTGTTATACAGAGAACCGTAATAACAACGATAGAAACAATTTCAACTTGGCTCGAAACAGTTGAATATCGCGTTTTCTTGAATCGGCAGAAGCAGGCTACTACATCACCAACACAAGAAGAAATTAAAAAACAGTTTACTACACTTAAAAATGAGATAAGTACTATTGAAGAGAATGTTGGTGAATTGGGAAACATCTTAGAGGAAACAGAAGGCATCTGCAATGAAGATGATAAAGCTCGAATGAAGGAATGTGTTATATCACTACAGGAGCAAGTGAAGGCTGTGGAAGAGGTGGCTCAGGAGACAGAAGAGAGAGCTGCAAGGGAACATGGGCGCTGGGAGGAGTTCCTGAATGCTGTTAATAATATCAGTGTTCTAGTCGAAGAACTGAGAAATCAGGTAAATACATTTCCAATAAATTTTCTGCTACCTTCATTATCTTAACGGCATTTTAATAGCTGCAACTACAATGTTAATACAGGTGGAGGAAATGTCAGAGTCTGACCTGCCTGCCCGAGAGAAATTGTGCCAGCTAGATGAGGCTGAGAATATGAATCACAGCCATAGGGAGCAAACGTCTCAGCTGTTGCTGACAGCACGTCAGCTTCTTCGTGATTTTCCAGGCCGGGAAGTCCCTCCTGAGACATATGCTGCACACGAGACAACCCGTATTATAGAACTAGCAGTGGCTTGTCAGAGGGACAAGGTTCTACAGCAGCTTGCACTTTCTGACGAGTATGAGCAAACTCTCCGTGAGTTCGCACAAATAACAGATGTTGCTGATGCTCTTGTAGAAAACGACACTGCGGTGCAGGTTTGTATTTAGCATGTACACTGATACTCTAAGCTATCCATACTTTAAGCTACCCGATATCATTCAGTAAACAGGAAATTAGAGTTGCTGATTCTTAACCCTCTAAATTTTATGTAGGTTGTTACTTTTGGGCTTAAGTTCTATCTGCAATTAACCATTATCTGTTAATTCTGTTATCATGTGAAGTATGACTTTTGTGCTGAATTCTGAGATAGTTACCAACTTAAATAAAATATAACAGTGGAAACACCAGGTAGGAATATCAGACAGCAGGAAAAGACAGATTGCTGCTTACTGTAATGCTAACACACTAAGTTGCTGACAGGCATGATTGAAAGACACTCACACATAAGCTTTCAGCCTCAGCCTTCATCAGAAGAAGAGAAACACACACGATTCATTCATAAAAGCAAGCACACCACACGCAGTGCAGTGGCTCTTTCATTGAAGAAGGCTGAGGCCAAAAGTTTGTGTGTGCATGGCTTTCATTGTGTCTGTGTGCAACTTAATGTGTTATCTTTACGGTAAGTAGCAGTCTGTCTTTTCCTCATTGTAAATATAATACAGGGTTGTGTAAAAACAGATTGTGGTGCTACAATTAGTTTATAATATGTAAGGGTGCAAATTTTCATTTTCTTAATTTTGTCTGTATGTTTGAGACTTCCTTTTAATTACTCATCCTGTCTATTGACTGACTGTGTCTTTCTTTTTAGATTCTGTTTTGGTTCTTAGAAGTGTACTTGAAACACTGTAGTGGATTGGTGGACATGTTTTAACTGTCAGAAAGTGCTTACATTTTTAATTATAACTGTATTGGAAGAAATACAAGATTCTGTAATGAAAGCTTATATTTGCTAATTATGTCTTGACTTATTTCAAAGTGGACTCAGTTGGAAATTTATAAATGCTAACACTTTTGTTCTTCTCTTAACTGTGTTGTCTTCCATGGTTATTTTGTAGGGTGTATGTGAATAAAGAAATTATGATTTAGAGGGGAATGTTTTATGTGCAAACCATAACTGCTAGTTGAGTACTTCAGTCTTAAAAATACAGCTGCAAAACAGTTGCTTGTAGAATGAATTGACTTAAATTCTTTTTCCTGTAGGACCTCAACCACCTGCAAGAAGAAATGCAGAAACACCGTAAGTTTTTTGTAAATCTGAGTCATTGTCGCAGTATTCTTGAATCTTTGGAGGGAAATTTGGACAGTGAGACACGAGCTGCACACCATGCCCTTCACCAGAGCCTTCACAGACGTGCAACAGCTATCTTAGATAAAGCAGCAGCACGAGCACAGCAAATGGCATTGGCTGCATCTCGCTGGACTGTTTTGGAACAAGGCATGCGTGATGAATGTGGCTGGTTAGCTGTGGCACAGCAGCGCTTGCCAGACTTGACTGCTGTAACTACTAGTGATTTCCACCAGTACATATCACTTTTTCAGGTAAGAAATTTCTCATTGCATCAATAATTTGTAAACTTAGAGAGAATTTTAAGCGAGTGTAGTGTTATAATAGCTGAAAAAAATAAGGTTTGTCCATATGGCAGTAATATCAGGAAGGCCGGTATTATACTATCAAATTTCTTAGTGAAAGTTGATATGTCAAAGAAGTTTGATGGTATAATAGTATAATAGGGCACTTCGTGAAATCTCGTCCTGTCAAATAAATTTGATCAAATCGTGGGCCTCACTGTAGAGTTGTTCGTAAGTCGCTTGTCTTCTGTTCACTGTGCTGCAATGTGACATGTTACAATGTGGGGCTCTAGCATCGTTGTGGCGTTCTGTCATCTGTGGTGTGTTTATAAACATGGCTGGTAAATACAATTGGTGTGTACTGTCAACTAGAAAATTAATAGAGATGTATGAAGCTGATGAAGCGCTTTACAACATGAGGCACCCTGAATACAAAAATAGATTAAGAAGGTTGCAGAGCTATAAAAATATTGCGGAGGTCATTAGCTGTGAGATACGATTTTCGGATACAAAATGTAATTTATTTCTTTATCAAATAAAAAATAGTTCTTAATGCACGTAAAGTGTATTGAACAATTATTTACCTTAAGACATTGGTCCTTTAATTTTTTATAAATTGCTGCACGCATTTCAGGTATTATTTTCTTTAATGTGCACTATGATATTCGAGTGCTGTACTGTAAGCTAGCAGTTCTTAAGTGAGTATTGTGCTTTGTGATACAAGGATACACTTCACTGAGCACATACTGCAATGTATGCTCATCCATTCTTAAGTAATTTATGTCCTCCACTACAAGCTCATGTAACAAGTTTTGTTTAATGCTTTTGTCGTCTCATTTTATAACCCACTGCTTCACCCAGGTACGTTTCCTGGTTTTCCCCCACTTGTCTGCCACATGTGCACACAGTGCAATTGTGGTACACGCAACTGTTGTGGTTAACAACAAGTTGTTGTCAGCCATCTTGAACTTAGACAAAAAATATGATGACAGTGTAATACCCATTTTTAGCGCCATGTCAAAGATCTTTGTCAAATAAATTTGATGAATATTTGATCAAATTTTTGACGAAGAAATTTGATAGTGTAATACTGGCCTAACTGAATAAGAATATTTGTACTCTGTAGAAAGCTGTAACATGAAGTGCTTCAAAAAAATTCAAGAGCCATCAGTTTTATAAACATTATTCCTTCACTTTGAAGGTGCCTAATCTGCTGTTCACCTTCTTGTGTTGGTGTCACAGCCGTATTTTGTAACTTATCTCTCTGGTAATAAAATTTGTATGTGTCAAAATTGCAGTCAAGTTGAAGACATGAGTTTTTAAAATTAATTTAATATTATGTCAATTAACAATTTTTATTTTGTTTTTGATATGGAATTAAATATGTAGTATCTTGATTGAATTCATATCTCAAGGAAACTTAAAAGAGTATACAGCCAAAGATGCGCAAAATGGAAAGTTTTTCTGATATGTTTTTTGGACACAAAATTATAATAATGTGATTCTTATCAACTGTATGTATTTTTATATGTATGGAGTCACTGAACAGTTAAACCCTCTTCTTTCAGTCTTTAGCTGCTGACTGTGCAACCCATCAGGCCCGTATTGCTCACTTGCTTGAAACAGCACAGAGACTGCAAGAACTAGTCACTTGTGTGGGCTTGGAGACCCGCTATGATGAAACTGTCAGTGTGTTACTTCAGTTACAAGATGATGTTGCTGCCAACTTAAGACGCCTAGTTGCATTCCGTGAACACTGGACTGCCTATGATGCCTTAGCAACGAGACTCGATAATTGGATTATTTCAGCTGATAAAGAGCTTGACCAGATATCCAGCTCTACTGGTACACTTACTGGCAGTATGAGGCAGTTCTGGGTGAGTTCCATTCTGTTCCAAAATGATCTGTCACCACTCTTCCCCTTTTCTCTGCTTCCCACACTTCACTGAGTAGCTAGTGTTAATCACTGTGTTGAAAACAAGTCTCCTTAATTCTCATGTATGAGAAGTTCTCTTGAAACTCCACTTTCCCAAAAAGTTACCTTGATATCTTACCACAGTGTGCTCTGCAAAGGCACTGTCACACTCTCTCCAGCCCACCAGTGAGTTCTTATTTATGCTCATTTCTACTGCCCCCTGCTGTTAAACTACCCCAATTTTATGCTAACAATAAGCAGCAGTTTCATTGTCCTTCAAAACACATAATGTGTTACAACTTCATATGCATATTAACATAGCTGCTGTGATTTATGAATATTACCATTGTGTTTCTGTCATATGACACACAGGCATTAATTGAAATACTAAATTCCTTTTAAAATAATCTGAAGCAATAAGTGTAGTGCAGTAGCAGTACTTGAAAGTAATCAAAGAAATTAAGGAAAATGTGCACTTAATAATCCAAAATATTTTAGATAGGTTCAGACTTGAACCTGGATGTTTTGAGTAAATGTCTGGCCAGTTGAGACTTTGGATCAGTATGTGTGACATGGATAGATAACACAGTTGGTAGTACATTTCTGACAAGAAGTAGGGATCTTGATTCGAGTCAATGTCTATTCATCTGCCCCATTCTATTTATTGAATGAACCAATAATAATATGATTGAATTTCAATCATTCTTAATGTGAATATCTTACCCCCCCCCCCCCCCCCCCCCTCACACACACACACACACACACACATACACACACACACACACACACACATCCACAAAGGCTTAAGAAGTTTTGCTCATGTGTGAGAAATATTTAATTATGCTAAAACAAGGATATTAAGCAGATTTCAAATGATTTGTTGTTTTTAACAGGAACTGAAGGCACAATATGAGTTGCATAATGGACTACGATCAGAAGCTGGAAATTGCTTTGATGCTGCAATGCGCACACTTCCTGTTGCGGATGAAATGCTGCAAAGGCAACTGCATGCACAATTGGAGGAACGGTGGCAGCGCCTATCAGGGCGAGTTATAACTGTGAGGGATGCAGCAACACGTGGTATTGAAGATGAATCAGTACCACTTGCTGACAGGCTTGCTGTACTCGCTGGTGAGCTAAACGAACTACAGGCTGCCCTGGATGACATGCATGGTGTCTTGCGCTCACCTGACGAACTGGACTTATACATTCAGAGGCTTCAGGTAAGTTATAATTAGCTTGTTTACTGGTTTATGTGCCTGCCTCAAAATAATTTGTAGGTTACTGAAAAGTATGTTCTTATGATTTTTTATTGGTGATTATAAAATGCAATATTTTATTCCCAATGATATTTGAACACTGTGTCAGTTTTTGTGTGTAATATATTGTCTATGAACTGCACTGAAGGAAAATTCAGCTGAGAAAACTAACAAATTATGAGAGAGAATTGCTAGGTAGTCTTATCTCCTGGAGGAGAAATGTGTAGCACCACCATTAGACAGCTATAAAATAAAAACAACCACCTAGCCTTCAGAACTATAGTTCCTTTGTCTGAAAGAAGACAGGGAAGGTTAAAATAAAAAAGAAGGGTAGATCACTCAAACCCCAGGATGAGAGCGAGCCACTAAAGATGGAAAAAGGAACTCTTAGTTCCAAAAGCTAGATATTGTGACCCTATCACATTTATATGTGTCTGTTGTAAGTTCTGTACATGTGCCTCCTGAAAGTAAGTACTTACCATCAATTACAACTGATTACAGAAATACTCTTTTTACTGGTAAATGATTTTACAATATATGCAGACAGCTGATGCGTTAATTGACAGATATTGATGAAATTCAGATTTCACAAGCATTTTTCTCAGTAATATGCAGACCACTTTATAATGATCATAGGGACCAAAATCAGCTGACGATCTCCTCGTATAACTTAAGTGCAGTAGCGAAGTTGCAAGATATGGAGGAGGGGAGGGCTACCCAGTTTGAATCTATGCGGTAGATTAATGCCTATTGGTCCAGTACACTTGTAAGACTGAGTATGGTTTTTTAGGCAGTGTTAGACAATAGTTTAGGCAAATGTAGGACTGGCCTCAAAACCACCTGAGAAAATATAGTACATCAACAATTATAATACAATAACACAGACAAAGGTGTATCCAACAAAGGGCAATGAGGTAGTTAACTCCAACTCACCTGCCCCCCCCCCACCCCCTCCAGTCACTACCATCACCACCACCACCACCACAACCACCCTCCCCTATTTCAGGTCATCAGTACACTTTTGCCCACATAATAATGTTTATACAATTCACAGTCATGCACATGACTTATCCCTTAAGTTAATTGATGACTGTGGCAACAGGATAGTCAACCAGCAATGAAGCTAAAAAAAAATTACCAGATCATGAAAATAATAAAGACAAAATAAACTCTATGAGGGGTGGGGGTTCTTATTCAGCTGATCAAGTTTGACACACAGACTTTTGCCTAATAAGTATAACCATGTAATGTGAACAGACAAAACTTAAATCACTTTGTAAGAAAATGTATTACACACACACACACACACACACACACTTAAGTTTGTGCCTATGCCCTTACATGGTGCCAGCTGGACTGTCAGTACCAATGCTCTCTTGCGGCAGGTGGACTGATTGTGATGGAGGTAGTGTCAGATGGGGTGAGTAGTGGGAGAGGGAGGCAGGGAGAGTGATTGAGGGTGAGTGCCTGGCAGCATGGAGAGAGGCAGCTATTTTGCCAGCTAGCAATGTGGGATTCTGGGGTGGCAAATATGTAGGCTGACATGTTTGTAGGGGCCGGTGGCAAGTTTACATGGTGACAGTGACGTGGGGATATGAATTGGGAGGGGGTGACAGGATGGAGGAAGGGGGGGGGGGGGGGCGACCCCTTGGGTTGAAGATTTGGGGACAGTGGGTTACCTGAAATTGAGGCCAGGATAATTATGGGAGCAGAGGATGTGTCGTTAGGATAACTCCTGAAGCTGGTGGTAGAGAAGTTTGTAGCAGTCTTTGAAATTGAGCAGGAGAATGAATGACCACCGCCATGTTGTTGTCAAGAACAATGTTGACCATTTGGTGGCACAACATGCTGCTGAGCACAACATGCTAATTTTCAATGGCTGCCTCACAGCCTGAACCATCTGAATTCTTCCCTCCACCACTGGTAACTGTACAGGTAGGCGTTGTCCTCGCAATACACCTCCACTTTCATAACCGCTGTAGTCTCAATCCAGGCAACATATTGTCCACCCAACAGTTTCCCCATCCTCATCTTGTCACCCCTTCACAATTCACACCCACATTGTCTTCAGTGTGTGCTATTCCCCACCGGCTACTACAGTTATGGCAGTCCATATACCTGCCACACCTCCCTCCCACGTTCCTATCCAGCAAACTGGCCACCTCCCTCCAAGCTACTAACCACCTACCCTCAGTCACTCTTCATGCCTCTTACCACCCTCTCCCTCTACCCACATCATCTGACACTTCCCCCACCACAACCAGGCTACCTGCTGCAAAATAGCATTAGCGCTGTTAGTCTAGCCAGCACCATATAGGGGCATAGGTGTGTGTGTGTGTGTGTGTGTGTACTTTAGCTCATCAAAGGATAAATCCAAGAAGTTTTCCTTCTTTTGTGTATGCATGTCAACAACACAATGCTTCTACTATTTGGCGAGTTGTCTGCTTTAATCGTGATGTATTTATATCCTACAAGAACTTTCCTGCAACTTTTACATACAAAACAAGATAGACAATTGAGCCTTATAAAAGGAAAGGATGAGGAGGAAGGAACTACAGATTGCTAGTGAGGAGAGACATAAAAGTGAAAGTGTTACATTTGATGGAGCAATGTAAGATTTTCTTCACTTTCATTGGTATACGTAGTCGTTGGACGGATCTACTACTTATCAATCTACTTATGTCTTTCAGCTATGTACTATACTTTTTTTTGCATCTTTTTCTCATATCTTGCTTTACCTTCTGAGGGAGGAGTCGTCCAGTTTCTCAAACCTGAGATTTTCCCCCTCTTCCATTTTCTGAAACCTCTTTCTCTGCCCCCTCCCCCCGCCCCACCCAACCCCACTAGGATCCCATTTCTTTTTCTGTTGCAGTCACCATTTTCCTAATTTTATAGTGTAATTTTCCCATTATTGTGGCAAGGTACTGAATGAAAAGAGTGATTTGAGGCTGAATGATAACAAATCTGGAAATAGGCATACTTTAATTGATGATTTTAGTTTCTTATTATGACACTAGAATCATTGTTTTTCAGGTGATGAAAGAACGCCTTGATGGTATCCAGGAGGAACTGGGCAGGCTAGGTCTGCTATCAGCAGAACAATCAGATATGGTAGGCTCACTACTTGGTGGTGCCCGGCAGTTGGAGCTACAGGTCTCGGAGGAGTTGGAGGCAGCTGAACAGGTCCGAGAACAGCTTCGGACTGTCAGCCGAGGATTAACACGAGCAACTACAGCACAAGGGAGGACTGCAGATGTTCTGGCAGACTGTGAACGTGTCCATGACCAGGGAGCAGATGTCATTTCACGTGCAATAGATCGCTGTGTTGTTGCCGGACAGGATCTAGGCCAGCAGTGGCAACAATTGATGGCACTCAGGTAAGTTAAGCAAGTAATTGCTGAAGTTTTTAATAATTCCATCAGGTGACTGCAGTTGATAAACAGAATTTTGATTTAGGGATCAGCTAAATATGTCACATTCTCGTATAAATATATAGTTGAGTCTAGAGTATTTGACTTTAGTAGAGTGAACTGTTTTGCTAGATCCATGGTGACAATTTCTTATCACATGTACTGATTTGATAAAAATCATTGAGTTAGTGACACCTCTTCTAGCATGCAGAACATTATTACATATGCATCCATTATTCTGAGAACAGACAAACAGTTTTTGCACAGAAGTGTGAAATATAAAATGTAGTTGGGAAGAAAGTTGCAAACTTTTTGAAATCGAGGAATTGATCCTAGCCTTGACTGATTGGGTGTACATTACTTATCAATGCAGAGAGAAAACATTTCTAGTGCTAACATCTCACCGTTGAATTAATGTGTTGTTTTCATTTTGAGTGTCTTGATAACCATGCTGAGCACACAGTGTTATTCTTTTGCCTTTTAACTTTGTACAGTTGCAGAGACCCACCAATGCTTTTAACAGTGCAAAATACTTGCTCACACAGATAGTTAACAGTGTAGGAAAAGCTAGATTGCTACTTACCAGGCAGCCACTATTCATAAACACAAGCAAGCACAACTCACACACACAAGACTGCGAACTCTGGCATTTGGGTCCATAATATGTAAATTGTTGTTATTAGAGCAAAAAGGCCATCACTAGACTATTTTAGACAGTTCATTCACATTCTTGGAGTTCTGATTTCCAGTTTCTGCCAATATGCCTCCAAGTACCCATGTAATTGACTCAAGTGGAACATCATAAAGAATATTGTAGACATGAACAACAATCTAACTTATAATAAAGATGATAATAATAATTCTGAAACCGTTTTTAAAAGAAGAGGCAATAGCTGCAGATTTTTAATCTCAAATAAATCATAAACTGAGGTTTTACGGTATTGATGGTGTAGCCAACCAGTGTATAACATCCTATCCAACCAAAAGGAAGCAGGAAGTTGTACTTGGTAATTAACCAATGGTATAATCAGAGGAGATTATTTGAACTGGGAAGAAATAATGAATGGGGTTCCCCAACACTCAATCTTGGGTCCACTATTTTTCCTCCTATGTGTAAATGATCTTCCATCTAATATACAACAAGCAAAATTAGCTATTTCTGAAGATGACACCAATATTTTAATCAATTCAAGCATACATACAGCAACAGAAGAAACAGTAAACATTGTTCTTAAAAGTACCAATGACTGGTTTTCCACAAGTGGTATCACTCAGTTTTAAAAGCACACAAAATGTTCTGTTCTGCATATCTAGAGGTATAGAGGTATTACAACAATGATAAATGTAGCACATGGGTAGTAAATTATAAATAGGTTGAAAGCTTCTAAGTTCTCAGGTGACCATATTGATGAGCATTTTAAATAGAAAAAACACAATTTACTACCCCTAAAACAAATTAGCTCAACATCATTTACATTTCAAATCGTTGCAAATCTTGAGGGGAGGGAAATGGTAAGTTGACATATAATAATGTCATATGGAATAATGTTCTGGAGTAATTCAACTTTAAGGAAGAAAGTGTCCATTCCTGAAAAACATGCTGTAAGAACAAGATGTGGTGCTCACCTATGATCATCATGTAGACATCTATTTACTGTGTTAGGCATTGTGATTACTGCTTCACATTATATTCCTTCATTAAATTTTTGTAAATAATCCACTGCATTTCAAAAAGAAAAATTGTGTACATAATTACAATACCATAAGAAAAAAATGACATTCACTACACCACATGAAGGTGTTATTTGCCAGAAAAAGGGGTGTACAATGCTGAAATCAAAATTTTTGATCAGGTACCCAGTGAAATAATGTCTTGGCAGTCAGCAAATTAAAATTTGAAAACTGAAAAAGTTCCTCCATGACATTTCTGAAATCATGTCTCGAGTCTCGTGTAGCCATATTTACAAAATGATTTATAATGTGGATATACAATGACTAACATTATTATGATTCATTATGCAAATGCTCCATGAAACCTGCTAACAATAGGAACACTTAATGAAATGAAATATACAGGCATACTAAAAAAAAAAAAAAAAAAAAAAAAAACAACATGTATTGTATACCAGCCGTCAACATGGTGATTTGTCATCAGTTACATACAAATTGTGTAATCTATAGTAAGAGATACAGTTAGTTGCAAAATGAGTATTCCAACTTTCACGTGCCTGATGAAAACGCCTAGTAAAAGATCACAAGTAGTAGTCCTAACAAATCAGAAACTAAGAAAGTATTGCATCAGTCACATCATTTTATTTTCTGTTACTTATGATGTAACTCGTACACTCTCTCTTTCTGATAAACACACACACTTTCTTCAGTAGTAATAATTAACAGTAAAACTTGATTCTTTTTATGTTCTCATGTATGCTGTTGTCTTCCTTGAACAGTAGTATTTTATGGTAGCTGTAGTAACTATTCTTGGTATAACTGAGATAGTGAAATGATTGGAAAATGTAGTAATAAAGTTCGTTTTTTGTATTTTCAATGCTGTTGCTACATGTGTGTTCATATAATAGTGTAAAAATACAGAATTTAATTCAGTGTCTCATCATGTACAACAGAAATCAACAAAATTCACATATGCATTCCGGATTGTTGAAATCACTGTGAAGCTCCTTAGATAATCACTGAGGCCCTGATGTTGAAGTTGTTATCCAGAATGTACATCGCTAAAGTAAAATCGCTCTTGGAAAGACAGTAGTAGTAGTAGTAGTTGTAGTTGTTGTTGTTGTTGTTGTTGTTGTTGTTGTCTTCAGTCCGGAGACTGGTTCGATTCAGCTCTCCATGCTACTCCATCCTGTGCAAGCCTCCTCCTCTTCGAGTAACTACTGCAACCTACATCCTTCTGAATCCGTTTAGTGTTTTCATCTCTTGCTCTCTCTCTATGATTTTTACACTCCCTTCCCTCCAATACTAAATTTGTGATTCTTTGACATTTCAGAACATACCCAACCAACCAATCCCTTCTTCTAGTCAAATTGTGACACAAATTCCTCTTCTTCCCAATTGTGTTCAGTACCGCCTCATTAGTTACTTGATCTACCCATCTAATCTTCGGCATTCTTCTGTATCACCACATTTCTGAAGCTTCTATTCTATTCTTGTCTTAACTAGTTATCGTCCATGTTTCACTTCCATACATGGCTACACTCCACACAAATACTTTCAGAGAAGGCTTCCTAACACTTAAAATCTATACTTGATGTTAACAAATTTCTCTTCTTCAGAAACGCTTTCCTTGCCGTAGCCAGTCTACATTTCATAACCTCCCTACTTCAAGAGTCATCAGTTATTTTGCTCCCCAAATAGCAAAATTAATTTACTACTTTGTCTCCTTTCCAAAAGACAGTAGACAGCCTTTATTATTACATTTTCCAGTACTATTGTGAGCAAAAATTACTACATAGTCTGCAAATTAGTCATTTATGCTATTTACTTTGTTTCCATCCATCACATTTGTTGTGACAAAAAAATCCTGTTTACATAGGCAACAACTGCATGCAATACCTGCTTCACGTCTGCGCCTATCTCTCTCACCACAAGGTGTAGAAAGACAGATGTCAGCACTACAAGATACACATGCAGCTTTGGAGCAGCAGCAAGGTCAGCTACTGCAGATGTTACGTGCCCGCTTTGCATTGTGGCAGAACTTTGAGAGGCGGCTTGAAACAGTCAGACAACAAGTTGCAGAAGCTGGGTACATGATGGAACTGCTGACTGTCCAAGGAAGTGTTGATCTCGACAGGCTGGTCAAAGCTACTGAGAGGTTGCAGGTATGTGATCTTCAAATTATCAGTCATTCTTTCTGTATTGCTTCATTCTTTCTGTATTGCTATTAAAAGGGATTCCTATTTGTGTTTTCTTATTCAAATCATTATTAAAGGCTGTCTGTCATTTTGATTATTCCTGTTCAGCAACAGCTGTAAGCCAAATTTTCTTTCCTGTGAGAAAGTGATATATAAATGCTCAGTTTTTTTTGCCTCACTTGTATGAAATAGGATTAATTGTACGATACAGTTGATGTAATAACATATTATAATCACAAACAACAGTATGGGCGTGTTTGGTAGATGTTAGATTATTGCTACCTGTTGGAAAATTAGGGTTTTGTTATTATATACAGGGTAATTCAGCTGTTTTCAATACTTATTTAAAGCTCAACAATGCCAAAGTTTTGCAGAATATTATAATGGTATATCATATCAGCTGTGTCATTAAAGAGTTTCTAGCAAACAGCACAAAGAATGTCATTCTCAACAGAGAGGTATCTTCAAACATTAAAGTACCTATGAGTGTATCTCAAAGGATTTTGGTACGACCATTTATTTTCTTAATATATTCAAATGACCTAGTGGAAACAAACAAGTTCCGTATTCCTTTTTATGGTTGATGCTGTTGTATAAAGAGAAGTTCCAAATTTAGAAATTAGAGCAAAATACAGGAAGACTGGAAGAGGACCAATGCTTGGTGTAAACATTGGCTATTTTGACCCTCAACATAAATAAATGTGCATTTTGTGCATAAGTAGGCAACAACATTATTATATCATTACACACATGCAGAACAATCACTGGAAGCAGTTATATCAATAAAATATTTTGGAGTACATGTATGGAGCAATTTAAAGTGGAATGACCACGTAAAGCTTATTGCAGATAATAGATATGCCACAATGAGATTCATTGGGGGAATCTTCTGCACATGTAGTCCACCTGCAAAGGAAGTAAGTTGACCAGTACTTTATTACTGCTCAGAAGCATGGGATCTGTACGAGATAGAAGTGATAGAGGAAACAGAGAAGACCCAAAGAATAGAATCATATTTCTTTACAGGTTCATTTAGATAGGCCCGAAAGCTTCATGGAGAAGCTAGGCCAACTTCAGTGGCATATTCTGCAAGTGAGGCGTTCTAAATCACAGTGTGGTTTACTGTGAAAGTCCCCATGCACCCAATGTTCTTGTGTGGGGCTGGTGGCAAATCTCCATTGTTTAGGTGATATCTTTGAGATGTTGAACTGAAATATTCTTTCATTTGGCAGAAAATGGAAGATGTTGGATGAAACTTCTACATTCCTTGCTCATGCTATAATAGTGACCAAAAAGTATTACCCTTGTCGTGCTTTTAACTTTGTGTACTGGACAGTTTAGGCATTTTACATGTTCTGTGGATCATATTTGTGGCATCTTGTCATTATTTGGAACATTTTTGTAGCTTCACAAATAAGATATACAATGAAACCCTGCTTTTACATTTTTCAAGGGAAATAACGTTTTAAGCTGTAAAAGTTAGTGTAGGATATCCCCTTGGCTTTTCGCTCTTTATATGTGATATATGTACATAACAGGCACCAAAAGACTTGTCAGGTACTCGTTTATTATCTAATAAATATTTAGTATCTAACAAAAAGTGCTGATTTAACTGAAACTGATAACTTTCTGGGAAGTAGGAACGTTTGACTCAATTTCATGCATTATAGTTGATGGTTTTGAAAGCCTGCAGCTGTCATTTGTTATTTAAATACTGAAATACTGCACTAATTATGTATTTTTTCATGCTTAGCACAGTGCATTTTGAGACTTTTTGTCTAGTTGTCAAGAGCAAATATGTTATAAATATTTTGTTTTGTGTTTGCATGTGTTGTTCTGCACCTCTCCTGTAGTCGTCTTTTTGAGGTTATCAGGTATTGTGCCTCCTCAATTATGTAGAAAACCACACGCTCACAAACTATCATTCCCATTGTTTGTGGAAGAAGAAAAAATGCTGAATGAGGATATTTGCAAATCAGTCATGTAAGCTGACAAACTATGTGACCAGTATGTTTTCTCTGAGTACGAAGTTAAAATCAAGTTTGAGTTTGGCTCTTACAGATATGAATTGACAAAAGCAAGGTGGTGTACAACATATAACTGGCTGGAGATGTGGAAGATAGAAGTAAGTAGGCGTGATTGTTACCAACCAAGTTTATCATTCAAGTTCAGTTCTCACAAGAGATGTGCTGTTAGTAATCTGAAATGCAGAACACAAATTGGTACCAGGCTGTCCTGTAATCTCCCCTGCTTAGTCATGAAAGTGAACTGGAGTGTACATGCCAGTCGGTGTGTGGAATCAGTGCAATAAAATATATCGAAGTGGAAACATAACTGAATGTCAAAAAGTAACTGTTACCACGCCGTGAATGAAATCGCCCACTTTTATTGGTGTATCGACACGGATTGTCCAATGTGTCTACGAGAAATGATGTACCACTCGCAGTCGGGCAACATGGAATAAGAAGAGTGATCATAAAATGGAGCTGGAGACAAGTTTTTTGCCTTGTCTGTGACTTTCAATTTCAAATCTGCTGCTGTCAGTGAATGCAAATCCAGCTGAACCAGTATCCAGTCGAACTTGGTGAAGGGCACTGCATCCAGACAACATTTGGAGCCTGGTACCTTACAAAAGGCCATTGCTTACAGCACACCATAAAGCGGCATGTCTTCAGTGTACAAAACAACACAGAAACTAGATAGTAGCTGACTGATCTGAGGAGTCACAGTTTTGCATATTTTTTCGAATATTTAAGGTTAATGAAAACACTGCTTCCTACAAATTACATGATGGGTTTTTGTCCGAATAGGGTGTCATATAGAACAGTGGGAGGTGTAGTTTTTTGGAGGGGGGGGATATTAATTTCTTGAAAGAACTCTGTGTAATTAAAATTAATTAGTGATTTGAGGGGAAAAGTGGAATATTTCACATACAGCTTCCGCTACCTTTGTAAATGAAGTGTTGAAAAGTTCATCTCTTCAAGGCTTAGACAGTTTGCATGTAAAAATGTGCATTGGTATGATATTTAATTGTCAGAACTGCTTCCTTTCAATCAAGTCAGACATTATGAGCGTCACTGTTACTGATACTGGTTCTGGGAATGCTGTTTGTATGCTTACAGAAGAGTTGAGGAAGAGTGCATGAATACCACTGTCAGGGTCTGGAACAAAATCAGTACACCAGGATCTGAATCATGAAACATGGTGAAGCTCACAGATCTGAGCTTGTATTTCAAGAATATGGGTTCTTGTACGAGTTACTGGAGAAGTGTGTCGAGCGATCTCATCGCAGTGGTCATCTAGTTAGGACCTCATTTCTAGTTCCTAACTCTGACAGTGACAACATGAATGAGAAACTGATATTGGATTTAAGGACAGCATTAATAGACAAATGTACTGTTCATGAGACATGCTATTTTTATCATTGCTTTTCCGAGCGCTTATCGATGTAATTTTGAAAACAAATATATTAAGAACATATGTTATCGACTACTTCGCCTGTTTTGAATTTCAAATTAGAGGTTCTATGCATGCTTATGTTCTGCTCTGGATTGAAGACACTCATATGTATTAAGCTGCTGAAATCATGCACATTGAGCAGGTGATGGATTGCAGTCTTGCAAAGCATGGTGAGAAATTGCGCCAACATGTCCTGAAGTATCCGATACACAATCATCACAAGACTTAAGGAAAAGGGAGCAAACTCTGCAGCCTCATTTTTCCTCGTGAAATCTGCAAGAATTCAACAGTTCCGAAAATGGAGGACATAAAAATAAAGTTTTTCAGTCACAAACGAGAAGCAGAGGAGTCAGTGGTAAATTACTATAATTATGACATTCTTAAGCTATTGAGATTGCTATTGCCATTTATATTTCAAAATCGTCTTCCAAACATAAGGGAGACATACTCATCAAAAATACTTGAATGACTAGAAACAGTTCTGCGAAAAGAAGGTGGCAGAAAGGCAGCTCTTCATTTGATGGTTTACAACATTCTCAGCAATCAAGATACATCAAAAACAAGAAGCAAGTGTAATGCTTTGCAATCCAAAGTCACGCCTGTCATTTAGATATTGTGTATTTTTGAACACCATCCACAAAGAAGAAAGGCCAAGGTTGCTTCAATTTGGAAAGCTGTTGGGCGCAAACCTTTTGGGCTAAAGAATTTTCGAAAAATACGAGAAAAGATCAGAAAACTGGGAAGAATATTTGTCTCATAGAATTTGCAGCGAGTTATGGGCCAGTTAATAAATCCCTTGAAACAGAGGCCAGTTATTATGGGATTGATGTCATCGATGACACTGAAGGCCACCAAAACCACACTCTCAGATTTGTTTTTCACGAAGATCTTTTATGTAGTGACTGGGGGGGAACCTTTTTGGAGCAACTTTGTAGTCAACATTGGATGCATACCTAGGAGCTATTGAATGCTTTTTGAGCTCTTAGTGTATTGTGAGTTGAAGATTGTAACTTCATGTCTATAATGGGTGGAATTATGATTACTGCAGAGACTGACTTTTGAGTTCGATTGCAAAATTCCAGCTGAATTCATACCACCAGTAGGAGAACACAAAAGTCAGGTGCAGTCTACTCACAACCTAGCAGAGAAAAGTCTTATGATCTTCTCAAATCTCAGATAAATCGTGCTGGAACTGGCAAAAACTTAGTGCTCAGAGCGATGTGTGAATGTTACCATCAAATGTTTTGTCAAATAACTTGTGTAAAAGTAAGAAATAAAATACACACACCAAAAAAAGCTTTGCATCACCTTGGTTCCAAGAGTTCTGGAACCTGTACAGAAAATTGGAATAGAAATCAACATAAACATCATTTCCGCCCTTTTTATTGCTCATTAAAACCACACATTGCATGTTGTACCACTACACAGTGAGACCCTCAGAGGTGGTGGTCCAGATTGCTGTCCACACCAGTACCTCTAATACCTAGTAGCGTGTCCTCTTGCATTGGTGCAGGCCTGTATCCGTCATGGCATCCTGTCCACAAGTTCATCAAGGCACTATTGGTCCAGATTGTCCAACTCCTCAATAGCTTTTTGGCCTAGATCCCTCAGAGTGGATCGTGGGTCACATCATCCATAAACAGTCCTTTTCAATATATCCCAGGCATGTTTGATAGGGTTCGTGTCTGTAGAACATGCTGGCCACTCTAGTTGAGTGATGTTGTTATCCTGAATGAAGTCATTCACAAGATGTGCACGATGGGGGTGTGAATTGTCGTCCATGAAGACTAATGCCTTGCCAATATGCTGCTGATATTTTTGTACTATTGGTTGGAGAATGTCATTCACATATCATGCAGCCATTGTGGTGCCTTCCATGACCACCAGCAGCATACGTCCACTCCACATAATGCCACCCCAAAGCATCAGGGAACCACCACCTTGCTGCACTCGCTGGACAATGTGTCTAAGGCATTCAGCCTGACCGGGTTACCTCCAAACATGTCTCTGATAATTGTCTGGTTGAAGCCACATGCAACACTCATATGTGAAGAGAACATGATGCCAATCCTAGTGGTCCATTCGGCATGTGGATGGGCCCATCTGTACTGCGCTGCATGGTGTCGTTGTTGCAAAGATGGACCTCACCATGGATGTCGGGATTGAAGTTGCCCATCATGCAGCCAATTGCGCACACAGTCGTAACATGACAACCTGTGGCTGTATTATTCAACATGGTGGCTTTGCTGTAAGGGTTCCTCCGAGCCATAATCCATATGTAGCAGTCATCCACCACAGTAGTGGCCCCTGGGTGGGCTGAGCAAGGCATGTCATCAACAGTTCCTGTCTCTCTCTCTATCTCCTCCATGTCCGAACAACATTGCTTTGGTTCACTCCGAGGTGCCTGGACACTTCTCCTGTTGAGAGCCCTACCTAGCACAAAGTATCATTGTGGATGGGATCGAACCGAGGTATTGATCATCTAGGCATGGTTGAGCTGCAGACAACACGAGAGATGTACCTCCTTTCTGGTGGAATGACTGGAACTGATCAGCTGTCGGACCCCCTCCATCTAATAGGCACTGTTCATGCAATATTTTTTTTTTTTTTTTTTTTTTTTTTTAATTACATCTTTGGGTGGGTTTAGGGACATCTCTGAACAGTCAAGGGACTGTGTCTGTGATACAGTATCCACAGTTAACGTCTGTCTGCAGGAGTTCTGAGAACCAGGCTGATGCAAAACTTTTTTGATGTTTGTTGATTAGAGCAACATTTGACATGATTTTGAATGACACTTGACATCATATACAGCATATGAGATGCCAATTCAGACTTTACATTTCAATGTTTAACGTATAATCATACCATTTTAAAGGATGCTAGAGGATGTTTGTGTGTTCCATTATGTAGAGCAAGCAGTCTGCTGTTGTTTGGTCTTGACAGATTTGTTTTCCACACTTGAATGTATAAAAAAAGGTTCCAATAATCTTTCAGTCTCAGATATGTTTCACTGGAGAATTCGTCAAATACCAGGAAAGAGAATGTTTGTGGTGCAAGAAGTAATGTCTCCTTTACATGTAGTTCCGTCATCACTGTTCTTGCTCACTCAGCAGTACATTCATCATAAAGATATTAAAGAAAGGGCAACATTTGGTAAATGAGATGGCTCAAGCCATGGTATAAAAAACACCCCCAAAACATCACAGAACCATCTCTAGCCTGAAGAACAGGTCTTTCAGCTTATTAGCCAATGATGCTGTGGCAACACTTAATTACATTGCTGTTTCTCAAATAATCAACAGTGAACGTGATCATTACATTGCCTTTATAGAGCGTACAGAATATATCTTCACTGATTGACCACCTGCACAGAACTCACAATGACCGTTATTGGAGAATACAATCAAGCTATGGAGAGAAAAAAAAAGAGAGAGAGAAAAAAAAGAGGGCAACGGCCTTGCCGCGGTGGACACACCGGTTCGCGTGAGATCACCGAAGTTAAGCGCTGTCGGGCATGGTCGGCACTTGGATGGGTGACTATCCAGGCCGCCATGCTCTGTTGCCATTTTTCGGGGTGCACTCAGCTTCCTGATGCCAATTGAGGAGCTACTCGACCAAATAGTAGCGGCTTTGGTCAAGAATACTATCATAACAACTGGGAGAGCGGTGTGCTGGCCCCACGTCCCTCCTATCCGCATCCTCCACTGTGGATAACATGTCGGTCAGATGGTCCCAGTAGGCCTCTCATGGCCTGAAGATGAAGTGCTTTGAGTGCTCTGAAAAAAAAAATGTCCATAATCCAACATCTTGAATCAACAGCAGAGAGCAGCCACTAACTGACGAATGCAACTACAATTAAGCTTCCTGGCAGACCGTATTGGACTGTATGCCCACATAGTTGTGGAAATAAACAACTGAATTTCCCAGAATGTGCTATCCTGTGCTCTGAACAAACGCACCCTGACGTTCACATTCAGCTGCATGTGACCTAAAAACATGTATCTGAAACACAAACTCACGTAATTGTGGAAATAACACCATCAAACAAATGTAGTTTCCCAAAACTTGAAAGATATTTACTGATTACATAACATGGTAGAACCAAAGACAGAATTGAATTTGATAAACGTCATCATGACATTACTTGTAAGAAGGTTAGTGGGGGCACAACGAAATATAAATAAGTGTGACTTTATGCAGAACGGAAGTTGTGCTCTTAGACCACAGGCTCCAACCACAACTCAGAAATCATTACAGATTCCAGAAACAGAGAGGGGGGGGGGGGAGGGGGGGGGTTGGTTGGATATCAAAGCTATTGCCTTTTTTTTGTATGAAATACTCTTCTATCAAATCCCACTTAGCTTACTTATTTTCCACAAGAGGAGCAACAACTGTGATGATTTGTAACTAGTTCATGGATTATCAAGAAGAGGTTCTACCACATCTATTGTTTATCATTACCATCTTCCTTTCCATCAGAACTAGCACTGAGATATAGCCATGAAGAAATGTACATACAGGGTGTATACGACCCGGGACAACCAGGAGATCCGGGAAAAACCCGGTAATTTTTTCATCTAGGAGAAAGCCGCAAAAAACCTGGGAATTTTTTAGAATTCCGGTATTTTTTTGTTTTAGTTTTCAGTTAAATTTTTGTCATTTTGACTGGTAAGAAATAATAATCAAAGAAAGGATATTACTGTATCCCGACTGCAGAATAATACTGCAGCAACGAGAGAAAAAACTAAAATAAAACTTAAGTTGCAAAGGAAATGTGCTATGTACAACAACAAAACACAGTACTCATACAAGCATCTGCCAACAGTAAAATGTGTCAGAGGCTTTAGGAAGACTATGCAATGCCTCATAACAACAAATTGCTTCCGATGAGCGTGACGTTGCAACTGTTTACATTAGATTCCTGTGAGCAGAGCAGTAGCAGCAAGATGCTACTCGGAAAAATTTTATTGTTACGCGCAAGCCGCCATTTTCACTAGGAGCGAACTGGGGTATCTGCCCTGGGTAGCAATTTCAGTCAAGCATTAATCGCCGTGCAGAACAATGAAGTTATTTTTGTCTGTTTACTAAAGAAAAGTGGTTTTTATTAATCTTTTCCGCTGAGCCAGCCAATTTATTTGTAACGAAATGCTTAATTCCACACTATTGGCTAGTTTCAACTGTCTGCATTTCAAAAGAGCGTGTTTTCGTCTTCTTGCAAGTATGGCATTATGCCATAATAAAGAACCAAAAATGAAATAATACAGTTCTGGTATTCCAAGAAAATTTACAACCGAATCTGGATGTACGAATGTGCACTTTAAACCAAATTATGCACTTTATTATGGTTCACGAAATTCCGATGGTCTTGGAATATCCTCTGATGTCTTGTCTCTTGTACGACGTAACGTAAGATCTTTTAATGTTTTATACGTACGAACATACGGGCTTCTTGCGTCATCGTAGCTGCGCAAGCAGTGTGACGCCTGTAATGGCGCTCTCTGGCAGCTGCTGAAACGAACTTCTTTCTAACAGGTCGCGGGAAAATATTGCGAATGATTGAAATTTACTTTCAAAGTAAATTTCCTTTTACCCAAGATCAACTAAGTGCGATAAATTACTTTAATCACAGAGCATTTGACTCTCATTTAAAAATCAACTCTTTGAGGGTGTCCATTTAGAAAAATTTCGAGCCCAGGTCATACATTTATGTCGTTATTAAAAATTTTACTGGCACATCTGTGTGATGTATCTTAAAGTGTAACACACGCAAAGATCAGTGTTATACATGAACGTTAAGCTTCTCTTGCAGCTTATTAATCGTTGATACCAATAATTTATGTGAAAGCTTTGCTTTTCTTGTAGCAACACTATGTATATTAATTTAAACCATTAACTTTTCCTATTTGTGTGTTCGCGCTACTTAACAGTGATAATGCTATTGGCTGACGACATGACGTGTCCTTTGCTTTGAATATCCGCTGTATCGGCTGGCGCGATCATGTGACATGAACTACGACTGGCTTACAAAAGCGCGTTGCAATCTCTATAAATTGATAAGTTTTACAGTTCCCTGCAAAAGTATACTGTCATTTAACACGGAAAAGTGTATTTTCACCCAGGAGAAAGTGTATTTTTAACCGGGAAATCTGGGAATTTTTTTTCCTTGTCCACGTATACACCCTGGTATTTCATTAAAAAAACTGTGGTGCCACTAACGTTTGTAGTGCAGTATAAATCAGTTCATGGGCCTATTTCCTCCCATGTGTAGAGTAGTGCACCATAGCTTGTTAGCTGAGAGATCAGCTCATGAGTATAAATGAAAACTTGGTAGGAGGGTGAATTTAAATTTCAAACAGCATAATTATGAAGCAGTAAAATCTTTTTAATGAATGTGTTGCTCATAGTGAGTAACATTGTAAATCACATTTAATTTCTATGAGACATGTACTTGTATGTTTCAATAAGCAATTAAAACCACTCTACTGGTGCAGTGAGCATCACAGTTTTAAGGGAGATGACTATTTCCAGGATATAATGCAGATTAAGTATCATTAAATTTGAGCTGCACAACTATATTACATTTTCTTGGAATGAGTGACATTGGATAAAACTGGCTTACATTGCTTGCTTTTCTCTATTATGTCTTTCAGTATCATATTTTGGGGTAACTGCACAAACTGAAAGATTTTTTTAAAGCTGCAGAAGCTCATGATAACACTTGTGTGTTGTAAATTCAAGAACAGTATGCAAAAATCTATTCATAGAATTGGACATACTAACGACTGCTTCTCATTATTACGTAAAAGCCTATACGAATCACATTTCATGTTGGTTGTCCTCTGTTTTCAATTGCAGTTAACTGAGCAGTCTGTCAGGACTGGCTCGTTCAGAGTGTTGTTATGTTGTGTGAGTCAATTAAAAAATAAGTAATGAAGCAAGTGTTTTTAATCATAGACATCTCTATACTCTATTTTAGTGAGTCCATGTTACTTCTGTGTGTTATTTATACTGTAGCTGCTAATTGGTACAAGGTGAGTGTATGTGTGGATTACCAGTAGTTACCAAGGAACAAGTGAATGTACTGTCTCACCCTTCTAGGTTGTGTCATTCTTTCTCCACACTCTACATTCCCTTAAGCCAGATTGCCTTCATTCCGCAGAAGCACAGTCAGAAATAAGACTATATCTCAACAATAGTATTGCTTATTATACAAAAGGTTTTTGAGATCGGTCAGTCAGGGAATTGGAACTATTAGCAGTACTTTGTGTAATTAATATTTATAACCGTAATCACTGAAGAAGTATACAGGATAAACCTGCAGTCAATAAGATGTCTGGCAGTATTAAATTCTCTAATGCAGATGATTAAGGAAAGAGAAAATTGTTCTGCCCATTGAGGCAAGCATAAATGATTTCTAATATTACAGTGCCTCATTGTCAATTGGAGACCCTTGACATTCTTGCACTTTTGTTGATATTACAAAAGGATAAGTATTCAGACACCTATTAGTGGACATTTATATGGGGTGCTCCATAGGGTTCAAGTCGGAACTCTAGACAGGCCAGTCCATTTCAGAACTGTTGTTCTCCACAAACCATTTCTTCACAGATTGTGCTTTATGACAAGATGCATTGTTGTGCTGATACAGTCATTGTCTCCAAACTGTTCCTCTACTGTACACTGTGCATAATGTTGTAAAACGTGTTCCTATCTTTCCACATGAGCATTTTGTTAAGTGCAGTAAAGGGACCACACCCTAACCACAAAAAATGTCTCCGTACCATAAGGCCGCCTACTCTGTACTTCACTGTGAGCACTACACATGATGGAGGAAGCAACATTCTCCAGACATTCGCCAAACTCAAACCCTTCCATCGGATTGCCATAGAGTATAGTGTTACTCATCATTACAAATCACTTGTTTTCACTCTGGTAACATCACTCTTTATACTACCTCAAGTTTCAACTAGCATTGACTACAAAAATGTATCTTTTATAAGAAGTTGCCCGACTAAGGTACTCCATTTCTCTTAACTGCCTAAGCACAATCATTGTGCTAGCTGGACTGTTGGTAGCACTTTGAAACTGACGGGTGATCCCTTTCTCCAGTCTTGTGTTTTTTACAACTACCTCCACAATATTAAACTGCCCCTCTCCATCAGAACATGAGGTCTGTCTGGTCATGGGTTAGCTGTGGTTGTTACTTTGCATTTCCACTTCACAGAAACGTCACTTGTCAGTAACTTGGACAGTTTTAGAATAATTGGAATATCCCTGATGGGTTTGTTACTCAGGTGATGTCCAATGACTAGTCCATGATTCACTGCTCTGTTACGCATCTCTATTAACAACACAAACAGCCCACCTTTTATACTGGCAAGTCTACCGCTCATGATACCAAGTGGACATTTGCACATTCTATAGGGGTGGCTGGGTAATTTTGATTAGATAGTGCGTTTAATGGGGTAGTCATCTTTGAAAACATGAAAACTAGGTGATTTTTGTGACTTTCTTTCTACCAAGTAAAACAAAGTGCTGTATTTGATGATATACTTTTATTCTTTACACTTTTTTGTTTAACCCTCTCATGGGCCATGGGGGATATACCTCCCACTAAATGTATTTCCTTACAGTGTTTAAGGCAATATGTGTTAAGACTTCTGTAAGCTCCTGGCATCTGGTGACACCATGTGTAGTTGCTGTGTGTCATGAAATATAGCTTTCAGGATTGTGGGAAATATATATCCCACCAAACAATGGTGTTTTAGTTGTTCTTGGAAAGTATGTTTGCCACCAAAGTGGTTGCTGGAATGGACTTTGGAAATATGCTTACCACAAAATTAATCTGTCATTTGTGGCCCTTGGGAAGCATACGTCCCTCCAACTTCGGGTATCACAAAGATTTTGGGAATATGTCTTACCACCTCCATCTATGCATGACATCTTGTGCTATTACACTGCGCAGGGTTTGTGAAAGCTGCTACAACAATCAGTTTCTGTTTGTCACAGGATAACTACTGTTGTCAGGACACTATGCTTCACTTCTGCAATATACATTACTATGATCTGTATCAGCTCATACCTTTATTGTGTGATAAAGTTTCTAGGATTGTTTTCACATAGTGGTAAGTAAACTTTTAACTAAAGTAAAAGAAAACAAAAATTTAATACAGAAAACACTGTTCATTATCTCTTTACGTTTAATGGCAACACACAACAGCACACAAAAGGAAAGAGGGAAATTCATTTACCACTATAGTTTTAATTGCTCACAAAGTTGCTGTGGTGATCTATGTACCACCATAGTTTTTGGTCCTAAATCACAAAAATAAAATTATTGAAAAATATAGTCAGTTGATCACAAGTCTAATAGGAAGTGCCTACGAAAGGGTTAATAATTTGCTTTTATGTCCACATTGGATGCTCCCTGTAACTGCTGCACCAGGTGGAAGACTCATTGCAGCTGGAACATTGGTCATCAATAGCAATCCCCGAAACCCTCCTGTTGGACCTACAACAAAATACAAAATAATTTTCAATTTATTTTCTATCAGTATACATAGGATAATAGAAAAATAATATGTTTGTACACAATTTAGAATGCCAGTATCGAAATCCAAACAAAATTGTTTGTACCGTTCTATAGTTACATTTCCTGCCAATTTGAAAAATACAGTTTCAAGCCAAATGCATTTAAAGTTTAGGGTCACATCTTTTATAGTTAAATATAACTCTAATCAGCAATTCCTGTACCATACAGCAGTCCTTCCAGATCCAGAAGGAGGTCCCCCTCTACCTTCTTCGTGGCTATGATGGTTCTGCTGGCCTCTTTGGCAGCTTGTGACATCCATTGCTGTGCTTGCCTATAGGCTTTTCATCTGATTTTGTACAGAAGTTGTAACAGGCTGGTTCAATCTCAAGTTCGAGCATGTTCGTAATTTCCATAATGCTTGTTAGGCCATCATTGAAGTTAAATGAAGACTCTTCCCCCCCACCAACCCCACCCCCACCACAGTAAATTGTTTTCAGAGTCACTTTCTCACAAATCACCTTGCTTTTTCCAAATCCATGAATACTACTATCAAGTCCTTTCTTTTTCCCAATATTTCTCCATTAACTGATGGGGGGAGAAAATGAGATCTATTGTTCTCCTATTGCTTCTGAAACCATGCTGTTCCTCTAATTGGTGTTCTAGAATTTTCCACAATCCTTTTTCTATGACCTTTTCCATTATTTTAAAGCAGTGTGATTCCTCGGTAGTTGATTCATTTCTTCCTACTACCTTTCTTGAACAATGGTATTATTATTCCTTTTTTCCATTCATCCGGCACTTTCTTTTCTTTCCATATCGCCCCGAACACCTGGTGTAACCATTGTATACCATGGATTCCTGCAGCTTTAATCATATCTGTTGCCAGCTAATCTACTCCAGCCGCCTTCCCATTTTTCATCTGTTTCAGGGAATTCTCAGTTTCTAACCAAGAGATTGGATCCTGCTCTTCCTCTAATTCAATTACTTCTGTGTCACTTTCTTGTGCACCTTTCCCATTCAGTAAGATTTCAAAATAATTCTTCATCTATTCTCTGATACTTCCATGGCCCTGATAATATCCGCATCCTCTATTTCAATCGCTTTTATATCTTTTCTATCAGACCTTTTACTTTTCAGTAACCCTTATAGCAGTTTTTGGCTCCCTTTGCTATTCTGTTGTATTTTCTCTGTGAATATTTCCCAACTCTTCTCATTTTCTTCTTTCGCAATTCTCTTTGCTTGGAGTTTCTTTTGTTGGTATTCCTTCTCCAGTGTTGTCACTATGTGTTCATCTTTTGTTACCAGCCTCTGGTTCTGATTTCTTTTTTCAAACTCCATGTTTTTCTTTGGCATATTATGTTTTTTAATTGCATCCTTTACTCTGTCGTTCCACCAACTGGTTTCTTTATCTTTCATTTTACCCTTTGTTTTGCCACATATCTACACAGCACTGTTAAGTATTGATGTTTTGAATACATTCCACTCTTCCTCTACACTACCCCTTTCAGTTTTTGGCAATTTTGTGCTGCTAGAATTTGGAAACTTTTATTATTTTCTTCTTCTTTCAGCTTCCACTCCTTAATTTTTAGCGTTCTTTGCATAGCATTCAAACTTTTCATCTTATAATTTAGACAAGCTACTAGTAACCTGTGGTCGCTATCCAAGTGCTCACTTGGTATGACTTTAGTGTCCCTTACTTTTCCTCCAATTGATTTGTCCGTTAATATATAGTCTATAACTGCCTTAGATTTGCCATCCCAGCCATATCTAGCAATCTTATGGCTATCTTGTTTCTTGAAGAATGTATTTTTCACTAAAAGATGATTCCTTATGCACAGATTTAGAATTTCTTCACCGTCAACATTTCGTCTTCCGAATCCAAAAGGGCCCATCACCACCTCATATCGATTTCTATCTGTGCCAATCTGAGCATTCAGGTCCCCAATTATCATAATGTTATCTTCTCTTACCTGGCCTTCCAGTTCTTCAAGGAATTTTGTAATGTATGTATCAGTGTAATCAGGAAATACCACAGAATTTAATAAAGTCATTAAAAAAAATTGATTTTTCATCCATTTGTAAGTACCCAGTATCATTAAGAGGACTAGGCTGTGTTGGCACTTCTACCTTTTATGTTCACCCCGTATGACAAAAACACCACACTTTATGCAGTCATCTACATTCAAAAGATATACTTGATGCACAGCTCTCAACTTCATTAAGGGAAAGTATGTGAAGGATATACACCCTTTCACTTAGACAGTTGAACGTACCCCTGAGGACCTCACAACTGACCATGGCATACGGCTTTACTACAGTTTGTACAAAGCATGTGTCAGTTAATGGCATCTTGTTCTTGAGCAATATTTGCCCTTACCATTCTGTCGCCAATTCTGTACATTTGGGACTACACTATAAGTTGTCCATATACTGGGTGTTACAAAAAGGTATGGCCAAACTTTCAGGAAACATTCCTCACACACAAATAAAGAAAAGATGTTATGTGGACATGTGTCTGGAAACGGTTAATTTCCATGTTATAGCTCATTTTAGTTTTGTCAGTATGTACTGTACTTCCTCGATTCACCGCCATGATTTCATACGGGATACTCTACCTGTGCTGCTAGAACATGTGCCTTTACAAGTACGACACAACATGTGGTTCATGCATGATGGAGCTCCTGCACATTTGAGTCGAAGTGTTCGTATGCTTCTCAACAACAGATTCGGTGACTGACGGATTGGTAGAGGTGGATCAATTCCATGGCCTCCACGCTCTCCTGACCTCAACCCTCTTGACTTTCATTTATGGGGGCATTTGAAAGCTCTTGTCTACACAACACCAGTACCAAATGTAGAGACTCTTCGCGCTCATATTGTGGACGGCTGTGATACAATACGCCATTTTCCAGGGCTGCATCAGCGCATCAGGAATTCCATGCGACATAGGGTGGATGCATGTATCCTCGCTAACGGAGGACATTTTGAGCATTTCATGTAACAAAGTGTTTGAAGTCACGCTGGTACGTTCTGTTGCTGTGTGTTTCCATTCCATGATTAATGAGAAGTAATAAAATGAGCTCTAAGACGGAAAGTAAGCGTTTACGGACACATGTCCACATAACATATTTTCTTTCTTTGTGTGTGAGGAATGTTTCCTGGAAGTTTGGCCGTACCTTTTTGTAACACCCTGTATAATCAAGATGATACTTTATAAAGTGGCGCTGTGACACGAACCGCAATGTAAGTGTACTTTGTTACCAGCAGCGAACGCCCTTCACTCGTTCGTAAAGACTTCTTGGCGTCTTGGTACGGGATTGGATGAGCGGGGCGGGAGGGGAGTTGCTGTAGTCGCCAGATTAGATAAGTTCGGCGGTGACGTCAGAGCCTCCTGGTGGTGAGGTCTGCGCGGCGGGCTGCCAGTGACGCTTGCAGCGCCCGTGCCTGCTGTGGCCCTCTGTGGCTGTAGCACTCTCCGCTAGTTTCTTGTCGGCCGCCTCGCCGGACTGGTCCTGACAGAGGGTACGACAAGCTTTAGCGCGCATGTGCGAAAATAGCTGCGAGGACGTGGTCATCGCGCGGCCGCTAACAAGCCGGGAAGAACGGATCTTGTGTCCGCGAGTTAGACAGCATTTGCGCAGAACCAACCGGTCGTGCTTACTCAATAGTATTAATAGCTGCAGTTACTCAACAGTCTTGTCCCAGCTCATAGTTCGCGATGTCTGTATGATACGAAAAGACTGTGCAGTTGTCTTCATTGCCGCTTATCACACCTCTTAGCACTTTTCCAAATGAGACTGTATTTTAATATCCGAGATTCTCTGTCTTAAGTTCAGGTAGAAATGTCATTACCATATAATATTACAGACTTGTGTAAGGTATTTATTTCCCAGAGTTGAAATGTGTTACGATAATCGTGCTGTGACAAAGGAATCCATTTGTCGTCTGAATACTGTCTGGCCATTCATTGTTACGTGTAATATGTTCCCATCTGTACCCTCAAGATCTTGCTACAGGATGCGTGAAGCACAATCAACATTTTTAAAAATATTCTTCGTCCACACAATCTGTGGACAACTTGAGTTCTGTGAGCACTGAAGTTAGAATTTCATGTAGTTTGCACATTTGCAGTAAATGTAGGTCGCACTTGCACTTGGCTACAGCAGCCATCTATCAAATATCGTTTTATTTCACATTTTTGGCACCGAAATTCGATTGCTGTATGGTCCGTTGTATTTCGTCGATCGCGGTGTGCCGAGATTTCTCCAACTATCCATTACGCAGGCTTTTCGCAGTTCGTAATTATTTACTTCTTTACTAGCAGCAGAGCAGCGGTTTTCTGTTGATTCCACATCTACAGTTTTGCCCGGTAACTGAAAACGCAGATTTTGATCGTAGAGTCGAAAATGCTTGCGATGACCGTGCAAACACTTCACCCAGTAGGTGTCTTCCTGGCGAGGAAAATTGGTTCCTCAGTTCGCGTATATCGTACAGATTTGAAAGAAACTAGGAACATTCCTGCGTGGAGTTCAGCCTTGAGGGAAATATGCTTGTAAGCTGGTAATGTTCATCCCTTCAACTTTTTTATTTAAAAAAAGGCTAGAAGTTTCGTTATAAGTAGCTAGCAGCGAAGTATTGATGATATCATTTATGATTTTGTCCGCCCCAGTAAACCGAAGTGGCCAGAGTTCGATTCCCGGCCGGTCGGAGATTTCGTCCCGTCGGAGCGTGAGTGCTGTGCTGTCCTCATCATTTTATCATCGCCGACACGCAAGTAGACTAAATGGCGAGCCGCCACGCGACAGGCCTGTCATTATTCAGTGTTAATTTTTCGCAGTACTTACATGTAAACAAATAATACCTTTTCAGTTTCCTCAGTCGACGGCATTTAAGAAAAAGGACACTTCGCCAGTTATCACAGCTCTATTCGTGTCCAGTACCAAGCCTTTCTCTAATGAGTCGATGTGTTTTGTGTTGTTCCGCGTTCACTCTGCTGCCTTGACCTCATTTTCACCAGTCGTCCCAATTTTGCCTCATGGCTAGAATGGAAATTTCAAATAATTTACCAAATTTACAAAATACAATAATATTACTGCGTCTAACGCTTAAAAGATGTCTCAATCTAGCGCCTAAAACATGACCTTCCGAATTCGTCCCTGTGTTGCTGCGAAGCAGTCGCAAGTTCTCCATTAGGTACGACACTGTTAATAGCGACAAAATATTAAGCAACTTCTGCACCACTAGCATAGAGGCTCTTTTAAAATGATTCATCGTTTCTAATCCGTCAACTGCAACACAGATGTTTCCCATTGTTTTGACTGGCATAAAGTACGTTTTTCCTCAGAAATATCGCGGATTTGTTCGTTCTAGCTCAATAGATGAACATTTCTAAGTGTAACTAGATATAACTTGTTTTAAAATTTCAACTGCAAGTCTTATAAGTCTGATTAGTTTCCAAGTGCATTCTCTATAGATTACTATGTCGTGTGACTAGGGCCTACCGTCGGGTAGACCATTCACCGGGTACAAGTCTTTCGATTTGACTTGCGCGTCGTTGGGGATGAAATGATGATGATTAGGACAACACAACACCCAGTCCCTGAGAGGAGAAAATCTCCGACCCAGCCGGGAATCGAACCCGGGCCCTTAGGATTGACATTCTGTCGCGCTGACCACTCAGCTACCGGGGGCGGACTTCTCGATAGAACATCTAGATACAAATTTATTTTACCTTAAGGACATCTCCAGACAAATGTTGATTGTTATGATTTCGGTGGATATTAAGCACCCTTACGATGTTGAAACAAACACAAATAAAATGGATTCATAAGATCCCAATAGTTCGCGGCGACGTGAAACTGTTGAAAGCGGTGACTGCAGAGGAAAAGGCAAAGCCGGATACGATGTGTGGGATATCGGAACACTGCCAACTCTGCTGCACATAGTTGCGATCTTTGCTGGTGATGTATCAGTCGAAGGTACACAAGAATTACGCGGCTTGGTTTTGAGCAAGCGTTGACGAATAGAAGGTTATCGGCGTCGTGTGGTTTCGGTTTCTACTACATCGATGGAATGATTCCATTAATGTAATGCAGAGGAAGATGGCTGTATTTTATTGTGTCGTAATCTCGTTAGTACTTTTGTCGTCGCCCTCGTCCTATCCCTTTCCCTCTGCTCCTAGGTATTCATAGTTACTTCTGATAAATTATTGTTAAGTATGGTTAATCCCGAACTCGGATAGAGATCTGTAACTGCAGGATAGGTGAAGCTAATTTAAGCAGCCTGCAAAACAGTCATTCTAAATCATCAGTAGTTCACATGCGAATGAGACTCTCGTCGATATTCACTTAGCTAAAAGATGTCTAGTTGAAACGTCAAAGCAGAACGAAGCTACTACTAAATTGATAACCCAGGAAGATTACGCCAGTCTGTTAGCTCAGCGACTCACAATTTAAATTTAATCTGTCCTGCATTACAGAGATCTAAATTGCTTTTCATTTGAGCGTCCTGTTGATTGTAGGAAATGCCGTAGAACCGCATCAGTCTGTGGCAGCACTAGGAAACGACGCATTGGCTCTCGCGAGATTTGGAGCACCGTCTGTCTATAGTTACGACCGGGAGCATCACCTGTGCTCTCGTAAAAGTTGACATTGCAAGAGATTCTCGGGGAGTTGCGGATATATGAATCTCTTTGCGTATAGCAACGGTCAGATGGTTTCATGCGACTTGTTTAACTCGTGTAGTGAACTTGAAATAAATTTTATTTTCCACTAATTGCAGTAAGTATGGAAGAAGTTCGTGGTGTAATGAGCGTGACGCGCCCATTGATCGATGCCGAATTAATTAGAACCGCGCCAGAATGCGGTACCGAGACGGAAATGCGACGGACGAGTCCAAGCCATCGCAAAAATCTGCGCTTTCTCTATTGACGCGCCTGGTTCGAGCGTCATTCGTGAAATTTTTTGCCTGCAACCATGTGTTGCAGTACCTTACCGGTCTTGGAATATCAGGTGAGCAGTAGAGGATCAAAAGCGAATATTGCAAAAGATGCTAGCGCAGTCTTACAATTGGAGCTTTCAGGCCGACAAATCGCGATCTATTTCAGAGCATAATTAGACCTGCCCGTACACGCACAGCCATCAAGAAGTCGAATTCCCACCTGCTCTTCCGTATTCGTGCAACACATTCCAACAATTTTACACTCCAACAAAGATTTGCGATAAAGCGCAGAAGAAAATTCCCAAAGCTGAAACTTGACTAGTGCTTTGAGGAAATGCCTCGATTATCAGACTGTGAATATAGCTGTACCATATTTTACTTGTTTAGAGGATTTCAGCCTAGGTGAAGCTGCTCGCCACTGAAAGAATGTCTCTGAGAAGCAGAAACTGGAAAAGGAAGGCAGGGTAAATTTCATACTATCCATAGCTATACAAACATGTATCTAAATGCTAAAAACCTGTATCCGTTTCGGAACGATAATAATACCTTTGATTTTTCAACTTATTTCATAACACTTCATTAGCATCTTCTAGGGGGGTAGCGTCTCGTAATCTTGCCGTATTCATTTTCTTGCTTATAAAATAGCACTTAAACGTGGGGTGGCCGCATTTATTCGTTATCTGTTGTCGTTACATTTTTCACTATACTGCTTAAAAATGTTTTAGGAATCCTGCTTGCAGTATGTTGTTATTATAATACTTCATTTCTTTAACATATGTACTTTACTGGTATTTGCAATATTACATCTTTCAGGAAGTACCTAGAGTGTAATTAATATTCTCTCTCCCCCTCATCTTTTTCTTCTAAATTCATTTTCCCATTACACTCAATAGAAAGTGCAGTTTGGCAGATTTGTATTAATATTACTTGAAGAAGCAAAGCAGCAAGTCACGTGTTATCTAGCCTTATTAATGGAAGTTGGCTTAAGACATTTATATCATCAATTGAACGCTTTTATCGACTGCCTTTTATCGTTTAAGTTTTAGCTCATTTTTTCCATTTATATGTACATAGGATACACTTTTAGTTTCAGTGATGCAGCACATCTTTCGCCATGTAGTCGGCTTACAAATTTGTGTCTGAAATTACACTCGAAGTCTTGCTGTAAATAAAACTGCATTAAAAGTGGATGGTTGCTTTTTTTTATCTTTCCAAGTAATTCAGTCTCCAACTACGGAGCTCAACCGCCATTAACATGAATGGATTAAATGTGTCATTTATGGTTTGAAATAACCACACAGATAAGTCGGAATGTTTTTTGTAGATTTCTTTACAGATGTGTAGTATGTATTTCACTTCTTTCCAACGTGTGTAAGTTGGTAGATTGTTTACTATTTGTCTTCAGTTTACTGTTGGTGTAAAAAATTCTTGGTCCCTAGAGGCCATATCTTGCTAATATTGTACTCATGATGGAGAGTTGTACGAAGAAGAAAGTGCCAGGAATAAAATACCCTACTTAACGGCAACAGCTGCAGCGGATGGTGAACTATCCGGTGTGGTCTGCCGATAATCCGCTTCCGCCGCGTGTCCGCATGTGTCTCCCCGCTACGTCCTGGCTCCCGCTGGATGTCCTAACGATGTGGCTCGCCGGGCTGCGGATGCAGACGTTTTAGTATACGATTTGCAACGTATTTACGATCGTCATATTAGTAAACGATGACTGTCGGGCGAGAATATATTTACGATCGTCACGTTAGTAAAACGACTAATTTCGGGTTAGAGGTTTGTCTTGGTAATGCACAAAGCAAGACAAAGCATGGCCCCATTCTTACACACAGTACAGCGGCTAGCACAGTATGTTTGTAGGGGAAGGTAGGGTAAAGTGGCGACTCCTAGGGAAATGGAATTTTCACCTAACCATGGTTATTGACAGAAGCTTACCGCTTACATATTTTGAATCAACATAATATTATGAAGTATCACACCAAATACTTAAAGAGAAAAAGAACATAATATATAGGAACTAAATAAATTTACTTCTTTTTGCCACCTACTGTATCTCTACTTTTTCGTAGAACTTTTCTTTCGTGTGTGTTACGTGGATCATTATGTTGCTTTACTGCTACAGGAAAAGACATCATTTTTCACCGTCACACACGCATTTTCCATCGAAACAGGATCGCATGTTTATTGCTGTCATTTCCGAACGTATTTTCAAGACGTGTTGCTGCTCTGGTATTTAAAACCCTATCAAGCTGACACAGCAGACTGTTTTCTATCAGAATTTTGCACTATGCTACACAGAACAGAAAAGATTTTAATTAATTGAAAATCATCACAGAGGGATAGAATAAAGGATGATAGCTTTGTATATAAAATGATTTAGAAGTCACTGTGTACTATTATGTGTGATATATACAAGTAGCAAACTGTTGTGGGGTAAATATATTATAAATCAACTTTTCGAAAAGTGTCCACCTGGTCCGCTTTTCTGATGAATAGTGTAGTCTTTTTTTCGCGGACGGATGCCTTGTCGGCATTAAGGTTCACAGATGAAACTGTAATACCGAAAGAAACAACCAAGATCTACATTTTTTAGCCAAAAGATGTTATTTGAATACTGATGCGTGTAAATCAAGTACGAGGAATGATATAAATGTTCCTGTATCAGACGGCAGGAAACCAGAAAATTTGTTACTAAAAATAACGGAAAAAGTTTCATTACAAACTATCAAACAACTAATATACAAACTATCCAATTTACGCCATATTCCCCTACGTGTAGCACCATATGTCTACAGGGGAGACTGGTGTCGGCCCCCTCATATTGGTTTGCGAAAGTAACGGACAGTGCGAAGACGTCTGTTTTCGCCATTCCATTTATTCATTGTACCCTCCCACAGAAATACTACATTCCAGGCCAAACAACTTACGTGCAGTGGCGAATTCAACACGTCTTGAAGGTCGACGGAAGATGTTGCAAATAACCACCACGATGAGAATCCTAGTATTGCCTCTACTTGTGTAGTATCAACCCACTAGACCACTTGGACCTGTTTAGAGTTAAATACATTGCTCGCAAATATATGAATTTTGAAATAATTTTCAGGCTGCATTAATTGGAAAAAAGAAGCTGTTCAGGTAATTTTACCGGACATCATGAAAATAGAACTGCAGCAATTTTAATGTCACACACTTTATTTGCTAACCGAATTTCTGCCATATAGTTCTCTTTTCGTGTAAGCTCACTTCGCAATACGAATTACTTAGCTCCTTCAGTTTGCTAATGTCATCCACCCACCTTCAAGCCTATCGGCGTTTTCTTATCCAGCGACGAACTTCCTTGAACAATACACCCACCTTCTCCTGGATATGTGTCCTGAGCATCTCAATTTGATTTTCATTACACTCTTAATTATTCCTTTTTCTAGCTCAGTCTATTCCATAACCCATTAGCTTCTTTTCCAGTTTCTCCAAGTGACTCCTTTTGCTCGCTGAGCTTCCACCAGTTTTCGAATTGTTTCCGCATTAAACGGTCATTCCTCACCGTCCTAAATCAAAAGCTAATAACAAAATTTCCTTGTGGCGCAACTGCATGGTACAATTCTTCCAGCTGGACGCACTAAGGCGTTTTGTGCGTCGCTAACCTACCCAGCAATTCTCCTATGAAGAGGGGACCTGCAATTTAAGGTGCAATCCGAAACAGGTGTCGTTCCTGGCTACCTAAGGACATCACACACATCCATGCCCGAGGCAGGATTCGAACCTGCGACCGTAGTAGTCGCACGGTTCCGGACTGCGCGCCGAGAACCGCGAGACCACCGCGGCCGGCGTAGCGTAGGCATGATTATGGTTTTGAATATAGTAATAAGAGGTTGAATGAAATCTTTGTTTCTTATGGCTTTTTATTACTATTTTTATGAAACAAAGTCAAAAATATTCTCAAAGTCAATAAATTCCAGACGAAATAGTTACTCATATACGTTCTTCAACCGTATAGCACCATTCTCGACTTGCAAATGGTTCTTTCTGCTATATGAGCCTCCAAAGGTCTCGTATTCATTTGCTTGATTAAAAGTCTTAAGTTTTTTGTATGTGATTGGTGCAAATTTTAGTGATACATTGTACATTGTAGAGGAGGCTGATAGGTCTGTAGTTTTTTTTTATGCTTTGTATGTCGCTTTTCTTATGAGTAACTACTGGTGCCATAGTTTTCCAGTTTTGGGGAAAGTTTTACCTTCTGAGATATTCTGAAGTTGTTGTTTTCCCAACACAGGAACCAGTTAGTACTGACTTTTTTTCTTGTTGCAAACTGGCATCCAGTTAATGAGATCAAGAAGCTGACTGTATTGTGTAAGCATATTCCGTCACGAAATAATGTCATAAATTTGCTGTGAAGCGAAAGAAACATTGATGCCGGTAGCACGCAGTGCACTATCGATTGTGCGAGCCGACGCTGAAGAGGTTGCTGAGAAAGCAGCTGTTGTGCCCCAGTTCTCGATTTCGGTATTGCTGTGACAGCAGCGCTGTGCTTTCTGTCACTGCGCATTCTGTCACTGCGCAGTGTATTGCTTCGAGTGGGTCCTCCACTGGCACATTAAACTGGTTGAGCGAATGACGGGGCAGTTGTCTTCGTGGCATAGTTTCCCGTAAGTGGAATCCTCACCGGCGGGAAGTGGACCATGTTGGCTGTTAGCCCACGTACATTTCTATCGTCATAATGTTACAGAATGAAATACAGCAGTTTACCATTAAAAGTCATTGAGAGGCAGCCATTTCTATTTGTTGCTCTTTGCAAGTAGTTTGCTGTACTCCCGCATTATCAAACTGAAACTTATGTATGAATGTTGTCGTTAGCCTGAGCCAGTAACATAGGCAGACGATTTATTTGTCCCCTCGCCCCCTCTTTCAAGTCGACAAGCCCGAAATCTTTACGAACATGTAGTTGTTAAGAACACCACAAAAGTTTTACCTTCACACCCACATCATAACCAGTTTGCGGTGTGCACATCGGTTTCCATCTGTAAGTGTGGCCTCCTTCCGGTAAGGTTGACATACCTCTGCGGCGCATGCGCTCTGCGCCTCTTCGAAGTGTGTTATGAGTTCTGTTGCCTGCTGCTACGTCACTTCCCTCTTACCGTGCTGAATTAGCGACCAGGCGCTGGACGAACAATACAATTGTTTACCTTGTTCTCTCTTTGGAGCCCAAACGAAAGGCAGCATATCTTGTCGTTTTACATAGCAATAAGCGTCAAGTAAGACAGAATCAAAAAACTGGAAAACTTTTAGCGTTGGTGGTTTTGGCCGTAATGAGTGTGATCGTTCAACCGAAGTTTAATTACTGTATACCTTCATGTCATCCGAAGTACCTATCTTTAAACATTGTTCGTACTAACTATAGCCACCTTTCGGTGTATGGTACAGGGTACTTTGTGTACCACTGTCACTTCTCCCTTTCCTGCCCCAGTCGGGAATGATTTGCGGGAAGAAAGATCATGGTAAGCCTCCGTGTGAGCTCGAATCTCTTTTACTTTACTTTCATTGTCTTTTCTCGAGGTATAAGTACCTTACGAGGAAGCTATGTATAGGCTGACAGGAACGTACGCCCACTGAACTTCAACAGTAAACCACATAGTGAAGCAGGACTCCTTTTTTTCAGCGTCTGAGACTGGAGTTGGCAGAGCACCTCCGTGACGCTTTCGTGCTTGTCAAATGAATTTGTAACGAAACTCCCTTCTCTTGTGTGGCCTGTTTCCTCTATCAAACCTAGCTGATACTGAACCCAGACTAATGAGCAATATTAAAGTATTGATCGGATGAGCATTTTGTAAGCTACCTCCTTTGCGAGTGGAGTACATTGTTTTAAAATTCTTCCAATGTGTCTGTCTTACCTACGACTAGTTCTATGTGGTCATGCCACTTAAAATCTCTCCACCTCTCATACTCTTTGATATTTTATGAGTGTGACTGCTTCTGCTGATTGTTCAGCAATTGTTTATTCATACAGTAATGGGTCTTTTTGCCTATCTGTGGTCGATATATTACATTTCGTTGAGGGCCAGCTTCCAATCAGTGCACCAAGTGTCGATCCTCTGCAGGTCCTTTATTTCGGTGCAGTTTTCTAGCGTTGAAACTTCTCTGCACAGCAGCATCATCCGCGAATATATCAGGCTGCGAGAGGTTGTGTGTTTCCAGTATTGAGTTACTTAATTGCTTCCGACTTTCGCAGAAGTATTTATAGGACGCATCGAGCGACATGGCGCAGTGATTAACACATTGCACTCGCATACGGGAGAATGACGGTCGAAATTCCCGTCAGGCCATCCAGATTTAGTTTTTCCGTGACTCCTCTAAATCAGTGGAGGCAAATGACGAAATGTTACCTTCCGTAATCCGAGCTTCTATTCCATCTCTAATTACCTCGTTGCCGACAGGACGTCTTTAATCTTCGTACCACCTTGTATAAAACATTGTGACACAGTGTGCGATGACTGTGAACCATCTCATTTGGAATGTGCCTCTGATATTGTAGAACAGCGGAGTACCTGATCTGTACATTCGATATCGACACGTAACAATTGTAAAGTAGAGCAAACTGCCGCAAACACCTTGTTTCAACATACATGTGATTGACCGTGCGAGATGCCCGAAGTCAAAAAAACCATAGTAGTATTAGAAGCATCTGATATTGATCATGTTCTGCCAGCTCACACTGATTGAATGTGCACAGTTGTTTAGACACGTGCGTCATATTAGGGAGGAATGGTCCGACACCCATTCGTGTCGGACCATTCCGCTTTACCTTTTTTTGTATTTTCTGTAAACTATTTGAGAAGAAAGTCGTAATTTTTCCATAAATCAGACCGAGGCCACTGCCCTTCTCCATCCTCATTCAATATGAACTTCTGCTGTATCTCCAATGACCTCAATGTTGTCCTCCTTTCGGGCATTAAAATATAGTAGAGGTATTATTGAAGAGAGGTTACTGATCATCAGTGCATGTGTAGGGGGAAGGGGGGGGGGGGCACAGTAAAACCACAGGAAAACCCCTATAGAGTGCTCTAACGCTGTACAAACGTCATCAGTTGTGTGTACACACACCATGCAGAAGATCTTTAGCTGTATCTAATGAATTTAGTAATGATCCCTTGGTACTCTCAGTTTAAGGAACGGCCTACAATAGGGGTTAATCAGCAAGTGTTGGGTTCTACCACAGATACATCTATTCTGTAATCAAAAAGTTTTCATTCCTCCATCCTGAGCTAAAAAAAAGTGAATGTGTTGGATTTGGGCACATCAAAGTGCAGAATACGTTGCCCTAAGCCGATCATTTTTGTTTTGACGGCTGCGATTCCTTTTCACCAGAAGACCCGTGGTTAGTACGATCGATATGTGTACTCAAGCCAGAGTGGGATTGGGAAGATTGTGTGCCCAGTTCCATTCCAGACATGGCACCCTCGGAGTTACATCTGTTGGGCCGCTTAAAGATTATCTATGGGGAACACACTTTGAAGATGACGAGAGTGTCAGTCATGCAGTCATGCAGTGAAAACATGGCTACGCCAACAGGACAAGAGCTTTCACCAGCAGGGAAACATTCTCTTCCACTATTTTGGCGTACGGCCATAGAGCGTGATGGAGATTACGTTGAAAAATAGGACATGGACAAGACCTGTCGATGTATATTCTCACCAAATTCTGACATAACAATAAATGTGTTCTGAGAAAAAATGTGGGGCATTGCTTATTGAACGACCGTCGTAGTAACATTGAGACGGCTGGTGTTGACCGCTAGGACTTCCGCTGATAGTTTTCCGTTGCCCTTGCACATACGATAGCAGACGCCTCGTGACGGACACATAGTACATGTTTTCTGTAGCCTAATTGATAGCAGCCCATTTTATTACGTCTCTTCAAATCACATTAATCATGGAATGGAAACACACAGCAACAGAAGGTACCAGCGTGACTTCAAACACTTTGTTACAGAAAATGTTCAAAATGTCCTCCGTTAGCGAGGATACACGCATCCACCCTCTGTAGCATGGAATCCCTGGTGCGCTGATGCAGCCCTGGAGAATGGCGTATTGTATCACAGCCGTCCACAATACGAGCACGAAGAGTCTCTACATTTGGTACCGGGCTTGCGTAGACAAGAGCTTTCAAATGCCCCCATAAATGAACGTCAAGAGGGTTGAGGTCAGGAGAGCGTTGAGCCCATGAAACTGGTCCGCCTCTACCAATCCATCGGTCTCACCGAATCTGTTGTTGAGAAGCATACGAACACTTCGATTGAAATGTGCAGGAGCTCCATCGTGCATGAACCACATGTTGTGTCGTACTTGTAAAGGCACATGTTCTAGCAGCACAGGTAGAGTATCCCGTATGAAATCATGATAACGTGCTCCATTGAGCGTAGGTGGAAGAACATGGGTCCCAATCAAGACATCACCAGCAATTCCTGCCCAAACGTTCACAGAAAATATGTGTTCATGACGTGATTGCACAATTGCGTGCGGATTCTTGTCAGCCCACACACGTTGATTGTGAAAATTTACAATTTGATCACGTTGGAATGAAGCCTCATCCGTAAAGAGAACATTTGCACTGACATGAGGATTGACACATTGTTGTATGAACCATTCGCAGAAGTGTACCCGTGGAGGCCAATCAGCTGCTGATAGTGCCTGCACACGCTGTACATGGTACGGAAACAACTGGTTCTCCCGTAGCACTCTCCATACAGTGACGTGGTCAACGTTACCTTGTACAGCAGCAACTTCTCTGACGCTGACATTAGGGTTATCGTCAACTGCACGAAGAATTGCATCGTCCATTGCAGGTGTCCTCGTCGTTCTAGGTCTTCCCCAGTCGCGAGTCATAGGCTGGAATGTTCCGTGCTCCCTAAGACGCCGATCAATTGCTTCGAACGTCTACCTGTCGGGACACCTTCGTTCTGGAAATGTCTCGATACAAACGTACCGCGCCATGGCTATTGCCCCGTGCTAATCCATACATCAAATGGGCATCTGCCAACTCCGCATTTGTAAACATTGCACTGACTGCAGAACCACGTTCGTGATGAACACTAACCTGTTGATGCTACGTACTGATGTGCTTGATGCTAGTACTGTAGAGCAATGAGTCGCATGTCAACACAAGCACCGAAGTCAACATTACCTTCCTTCAATTGGGCCTACTGGCGGTGAATCGAGGAAGTACAGTACATACTGGCGAAAATAAAATGAGCTCTAACATGGAAATTAAGCGTTTCCGGACACATGTCCACATAACATCTTTTCTTTATTTGTGTGTGAGGAATGTTTCCTGAAAGTTTGGCCGTACCTTTTTGTAACACCCTGTATACCGAAAAATGTAGGTAACCTGATTTGTACCTACAGGCTTGGAACCGCCATCAAAAAGGAAAGTAAGGTATGTACATGTATTTTAATAGGGCCTGAGAGGGTCGGTGGTGAGACATGTCGGTGTGTGTTAATAGGGTCTAAGTGGGTCCTTGGAGGAAAGGGAGCAGCTCCTGACAGAGTTGCACGAGGCGGCGGCGGCGCTGTCCGGCAGCTGCGCGCCAGAGGTGTCTCGGCAGGTGGCTGCGGCCGTGGAAGAGGCGGTGGCCAGCTGGCAGGAGACACGCCGCTCGCTGGGCGAGCTGTGCTCGCGCTACCGCCACGCCGTCGACCTCTGGCGCCGCTACAGGGACGCTAGCGACGCCGTGCGCGCCTGGGCAGATCAGCAGTTGCTCGAGGCCGCCGACGCGCCACACGTGGACGCCGACGCCGTTCAGGTCTGTGCCATCTTCTGCTAACCCCTCGAGAGATTGCAGGCGCGCCCCACAACGGACTCGTGGTACCTTCTCCGACAGCTGAAGCGTTTTCAGTGTACGACCACTAACTTATAACCTCGTAAGAGTGCGAACTATCACCGAGCCTAGCAGCAGGTGCGATTCTTTGTGACAAGGTTGGAGATGTAGGAAGCACGAGTGTCCAACCTGTTGTAACAACTTCCAAATAGTTTATCGACTTACAGTGCAGTGTAGTCGATCTAACTTGGTACACCGGTCACTAAATGTACCAGTCACACCAACCAAAATAGCTCATTTCCGCGTACTTTTAAACATCCCACTAAGTACTACACCTTGCACGCAGAACACTCGAAAGACTTATTCAGCCCTATGATAAACACAGGATGTCGCGCAGCTTTCACGTACCCTGTCGCTATCCGGAAAGTAAAATGAAATGATTTAAGAAAATTAATTAGAAAGTTATTTCAAAAGCACGCCCCCTGTATTAACTCTTGGTACTGTTCTCGGCTGTAGGAAGGATGTTCTAAAACTTTTCATTTGAAGGGACGCAACAATTCCTGCGTTCGTCGGAAAGGTGTAGCTCTCCCGTTAGGTTTTCGGTAATTTTTGCTGTCAGCAGCTGCGTCATTATTGTCATAAAATTTCCGTGTCCTGTTAATCAGTATTAATTGAAACTTAAGGTTCTGGATGGTTATTAAAGGTTACCACTTAATTGCGTAGATAATTTTATCTTGGCCACATCAACTTAATGGGCACCTATTAAAATCATATTTTTACAAAATAACAAAAGAGAATACTGCGTGTGGCGTACTACTGTTAGTTAATACATTACTTTTATGAAATTTAATTAGTTCTAACATCTCTATTAAGTTCATAAACTCGAGAACCATTCGAACTGGCTTTATAACCGGGAAATTTAGTGGATTTTCAACTACGTTCAAAAGACTGTAAGATGCAATTATTTCTAGACAGTTCTAGCGAAATAAGGTTCACAAGTAAATAAATAAAAACAAGAGTCAGCGTTGACGTCCAGCATTTCAGACGTCGTAGCGAAGCGATTTTTCTGCACACTCGCGCATTATCTTTGTTGCCAACCCGAATGAACTCAACAAATAACGCTGTTATCAACACCATATAATTTTATTTTTATATATAATTTTATTTCTAGCATTTGTAGACTTAGAGAAAGCTTTTGACAATGCTGACTGGAATACTCTTTTTCAAATTCTAAAGGTGGCAGGGCTAAAATACAGGGAGCGAAAGGCTATTTACAATTTGTACAGAAACCAGAGGCAGTCATAAGAGTCGAGGGGCATGAAAGGGAAGCAGTGGTTGGGAAAGGAGTGAGACAGGGTTGTAGCCTCTCCCCGATGTTATTCAATCTGTATATTGAGCAAGCAGTAAAGGAAACAAAAGAAAAATTTGGAGTAGGTATTAAAATTCATGGAGACGAAGTAAAAACTTTGAGGTTCGCCGATGACATTGCAATTCTGTCAGAGACGGCAAAGGACTTGGAGGAGCAGTTGAACGGAATGAACAGTGTCTTGAAAGGAGGATATAAGATGAACATCAACAAAAGCAAAACGAGGATACTGGAATTTAGTCAAATTAAATCGGGTGATGCCGAGGGAATTAGATTAGGAAATGAGACACTTAAAGTAGTAAAGGAGTTTTGCTATTTGGGGAGCAAAATAACTGATGATGGTCGAAGTAGAGAGGATATAAAATGTAGACTGGCAATGGCAAGGAAAGCGTTTCTGAAGAAGAGAAATTTGTTAACATCGAATATAGATTTAAGTGTCAGGAAGTCATTTCTGAAAATATTTGTTTGGAGTGTAGCCATCTATGGAAGTGAAACATGGACGATAACTAGTTTGGACAAGAAGAGAAAGAAGCTTTCGAAATGTGGTGCTACAGAAGAATACTGAAGATAAGGTGGATAGATCACGTAACTAATGAGGAGGTATTGAATAGGATTGGGGAGAAGAGAAGTTTGTGGCACAACTTGACTAGAAGAAGGGATCGGTTGGTAGGACATGTTCTGAGGCATCAAGGGATCACAAATTTAGCATTGGAGGGCAGTGTGGAGGGTAAAAATCGTAGAGGGAGACCGAGAGATGAGTACACTAAGCAGATTCAGAAGGATGTAGGTTGTAGTAGGTACTGGCAGATGAAGCAGCTTGCACAGGTTAGAGTAGCATGGAGAGCTGCATCAAACCAGTCTCAGGACTGAACAACAACAACATAATTTTATTTGATCGTGTGTGAGACTTGGAGTACACGGACTACAAATCCGAAGATCACAGGTACTATTCCTTGTTTGCTCTATGATGTGACCGTTAATGTGACTCTTTTTCTTGGGAATGCTTTGCGTATGTGAACAAAAATCAAGATTACCCTGATACGGATTTCACATTGTGATATATACCATAAATAAATCGATTTTGAGTACCATGAACCCCAGTTTCTGCGTAACACTTTAGTAGTCCGGCAGGGAGTTTTCTCGTATGCAGGCTTCCTGTGAACTTTTATGTTTATTAACTTTTACAGTAAGCAAAATACTGACGCAAATGCACTTTGGTAGAGTGGAAATTGAAAATGTGAGTAAAATTATTCAAATTTTGGAGTGGGAAGTGTTGCTTGCCTTTTTATTCGCTAATTTCTACACGCATCACAACACTTCATATAGTTTCATTACAATGCCATGCTTTATTTATGCTGTAACGTGTGTGTGTGTGTGTGTGTGTGTGTGTGTGTGTGTGTGTGTGTGTGTGTGTGCGTGCGTACGGGAACAGTGTCTGCAAGTAGTATGAGTGAGTGATCTAAGCCTTTCCACGTGATTTCTTACCGATGTACTTACCAGGAGCCCTTTCATAACAAAAATTCTATCAAAACAGTGTAGCTGAACTTTATTATAAAAGTTGATTGGAGTGCGTACTCATTGATTGCTTATTAAATGAATGTCTGATCACTCGGGAGGTTTTACGCTCCCCAGCTGCCATCACAATACGTTTACCATACTTACACTGCCCCGCGTGTCGTATTTACAGCGTTAATATGCAAACGAAGCGATAATGCTGAAAAAAAGACTGCAGGCAGTGTCATGCTAGTTACTCGATGCCAGTGACCTGTTGCTTCCGCAAATGTCATAAACCGTAGAATGCATCAACTCTAGTGTGAGGAAAGCCGTAAACTTGTCGGATGAAAGATTTCAAAACGTCTGCACGGCCGTTATAAAGGTACTACTATTTTGAGAGCCTGATGCAGCTTTATTTCATGATTTTAAAGTTCGTCCGAGAACCCCACAACTGGACAAGTACAGATTTTGATATTTCAGAAAATCGTACATATCCCATTATTTTGTAACTCTTAGACTGTTCAGCATTATTCCTTCCCGTTAAAATGCCTTTATAAAAATTCTAGTAATCGAGACAGCGAGTAATTTCTTGCTAATTCTTTTCCTGTGACCATTAGTGAATCTTCTACGGAAGTTTCACTTGAATGGTATCCCACAGATAAAGTGAGGTCGTTTGGCTGAATCATCGTCCATGCCGTTTGTTTGTAGTATTACGGGTATATTTGTGCAACGGTATTTTGTGTGCGCTCGTGTGTGTGTGTGTGTGTGTGTGTGTGTGTGTGTGTGTGTGTGTGTGTGTGAGAGAGAGAGAGAGAGAGAGAGAGAGAGAGAGAGAGAGAACTTTTTTTTAATTTCCAGAATTTCAGCAGAGGAAGGAAGGAAATGCAGTAAGCGTATTAGGTAAGTAGCAGCAAAGCGTTGTAGATTGTCTCGCTGAAAGGGATATGTCAAATGTTATACAGCAAAGCCAGCTTCCTTCAGCTTTGTAATACGTCCCTGTTCCGTCAGGACGTGTTGCGGTTAACCTCCGCTGTACGATAACAGTTGAGAAAGTCTTGACACTGAAATAAAGCACTCTTGACACACTTTCTGCGATCTTTTTTTGCAAAAGAAGGCTTGCACGTCATCGAGGAACGTAAATGAACGGACTAATCTTCCTGTGTAAACAGATGATCTACAAAGATTGTACTATCATATAACTTGCGAAGAACGTTCTGGAGAACGGAATCTGCCCCTTCTTTCATTATATCGAGCGACTGGTGCGATATTACGACACAGGACCCACATTCGGAAAGACAGCGATTCGTATCCTCGTCTCACCATCAAGACTTACTTTGTACCACGAATTTCTTTCCATCCGTGTCCAATTCGAAATAGCGCTCCGTGTCTAATGGTCTCGTCGTGGACTGGACTTTTAACTGTGATCTTCATATGTTTTGTTTTCCTTCCTCCGACTGTCAGTTAACGTGGAAAGTTTAGATTGTAAGACGCGTAATTGAGGTTCGTTAACTGCGTTCTCTCTAGGTGAGTCGAGGTAGTAGTGTGTGTGTGCGGTGGCTTTAGTGGGACTTCCCAAGTGGACTCTTGGTTCATTCAGTGCACTTTGCATAAAAAAAGCCTGCGATGGAAGCATTTGTCCTCAATTTTTTTTCACCTCGCAGTCTATCAGAACCTTGGACATTTGTATGAGAATTCTTTTCGTCACTGTAACTACCATCGTTTCCCAGATTTTTTTTTTACTGCGTTGGTGATTTATATTTGTAACGTGGGCAACTGGTCACCCATGATTTTCAAAACTCGTCGCGGGAAAGTATATGGATTACTATATGCAGGTCAGCAACTAAATCCGTATTAGATTGCTGGTCACACCGTAGAAAGTTTCCGGCCTTACTTAATAGGCGACGTGCACTGCCGATCCACGTGGGTGGCATGTCGCCATGCTTTCCATATTCGTTGGATATAATGCGAACAAGCGAACCTCATCTAATAACTGCTGCGAGGACACATCCGCAGTGATGTTCTGCAAACACCGTGTGTCCTGTTTTAGTATCATATCTGATAGGTAAACGGCACCTACGATGTTCATTTCTCCGTAACTCGTGCAAGCGCCATGTACCTAAAATTTCATACCGTATTCAAGCCTGGGTCTCTCTTTGTAATTTTTGCCACCTACACCTCCCACCATTACCAAAGTCTCATTACTTCTGCCGACTTCAGTTATTTTGTTGATTGAATCGCAGAATTCACCTCCTACTTTAATCGTTTCCTAACTTGTTTTCTTCAGCGTCACCTTTCTAATTAGACTACTCTCCATTACCTTTGTTTTAAAGTCATCAGTGTTAATCTTATAACCTCTTTCGAGACTGCATAAATGGTGTTTCAAGTACTTTGCCTTCTCAGACCTTGTAACTTCACTGAAAAACCTAAAAGTTTTTATTTCATTTCTCTATACTTTAATTCCCCTTCCAGATTTCTCCTTAGTTTCCCTAATTGCTTTCTCAGTGTGCATACTGAATTACATCAGGAATAGTCGACAACCCTGTCCCAGTCACTCCTTTATTACTTCCTTCATTTCATGTCTCTTGACTCTTAGTAGTCGTCTGGTTTTGTTATGTAGTTTTTATATTCATATACCATGGGTATTCCTCACGCCCTCTCCTCTCTCTCGCCATTGCACTTACCCAGTTAAGAAAAAGAAGAGAGAAATATATGAGTGGATATAGTAAAGATTAGATGAGCAGGTCTGTACGAAGGGGGTTAACCGCTGCAATAGGGCAATCGAGCCATTTGTAACAGGTAACTGAAATCATTAGCACTGGAAGGCGCTGAAAGAAAACTGTTTCTCTGGAGACGACGGGCATAAAATTAGTTGCAGCGGTGTGACTAAGGGGAGCGCCTGTGTATCTCATTTCGCGGTCGTGTACGGCGGAAATTCCGGGGCAGCAGCATTTGGTTTGAGTCACGAGCGCAAATAAGCGGGAGATGTGTGTGGCGCTCGGCCTCCCTCCTTATCTTTGTATGTGTACGCTCCACAGGGCTCAGACGAGGCCATCACGTTCCTACGGCCCTCTCCCAGGCCATGTCCCTCTTCTTAGACCAACAACAACAGCCCAGTCTTCAGGAAGGGGGAGGCGAGTGTTAGGCGCCGAGTTAAAGGCGCATTATTTAACACACGGGTTTTCTTGTTTCACAAGGGAAGCGTGCACACAGTGGGTCACAGACTTTGCTCATCCTTCGCGAAACTGTAGGATATTCTTAGATGTGACAAAAGCTGCCCCAGTAGGACGCAATTCACAAGCATATTGGAGAAATCAGATTCAAAGTTTTACGAGCATGATGAATACCGTACGAGGACATGATGAATACCGTACGAGGACATGAGAGGTAGAGATGCGGCGTTAAAGCAACCAGCTAAGGCGGAAGATCAAGCAGCCCGCGCACGCTCAGTATCAATGACACAATGATAGCCTGTCAGTATGTTGCGCGAAAGTACGAGGCCCCGTGTTACCGCCGTCAGACCTGAAGGCTGCATTGTATAGAACAACAAGGCGCCAATGGGAAGAGCAGTATCAGTCATCAGTACGTAGTTAAGGGAAATATATTAACAAATACAGCCATACGTTCTTTCGAAGCGAAGAAAACGCCTTCAAGTTCCGTACTTCAAATGAGATTTGATCATAGGTTATTCCCCAACCATCTTCACCGAATAGAGGTTCGGTATCATTCTTATTGTGAATATGAGAGAGTAACAGTGAGATGCAAAACTTTTTTTTTCTAGAATGTAAACTGTATGCGCACCAGAAAATTGGCTTTATACAATAGTAAATGAGACGTCCTCAACCATTACAAAATACACGGTACAATGTAGTGAACGACAGTAAATATTTTTAAAACTCTGTAGTCTTTTTCAGAATGTATCGCAAACCGTTAACACTGATCTCATTATTATGCGATAAATGCTGAACGTGTGAGGGGTGCTTTAAAAGCCTGCCCGTACTGCGTACAAGTAATTTTTTTTTTTTTAAATGCTGTACCAGACTCCTGTATCGCTACAATGAATCACGTTCTCTTGGAAAGGGATTAAGGTGTTCAGTAGGTACCTGCAAATATAAACCTCGGTCTCTCGACATTGCGTGAGAAGCACATCCTACTAGAACAGCATTAGTTATTTCTAAGTCTGGACTACAACAATGCAAAATATAAGCAAAGTCGGTGACCTGTTGTCAGTGTCTCCATTCAGGGTTCTTCAGCATGGAACTTGTATCATCGGAGTTGGTTCTAGGGCATTGACAAAGAAATTCTTGAAGCGAGGAAATTCTTTGTGGTGATTTCGTTACATCCATTTGATAGAGATCTTCGGAGAATCGCATACACAGATTCTATAGGACATTCTATCACATAGGTCCGCAGCTACCAGTTGTCGTGGTTTCGCCTCCAATCAAATTGTCTCTCAACGAGAAATGTTTATAATTTCGTTCCTTACATCCATTTGCTAGAGGCCTTTGGAGAATCATATACACAGATTCTAGAGGACGTTCCATCTCGTAGGTCCGCAGTTACCAGTTTTCATGGTTTCGCCTACAATCAAGTTGTCTCTCTCTGGTCGGCCGCTGTGGCCGAGCGTTTCTAGGCGCTTCGGCCCGGAACCGCGCGACCGCCACGTTCGCAAGTTCGAATACTGCCTTCGGGCATGGATGTGTGTGGTGTCCTTAGGTTAGTTAGGCTTAAGTAGTTCTAAGTTCTAGGGGACTGATCATCTCAGATGTTAAGTCCCATAATGCCCAGAGCCATGTCTACCATTTTGTCTCTCTAAGCAATGTTTGTAATTCCGTTCGTGAGAAAATTTTCACGAAAAACCCGCTTCTTGTAGAGAGGTCTTGCGCTTAATTTTGACAGCTTCTGATTATGAGATCTTGATACTTCTGAGGCACTGAGAACCTCAATCATGATCATCGAAAAACCGTGTACAGATCTAGGTCACACACTTGTTAGGACAGCATCTTGAGGAAGCAGGGTCGGATACCCGGTTATTCTGTTTTAGGACTCCATAGTGCCCTTAAATCACTTTGGGCGAGTGGCAAGTAGGTTTCTCCTAGGTCCGATTTGGCCAATAGGGACGGGTGCTCAGTATCTATTAACCTCTTGGACGTTGAACCATAACGCCCTCCCAACTGTTACAGGATTTACAAGTTAAATCCATTAAGAAATTGGACCACGAGGCGAAAATACGATAAGAGTCGGGGCGTGGCAGCGACAGATTCCCTTTAAGGGCCGTGGCGGTCCACAGGCGATCGATGCGGACGGGCTGCGCCCATCTGCACCGTAGCAGCCTCCTCCAGTCGCCGTGCGACCACCGACAGCGTCACGTCGCGTCTCTGCTGTCGGGTGATCAACCTGGTGCATGGTACATATACTAGCAACATTCGCCTTTATTTCTCACCGTAGTGTCACGCTTGGACTCCTGTCGATTTCGCAGGCATCTCCTCTGTAAATTGCCCTGTCGGCAACACGTCGACACGACGCCTGCGAATAGCCAGTAGTGCGTGTTCCTTAGCGAATTATCTGTGGCTTCTCACCTCATGATCTGATCTTTCAACCTAAGGATGGCTGACTCCCACTCTGCTCGCTATAACTGGTGATTTAAAAACTAATTGCACGCATGACCTTCCTAAAATTCTCTTTTCATCGATATCTTTTAGCCGCTGCATCACGGCAGCAGCGTCTCCGTATGGAACCTTCATCCCATTGCATCTCGGACGCTGTCCTACGTTTGTTAATCAGGGAGTAGTCGTGAGAAAGTTCCTCCCAAGAAAATTTCCCGTCAGTCTGTTGGTGACCCAGCCGTTGCCGGTCATCTAGTGATAAGTTGGGCAAATATTGACCTCTGTCTCCGTGATGAGGGTCTCGGTCGGACGGCGACCGTTAGTCTGTTCCCTAACCCAGTATCGAGTTCGTCTTCTTCGAATGCAGGTAGTTATTTCGTGTCAACGCGTATTTGTGGATGGTATTTTGCCAATGCAGCTGTTAGTTCATCTGACGTAACCGGATAGCGGCTACATCCACGTTGCACATCGTGTATCGATCTGCAGTCCACGAGTGTCCCACAAACTGGCCAAGCGTATCAGTAAGTCGACCGACGTTGTCATGTAATTATGTGTAGATTTTTTTATTCGCAGGCAAAGCAGCGTGTTTCATCTCTATATTGCAGAAAATTCATGGCTTGACAGTTGTGCTCCATATTGTAGATGCCATTTGATACCTAGTTACAAACCCAACTTTTCGTGAATTACATTTGCATGGATGCAACTTTTCGGTAGAGTGAGTCCGCTTTTCGACGACATTAGTGACGTTTTTAGTTTTGCGTTGGCTCCAGCTTTTCTGATGTGATGTCACTGAAGCGTGTTTCATCATTGCATTACAGTACCTTGTAGGTTACAAGTTTTGTACATGGTATTTAAATTCGTATTCATGCCGCGATGTTACTGTGTGTTGGTTCATCATTGTCAGTTTTTAAATTTATAACTGTTTTTACTTTCTAATATTTAGTCGCGAGCTAGTGACGCTTTAAACCTCACTAGATCTTGAATATTTGAATTTGACGCGTTTGTTGTAAATAAGAGAAGAATTATTGCTGTGTCGGAAATCATCATAAAAGCCTTAAAACATTGATTGGAACCTACAGGCACGTTTCTTTCTTCCTCATTTATCGTTATGAGCATTCCTCCTGTTCAATATGCTGAGTAGTTACTTGCGAAGTGCGCATTTAAAATGTCGTGTTCTTGCGACGCCGTGCAGCGGACTCATTTAGTTAGATTTCCAAGGATGACAGCCTTTCGCTTTATTTCCTCTCGTCGAAGTCTGCAGTAGCACGCATGTGTCTTTTGTGTCAGTATATTACAGCGATAGTTTTTTCTTTCTTTTGATTTAGTTATGTGGGTGATGTAACGATTGTTCTGTTATATTAAAAAGCGGTAGCATGTCGACAGATTTAAAATTTTATGTTAGGTATGGTTTAGTTGCGTGACCAGTTATTTTATCTATATTCCACATCACGCTATTGCAATTTTTGAAAATATTTTAAATGAACACAACGTGTTTGTGCAGTTTCAGGGGTATCCCACAATAAACATAAAAACTGTTTTCCATTGTCCCGTTGTCCGTTTGCTGTACCTAAGCTGAAAACAATATATTATTTTAATAATTGTTCGTAATCATTATGCTACAAAAAAGTAGATATTTTAACTTACCCGTAAGTTGTGTGACAGTGTACAACTGAGGTAGCGAAAAGCTGAAATATGTGTAACGATTTGTACGAAGGTGGATCACAGCTATTTGTTCTCGTGTACGGACTCAATGCCTGGACGGTTTTCTTGTAAGCGTCACGTCATTTCCTTCTTCCATGATTATTTTTGATTATTTTGCAACTGAGTTCGTTCTGTGTCTGTAATGGCCTTGTCATCGACGGGATGTTGTCAGTTTAGCCCCCCTACCGCTTCTTTATGAATCAAGACGGCTGCATGGCACAATGACATTATTTTCCGTGCGTAGTTTTGATCTTTCAAAAGGGTTTGTAGCCTCGTAGGTTTGCTCTGTAAGGATGCAATGAAGGGAAAAAAAAGGACGGAAGGACACAGGCTAATATCCCATCGTTTTTAGTGTAATCTATTATCTGGTCAATGACAAGGAAAGGAATGTTATGTGGATTTCTAGACCCACAGCCGCCTGAATTAATGTAGAAAAACAACGGAATGTCGTAAGTGGAGCAGGCGGACGAGATTGGAATAATAGGATTCAAGTATATTGACAAGGGTACCATTTTTCTCCATAATCTCCGTGTCAAATAATTCGTCTCTCTCTCTCTCTCTCCCTCCCTCTCCCTCTCCCTCCCTCTCTACTCCCTCCCTCTCCCCTCCCCTCCCACCCTAGTATTGGGCTTTTCCATCCAGTATACATATTAGGTAGTTGCCTACCGGTACGCAAAATATTTACTCCCAATTACTGGGATTAAAATTTAAAAAAGATCGAATAAAGAGCAAGATACGAACGTTTCTGCTGCGTATGCCCTCATCATATCTGTAAAAAGCGTAGTAAGTCTTCGATCGTCCACTCATGTATGTTAAGCCCATCCGGTAAATTTAGGTCAAATGATAAATCACACAAATTTGAAAGTTATCGATTCAATGAAATACCAAGGCATTAAAATTGCAAAGGACGTTAATTGGAAAAGTCAAATAGCAGAAGTTGTGGAGAGGGCAAACCGAAGACTGCGTTTTGAGTGTAAAACAATTAACAGAATGCAACACATGTACTTAAGAGACTGCCCGCACTACGCTTGGTCGTCATCTTGTATTGTCGCGCGGTAGGTTTCCTTACCACATAGGATTGACGGAGAACATTGAAAAAATTCAAAGAAGGGGAGCATGTTTTTAAAGCCCAAAATCAGGGGATAAAATGTGACATATGTGATAAGCGAATAGAGGTGGCAATCATTAAAACGAAGATGTTTTTCGTTACGGAGTTATCTTCTCACGAAATTTCAGTCACCAGCTTCCTTCTTTTGTTGACCCCCATCATCGTAATAAAAGAAGGGGAATCAGATCTCGCACGGGAAGATTTAGTTGTTGATGAGAAAACGCGTTAGTGTTTATGACGTGAGTCCCTTGTCACTATTAGCCTAGGAGAAGAGAGAGAGCTTATATTTTTAACGAGTCAGTAGTTATTTAAGGTTAAGTAGTTACGTGACTCAGGCACGATGCAGTAATATTAATTTCTGCCGTAACGTTTCTTTGGGAAGCTACGGTAAATGACAGTTCAATCATCTGCAGTGAAAACCCGTTTTGTACCCAGAGCCGGTTCGAAAACATTTTTCTCCACAAGCAAAATATCATTTGGCGCCCACACCCTTATACTCCCTTTTCCGTCGTGTGCTTTCAGCCGTGTCTGGTTTCGCTAGTAATTGTGATACAGGCTGTATAAAAATCTTGTGATTGGGCACTCTTCTCAACTTTATTCCACAAGCGGTAGCTACTAATTGTGATACGTTCTGTACAGCAATGTCACAGTTGTGGCGCCCTCTCAGCGTGGCGTCCCAAGCGACGGGACGTGCATGTTTATGCTCTCGTCACGAACAGAGTTAGGCGCAAGTTAGGGCAGTCTAGGTTTGTAGTGTGCGCTGTCGGAACAACAGATCAGACACTTTGTAGGAAACTCAAGGGACCCAGTCCTGCGCACAGGCTGAGAGGCAGAACCATAACGAGGCGACCCTGCGGCCTGGCAGAACTGGCAAAAACGCCATCTCCCGGTTTCTCCGTAAAACTATTTTTTCTGTAGTTTTTTCTATACCGGGTTAGCAAATTTTATGATTAGGCGTGATATAAATGAAGCATTCTTGTTCATATTATTAACCAGACAAAGAACGCTTGTTCGTGAATTCTTTCCATAGAAGATCATATCAGCTCAAACTTGGGAACACAAAGTACTTGTTGTAGGGGCAAATGAATTACATATCCCGCCCATACTGTTTGTTTACTTTCTCCATCGTCACATCTGCACACGTGGATCAGAATAACAGAGTGATTGACAAGTAGTTGTTTGCAGAAGAGCTGCCGTACCAGTAGCCAACCAGAGGACGAACTTGGTCGTGCCTTCTGTTTAGTTCATCTTTGTCATATCGCTCTGCAGTCAATTCGTGATTCGTTTATCAGACGCAGAAAAATGTCTGCAGCTAATAGCGAAAGTGATCAGCGTAGTGATATGGATATTACGATCCTGCAACGCAAGCTCAGTAGTGCAGGTTAACAGAAAACGCAGGAAAGAATTCAGTACTGAATTGTAAAAACGTTGCTGTCACAGCCACATTCAGTCTGCAGGTGTCGGCGAACCGCCAGCACCACCCCTTTCCGTGTCCGCCGATCACTTCGTTATTCCGTCTCAGATACAGTGTGTTTAAGCTGACCGGACAGCTCCCTAGTCCTGAACCTTTAGAAGTCCGAAGACGTCGTCCGTTAGTGATTTCTGTATTGAAGGATAGAAAGGAAGAGAGGGTTTACCATCACGTCGACATCGAGCCCGTTGCTGTCTGAGAACGAGCTCCGATGTTGTCAAGGATCGGGAAGGAAATCGGCCGTGCCCTTTCAAAGAAACCAAGTCGGCGTTTGCTTGTAGTGATTTAGGAAAATGACGGAAAACGTAAATCTGCATGGCCCGACACGGGTCTGAATAGTTGTCATCCCGAATGGAAGTCCAGTGTGGTAACCACTGCGCAACCTCGCTCTGTGATTTCTTTGTGGCTGCAGCCAACCTTATCTAGCTGAGTATACTGTGTAAAGCAGTCATTGGTGACAGCTGTGCTTCTGTCTTGTACGGCATTGTCATTGTATTTCGCACTGTTCCCTTTGATGGTATTAAGTGTGCGTAATTCAGCATTAAACATGGCAGCACATAAGACAATTTCATCATTATGAGGGTACTGATCACATACGTTTAACCTATCTTTACACCCGTTGCGTTCGCGGTAGCTCGAACCACAGGTTAAGGTGCGTACTGTGCAGGGCCTCTCCACGTGGGGGTCAGTGCGTGTGGGGGAGGGGGGCTACATTCCTCAACTTCCGTCAGCCCCTCCTCCGGCATCACCCATCTTACTGTGTAAACATACTTTATAGCTCCAGTCCCCAGCCGACAAAAATAACGTGCTTGCTTTTGCTGCCGCTCATTGACTTTTGAGATCCAACAACACCGTCTGAAGTAGCAGCGAGATCTCCAGTATTGAATGTGAGCGGGTTGTGTAGATGGAAGACGTGTGAACCGAGCACGCTATTGCCACATAAACAACGTTCGCTATAGAATTCGGCCGTAGTAGTTCGTTTATGCTACTTGGACATAATGACACCACAGTCTTATACATACAGTCGCGACACACACTGCTGCGAAAGTTATTACCCTGTGACAGTTGGAGCGACACTAACGCTCCAGCGGTGTGAAAGCCAGTTACCTGCCTCGTAAGGACAACGTGCGTTTTTAATTAGTTTTCTACTTAACTAACAAAATAGTTGTTACGTTTTGCGCTACATGCATTAGTAAATTTCCAAGAGTCATAAATTAACGCGAAACAAATGTAAAAACGACCAAATTTCACTGATTCAGTGGCACAAACTGCAACTTACCATGAAGAAATACTTTGGAATAGCTGTATAATTGGAGTATGCTCGTAGGAATGCAAGGGAATATAAACAAATATTTCATGCTTGAGAAGAATGAATCTCTGTTGTTGTTATTATTATGATCAGGAGTTTTCTTGACACACAAAAATTGTTTGTAGTGTCTAATGATTTGCCCATTGCTACAATTCACACGAATTCCCAATAAATGAATATTTTTGCAAATATAATTACTTTTGTGTCAAAAGCGAATATGTTGAATGAAGATTCTTGGAGTTGCTGATTCAGATGTAGAACTATTGTGAAATTTCGTTTTTATCGACATTCGTTTGTTTTCATCGATGACTGGGCGCTGATAACCTCGCTGTTGGGCCAATAAGTTCCCAAACCACACACACACTTCTTCAGTGTCGGTTAAGAGTTTGATTTCCTTTGACGTATTATTGTCACGTCTGTGTGGCTTTCTCTTCAGCTAAAGATGTGGTGACTTATTTTGTACGTTACATAATGTGAGTCCTACATTCAGCACATGTTTCCTTACGTTTCACATTGACTGATTTGGATGAATGTATAGCGAAAACACTTTGCTTTGTTGGATAGATGTATGACATCTTTCTGGAAGAGGTCATGTCTTCGGATGCTTACTGGCATCTTCAGTAAATATCTATACAGGGTGGTCCACCGACAGTGACCGGTCCAAATATCTCACGAAATAAGCAGCAAACGAAAAAACTACAAAGAACGAAACTCGGCTAGCTTGAAGGGTAAAACCAGATGGCGTTGTGGTTGGCCCGCTAGATGGCGCTGCCATAGGTCAAATGGATATCAGCCGCGTTTTTTTTTTAAATAGGAACCCCCATTTTTTATTACACATTCGTGTAGTACGTAAAGAAATATGAATGTTTTAGTTGGAGCACTTTTTCCCTTTCTGATAGATGGCGCTGTAATAGCCACAAGCGTATAAGTACGTGGTATCACGTACATTCCTCCAGTGCGGACGGTATCTGCTTCGTGATACATTACCTATGTTAAAAAGGACCGTTTACCAATTGCGGAAAAGGTCGATATCGTGTCGATGTATGGCTATTGTGATCAAAATGGCCAACGGGCGTGTGCTATGTGTGCTGCTCGGTATTCTGAACGACAACATCCAAGTGTCTGGACTGTTCGCCGGTTAGTTATTTAAGGAAACAGGTAATGTTCAGCCACGTGTGAAACGTCAACCACTACCTGCAGCAAATGATGATGCCTAAATAGGTGTTTAGCTGCTGTCGCGGCTAATACGCACATCATTAGCAGACAAATTGCGTGAAAAGGGGGAATCTGAAAAACGTCGGTGTTGAGAATGCTACATCAACATCGATTGCACCCGTACCATATTTGTATGCACCAGGAATTCCATGGCGACGACTTTGAACGTCGTTTACAGTTCTTCCACTGGGCACAAGAGAAATTACGGGACGATGACAGGTTTTTATTTATTTATTTATTTATTATTTTATTTTTATTATTTATTTATTTATTTATTTACTTTTTTTTTTTTTGCACGCGTTCTATTTAGCGACGAAGCGTCATTCACCATCAGCGGTAACGTAAACCAGCATAATATGCACTTTTGGGCAAAGGAAAACCCACAGTGGCTGCTAGAATTGGAACATTAGCGACCTTGGCGGGTTAGTGTTTGGTGCGGCATTATGGGAGGAAGGATAATTGGCCCCCATTTTATCGATGGCAATCTAAATGTTGCAATGTATTCTGATTTCCTACGTAATGTTGTACCGATGTTACTACAAGAAGTTTCACTGCATGACAGAATGGCGATGTACTTCCAACATGATGGGTGTCCGGCACATAGTTCGCGTGCGGTTGAAGCGGTATTGAATATCACGCTGTAACAGCATGCGTTCTCAGAAATGATAAGTTCACAAAGGTGTATGTATCATATTGGAACAACCGAAATAAAATGTTCAAACGTACCTACGTTCTGTATTTCAATTTAAAAAACCTACCTGTTACCAACCTTTCATCTAAAATTGTGAGCCATATGTTTGTGACTATTACAGCGCCATCTATCACAAAGCGAAAAAAGTGGTCCAACTAAAACATTCATATTTCTTTACGTATTACACGAATATGTAATAAAAATAGGGGTTCGTCTTTTAAAAGCGCAGTTGATATCCGTTTGACCTATGACAGCGCCATCTAGCGGGCCAACCATAGCGCCATCTGGTTTCTCCCTTCAAGCTAGACAAGTTTCGTTCTTTGTAGTTTTTTCGTTTGACGCTTATTTCGTGATATATTTGGCCCGGTCACGATCAATGGACCACCCTGTACATTGTAAAGGAATCGGGACTTCACTGTCTGGCAAGTTGCCGTTTGATACATCCTAGGGTCCTTAGGGAACTACGGAATGACAAATGTACCGTGAAATTTTAGTTATTGTCGATTTTTATTTCACTACATATGCTTCCTATTTTATAAACAAGTTTACGAATCAGTATAAACGATAGTATTACACTCGTGCGATATTGCATTCAGTAGCGTCACTGGCTGGCAGCTTGGTGTGATGCTGTCGCAGTGGATAGCAAAAAGCAGACTGACTGTTGTGTTGGACTGTGATGACAATGTGATAGTTCGAGGTGGAAGGCTTCTTTTCGTAGGCAAAACAGTAACACGGTTTATAGGAGAACACTCGTACCTTTCCCAATTATTTCGTTAAACCGTCTTCAGACCCCTCCCCCGGCTCCTTCCCATTCCCTTGTGTGCCTGCAACAGCTCGTCGGAACTTCCCTGGGCATCGGTTTCCTTCATAGGACTGGTTAAATTTTAGGCTCTTAGAGTTTCGCTTTCCCCAACTTGCAGAAAGGTGTCAAGAAGTGAACGAAAATCGTGACCGTGTAGCGGCGCGACCGCAGCGCTCTGCATTTCGGGAATATACGAGAAGGCTGGAGGAAGCTGGCAACAGTGGCAGCAGCAGCAGCAGCGCCCGATGACGAGCGCCGGTGTGGACTTGGAAGGTGTGCCCGCGCAGGCGAGCGAGTCGTCGCTGTCGGCGCAGCAGGCGCGACTGGGCGAGCTGCGAGAGCTGGCGGCGCGCGTGGCGGAGGCGGCCGGCGTGGACGCGTCGTCGGTGCCGCTGGGCGCCGAGCTGGCGCAGCTGGGCCGCCGCCTGCAGGAGGTGCGGCTGGCGCTCGACCGGCTGGCGCAGGCCGCCGAGCAGCGCGCCGCCGGCCACCACGAGCTGCGCGCCGCCAGGCACTTCCTCGACTCCGTGCAGCAGGTCAGTGACGTAGTGTGTGCCGAGAACTGCGCGTGCGCAGGGGCGGGACTGCGGTGACGTCTTCTAACATCGGGAGTAGCCAGTTGACAAGGGGAGGTCCCCAGTGGCGGGATCGAATTTTCTAAACAATCTGTACTGTGACGCAGGTTAAGATCCAAGGAATCACACCCTGCAGCCGTACCCTGGTGGACACACATTTGAGAGTAATCGACCAAAAAAAGGGGGTGGCGGGAATTTCGCGTAATGCTCTGTAACTTTTCAAAAATAGAATTATTTTTTACGGATTGGTTGCATTGCGTAGTGCTAAAGGCGCTGACCTCGCGTGCAAAATTATGTGGGTTCGAATATTGTCAGGTGCTTTAAAACATTTTATTTTAAAATCTTTATCGAAATGACTTTCATCGTTACTTTTATTCAGTTAATTGGTTTAAATATAATTTATTCTATTCCTTTATTGCGTTATATTAGTCATCGTATGAAATACATCATTTGCATTCATCCCCCCCCCCCCCCCAATCAGTCTTTTTTCCACTTGGAATCCTTGTTTACTTGATTTTGATCATTGTTGTGTATGAAGATCCATTTTATCATCCTATATTTTCGTCAATGTTATTGCATTCATTATTTCTATTTCTCATTTTGCGTTTCATTTATATCATTGCATATAGTGCACCAAGAATTTATGTTTTAAATGTTTGTGTGACGATTGCCATCCAAAAGCTGTACATCGCGTAACGAAAAATGCATTATTGACACTATTGCATAGTCAGTATAAGAATATTATTTCAGCTCTTGTTTTTTCAACCCACAGACCGGTATTTTCGAATGTTTAAACCTGATTATAGATAAATAAAAATTTTTAATTTCACATGCACAAAGATTCCAAGTGGAAAAAGAATGATAGGAAGGGAAAAAAAGGATCAACTGAAGAAGTTAATATGTTGATTGAAATGACGTGATAAAGGAATACAAATAAAAAATGCGTGTAAATCAATTAATTGAATAAAAGTAGTGGTCAAAGTCATTTCGATAAAAAATTTTAAAAAATCTTCAGGGAAAGTGATGATATTCATACTACAACTTTTTCCATGTGATGTCAGTACCGTATCCATTACTTTATGCAACCAATCTATAAATTGATACTGTTTTGCAAGCTGCAGATCATCATGTGAAATTCCGATTTTTTTTCTTTTTTTCTTCGCAAAGGAGGGCTCACTAGGGTGAATGGCAGCAGGGTGTGATTCCTTGAACCTTGATCTACATCACTGTATTGACTTTTTCAAAAACTCGATCCCACCGCTAGTTACCTCTCCTTGTTAGTCATGTTACGGCACAACCTAAGATGACCTGTGTCAGAAATTAGTGCTAGCCAACTACAGGTATCAGAATGGCATTAACCTCGTCCTTACTTTGTTCCACCAGACAGAGTGCAGAATTCCTAGCAGAATTTAAGCGAAAACCACCTCCTCCATAAGATCACTTGCTAATATAAGGTAGGGAATCAGTTGAGATAGTCATTTTCTTCTTGTGGCTACCATAACTGTAAATTTTTTCAAAGACATTGCAAAGTTTCCTTCTCGGCTGTTTCTTACTTACAAGTACTTACTTTTATTGAAACTCACACAGTTAAGTAATTTTGCCTTAGAGGACATTTTCAAGCGCTGGGAAGATGTCATAGTATTATCCGCTTATTATATGCTCGCACTCAGAACTGCTATGTCCATACATGTAGGCTCTCACAGTACATGAAAATGGTCTGAATGGCCAAAATTCGCTAGTTGGAAGAGCTTCAACAAAGGAAATACTTGTTAGCTACAGCTGACATGGAAACTCTAGGTGTAATTAGCAAGTGACATTTATAAATGAGACAGAGATTTTTGCTTAAATTCCACTTGGTATCCTGCCCTTTCCCTGACCAAACAACGGAGAGACAGATGCATGGTATTTGCTCACCTTTTGGCATTTCATATTCGTGCAATCAAAATATAAAATAAAAATTAATACGACACGGAAGCATGTAATCAATTACTATGACTTAACACAGTGACAGTTGCTTTAACACATGCCACAACTGTCTCCCCTTTCTTCACACGTGAGATTATAGAGCTCTACACTTGGTACAACCAGTTGATCATTGACGTCTTCATCCCATGTATGCAACTGATTTCAGCACTGATATGTAGCCAAACACATGATCCGCAAAGAAGGGTAATAGTATTTTCAGTGGTTGCAGGAGCAACAAAAAGTCTAGGTGGGTGATGTAGAATTGTAAGACAGGCAAACACAGTAGTATTGCAGCGTGAATGATAGCAGATTCCTGGATGGATGCTACTCAGGAGTATATTGTCATCAGAAAAGATCTAGTATTTTTTAATAGTGCAGCCTTACCTTTAATGTGATAAAAAGATAATAGAAGCTTCTGAAATGTTGAGTAATGCTGAAGGTTAGAAATGTAGGTCAGGGAATTAATGAAGATGTATGTGCTGGATCGAATCTAAGATAAATTTATGGTACAAATGTACTATTTTAGAGGTATGTACTGGATCGAATTGGGGAGAGATTTATGACATAAATTTACCATTTTAGAGATAGACTGTTTGAAATGTGGTACTATAGAACAATGCTGACTGTTAGATGCATAGATCGGATAAATAGTGAGTGAGAGATATTAGTTTGAATTGTGGGGAAAAGAAATTTGTGTCATAATTTGTCTAAAAAGAAGGGATACGTTGATAGGAGACATATTGAAGCATTAAGGAATAGTCAGTTTCGTAATGGATGGAAATGTGAGGGAGTAACAGTTGTACAGATGACCAAGACTTCGTGAATAGAGTAAACAGGTTCAAATGGATGTGGGTATCTTCAGACTGAATAGAACAACAATCTCGATGAGGCTTTTTAAAGTGTAGAAGATGAAATTACCCATTGACAGTGTGCTAATGATTTTTCCAATTTGGACAGTTAATAAATTGGTGTTGTAGTCGCAGGTTAGCTCCAGATATTTTAATATCGCAGGTTAGCTCCAGATATTTTAATATGTTTGACTGTTCGATGGATTTTTGGGTGCTGTATTGGAAATGGGGTAGGCGATGTATGAACTTCCCGTCCATCTCTTGAGGGTGGGGGTTGCTTGGAATTTTAAAGCTACTAAAGCCAGATAAATTACGATAACATTGCTTGATAATAGTACGAACAGTGTTACGAATGTGGATATTACTACGCTAGCCCTGTGTGTGCAGTTGCTGTTACTGAAAGCATCTGCTACATTAATCAGCCAGGATAATTTTGAGCCCAGTCTACGTATAATAACTTACCTTCGCCTATGAGATGTCGGTTGCATATTTTAAAGATAGGTGACGTCTTCACCCCTCTTCTTTCTCAATATAGTAACGTCTCATCTTTCTTAACTGTACCTTGTAGTAAATCTTATTGGTGCAGGGAAATTACCTTATTGCCAATATGTGTTATTGAAGATTTCCGTCCATCACTGTGAGGGCATCATCTATTTTCCCGCGGAAGTCTGTGGGTTGCCTATAGTATTAGGAACGTAGCGAATCGCGCCTACAAACATCTTAATTCGTTATAAAACTAGAAAATCATTCGGCACCATAGCTTTTGGCCATCACAGCTCTAGCGATGAAGCCATTTCATTATCTGTTAGTGGATATAATTTTCTAAAAACCGCTCAGATTACATTTTATTTTTATGGATTGGCTTGACTTTTATGTACGTAATGATGACACGTGTGCTTGAATGCCCGCATCTCGTGGTCGTGCGGTAGCGTTCTCGCTTACCACGCCCGGGTTCCCGGGTTCGATTCCCGCCGGGGTCAGGGATTTTCTCTGCCCCGTGATGGCTGGGTGGTGTGTGATGTCCTTAGGTTAGTTAGGTTTAAGTAGTTCTAAGTTCTAGGGGACTGATGACCTATGATGTTAAGTCCCATAGTGCTCAGAGCCATTTGAACCATTTTGTGCTTGAAGCCAAGTAGTCATAACAAGATGTTATTGAAGAAGCGGCTAATTGTGGTGATCAAGACAGAATAAGATTTTTTCATTTAAATTCCATCATTTATGGCTTAGAAAGGCACTCATAAGCGAGGCTTTGCAACTAACTTTGTACGTTTGTGAAAGAATTAGTATACAGGGTGTTTGAAAAAGGTACGGCCAAACTTTCAGGAAACACTCCTCACACACAAAGAAATAAAATATGTTAAGTGGGCATGTGTCCGGAAACGCTTACTTTCCATGTTAGAGCTCATTTTATTACTTCCTATTAATCATAGAATGGAAACACACAGCAACAGAACGTACCAGCGTGACTTCAAACACTTTGTGACAGGAAATGTTCAAAATGTCCTCCGTTAGCGAGGATACACGCATCCACCCTCTGTAGCATGGAATCCCTGATGCGCTGATGCAGCCCTGGAGAATGGCGTATTGTATCACAGCCGTCCACAATACGAGCACGAAGAGTATCTACATTTGGTACCGGGGTTACGTAGACAAGAGCTTTCAAATGCCCCCATAAATGAACGTCAAGAGGGTTGAGGTCAGGAGAGCGTGGAGGCCATGGAACTGGTCCGCCTCTACCAATCCATCGGCCACCGAATCTGTTGTTGAGAAGCGTACGAACACTTCGATTGAAATGTGCAGGACCTCCATCGTGCATGAACCACATGTTGTGTCGTACTTGTAAAGGCACATGTTCTAGCAGCAAAGGTGTAGTATCCCGTATGAAGTCATGGAGGTGAATCGAGGAAGTACAGTACATACTGACGAAACTAAAATGAGCTCTAACATGGAAATTAAGCGTTTCCGGACACATGTTCACATAACATCTTATCTTTATTTGTGTGTGAGGAATGTTTTCAAAAAGTTTGGCCGTACCTTTTTGTAACACCCTGTAGAAGTAATGCTCGTCGTTCTTCTCCCAGCGCCTGTTGGAGGCTGATACGTTTTCGCTCGTCGCGCCCCTTATAGAATTATATGTCGCAGAGCACTCGGCAGTGCTGGCATTTCGCGTGCGGCTGTTAAGCAGTACTGTTCCCGTGAGAAGTCTCCCGCGTACCAGGACTTCCGGCTGCTAATTGCAGCCAGGTCTTTATGATCGCCCGCTCGATGCCGTTTGCGGCACGCGAGCCGCGCCACCTACTTCTGCACAACTTGAGCTATTCGCGCCATTTGTTTCCGTCCGCCTCGCATTATGTATTCTGCAGCTCACTGAGCACGAACGACTTGGCTCGTGCGCCAGGCTGTACAAATTTCCAACGAAGTGAGGGCTGTCCTGATTCTCACGCTGAATAATTCGGCCCAATCTCAGCCGACGCCCACCTCGCTACTGTTGCGAGCAAATTGCAACAGTTTCCTTCCTGTCTGTTTTCACGAATTGGATTTATGCTTGTATTCCTGCGCGGCCGCGGCAGAACTCGCCCATTTCCGTTAATAGAGATTGAAGCTGTTCTGAGTGCTGAATAATTTTAAACAGAAGACCAATCAGAGTATGTGCTGCATTGAAGTACGTTGGTTTCCATAAATGAAGAAAAACTACAGAAGTGGTGATAACACTGTTGTGTCTATCGCGAAGAAGAGGGGGGGGGGGGACCAATGACATGGCATAAACGAAATAATATATCGCAATTTCGAAAAAACTTTCAAAAACTAGCATCTGGAAGGAGAGGAAATGTGAAATGAAATTTGACGAGTTCTAAAGATAAATGGTTTTATCTCAGTATTTACTAAATCAAGTCAAGTGAATAAAGAAATTTGTAGTCCTTTGCCAGTAGGATGTTGCACACCCCTTGGATGTTTCACTGGTTCGGTTGGGAAGAGTGTCGTTCAACAGTCGTATCCTCTCTTGAGGTAAGCTGGCCCAACTGGCCCAATACCGTTGCATGGGGCCTAGATATCCTGTATATTGGCGCTGGCGCGGAAATACGTCCGGGCTGGTTCCACATGTAACTTGATGCAGACAAATCAGAGGATCTTAATAACCAAACAGAGCATTTCTGTATAATTCAGATAATTCGTAAACGGGACAAGCCGTGTATGAACAAGTGTTGTTCTGTTGAAAAATTGTACCAGGGCACTGTTTCGTGAAAGGTAACATGTGAGTGCAGGATGTCTTTGACTTTTTGCTGTGCTGTCAGAGGCCCCTGATTCTCTACCAGAGATGGTATGAATTTATGGCTGTGGTTTTCCGGAACGTTAGCAAAATGTGGCCTCTCCCCCCCCCCCCCCTTACTCCCATATGATATTTACCTTTGGTACCGGTAGTGTAGAACGGAGATTCGTCCATGAAAATGATGCAACGTCACACATCGTCGTATGCTTCTACCAGACCTCTGACAGTTTCCCACTATTGTGGCGGATTGTGAAGGGCTTATGTAGTTAGTTCACAGCTGTGCCGGATGACAGACGCAGACGTGAAGATGTTTGACGTACTTGGTATACAGCAGGGCAGTCTTAGTTGTTACCAGTCTTGGTCGACCGGAACATTGACGGTGCTTGACACGTGGGGTAATGGTATCCGTAGCTACAAGTAAGTTGTGAGTTTTCAGAACATTGCATTCACTAGTAGATTCTATATTGCTAATGGCCACAATGTTGTTTGAACGCGAAAGTAGACAGTGGCAGGAGACGAAATACAAGCAACCGAACCATTCCAACATTTTGCGATTCGGAACTAGTAAGTTGCCCCCCCCCCCCCCCCCCCCCCCCAAAAAAAAAAAAGTTTACTAGTAACGAGCCCACTGTCTCCTCTGCCCGTAAGCATGCTCAACGTCAGAGAGATGTTTACACCTAAACGACCCAGCGTGCAGTCGTGATCGCCTTCTTCATGGACCACTTTGTCGGCCTTGCTGATCAGGGTGCGGCAGCATGGCTTGAGGACAGGGGCAACATGGCGGCAGGCACGGCAGCTGCGCTCTGTTCGCGTGCCCAAAGCCGGCCTTGAGAAACAGGCAAATAGGCGTGCTGCCCGTGCACGTGCAATTATCTAATGAAGCCCCGCGTCCTTGCAATTTTAATTGAATCACGGTTCCGGGGTGAGCGCTGCGCTGTGTTTGGCGGGCGCGGAGAGCGCTAACGCCAGCCGGCCACGCGAGCGCCCCGCCGCTCTCGCCGCAAATTGTTTCGGCCCACAGTTCCAATCACTCTCCGCTGCGTGTGCTCCCATTGCTGTATCGCATGGGAAATCAAGCGTGCTTTCAGAACTCAAATTGCCTTAAGAATAACACAATTCTCACAATTGTAAGATTAAAATACGGAAACTTTGCCATATTGTCGCTTCCCCTCCCTCCCTCAGTCGTTAAAAACGGAACTCCTAGAAGATCACTTTGTTGTCTGTCTGTTGTTAAGGTCCCTTTTACTCATTAATTGGTAAAAGCATCAATTTGAAATCTATGTGAAATATTGCGTAAGCCAAAGCAATCCAAAGATGTGGCCATATATATCACATATTTTGATACTTGCAGACACCTCATCAAAAACTATAGGGTACTTCCTGTCGAGCTAAACTCATGGAATTTGGCAAGAACCATGGTTTTACTGTACAAGTAAACGAAAAACACCGAAAATTGTTCATTTGTTATTATATCACAAAATATATTTTTTGCCATTTGTTGCCCATCTGTCTGTCTGTCTGTCCCACCATCCATCCATCTGTTAAGACCATTTCTCTCAGGAACGAGTAGAGATGTCAATTTGTCAATTAAAGGGCACTATCTGTAATTCCTTTTTTACATTCAGAGGTGCCTAAGCAGTTACCTTGATTTTGAATTAACTTGAATATTTGGTAATAATGATTCACCAGATTATTTGATGTAAACATGCTACCTGATGTACAGTTTTTCTGAAATTTAATATGTCATGGTAATCAGAATGTTTTACTTGTTTAAAAATATACCAATACAGTTTTATGAAAGGAACAAATTGAACTTATATCACATGCAATTTCAGAGCTTGGCTGCTGTGGAAGAAGCAACAGAGCAAGATGCTGAACAACAACTGGGCGCCCTTCGTAGCCATTTGCTGGCTTTGGGCAAGACTGAGTCACAACTGCAGCAGTTGAGAGGCTCAGCAGAGACCTCTGTAGATGATGCACCAGTTGTGGAAGTGCTTGCTCTCTGGCAACAGGTACACAAACACTGAGAATAACTAACTTCTTTTAGCTGACATTGGATCTATGCAGAACTATGATCATTTAATATTTTAAGAGTAAAAAAAAAAAAAAAAAATACCCTTGCGCACACATCTCCAAAGATAATAGGACTTTTTATAGAATTTTTCAAAATGTCATGATTTTTATTACAACTTATTTTTAGGAGGCAAAATGTCATCATTCCCAGTAGACAAACATGCAAGTACGCCCACAACCCTGACTTTCAGAGCTAATTGTTTCCTCCTTAGTAGAAGAGAGGGGTGGATTGGAGAAGCTTAAAAAGGAAGGGTAGATCATTCAGAACCCATAACGAGGGGGACAAGGCAACTGTAGCTTATCTCTGTTCAGCATATAAGACTAGAGGTGTTCTAAACTGTTATAGACTAGCCCTGTCATAAAGGGTGCTTTCCTCCACTAAAAGGACATAGTGCTTGTGATCTGATACATCCAATATTATTTGATGTAATCAATTGTTTTTATTTACAGGCTGAGTGTAGACTCTGCCATTTATTGCAGGTGACAATGAAATGAGCATTGTGTGCATTTTTTAAATTTCACGTTGCGATCTAGATGATTAATACTTGCCATTAGAAAATGTACCAATTTATCAGTCACTGATAGAGGTGAAGTGGGAAGCGGAGATTTTGTGGGGGTGGGGGAGTACACTAATCTTGTCTGTTTCTATCAGTCATTACTCGTTCATTATTTTTTGCATACTCCACAGTATAATCCTAAATTAGTAATCATATCCTATACAATATTTAATGATACAATGTAATTACAGGTAGATGTTTGAATATTAGAATATTTATATTTTTAACAGCAGGAATGGTCAGTGGAATGTAAATCAGAAAATAGTTTGTAAAATAATAGTGAGATTTGTCCAGGAAAATGGTATATCATGTTTTAAATATAGCTTGAAGGACTTCATACTGGAAATAAAATGTGTTACATTTTACACTACAGGTATTCCGTGAGACTTTCCAACAATACCATCGGTTGTCAGCTCGCTTGGTTCGTGGACAAGATGGTGCTGCAGCATTACGTTTGTGGCAAGAGTACCTTGTGCATGTCCAAGCATTCCTTTCTGCTGGAGTCCCTGGAGATTATAAGGCCCTTGCTGAACACCAGCACCTTTGTGAAGTAAGTTAAAATATATATATAAAATTTTCAGAAATAAAGTAAGTTATGTTTATGCAATCACTACACAAGAAATAAAGTATATTTAATACGCTAAATTGTCTGAGTTGTAGAATGCGGATGTATATTTTCAGTTGATCTATAAAAAGTTTCTTGCAGGAATTCCATGTGTCCAGGAATTAAAAAAACTAGATTCAAAGTATTTCTTGTTAGCCCCTACTTCATGCATTACTAGTGCACTTGGGTGCTGTTATTTCAAATATATCGTACTGTTGTGGTGACTAACATTAAAAAGCAACATACTTATTGTGAATAGGTTATTATTTTACTTCAAAAAGTATGTACTTATACATAAAAGTGTGCATTAATCAGGAATGTACTGAGGCTAGGGCGTGAAGTGTGCATTAATTAGGATTGCCCCAAGGCTATGGCAAAATAGACCCCTGCCAAGGACCTAGACACAGAGGGGCCACAAAAACGGAGTGGGGGGGGGGGGGGCATAGACACTCCCCTCCCCCTCAAACCATGGATTATGAGTTGCTTATCCAAACAGGGAAATAGCGTTGAGGGTATGCATGACAATTGCAGTGACGCCAGCATCTTGTCACTGCAGTTTCAGCAAATTACAAATCATAAAAAACTACTGAATGTCAAGTATAGGTGGATCAGACTGTCAGATTCAGCTACCTTCTTGATTGAATACATCACAGTTTCTAAATTTGACTTTAGTGATGTAATGAATGAGTTTTCTACATTCATATCAAGGAAATAGAAAGTAAAACTATAGGAAGAAAATTTTTGGACTGGAATGCGTTCTCAACGCTTAATTTCCAGTTAATGTTTTATGCACTATTAGTAATTTATGAGGAGCAAATAATATATACATGAAGGTTGGAACTTAAATAATGGCAACTGTTTATTCACAACCGATACAAAAGAGTTACATGTTTGCATCTGTTACTGCCCATTAAAGTAGTCACCAGCATTGTGTAGAACCCGTTGCAAGCAATGTGGAAGGCATAGTATACCGTTAGCAGAGCCTGTTCTGTTGATAGTGCGAATAGAGCGGTCTACTGCATGTCGAATGTCTGAAACAGTTCTGAAGTGAAAGTTACGGTGATTCTCGGGTACGACCTTGATGGTGTTATAATAAGGGAATAAATACCTGGTATCAAACAATGTCCTTAATCCAATATGGTCCTCCACAGCAGACCATCTGTGCACAGTATTACTGTTTGTTTTTGGAGCATCAACTGTGACCAGCTTTGCGAATGAAGCGGTGACACTTTTCTGCGCAACCCACCTATCATTTTGCATGACAATGCGCGGGTGAAGCTGTGGCTGCTTTGTTCAGCTGATGGGACTGGGATGTACTGTATTATCCACTGTACCCCCTGGACTTGAGCCCTTGTGACTTGATTTGATTCCGAAGATGAAGGACTCACTTCATGACATTCACTTCAGAACTGTTCCAGAGATTCAACAGACAGTAGACCATTCTATTCGCACCATCAACAGAACAGGCTCTGCTAATGGTATACTACACCTTCCACATCACTGGCAGCGGGTTCTACACAACACTGGTGACTGCTTTGAAGGACAGTAACAGGTGCAAACATGTAATGGTGAAGAATCTGTTTTAACACACAAAAGTCTTCAAAGTATTGAGTTTGCAAAGTGGCACGATGCTGATTGTGGTGGCTTTCCTAAATTTTGGAAGGTGAATGCCTGGATGACTCCTTTCTGGCAGATGAAGGCTAATGTTATTTCTTCTCCTTGTTCAACATGAGAGCTCCACGTCTAGTAATGTCATGACCTAAAACACGATAAATCTTATATATATATATATATATATATATATATATATATATATATATATATATATATATATATATATCAAATTTTTGTTGTTGGTATTGCAATGAGATCACTATGTACTGTGCCAGTAATCTAGTTCTCTAAGATAAATATGGATTGCAGTACATTTCCTTATACTTCTTTTTCCATTCTTTCGGAATAGAAAGTTCAAGAGGGACTCTTAATGGAACAAAAACCATTATTTTGTAAATATTTTAGATTAAATTTATAGTGACTGAATTTCTGTTGGTGCTTGGCAAAACATGATGATAATATTATAAAAGGAAAACACTTCCTAATGTTGAGCAAAATTACATCTATTTGGTCCCTCATTCATATGTTCTTTAAAAGTGCAATCTCAAAAGATAGTCCTTCTTATTAAACAAGGGAAATTATTTACGATTCCTATTCATTCAGAGTCTTTGTAAGTAAAATGCCAATGAGATGCTGCATTTTGTAATGTGAATGAACTACTGTAAAACTGAAGAGTGTTTTCTTTTTGTATTTGTACTTGAACATGGCACAAATTGGCTATTAGATTTTCTCATCACACCTAATTTTCTTTATTGAATGGAAGTACAATATTGACTGTAAATCTTGATGTTTATCTTTTTGTTTTTGAAAGTGTTAAAACTCAAATTCCAATTTGTCAAAACAAGACCATGAACTATTTCATTTTTAACCAATTCTTATTAATCTGGAAGTTAATTATAAATTGAAATGTCATTATAGCATGCTTGCTTTTGTTTTTCTTTTCCTCTAATAAAAGTTTCTGCTTTGCAAACTTGCCAACAGTTAATGTCAGCACCCAATTTATCAGACTCGCATATTATACTGGCTTTAGTGCAGTTCATTCATAGCTCTTAAAAACTTTTGAATAAGCAGTTCAATTTTGTGTATTTCCAAAAGAAAGAAAAATAAATTAGTGTTTGTTTTAATGAACAGCATCTACATGTAAAGAGGATTTGTTTAAAGAATTCTGGCAAATTTAAAACAAGTCATTTTAACATTTAAGCTATGTCACAATTCACTACTAAAAATTGTAAAATGTTACCTTTCGTTATTCAGCATAGAGCTTTTTTATCATATTATCAGTTATCTTGATGTTGAAGTTAAATGGACATTTTTTTATAGTGTAGTGAAAATTCAACATCTTATCTTGTATGCAGGTACATCAGAATCTACTGACCAACCAGCAGAATGTGTTGCTGTCCAAAAATGACTCGGATGGGCTTTTGGGCAGTGGTTTAATAGAATCGTCAGTAGTGGAACAGTTTGCTTCACTGACAAATCTCCACAATGAGACATTGGCCCGTATTATGGATCGTCATGCAGAGGTACGCGCTCGCCTGGATGCCTGGGATCGTTATCGACAGGATCAGGCAGTTCTCTTGGCTTGGTTACGAGACACCGAGAGGGAGAGGGCACGCCTTCAGCTTCGGTACATACATCTACGCTGTCTGCCCAAAATTCTTCTTCGGATACAAGTGAGTAAATTCATGATCATTTAATTCACTGTGAAATCTCATGTTTTCAAGGTATGATTGATTAATTGTTTACTTCTGAGTGTTCAGCTGAGTTTGTATTTCCATTTTGCATATTTTGACAACCAAGCCAAGAAATACAAACTTGACTGAATATCGAGAAATGCACCATTAATTTAATTTCTTGTTTTTAAAAGTAATCAGACTTTTCTTAGGGTTATATCATTAGAAAAAGTCAGAGAACGGAAGAAATGAACTTATCACACTTTCACTAAATAGGTATTCTTAGTGTAAGAGTTTTCTAAACATGCTTGCTGTTGTGCCATTATTTGTAATAAGCTTCCAAAAAGACTTCTAAATACTTCGATAAAGTAGCGTATTGGTTTCAAGAGCTGCATACATTATTTTTACATCATTACTTATTTTATCATAAATTGTATTGATTCATTTCAGTGGTGACTCTAGGAGTCATTATTCTCTGGTATTGGCAGAAAAGCTGTAGTGGTGATGTTACTGTATTCATGTCCTATAATAAAAAGCATGTCTCACAGTGGAAAGTATTCATGGTTGCTTGTATGTTGCGTTCTAGGCATTGATTGAGAAGATTCCATCTGGTGAGGCGCAGGCTGAATCACTTCAACAACAACAGTCTTCCTTGCTGACATTTTGTGATGAAGCACTCGCTACATCAATCCGTATGGAGCATGCAGCTATTGTTCAAAGGATTTCCAACTTGGGTGCAGCACTTGAAACTTGGCGTGAATTTTTGGAGCGAATTTCAAACTTAGCTGCTTCTTTTGAGCAGCAAGCTGCAGCAGTGACAACAGCATTCAATGAAGTACGCTCCACAATTGAACAGAGTGGTGCAGACACTCCTGTTTCAGTCAATGCCGTCTCTGAACGCCTTGAACGGCTGAAGGTGAGAGCAATATCATTTCTAAGCAAATGTTCACTGGTGTCCCCCCCCCCCCCCCCCACACACACACACACACTCACACACTTTTTGAAATTAAGATTTCATCATGAAAGAAGTATCTAACAGCTGGAAAAAATCTTGAAACATTATCTCCAGTAGAAAGAATGCAATACTGTGCTTTAAAGAGTGATAATATCAATGCACATAGCAAAAGCAGCAATTTTGAAGTAAATGTAAGATATATAAATGAACATGACATCTAACTGATTTTGAGGTGTGTAATTTATCACCCACTTCTGAGATACAGGCTTCTGTTGCTACAAAAAGTGGCATAAACAGTTTTCAGTACCTGATGAGTAGGTTTTAAAGTAATTGGACATATTATCCACCCAGTATAAGGAAGAAGATAACCGACATATTTTAAATTAATGTATGTTAATACTATTTGCTAAGTACATAAGATCCATATATGCTTTGGATAGGATTTTACATAATGTGTTCGTCATGTTGTTACTAAATCCTGTTGTCAAATTGTGAGAGAAAAAGATGGATATTTAGTGACAGATATTGCTTCTGTGTGTGTGTGTGTGTGTGTGTGTGTGTGTGTGTGTGTGTGTGTGTGTATGTGTGTGTGTGTGATGAAGTTTTTCAGTTTTGTATACTTATTGTCTCTATTCTAGGAACTACGTACACAGCTAGCAGATCGTACTGCTGACTTAGAGTCCCTTGGAGTAACATTGGAGCAATTGAAGGAGTGTGCTGCACCACAGGATATGAAGGCAGCAACACAGCGAGCATGGTTGCTGTGGCAAGCACAAGCTGATCTGGAGCACCAACTGACACTGCTTTGCCACAGACTCGAGGAGCGTATTGGATTAAGGACGTTGTTTGATACTAGGTATTTATTCCCTTATGAGGAGACACAATTGCATGCTTTCAAAGGCTATTTGTGCTTTTGATTCTTATGACTAGTGATTTATAGCTTGTATGTAGTAAACTTACTGCATAGGATGTGACTTTTCTATATTGCTTGTAAGATTCACAGAAGCCAATAGCCTCTAGGTGTCATGATGCTATCACATTACTAGGATTTATATTTCATGGTAATGATAAAAATGTTATTTTTCTATCAGCTTATTTCAAAACGTGCATTATCATAAGAAAATTGGATTGCAGGCAATCTCGCTTCATGACTTGGGCATCAGAAGTTGAAGCACGTTTGGAGCGCAGCAGCACTGCAGATGCTGAAGAGGTTCTAAGGAGACTAGAGACAGAATTGCAGGCTGAAGTAGCCCTTAAGAGGCGAGAAGCAGAGTGGCTGACTCGAACCGGACGTGAATTGCTTGCTGAGATGGATACAAATGCTGATCCTGAATTAAAGGAACGTGTCGAACGGGTTGAGACTCGATGGCGAGAACTGCAGGATCTTGGTCGCTCTCGTGCAGCACGACTTGCTGAACTGCTGCAGGTGTGACACTCTCTCTTTCAGTAACATGTTACTAAGTTTTACTTCTCCACCCATCCCCCCCTCCCCCCTCCTCCACCACAATGACCATTGCTTCTTAGTCCAGCATTGTAAGTGGAAAAAGATGTATAAATATTTCATTTGATGTGCAATATCCTTATTATTTGTTTTTTCTGCTAATAGAAAAGAACACCAGTTTGTAAGTATGCAGAGCAGTGTTAAACAGTATGTTGAAAAGTGCCTAAAATGTATTAAAGAATTTTTGCTATGTTTTTTTCACATTATCACTAAACTCCAGGTTTCATAGTGTAAGCAGCACATTCAAAGCTTGTGATCGTTGTGAACTGTTGGCAGAGAAACAAATATTTTGTAAACTTTTTTAATAGGAAATACATCAGTAATTCTTTTATTACATGATAAGTGTCTGCCTGCTTAGCTGTCTGATAACATGCTCACCTCTCATGCCAGTGAGCCCGAGTTTGATTCCCAGCCAAATTGCAGATTTTCTCCGCTCAGGGACTTGGTGTTGTGTTGTCCTCATCATCATTTCATGCTCATCACTGGCACATCCCCCAATGTGGCATTGACTGAAATACCACACTTCAGTTTAAAAAATTTGCTCTGCTCTTTAGTTTATTCAAGCAGATGTGTAAATTACATTGTATAATTTTAAATGTGCTATATTATTACTATAGATTTTTAATCAATGAATTTAATGTGAAAAGTGCTAGGTTTGTTATATTCTTATAAGGAAGAAGCTCACAGAATAGGAATAAAAAAGATAAAGTACAGACTGAGACAGATAAAGTTCCAGTAGGAAGAACGTAGGCTACATAAGTCATGGCTGCATCACTAATAGAAAAATTGTGTAATAAACATACATGTCACCGTTGTTGTTGTTTGAATGGAAATGAGCCATTGAGACACACAACAGTGCATTTTGTTCTTAAATGTTCCAAGGTTGCTACTATTTGAATTTCCAGAGTAAATTGTTCTATGTTGTTGTACAGAATTGATTGGTTGCTAATGAGATAGTCACCATAAATGCTAAACCTCATATTTTACCATTTCCTGCAAAATCCACAGCAGAGTATTAATATAATGAAGAAAATGTTCATATATAAAAAACCATAGAACTTGAAAGTAGTTTAATCTTTCAGATACAAATTAACCATCATTTTCATCATTACTTTGCAGACCATGTCTCAGTTAGAACTGCGCCTTGCTGAGCTACGTGCATGGCTTCACCAGGTTGAATCAAAGCTGGCCACTCCATTAGTATTTGAAACCTGCAGTAAGGAGACTGTTGACCAAAAGCTCCGTGAACATGAGGTCTGTATATCTCTAAAATTTACAATTTTCCTTACTTAAGTACAACCATTTTATTTTCTCATTTCAGGTTCCACTTTATGCCAATCTGAGGTGTCTTGTCATATGTGCTGAAAGTATCATCCTTTATTTTTCAGGAATTACAGAAAGCAATTGAGAAACAAAGCAGTAATGTGGGAGAAGTACTTAATCTTTGTGAGCTGCTTCTGACAAACTGTGAAGCATGCAAAGCTACAATAAATACAGAATCTATTACTATAGCAACTGATATGTTGGAACAACGGTATGTATCACCAGTGCGTTTGCTATTACCTCACTTTTATCGTTGCATTACTAACAGCTTCTTGTTTTACACAGTCAAAATTTAAATTTATTTGCTGGAAAACATAAAATGATGAGTCTTTAATGAATTTTTGCAGCAAGGTACCGTTATAGAAACACTAAAATGTGCTGTTACGAAACCATTATTTAAAAAGAGCTGATGACAATATTTTTACTACTATTCGATCTGTCTGCTAACTAGCTTCCAGAGTTCCTCGAGAAATTGGCACATACGAGAGCTGGAGAGCACATTATTAGTAGATGTCATTTCATTTTCCAAGAAGATGTGTCAACAAATGATGCTTGATAATTCTGTTTTTTGGTAGATCAGATTGTTTAAATAATATAATGTCAGAGTTATTGGTATCTTCTGTGTTCTAGCCAAACATTCTGATTGTGTAGTCCACAAAATTGTTTTACTGAGTTTCAGTGATTTATGTTATAGATTTGACACTTTTAAGTGTTGCAAATTTATCATCTTTGAGAATTGTACAGTACACTTGACATCAGCAAACAAATTATTCATAAGACATCCTACACTGGTTTAGTTTAATGTAAATGTAATTTATACACTACTTCTCCCCCTCCCCTCCCCCCACTCTTCCCTCCGTCTGATCAGGACTGGTATAGCCATTGTCATACATTTAGATTTAACACATTGAGGAGCAGTGTACACATTGGATTTAATACATTACAGATCATAATAAACATAAAGTTACAGTATAATCATATTAGAAGTTGACCTGCTATTCCAACAAAAAGTATACAACAGGCAGTATACTGTCAAGTCTTTCAAGCAGAGCAGTACAGCTACACATATCGGCAAACAGCATCCGATAGTGACCAGACATTGTAGGAGGTGGCTGGCTGTGCTATATCTGTCCGTGCAGTCAAAACAGATGTGACTGACACGCTTCTTTTCACCACAGATGCAGTGATGCAACCAGACAAATATGATGTAAGTGCTTCCCATAACAGCCATTGTTGAATGTGAGTTACTTTATAATATTTGTTGGTCATTGGGAGCATTGATTTTTCTCGTGCCAGAAGTTAGAATTCAGCATTGGGTTCAATGTGACATAATCTTTACATTTGCATTTGCAGGTCTCTTGCAGTTCTGTATTCAACTTCTCTCTGATGTTGGTATAATAGCATTTAAAAGATTTGTAGTTGGTAATTCCATATATCCCCTCACTCCATCATAGATGGTTGCTTTAACTAGCTTGTCCGCTGTTTCATTGGTAGGTGTTCCACAGTGTGCTTTTACCCAGTACATTGTAACTTCCTGATTCCTGTATTTGTGGTGATCTATAACATCAGATTCATGATGTGATATGCTGTTGTAAAGTTGTATTTTCCACTGCATTAGATGTCTTTAATAGTTCCACCACTCATCTGGAATTGGAAAGGGTGATGAACTCAGAATTGACATGCTCCTCAGTGTATTGAAGAATAGTCAAAAATTCAACACTATTCAATGTCCCTCGATAGGTTCAAGAAAATGCAGTATTAAAAATTAGGTGATCTGTAAATAGAGCAAGATAATGATTTCAGCTCACAGGAAATCCAAATTTGCTACAGGTACAGTTGTTCCTGTTATATCCTTGACATGTTCAAATGACCCAGGTCATGAATCTTTGCCTTAACGTGGAATTGATCGCTGGTAAAGATCCTACAAAGGTGCGTTTGTAGTTTATGTTAATATTTGCTGTCTTATACCCCAGTTAGGGTTAATAACTCACATAATAGCAATTCTCTTAGTTCAGAAGATAAGTCTGATTGTAAGGATATCCATTTTAGACATTACTGCAGAAATCTCCCTTGAATTTTTGAAGTATTCTGAGTGCCATCATATACATACACAGTCAGAAAAAAATTGCAACACCAAAAAATAATTAATGTAGAGTAATGAACTTTCTGCAATATATTTGTCTAGGTGATTAATGTTACAAGATCACAGGTTAATGTAAGCATGAGATAAGCCATTGCAAGTGTGAAATGCTGGTACTTTAATGACTGGTGTAACCGAGAGAACGTTGAATGCAAGCAGGCAGATGTGCATGCATTGTGTTGTATGGGTGCCAGATGTCAGTTCATGTAATAGAGTTCCATGCCTGTTGCACTTGGTCAGTTGATACAGTGACACTTAATGCTGTTTGTTGTTGATGCTGAAGTTGAAATTCATTGATGTCCCATATGTGCTCGATTGGAGACAGAGCTGATGATTGAGCAAGCCAAGGCAGCATGTAGACACTGTAGGGCATGTTGGGTTTCAACAGCAGTATGTGGGTTAGCATTATCCTGTTGGAAAACATCCTCTGGAATGCTGTTCGTGAATGGCATAAAATTTTGCCGTCGGGGTGCGTGGGTTAACTCTACTGTCATACGAAATTGCACCCCAGAACACAACTCTACATGTAGGTCCAGTGTGCGTTGGCTGCACTGAACTGGTTCCTCCTGACCATCACATGGTCATCACTGGCACCGAGGCAGAATCGGCTTTCATCAGAAGATACAACAGATCTCCAACCTGCCCTCCAATGAGCACTCACTTGACACCATTGAAGTCGCAAATAGTAGTGGTTTGGGGTCAGTGTAATGTACACTACATGGTTTACGGCTCAGAGCTGTCCTTAAAATAACTGATTTGAGGCAGTTTGTTGTCACTGTGGTGCCAACTGGTGCTCATATTATTGCTGCAGATGCAGTACAGTGTGCCAGAGCCATACACTGAACAAGATAGTCTTCCCTCACGGGTGTGCCACATGGCTGTTGGAAGCTCACTCTTCTGGTGACCATACATTCTCATGACCACCACTGCCAGCAATCATGTACATTGGCTACATTCCTGCCAAATCCACCTGCAATAGATAGAAGGGACATCCAGCTTCTTGTACCCTATTACACAACTTCGTTCAAACTAGGTGAGTGTTGATAATGGTGTCTTTGTCACCTGAAAGGAATTCTTGACTAACAGCTCACCATGTTTAATCTGAAGGGTAACTTACGCTCATAACCATTAAAGTGTGTATTAAAAGCAAACCTGATTTGGATCCTCATAATGGCACCACTATCACCACTCTAATGCACCTGGTGCAAAATTTTAATAGACATCATCTCTGAGATGTAGAAACATACCTACCAACTATCGCTTATGTTGCTCAATGCCTTCTTGGTGTTGCAGTTTTTTTTTTTTTTCCATCAGGCTATTTTCCATTTTGTATATCATTGCCATAGATTATGAATTTCATGAAGTGAAATAATAGCTATTGACATTAGGCCGAAGCGTAACTAGCTAACAGTCTAAAAATAGTTTAGTCTTGTCTCAAAAGTTTTCATTCTGCAGCATGAAGCACAGCCATTTAATGAATGTATAACCATGTACAATCATAATCTGGTGGAAACTCTTATGCGCAGGACTGGTTCAAGAACATCTCTTCACACAAGGCATTTGACAGTCTTCCTAACCCCCTGTTGACACTTCCACTTTCACACTTGTCATTTTTCTCTACTAATTGTGACACTGTATACAAACCTTGTACTCAAGCACCCTCGGTACCCCTGACAGCTTGTCCCCCCAAGCAACCACTACTAATTGTGTCCTGTATGGAAATATTAAAGCCTCTGGCACCCCTCTTAGCGTGATACCCCAAGCCTGAACCCAAAATTTTTTTACAAAACTGATGCGGAATTGATCCTTTTAAATGAACATTACAGCAGATGTTGGAAATGGCCACCAGTGATGTCTATGGAGCACTTTGGTAGGTTTATCAAATTGGTGTGCTCTACCTGACGGATAGCTGCAACAGTGTTTTCAATATTCTGCTGTAGTAGCTCCCAGTGCGCGAGGATATCTGACCCTTCAATTTTCCTCATGGGTAAAAATCGTAAGGAGTGAGATCAGGTGACCAACACAACCAGGGGGTTCCACTGTGTCCTCTCCTCACCAAACATCTCATGGCCATAACACAAGGTTGTCAAGGCAATACATGCTGTTGTAGTACATTGCTGAAAATATCCATACAGTTGTTAATTTTATGTTAGGTGATCCACGCATGGATTAAACAGAATATGGACATATTGGTCAGCATTAACGGTTAGTGAAGTAATTATATTGTGATTTGGACACCAGTCATTGTGCACTAACGCCAGTTTTGAGATATTGCAACAGCTGTGCAAAGTACCAATGGGGATTTTTGGTGTATAATGCTGCATGTTCTGTGACTTTGCATATCCTGACATGCTGGACCAGCACTCACCTGAAGAAATGGAAAATCGGTGATCCAAAAAGCCTGATTCCACTTCACTCAGAAACCACTGGCAGCAATCACCATGTGAAAGCTTATCTGGACACCTTAAGTTGTGCATAACAGCAAATTATTAACGATACAGATGCTGCAGTCCTTTTTTGATAATGTTTCAACACAGTAATCTCTTCAATTCCCAAATGCACAGATAAGTGGTGTGGAGGTCTCATTGGACTTTGTTATAGGCTTTCCTTCATTCGAATAATGTTTTCTTTTCGGTTAGTTACCTTTTTTATTTGCTGCAGAGCCTTCTTTGTGCAGTTTTGCCACTAAGTTTTGCATTGCAGACTTCACTGGAGACTTTGCCGAAACACTTTTAAGTCATAAACTTTTGCAGAAACTGTTCTGCACAAATAGTGCTTCACATGATACTAAACCGTGAAGATGTAATATTGTATTGTGAGCACCATTTTATGTTGGTTTCTACTGCTCATTAAACACATCTGTTGCCCTCACTCTCTCAAATGTAATAACACTGTGAAGTACTTGGGAAAGAGCGTGTGGGAGATGCGCATGCACACACGTGACAACAATCAATTGGTGGGTCAGAATCACAGTTTCCACTATATTCTGTGATGGGCAGTTCTGATCAGTAACAGGGGCCAATTCCACTGAATCTTACAAATATTTTCCGTGCCAGTTTCATTTTGACCACCTTCTATTTTAAGCAGTAACACCTGAGGTCACAATTTCACAGTAATGGAATCACAAATTTCCTAATGTGTGTATGTGTGCATTTATGATCTTCTAAATCTTCTTGTGTGGTGTGTGTGTGTGTGTGTGTGTGTGTGTGTGTGAGAGAGAGAGAGAGAGAGAGAGAGAGAGAGAGAGAGAGAGAGAGAGAGAGAGAGGGGGGGGGGGGGAGGGGGGGAAGAGCTGTTTTGATACTAATCAGCAGCATTGTTTTGATGTATCTATTTCATATGTATCGTACTTGGTATTCAGTGCTCAGTTAAATCTTCAAATCAGTTATTATTATCAGCATTCAGATGTGAGCACAGTATTTGGTTGGAAATGATCATGTCGAAATAATTGGTTAGAGGAGATGGAGGGTAAGAAGAATCCTTTTCACACCTTGGGAAACACTTATCATAACTTTCCTTCATTAGCTTTATTTATTTGAGCCCACTGTCTTCTACCCAACATTTCGTTGCTGCCCTGTACATAGATAAAGTGATGTATCTAAGTCTCAGCAAACTGGGATCACAATCATTTGAATTAAGTTTAAATTTGTCAAATATTGCTGAGAAATCAGTCTTTCCTTTGATTTTCAACAGATGTTAACAAAATGTGGCCTTTGTCATAGTTAATTCGTCTTGCAAAATGTGCCATTTATATTCTTCTAATATAAAATAGATTATGAATATGCACACACCTTTAGTTACTGGTTGTTAAATGAACAGATGTGTGAATTTGAAATTATAATCCAGAACAGAATTTCAAGCTTGATTCTTGTCTTTATTGGGCGACCACTTGTGCTATTCGTACACGCCTGAAAGATGTAATTTATCACTGGATACCCTTCATACCTTAGTATTCTCCTGCAGCCAATGACGTGTGGAAAGAGGCAAGATGCAAGTTGAAACTTTTGAATCGGCCACTCTGGCCTACACTAATAGTGCAGTTGATATGAGTAGTGCACTGTTCGTTAAAGGCAGGGTCCATGTTGGAATGTTGGTCTGGCATACAATTTTTAACAGTCTTAAATATTCATAGCAATCCATTCTCTACAAATTAATAACAATAAAAAAGAAGCCATCCACTACCATACTGTGTTATTTCCTTGGTATTATCACTTGTGGTTGCATTATTAGAAAATTCTTTATGTAATCTTCTTAAGAGAGCTGCAAGTACACTCGGATGCAGCCATTCATGTTGTGATAAACTATTCCAAACAAAGAATATTTAGATCACACAGAATTAAACTTTATCCATTTTGCAGATGAAGTTGACATTCTATACCAGATTCAGAAAGTTGTATGAAGCTAGAGAATGATTAACACTCAGGCATTGCAAGTGCTGAAGGTAGCAAGCTGACAATATTGAAGTGTGGTGTTGATATTTAATTAATACAACTCTTTTTAGAAACTAAAGAGAATTGTATTGTAATTGTTTCAGGTGGAAGAATGTCTGTGGCCAGTCGGCAGAACGCAAGCGACGTATCATTGCCGTCTGCCAGTTGATACAGGACTTACAGAAGCTCTGCACCGAACAAGAAGACTGGCTCACTGCACAGGAGCTGGTTTTGAAGGAACTTGACAGTCGGCAGGATCTGCGGTCACAATCTGAGATCCAGTCTTTTGTTTCACGAATCGATGTGAGTTGTAGTAATAAGAGCAGTGAGAAGTAGTGAAAAACATCAAGAGTATGTAGAGAAGTCCACTAGAACTTTTAAGTAGAAATTAGAGTAACTTATATGCTGCAGGAGAATTCATTTAGATTATTTATTATTTTTACAATTTAGAACCAGCATAGCTGATTAGAAACGTACCTAACTGTTGTCTGTTTTGGATTAGGGTGTGCTGAAGGAGGTGGAGACACGTGCTCCAGCCCTCCGCATCCTGGACCAGTCTTACTCCCGTCTGCACAAAGAAAGTACTCTCCTCGAACCAGAGAATATGCGGCAATTGACATCTGGAGCTCGATCGGTGCTTCGCCGTTGGCATGACCTAGCACCTGCTGCAGCTGCTGCTCAACAGCGGCTATTCAGAGAACTGCAGCGATACCGGGACTTCGCTGGTGCACACAGTAGAGCACTTGTTGCTCTCACGCAGTTTGACATTAGTCTTACACAGGTAATACTTTGTTCACTTTCACTGCCCTTCAGAAAGTTGATACAAATTTCCTATGTGATTGAAATTGGTTTTATTAGTTGTCCATGTCAGGAAACAGTACATTACATTTCACTTTTAAGTGTTTCTAATTTTGTTATAATAATTTCTAGCACTCGCACTACAGAAAGTTGGGTAGATACAGATGGTGTACTGTTTACAAATTGGTATTTCTTTTGTGTTTATTGTTGTGCTGTGCACAAGATGTAACCATTAGTGGGAAGAACAATTGAGAAGCTACGCTCAGTAAGACATTAAGTAATCTCATTTTACACAATAATAAACATTACTGTATTTGTATGTCAGAATCAGAGGGTTCATATTCTCTTGTGGAAAGTGCATACTTATTCACCATATTATGTACTTCAATTTCTAATTGTGTTAAATTTGTTTTTACAATTCAAAAATCTTGAAAATTACCTAATAATTTTGTGATAATGACTATGTATGAGGAGTTATACTTAGGATACTTGTCCATTTTACATATTTTTTAAGACCTACAATAATGATAAGTTGTATTACTTAAGATGGGTAATGTTTCTCAGGCACAGCACTTAACAGAACAGTTGGACTCGTCACAGTTAACACAGCTAGAGACTGATCTGGAAGCATTGTCACCATTGGTTCAAGAAGTGGAGGAAGTGGGTAATCGAGTATTACAACGATGTAGCCCTGAAGAAACATCTGAATTGCGTGGCATGCTGAATGAATGCCAGCTTTTGTGGTCAGATATTCGTGAACGCTTCTGGCAACTACGGGAAAAGTGCAGCTCCCAGGTTTGTGTTTATAAAGTCATTGGTTTAATTTGTTGTTCAGCATAACAACTGGTTAGTTGCAGCATCTATAAACTGCCATTGGTGCCAGACTTGTGAGTAATAGCAATGGACTCTGGGATCGGCTATAATTATCAGATAGTGACATAATACAGATCAATAAAACATACAATCTATTAGTCAAATCCAACTTTGTTGTTGATGTAAACATGAAAGAAAGTGGAAATACCTAACCCTTTTTGGTACTGTGTGGCCTTTTGGATTTGTATACGATGGCTTTCCTTGTTTTTTATATCCTGTAGTTACTCTTTTCAGTTTGTCAAGATGCACTACAAGCCTTCATATATTTTCATCTCAAGCGTTCAAGACTTAAGCTTTAAAATTTTTATCTGTATTAACTTTATTTTCTTGTCTGTGCATCAACAGTTCAACTGAAGTGAAGTATTCTCTTAGACTTGCAACATATATACTTTCTTATGATATTTGGCATTAAGAACTAGATGCAATTTAAGAATAATAGTAACATTCCTAAATATGACATAGCCACAAAAAAATTCTGCAATACTTGCAACTTAACTTAACTCTTGCACATAAGGAAGCGCAGTGTGCAATCAGGGAAATATTTGACCTATTCCCGTGTAAATTAAAGGTCATCAACAAACTGAAATCATGAAACGTAAAATTAGATTACAGTTAATGTAAAAGAAAAGCATGTATATGATCAGCATATATTCACACTTTACTGCATTATGTTTCTAAATTTGTTGACGCACTCCACATCATTGCCAAACAGTAAAACCATTGGCAATCAAAAAAATTTGAGAAATCGAGATTGTCATTATTTTGTTAAGCAATTGCAGAAAATATTTACACATTGTAATGTTTCAATTTCAAATATTAAATTTAAAGTATGTGTTTTTGCCCAGATGTGTTTCAGTTAATTTAAATTTTTGGGCTTATCATAGTAGTCTCCAACAATCCCCCCCCCCTCCCCCCCTGCCAACAGCCACCCTGCTCCCAAACTAATAATAATGGAGCAATTGCTTCATTGTGACAAACTTTTAGAAATAAAAAAAAGCATTGAGTCATTGAGAGGGGGGGGGGGGGGGGGGCGGGCGGAGGACCGCCCCACACACACACACACACACACACACACACACACACACACACACACACACACACACACACAGAGAGAGAGAGAGAGAGAGAGAGAGAGAGAGAGAGAGAGAGAGAGAGAGAGAGATACCATACAGCTGTGTGTGTGTGTGTGGGGGGGGGGGCACACTCGCTTGCGTACTGCTCCACACGTGGTCTGATCGTGTATGTGCTGGCACAAGAGCAGGAGGAGAAGGAGCTCAGGTATTTATCATTCCTTATGCCTGTTGATGACACAATGCTTCTGCTATTTTGTGGCTCATCTCCTTCACTCTTAAATTGTTTACATTGTGCCATAACTATCCTTACCATATAGAAATAAAAAAATATTTACACTTTTAAATCCCTATTAATTTGCTAGTTGCAAGAGCTCGTACACTAATTCTGTATACTTGCAGTAGTCATTTTATACATTGTGGTTTTTGTATTGTTTTTGGCAATTGAATGTGGGGAATAGCAACACTGTCAACAATAATGAACTACTAGAGTTTGTGAAATTTTTGTGATCAGACTTTACAAATAATTTAGAGAAAATATTTCAAAGTATGTGCAAGCAACACTTTTCCACTAAACTTAAAATATTTTCAAATGTTTCATTTTTGACAGGTTGTGGACTCTGCAATTCAAGTTGAAACTTTGCGTTTTGAGCAAGATTCTGCTGTTCAAGTGGACACACTTAAGTTGACATCAGATGATGCATATCGCTATGAGCTAGAATCAGCAATGAGAGAATGCTCAGCAAACCTAGACCAACTAGAAGATGTAGCAAGCCGTACAAAAATAACTCCACGTTCTTCAGAAATATCAAAAGCTTTGGCTGCAGCAAGGTCAAGTATTGAGCTAGTCAGGCATCTCAGCTCATTACTTCCTGAGAATCGAGCTGCTGCAGACCGTGTTAGAGTGCTCGGTGAGCGATTTGACCGCATGGTAGCAAATATACAGGCACGAGAGCAGCAGGAGAAGGAGCTCAGGTATTTATCATCCCATCACAGTTCAATTATCGGATGTTTTCATTTGCTACATAATTCTACTTTTGATCTTCCTACCTTGTTTTTTGTGAGTACATGAAAAGTAATGAAGCTGCAATATCCCTTATCTCATTTCTTTTCCTCCTCTCCTTCCTCCTCCTTCAGGTGTATTCGTGCAAAAATTGAAAGCAAAGTTAATTAAATTTTGATAGAAAGTTTGTAACTTTTTGATGCATATATAATTTTTGATCTAATATAACTTTTGCGGACTTAACCAAAGGAAATTTTTGAATATTATGTTCAAATCACTGTGTGTAGGTTTCAGTTTAGGTGATACATTTTTCATTTGTACTTGTGTTAATGGTTAGGCACACAGTGTAACTAAATATTGGGAAGAGATCAGATAATTTCCAGTTCAAAATACTGTCTATAAAAGAGAGGTTAATGTACTCAAATATAAGCTTTTGTTTGTATACCTGAGAAGGGGGAAGGTGCACCTATAATCCACAAAACACTGCAGAACTAACTCTGAGGTGAAGGACTGACTACTTACTTAAAGGTGCCTACTTTGTTAGTTTAGTCTGTGTGGAGCTTTCTTCTTACTTGCTGTTGGTGCTGATGCTTACATTGCTACCGCTGTTGATATTGCTACTGCTGTCACGACCCTGTCTTGGCTTCCTTCTTCTTCTTCTTCTTCTTCTTCTTCTACTACTACTACTACTACTACTACTATACTCCTTTTACTGATAGTATTGACAATACTGTTGAATTATCAGTTGTTGGCAGAATTGTAGCGATATTGAAGCAAGGCACATTTCCTGCATATGTTCCATAAAGAATGGTTTTAGCTGCAAAGTGTTCTCTTCCTGAGTACATTATTGGAAGATTCTTGTTCTTTCAGCATGTGAATTAAATGAGTGTTCAAAGTGAACTTGTAAGTAATCTGGAAAAAAAAGGTTAGTCCATATGCTATTTATGATACTATTTTGCAATTACATTCTGTTACTAAGTACTGGTCGTGAGCATATAGTGCACATGTCGGCATTGTATGATAACATTGTTTGACATATGATAGGCAGCATCTAACATGGATTCATAGCACACTGATCATTGAAATTGGAACAACAAACAAATGAGACATTTTAAAGGTGTCACCCCCCCTCCTCTCTGCTGTATGCTAATCAGGTCACCATAGACATTGAACAAATGAAAGGTGACATAAATGATAGCTTTTTGAAAAGATGTTCCCTCATGCTGAAAATGAATGGGATTGAGCAGGAAGGGGAGGGTGGGGGTTGAACAGTGAACTATCAAATGCTTACCTTCAAAGCCATGCATTAACAATTGTTTCTTCGTGGTATATGGCAAACTTTTGTAGTGACACATTCATGTAAAACTGTGATTGTGTCTATTACGGTCAGTGTGAAACTGATACTCTACAGCATCTTTTCCCTGTGGTCCATTGTTTTAAAAGGTACAGAACTGATTTTAAAGGAAATTTTATGCTGATATTTCTTTGCGAAATTTAAATATTCTAGGTGTGAGGCATATGTCTCTTTCCATAAGTGGATATAGTATTTTAATAGCTTTTGACATGCAATTTCTTTCGTGTAGCATTTGGAGAATCAATGACATAATGGACTAAATGTTTTTCTCCTTAATTTTATTTAAATAATGTCTGCTTATGCTTAATCATTTATGGATGGCAAAGAGGGACATTTGATTTGTTGGAGATTACTCCATCGCATTTGAAGATTTCTGGAAGATTGTTCTCAATAAATAATTTACCTGTTTCTTCTTTTAGGGAAATAGTTATTTAATGCCCCCTATAAAACCATATGGGTAAAGCTGGTGTACACAGAAGCAGGTCCCACCTACCAGATTCACAGTTTCATAAGAATAATGTTTCTTTACTTGTCATGTCTTAAACTGATGTGGTTTATTTTCATAAATTTCTAAGCACCAAGAGAGTAATCAAAAAGTCAAGTGTTTGGTACCTGATTGGTCCTAGAAATTTTTTACTCACAGTTCAGTTGACCGTAGTTTTCAACCGTCATTACACTGAATTCTCACTTTAATTATCCCATGTAGCTGCTTTTGTGGCAAGAGAAAGACTTACCACTTCTAGTAGGATGATGCCTAATAAAGAGGTACATTGTTCATAGGGACCTCCCAGATGATAACTGCTTGTGTTTCTTTTGTTGCTGTAATTAATCTTATGCTATGCTCGTGAGATTAATCAAAAGTAGAGAAGGCAGTGAATTATATCTGAGAGTTGCCTTGTATTAGAAGCCTTTCTGTGGCTGTTTAGATATAAAAAATGTTTAAAGAACAAACCAAAGATATTTAGATTTAAATAACTTTTTACATAAGCAACATGTTTTCACTATCAAAATATAATTAGAACTTCCCAGGAAGTGCCCAGTTGCACTTAATTCAGACAAGAAAATAAATTCTGTAAACTGTGTTTCATCATATTTATTTGATGAAACTCCTTTTCTCTACATCCCTCTTGAATGTCATCTGGAATATAGTTCTGCCTCTTTAATAACTGCATAGTCACAAGCATGCATTATCATTCTCAATTCACAAAGCTGCCCAACTTCTTGATGATTTATGCTTTAAAAGACCATGGTGTGCCAATCATAAATTCATTATATTGTCTGCTTCTAATCAAATACTTCTTTCCCATTCCTGTTGTTAGTGCAGAACTATTTTTTGGTGCTTTTTTTTTTATATAAAAAGAGTGTGCTTGCATATGTTGGCGCCCCAAAATCTAATCCAGTGTTGTTGGTAAAACCTGGTGTGCTGCAATGTTTTTTCTTCTTCTTTACCTGTATACCATTCTGTAGAGACAGTGTAGTGCATTAAATTGTTTTTGTATTTGCATGTTTGCTGCTGCTGCATTGCTCAGTATAAACGGGACTTGGTCTTTCTTACTTTCTAGTTTATGGTTGTTGTCTTTTCGCAGGTCTACCTTTGCTGAGGCTTACTATTTTATCTGTGAACAGTTAAGTGGACCTCCTTACTAACTATAGAATATCTGGATAAGTATGTCTAATGTATTATCTATGCTAAGCATTGTACTACAAACTGCATAATGTACATTTTTTTGCGACTTACAAAATTAATTGTCGTGAGATTAGGAAATTTCATGCATTCACTACTATAGATTATCAAGCCATATTAAAAGTTAGGGACCACAGAAACCTAATTCTTGTCATCACAGATACATTACTGTTTGTATTGACAATTTAATGATGTTGGGAAGTGCGATGGACAAATTTTGTAGATAGTCCTCCATCCATTGGTTGTTTGTGGCCAAGGTATTGTAAGGGCCACCTTTTAAATTTTTACTAACAACCCTTAGATGCCACTATTTAAATGTGAAATTACTATTGTTTTAAAATATTGATATTTGTTGGTATTAAAACAACAGTAGCTCAGAAATTTTCTAAGTAGTTCGCTTACAGTGAATGTTTAAGAAATAACGTTCTGAAAAATTGAAATTTCACATAAAAAATTTTGCTAAATGGTTTTGTTATGATCCTTCTATTCCTTCATTCAACTTACAGTGGTCAACCACCTTCAGAAAAGACTTTGCAAGTAGTTTGCAGACATTTATTATGGTCATGCTCCCATCTGCATTAAATGTAGTGTAGGCTGACCAAAATCAGTAGATGTTTCAGGTCACATCAAAGCTCTGCACAAAATGATTGCAGAGGACTGGCTGACATGTGACTTGCTGTGTGATGGGACACCCTTAGTCATTTCGAAAAATGCATGACAATCAGTTCTGTATGAACTTCTTAACTGTGATAAAGTTATGCTCTCTATGGATTCTGCACAATTTGACTTAATCTCAAAAACAGGCTCACATCAGTTGTTAGGAAATATTCTAAAAATTTAACACAGGAAATGTAAATTATGTGTACTACAATACAACAGGAGACAAAACTGACCAGCAGTCAATGGCATGGATTGTTAGAAATGAACTAGAATCAACAGAAATGATTCATTCATGAAGTATCTTCATGAAAATGATCATATGTTTATCTTGGGAAAACTAGATATGTCACCATCATTGCTTTACAGGACTGTAGAATACTTATTGCTTAATGATATGCTCCAGTGATAATTTGCTTAATGGTGGGGAAATAATATATAGGCTAGAAACTTCAAAATTCTTTGTTTTTTTTTTGTTAAACTGGAAAAAGCAAATTTGGAACTCCTAAAACAACTTAAGTGATGTTATATGTATACAGCTGAGAGTTCTTTCTAGGCACACTTATTTAAGGTTACAATAATACATGTTATACATAAGTATTTATATAACACACTTCATAAATTTAAATATTCTTCAATCAAGTAAAAGCAGTGATACTGTAAATATAACTTAAGATATTTTCCAAAGGTATTGACCTCAGTAATGGCTTTTATGTTTTCAGGAAGTTTGTTAAAATAGGTTACATTTAAATTTCTGTTTTGTGTCATAAAGTGATCATGTATATCACAGTTATTTTGGAGTCTGCAGTCCTTACATAATACATTTATTTCAAGGAGTAAAAAGGTTTCCATAATGTATACACATGGTAATGGGGAAATGTCAGATTTCTTAAACAGAGATTTACAAGAGTCTCTAGGCTTCCACTCAAACAAGATTCTAATGGCTCTTTTCTGTAGTTTTAAAGTGCTATTAGCTTTGTAGAGTATCCCCAGAAAGTGATCTCATATATAAGACGAGAATGAACATAGGCATGATATGCACTCATTACTGTTTTCTCATGAGAGCATGATTTGTGTGAGCAAAGAAGGTAACTGTTTTGCTCAGTTCTGCGTTGAGATATTCAATATTCTTATTTCATATTAGGTTGCTCTGCAGCCAGAGTCCTAAGAATTTGGTTTCATTACTGTTACCAACTAGTTCGTCATTGATAGAGATGGGTGGGATAAATATGTCCTTGTTAGCATTGTGGAATTTTAAGTGCAATGGTTTCTTTAATGTTTATTATAAGCTGATTATTCTACATCCAGTTGCTAAGTTGTTTTGTTTTATTGACTGCTGTAACTGTTCATTGCTGTCTTCTTTTAGTTGAATTGTGATGTCATCTGCAAATATGATGTTTTATGTGCATCAACATGAGATCATTAATGTACAGAAGGAATAGAAGGGGTCCCATTACTGATCCTTGGGGTATACCACATTTAATTTGTTTGTAGTCAGATAAATGTTTGGATACAGTTTTTAGTTCGGTATTTGTGTGCTTGATGGGCACTGTCTGTTTGCAATTAGACAGGAAGGAACTGATCCAGTAGTGGGGTAACTCATCTTAAAGAAGCAAAGGCGTGATTGCTCAGAAACATGCTGGAGGAATATTGCGTGATGCTCACCCATGACAATCTTGTAGACGTATGTTTAAGGATTTAGGCATTTTCACTACTAGTTCACAGTATGAAGTTTGTTGTAAATAATCAACTGTGGTTCAAAAGGAAGAATGATATTTAAATATTTGCAAAATAATTTGCGATATGTATATAAAAAGACTCATCCCACAATATTATAATTCATCTTAAAAATGCTCCATGGATCTTGAAACTAATTAACTAACAATTTGTTTGCCACACTACATTGATGAAATAAAGTAAAAGAGCTGAAAATTTCACACAATTCTTAATCTTGATATTGCCAGCTATCACATAGCACATAAATCAATTGACCATGTGATAGAGTAAAACAACTAATTAATGTTTAGTTGCTCATGTTGACTTGATTAAATCATGACTTCATTTTTTTTTTTTTTTTTTTTTTTTTTTTTTTTTTTTTTTTTTTTTTGTTCTCTTATGCAAAGAAAAAATGTGTGGACAATGATTTCTTCATTTGAAGTAGCTGTTGTTGGATCCTTTCAAAACCAGGTTTTTGAGCTATCAACATCAGAGTAGAATAAATGTTTCCAGAATTGATTTGAACACGCGCAGAAGTGAATAAGTTTTGCAGGTGAATAGTTTGAGGAACAGTAAAATGATTTGTATCCAAAACAGTTTTTTGTCTCTTGGACAGCCTATGCACTTGTATGCTGTAGCCCCTTTTATATCTGGAAAAGAGGGGGGGGGGGGGGGGGGGGGCAGCTTCTGCAGCTGAGAACAAAATGTTCTGACTTACAATGCTGTTGTAAACTTGTCTGCTGAATGATCTTCAGACATATTATCAGTTTCACTGCAGTGGGGCTACAGATTGTTTCTATGTACTATCGAATATATTTGCAAACCACATTGGCAATAAGAAAAATAAGCAAGCTATTCTAAATTATGTAGCAAATGTTTAGATGACTGTTACGGGAATTATGTAATATCCTGTCTTGTGCTATCCTGATTTCCACTAGTTTTTCATTTGTTATAAGACCTGTCTGAAAAGTATCAGTACAGTGGTAACCGTAGCCAATATTTAGTTTGTTGTCAACTATCTAAAAAATAGTATTGGTGATTATTTATTTGAAAAAAGAAAAAATGGATCAGAGTATTTGTATTACATTTCAGTGCAAAAATGGAATAAAGAGCAGCAAAGTGTGAGAACTGTTAAATATTGCTTGTGGTGGGTCTGCAATGAGTAAAACGAGGGCTTAGATTTACAAGTGATATAAATGTTTCAAAGAAGGCACTGAAGATGATGAGCATATGAACACTGCAACACATTGTTAGCCAATGAAATTGCAGAAAGATTGAAAGAAACATTTATGAACAGTCATTAGATCCCAATGAGAGAAGTTGCTGACAGATCATGGGATATCAGATAACATGAACATGAACATGCCATGAAGTTTTTCAGATGTTTTGAGTATGAAATGTATGACAACAAAACGTGTTCCAAAATTGTTATTGAATTTTGATTAAATCAGTATCAAATGCAAGTTGCTCTTAATCCACAAGACAAAACCAACAACAATGCAGAACTACTGAAATATACCATAAGAAGTGGTGCTGATTTTGAAACTAAGGCTCAGTTCAATGGAATTCTGAACCGTCAAGACCGAAGGATGCTCGATAGTTGCAGTCCATTATGAAAGTTGTGCTGACTGTGTTCTATTTTAAGTACTTGGTGCACCATGAGTTCTTCACACAAGGTTGATGATGGATATGAATTTCTGCTTAAAAGTTCAATGCCGTCTGCTTGAAGCAGTCCGAAGGAAAATGAGCAGATTTACGGAAAAACAATCCATTGCTTTTGTGCCAAGATAATGCACCTGCTTATGCTTCAAGGATTGTTCATGAATTTTTGATCAATAACAATTCTGTAATGATGCCTGAGCCTGTATATTCACATGATGTGTCCCATGTGACTTTTTTATGTTTCTGAAAATAAAGTAAAGCTTAAAAGGATGTTGTTATACAAGGATAGGTGAAATTAACAGCATGTTCTCTGTATAGTTAAAAACTGTCTTGTAGATAAGAGTTCCAGATGTGGGAAAAATGCTGTTACAAGTGGATAATGTCTGACAGGTACTACTTTCAAGGATGTGACATTGGTGAATAAATAAAATTCTTTCCAAAAACACAAAAATTCCAGTTATTTTTTGAACATTATTAGTGCTCTTTTTAATACCTCCACCTCCTTTGTATATCCTTATTAGTGTTTATAATACAGCAGTCGGTAACTCCATGTGACAGATTATTTCTTTCTATTTGTGTTCTGTCTGCTGAATGCTGGTTACGTATCATCTATGTACCAATGGTTCTGCCTCTTTCATGTAAATTCCTCTTGCAATTTTCATATTATATTGTAAGGCATTAACCTTCAAGAACAACATATCCATTTCTATGTGGTGACATTGATGGCCTGGGGGGCTGTATATGTAACACACTTATTCATTGCCAAGTACTTTGTTTTCAGTGGCATTCTAAATATACATGGGAGATGGAGATTTAGTCAGGAGTACCACAGAATGTGATAGGACCACTCTTATTCTCTTTGTAAACAAAGGATGTAATGGACAGAGTTAGCAGCAATCTGTGATAGCTTGCCGATGATGCTGTAGTGTATGGGAAGTGTCATTGTTGAGTGACTGTGGGAGGATACAAGATGGCTTAGACAAAATTTGTAGTTGGTGTCATGAACAACAGTTTACCCAAAATGTAGAGGAATGTAAGTTAATAAAAATGATTAGAAAAAACAATCTTGTAATGTATGAATACAGTATTTTAGTGTGCTGCTTGGCACAGTCAGGTTGATTACATATATAAGCATCATGTTGCAAAGGCATGTGAAATGGAATGAGCATGCAAGGACGATTGTATGGAAGGTGAATAGTTGACTCTGGTGTATTCAGAGAAGTTCTATAAAAAAAAGCCCTTGTATAAAGCTCAAGTTTTTGGGACCCAGCCAGACCGTATTGAAGGAAGACATTGAAGCAATTCACAGGCATGCTGCTTGAAGTTTTACTAGTAAGTTGAAGCAACATGCAAGTATTATGTATATGCTTTGTGAATGGAAATGGGAATCCCTCGAGGGAAGGTTGTGTTCTTTTCATGAAACACTGTTGAGAAAGTATAGAAAACTGGTATTTGAAGCTGACTGCAGAATGATTCTGCTGCCACCAATGTCCATTTCATCTAAGGACATTGAACATAAAATAAGAACTGGTAGGGCTTGTACGGACATATATAGATAGTAGTTCTCCCTTCACTCTGTTTACAAGTGGAACAGGAAAGGAAATAATTAGTAGTAGTAAGAGGTACCCTCCATCTTGTGCCATATGATGTGGCTTTTGGAATATGTATATAGAGGTAGAATGTCAGTGCTACTCTACCCTACGTAAATAATAAACACAGTATGTGACAAAACAGCAGTGAAAACTGAGCTGGTGTAAATAATGTAGGAAGATAGTATTAAAGCTTATTAATTTAATTTTTTTCTGTAGAAAGTGGTTTCTTTGTTAAAAGAAATAAACAATTATATTAGTGTTTAAATGTTAATTCTCATTTTTGAGATTGTTTGTAAATTAATTTCACCTTTTTCTGACCAATAATCATGAATAATTAATTCTTTTGACAGCGAGAGTACAAGACTGACATGCCCACTCTGCTCACGACGTAACTGGCAGCAATTGGATAATGACTTATGGCGATTAGAACAGTGGCTGCAGTATGCTGAAGCAACACAGAGTGCTCAGAGTTCTCCTCCCAATAACATTGAGAAACTGGAAGATACAATACAGGACCATAGGGTGAGATATCACTGGTTGCATATGCTGGTTAAATTAGTCTGTGTATTGTGTCAGTGTTCTGTTAAAACCTTTCTAATGGCAGTTCTTTTAAGTGAATGATATAAAAGGATGGTTTGTAACTGGACAGTTATTTCTTTTTAGGAATTTCTAATGGATCTGGACAGCCACAAGAGCATTGTTGTTTCACTCAACATAGTGGGCAGCCATCTTGCAGATCATACAGAAGATATAGAACATGCAGAACAACTGCGAGCACGGTTAGCAACAACAAACAGTCGTTGGGACGCTGTGTGTCGAGCAGCTGCAAGATGGCAAGCTCAGCTGCAGGTCGCTTTGATGGAGGTTAGTAGAGTGTATTTTTCTGTTATATTGTTATCAAAATTGTTCATAGAAGCTACATACATTGTTAGTTCCTTCCATTTTGAGTATTGCCGAAGCCAATACTAACTTACAAATAAAAGCATGTAGTGCCCATTTTGAATTGGACAACCTGGGTATAAGGTGTTGAGTGACATGGTACAGTGGTTAAGGCTCTGGACTCACATTTAGGAATTTAGATCTCCATCTATTGATCCAGTGTTAGGGTTTCTGAATTTTCCCTAAACCAATTGAGTTGAATTATGTGGTAGTTCCTTCAAAAATTAAGTAATTCATTTTCTTTGTCTTATCCAAGCATGTGTTCACTTTCTAATGCCTTGGCATTGAGAGGATCTTAATACGTGTTCACTTTCAAATATAACCATAGGCCTGACTTTTTTTTTTAATAGCCCATTATGCCTATTTAATGTTCATTTGAAATTGTTACTTTCTTGAGCAACTGCCATATAGAGAATGTATATATATTTTGATGAAAAATAGATGACATGGCTTCCGTGAATGTAATTAACAGTGGAATTTAATTTTTGTATTATCACTCTGTTTCAGAATTCCGAATTTCATCATATCATTGAAGAACTTGTAGAGTGGCTTGAGAAAACTGAAAATATCATCAGGCAGACTGAGCCTGTAGACTTGGCTGATGATGCAGCTGTGATAGAAGCTAAATACAACAAATTTAGGGTGGGTTATTTTCATTGTTCATTTATATTTCTGGTAGTTGGAATGGGCAAAATGGAATTGTATAGCTGACATTTTACAATTCATTGACTTTTAATTCCAGGTGGTGACCAACTTCTCAAATGTCAAAGCTATAATCTAATAGTCATAAAATATGTTACACATTAGAATCAAAATTATGTATTATGTACTTATTTCTAATAGGCCACAAAGCATGGAAACCATTCAGTGAATGAAATCAGTAAGCTTAATGAAATATGAAATAGAAAAACTGAATATAAAATATCGAGTATGTGATGGGGAGTCATAAACTACAATTGTACCTGTAGAGTACACTGCCAAATAATATTTGCATCTGTCAAGACCAGTCTCTCATTTTTGAGCAAAGTAACTTATATAATTTTATTGATATAATGAGTTCATTTTCTGTTCCTCTGGCATCCCCATTTGCATTATGGCTTCAAATAAAAACTTCTAAGAAGTCGCATCCTTTTCTTTTTCTTTTTCTGTTTCTCACTCTGTTTTTTCAATATAATTCTCAAAGTTTTTCTTTTTCTCCTGGTCGTAAGCACTGAACACTTTTTGTAAATTTTTAAAATTATTGCAATTTTGTTTCCATTCTAAAATTGTTTTTCAGAAGTTTAATGAGTGTTTCATTTGTTTGTATTATTTGGTCTGCAACACCAAAAAAGACATGGCAGTTTCATTTGACTACTATATTTCTTATTGCAGGAACTGCGCAGTGATCTTGAGCGTTGTGAACCACGAGTAATGTCGCTTCAAGAGGCGGCTGACCAGCTTTTGCGTCAGCCAGAGGAAGAGGGTGGTGTGAACACTGGCAGCAATACATGGGCCAGGCTTACAGATCTGAGGTTACGCCTGCAATCACTGAGACGTCTCACAGGCGTCTATGTGCTTAAATTAGGTGCTGTATTAGGGCGTGAGCCATCTGAAATGGGTACGCCAGTGCCTTCAGCCACTGCTGCTACATCGCTGGCCAGTTTGCCTTTGGAGGTGAGTTTCTTCTTTTTCTCTTTTGGGTGAGGAGTTAAAAAAAATATATGCATCATTTCACTTCATTACCAATTGGACAAAAGGTCATTTTGCCTCCCTCTTACTAATCTTTTGTTCTAATTAATATTGTTACCATTACTATTATTTTTCATTTCTTTTAAACAGCACTAAAAATGACAATAATAGTGGCTGATTTGTGGTCCATAATATTTACACAATTAATGGTTGACTATTATTACACTTATTTAATATAAGCTGTGCAAGTACACTCATTTGCTCATAGTGAAAAGTGTTGTTTAAGTCTGTAAAACTTTACACAACATAGTTCTTTCATAAAAAGTTCTTGGTTTACTTGCCACATCAAATTTGGATAAAAAGAACACACTTTCGACGATTGCCCCCACCGTCATTCTCAGGGACTAAATAGCCTATCTTGTTATGGCAAGTAAATAGAGACATTTTTATGCAAAAGTGTTGTAATGTTGAGTTAAATTAGTATGAATAGTATTTGAATTTTTTGTGACTATCCTTGTTTATTACACAGGGAACTGTATCTGTTTATCAGAGTTTTTTCAGAGTGATTTGTGGAAATAAATGTCCCTGGCTTATTATTACTAGCCGGTGAATATAAATTGCAACGTAATGTAATAACAGTCTACAAAACCATTAGCAGTTAACTGTCAATTTTACAGTTTCATTCTTCAAATTCCTCTTTTTGTGAATAAATGACTGGGAGGGAGGGAACATGAAAGAAAGCTAGGGAGACTGTTCGGAAAGTAGTGTACTTGCACAGTGACAGCATATGTGGTAAAAATGGCGATGCTAAATAAAATAATTTTACAATGCATTTCACAGTTTATACTTCTCTTATGCTAAAACTGTGACATTAAATATAGTAGTTTAACATGATAGACTGGTACAGATACTAGATTCTTAAAATTCCTTAATAACTGATAACAATTTCATATTTCGGAGTAACACAGTTAATATCACTCTTACTCTTACATAACAAGGCATTTGAGTTACGATAAATATATATTGATTCTTTCCCCTCCTCTACAACTGCCTCTCCCCCCCTCCCCACATTCATCTTATTTCTTTCTTCTGTCTTACATATGAGTTCCTGATATGAACTTTGATGGATTTCTGTACCATTCTTATTACTTGTATTGTGTATAGTTTTGTGGAGTGCATGGGCAACTTATTTTATACAATACACATCATATAGTTTAATGAAATTTAGGTATGCTCTTTCGACTGAAGAAAATTTCTTTAAAATATTGGCTTATTTAAAGGGTAGCTATTTACAGAGCTCATAGATCAAGCGTATTATTCACTTGCAAAGCACAGTATTCTAGAAAACATATATCAGAAACTTTCACAGTTTAAAAAGTAATGTATCTAGTGTTTGCACAGTTGATTTGGTTCTGCACTTTTTATTGTTTTTCTACAGCTTGTGAACCAGACATCCAGCAGCCAAGCTGATGTCTCATTGCATGGTGACCAGCAACAAGGAAGGTAGGTGACAAATAGCCAGCATGTCGTGTCCCTTGTACTGCACTGCACCTTTGCATAACTACAGCTGTAATATTATTTTAGATTACTCTGAGAATGCTAATATCCAGATGCGCATAGGAAAGTATCTCTTCATGTTTGAAGGTAACCACCATATAGCAAATACCAGTTTTGTTAAGGGAAAATAGTTTATTCATTGGACATGTGTGAAAATGAGGAAATGTGTTACCTTGCATAATTTTATCCTTTGTTTGGATAGCCCAGCAAACATGTTATGATAATTATGAGAAAAGTTTGAAAAGATGTGTAATCTTATGCTGTGGTGATTATTGATGGCCAGATTACTGAATATGTCAGTAAACAAAAACAGGAAGAGCCAAACACTGATCTGAAACTGATTGATATGTATGCATGGACACATGCAACACCAAATAGATTTTACTAGCTTTGTGTTTCTGCACTTTTCTCTCAGACATGCAACCACTAAGTCGCCTCAACTGAATCCACTTTTATTGTCCTGTTGGAGATAGTAGTCATTATTTTATCCTGACCTGAGAAAGAATTCACCCATCCATCGGAGGCAAGCCATAATTTTATGTATTACTGGAGTTGTATTGAGACTTGCAGTATGACATAGCCCAAATGTGTGCGTGAGGACAAAAGTGTGTCTCATCTTAGAGATGTATCAGAGTTGAAAGAATGTTAAATATATCATGGTCGCAAAATATTGACAAATTACTTACAGAAGAACAGGAAAACCGGTAGAAGCCAACCTCAAGGAAGATCAGTTTGTGTTCCAGAGAAATGTATGAATACACATGGCAATACTGACCTTATGGCTTATCCTGCAAAATAGGCCATAGAAAGGCATAGCATTTCTAGCTTTACCATGTTGACTCTCTTTGAAATTTTGACAGTTGCAGGGATAAAATACAGGAAATGGAAGGTTATTTTCAACTTATACAGAAATCAGACTGCAATTGTAAGAGTAGAATTATATTGGAGATCAGCTGTAGTTAAGAAGGTAGTGGGACAGAGTTGCAGTGTACCTCGATGTCATTCAGTATGTATATTAAGTGAATGTGATGGGGTTGTAGGCTGTCCCCATTGTTATCAGGCCGTACTGTCAGCAAACTGTGGGGGGATTTGGAATTAAAGTTCAGAGAGAAGAAAGTAAAACTTTGAACTTTGATGATGACATTGTAGTTTCTGTCAGATGTGATAAATGACTTGCAAAAGTAGTATAACAGAATAAATAGTGTCTTGAAAAGAAATTTTAAAATGGAGATTAACCAAAGTAAAACAAGGGCAATGAAATGTATTTGAATTATATCAGGAGTTTTGCTATGTTAGCAGCAAAATAGCTTATGATAGACAAAGTAGTGCGAGTATACGAGGCGTTTTTAAAGTAAGGTCTGTTTTGTTGTAAACACTAGTAGTTCACATGCATACTGCTACAAGTGCATGACTCTTGTACCGACATGCCTCAGGAACAACTGTGCTCAGTTTCAGCTCTGTAACTAACCTGTATGGTTCTGTTCTGTGCTTTCAAAATGTTTAAGACTATCAACTCACCCGTGCCATGTGAGGTTCGCTCATTGATATGGTTTTTCTCAGCAAGGAACCTGTCTGCTGCAGAAATTCATCAACAGATTTGCGAAGTGTACGGTGATACTGTTATGAGTGAAAGCAAAGTGCGTAAGTGGGTATGAGAATTCAAAGATGACTCTACAAAATCCATGATGAAGTTGCCCTTCTTTGATTACAGACTATTTGGTGGCGTCAGCTGAAGTGAGGATTCATGAGAACAGGCGCTTCATAATAAAAGGACTCTCTAACGAATTTTTTGATGTGTCTAGATCAGTGTTTTACAACATTGTTTCTGAACACCTAAAGTTTAGGAAACTGTGTTCCCATTGGGTCTCAAAACTCCTAACAGAGGACCACAAAAACCAAAGATTTGAGTGTGCAATGAAGTTCTTGACTAGTTATCACGAAGAAAGTGATGGCTTCTTGAGTCAGATCGTAACTGGAGATGTAACATGGGTTTCTCATATTATGCAGAGCGATTCAAAACAAAAGATATAGCATGCTGACAAAGGGAATTGTCCTCCTCCATGACAATGCAAGACCTCACACTGCAGGTCAGACCTGCGATTAGCTGGACAGTTTTGGCTGGGAAGTTTCAGACCACCCACCCTACAGTCCTGATATTGCGCAGAGCAATTACCATCTGTTCCTCCACCTCACACAACACCTCAGTGGCAACCGTTACAATGACGCCAATGACTTGAAAATGGCAGTTATGAAGAGGGTATTTTAAAATTGGTTGAGTGGTGTGATACATGTTTGATCGAACTTGGCAACTATGTCAAAAAATAGAGTGAAGTATGTACTTTCTGAAAAGAAATTTACTTGTTTGAAATAACCTTTCATTGTGTAGTTGTGTTCAAACAGACCTTACTTAAGAAAACACACCACGTAAAATGCAGACTCGAATTAGCAATAAAAGCATTTTTGAAAAAGAGAAAATCTGTTGACATCTAATATAAATTTAAGTGTTCAGATGGTTCTTGTCTGGAGTGTAGACTTGTAAGGAAATGGGGTATGAGCAATAGGCAGTTCAGACAAGAAGATTAGATGAGTAAATTGAATAACAAATGATGATGTACTGAATCAAATTGGGTGGGTGGGTGACTGTGGCACAAAATGTCTAAAAGAAGGGATTAATTGATAGGACACATCCTGAGGTATCAAAGAATTGTCAGTTAGGTAATGGATGGAAGTGTGATTGGTAGAAATCATAGATGGAGGTCAAGGCTTGAATACACTAAATAGATACAAAGGGATGTAGGTAGTTGTAGTCATGCAGAGATGAAGAGGCTTGTTGATGATATACTAGCATGGAGAGGTGTATCAAAGTGATCCTCAGACTGAAGACCTCAACAACAACATACAGCAACAAGACTGCACTTCAAATGAATCTAAGGAAGTGAGGGATGCAGTAATTGTAGCTTAGCCCCAATGTTATTCCATGTGTGCATAAAGCTAGCTGTATATGAAACTATGGAGAAATTTGGAATGAGAATTAAAATTATGAGAGAAAAATTAACAATTTTAAGAACCAGGGATGACATTGTAATTCTGCCAGATGTGGAAAAGGACTTGAAAGGTCAGTTTATGAAATAGATAGTGTTTTGAAAAGAGAGAACTGACAGCAGCAGAAGGAAGAGAAAAGAAAAATACAGAATGGTAATAGCAAGAAAAGCTTTTCTGAAAAACAGAAATATTTTAACATTGGATATAAATTATGGAGATCATTCCCAGAGTATTTGTCTGGAGTGTAGCCTTATTTGGCAGTGAAATGTGGAGAATAAACAGCGTAGATAACAAGAGCACAGAATCTCTAAATTGTTACAGAAAAATGCTGAAGACTAGATGTATAGAGGGATAACAAAGAGAAGATGTGTGGCAAAAGTTGGATAAATGGCAGAAGGGTTGACAGGACACAACCTGAGTCATCAGGAGATGGTTAATTTAGTAACAGAGGGATGAGCTGTGAATACCTGTGATGTATGGTAGCCAAGGTAACACAAACACTGTCTTCACATATGCGTACACATTGATTACTCTACCACGCAAACATCTGGGGTTACACTCATCTGTTATGAGACATTCTCGGGGGTGGGATGTCGGTTGGGGGCCGAACCGCACAATAACCATGGGTTTGGTGTGGGTGGGTGGACTGCTGTTGTCTGTTATGGGGTTGTGAGCCTCTGCCACATACAGTGGCATAACATGTAGTCATCTACCATTGAAATTACATGCCATCCACTTATGACCGATCTATCTCTCATACATACACACTCACATCTCTATAATGACAACACGTCAGTTTCAGTTTGGAATTTGACTGTGTGAAAGAGAGAAATTGTCCTTGTCACATGTCTTTTAACTTAATCATGTGGCACCATTTGCGTGGATGAAATATGTGTATCTGACATTAAAATTTGAAGCGTGCCATGTACCAATTATGTTCATATTCATGCTACACTCCGCTTTAAATATCTTTTATGTTTCACATAATTTTCATGTCCCCTTCATGGTGCTGCTGCTTTCACAGTGTGTAGCTTCATGTATGTGTGAAAATATTCAAATTGCGGTAATTTTGATTAATATGTCTAAGAGTGATGGTGGTGAAAGGAAATTATTCTGCTTTTCCTCAATTACATTGTGTAATTTTTTTTATTGTTATGATAAAGGTATTTTTCAAAGAATGGATGTCATCTGAACTAAGAGACTGTATTTTGTAATTTTTAAATACTTATATCTGTCATGGTGAAAACTGTTTGGAAATTTATATTTTAACTGTAGACTGAAGAAAAAGATGCCAGTATCCTTAACAGAACCATAAGTATCTAATTCATCGATGGAATGTTTATGAAATGACAACAATGTTACATAGAACATTGTGTACAGATTAAAACACATCTTCAGTGCAGTGCAGACCAAATATAGCATAACACTATAAAAAGTCAAATTACTGATGTCTTCGCATTCATGTGTCACCCCCCACCCCCCTGGATATTTATATTTAAGTAAATGTTGGGACAGCTCTGAGTTCCTCTGCATATCTTTGACATAATACCAAATAAAAACTCTCTTAATTTGTTTATCCAGCATGCATAATTATCCTTTCTTGTTCCTTGGGCTCTGCACCCTGAATGTGCATTCAGATAACACACTATTCCATTTGTTCTTTCCAACTCTAATACAATGGCATCATTGAATACATAGCCCAAGCAATTACTTTGATATATGTCCTGGGATTAAAACTGGAGATGGCAAGGAATGGTGACTGGGAGCATTGCTGTAAAAGGGGTAGAATTGCATTAGTGCAAAATACTTGAATGTTGAAATAAAATTTCTTATTTGCTTTTCATAAGAGTGTAGGTCTCTTGTTATGTAGCAAAAATAGGCTTGGACAGATCAGTTGTTTTATTATTTTTATATTGTTGTTTACATGCTATTGATTTAGAAGTACACCCTTTTTACTGCCATTGAGTGTCAGTGTGGAAATCCCCCAGGCTGTGGCTAAGCCATGTCTCCGCAACATCCCATGTCTCCGCAATATCCTTTCTTTCAGGAGTGCTAGTTCTGCATGATTCGCAGGAGAGGTTCTGTAAAGTTTAGAAGGTAGGAGACGAAGTACTGGCAGAAGTAAAGCTATGAGGATGGGGCATGAGTCGTACTTGGGTAGCTCAGTTGGTAGAGCACTTGCCCGTGAAAGGCAAGAGGACCTGAGTTCGAGTCTCGGTCCTGCACACAGTTTTAATCTGCCAGGAAGTTTCATATCAGTGTGTATGTTTTACTCCTTCAGTTTTCACACAACAAAATATTTCAGTGGCACAGGTATGAAATAAACTAACACTTTATTTTTACCCTTTACAGTGACACGGACATGGACACAAGTGTACTTACACGTGGATACCGGTTTCTCGGCCGTGTCATACGTGCATCATTGCCCATCCAGGCACTGATGCTACTGTTATTAGGAGTTGCATCTCTGGTTCCAACAGGTGAAGAAGACTATGCTTGCAACCTGAGCAATACATTTGCACGTGGCCTGGAGCCAATGCTCCGCTATCCTAATGGGCCACCACCTGTATAAATAAAGAAAAAGAATCTTTCTTAATAAAATTGTATTAATACTAAGTACTTTCATGGATATCAGTTCCGATTGTACAGCTGATAAAGTTAGGGCTGCTGGTAATCTGTTACAGATGCCAGATTGTAAAATATGTTTGTGTATCTTCAGGTACAAAATTGAAGGTTTGTGACCTTTAGGAGTCTCTTGTGGAGATGTTTTGTCTTACTGAACAAGAACTGTAACACCTGAAAAAATCTTTGGAAGCCAGTTTAATTATAAACATAGAACTTCTATTTTTATCAAGAGAATGTATAAATTTTCTCAAAGGAAAATAGACTGAATAGTAACTCTAGCTTGAATATTGTACTGCTTTCTTCCATGTTAATACTCCCAGATTTTTCTTGATGAGATTGGCTTTATGACAGAAAAGTCAGTTTGATATAAGGGTCATCAAGGTACTTAATCTGTCGCTAAAAGACTTTATTAGTATACTGCTGTTTCTCTGCAAAGCAGATGCCAAGATACGTTACGGATCATTATACAATGATTCATTTCCAACTTGCATTTATGTTACAATGATATTTCCTGTTAGTTTATAAATAGATCATTTATCTTCATGTTGATCTGATAAGCTTCTTTCCATGTGCTTATAAAATTATTTTTTTACAGAACTTTGTTCCTGGTAGCAATTGTTACTTAATGTCGAAAGTAAATTCAGCGATTGATTATATATTGTAAAATAATTCTGTAATTGTTATTGTACATAAAGGATGATATTCTTAATGAATATGAAGACGCAAAAAAAGACGTGCACCTATTGTAATATTTGGTATTTGAAGGATGATACTTTTTTATAAATGAGAATCGCTTTCTGTATATCAGGGGATAGCTGTGAAGCTGGTATTTCCTTTTGTTTTGTTTGTATTTGCAAATTTTATGTGAAGAGGTGGCTCTGTGGAAAAGATTTTGTTCTCTCTACAAGAATTCCTGTGTTATGTCCAGAGGAGTGGAACACTCTGAACATAAGGGAGGAATTCTGCAGTTATGTGGTGAGGAACTCAGCAATCCTGTGAGTAAGCTCTCCAGCTCACAGGTTCTGTGTTCCTCCCACAGAATGAACAAAAGTGTCCAGTCCACTTTTAATTCACCTCTTGTGTATTTGTGGAATGTTTATTTTTTTGTTAAAGATATTCTGTCGTACCTTATAATCTCATAAACTTCTTGTGTGTAATTAATATTTTTGTGGTCCTTTTGCTGTGGGCTACGGCTATAGATACAGAAATAACACTACTTCCTGCTTGTTTACTTCTTGCATTTTATTGTATTTTTATAACGAAGAGCTTAGCAGGTTTGTGGTATTTACAGTTAAAAGAAATAAATACGTTGACATTAAAAAAACCTGTGTCTTTTATAATGAAATTTTCTTCCTGATGTCCTAAATCATTTCCCTCACTATATCTTTGGAAAGGAAACTAATTCTTCAGTATTCCTTTCATAAGAAACAGTGGCTGTAACAAAGGGAGGAAAACAATTCAGGGAAGCATGAAACATATTACTGTGAAGAGGCTTGTGACCACTGAGGGGAGGGTAGGAAGATGGGGTAAGACAATGATCTAAAAATGGGAAAAAGATCTCTAAAATGCGTAAGAATCATCAGAGGGTATTTGGCAAAAATTTTGTACTTTTCAGTCCACCCCCCCCCCCCCCCTCCCCATTTGCGATGTAAGAGGAAATATAGTAGGCAGAAGTATGGAACTCTTGAGGTGCCTCATTTGCTATTTTAACCTGAAAAATGCTCTATAGGCACAAATATCAACCAGAAGAGATATTAGTTTTTTTCCCCTGGGAGAAACATTACAGCAGTGAAAAAGGCACTGCAGCAAGCTGATGACTTTTCAGCAGCTGCACTACATTGCATTTCAATATATTTAACTTGCAACTCCTACTCCAAAATCATGTGCTGCAGCAGTCATTTTCATGTTTTTGATGATAATCAGTCTATATGTTGACTGCTAGATGTATTTATGAGAGCACTGCAGCTGGGATAAAATTTGTGCCTGGAATTTGAATTGTAAATTACTGTCTAATGTGGTATAATACCTCTGTGGTATTAATGGCAAATTAAATTTTACTTTCATATTCATTCCATTGAAGGTTGTTATTGAAGATGTATGCATGTCTTAAAAGACTCTCCGCTCTCCCTCGCATACACCGTAAATTGACCAGTTTCTTAAAACTGATAAAAGAATTTGCTGCACATTAATATAAAAATGTTAAAACTATATACATATGCCATTCTTCAAGTACATCAATTAAACAGATTGTTATTCCATTGTTCCCATTCTTGGGATTAAGTACAAGTAGTAACTCATATTTAGTAGCCTAGTTGTGCAGCGTGGGGTGTTCTCTTTCCATTGCATGTGGTAACTGCTGAAGTCTCCAATGTTGTTGTACTCGAAGCTATATTTCTGGCCATGTTGTTGCCAGTGCCTTGCCAACATTCAAGATGATGATATATGTATTTTTACATATGTTGTTACCTGACTTGCAACTGACCAGATGCACATGGTCATTGTTGTAAGTAGATATTCAATATGTGTAGTTGTACTATCTACCCAGGAATGTATTTTCATCTGCTGAACCAATGTTCATTCTCTGTGGGGGTTTCTTAGATTTCTGAGGTAATCAATCCTGTTGTAGAAGCAATCACTTTTAGTTTTTAGCTCTGCTTATCCTTTCTACATTTACGTGTCAAAATTAGAAAGATGGTCCAATATTTCTAATTGGTGGGCTCTCAGAAGAGCCTATTTTTTTTACTGTTTCTATGTTATGTTGCCAGAAAATCTCAGATGGACTGGTAGTGCTGTTTCATGTAGTGTGCATTGTGGAATTATATCCATGAGGAGGCAAATTAGCATTACATCATTCAACCCAGTAAAACCTAAAATGACATGTCTCACAGGGCAATGTGCACCATTGACTATAATATGTTTATGAAACACATCAACATTATGATTACCGTACATATATTTGTGTCTACGAGGTCTGTTCAAAAAATTCAGGAATTTTGTCCATAATATTTTTCTATGCTTACATTTTACTTATTGTGCATGGTCTCCTTCGAAATACTCTCCTCCACAACTGATATACCACTTCCAATGCCATTTACACTTCTGAAAGCAGTCTTTGGTATGCCTCTTACTGGAGGAGTAGGGGAGGAATTGCTATCTGTGACTCTTCTTTTATCTCGTCTGTCATTGCAAATCTTCATCCTTTCAGTGGGGTTTTCAACTTTGGAAATAAAAAAAAGTCTGCAGGGGCCAGGTCTTCATAATACAGAGGATGAGGCAGCACAGTGATTTCATTTTTTGTGCAGTAGTTGTGCACCAATAAGGATGAATGTGCCGGTGCATTATCGTGATGCAAGAGCCATGAATTTTTGAACTACATTTTAAGCCATTTCCTTCTCATATTTTTTCACAGGCATTGTAACACATCCCAATAGTACCATCAATTAACAGTTTGTTTCTGTGCCACAAACTCACACTGAACTAATTCTTCAAAGTCAAAGAAACTATCAGCTTGGCTTTGACATTTGACCTGATCTGACAAGCCTTTTTTGGTCTTCAAGAACCTTTTCTGACCCATTGTGAAGATTGAACCTTGGTTTCAACATCATTATCATAGACCCACGTTTCATCACCAGTTATGATTCTCTTAAGGAACATCTTGTTCTCATTTGTGTGATCCAACAGCTCTTCAAAGATTGCTAGGCGAAGGCCTTTGTGGTCTTCACTGTTGAGCTGTGGAATGAACTTGGTGGCAAAGTGATGCATTCCAAGATGCTGTGTCAGGATTTCACAGCATTATCCAATTGAAATGGTACATTCTTCTGCAATCTCTCGGACAGTCAGTCTTCGAGTGGCGCACAATTTCAATAACATTCCTAACATAAGTTTTGTCAGTAGAGGTCAAAGGGCATCCTGAACAAGGGTCATCTTTAACTTCTGTCTGGCCACTTTTAAACCGTGTGAACCATTCGTAACACCGAGTATGGCTTAAGTACTCACCATCATAAGTTTCCTGCATCATTTGGTGTGTCTCTGTAAATTTTTATTGAGTTTCACACAAAATTTAATGCCGACACGTTGCTCCTATAACTTGCCATCTCAAAATTTGCAAACTGTGCGACACAACATTCTTCTCAATACAGCACTGAACAATAACTTCCAGACATACAACAATGAAACTTCTGGCAATTACACAATAAACACAGGTGTCTGTAGGGGTGCCAACCGCATTTTGCTCCAACACACTTTTGGTGTGAAATTGTGAATGTTCTGGAATTTTTTGAACAGATCTTGTGTACTCCATTACAATTTAATACTCAACAGATGCTACAGGTTTGCAAATAACAATAAATGGTTATTATCTTCACACTTCACATATTTGGTGTCATACAACTAGTCAATCAGTTAACTGATAAAATAAAAATTATGTACAAAAGCACCAGCAGCTTGGTGTGATACTCTGCAGGACTGTCTGACATTTTTGCTGGAACCAAGAGCTGGCCCACAGCCAGAAGTGCTGAGCACTTAACAAACTATGTCATGGAAATATGGATACTGAGAAGATCATTGGGCATTTTCCTGGTCGATCACATCGACAATACAACAATCTGACAACTAGATGGAGTAGCTCCAATCAGTGAAAACATGCAAGAATAGAGACTTCGGTGGTATGGACACATCGTACAGGCACCACCTACCTCGGTCATCAGCTCAGCCTATCATCTCACTGCAGAAGGCCAGAGACAACATGGAAGATCTAAATTCTGGTGGCTAGACATCATAAATGTAGATCTAAGATCAAGAAGTGTTAATCTCAGAAAGCAGTAGACTGTAAAAAATGGTGTGCATTGACCCAAAATGTGGACCCCAATCCAGGGGGGTGGCATAAGAAAATGAAGAAGAAGACCACGTAGTGCCTGAATGATCTAAATAAAATCTTTGTTACCATTTCACAAATTACCCTTTTCGTTCTTCAATAGTGACATGATGAGAGCAGTTTGGTAAGCACAGATGTTGTTACATGACTGGGCAATCAGTTTATCAGTATGTACACAATAATAATATCCACACTACACAATGGCTGAATGAAAATAATCTGATCTACTTAAAATACTTGTCCTGTCTTTTCTTTCGCAAGCTCTCTTTCAAAAATTTCCCACTAGCACTGAATGAATGATTCAAGAGTGATGGTGTAGTTTTTGTAAAGGGAGTCACTACTCCTTAAGTTTTTAAACTCAGTGGGAACATGATTGAAAATTTTTGTGTTTTGCATACTTAGCACCTTACTGCAACAGTGACTGATTTTTGAAATTGATAGTGTATATAATTTGCTTGTCTAAGTATGATAGCTCCCTTCTGCCACTTTGTGTCTCCATGTTGTACCATCTTAACTGTGCTGACATCAGTCAACACAGTGACATGTATGTGCCAGTCGGTCATATGTTATCACCAGGGGTAGATCTAAAACTGAATAGTGTGACTACAAAATCGTTTCCTATTCTGAATAATAATTTCATGAACATGATCTTTAAACTGTCCTTCGTTTTGCTTCTGTGAAATATTGTCTGGACAATGTTAGGTAAACATGTGTGATTCTGTATATTTCTAATTTTCAAAGCACTGGTGTGTGGTTTACACAAAGAAATGCCGTTAAGAGGTTACACAAGATTCCTGTATCCTTCTGGGACTCATCCAAACACAAATATGTTTTAGAAAACTAACCACACTTTCGTCTCTCTGGAACTGTAACTGAATTACTGTGAGGACATTAAAGTTTTGCATGAAGTTTTAAATTTAAGTATTAAAATTTTTTTCAAAAAAAGGCTTGTAAGTATTGGGAGGTGAGAGACAGTAGTTTTCAAGATTTTCCTTTTGGCTTTTCTTCAATAAATCCATGGTCATTGCTTACTTTATCGCATCTGGATGAATCATTCTTCAAATGGTTGATTACTTATGGGAAGAAGTTGTCAGATGTTAGAAATAAAACAATGGAAACTCCAGGTTGGAATATCAACAATGTAGGAAAAGATAGATTGCTACTTACTGTAAAGATGACATGTCAAGTTTCAGACAGACGCAATTAAAAGACATTACACACAAACTTTGGCCACAGTCTTCATAAGAAAAAGAAACACAAACCATTTATTCACACAAGCAAGCACACCTCATACACACATGACTGCCAACACCAGCAGCTTGAACCAGAATGCTAATATCACATGGAATGGAAACAGCAATCTTGAAGGGGAGGGGAAGATAAAGGGATACCCATGTATGGGCTGGAAGGGGGGGGGGGGGGGGGTGTAGAAAGGAGCACTGTCTGGTGGAGTGTGCAGGGATTAGAATGCCAGCTGGCACAGTGTCAGAAGGCTGTGGGGCAGGGGGGTGAGGAAAATTGAGCAAAAAAGGGAGAGGGGTAGGGAAAGATGGGCAGGTGGGTTGGCAGCCATAATGGGGCAGCTAGAATGGTTGGGTTTGTGGATTTTGGGGAGCATGTAGAGAAGGTGGATGTGCGGGGTGTCACAGGAGTGAGGAGGGATATGGATTCAGGGGAGAGGTGCTGGGATGGCCTAGGGATATATGCAGGGATTGGAAGTCATGTTGGACTATTTTTTGCTCCTTTTTCCCAACCTCCTAGCCCCGCAACCTACTGACACAGTGCCTGTTGGCATTTTAGCCCTTCACACACTGTCAGACAGTGCTTCTCACTCCCCCCCCCCCCCAACCATATACTGGTATCCCTCCCCTCCCCCACCCTCTCCAGATTGCTCCTTCCATTACACGTGATAATTGCATTCTGGTCTGAGCTGCCAGAGTTTGCAGTCATGTGTGCATGAAGTGTGCTTGCTTGTGTGAATGAATGGTTTGTGTTTCTTTTGTTGATGAAGGCTGTGGTTAAAAGCTTATGTGTAAGTGTCTTTCAGTTGTGTCTCTCTGCGAATTAATGTGTCATCTTTACATTAAAGTAGCGATCTTATCTTTTCCTACATTGCAAATATTAGAAATAGCATTATTTTATCAATGATGACCCTGATGAACCAAGGACATTGCTGAGGTAAGATGGCTTGCTTGCCTCAGTGGTAGTTGTACCATAGGTGCAACCACAGTGGAAGGGTATCTGAGGAGAAGCCATACAAACATAATAGTTCCTGACGAGGGGCAGCAGCCTTTTCGGTAGTTGCAGGGGTAACAGTATTGATGATCGACTGATCTGGCCTCATAACACCAGCCAACATGGCCCTGATGTGGTGGCTGTGTGAATGGCTGAAAGCAAGAGGAAAACTACAGCCATTACTTCTCCCAAGGGCGTGCAGCTCTACGGTGTGATTATATGATGATGCAATCGTCTTATGTAAAATAATGTGGAAGTAAAATGGGTCCCCATTTGGATGTCTGGGTGGGGACTACTCAGGAGGATGTTATCAGGAAAAACTCAAACGGTATTCCTCAGAACAAAGTATGGAATGTTACATCCCTTAAGTGGGTAGGTAGCAGAGAAAATCTAAAAATGAAAGCAGATCGTGGGAAATGGTGTAGTTCAGTAGTAGGATGAACAGGATTTCTGGTCTGGTGAATACATTGTTATAAACACAAAATCAAATAGGGGTAATGCAAGAGTAGGTCTAATAACGAATAAGAAAGTAGGATGTGGGTAATGTACTAGGAACAGAATAGTGGATGCATTATCAGAGCCAAGACAGACAGGTAGCCAACACTCACCACTATTAGCAGAAGTTCGTATGCCACCTAGCTAGATTCAAATAATATATGGTGAGATAAAAGGAAATATTCAAATAATTAAGGGAAAGGAAAACTTCATTATGACAGGGGACTGGAATTCAATAATAGGAAAAGGCAGAGAAGGAAAAAAAGAACAACATGGGCAAGAGGAAATGAATGAAGGAGAAATCTGTCTGTTAGAATTTTGCAAAGAGCATAATTTAATTGTAGCTAACATTTGGTTTCAGAATCATGAAAGAAGACTGTATACCTGGAAGAGTCCTGGAGACACTGGAAGATTTCAGATCAATTACATAACGCTAAGACAGAGATTTTGGATCCAGATGTTAAACTGACGGATGTCATCAGGGGCAGATGTAGACTCTGACCACAAATTTTTTTGGTTGTGAAATGTAAAGTTGAAAGAACTGGAGGTTGTTTAGTGTTTCAGGAGAGCATTAGACGATGACTGAAACAGGAGGAAGGAATGCAGTAGAAGATGAATTGGTGGCTTTGAGAGATGAAATACTGAAGGCAGGATCAAATACATAAAGAGACAAGATCTACTAGAAATTGGTGGGTATCACAGGAGATACTGAATATAGCCAATGAGAGGAGAAAGTATAAAAATGAGGCAGGAGAAAGAGAATTTAGGTGTCTAAAAAAATGAGATTGACAGAAAGTGCAAAATAGTTAAGAAGGCATGGCTAGATGACAAATGCAAGTGTATAGAAGCATGCATAACTGGTGGAAAGATACTGCCTGTAGGAAAATTAAAGAGGCCTATGGAGCAAAGAGAAGTAGTTGTGTGAATATCAAAAGCTTAGATGGAAAGCCAGTTCTAAGCAAAGAAATGAAAGCTGGAAGGAATATATAGAAGGGCTATACAAGGGAAATGAACTTGAAAATATTATTATAAAAAGCTGAGAGGATGTAGATGAAGTTGGGAGATATGATACAGTGAGAAAAATTTGACAGAGCACTGTAAGACCTAAGCTGAAATAAGACCACTGGAGCAGACAGCATTTCCTCAGAACTGTTGGTATCCTTGGGCAAGTTACCCATGACAAAATTATTCCACCTGATGTGCAAGATATATGAGACTTCAATAAGAATGTAATAGTTCCAATCCCAAAGAAATCAGTTGCTGACAGGTGTGAGTATTACTGAACTATCAGGTTAATAAGTCATGGTTGCAAAATACTGTCATGAATTATTTATGGGAAAACTGCTTGAAGCTGACCGTAGGGAAGATCTGTATGCATTCCTGAGAAATGTAGGAATACACAAGGCAATACTGACTCTATGACATATCTTAGAAGATAGGTTAAAGAAAGACAAACCTACATTTATAGCATTTGTAGACTTACAGGAAGCATTTGACAATGTTTGCTGGAATGCACTCTGTAATTCTGAAAGTTGCAGTGGTAAAATACAGTGAACAAAAAGTTCTATAAAACTTGTACATAAACCAGACATGAAGCGAAGGCATTAGCTGAGAAGGGACTGAGACAAGGTTGTTGCCTATCCCCAGCATAAGTCAATCTGTACATTCAGTAACCTGTGAAAGAAAACAGAGACAAATTTGGAAAGGCAGTTAAAAGTGCAGGAACACATAAATAAATAAAATAAAAACTTTGAGTGTTGTTCTTGTCGTCATAATTCTACCAGATATGGAGGAGGATTTGGAAGAACAATTGAACAGAATGCAGTTGAACAGACTGCTTTTAAGATGAACATTAACAAAAGTAAGAAGTAATGCGATGTAGTCAAATTAAATCCGACAATGACAGAGGAAGTAATCAGTAAATGAGACACTAGAAGTAGTAGATGCTTTTTGTGATTTGGGCAGCAAAATAACTGATAATTATTGAAGTAGAGATGATATAAGATATGGAATGACAATGAAAAGAAACACTGAAAGCAAACAAGAATGAAAAGAAAAAAAAAAGAGTTTATACTGAATACAATATTTACATTAATGTGACCATCTGTCAAAAGCCTGAACAACCAACTTTTGCAGCATGAAATGCTGCGAGACATGCAGGAAGAGAGTCAGTGCGGTTCTGGAAGGTACTGACAGGGAACTGAATACATGCTGACTCCTGTGCCATGACCAGCTGCACTAGGTTTCTCGGCTGAGGATCCATGACACGAACAGCCTGACTGAGATAGTCCCACAGATTGTCAATAGTGTTTAAATCTGGGCCAGTGTGGTAAATTAATCCCGGTGTACTTTGAACCATGTATGTACACTGCGTGCTGTGTGACATGTTCCATTGTCCTGCTGATAGGTGCCATTGTGCTGAGGGGGAAAAATGTAAGTAGGAGTGAACGTGGTCTCTAAGGATAGATGCATATTTTTGTTGATCCACTGTGCTATTTAGAATGATGAGATCACCCAGGAAATGCCATGAAAACATTCCCAAGATCATAACACTCCCTCCTTCTGCCTGAATCCTTCTGACGATTGATACAGGCTGTTTGATTTCAGATGTTCAACTCCAATGGAACATATAAACATGATTCGTCTGAAAAGGCCATCTACTGGCACTCAGGGGACATTCAATTGTAGTACTGGCATGCAAATTCCAGTCTATGATCCTTATGAACAGCAGTCAGCATGGGTGCATGAACCAAAGGCCTGCTGCAGAGGCCAATACATAGTGATGTTTGATGAACGGAGGAGACACTGTTGGTAGATGGTTCATCCGAATGATTAGCCCATGCACATCTCCACAGATGTCATTCACCCCTTTCATCTATGGTCTGTGGTGCACTACAGTTGGATAGCGCCATTTTGCCTGTATGGTATACTTTAACCACAGCACCACATGAACAGACTATGAGCATAACTGTTTCTCAAATGCTTCCATCCTTTACCTGAAAGCAAATGATCATGCCGTTTTGCATGCAAATAAATCTCTGTTTCCATATTACAGCAGCATCTGCACCATTTACCATGTCACCCAACACGTTTTAAATTTCCCCCACTGTTAGTGCTGCTAAACGCCATCTGTGGGCGGTTATTGCACACTGATGTCAAACATATGTGGGGGACACATTAATGTGACTGGACTGTGTGTAAATTTAAATATTAAGAAGTGTTTCTGAAGGTATTTGTATGGAATGTAGCCTTATGCAGAACTGAAGAGAATAGAAATTTGTTGCTATAGATGAATGCTGAAAAATTAGCTGGGTAGATTGAAGAACAAATGATGACATACTGAATAAAACTAGGGAAAAAAGAAATTTGTGACACCACTTAATGCAAATAAGGGATCGATTGATCACATCCTGAGGCATAAAGAAATTCTCAGCCAGGAAATGAAAGGAAGTGTGTGTATGCGTGTGTTGGGGGGATGAGGGTGGTGGGTAGAGGCATAGACAAAGGCCTTGAATACATAACAAGATTCAATAGAGTGTAAATTGTGGTAATTATCTGGAGATGAAGAAGCTTGCACAGGATAAACTAGCATGTAGAAATCCATCAAACCAATTGTCAGACTGAAGACTAAAACAATAATATACAGAAACAAGACAGCAGCTCAAATGCACCTAAGGATATGAAAGAGACAGTAGCTGAGCGGTGAGTGAAACATGCTTGTAGCTTACCACCCATGACACTCTATTTGTACATAGAAGTAGTAGTAAAGGAAACTAAGGAAAAAAATTCAATGAGAATTAAAATTTTGGGATAAAAATTGGCAATTCTAAGACCTGATGGTGACATTGTAATTTTGCCAGATGTGGGAAAATATATGAAAGTTCAGTTTATGGGAAAGGTACTGTCTTGAAAAGAGTTAACTGACAACATTTGAAGTAAAGAGAATAGAAAATGCAGAAAGCCATAGCAAGAAAAGCTTTTCTAAAAAAACAGAAATGTGTTAATATCCTGTATAAAATTAAGGGCATCATATCTAGTAGTATTTGTCTGGGGTGTAACCTTATATTGGTCAATGGCTTTGTCACAGTGATGACACTGATTCCTGTTAGAACACAGAAGTTAAGCAGTGTTGGGCTTGGCTAACACTTGGGTGGGTCACCATCCAGATCTGCCAAGTGCTGGAACAAGCAGGTTGCACTAAGCCCTTGTGAGGCCACCTGAGGAGCTACTTGACTGAGAAGTTGCGACACCGGTCACAAATATTGACAACAGCCAGGAGAGCAGTGCACTGACACCATGCCCTTCTGTATCCGCATCTAATTAAGCCCAAGGGCTGAGGATGACACTGTGGTTGGTCAGTACTGTTGGGTCTTCACTGTCTGTTCAGATGGAGTTTGTTAGTTTTTTGTTTTTAGTTTTATATCAAAGTGAAATGTGGAGAAAAAACACATTCCGATACATCAAGGACTCATTGACTTATTATTGGAGAGAAGTGTGGGCGGTAAAAACTGTAGAGGAAGACCAAGAGAAGATAACAAGAAACAGGTTCAAATGGATGTAGGTTGCAGTAGTTATTTGGAGGTGGAAAGGTTTGCATGGGATAGAGTAGTGTGGAAGGAATGACAAGATACACTTGAAGTTCTCTAAAGCTATAGATCCTGCAACAAGAAATAGCTCAGTAGACAGTACATTTGAAGAGAAATAGATATCTCTAAAAAGGGTAATCACAGAAGTTGGAAAGTAAAACATAGGTACAAAGAGGGTAACTGTGAAGGAACCATGGATAACGGAAGAAATACTGCAGTTGATTGATGGAAGAAGGGAGCACAAAAATGTTAAGGGAAATTCAGGTATACAGAAATACAAGACACTGAGGAATGAAATAAACAGGAAGTGCAGGGAGGTTAAGATAAAATTATTGCATGAAAAATATGAAGAAATCTAAAAAGAAATGATTGCCAGAACGTATGACTAAGCATATAGGAAAGTCAAAACAACCTTCGGTGAAGTTAAAAGTGAGGGTGGTAACATTAAGAGTGCAATGAGAAATCCACTGTTAAATGCAGAGGAAGAATAGATAGGTGGTAAGAGTACATTGAAGGCCTCCATGAGGGGAAGATTTGCCTGATGTGATGGAAGAAGAAACAGGAGTCGATTTAGAAGAGATGATCCAGTATTAGAATCAAAATTTAAGAGAGCTTTGGAGGACTTAAGATCAAATAAGGCAGATGGGATGGATAACATTCCATCAGAATTTCTGAAATCATTGGGGTAAGTGGCAACAAAATGACTATTCATGTTGGTGTGTAGAATGTATGGATCTGGCAACATACTGACTGACTTTTGGAAAATATCATCCACACAAGTCTGAAGACTGCAGGAGCCGATAAGTGCAAGAATTACTGCACAATCAGCTTAACAGTTCATGCATCCAGGTTGTTGACAAGAATAAACTACAGAAGAATGGAAAAGAAAGTTGAGGATCTGTTATATAATGAACAGTTTGGCTTTAGGAAAGACAAAGGCACCAGAGAGGCAATTCTGGTACTCCAGCTGATAATGGGAGCAAGGCTGAAGAAAAATCAAGACACATTCATATTTGTATTGTATTGTATTTATTTATTTATCCTGTGGGTCACATATTGTACAAAGTACACATGATATAGGACAAGTCATTTTTCTTAACAAATATGCAGTTTGGAGAAAGAAAAAAAAGTAGGCAATGGACTGCCATTTAAAAAAATGTACACAAAATTGTTCATTGATGAATATAGTAACTTCACATACAGAGAATAGAAACAACTTACATGGGGAACTAAGAAACACATAGGCAATGTAGTGCTACTTTAAATTTACACAAACAATCACTGAGATTACAGAATAGTGAAAATGTCAACTGGAAACACAACAGAAGGACAATGTCATTTAAAAACTACATTAAACATGAAATTAACATTGAGATTTCACAGACAATTAAGTTTTAATACTAATAGAATGTGTACTTGTACATTCACAAAGCGAGCTGAAAAATTTTGGGAAGTGAAACTGAAACATAGTTGTGTATAGTAGAAATTAGGTTATTATTTTGCCTACAGAATGTTTTACTCTAATCACAGTATTTTACAAAGCAACTTTATAATTTTTCATTTCCAGGAATTCCTGTACTAAATAGAAACAGTGCTTTGTCAGAAATGCCTTTAGTTTATTTTTAAATATTGGATCTGGAGCAGTTTTTATTTGTTCTGGAATTTTATTGTGTAATACGACACCCAGATGAGTTATATATTTTTGGTATGATGATGTCCTTGAAAAAATTTGATGGAAATTAGATTGCCCTCTGGTATAATGAGCGTGTATATCATTCTTTTGGATTAATTTGCCTGTTCTTGAGAGGTATTCACTGGTGAATAGGATTGTTTCTTGAATGAATAGGGATGGGATGCTTAGAACATTAAGTTTTATAAATTGACATTTACAAGATTCCAGCTTTTTGAGGCCACAGATTATCCTCAGTGCTCTTTTTGTAGTTTAAATATATTTGTGCTGTGAGTTGAATTTCCCCAAAAGGTGATTCCATAGTGGAGCAATAAGTGGAACTGTACATGGTATGCTTGCATTAGTGTGGATTTACTTGTAGTAGATTTTAGTATTCTTAGTCCATACCACAATGATGAGAGTTTCTTTGATAAGTTGTTTATATGTGTGTCCCATTTAAAATTTTGTTGGATCCATAGACCCAAAAATTTCGTTGCATTTACATTTTCAATTTTATCATTATTTAACTTTACTTGGATAGTTTTTTGACTAGATGTGGGAATTAGATGGAAGTTGATACATACAGTTTTCCCACTATTAACAAATAGGCCATTTTTGTTAAACCTCTCAGAAAGTTTTTTCATAGAGTTATCAGATATTGTCTGAAGGGATTCAGGGCTAGATCCAGTCAACACTATGCTTGTATCATCAGCAAACAGGATAGTTTTTTGTGGGCTCATACGTTCAACAAGATCATCTATGTAAATGAGGAAAAGTAATGGCCCTAGAACAGAACCCTGGGGAACACCATATCTTATTGTTCTTTCCTCCGAGAGGAAAACTGTGTTATTTATTTTATTCTGTACATTAATATCGTATTGAAGTGATACCTTCTGTCTGCGGTTTTGTAGGTAAGAGCATAGCCAGTTGTGAGCCACACCTCTTATTCCTCTTTTTTCCAATTTAGCAAGCAGTATTTTATGATCTAGTACATCAAAGGCTGTAGAGAGATCTAAGAAGATACCTGCAGCTATATTATGCTGGTCAATTGATTTCAGTATGTGGTCCAACAGTTCAAAAATTGCTGTCTGGGTGGATAAAGATTTACTAAAACCATGTTGTTGAATGCTGATTGGTGCGTGGTCTTTTATGAAATTTATAAGCCTGTCATAAAAAAGTTTTTCCAGGATTTTTGAAAAGATGCTTAATATGGATAATGGTCTATAATTGGATACTAAATCAGGGGAACCTTTCTTTAGTAATGGTGAGACTTTAGCTATTTTGAGAGCATCTGGAAAAATGCCAGTTTTTAATGATTGGTTGTAGATGGTTGATAATGGCTTTACTATATGGGGAGCACACACCTTTAATATGAGGTCAGGTACTTCATTATAGCCACTAGAGATTTTATTGCGTAACAATTTTATTATGTTCATAATTTCATCAGGGTTTGTTTCATAAACAAACATTGTAGCATTAGTGCTGTTTGACGTATTGGTGGAATTGAAGAACGATACCTTGCAGTTTGCCTGAATGAGATCTTCTGCTAGTGAGGTGAAATATTCATTGAACTTGTTTACAACTGTGTATGGATCTGTGACCTTAGAGTCATTAAGTGCTAGAGAAATGTTTTCCTTTTTAGGTTTTGAACTACAAGTTTCTTTTTTAATAACTTTCCACATAGCTTTCATTTTGTTTGAAGAGTTTCTTATGAAACCTGTAAAAATGTTTGACAATGTATCAAGGTGCAAGATGTTATGACATTCTGAGAAAATTAGAGGTAAGCTATTGGGATAGACAGGTAATATACAATAAGTACAAGAACCAAGATGGAATAATAAGAGTGAAAGACCAAGAATTAAATTTTTGGATTATGAAGGGTGTAACACAGGGATGTAGTCTTACACCTCTACTGTTCAATTTGTGCATTGAAGAAGCAATAGTGGAAATAAAAGAGAGGTTGAGGAGTGGGATTAAAATTCAAGGTGAAAAGATATCAATGACACAATTCGCTGATGACACTGCTATCCTGAATGAAAGCAAAGAAGAATGACATAATCTTCTGAATGGAATGAACAGTCTAATGAGTACAGGATATGGATTGAGAGTAAATTGAGGAAAGATGAAAGTAATAAGAAGTAGGAGAAATGAGAACAGTGAGAAACTTAATATAAGGATTGATGGTCACAAAGTAGATGAAGTTAAGGAATTCTGCTACCTAGACAGCAAAATAACCAATGATGGATGAAGCAAGGAGGACATCAAAAGCAGACTTGCACTGGTAAAAAGGGCGTTCCTGGTCAAGAGAAGTCTACTAGTATCAAACATAGGCCTTAATTTGAGAAAGAAATTTCTGAGAATATACATTTGTAGCACATCATTGTATGGTAGTGAAACATGGACTGTAGGAAAGCAGAACAGAAGAGAATCGAATCATTTGAGATGTAGTGCTACAGACGAATGTTGAAAATTAGGTGGACTGATAAGGACTGCGTAAAATCTGAGAGGAAAGGAATATGCAGAAAACACTAACAAGAAGAAGGGACAGAATGATATGACCTCTACTAACACATGAGGGAATGACTTCCAAGGTATTAGAGGGAGCTATAGAGAGAAAAAAAAACTGTAGAGGAAGACAGAGTTTGGAATACATCCAGCAAATAAGTGAGGACATAGGTTGCAAGTGCTATTCTGAGATGAAGAGGTTGCACGGGAAAGGAATTCATGGCAGCCCACATCAAACCAGTCAGAAGACAGAAAAAGAGAGAGACATATATAGTGTGGAGAACTGGATGAAATATCAGTGAGGAATAAAACTGCAAACAGTCACATTATTTTTGAAACAATAGTTTATTTTTATTACTGCCTTTTTGCTTAGGGTAAGCATCAGATGATGGTGACGATTTCTTGTAGAAATATTTAAACTTTTTACTGGAGGAAATCGTGTCATTTTCATGTTTCTGAACCATCAGCCAGATTGTGTTGATACATTCACTGTCATAAATATCAAGGAAGCTGTTCTCTATGATATAATATATAAAGAACATCTGTTAGTAGCACTACAAAAACATATGATACATATTTAGCCAGCAGGATGGAAATACACACATTAGTGCTACATTGTGATGTGTTTTACATTAAAAAAAACACATAGTTTTGCAGAGCAGTGTTGGATTAATCCAGAATCAACAGCATCAAGCAAGTAACTCAAAAATGTGCAAGCAGGTGGCATTTGCTGGTTGAACAAGAAACAAGATCTGAAATACAACAATTGAAAAGGTTTTGTTTCAATAAAACAGAACATGTTTGCTGGCAAAAACACACATACCCCATATTAAAAAATAGAGTGGCTATTTCCTGTTTCTTCATTACTGATGTCTTAGAAACTGCTTTAATTACTGTAGCAGATATTCCATCTAATTCAATTGAATTTTTGTTTTTTAAAGACAATGCTTCTTATCAAAAATCATTTGTTATAATTCTTCGAAATTTCTCTAGAATTTCTTGTTCATCATGATTTACATGAAAGGGCCTTAATTGCTTAGATATCCATTTACATTAACATCTCATTTCTTATATTTATACAGAATACACTGAAATATTGTGATATCTGAAGGGATTATGCAATAAATTTTCTCACTTTTATTTTGGATATTCTGGACTTCCTGCTGTAGTATTGAGTTCAGATTACACAACTGACCATCCTGCATTTGACTTATTTTTATGACTGAGAATGAATATTTCACATTTGATTTCTCTTTCCCCCTTTGTAGCTCTTCTAAACATATCAGGGCACTGATAACCTTGGCACTGAGTGCCTATAAGCCCCAACACACAAACACACACACACACACACACACACACACACACACAATTTAACTACATTAAAAAAGTTTATAAAGTGTACATTTTTATTCATGTTACTTAACCCTTGATCCATGGTACAGCATCATTAAAACCCAAATTTTCTAATTTTAAAATTTACCCAAGATCTGTTACTCTTGTGCCAGCAACACTCAGTCTGCATGCACGCAAAATTAAGTACAGATGTGTGTTTCTGTGTAAGGCTCTGAAGAACCCCACACAGTGACTGGTATAAGTGAAATTTTATTGATACTTTTTTGCTATAGCTTTTATATTACTATTTCTTTTTGTTTTAGATCTGTTCTAATAATGTAAAGAAGGATGAAGAGGAAAATGACAAATTCATTGATGGTGAAGAGGATAAAGAAGAGAAGTGGATTTTCTGGACGAAGTTAGTGGGCATGACACAGAGTCAGAGTAAGACCGTAAAGATAATAATCCTCAATAACAGCTTCAACTTCAGAATCAGCAAACAGTAACAAACGAGACATTTAATTACAGAATTTATCATCATATAAGTTCTTTATTGCCAAAAATACAAAGAAACGCCACTTGCACTGTTATTTTCAAATGGAAAAAGACTCCTTGGCCACAGGCAATTAGAGCATGACTACATAATATAGGCACAGAACAATCAGGTCCACAACGTGCAGCATGTGACGTTAGTAACCCCTCAGAATCATGGTTATTAATTTAGACTTAGAAATGGGGCAGCACATATTAAGCTACACAAATAAAAAAATAACATCAATGTGAATAAATTATGAAAGAGAATGAGAGCTTACAAATTTCACTGAGTTGAAAGCTTTATTTGGCATTATGTATATAATAGGGCTACATAAATCATCACATACTTCAATTGACAACATCTGAATTACTGATGGAATTGGCCTTGATTTCTGTTGTGCTCTCATGTCAAAACAGCAGTTTAAATTTTTATTTAGAACAATTTGATTTTATGACACTTGGAGAGCAAAATCTAACAGTTAAGTTGGCACTAATCAGTTGATTATACGAAGTGTCCACAGTTGCGAGAAACATTAGAGAAACAGTGACTATGCTACTTTAAATGAGATGTTAGAAAATTTCAGAGGTTCATGCCGATTTTGTCAATACATGCCCAGCAAATCTGCAAAATACAGAACCAAACTGTTTTCTTTAGTAGATGCTATTACATTGTACACTAGAAAATTAGAAATTTACTTGGTACACAGCCCCCAAGGACCTTCTTATGAAGACACTTTAACAAATGTCCTTGTCAAGCAGCTAACTGCTGCAATATCAGGCACCATATGAAATCTGACCCTGGATAATTGGTTCACAAACATTCCCATTTCAGAAGAACTACTGAGAGATCTAGTATTGACAGTGGTGGCAATAGTTCAAAAAAATAGCCAGAAATTCCACGTGAATTCAAGCAGAAGGGTATCCAACAATGTTCAAGAATTTTTGTATGGCAACCTATAAACGCTTTGCTGACTTATATTCCAAAGAAAAATAAATACTTCTTTCAACAATGCATGACGATGGTGTCATAGATGATAGCACCCAGAAAAATCTCCAAGAAATTATAAGTTTCTATAATACAATGAATGGGGCCATTGGCATAGTGGACAAGCTTCCTTGTAGCTAGTCTGCTACAAGTGTTTGCCACTGATGATCACTGCAGCTACTATTTACTTTTCCAGATGGTGGTGCACTATACTAAGATAAACTTGTTCCAAAGACAGAAAAAAGGTTTGTTTCTTTTTAAGTTTATATAGTATTAATAAATAATTAACTTCAATTATCTCTTTTTTATTTATTGCAGTCCCATTACCTAACTGAGACCCATAAAATAGTATATAAAATATATGTTATAAAAGCAACGGAATCCTGTTTATTGCCAGGCTCTCTGATGAGCCCACACAATACATCATGTTACAAAAAAAGTGTGATGGGTGGAAGTTTAATTGTGTAACCATTTTTTACCTTTGACTTTTTTAATGGAAATAGAAATCTATTTTAATTTATATTTTGTATTTTTATTGAAGATTATATGGGAAAATCTATTTTTGAAAACATGCAAGAAATTTTCTAGACATTTGTAGATTGCTACTCACTGTACAGAGGCACATCAAAAAGACTGATATACATTTGAAATTTTGGCTAAAAGATTTTCTTCTAAATTAGGAAACACACACATGTTCATACAAGATCAATTCACACACATGGCCACTGTTTCTGGCCACTGAGGCTCGATTGTGTGGAGCAATCTGTGGGTGGTGGGGCTAAGGAGGAGGTTGGGGCAAGGAGGAGGAGAGATAGCAAGGTAGGGGTGGGGGAGGGTGTAGTGCTCAGTGCTGCTTGTGGGAGCATGCAGGGACATACATGGTGGGTACAGGATAGGGCTGCTAGATTTAGTCGGGAGGTTTGAGTAGAGGGGTGGGGAAAGAAATAGGTGTGGAGGAAAAGACTTGTTGCAGCATTAGTGGGATAGATGAGAGAAGGAAAGGGCCTAGCAAAGGGTGAGGTGGGGGAGGGAACAGAAATGTAGGATATATTGCAGGAAGAGTTCCCACCTGCATAATTCAGAGAAGCTGGTGTAGTTAGAAAGGATGCAGAGGCAACCATAGAAGTGAAGTGTGCTGTGTTGGGCAGTTTATTCAGCAATTAGTCCAGCTGGCTCTTGGACACTATTTGTCAGAGGTCACTCATGCAGACAGGCAGCTTGTTACTTGTCATACATACATACACAGAAAACAGTACAGTGGTTGCAGCTTAGTTTGTAGATCACGCGATTGCTTTCACAGATAGCCCTGCCTTTGATGGGATATGTGATATCAATGACTGGTCTGTAATAGGTGGTGGTGGGAGGATGTATGGAACAAGTACTGCAGCTAGGACTATTGCAGGTGTATGAGTCATAAGGCAAGGAGTTGGGAGCAGCCTTGGAGTAGGGATGGACAAGAATATTGTGTAGATTTGCGGGCAGTGGAATACCACTGTGGGAGGAATGGCAAAGATAGTAGGTGAGATATTTCTGATTTTGGGGGTTGATGAGAGATAGCTGAAATCCTGGAGGAGATTCTGCTGCTCCAGTCTTGGGTGATACTGAATCATGAGGGAAGTGGTCCTTTGTGACAAGGCATTGGGGTGGTGGTGAGTGGGAAAACAAGGCACAGAAGATCTGTTTCTGTACAAGGGTAGGAGGTAATTTGGGTCTGTGAAGGCCTTAGTGAGATTCTTGGCATATTTGGAGAGGACTGGCAATCACTATGGATGTGGCAGCCATGGGTAGCTACGCTGAATGGAAGGCACTTCTTAGTACAGAATAGGCAGCAGCTGTCAAAGTAGAGATATTGCTGGTAATTGGGTTTCACATGGATGGAGGTTCTGATGTAGCCACCTTTGAGGTGGAAGTCACATTTGAGGAAGGTGGATTCTTGTGTTGAGGGAGATCAGGTGAAGTAAATGGAGGAGGTGAGGGCCTGGAGGAATGTGGATAGGGTGTCCTCACCCTCTGTCCAGATTGTGAAGATGTCATCAATGAATCAACACCAAGTAAGGGGTCTGCGATTCTGGCTGGTTAGGAAGGATTACTCTAGATGGCCCATGAGTAGCTTGCACAAGATAGTACCATGCAGGTGCCAATTGCTTTAAGATTGATTTTGTTAGTATATGTTGCCTTCAGAGGAGAAGTAACTGTGGGTGAGGATATAGCTGCTCACAGTGACAATGAAGAGGTAGGGCCAAGGGTATTGTGGGATGCTAGCATAGAGGGAGGTGGCATCAATAGTGATGAGGAAGGTGCTGAGTGGTAAAATAACAGAAATGGTGGAGAGTCATTAGAGGAAATGGTTGATATCTTTTACATAGGAGGGTAGGTTACAGGCAACAGGCTGAACATATTGGTTCACAATATCAGAAATTTATTCAGTGGGAGCTCACAGTAACCGGTCACAATGGGGTGTCCTGGGTGGTTGGGTTTATGGACTTTAGGGAGTACACAGAAGGTAGGAGTGTGTGCTGTGGTAGGGATGAGGAGAGAGATGGACTTGGAGGGAGGGGGGATAAGAATTGGAGTAGAGACTGAATATCCTGTTGAATTACTGGAATGTGGCAGGGTTTGTAGATGCATGAATCTGACAGCAGTCAAATCCTTCCCTCCAAGTAATCCCTATGGTTCAAAACTCGCATTGGTGGAGTCTTTGTTGACAGGTAGGATTACAAGGTCAGGATCAGTTTTTAGGTGGAGGATTGCATTTCTTTCTGAGGATGGAAGGTTAGCTTCCATGTTGAGGGATTGGGAAATGATGGTGAGGCAAATTTGAGATTAAGAAATTGTGGAATGAGTCTGATTATTATGGTTCGTGGTGAAAAGGTGTTTCTGCTGTAGGGGCTGGAAGAAGGAGAGAAGGTCTTTAACAGGTTCAGCATGATTGAATTTGGGAGCAGAACAGAAGGTAAGCCCTTGGAAAGGACGGGTACTTCTGTGGGACTAAGACTTTTGGAGGAAAGGTTTATGATTGTGTTTTGTGTATGTTTAGGTTCTGTATTCTGTATGGTGATGGGATGGAGTTTCTGAGGATGTGGTAAATGTAGTAGGTCTGCGAGGCAGCGTTTGTTGGCTGTAAGGGGATGTGGGGAATGTCCAGAGGCTGTTGTAGATGTGGTGGATGATAGTAGTCAATGGGGGGATCAGGAGGTGAATATGTTGGAGAGTTGTTTGATGTGGCATTGTGATTGCTGCTCCAGTTCCTGGAGGGCAAGGTTTATACTTGAAAGATGGGATGCAAGAGTTTGGGATTGCAAAACAGGAGAATTTTATGGATGGAGCACCACCCACTGAACCTACGCAATATCCTTGTCCATCCCTAATCCACCCCTCCTCCCAAGCTCTTGCCTCATGGCTCATATACTTGCAATAGACCTAGATGCAAGCCCATAACTGATGCCCTCCCACCACTACCTTCTCTAGCCCAGTCACAAGTATCACCTACACAATCAAAGACATGGCTACATGTGAAAGCAATCATTTGATCTACAAACTAAGCTGCAACCACTGTACTGCTTTCTAAGTGGCATGACAACCGACTAGCTGTCTGTCTGTATGAGTGGCCATTGACAAGCTGTGGCCAAGAGACAGCTAGACCACCCAGTTGCTGAGCATGCTGCCCAAGACAACAAGCTTCACTTCAATGACTAATTCATAGTCTGCAGCAACTGGATCCTCCTTTTCAACACCAGCTTTTCCCCTGTAATGGATCCTACATTCCTATAACAACCCCCCCGCCCCCGCCCCCTCTGCCTGAACATTTTCTTGGCCGTCCTTCACCCATACATCCCATTCTCTGCTTCCGCTCCAGCAGTACACAGACAACTAATCTGCCAATGCATCCACTTGTCTTCTTTCCCTCCTCTATGGCTCTGTTTTTCCACCCCCACCCCCCTCCTCTCCTGACTGCACTACCCTGCCCCACTATGTCCAACAAGCAGCACTACTCTCTCCACCCACCTGTATCCTGCTATCCCCCCTTCCCACCTCAGCCTCCTCCTTATCCCCCACCACCCACAGATTGCTTCTCCCATCAGGCACAGCTGCTCACAGTCTCACCTCAGTGGCCAGAGACAGTGTTTGTATGTGTGAGCTGTGCTTGTGTGAATGCATGTGTGTGTGTTTCCTACTTTAGAAGAAGACCTTTTGGCTGAAAGCTCAAATGTATAGCAGTCTTCTTGTTGTGCCTGTCTGCAGCTCAGCACCAACTTTACATTGTGAGTAGCAATTATACTCTTTCCATAATACTGTCATTATTCCATCCAAATTTTTAATTTTTTGATTTTGTTTTTGCTAGATATTGGTCATAGTTTTCAGAATTTTTATTGCAATGATTTACCAGACAGAATATTAGCCACTCCCATAAAAGAACACACTGATCACTTTCAAGTACTGTTACTGGACAGTCATGTGATCAGTCATCACTGATGTAATTCATGGCAGTGAAGCAATGTGTATGTGTCAGTCATTTGTATAGTATCTACACAGTAAGGTTGATCAACATGGAGATGTGACACTAAAGTTAGAAAGTACCAATTTCGTTTGGATGTGCCGATTACAAAACCTTGAATAATATTACCATGTTTGTTAATGAATAGAAATACTTCAGTTAATTCTGTACCAAGAATTATGTATAAATAAAAACTAAACTCTGCCCAAACAGACCATGAAGGCCAACAGTACTGACCAGCTGCCTTGTCATCGTCAGCCCACAGGCATCACTGGATGCAGATATGGAAGGGCATGCGGTCAGCACACCACTCTCCCAGCTGTAAGTCAGTTTATGAGACCGGAGCTGCTACGTCTCAATCAAGAAGCACCTCAGTTTGCCTCACAAGGGTTGAGTGCACCTTGCTTGCCAACAGCACTCGGCACACCAGATGGTCATCAATCCAAATGTTAGCGCAGCCCAACAGCTCTTAACTTTGGTGATCTGACAGGAACCAGTGTTACCACTGCAGCAAGGCCATTGGCCAAGAATTATGTATATTGAAGTAATTATATTTGTTCCTCTGCATTGATACAGCACTTTTCCAACAGACACTCTTCATTTAGAAAATAAAATTCATATCTTGACATTTTAGAGAATTTTCAATAAATGTGCAGAAAACTTTATAGATTATACTATTCCTTGAAGGCTGCTCAGTTTTCATTTCAATCACACAATGGATTTCATGAAGCTCATCATGCAAAAGAGTCTCCATGGCTGTGTGGAATGAGTTACATTACATATAAAAAGTCACAAGCAACCACTGCAGACGACTTCTTTGTAGGGTTTCTATAAAAATGTTGCCTAATTCTAACCATCCAAACTTTAAAATTACTTTAGTTCCTGTGCTTGTATTAGGATAAAAACAGTTGTGTTGAAAAAATCCACTTCTTACATTACTCAGCTCTTGTTTTTATCTACCACTTCACACCAAGTATTTATGCAACTTGACTGACTTCAAAGGAAACAAGTGAATGCTTACTGGTGTATACTGGAAAATTTTTAAACTTATGTAAAATGAACATTAATGTTAGCAGTAATTTACTTCTTATGTGCAAATATTCTGATATGTTGCTGAAAGAAATACTAACTCTCTTACTTTTAAAAAAAAATTATCTGGTGATTTTCTAATTCCTGGTTGATATCTTCTGGCAACTTGTTAATGACTTTTATTGGTATAAAACTCGATTTTGAACCCTAGACAGGTATGGATAGTCTATATGAAAATTATTTTCATATCTGGTACTAGTGATGTGAGTTTGCCAGCTCATCCCTAATTTACTTATGTTATTAATTACAAATACCATTATGGATTAAATGTAATAAGAATCCTGAGATCTCTGATGAGGATTCTGCAAACATTCAGTTATCTAGCCTCAGAAATTTTTGTCGTAGGACAATATTGAGTGAAAATGTGCATGTTAAACTGACAACCCCATTTGCAGTGCAACACCATGAGAAGGATTTAGAAGTGAAAAATAGGCAAAACAGAGTATTTTGGTCAGCTTATCCACATGCTCAAGGACATAGCTAATGAAATTAGATACAACCTAGTTGCTGTGTAGTGAAAATGAAATATATAAGGTGCAATCAATAGTTTGTATCTGAGGGCATTGATGCAGCATATATGCAACATAGTGTGCTTCCAGTATGGGCATAAAGCACTGAAATGAAGGCAAAAGATTAGTATGGCATTCCTATCATTCCTACATGTGTGTGGTAAGTGCGGGAATGTGAACTACCAACTGCATCCAAACAAGTAAAACGTGCTGTTATTCTTTTCTTTGCTGCCAAAAGGCAAACACCAGTAGGCATCCATTGTTGAATGAAGAATGTGTATAGGACTGCTTATATGTCAAAAAACCACCATTGTGGAATGGTGTGACAAGGAATGCTGTTCTACATCTACATCTACATTTATACTCTGCAAGCCACCCAACGGTGTGTGGCGGAGGGCATTTTCCGTGCCACTGTCATTACCTCCCTTTTCTGTTCCAGTCGCGTATGGTTCGCGGGAAGAATGACTGCTGGAAAGCCTCCGTGCACACTCGAATCTCTCTAATTTTACATTCCTGATCTCCTCGGGAGGTATAAGTAGGGGGAAGCAATATATTCGATTCCTCATCCAGAAACGCGCCCTATCGAAACCTGGCGAGCAAGCTACACCACGATGCAGAGCACCTCTCTTGCAGAGTCTGCCACTTGAGTTTGCTAAACATCCCCGTAATGCTATCATGGTTATCAAATAACCCTGTGAAAAAACGCGCCGCTCTTCTTTGGATATTCTCTATCTCCTCCATCAACCCGACCTGGTACGGATCCCACACTGATGAGCAATACTCAAGTATAGGTCAAACGAGTGTTTTGTAAGCCACCTCCTTTGTTGATGGACTACATTTTCTAAGGACTCTCTCAATGCATCTTAACCTGGTACCCGCCTTACCAACAATTAATTTTATATGATCATTCCACTTCAAATCGTTCCGCACGCATACTCCCAGATATTTTACAGAAGTAAATGCTACCAGTGTTTGTTCCACTATCATATAATCATACAATAAAGGATCCTTCTTTCTATGTATTCGCAACACATTACATTTGTCTATGTTAAGGGTCAGTTGCCACTCCCTGCACCAAGTGCCTATCTGCTGCTTCATGATAACACATAAATTTCATAATGCATAAGTTACATGAACTTAAGTGCGAGACACTCAAGTAGCCACCCTATAGTCCTGATCTCTCCCTATGTGATGCCTTTGGTCTCAGAAAATGCCTTGAAGGGTTGACGATTCCTTTCAGATGCGGATATGCAGCAGGCAGTTACACGCTTCTTCACACAGCAGAACATGGAATTTTACCAAATGGTTATCTTCAACTTGGTACATTGGGGCAATGATTGCCTCAATGCCGAAGGAGATTTTGCCTAAGTGGCATATTAATTCTGAACTGTACAACCTTTGAACAGAGACCCTTTGATCAGCTCTTATATTCTGATTTTCAGTCATATGACAAAAAAGGAATATGCACTATCAATAGCCAATAAGGCCATCATTGTATTTAAACTATTGACATAGCAATACCATTAGCAGCTATCACCTAAACCGTCTACCAGCAAAACCAAATATTGTACAATGTTTGTCTTACTTGAGACATTTGTTTTGTTAATCAGTTCAGTTCTTACATGCACCTGAATTTAATGTAAGTGATGCTGGTTATTGTTTTTTTTTGTATGCTGTTCTGGTAATATCTAATTTTAGATAAGTTTGTAACAAGAAAGGAATGGAAAACCAATTTTGGTTCATCCTTGAGCATTATGATGACTTAAAAATATGTGTGCCCTATTGTAATAGCCTCATTAATGTTAGCACTAGAGTAGCTGTTTGGAGACAGGTAGAACTCAATATTTCACAAGGCAATGAAGCAGTAAAGATAATTTCAGAAAACATTAAATTAAAATCACTGCATAAAAAATACACTTTGATCTCCCTTTGTCAACCAAAAATCATCCCCAAGTGATGATGGTTGCATTTCTTTAAAAAATCGCTCAAAATTCTATCATTATTACATCAAATGGCAAAATATCTCCCAATCTAGTTACCCCCATACTCAATTATGAAAGCTGGTTCAGAAAGATGGGGAGGTATTTGTGGAGACAGGAAGGGGTATGTGATTACAGTACATTCTGAAGCTCTCCTGTATCTAAAAGATTTTTTTCTATGGACTCCTTGGATTTGTCTGATCCAACTGAGCCCTGTATTCCCACTATTCCCCCCCTGCCCCCCCCCCCTCCTGCCCCCTCCTGTTTCGTCCAGAATGTACACTGATGAGCCAAATATTACTTCTACCTGCTTAATAGCTTGTTTGTCCATCTTTGTAATGAAAAGTATCACTAATTTTGTGTATTAAGGATCCAGCAGCTTTTTGGTATGTTTATGGAGGTAAGTGGCATTAGATGTCTATGCACAGATCATTTAATTCTCATAAATAGTAGGCCCCTGATTTGTGTTCATGGTGATGGCAACTGATTGCGACCCACATGAGGTCCATAGGATTTGCATCAGGCAAATTTGGTCACCAAGACATCAACATGAGTTCACTGCAATGCTCCTCAAACCACTGTAGCACAGTTCTGGCTCCAAGACATGAACAATTGTACTACTGAAAGAAGACATCGCCGTCGGGGAAGAAATCAAGCATGAAGGGATGTTGGTAGGTCACAGCTGTCAGCATGTCTTCAGTTACTACCACAGGTCCATGCAAACACAGGAGAATGTTTCCCATAGAATAATACTGCTCCCACCAGCCTGTGTCTGTGGTATGCTGCATGTTTCAAGCTGTCTTTCACCTCGTTGATGGCATTTGTGGAGATGCCCAATGATTTAGTGTAGCAAAAATGTGACTCAACCAAAGAGTCATCATGTTTCCATTGATTGTCAATCAAATCCTGATGGTTCCTTGCCAACTACAGTTGTAATTGATGATGTTGTTGAGTCAACACGTGAACATGTAGGTGTGGTTTGCTGTGGAGCTCCATGTTCAGTAACGTATGATGAACTGTGTCCTACAAAACACTTACGCATGCACCAGCATTGTGCTCTTTCAGCAGAAATGCCACAGATCACCATCTATCCTACTTTCAAGAACAGAGAGGCCCCTGAACCCCATGTTCTGTGAAGAGTCATTAACACCCAACAATTTAATGCCTTGTGGTAGTTTCACTGTCCTTCTGCTTCTTTTTGTAGATGCTCAAGAAAGTTGCATGTGAACATTAGACCAGCTTCATCGTTTTTGAGATACTTGTTCACAGGCTTTGCATACTAATAAGCTGTCCTTTTTCAGAGTCGCTTATCTCAGTGGATTTCTCCATTTACAGCCCATGTCTTTGCTAGGGCCCATCTGTCTACTGTGCTTACATATTTTTTTATAGCACGTCACATGCCCACGATGTCATCAGGTGGAATCTAACATCATGGTGGGCAGTAGTCATAAAGGTTTGGCTTATCAATGTACTTACATTCCCTTAAAAATGCAGCCTCTTCGCTTAAGTGAAAAGGGCACCATCAAAGCATCAAAGGTGAGCTGGACTTCTTTTCGGGGACTTCCAGCACTAAAAGCCATAGCTACATGGAAAGGTGACTTGTGGAAGAGCTGTATACATCATGTGTTCAAGTTTTACCACAAGAATGATTTTCTGCTGTGAAATATCTTACTCGTAATATGCTTGGAACAGTGAGACCAACCATTCAACTATAACATATTTGTAAATAAACCTCATATAAATAACAACGTATATTTTACAACACAGAGGAGCTTATTGGCATTGAAGACTGCAGAAGCATATTGTCAGGGATTGATATAAACTCATTTATGAGGTTGGATACATTAGAAGTCTAGTTGCAATTAATGTATGAATTGATCTTAAGATCTCAAAACTGTAGCTCAAGCATTCGATTTTGTTTTATGAATTAATTTAGTTGTTAAAGTTTTAAGCTGACTGTTAAAATAATATTTTTTTTTAAAAAATGTCCTTGATAATTTAATAGAACTGAAGAATTTTAAAGAAACAAAATAAAATTTGAGTGTGAACTGAGGAGCTGGAGGTGCTTTCATGTGCTGAAGAAATTCTGACATAGCTTTAGTTAAGTTATAAATTTAAATACAATATTGCAGTAGGAGAAAGACAGCTATTTTGTTGTGTGTGTGTGTGTGTGTGTGTGTGTGTGTGTGTGTATAGACGTGTTTTCAGCATAAAAAGAAAAATATAAGTCTATTTAAGTTCCACATTAACAAATTGGGCTCCCTCTTTGACAAAATCCTGGCTACGTCCTTGACCAGCTGATGCAACCTTGATTTGTTGTCCATTTAGATGCTCAGTAATATCATACAAAAAAATTTCATTTAATGTGCTCCCATTAAGTAATTTTTCTTTGTCTGTAGTTGCATAATATGAGGTGTCATTTAATATTTCTTTACGTACAAAAAGAGATTAAACAGTAAGCTCTTTGTTGGGACCCAGGATACCCTCTTGGCTATGCATAGTATGGTTCTGTAAGACCCTTTAAAAGTATATCTGATTCATCACAAAACTTCATAGTTTTTGCATATACTCCAATGTCCTGCAGTACTGTGTTTTTGTGACCTTCTGGTCTGTGTTGTTGATGTAATGGGGTATGAGGAGGAGACATTTGTGGTGCAACTGTAGTGGGGTTTCAGGAAGACTGGCTGAGGGTGGCGAGCAGGAGAAGACAGTTTGTAAATACAAGAACTACTTCATTACTGTTTGTTGCATGTCATGGTGTCCCTGGCTTGGCATCAGTAGGAGCTAGTGCTGAGTATGTGCCTCCATGTGGCTGCTATGTTGAGTGAAGGCTTGCGTTTCCCAGCCCATGATGTTCCAGCCTGGTGAAGTTGCTCCAATACGAACACATCAGGCTGCACCCTGTCTAATAGTGCAGAGTGTGGAAGTCCTCTGTTGATGCGTCAGCAGGAATGGGCATGGCTAGACCACCAGCATCATAGTTCCTTGAAGGCAGCAGAATACTGAGTTGCCCATTCGCCCAGATGCTCAAGCAGCCGTTAGAGTTTCAGAGTCTGGTGATGGTAGAGATGGTTGCATCATCAATAAAAGATTGAACAACATAAGTTGCATGTCTCCATGCTTCCCAGCTGCTTCATCAAGGATGGCTAGTCCAAGTAGGGATTTAAATGGAACTGCTTGATGCTGACATCATGGAAGGGTGGCATTCCTGTGTCACTGCAGAAATCTTCTGGAAAAGAGACAGTGACCGAAGTGGCTGTCATCACACAGAAGTTGGTCAAGTGAGAGTAGCTTCCCAAAGGGTGGCCCATGGCCACGGACACAAGGAGGTCTGGTGATGCATGAGCGGCAACTTTTATTGAGGTGCTGAGCACACAGATCAGAGACCAGTGATGGTCAGTCTTCATTTTATGATACATTGTTCTTGGCGCCAAGCTCTTCCAGAGTCCACTCCATTACGTTGATGCATCCAACAATCCACATAAGGGAGATGCCTGCCACACCATAATATGTCAGATACCCTAGTAAAATTTTATGGCCAGCTGCGTTAAAAGTAACAGAAAATGGCAGCTAAATACTTTTTCTTGTTTGGTTTTACTAAAACTGAGTTTGTGAGAACATGTATAGCTTTCTCTGTAAATAATTTTATTCAAAAACCATAGTGAGCAGTTATTAAAAGAATATTGTCAAAAAAGTGATTCAGTTTTCTTTTATTAATTACACTGCCAAAAATTTTAAGCAAGAGAGGAATCTGCAGTTAGAGGTCACACACTTATCTCCACATTTACAAATGAATATTACTATTGTATATTTCCTTCCTTTAGAAAAAAAAACATTTTGATTTCAACTATTCACTACTGTAACTTGTGAGCAGTGCTATAAAGTCAGTCCAAGTTGTCAGTACTTTGGTTAAATAACAACACAGCCAGAGATCTATTGCTTTTCAGTGACTAAATAATTATCATGATCTCAACAATCAAGCTGAAAAAATTAATGACTGCTGGGAAAGTACTCAGTGTTTTTAGCAGAAATCTAAAAATAAATAGGGACTTAAGGCATCAAATGTTTTAAAAAAAAGGAACCTAATGAACTTTTAAGCGACCAACAGGGAAACAAAATATGCAACATCATTAAATTTCTTTTTGATGAACAATCCTATCAAATGAGCTGAATGAGAGATTTTTAAAAAAGAAGCACAACAAAGATTTGCAAATAAAGAAAATTCATAATTGTACTTTATTCATTTACTGCTGATGTGTTTCACCCTTCTGAGATGTCTTCAAATAATATATACATAAAGCTCAGTCTTTCATACCTAGTCTTAACGCTTGAATATTTTGACTTCATGGTTTGACTTAAGCCAACACATACCAATTGTTCTGAAGACGACCAAAAAGGAGGAAATGAATTAGCAGTATATAAATAAAGTGAAGTAAAGGCTTCTTTTAATTTGCAAATCATTATCACAATTGCTAGCTTTAGCCAGTATCAATTTGGAGAATATATACATGTGGCACCTCTGGCTTAAAATGCCATAACTTTGGACTCAATCATCTTTAATTTATCTTTGTCTATGTTCTCTCGGCATTCTACATTTGTACTACCATGTTGTGTTTGCTTACTTCTGTGCTAAATAAATGTATATTTGATGTCTAAAGTGTGTTATTACTGCCCCATGACACATAACAGCTGCAGTTGTGACCCTCACATTGTCATCATGTGTTCACGAATTATTTTGTGTTTCTTTTCATCATTAATGGACCCTGTATGCCGGTCCACATTGTCTTTGGAACACTAGATCTTTCAGTGCCTTTCTGTGCTTGTGCTTCACACCCTATTAATAACTGTGCTTGCATATTTACAAGTGTACCTAATGTGTGTTTGGTTAAAAGTTAACAATTACCTACACGCAGCCATGCTGATGGCCACTTAACCTTAACCAGATCAACGTGGCCACTGTCAAATGCAACTATGCAGCAATGGTTGCTACATGGACAGTGCATGCTGCTTAGTGACATTGTGAATGATAATGTAGTGAAGGACATTGTGGTTCACCCCTCAGCTACTCATTCTCTTTCGGTTTGGTTTCCTGTACCAACGAAGTTACAGAATCGTAATTCAAACATTCCAATACATGGGGTCGCACATTCTTATATGCCTAACATTGTGACACCCCTCCTCCCCCCCCCCCCCCCCCCCAAGACGTTTCGGCAACGCTGGTCACCTCTACTGTACTGGTTTCTGTGAGCATTTCTCCGTTGTCACACCACGACCGCCTTTTGCCCACTTTTGTAATGGAACCGGCAGTTGTGCCCACGCCAGTTACCGTATCAGCTCCCCCCTCCCCTTCCCCCTTCCCCATGGCTGCACTGCGACCGACATCTGCCCACTGTTGCAACAGCACCGGCCGTTACACCCACACTGTATTAGCCATTGGGCCTGCAGTTGGGACACATCATGCCATCGGTTGCACCTGCTCACTCCAAATCGTATGCTGTTTGTGGCCGCACCTCCCCTCACCCCCCCCCCCCCCCCCCCGCCCCCACACAGACCTTGGGTGATGCACCGTTCACCACTACTGCTCTCCCAGTGTTGGGGGCTTCCTGCCTTGCTCACACAGATCTTCGCCTATCAGTGCTGCATCAACATGTGTTACCTGGCAGTTTTCCTAAGTTGCCTGCTTTGCAAAAGGTCAGCCCTAAGACTTGGTTCGCATTGGTAAATCACCTGCTGGATATCCACGGGATTTCAAATGACAGCACGTGTTTCGTCTGCCTGGTGAGCCACCTCCATGCTCATCCAGACCTCATCAGTGACCTGCTCCTCTCGCCGCCCACCTCACCCAAGTATTTAATGGTGAAAAAATTGCTCATCAAATGCCTTTCTCGCCCACCAGCGGAGGCCATCCACCACATTATTCATGGCAAGCACCTTGATGACTGCACACCTTTGCAGCTTTGGCAGCACCTTTGTGCATTAATTGATGATCAAGCACTAATGGACACTGCATTTTGGACTTTGTGGATGGTCAAACTGTCGTCAGACCTACAACTTCACCTGCTGTCTCACATCATCGACCCTCTTGAGGTTCACCTACGCATGGCCGACCTTGCCTATGCTATCATCCATCACCAACACAGCCTGTCATGGACGACATCGCTGTTGCCATTACTTGGCATGCCTGCACCTTTGGTTCCACCCTCTGCCGGCAGAGGCCAGCATGCTCGCCTCAGCAACTCAGTGACCTGTCAGGAGCTGCCACCTAGCAGCCTACAGAGGGTACTTCCTGCGGCCTCCTGACAGCACCCGACCTCACCCAAGCAGCTGCCCAAACGGTCTCAAGCAATGATGCAGTCAGCTGTGAATGCTAGTACAATGCCACTTACAGGACGCTGCTTGCAAATGCCACGCACCCTGTGCATACCAAAAAGATTCCGATGGGCACATTTAGCCACCATGTCCCACCACAATCCTTCACAGTGCCCACTGTCCAACACTACACTACTTGCTCGAGCTGCACAATGCCTCTGCGCCATGGTCTTGTTATCAGCACTCGCTTTCTCATCGACACCGGTGCCAATGTCCACATTATCACAGCTAAGCATACGGGCAACATGCTTTCTCCTGCTAACCTTACTATGATCGCTGCAAATCACTCTCCTATCACGGTCTTTAGCTCCATCTAGGTATTGATTTGCCTGTCACTAGTTGCCACCTTACCTTGGACTTTCCACGTTGATGATGTGGATGAACCTGTGATCGGGTTGGACTTCCTACACCTTTATGAGTTTTCGCCAGACCTGCAGGCCGTCAGCCCCACCACACGTCTGGTTCTAATGTTCTGTGCTCGAATGAGTTCAGTATATCTCCGCTCTCCACCTCCTTGTTTACACTTTCCACATGTGCATCTCTGCTTGTGCATATTATTGCATGACTCTCTGATTTATCAGACGTGCGTACACAAATTGATGAACTCCACACACATAACGAGGCATTACACACTCGCATTGTCAGCACCTCTGCTGAATTATCTCACGCATGGAGTACAATTTGCAGCCTGTCTACAGAGACACAATGTATGGATCCTCTGCCTGCTGCTGTGTCTGTGTCATTGCAGGTGAATCTACAGGATGCTCATGTTCTCACTTCATGGGATTCCTCGCAACACGTGGCTGCCACGCCATGCCCTCCATAGTTGTCTGCTGCCGACGCCCCGCTCACACTGTTCTGGCCCGGCAAGAGGTCAGTGAACCATTGTCGCGCCAGCTCCACCCTCGCCCCCCTCCTGCCCCCCGCCCCACCCCCCACCCCCCCACCTGCCTCCCTTCGCAGGTATCGGCCATCATCAATGGCACTTGTCATAGACTCCACACCACAGACGGCCCACCTGTACGTTATAAAGCTAGGCGTCTTAACACATCCAAATTTCTGCGCGTGAAAGAAATCTTTCAGGATTTATTGGCTTCCAGCATGCTCTGATCATCGGATAGCAACAGCTCCTTATGCATATGTGGGGACAACAGGTCCCTTAATGCTCGGACAATTGTCTATAACTATCCCATTCCTCATATCCAGGATTTCACACAATTACTGCATCGCTCGAAGGTTTTCTCTATCTTAGATTTTTCAATTTCCTATGCACCCGCTGGATATTCTGAAGATGGCCATCATCACACCCTTTGCCCTATTTGAATACTTTTACATGCCTTACACCTTGAAAAATGCTGTGCAGATGTGGCAAATGTTCATTGATTCTATTTCGCTTCCTCTGTCTTTTGTTTTGCTTATTTGGATGACATTCTGATTTTTTCCTCCTCTTCCGAGGAGCACCAGTCTGATCTTTATGCAGTACGTTTGACTCTCGTGGCCAACAGTGTGGTGATGTGGTGATCAACCATGATAAATCTCAACTCTGTTCTACATCAGTTACATTCCTAAGCCATGCTGTCTCGGCCGACGGCCTTCGACCAATAGATTCTCATGTTGAAACCAGTCTCGCACTGCCTCTTCCTGAAGATTATACTCAATTTCGTCATTTTTTGGGTATGGTAAACTTTTATTGATGTCATATCTCTCAGACTGCCTCCATCCAATCGACCCTTACCAACACCGTCTCCGGTAAAAATACCACAGGGAAACGAAAGAAGGACTGGACCAAAACCATGCTCAACGCATTTGATAATCTCAAAACAGCAATCGCAAAAGCTGTCACTCTCACCCACTCCAATCCTGAAGCCTGTATTTCCATTACAACTGACACAACCTTCAGCTGTGGGCACTGTTTTACAACAGCACACCTCTGACTCCACCCAGCCGCTCTGCGTCTTTTCAAAAAAACTAACCAGGAGTCAGTGCAAGTGGTCAGCTTTCAACTGCGAGCTTCTGGCAGTTTATGAGGCAATCAAACACATCCACAGCGACCTCAAGGGGTGTCGTTTCACTATCTACTTGGACCGCAAGCTTCTCTTGGATGCGATACGAAACCCAGCGAAGGACGTTACACTGTGACGTTTGCAGGAGGAGGAGATTAGTGTTTAACGTCCCGTCGACAAGTGACATTTGCAGCATATGGTCTATATTTGCCAACATTCTTCAGACGCTTGCTACATCCGGGGTGTGGAAAATGTTGTAGCTGACTATCTATCTTGTATCTCAGTGTTTACTGTACCCTTGAACTTATATGACTCCACCAGACTCCAGACCAAAGACATTGACACACAGCGAATAGTTTTGGACAACTAGTCTTTGCTCACTGTCCAACCTCTTGTCCTGCATGGGTCAATGACCCCAACCATTTGTGACATTTCTATGGGCTCCCCCCACTCCTTGGTACTGTCCACTCTTTGTTGCAGAATTTTCAATCGTTTACACAACTTGGCCCATCCTGGAACATGGGCAACGACAGCACTAGGCACTGAACACTTTGTCTGGCCCAAGCAAATGTGAACGGCCTGGTTGAATGATGGCACCGAAATCAAAAAGCTGCATTCATGTGCTGTGGTGCGTTATGGCCCAAGGTCCTCCCTTGGATCTTACTCAGCTTCCGTTCCACACATGAGGAGCACCTGAATGCATCACTGGCAGAGATCCTGTACAGAGAACCCCTCCTCCTGCCAGCAGAATTCATGGATAATGCACCACCAGTTGACGTCATCGATTTACTGGCCATTGTGGAACAGATGCATGGGTATGTCACTCGCCTATGCCCCAGCCCACCTCACCCTCATACCACACCGCCGGTGTTTGTCCACAAGGATCTAGCATTATGTGAATTCGTGATGCTGTGTGATGACTCTGTGTGTGTGGCATTGCAACTGTCTTATTCAGGCCTGCACCGTATCTTACGCCGTGGATTGAATTCCTTTGTAATACATCTCAATGGACGACCTCAAACAGTTTCCGTTAACTGCTTGAAACTGGCGTGGTCCCTCTCTGAACTGCATTCCGATGCTTCCGATCTACCAGCCTTTGCCAGCCTTCACCACCTACCTGCCGATGCCGATGACATGATCTTGAGTGACTTTCGTCACCTACACAGCGGTCCGACTCATGTGACTCTGTCAGCACAGTTTACGACGTGCCCACTTCTTGCGCTGGATGCCACATTCAATGATCGCACTGGCATGAAGATTTTGTGTTTAAATGAGAAAGCTTCCCTCCACTGTGCTCCACACTGCTGGGTGGGGAGGGGGGGGGGGGGGGGGGTCTGTGGCATCTCTGGCATAAAGTGCCACATCTTGGACTCAATCATCTTTGATTTATCTTTGACTATGTTCTCTCGGCGCGCTACATTTGTACTGCCATGTTGTATGTGCTTACTCCTGCGCTAAATAAATGTATATGTATATAAAGTGTATTATTACCACCCTATGACACCTAATAGCCACATATACAACAAAAATATTAGATCGCCTACAATCAGACAAAATAAGAAAATACCTTTTTTAGATAATTACTTTGATGTGGTATGACTTCCTTTCATTTACAATTTTACATTGATTTTCATTGTTCCTTTACATATTGTAATATTAGAATTATAAACCCAATAAAAAACTCTTAATTATAAATCAAATTTCAACAGTCTTAGCAATCAAACTTCAACTGTCATCATCACCAAAGTATCTAAATATAAGATGTTTTTGGCAATTATAAAGGCACAATTTACTTTTTCTTAAAGTAGGGTGATATTTTACTTGTTTCTCATTTAATGTCTTCTGCAGTTGTAGTCACCTGATCCAATTTTTTGGCGTCTTCATTGCAAATTCTTTTAACTCCAGCTAGAATACCTCGGGATTGAGTAATATTTGCATAATCATTACCTTTAATTCCTTTTTCAAGGCACTTGGTGGCTTCTTTGAGCAGTTGATCAACAGCTTCTCTTTGGATTTCCTTTTCCTTAATTTTGTGCAGTAAAGTTTTTGATGATGAATTTAGGCAAGCAGACATTTTAACCTTTTACTTTTCTGGTTTTCTTCTCCCCCCCCCCCCCCCCCCCCCTCCAAAGCTCATCTTTCTTCAGTCTCATTCAACATATTTTCTTGCTTAATTTTTTTCTTATAAGTAGCTTTTGTAGCTGTGGTATGCATTTCTAGTTAACAGTAGAAGTTTCTCTGTAATAGGAAGCAAGTGTGCCTGACAGTTGTGCAATTTCATGCCAGATAAAATATTCAACCTTGAATTTAAACTACTTACAACATGTCCAGAAAAAATCCTGTTGCTATCAAAGCACTACCATGAGACAAACAAAATATTGGTTTTACAACTTTTGTTACAGTGGGGTGTCTTTAAAAGATTGAAGCAGGCCGTAAATTAAAAATGAGGGACCAGTATTTATCAATTGTCTGGACACTTTCAGAAATTTCTAATTCAAATTTCAGGAGTTTCCACTCATCCAACAGTATAGCTGTATCCACATAAAAAAAGCTACAATTTAGCCCTCAGACAAAATGCTTATAAATTCTCCAAGCTTCGAACAACTTGCATTAAACAACACACTGTCACAATGAGAAGCTTCATTCAATTTGAGACTTTCTGATAAGTACTTGGCACTTTAAACAAAATGGAATTTCATACCTGTATTTTGTATCTTTTATGTTATTCAGTTCCTTGATAAGGACTTCTCTGCCAAAAATATTATACACAGGCAAAAAGTTTTATTTCACAACACGGAAATGTCAGACTTGTAAACGCTGCTCCTCAACTTCATTAGAAGTTCACTTGCATGTTCATACAAAAGGTGGATTAAATGCCCTGCTTGTAGAAAGAACTGCAAATAGGATGAAAAGATTTTGGCACTTCCACTAACAAACATAATTTGTGCTTTAATGTCATGTTGCTTTATAAACTTGACTATTTCTTTCAACTTCTCTAAAACTGAAGTAGATTTAGTTGGTAAAACTGTGAAGAAATATTTGATAGAATGCAATTGGTCCAAAATGCTTTGGGCTGCTGGGCGTACAGTTAACTGATGTGGTGGCACATGTTTTAAGAAACAAGTCTTAGGCAATACAATTTTATCATGGCAAAGCTGAAAATCCTTGCGTCTGGCAGGGCCAGCCATGAAAATAGTGAAATATGGGAATAATAAGAAAACAAGATTTTGATGCAGATCTTTGACCTTAGCATTGTCCACGAAATAAGTCTGAAGATAATTTTCAACAACTTCTTCTTTTTTTGCTGATCAGTATCATATTGCGATTTGCATTTATTCTTTGTTGGCATCATTTGTGGTCTCATCTTAGCAGAGTGTGTATGTTGAACATCTTGCATCATCTGCAGATTGCTCCTAGAAATAAGGTCCTAGAGCCTCAAGCAATTAAATACATCATCTTTAATGGAGACAAAGTAAAATCATCAGGCATAGAATTTCAGAACATATCTCTGAAAACCTCTGCAATATAATCGCAGCTATTCAATGATTATTTACACAATATTGATTTTAAAGTCCACATCAATACCATTTTTGTTACTTTTTCTTTGTTACATGAAAACGCAAATGTTTTAGATTAAAAAAATTCAGTAGTTCAGAAAAACTGCATTCACAACAATCTGTATCCAGACAATGGTATTGCATGGTCCAACATTCCAGTCAAAAGTTTTCCATCAGACAATTTACATTCAATGGATTTTTTACATCACTGTAGAGATAGTTTTGTGTCCGACATGAGTGAATCAAAAAATTAAATTTGTTAAAAGATGTCTTGCAGGTGCAGCTCTATATTGGGTTAATCTAAAATTAAGTCAGTGGGAAACATATCAAAGTTTCGAAAAAAGTTTGTTATGTAAATTTTGGTCAGAAGCTGACCAACAGAGAATTAAAAGTGATTTCTGAATGGTTCAAGGTATAGAAGTAGGGATGGTACCCTGAAAGAGTTTTGTAAGAATCAATTTAAGAAATTAACACATCTTGATGAACCATTTAATGAAGTGACATTGACTGAGGCACTAAAAAGATTACCAGAGAGATTGCAGTGGGATTTAGTATACGGACCTGAAAATTGCCTTGAAGAATTTTTACAATATGTTGACAGGCTGGATACGGCAGCAGAAAGAAGCATGTACCATAATAATCAAAATAACAGACATCACAGTGTCAACATCTACAAAAATGGTGATAATGGTAGTTTGAATCAGGGTCAAAATGCAAATAGAGGCAGAAACTTTGAGCATCAGCAGAATAGGAATAATGGGGATAACCAAGGGCAATTTGATAGGAGAAACAATCATAGAGGTAACTATTCAGGAAACAGCTGTCCACCTCAATGAAGGTCCACTGTTTTGGGGCAAGGAAACAGAAGTACAGGACCCCCAATGTACACTTACAATTAGACAATAATAATTGTATTAATAATGGGGCACAGGTATCTGAAGTTGAACAGAAGGAACATAAAATTTCTTATTTATGTTTTGATCAAATATTTTGGAAGACTATGTTTAATTATAATGATGTAAGTACTAATCACAAACCAGCATGTGAGAGTAATGAGAATTTTGATGTAGTTTGTAATAATGATTTCTACTCTTGGTCAGAAAACAGTGTTGTTGATGTATGTAAAACAGGTGATGACTGTATTGGATCTGAATTACGTGGTATTTTTGATGTAGATGTGTATGAGAGATGCGAAATGACTGACGTTGGTAAGTCTGAGACTGGTAGCTTATTGCAAATGAATGTAGGTGAAGTGTGTGACTTTGATGGTGAAGAGACTTGTGTTGTTATGATATTGTTGATGAAGTAATTCTGGAAGAATGTGATGATGATGAAGATTATCAGGTATGTGTGGAGTTTAAGAATAATGAAGTATCATTGTTACTTGTGAATTCAGGTAAGGTAAGGGATGTATTTTATGATGTAAGTGAGAGCCATGGAATACCATTCCAATCAAAGCAGTTTTTTTTATTAATGTCATGCAGAGTAATGCTCAAAACAGCAAAGGTGAGTTATCTGTAAGCCTAGAGAATAAAGCTGAAAACTTTTTGAAATTTGTTTGGAACCAAATTGATGATAATGTAGATAAATGTGCATTCTGGAGTAAGTTAGCTGTGGCTAGTCAAAATTTGTATCCAAACTGGTGGAATGAAGTGAAAGAAGATCTAAGTAGGAAATGTAATTTTGGCAGTAACATATTTTATGTTCCTTCTGTAATAAGCAATGTTATTTGTGCTATGAAACCCTTTCAGTGTGTTCAATCTTTACCTGACAGCATGAGTAACCAAGGTAGTGATACCAGTAAAGTTGATAAAACCCTGCAAAAACAGTATAGATGTAACATTTAATGAAATTGAAAGTGATCTCTTACATGAAGTGTCTAATAATAGAGATGATGATTCAGATTTTGGATGTCCTTACATTAAGATTAAGATTGATCAGTTGGAAGAGAATTGTTTGATCGATACAGCTAGTCCAATTTGTAGTATATCTGAACAATATAGAGACAAGATTAAGTAGAGTAAGAATTTTGTGGAAATGTTCATTGCACACGTAAACATAAGAGGAGCTACTGGTAAGCAAAGCAAGTCTGTAAAATGTCAAGTGCATTTAACATTTAGTATAAAGGACAAGACCTATGAACATGATTGCATAATGATCCTTAGTACAGAAGAAAATATTCACTATGTCTGTAGATTTATGACTGTGTAATTGTGTTTTGTTTGTCATGAATTTAGTATGTAAGATCGTGTAGTTTCTAAACTTCTATTTTATCCATTGATTAAGTTTAAATCTATCTGTAGATGCATAAGACTATATAACTGTGTTTTGTTTGTCTGGAATTTAGTATGTAAGATGACGTTATTTCTGGAATTCTATCTTATCTATTGACTGAGTTAAAAATCTATGATACACTATATAATTATATTCTGTAATAGATTGGTGCTTTACAATTTGATAAAAAAATGCCATGAGACTAAATGAGTTGACCTTTTTGTAATTTTTAAATGTGATAATGTTCATAATTTGTACTGTAAAAATTAGGAATAGTATCTGTGTGTATCACCTTGTTAGTTCATTTTTATTGCATTTAACTCTGTTTATCAGTATTTTATATGTGAGCACATTTTAATCACACCTGACATAATTCCCATATAACTGGCTTGGATAAACAGTTAAGGAAAGCATAAACAGTTAAGGAAAGCATATCGTGTATGATGAGAAGAAAGTATTGAACAGTATATTTAATACTAAAAACAATTTTTCAGGATTTGATGTGATTGCTAGAGAGGAAGATATCTATCTGTCTGTGCGTGTGATGAGAACTCTGAGGAGGAATCTGAAAGATCTCGGCCAGTCCTCTCCCCACACTGCTGTGTGGCTATACACTGCTGGACGAGTCAACTTGCAAGAGATTGTGGGTGCTGGGTAACATACTCGAGCATCTATCGACTGGATCTATGTTGAGACTCATATTTGTGAATTGTTAGCCAAGACTGAGAAAGACAGTGTTATTAGCACAAAAACATGCTTTTTCAAGTAGGGGGATTTACTTTCCAGTCATTATGTAACTTTAAATCATTGTGTATTTTTTTCATCATTTGTAAATGAATCTTCTAGGTCTTTGTGTACATAGGTTAGCTGGTTTGCTTTCATAAACTGATTTTGATCCTCAAGCTACTGGATTATGTCGTCATTCAAAGCTAACTATGAATTTGTTTACCTGTATTTATCCTGAGTATTCCAATATTGTATCTGGTTCGAAATTGAGTTGTGGACAGACTCATGCTTAACTCTGTTTTGGGTATCCCTGATCTTTGCAACTGTGAATGTACTCGAGGAGAATGTACAACTGTTGATTGAGGCTAGATGCTTCTTACAGTTATTCTTTGTATGTAATTGAACTTACTGATTTGATTATGAACTTTTTTCATTTTGTTGTGTCAAAATATCTTTTGCAGGTTTGTACCCACTGTGGTTTGGATTCATGTGTCAGTCCTCACACTGTAAACTAGGGTCTTAATATTTTCCCATTACTTTGTTCTTTTGTGAGTCAACATATCCTTAAATACTATGGTTTATATAGCTGATTGATTCCTACTCATGACTGAGTATATTCTCCTGGTATGTACCCTCTGTTGTGAGTTTTTTGAATCAGCTCACTCATTGTACACTTAGGCCCTGAAATTTTTCCCTTCTTTTGAAGATTTTGAAGGTTTGATTGTATGGATTAAACTTAAAATTTGTAGTTCTAGTAATTTATCTTGTCTCTGTATTTATTTCTATAGTTTATGGGAGGGAAACATTCCACATGGGAAAAATATATCTAAAAACAAAGATGTGTAACTTACCAAATGAAAGTGTTGATATGTTGATAGACACACAAACAGACACAAACACACACACAAAATTCAAGCTTTCGCAACCTACAGTTGCTTCATCAGGAAAGAGGGAAGGAGAGGGAAAGACGAAAGGATGTGGGTTTTAAGGAAGAGGGTAAGGAGTCATTCCAGTCCTGGGAGCGGAAAGACTTACCTTAGGGGGAAAAAAGGACAGGTATACACTCGCATACACACACATGTCCATCCGCACATATGTCTGCTTGTGTCTGTACATGTGCGGATGTATATGTTTGTGTATTATTTTATTTATTTTATTTTTTTTATTTACTCAGGCTTGTCTGACATTTGGCATTACTCCCAAAGGCCTCACACTTAAAGTTCCCATCTCTGGCTGTAACCCTTCTTTCCATCAGTCCCTATACTAGTTCCAAACAGGACAATCCATTGCCCTCACCCACCTAATCCTTCTTCACCTACACATCAACTCAGCCAACGAACACACCCGTCAACTCCTATCCTTAATAAAAGTCCTCAATCTTTCCTCTCCCACATCCACACCGGCTGTTCAGAGCATCCTCCTACAGGCCAACCGCAAATTAGAACAGCATGCCACCCTCCACCTCAAAAAACTATCCAATATCCTGATTTCCCACGTCTGGAAAGGCAACTCACTCATCCTCCACAACCTTTCCAGCAAACCTCAACCTCCTCTCATTACACACAGACCCAGTCTCTCCCATCTACTCAATCTCCCACTTCCAGCTCCTTCCCCCCAAAACCTCAAAATTCTAATCAACACAATCTGGAACCACAACACCCTAATTCAGTAGTTAACCTTTCCTCCAAACCTCTCTCCCAATCCAAAACCTCTTTCCTATCCAAAGGCCCCACCTTCAGCCCTACTTCCTGATTCAACCAAACGACCATTATCAAAGATTTACTGTCCTACACTCATACTCTCTGCTGGAAATATCACTTTTCCATGAAGAAAAATAATCCTAATCCTGCTCCTAATGATCCAACTCCCCAAGACACTATCCAAATTGAACCCTGCCTGGAACAGTTCTGTCCTCCGTCACAGCGGGACCCATCTCCTCTTCCTCAAAATCACCCTCTCCAAACCTTCCAGGCATTTCTCACTTCCAGCCTTGCCTCTCAATCCTTCTTAAAAAACCTTAATCCTACTCCCAACATCACCACTGCTGAAGCCCAGGCTATCCATCATCATTCTTCTGGCGGACAAGGGTTCCACGACCGTGGTACTTGATCGTTGGGAGTATGTGGCTGAGGGATTGCGTCAGCTTGCAGACTACGCTACATACAAAGTTTGCCAAGGTAATCCCATTCCTGATGTCCAGGGGGAGCTTCAAGGAATCCTCAGAACCTTAGTCCCTCTGACTCCATCAACCTCCTGACCCCACCAACACCCCGCACCCCTACCTTCTACCTACTTCTTAAAATTCACAAACCCAATCATCCTGGCCGCCCCATTGTAGCTGGTTACCAAGTCCCAACAGAACATATCTCTGCCTATGTAGATCAACACCTTCAACCCATTACATGCAGTCTCCCATCCTTCATCAAAGACACCAACCACTTTCTCGAATGCCCGGAATCCTTACCCAGTCTGTTACCCCCGGAAACCATCCTTGTAACTATTGATGCCACTTCCTTATACACAAATATTCTGCATGTCCAGGGCCTTGCTGCAATGGAGCACTTCCTTTCATGCCGATCACCTGCCACCCTACCTAAAACCTCTTTCCTCATTACCTTAGCCTAGCTTCATCCTGACTCACAGCTTCTTCACTTTCGAAGGCCAGACATACCAACAATTAAAGGGAACAGCCATGGGTACCAGGATGGCCGCCTCGTATGCCAACCTATTTATGGGTCGCTTAGAGAAAGCCTTCTTGGTTACCCAGGCCTGCCAACCCAAAGTTTGATACAGATTTATTGATGACATCTTCATGATCTGGACTCACAGTGAAGAAAATCTCCAGAATTTCCTCTCCAACCTCAACTCCTTTGGTTCCATCAGATTCACCTGGTCCTACTCCAAATCCCATGCCACTTTCCTTGACGTTGATCTCCATCTGTCCAATGGCCAGCTTCACACATCTGTCCACATCAAACCCACCAACAAGCAACAGTACCTCCATCATGACAGGTGCCACCCATTCCACATCAAACGGTCCCTTCCCTACAGCCTAGGTCTTCATGGCAAACGAATCTGCTCCAGTCCGGAATCCCTGAACCATTACACCAACAACCTGAAAACAGCTTTCACATCCTGCAACTACCCTCCTGACTTGGTACAGAAACAAATAACCAGAGCCACTTCCTCATCCCCTCAAACCCAGCACCTCCCACAGAAGAACCCCAAAAGTGCCCCACTTGTAACAGGATACTTTCAGGGTTTGGATCAGACTCTGAATGTGGCTCTCCAGCAGGGATATGACTTCCTCAAATCCTGCCCTGAAATGAGATCCATCCTTCATGAAATCCTCCCCACTCCACCAAGAGTGTCTTTCCACCGTCCGCCTAACCTTCGTAACCTCTTGGTTCATCCCTATGAAATCCCCAAACCACCTTCCCTACTCTCTGGCTCCTACCCTTGTAACCGCCCTCGGTGTAAAACCTGTCCCATGCACCCTCCCACCACCACCTACTCCAGTCCTGTAACCTGGAAGGTGTACACGATCAAAGGCAGAGCCACTTGTGAAAGCACCCACGTGATTTACCAACTGGCCTGCCTACACTCTGAATCTTTCTATGTGGGAATGATCAGCAACAAACTGTCCATTCTCATGAATGGACACAGGTAGACAGTGTTTGTTGGTAATGAGGATCACCCTGTGGCTAAACATGCCTTGGTGCATGGCCAGCACATCTTGGCACAGTGTTACACCGTCCGGGTTATCTGGATACTTCTCACTAACACCAACCTGTCAGAACTCCAGAGATGGGAACTTGCCCTTCAATATATCCTCTCTTCCCGTTACCCACCAGGCCTCAACCTCTGCTAATTTCAAGTTGCCGCCACTCATACCTCACCCGTCATTCAACAACTTCTTTGCCTCTGTACTTCCGCCTCGACTGACATCTCTGCCCGAACTCTTTGCCTTTACAAATGTCTGCTTGTGTCTGTATATGTGCGGATGGATATGCGTGTGTTTGTGAGTGGATACCTGTCCTTTTGTAATTGATGGTTGTATGAAAATGGAGATTGTGAAGTCAGTGTGATATAGAAGAAAGGGGTAAAATGAAAGAAAATCATAGCAACAGATAGTACTTCATCAGTCATGTAGTCATCAGGAACCCACAATATTAAATCAAAATTTTAGCCACAAGAATGTACCCCTACGTGCAATAACTGGAGTCAACAACAACGAGATAATGAAGATAAGTAAAAAGTTTTTCTTTTGTGTATCTTAAGCCTCTCAGAGCTTTCAAAACTTGTGTAGAGAAAGAGAATTTTAATAGTGATGTGTGGAAGGGTAAGATTACAACTCTCAGGCATAATCTGAATTTCTATTGTTTTTTTTCCACAAAAATGCATATAGTAATATTTGTGCAGACAAAGTTGACACTCGGCACAGTGGCTGATGGGAACGATTGTAAGTGGGAAACACCTTTATCGTCACCCTCATCAGCCACCACACCGAGTGTCAACTTTTTTTGCATGCTTAGTTTCTGTTTTGTTGACATTGCTTGCAACCACCATTTGACAAGTTGGTACAATCGTAATTGTAGTACACTGTTATCATGCCCAAAGAAGCTATCATTACAACAAGAGTAGACCAGATTTCACCTACTTTGAGTTTAAAATTTATGTTTTAATTTGTTAACTTAAATTCAGTTACATGAACTGTATGAACAGTGATGTTCTGCAAGTAGGTGAACATTAAATTATGTTTTTAATGTGCTTACTAATCCTGTGAACACCAACTTACCAAAAAAAATTTGCCATTGCAGCAATACCGTACTGTTGTGCTGCCATTTTAGTCCTAGTCTTGAAATATACTGCAACACAACTTATCAATTTAATTTTCAATATGATGATGCACAGACAAAAATATCTGTTTTAAACAATGAAAAATCCCTGCTCTTAAAGGTTTGCATGTAGTGTAAGAACTCTTGAAAAAAAAATTGTGTTTTGAAATACACAGAACCCCACATTATCTGTGAGCTACAAGTTAAAATTGTTTGTTAACTTTATTTTCAGTTATTTTCCTTGCATTACACCACTAAACTTAAAAGCACTCACATAACACATCATATGTAAATCTCACCTTTACACGTAATCTTTAATAAAATATCATGAGACACACTGCTAAGCTGAAAATAGTTACTATACTAATTAATTCTTTTGAGTGTTTTATCATGGTCTTTCACAGCCATAGCTGACAACCTGCCTTTCTGACAGCTTTCTAATGTGCTGTAATTATTTTGCTCATGTAATGATTTTGACTCAGTTACGAAATTCAGTGTGGCACAACTGACACATCCAGTAGCCAACAATGTCATAGTACTGTTGCCAAACTTTATAGCTGAATGTTTCCAATCACAGCTGAAAGCAGTACCACATTTCTCAGTGGCTAGCTACATGTCCTGCCTCCAATCGATATTTGTCAGTAAGTATCCCAAGCTGTCCTCATTGTAGCTGCAGCGCACATGTGCAAATTACATCTGCACATCATTTCAACCTTAAAAATGAAGAGTAAGTCACATAAAAGTTGCTGGCACTGCATAGCACTGTCTACCTGCACATTTCCTTGCCCTGTGGCCATCAATGTCCTCCTAACATCACTTCCTGCACTCCCATCGACAGGGGAATAACTGTGTACAGGAGCTGAAAAGAAACCAAAACTCTGGGACAAGGCTTAGAACCAGTTGTAACATGAAAGATGCCTCAGTTAACTTCACTGGGGTTTTTAAAATTAGAAAAGGTTCTTTAGGCATATAATTGAAAAAAGGTAGCTTTTAGGTACTTCAGGTAAAAAACTTACTCGAGGTGCCAGTGGGATATCCACTAAATACCCTGAGTATTCTATGCCTGTATAAGTAAAATTAATGGATTTGCTTTCATCAGTCCATTTTTTCCATTTGTTTCCTGCTACTTTTAGAATGAATTCATTGAAATTAGAGGCTTATGATTTTATATAAAATCATCTGTTTCATAACTATTCTCAAAAGAGAGCTGAATATCATTGTCTTACCAAGTTCATTCTTTAGTTTGTAGAAGCACAGAAACATTAACTACTGTGGTTTATTGTTGACACATAGTATGGATTAAATTACAGCAGTTCTTCTCTATCATTCCTGTGTACCTGTGAGGACATAACTCAGTGGAGCTACCTGGAACAATATCACTGCCCCGATACAGTTCAGCTAATCCATCTGGACCTGCAAAGAGTTCACTCTGATTAATTTTTCTGACATCATGCTTTGTACCTTGTAGGACAATGAAATATATTTGTATGGAATCCTATGACCTGTAAGTTGTTATTATACATAACTTCTGTCTTGAGTACTGACCCCAATATTTCAGTCACACTGCATTTAAAATGTAAAATCTCCCATACTGGTCCATTGTCCTATGATGCCGCAGCTACCTCCAGCTCAACCTTTTCCTACTCCGAGGAATGTCAGTCTCACCTCTTCATTAATGCTTGTGAATTCCACTAACTTTCTGTGCCTCAGTTTGGTACAATTTTGCCAAAACCTGGGAGAACTGTCCAATTCGGCTGTGTGTAGAGAACTGATGACAATGCTTCCATTGTTTCCATGTCTACCATGTCAGACTCATGCTGCTTCACATCAAACTGGCCAACGGCATGTGTCAAATTCTCAGTGTGACCTTACCAGTGACAGCACTGTAATGATGCCGGGTGAATATTTGACTAGCAATTCTGCCTCAACACTGAATGTGATTCCTGGCAGTCAATGGCTTCTTGCTGCCCCATTCATCAGGACACTTAGCACTCTGAACTTCCACATGGGAAACGATGACACTTAATCCCATGGACACTACTTTAATGCCAGTGAATCCATGAGCATTGACAGTCCCAGTGTTTTGCAGAACTGCATGGACACGATAGTTAATCAACAATGGCCCCTGCTAAACAATACTCAAACTGTTTCCAACTAACTGCCTCTCAGACAAAATAACATGGGTTTAAGTGATCTTCCTGGCCATAAAAGTGAACTATTTGACACGGACTATGTCATAATGCAGCATTTGCCCTTCTCATTCATGTTATAACTGCTGCCACATCACCTGAGTTACCTCACATCTCTGCCACCCTCCTCACAGTTACTTACAGCTGCCACCTATAATAGGACACCCTTCTCTAACATTACCCTTTTTTTTTATTATAGAAATAGTCGACACCAAGTAACTTGTATAGGTGAACATCATCTCAGATGTTCAACTAAATGGGTTTCATATGAGTTTGTATACAATGTATTACATTTCAGGCTAAAATGTATAAAAAGAAATTAATTTGTTACGATTGATATGTACTAATGGTTAAAATTACTCTTCTTTTAGAAATGTTTGAAATTATGAGATATCTGGCATACTTAAAATTCCTATTATTAATTGCACAATCTGATGATATTTATTAAATAGACTTATTTATAAAATAATGATATAACTTAGTGATGATTCTTCTTACATCAAGAAAGTTTACAAACTCTTTTTCTTTGTAAACTCTTTGGAATAGTGTGCTAGTACCACAAATGTAAGTAGTAGTGGGCATGCCTTGGATAGAATTGGTCGGGTTTTTATGTTATGCCATAACAATGTGAATTTGAGTTCTGAAGTGGAGATTGTGAAGTCAGTGATACAGAAGGATGCAATAAAATAAAAAAGAAGTCCTCAGAACAGAAAGTACTTCATCAATTATTCAGATCACATGGAACCCACAAAATCAAAATTCCAGCCCCAAGAATTACCCCTAGATGCACAAACTACAGCTAACAACAAGTGAAAATTAAGAAAAGTAAAAAGTTTTTCTTTTGTATATCTTACGCCTCTCAAAGTTTTTGAAACTTTTGAAGAGACAGAAAAAATTACTGCTGATGTGTGGGAGCATAAGATTACAGACCATTATGTATGATGCACACACATTGCAACTCCTCCACACATATGTAACACATGGATTCAGCACAACTGCCTTCCCAAATTGATGGCCTTGTAAGCATACCATGTACCTACAGCATCTGGCAGCTCCTGTAAACCAGCACTATGCACCACATATTACGAATTAGGCTCACCTTTGTGTTAGGCACATGTCTAATGCACCACACATACTTTCATCTCAACATGACATGCTCCATCCAAATTCTTTCGCACCTGCCATTCCCCTTTTCTCTTCACTGATTTAAGATGTACTGCTCTCAGCTTCCACATCTGCCATGCCTACTGTGATGCATATCTCTTCACTACTTTATGATGCACTGCTTCACGATGCCTCCACTCCTGCTGCATCTACCATGCTGTGCACTGCCCATCTCATGCCACGTAACCATGGTCCTTACCATTCTGCATGCCCTCAGGCAAAATACCCTCCATTGAATGTGAACTCACCTACGCTGTGTTCATTCTTGGCGAGTGCATAATGCACCCCGCAGGTGTCTCTAGGACAATGAAAGATTTGCAGGACTTATCAACCACTCCAGTGATAATGATGATCTCATTAGTGACTTTCTGCTTGAAGTGCACACACAAATAAACAAATACAGGACTGCCAAGGCCCTTCTGCTTCAATGCGTATCCTGCTCACCAGAGCAGCAACTTCATCTAGTGATAAGTGAAACCTCGCTTGGTCACAGTACACGTTCCACACAGAGGCACAAGTTTTGCCTGCAAATTGATACCAGGCTACTCCTGGATCATGCCCTGTGGACTTTGTGGTTATTTAAATTAGCAGAGAGCATTGAAATGGCAATGTTGAATATGAGGACACTCCACTAGATTTCAAACTATGTGTGGCTGGCAGAATGCTAGCAGTCGCACAGCACCACTCATTGATTAAGTCTCACTGCGACTGTACTACAATTGACAGCATCCCCACTAACATCGCCAACAACACATGACCCTGGCTGAGTCTAACTCAACAATGTGCAGCCAATGACTCTGTGATAGTGTTGGTTGGCACCACTTCCATCACTCTCAATCTCAGCAACCACACACCTATGCCCTGGATGATCTTGGCGGCTGAAACAATGGAAACTGTCTTAGGAGCTGACTTCATCAGACACTACCCTTTACTGCCAGACCTGAACTGTGCTCTGCTCCTGCATCATGATGACCAATGGCCGATCAGAGACAAGACCAGTGACTCACTTCCTGCCACTGATACTCTGCCACATCCTACTTTGCAGTCAGAGACACCTCTCAAGCTTTTCTTGACATTACAAACGCTTCTGGATGAGCTCTGAATGCCATCTGCTGCACACTCTGAATTCTGGTGTTCCAACTTGCATATGCAAGCAACCAATGACCTTCTCTGCTCATGCTTCGCCAAGACATCTAGCATACCATTCTGCAACACCTTCACCCACTACCTGATTATGAAGACATTACATTGGCCTCAAAACAGGTCAGTCAAGTGCAACTACCCAAGTGTGCTTGCCTTATCACATGCAGTGTTATTGGCAGTGCGACTGGGTTGTCCACTGATGACGGTGTTACATTAACACCTATCACCACGAACTCGGCCCCTATTTCACACAAGCCCGAAAGACTATTTGCACCATCTGTGATGGGACAGTTCATTGTATTAACATCACCTCTGGCCTGCCAGTCCACCGTCACTCCCACTGCATACTTCCCAACAAACTCAAAGCGGCAAAAGCCACCCTGTACGAACTCGTGTGCATTGGTATTGTACGGCCATCTGACAGTGCCTGGGCTTCTCCTTTTAAGCTCATCCTCAAAACGGACAATATTTGGTGACTGTTGGGTGATTATTGGTACCTCAATATCTGAAGTATAATACACAGCTACCATGTACTGAACTCATATGATTTCGCACATGAACTTGCTGCTGGCACCTTATTCTGTGTTGTTGACTGTAAAAGGCCAATGACAGATGAGGATGTACCAAAAACTGCAATAATCATGCCACTCATTCTGTTTGAATTTTTATTTATGTCATATGGGTTAAAAATGTGGCTCAGACCTGGCAGAGGTTTATTGAATGGTCTCCTATTTAACATGTACTTCTGCTATGCTTACTTAGATGATGTGATAATTTTTTTGTAGCCTCTCGATGAACATGAGATTCATTTATGCACTGTGTTGGACGAGTTAGTGGCACACAGTGTCATAATTAATAATAATAAGTGCCAACTATGGCAATTGTGTGCCACCTTTGTCGAGCATTTGGTTGACATTTTGGGGATATGCCCCGTTCCGGAGAAAAGGGAACAAGTCCGCATTCTCCCTCCCCCACAGACTATCAAGAACTACAACATTTCCTTGGAGTCATCAATTTTTTCAGGCATCATCTCCCACATGCTGTTGAAATCTCTTGTCTCTGAGCCACCGTACAGCAAGAACACCACCGGCAAAGATGCCTGACGTGGATGCATGATATGCAAATTTCCTTTGCCAAGATTAAACCCAACCTCACTCTTCTGTCACCAGACTCACATCATGTGATCACCACAGACACTAGTGACAGCGCAATTGGCATGGTACTGCAACAAGAGATCCCTGATGTACCACAACTCCTGCATTTCTTCTCTCAAAATTTGTCCAGTACTCAGAAAAAGTGGTCAACTTTCAATACAGAGCTCTTGGCCACCTATGAGGTGATCCGCTATTTCCAGAATAATGTTGAAAGATGTCCTCTAACCATTTACATGCAATCAAATTCCTTTCTGTTATCACCATGCCATGGCACTTTCACCACCTCTGCCTGGTCTCACAATTTACCACCAACGTCAGACATTTCCAAGTTGCAGAAAATATAGTCACGGACTACCTGTCTCACTTGGCAGCCACATCTACTCAGCTGGACTTCGATCTGCCAGCTGACGCTCATGCCACAGATCCCGACCTTTAACAACTACTCACAGAACATGATGCTGAGCTACAACTACAACAGCACACACTGCATGAAGCCACCAGGTACCAATTATGCTCAAATACAATAGTGCAGCCTGCAGGCTTGGATGGTATCTGTATTTATGTTCAAGCATGTGTTTGTCATGGTGTTTCCATATTTTTGTCTAACCCTTGTGTTTTGAGGAAGCATGATACTCTGTTTCATAATCACATATCAACAGTAACAATGACCAATTTACAATCTTTGTTGATTCTAGACTGGAATCTGCACTGCAGGACTGAATATCATCACTGAAGGTTTATGGTCATTTTGTAGCAAAAACTTGTGCCCATACAAATAATTATGAAATCTCTTAATAGCAAGTTTGAGGGCAACAACTCCATTCTCTATCTGAAAGTAAATCCAGTGGGCTGAATTGAAAATCGTGGAGATGAAAGTAATGGTTTTATCTGGATTGCCTATAGTAAGTATGACCCCAATTCCTATATATGAACTATCTGCTGCAACTATCAATTATTTTATCCAATATGCTTAGAGAACTGCACAAATCTTCTCATAAATAACACTGCAGGCAATACTGAAACGAGCCACAAGATTTTTAGAAATGGGTTTATTGTACCATTAGTAATTTCAGACCTGAGCCCAACATCGATGTTAGTGTCAATTTCTTGGAAAGTTTAGATTTTTGTCCTAAAATATAAAAAAGTTTTGTTATTACATAGTTTACAAAATGTTTTATATTTGTGATCTAAAAAATAGCAATGTTTCTTTTTGAATACATAGTTTACAAATGGTATTACATTGTATATATGGCAGAGCCTGCTCTAGAGCCAGACATTTTGGACTTTTTCCAGGGCGGCTAATTTGAGGGGTGGTATATTGGGTGTGCATGGAAAACATCTCTAAAGCTCATTCAGATTTCATAACAGATTTTTACTTTGTGATGGCCATTGGTTTGGCTGGTCACCAGTAATCAGTCTCTTCACTATGCTGTCCAAAACACAGAGTTTCGTCTACAGAGCAGAGTCTCTTAGGAAGAATCCCTCCAACAGTGTGGTGAAATCTTTTGTTGTCTCTGGGCCAGAAAGTCCGTTTACTACCTGGTCCCATCCAGACTTTCGGTTTTGAGAGGGGTCATGATTCAGAATAGTCATTTTGTGTGAAATGAATACAACAATAACAACAGAAATAATAATAATAATAAAAATAAAAATAATGATAATAATAATAATAAAGTGACAAAGTCTAGAAAGTTGTAAATCAGAAATATAAATATTTTATTATAATGTGTGGATACTGACTCCAACCCTCTGCTTCCTCGGATGCACACTTGACGAGGAGCAGCATTTTAACTTTTTTGTCTGGGGCAGCGTTAATGATAGTCCGGGCCCTGTATATGGTAAGTTCTATACATTGTACTTACTTCATGAAAAGCTCTCCTTTACATATTATAAGACAGAGGTTTCATTCTCTTTTTAGATCCATGAGCTAAGATATATTTGTGTACATTGGCTACTGATTTGATAGAGGTAATGAACGTTTCACAGCAGTTACCACAAACATGATGCCATTTTGACCTCACACGCAATATCGATGACCACATGAAGGGCTATTGACTTTTGTTGGCATTTGATACAGGCCTCTCATGAGGCTTAATACACGTGTATTGGAGATTTTACAAAGAACACATTATTCATGGAATGATTTATCACAATTATTTCTACAATAAAATGTTACACAATGATTTATCAATGGTTAATGCTCTCTCAGGAGTGAGTTATTTTCAAGTGTAATTAATAATAGTTATTTTCATCACTAATTTACAAATTAAGCATGAAACACAACTTCTTTTATAATTTGCAGTTTGCCATTTCAAGGCAACGGAGTATTGAAAATCTATCAAAAACACACCACCATTATCATTAAATGTTACTTATAATGCATCAGCGATGTAAGCCTTCAAGAGAGAATATGATAACCAAAACAGAAGACAACCATCAGATTATTAATGCTAGTGTAGGTTTGCATACCACTACAGGAAATTTTTATTTCATTCTTAACACATTCTGGGACTTTCTTATGAATATAATAAAAGTGTGTTCTGCAATATTCAATGTTATTTGTATTCTGTCTGATTTGATAACTAAGGATTTAGTGATTTCTGAGTGTGTGGTTAGGCAGGAACCTAGCAGGACAGCTTAAATTCTGCAAGTGAAATGAGCAGCAGTAGCATTCATATTTTTCCTTGTCACAAATAGTTCACTTTTTATTTATGAATGTGTGGTGATTTCCAAGTGTTTGGTTACGTGGGAACATAAGAGGACAGTTAAAACTGCTGCGACTGAAACAAGCAACAATAAAATTCATATTCTGCCTTTTCACAAATATGTGGAAGTTTCCGGGTATGTGGTTAGGCAGGAACCTAAGAGGACAGTTTCAATCAGTGCAAGTGAAACGACCAGCAGTAGCATTCATATTCTTCCTTGTTGTTGTTGTCTTCAGTCCTGAGACTGGTTTGATGCAGCTCTCCATGCTACTCTATCCTGTGCAAGCTGCTTCATCTCCCAGTACCTACTGCAACCTACATCCTTCTGAATCTGCTTAGTGTACTCATCTCTCGGTCTCCCTCTACGATTTTTACCCTCCACGCTGCCCTCCAATGCTAAATTTGTGATCCCTTGATGCCTCAAAACATGTCCTACCAACCGATCCCTTCTTCTAGTCAAGTTGTGCCACAAACTTCTCTTCTCCCCAATCCTATTCAATACCTCCTCATTAGTTACGTGATCTATCCACCTTATCTTCAGTATTCTTCTGTAGCACCACATTTCGAAAGCTTCTATTCTCTTCTTGTCCAAACTAGTTATCGTCCATGTTTCACTTCCATACATGGCTACACTCCAAACAAATACTTTCAGAAACGACTTCCTGATACATAAATCTATATTCGATGTTAACAAATTTCTCTTCTTCAGAAACGCTTTCCTTGCCATTGCCAGTCTACATTTTATATCCTCTCTACTTCGACCATCATCAGTTATTTTACTTCCTAAATAGCAAAACTCCTTTACTACTTTAAGTGTCTCATTTCCTAATCTAATTCCCTCAGCATCACCCGATTTAATTTGACTACATTCCATTATCCTCGTTTTGCTTTTGTTAATGTTCATCTTATATCCTCCTTTCAAGACACTGTCCATTCCGTTCAAATGCTCTTCCAAGTCCTTTGCCGTCTCTGACAGAATTACAATGTCATCGGCGAACCTCAAGGTTTTTACTTCGTCTCCATGAATTTTAATACCTACTCCAAATTTTTCTTTTGTTTCCTTTACTGCTTGCTCAATATACAGATTGAATAACATCGGGGAGAGGCTACAACCCTGTCTCACTCCTTTCCCAACCACTGCTTCCCTTTCATGCCCCTCGACTCTTATTACTGCCATCTGGTTTCTGTACAAATTATAAATAGCCTTTCGCTCCCTGTATTTTACCCCTGCCACCTTTAGAATTTGAAAAAGAGTATTCCAGTCAACATTGTCAAAAGCTTTCTCTAAGTCTACAAATGCTAGAAACGTAGGTTTGCCTTTTCTTAATCTTTCTTCTAAGATAAGTCGTAAGGTCAGTATTGCCTCACGTGTTCCAACATTTCGACGGAATCCAAACTGATCCTCCCCGATGTCTGCATCTACCAGTTTTTCCATTCGTCTGTAAAGAATTCGCGTTAGTATTTTGCAGCCGTGGCTTATTAAACTGATAGTTCGGTAATTTTCACATCTGTCAGCACCTGCTTTCTTTGGGATTGGAATTATTATATTCTTCTTGAAGTCTGAGGGTATTTCGCCTGTCTCATACATCTTGCTCACCAGCTGGTAGAGTTTTGTCATGACTGGCTCTCCCAAGGCCGTCAGTAGTTCTAATGGAATGTTGTCTACTCCGGGGGCCTTGTTTCGACTCAGGTCTTTCAGTGCTCTGTCAAACTCTTCACGCAGTATCGTATCTCCCATTTCATCTTCATCTACATCCTCTTCTATTTCCATAATATTGTCCTCAAGTACATCGCCCTTGTATAAACCTTCTATATACTCCTTCCACCTTTCTGCCTTCCCTTCTTTGCTTAGAACTGGGCTGCCATCTGAGCTCTTGATATTCATACATGTGGTTCTCTTCTCTCCAAAGGTCTCTTTAATTTTCCTGTAGGCAGTATCTATCTTACCCCTAGTGAGATAAGCTTCTACATCCTTACATTTGTTCTCTAGCCATCCCTGTTTAGCCATTTTGCACTTCCTGTCGATCTCATTTTTGAGACGTTTGTATTCCTTTTTGCCTGCTTCATTTACTGCATTTTTATATTTTCTCCTTTCATCAATTAAATTCAATATTTCTTCTGTTACCCAAGGATTTCTAGCAGCCCTCGTCTTTGTACCTACTTTATCCTCTGCTGCCTTCACTACTACATCCCTCAGAGCTACCCATTCTTCTTCTACTGTATTTCTTTCCCCTATTCCTGTCAATTGTTCCCTTATGCTCTCTCTGAAACTCTGTACAACCTCTGGTTCTTTCAGTTTATCCAGGTCCCATCTCCTTAATTTCCCACATTTTTGCAGTTTCTTCAGTTTTAATCTACAGGTCATAACCAATAGATTGTGGTCAGAGTCCACATCTGCCCCTGGAAATGTCTTACAACTTAAAACCTGGTTCCTAAATCTCTGTCTTACCATTATATAATCTATCTGATACCTTTTAGTATCTCCAGGGTTCTTCCACGTATACAACCTTCTTTCATGATTCTTAAACCAAGTGTTAGCTATGATTAAGTTGTGCTCTGTGCAAAATTCTATTAGGCGGCTTTCTCTTTCATTTCTTAGCCCCAATCCATATTCACCTACTATGTTTCCTTCTCTCCCTTTTCCTACACTCAAATTCCAGTCACCCATTACTATTAAATTTTCGTCTCCCTTCACTATCTGAATAATTTCTTTTATTTCATCGTACATTTCTTCAATTTCTTCATCATCTGCAGAGCTAGTTGGCATATAAACTTGTACTACTGTAGTAGGTGTGGGCTTCGTATCTATCTTGGCCACAATAATGCGTTCACTATGCTTATCACAAATAATTCACTATTTATTTACGAATGTGTGTAAATTTTCAAGTATGTGGTTAGGCAGGACGTTGTAAATTGCAGTGAGTTAATAGAGAAGCATTGATATTCATATTTTCCCTTGTCACAAAGTTGGTAGCCAATCATGCGGTTGTCCAAGGTTCCTACACAGTAATTTGGGCCAATGTGTATGGCAGCGATCGCGCGCTTCCACATGACGTCACTGCCCAGAAGCGTATGGTGCAATTCCACTCATACTAACATTAATTCACAAGAACTGAAGGCCAATGTAACCAGTCATGGTTTTGACAGAAGTTTACCTATACAGGGACTGAATGTTAAGATTTATTTACAACTATGAAACTCTTGTATTGTCTTTCTAGCGATGGCAAGACTATTGATTTTAGCCCCCTTGACATGTATATTCTATTATTCAATATTTTCTATTAGAAAACTGATAAATCCTTCAAAATATGATACAATTTTCAATAATATGTAAATGAAGAGCTTTCAGTTTAGTAAAAATTTTTTGCATGCAGATATTAAATAGCAAGAAAAAATCCATAAGTCCAGTTACTTGACCCATTCTAGGCATGATGATACAGAATCTAGATGATTAATCGCCTCATTTTCAACAATTTGAAGAATAATTTGAATACCTTAATCCGATCTGGAGTGAACCCCAGGAACTCTCCACCTGCATGCTGTTTTCTGCTGCTGCTCTTTGGCCCTCTGTGCCTTTGCTGATGTGTGGAGGTGTCTTATTTGGATGATCTCTTGAGAAATAGCTAGAAACTTCCCAGTTAAAAGTCTTGCCAGTTTTCTAATCACAGCGGCATCATTACACAGACTGCTGCCATGAGAATTTAAAAATTGCAGCTCTAACTGCTTGACAATTCAAACTCCTCTTCTAAAGGGATGATTAAGCCACCACCCAGAATTTGTAGGTTCTTCTGACACTTCTACTATCTTACCACTAGGATGGCCAAGTGATTTCTCGATGGAGGCCCATCTGGAAGCAATATATCCAGCAATGTAGCACAGACCTTCTAGAGAACACTTATATCAACTGTGAACAGTTAAATCATCTAGTTTAATGTCTCTCTTTTGTTGCTTACCTTCTATCACTGACAATGCTTTCTAAATACAATTACATAACTAAATGTCACCAATACTTCTGTTCACAATTAAAGTATGGAAATGGCTTTTGAACTCCACTGATAAGGGCTCAACATAGGTCCTGCCAATTGCTCTTATCTGGAAAAATAAGTTTTCCAGGCAGACTTCATATTGTAGCTATGTTTCAAATTAGAGAAATAACCTTATAGTGACCGTATCGCCATGCGGGGTAGAAGCACGGTTAGAGGAATCTTGCCACAGTTTGTGCGGCTCCCCCCTCATTGGAGGTTCGAGTCCCCCCTTGGGCATGGGTGCATGTACTGTCCTTAGTGTAAGTTAGTTTAAGTTAGATTAAGTAGTGTGTAAGCCTAGGGATCGATGACCTCAGCAGTTTGGTCCCATAGGAACTTACCACAAATTTCCGAATTTCCAGTGACCCTGTCGATGTGAATAACCCCTTTTGGAAAGGGAGTAAAGTTTTGCAATTTCGTACTCTCATTTTTTCACAAATGGAGTAGAATCTGTGAAGAATATGCTCTTGCTGCACCATACACCATCCTAAAGCACGTGAAATTTGTTGCTTGCCAACAGGTACCCTCGAATTCGTGATGTCAAACTCATCATTTACCAACTTAAAAAAATCTGCCATACTCTTTTCTTCAGGCGTTACAAAAGGAATTGCCTCTGACAAGATGTTAGAAAAGAACTGGCAGGCAAGAAGAACAAACTGTCAATCCCTTCCAGAAACTGCCAGATGATGATCAGTAAGATTAGGGCAGTGTTTCAACTCGCCATTGTCTTTCAACAACAGCTGCTTGATTACGTGTTTTGTTATTATTTTTCCTTTGATTAAAGGGAAACCATAATCCAAAATGTGATTTCTTGAAAGCTTCATAATATGTGCTGCATCAGCAAATACCCAAACGTGATTCATTTCATCATTAGGGTCAATAAAGCACGTGTTTTGTAGTTGATGTGGAATTTTTTTCCCATTTTTACCTACAAAATCAGATACAATGCCAACTACAATGAATCCCACTTCCTGCATCTCTTTGATGGAGCTGAGCAGCAAATCTCAATTCTTCATAGCATTGAAATTATAATACACAGGCTGCCTCCAGGTTCCACATAACCATGTTCCATAACAAGCTGTACCTGGTTATGTCACCCATACACAGTGTCAGTTTCTTGGTTGGAGCATATGTGACTGTCCACATTCATTTCATCAAAACTCAACTCGCGCAACCTCTCTGCTTTGCTTAAGCTTGTTGCTTGCTTACTCATTAAGTGCAACACATCTGTCAAAATGCAAGGAAGACAGTGAAAAGGGTTAGAAATCCACCTTTTTAACATAGAAAATTTCATTAATGGTACTCCCATTACATTCCTCAAATAAAAGTAAGCTTTTCTGAACAGAGAACACTGAAGGAAGACTTTGCTTACATCTTTCTGATGCCAACATGTACTCTTCTTGCACTTCATGAGACATTTAGTTTGTGTGTCCATAAACACTTTTTGTAAAACTTGCTGTACTTTAGTTATCACTTTATCACTTTGTTGATACTGAAGACTTTGGCATTACTTCCTCTGCCTGTTTAATGCATGAGACAGTAATTTATTTTTTGTCCCCAGTGTACTGTTTTCAGCTATTAAATGCAGTTCTTCTTCTCTCAGTAGTGATAATTCTTTTCAAGACTCTTCATTTCATTCTTGATATGGCCGTTTTCTGTTTCTGTGCTTTACTCTACTTTCATATTCTGTGGTGACTAAGAAGTTAGTGTGTTAAGTGTGCATTTACACATCTCATGATCATTTCTTCTGTCTCTTCTTTGTTGGACAGAGGACGAAGCAGCTGCAGCAAACATAGCTTTAATAAGATGCAATGTAGGAACTGCAGTCCGCCTTAAGATCTTAATTGGTTAAAGTTCCAATAGTTCAGCTTGGAAAGCATATAAATAATCATTTTCTTTAAAATATAAGCTACAGATAGCACCATTTGTAATGTTAATACTATAACTTCTTCTATAGAGTTGAACCCACTGAGAACATGTTTCAGGATCTCTCCCCAGAGATGAAGGACAATACTACTACTTTTCAGTCTTTTCATTGTAGTTTTCACACACTGTCACAGCACAGTTTGGCATTGTTGACATCAAGAATAAACTCAACAGAACATGAAAATAAATGACAACAACACAAAACTTACACGCTACAACACATAAGAGCGCGTGCGAACCAAGTGTAGTTTCTTGACTCTGACGTATTGTGCCGCAGAACAGTGAAAACTCTCTGTACATATTTGGCAGACTTCTGGAGTCACTGCAAAGTTAATACTTCATATTGCAGGTAATATAAAACTATGCATTTATTTAGTTTTTAAAGCCTGGTAATGTACAATGAACAATATTCTCTCTGCTATTTCATTATCTTTTCATCATTTCAATTTATGTGTTCTTTGAAATTTTAGAGGTACAATTGGTTCCTTGATTCTGGTTGATCATGTAGGATGCAATCAGGTTTACTGTGAATGTTGTTGCCTAATTTTAATTTTTCTACAAATTCATTGGTACTCCTTTTTCTGCAGAATGTATTTTTTTCAATGTTTATTTCTGTGTTTCCATGTTTTACCAAGTGAGCAGTGAAATTTAGTTTTGTAATAACATGATTCACGTTGTCCGTCGGACTTCACATAGTGTAGACCGGGAACTGTCTGCCAGGCATGCCCGATGTAAAACTGACTGGGCACGGCTCGTGCTGCCTGAGTTGTTGTTGTTCCGCTGGCAGAGGGTGAGGCCAAATTCTCGGGTGCCCTCTGGTGTACGGGATTTTACTTGCAGCAACTACTGTCCGTGACAGGCCGTGCTGATGTGCGCCTCCTGCGATCTTTCTGGTGGCTGCTGCTCTCCTCCTCCTTTGGGGGGGGGGGGGGGGTGAAGCCACTGTGATCCACTGCGTCGGAAGGTGGAGCGTCTTGCAGGAGTGATGACCTCCACGTCCATCGGAAGGCTGGAGTCAAGGGGATCTGCCAACCTCGAGCCAGAACCTTCAAATACGGCTGGAAGTGACCCACATGAAGAGGCCCCCGTCGTCCCACCACCGAGCCCGGGACAGAACGGGCGACAAGCTGTTGAACTCAGGATCCTGTTCCACCTCAGAAGGGGCAAGACCCAGTGGTGGGGATGATGAGGAAGGTACGACCACAGGTGAACCAGCCTCCTGAGAACCCGGGCCTGCGAGGGGGCCCAGCTCTCACCGGGGCATCTCTAATGATGGCGGTGCTGTTGCTGGAGCTACTGGCAGGTGCCAAGGCTGAGGACCATCGCGGCGTGGTGGAGTCACATTGGGAGGTGCGGTAGTGTCCCCTGAGAAAACAACACAGGTGCCGGCAATGGGGAAGCCGGCACCTGAGTGGTCGGAGGGTGGGTGTCCAAACGTGGACGTAGCTGATTTTGGTGACGACGCACCTCCCGGTCCCACACCTGCAAGGTATAGAGCCGGCGGCCATTGCAGCGCAGGACCACTGACAGTATCCAACGTGTATTGTGACCACACCCACGTGCCCAGACCGTCATACCCGGTGGAAAGCCGGGTACCCCGTTTTGCCAAGACTGGCTTGGACCAGGCCAGAGGAGGTGCAGCAGAGTCCTAGGTTGGCGCCCATGGAGGAGCTCTGTGGGGCTGCGTTCTCCCATCGGTGTGGTCTGGTATGCCGTCAGGAAAAACATCAATGCCTCCTCTGCAGGAAATTCGTGCACATACTTTTTCATCTGCATCTTAAATGTGCACCCCATGCCCTCAGCTTCCCCATTCGATTGTGGATGAAGGTGGGGAGAGCAAACGTGCTGAATTCCGAAGCACCTACAAAAATCCTGGAAGGTCTGCGAAAGAAACTGAGGTCCATTGTCCAATACCAGGGTGACAGGCAGACGTTCCATAGAAAAGATTATTGTGAGTGCCCGGATTGAAACTTCTGAGGTGGTTGAGGAGCAGCAAACCACATATGGGAATCGGGAATAAGCATCAATGACAATGAGCCAAAAGCCATTGAGAAACGGGCCTGCAAAATCTGTGTGAACATGTTCCCATGCCTCGGTTGCAGGCAGCTGTGAAGAGAATGCTGACCTGGGAGATGCCTGTTGGCTCGCACACTGGGAACAGGCTGCCACCAAGTGCTCAATTTCTCTGTCAATACTGGGCCAGTACACATGTCTGCGAGCCAAGGTTTTAGTACGGGAAACACCCCAGTGCCTCTCATGTAATAACGTGAGGATCTCCCTTCTCAAACTTGCAGGAACAACCATGTGAGAAGCTGTATCATCGGTAGCCAGAAGGAGAACTCCTACCAAGAGTGATAGGCGGTCTCGTAGAACAAAATACCTGGAGGTCGGGATGACCATCCCAGCTGAACGAGGTGAACTACTTGCCGGAGAACTGGGTCAGCTGCCGTTTCCCTGGCGACTCTAGAACTAGTAATTGGGAAGCCATCAACCGCTTGGCAGCACACCACATCCAAATGAAAACACATAATCTCCTCCTGATTGAACTTAGGATCCGGGCCCAGTGGAAGACGGGAAAGAGCGTTGGCGTTGGCATGCTGTCTGGTAGGGTGAAAATGAATGTCATAATGGTACTTAGAGAGGAACAAGGCCCAGCACTGTAGTCTGTGGGCCGCCCTATCCCGAAACTGAGAGGCGGGACCAAATAATGTTTTTAATGGTTTATGGTCAGTGATTAACTGAAACTTTGTGCCATACAAGAAAGAGTGAAAATTGGTAACAGCGTAGACAATCATCAAAGCCTCTTTTTCCACCTGGGAGTAATGGGCCTGCGCGAGACTAAGAGCTTTAGACGGAAGTGCCAGTGGCTGCTCAGAGCCATTCGCGTTGCGATGGTCCAGGCTCGCCCCCACCCAATACTGCGAAGCATCAGTAGCCTGGACCAATAGCTTATTGGGGTCAAAAGTAGCCAAACAAGGTGCTGACATGAGCAGGCCCTTCAACGAGGTGAACGCTCACTTGCATGCAGTCGACCTTGCGCAGAAGTCAGTACAGAGGGCAGGCTATGTTGGAAGCCCTTGGAATTAACCAGTGGTAATAGGCAATCTTGCCTAAAAAAGCTTGTAACTACTTCAGTGAGGCGGGCCGCAGAGGGTCAACGATACCTTGGACCAAACTTCCTAGTGGCCATCTCGTCATACAGGGGAAAGGGAGGAGGGAACGGCGCTGGAGCAGACTGCGTGGAGAGCAACGCCGGAAGCGCTTTTGTCATGGTTGCCATGAGCTCCTTCTGCTGCTCAACCAAAACCCGCACTAAATCCTCCATGCTGTGGATACGCTGCAAAACCGGAACAATGATGCAACACATGAAAGAACGATCCTACTCGTCGCCAATGGTGTAATAACATGATTCACATTCTCTGTCGCACTTCATATAGTGTAGACCAGGAACTGTCTGCCAGTCATGCCCAAAGTAAAACTCACTGGGCATGGCCTATGCTGCCTGAGTTGTTGTTGTTCTGCCGGCAGAGGTCATGACCAAATTCTCGCATGCCCTCTGGTGGACGGGACTTTACTTGCGGCAACTACTGTCCGTGACGCGCCCTGCCGATGTGCGCCTCCTGCGATCTTTCTGGTGGCTACTGCAGGTTTATTTAGATTGTTGAGCCTGAGAGAATCCATATGTTCTTGAATTTGTACACTGAAACTCCTACCAGTTTGGCCAACATAAAATCTTGGGCAAACAGAACAATTCAGTTTATAAATGCTGGACTTGTGTTGTACTTTATTATTTAAATTTAAGTTATGAATAATTTTGTCTTCTATTTTATTGTTTATGGAAAAACTAAGTTTAATATTTTTAGCATAGAATAAGTTTTCATCTGATTTGACACTTTGCCAATGAATGATATGCAAACATATTTCACAGAGTTTGAAGTTTTAACATAAGATACTTATACTGACATCTTACAGGAAACACAAACATTCTTAGGTACGAGTTATTATGAGTGCAAAATATGAAACTATGTCTCTGAATTCAATAATGATTCAACATCAGTGACTATATGAATTTCATGTGTATTGTCAAATGGTAAAATGAATAGCTATGAAATTGGTGGCGGAGTTTTAGTGTTGCTACTTTGATGAAACTTCAGTGAAAGATACTGCTAATAGACTCCAGATTTCTTAAATTCTAGTAAATATTCAGAGCCAAATAGTACATCCAACTTAGAAGAGTATTAATAACTGTTTATGGAGAAATGCGTTCATGTGTCTGTGAATTACATCATCATCATCATCACTGGCTGACTGTGTTGCATAAATATATTTGTAAGTGACTTCAAGGAATTTTAAGGCAGGTGTACACAGTGGTAGATACAGAAAACCTTAAGGAGGGGGACCTGAAGATATCTTGAGCTCCTTTACTTTTACCATAATTAGATTAGATTATATTAGAATAAAAAACAATCAAGACACATGCAAAGTTTAAGAAAGTTTTATTTAACTGGTTATACACATATACAAGATAATTCCATCTTATGATAAAAAAGTTACAATTGTGGTTCTCTTCCTTAAATGATGAATTCTATGCACCTATTCTTCCTGGCAAATTGATTAATTACATCATCAATAGGACAGTCAACATCAGGATGAGTCTCCAACAGAGCTAAACCATTAAGTTGGTCCCTATATACCAGACAGAAACATATAAAATACAATGACGTGGATGTTCAGAGGGGAGGGGTAGCATGTGTCCCGCGCATCCCCTATATGTATCCGTCACTGGATGTACGTTTCACTTTACATCTAAAAGGTAGCATTAGCGTGTGTTTAATAACTGAACTGTCATGATACAAACAAATGAAAGTTAATGTACATGTTGACATAACCAGAGACATTAATAGAGAGACTATAATGATTAACGATAACTTCTATTATTTTTCAAAAATTCACAATTACAATCTATAAGTTTTAATATGCATTTTACATCTAGGACATTTTCTTGTGGCTTTGCAAGAGGGAATTGCAACCCACTAATTTGAGGGCCATATGATTATGAAATAGTGGAGGATTACTTATTTGCATTGAAAGCATGGATTCCAGTGTTATATGACCACTTGTGGCTGACAACAACATTACCCTATTATTATCAAGTTAAGGAATCATTACAAGACCTTATCCATTAAGCAAATTTGTTGCAAGTAGGAATGAACTGTAAACTGTATCTGGGAGATTGAACATGGCGTTGTTTTGACCATTGACAAGATGGCTCAGAGGCAGTAAGGGAGAAATTCTGGACTGTGTGGATGACATGATTGGACAGTGTGTGGCACCGACTGTGGGGTGCAAGTGATATCTCGCATCGACAGCCAGATTACATTGCACAGCTGCAGTTTAGTAGTAGTTGCAGTACAGGAGTAAAGGGGCTGGCTGCCATCCTCAAACGCAGAGTTTGAATCTACAAATGCCTTTCAGGAGACTGTGAGAGCAACCATCATCTTGCTGCCAGCTGATGGCAGTTGCTTGCCACTGATAGCAGTGCAGCCAACAGGGGACAGATGTGCAGGAAGCACAGTTATAAGTCGAAAAGAAATAAAGTGACTTAAAGGTGAGTCATTTTCAAAATGGCAACATTCCTGTGTTGCGTGAATTTGTAAATTTGTTGGAGATACATGAATGTATTAACAGTGTTTTCTTTTGAATGTAGTATCACTGTGTGTGTTTAGTAGATAATTAATGGGCTTAAGAATAAGGAGGATAGTTATTTAAAATGGAAGGAGGTATAGGTCAGATGTTTAAAGCACTTGGAGTGTAATTAGCAACATATTGGAAGGAACAGTAAGATAAGACAAGTACAGAGTTAAAGAAAGATAAGAGAGATATAAAGAGTGAATAACAGAGCTAAAAAGGAATATTACTGCTATTAAAAATGAAAATTAGGGAATCACGGGGCAGTAACTGTACTGGGCTAGCAACACGAGGCTCATACCTAAGAGTAAACCATCAGGATATTAAAACTCTGACGGATGATGCAACTAACCGTAAGACAACATTGTGCAGTGCAACCATGGTGAAATGGTTGCAGGAAAGATATGAAGAAATAGAAAAAGAAATAATCATTAGAAAGGCTGACTCAGCTTACAGGAAAATCAAAATAACCTTCAATGCAATTAAAAGCAAGTGTGGTAATGCCTAGCATGCAGTGGGATTTCCATGGATAAATGCAGAAGAGAGGGCGGATAAGTGGGTAGAGAACACTGAAGGCTTCTATGAGGGCTTGGACTTCTCATGATGTGATGAAAAAAGAAACAGGAGTAGACAGGGAAGAGATAGGGGAGCCAGTATTAAAAATCAGAATTTAAAAGACTTGAGATTAAATAAGGCATAATCGATTGCTAACATTCCATCTGAATTTCTAAAGTCATTGTGGGAGGTGACAACCAAATGACTATTCAAGTTGGTCTGTAGAATCTATGAGACTGGTGATGTACAATCAGAGTTTCAGAAAAATATCACCACACAGTTCAGAAAATAGCAAGGGCAGGAAATTGCAAAAAATATTGCACAATTAGCTTAACAGCTCAAGCATCCAAGCTGCTAACAGCAATAATATATAATATAAAGGAGAACAGGAAAGTAAATTGTGGGTCTGTTAGATGATGACCAGCTTTGATTTAGAAAAGGTAAAGGCACTAAAGAGACTGTTCTGATGTTGTGCTTGATAATGGAAGCAATGCTGAAGAAAAATCAAGACATGTTCATAGGAATCATTGATCTAGAAAAAGTGTTCAACAGTGTAAAATTGTGCAAGGTGTTCGAAATTCTAAGACAAATAGGAGTAAGCTATAGAGGAAGGCAGGTAATTTACAATATGTACAAGATCAAGGGGGAAAAATAAGGTTGGAAGACCAAGAATGAAGTGCTCAGATTAAAAATGGTGTAAGACAGGGATGCAGTCTTTCACACCTACTGTTCTGTCTATACATAAAAGAAGCAATGGCTGAAACAAAAAGAAAGGTTCAGGGGTAGGGCTGATGAAAGAATATCAATGATGAGATTGACTGATGAAATTGCATTCCTCAGTGGAAATAAAGAACAATTCAAGAATCTGTTGAATGGAATGAACAGTCTAATGAGTGTGGGATGTGGACTGAGAGTAAATTGGAAAAAGACAAAGATAATGAGATGTAGCAGAAATGTGAATATTTAGAAACTTAATGTCAAAATTGCTGGACACAAAATAGGCGAAGCTAAGGAATTCTGCTAACTTGAAAGTAAAATGACACATGTGCAAAGAGGACATAAAAATCAGACTGGCACAAGCTAAGAGAGCACATCTGGACTTAATTTGAGGAAGAAATTTTGAGGATGTACATTTGTAACTCAGCATTGCATGGTAGTAAATCATGCACAGTGGGAAAACTGAAACAGAAGAATATTTGAAATGTCTGAGATGTGGTGCTTCACAAGAATGTTGAGAATTAGGTGGACTGATAAAATTAAAAATGAGGAGGTTCTCTGTAGATTCACCAAAGAAAGAAACATATTGATTAGATTACATTAATTATTCATTCCTTAGATCCACAAAAAGGGGATCATGCTGGATGTGGAACATGTCAGATAAATACAGTACAAAAATGTAATTAGAAAAACTTGAGTTTCATTAATTTTAATGATCCTCAGTCAATAAACAGTAAAATTATGTACATGAATTAAAATTAAACTTCTAATATTTACAGGTTTAATACTTACATCTGCTTTCTTTAAATCCTTCATTCACACAGTAGCTAGTTACTACAACCAAGTATTGTCAAAAATATAGTAAATTATTCATTTCAATGATCCTCAGTTAAGAACAGTCAAATTATGTACAAGATTTAAAATTAAACTTCCACTATTTATGGACTTAAGACTTACATCTGCTTTCTATACATCCCTCATTCACTTCCCCAAGAAGTGACCATCAAAAGTCAGTACCATTCAAAACATTTTGTGTTGACTGTTTGCTGTTACAGGTTGCTACCACCCTCAATGCCTCCCAAGCTGTGAAACTATGATTGCCTGACAAAGAGTTCTTGTTATGTCTTTATGAATGGTGCCTTTGTTCTGCATCAGCATATGATCACTATGTTTAGGAATAGATTTGGCATGCCTAATTTAAGGGGTGGCCAGATGTTCTTCCTGTCACAATCACATTATGACCCCCCCTCCACCCCTCCCCGCCCCCACCACCGAGTCAGAATGGAATATGTGTACCCCAGCATTCTGTACACAGTTTTTTTTGTAAGGAAGTGTTTTAAATGTTTATGAATTATCTAATTGAGGTGGGACTTAATACCAGTCTGGTATTTACGTAGTGAGATGTGGGGAACTATCTAAAAACCACATCCAGATTGGCCAGCACACCAACCCTTGTTATTAATCAGCCAAACAGATTCAATCTGTAGCCAGTGCAGTTCTCTGTCCTGGAAGTGGTGCTTTAATACGCACAGCTATTTGCTTGGGGCTGATGAATAACAGTCGTTTTTCTTCTATTTAAATGCATTAAACAATATGAAATATGATCAGAAATGTTATTAGATTTCCTGAATGTCATTTTTCTTCTACTGTCTTGGAGGTCGGAGGCACTAGAGAAACCTGTAATGCTCTGCTAGTAGCGCCAAAGGGGCATCATTTCCATGTCCTAGTTTGCATCTAAATGATAAAGTTAATAGTACTGACAAGATATTAAGTCACGGATCGAATAAAGGGAAAAGGTGGGAGGCAATTATCGTGTAGTTAAGCCAGAGAGACAATCAGCCAGAGACTGTTGGGCAGAATTCTGTGTAGAAAATGAAGGACACCTCCCAAATAGATTTCCATTGTTTAAGCCTGAGAGGGACATACATCCTATAATTTGTTTGAGAGCTTTTGGAAATGGGATTACAACGACAGAATGAAATTTGCATTTGGTCACCAGGAGTAAGAGGCATCAGAGTGGGTATGCTGTATGCTAACAAATTTAATAGTTAAGAGGATCTTTGTAGACATTTTAAAGAAAAATATTGGTCTGAAGGAGAACAGCAAAAGTTAATTTTACAATTATTAGACCCTAGCCCTTATAACCACACCTGGGGAAGATTTTGAAATATGAGGACTATCGTGGCAGTGGGTAGGCTATAGCCGCCATCTTGGCAGCCACCATCTTGACAGTTGTCATCTTGGTGCCATAAGATTCCTACACTCACCACAAATTCACCAATGATAGCATGTTGTCTCTCTCTCTCTCTCTGCTACTTTGCTTTCTGTTGTGTGTTAAAATGTGCACTGCAATAAAAAATCCCACCATCCGTGATGTGCATTCTGTGACCATGTTTTTGTTAGCAAAAAACTACAAACCAGAAAAAGAATAGTGAGTGAAAGCTGAGTAAGCAATGGTGCACTGATTTTAAAAATGTCTGTACCAATGTTCATGATGAGTACCACACAGATAGGCCTCGTGGCTGCCAAATTAGTGATGAAAATCAACGACAGAATACATGAAGATCATTGTTTCATGATTCTGGTAATTTTGTAACATTTTCCCAAATTTCACAGAGTTTGGTGGATGAAACTGTGGTGGAGAAATTTTGTGTTAGGTGGGTTCCCAAAATTCTAATGTAATACCACAAAAATGGAGACTGGGTGCAACATTGACCTCTTTGAAGGTTGTGAGAAACATGGGAATAAAGTTATTGACTGTATCATAACTGGGGAAAAAACTTGAATGAGGCATGTCATTTTTGAAACAAAAAGATAGTCAATGGAACAGGGACACACAAATTGTCCTAAGAAACCAAGGAAGTGTTTGAAAATGCTGTTAGCGAGAAAGATCCTGACTACTGTGTTTTGGCACTCTAAGTGAGTAATTGTCATTGATTTCTTTGAACATGGCACAACACTTAACTGAGAGATGTATTGTCAAACACTGACAAACTTAAGGCAAATGATACAAAACAAGCATCAGGGAAAACTTAGTGCAAAAATTTTACTTTTTCATGACAATGCACATAAACACTTGGCCAATCATACCCAAGAGCTCCTACAGAATTTTGGATTAGAGATGTCTGATCATTCACCACACAGTCTGGATTTGGCACCAATCAAGTGCCACCTCTTCCCAGCAATGAAGACATGCCTCACTACAAAATGCTTTGATACTGATGCAAACTGCATGCATGCTCCTACAGGATTTTGGATGAGAGATGTCTGATCATTCACCACACAGCCTGGATTTGGCACCAATCAAGTGCCACTTCTTCCCAGCAATGAAGACATGGCTCACTACAAAATGCTTTGACACTGACGCAAACTGCATGCTGGCATAAACCAGTGGTTGGAACTGCAGGCAGTAAATTTCTACAGAGACTATACTGAAAAACTTGTGCCACAATATGATAAGTGTCTCAATTTGTATGGTGATTACGTAGAAAAATAGCTGAAGAGTGTACCTTTAAAATGTACATAATAAAATTTGGTTTTGCCATACTGTTATTATTTTTTTTTAAATTTTGATGTGTCTGTTACTTTCTGGATATCCCTTATATTTTGAGTAGTATCTCAACAGATGAAATTATTGGATGGACCTGTAAGTGAGAGCCATCTAATAAAAGTGTTAATTAGCTGTGTGCTGTTATGTGGAAGAGAAAATACAGTTAGTATAGAATGCGGTAAGGTAAATTCAATTTGAAATTTCCTAGAAAAAAATAGACATTTTGAACAAGACAAGTGAAGAAGAGCATTCTAGATCTAACAATGATGATTTCAGGAAGAAGAATATGGCAGGTTCTCATATGGAAGGGAAAGTACATAGTAACCAGCATCATCAGGTAAAGCACTCTCTGAATAACAGTTGTGAAAAGGAATGACAAAAATTTGGGGAAGTCTGTAGGGAACTCTAAGAAAGGAGTTGTTCTATAGGTGCTGCAATTGTTGAACAGGAGGAAAATGGAGGAGGTTTCCTGGGAAGGGTATTACCAAGAGACCAGTAATCAATAAACAAGTGTCCAAAGTCATAGGTGTTATTGATATTGAGGAAGAATGGATGTTATGCGAAGAATTAATAGATGAACACAAGTATGATAAGGAATGGCATTTAGTAAGACCTGTTATTTGAGAAATGATAAAAGGGGAGAAGGTTAATATTGTTATAGACTCTGGGAATGAAATCTCAGTGATTGATCAGTTGTATTGTGATAGTGTTGAGGAAAGAGGGCAATTTTCTGTGCTCCCAATATTGGGAATACAGATTGTTGGTATTACAGGTAATAGAATGAAGATGGTTAAGCAGGAAGTCTTGTTAACCTCTACTTTAAGTAATGTTGTTCTTAGTCACAGTTTCCTGGTGGTGCCAAATATGAATATTCTACTACAAGTAGGTCCAGATTGGCAAACTAAGTATGAAGTGCTAATAAGTCTTAAAACTAAGAAACTATTGTGCAATATCCAGCGGGCACATTTAAACATACCTATCACTGATACAAAATCTATAGCCAGTGATGAGTTACAGTTAGTGCTGTAGTGTGGTACACAGAAAGATCTGAAGAAAACTTGGAGAAATGTAAATGGCAGAGAGATTGAGAGGGCAAATGTTGTACAAATCGAGGGTAAAATTAATGGGAATGATTGTCTTACCTAATAGGAACATGCAGATTTAATGAAGTTGTTAACTGATTGTAGAGATGAATTCTCTGACTAGCCTAGCCATTCTGGGAGTTGTGAATGGCCGGCCGCGGTGGTCTCGCGGTTCTAGGCGCGCTGTCCGGAACCGTGTGACTGCTACGGTTGCAGGTTCGAATCCTGCCTCGGGCATGGATGTGTGTGATGTCCTTAGGTTAGTTAGGTTTAAGTAGTTCTAAGTTCTAGGGGACTGATGACCACAGCAGTTGAGTCCCATAGTGCTGAGAGCCATTTGAACCATTAGTTGCGAATGCAAACTAAAAATTAAAATAGATAGACTATTTTTAAAAGGGCTTACACAAAATCTTGAGCTTTAAAATCTGCAGCATACATAGAGATACAGAAAATGTTTGGGAAATGAGGCACTGAATTATCAGAGAGTGTTTACAACAATCCCTTGTTGGTGGTGAAGAAACCCTAGGTTGGGATGTGCTTAGTGTCAGACATGTGAACTTTAAATCAGATTAGAGAGATGGAGAGAGTACATTACCCATGGAAGAAGAATTTTTTAAGTTTGATGGAGTCAGATAAATGAGCTGTATATATATGACCTCTAGATATTGGCAGGCGAGTCTTCATCCCAAAGCATGTAAGTATAATGTATTTTTGTTTGAATGTAGATCATTTTAGTTTTGTGTGTTACCATTTTGTCTTAATGTGTCTGTGTCTGTATTTATGAGAGCCTTAGGTTTGATTTTCAGTGAAGAACTATTAAAAATATATTACTTAAGGAATAGAAAGAAACTTCCACATGGGAAAAATATATTAAAAACAAAGATTCCAAGACTTACTAAGCGGGAAAGCGCCGGTAGATAGGCACAATGAATAAAACACACAAACACACACACAGAATTTCGAGCTTTCGCAACTGGTGGCTGCTTTGTCAGGAAAGAGGGAAGGAAAAGGAAAGATGAAAGGATGTGGGTTTTAAGGGAGAGGGTAAGGGGTCATTCCAATCCCGGGAGCGGAAAGACTTACCTTAGGGGGAAAAAAGGATAGGTATATACTCGCGCGCGCGCGCGCGCACACACACACACACACACACACACACACACACATATCCATCCATACATATACAGACACAAGCAGACATATTTAAAGGCAAAGAGTTTGGGCAGAGATGTCAGTCAAGGCGGAAGTGCAGAGGTAAAGATGATGTTGAATGACAGGTGAGGTATGAGTGGCGGCAACTTGAAATTAGTGGAGATTGAGGCCTGGTGCATAACAAGAAGGGAGGATATATTGAAGGGCAAGTTCCCATCTCCGGAGTTCGGATAGGTTGGTGTTGGTGGGAAGTATCCAGATAACCCGGACGGTGTAACACTGTGCCAAGATGTGCTGGCAGTGCACCAAGGCATGTTTAGCCACAGGGTGATCCTTATTACCAACAAACACTGTCTGCCTGTGTCCATTCATGCGAATGGACAGTTTGTTGCTGGTCATTCCCACATAGAAAGTGTCACAGTGTAGGCAGGTCAGTTGGTAAATTACGTGGGTGCTTTCACACGCGGAGACCAAGCGGGAAAGCGCCAGCAGACAGGCACATGAACAAAACACACAAACACACACACAGAATTACTAGCTTTCGCAACCAATGGTTGCTTCTTCAGGAAGGAGAGGGAAAGACGAAAGGATGTGGGTTTTAAGGGAGAGGGTAAGGAGTCATTCCAATCCTGGGAGCGGAAAGACTTCCCTTAGGGGAAAAAAGGACAGGTGTACACTCGCGCACACACACACACACACACACACACACACACACACACACACACACACACACACATGTGTGTGCGAGTGTACACCTGTCCTTTTTTCCCCTAAGGGAAGTCTTTCCGCTCCCAGGATTGGAATGACTCCTTACCCTCTCCCTTAAAACCCACATCCTTTCGTCTTTCCCTCTCCTTCCTGAAGAAGCAACCATTGGTTGCGAAAGCTAGTAATTCTGTGTGTGTGTTTGTGTGTTTTGTTCATGTTCCTGTCTGCCGGCGCTTTCCCGTTTGGTAAGTCTTGGAATCTTTGTTTTTAATATATTTTTCCCATGTGGAAGTTTTTTTCTATTTTATATATATATATATATATATATATATATATATATATATATATATATATATATATATGCGGATGGATATATATATATATGTGTGTGTGTGTGTGTGTGTGTGTGTGTGTGTGTGTGTGTGTGTGTGTGTGTGTGTGTGTGTGCGAGTGTACACCTGTCCTTTTTTTCCCCTAAGGGAAGTCTTTCCGCTCCCGGGATTGGAATGACTTTTTACCTTCTCCCTTAAAACCCACATCCTTTCGTCTTTCCCTCTCCTTCCTGAAGAAGCAACCATCGGTTGCAAAAGCTAGTAATTCTGTGTGTGTGTTTGTGTGTTTTGTTCATGTGCCTGCCTGCCGGCGCTTATATAAAGAGAAAGTATTTGTTAAGTTTAGACAGAAAAGTATTATTGTAAAGTTATGAAAGACAGCATTAAGTAAGAAACTGGTTAAGTTTTTGGATCATATTTTCGATGGAACAGGATTATGACCAGACCCACAGTGGGTGAATGCAAGGGGAGAATGTCCTTATCCAAAAAGTAACAAGCAACTAAAGTAATTTTTCTGCTTGGTCAATTTTTTTTATAAAATTTCTGGGGAACTCATACAAATGATTCTGACATTATGCACTTATTAAAACAAAAGTAAATCTGGAGATGGGGTGACAAAGAATGTGCAGCATTTGATAGAAACAAAAACCTTTTAATAAACACCAAATTAATAAGCCATTCAAACTTAAAGTCATCATGATGCATCTAACTAATACATTGCCTATGAATTGTTCCAGGGAGATGTATCTGGTGAATTGGGTAACCATTGCAGTTTAGCTTCTGCAAGTAGTGTATAAATAAACATGAAAGGAATATAATAGAGGGAAACATTCCATGTGGGAAACATATATCTTTTAGACAAACATGAGAGGAATTATACAGTAATGAAGAAGGAAGCATTAGCAGTCACGTGGAAAATCAAGAGATTGAGATATCTTAAAATAAATAAATAAATAAATCTACTAGCTGGTAGGTATATGTGGATCATCAAGTTTTGTATTTCTTATGAATAACAAACTGCTACATCATAGAGCTGTGACATGGGTCTCATTCATTCAGGAGTTCAAATATAGCTAAGGAATTAAGAAAGTTGTTCCCAATTCATTACCTAGGTTACCTTTAGGCTATGATAATTCATATTCAGCCCTAGATTTGAGAACCAGATTTGTGATTTATTTCTTGTAGACAGGAGAACATAACGGAGATATGGGAAGTACAAAGGAACAAGTACTTGATCAAATTTTTAGTAGGACTATCAACTGTCTAAAACTGTTAAAGGCAACAAATGACAAAAAAGGAAAAGGGTTATTATTTAATGATATTTTATATTGGAGATGCAGGGAAAACAATACAAACTGGAGAATATGCTTACATAATCATCCAGTCATCCTATAAAAAGACTTGTAGAATATGTTCACCAAGATTGTGGCCACTATGGTATCATAAAGTGTAGATGGCACTACGGCACTACGGCACTACTATTTTAAGAACATGAGTGGTGTGATACAAAGGATAATGTGCCAATGAGTAAAGGAGCCAGTAAATCCAATTAAGTATACAATGTATCTGGTGATATCTAAAGGTTTATGGGACGTAGTGTCTGGGAATTATCAAGGACCTCTGCCACAAGGGAAAAGAGGGCTGCAGTACATCTTCGTTGAAAGTGAACACCAGTTGAAATATATTCAGTTTTTTCCATTAAAGAACGTGAATACACAGAATGTGGTGAAGTGTTTGGAAAGAGATTATTTTGTTAGTATTGGTATACCTAAGAGGATGTTAACAGATAATGGAAGGCAGTTCATTAGTAAAGAATTCTAAGAATTAGTGGATAAATATAACATTCAACATGTACCAATATCAAAATATTATCCACAAAGTAGCCCTATAGTATTGATTATGCTGGACCTGGGTAAGTTCTGTAGGACATAATGTGCTGAACAACACACCAGATGGGGAGATTAGGTACCTAAATCTGAGTTGTTATTAAACAAATGTCTCGTATGAGTATTGATTTGATGCCTACAGAAGTGATTGTGAAAGAAGTGCTTGGAGAACTATTGTAAGCTTACTGCCTGAGGAGTGCCTGTTTAAAGGAGGTGTATTGTCAGACTTGGCAGAAGCTGGATTGCCTTAGATGCAAAGAATAGACTTAAGAAGTACAATGAGATGACAGTGATGTCATGTATTCATTTGGGTGATAGGGTCATGATCCAGATACATTTTATGAGTTATGAAGGCTGAAAGGAGGTGGGAAAGTTTTTCCAGTCATTCCAAGAACCCTGGGAAGTGCTAGCCATTCCACATCCTAAAGCAGTGCAGGAACTCACATCTAAGATTATTAAAGGTCTGGCAATGTATCACAAGTAACAAAATATCTTGAGTATAGAGGTACCTATGAAGTACTAAGTGGATATTGAGAGTAAAGGCACTGTTGGTGCCAACATGAGCCACAACTTGCAGACAACTGCACAATACCACAGAGAAATCATGACTGATGGTAGAGCTATTGCACTGCTGGCTTTAAAGGACTGCCACAAAGACTGAAAGACCAGCAAGATGGGTGTGTCCTCATGGTAGGAGCTAGTGATTGTGACACCAATATATGTAGGTGTAGCTGTATCATCTATTGGTTGTCATCATGTTCTGTACCTCTCAGTGGGCATTCAAACTCTCTGAGCTTGGATACCAGACAAAGTGTGTAGCTCCAGTTAGTACTTAAATTAATAAAACACAATTTTATCAGTCATTATCTATACATATCACTGTTATGAGCTTGGTGCAGCCTGAAACTGGCCCTTACTGTAGTCAATTCTTGGTGTCCTTCTATAGCATTTACCCTCACAGATCCCTTGACAGTCAAACTGATGATTCCGGGCACTTCAGCATGAGTCCTACTAACTGACCCCTTTGTCCAATCAAGTTGTGATGTAAGTTATTTTATTCCCACAAATTAATTCAGTACCTCTTCATTTGTCATTCGATCTACCATTCTAATCTTCAACAGTCTTCCGTACCACTACATTTCAAAACCTTCTATTCTCTTTTAGTATGAACTGTTTATTGCCAATGTTTTACATGTGTACAAGGGTACACAAAATGACTAATAGAGATGAATTTACAACATTTAAATTTATATTCAAGGTTAAATTTCTCTTTTTCAGCAACACTTTTCTTGCTGTTTCCAGTTTACATTTTATATCCTCTGTACTTCTGCCCAAATAGCAAAACTCATCTATTATTTTTAGCATCTCATTAGCTGTTCTAATTCCCTTAGTGTTGTCTAGTTCAATTTACTACATTCCATTACCCTTGTTTTACTTTTGTTTATATTATATTCATCTGATAACCTCTTTTCAACAGTGACCTGTGGTCTAGGTGGCCAGCACGGTAGCTCAGCATGTTCGGTCAGAGGGTTATCAGCCATCTGTAATAAAAAAAACTGAGTTAACCAATCAACAATGTACTTAAACAGGTGTCTTATGACGTCCGCCCCGAGCAGATACAACGGACGAAGTGAACAAAATGAGATTTTTTTAAATTATTATTTTTTATTTTTAAAAAGGTGTAGTATCTTTGGTTGGTAATCAAAATGACCTCAGTCCCGGGTTCGAAACCTGCCACTACTTAAATTTTTTATAAATAATCAGCATTGGTGGCCAACGGCTTTCAGCATGAGTAGTCACTTTCATTTTGCCAATGGCCTTGTCATAGAGGATGGAGGAGCAGAGAGAGGTTCCGGGCACTTTCTTGTCTTTGGGGTGGGAAACAGCCGCTCAAGACAGAAGAATCAGCAACAATCAATGGCATGAGGATGCAGAAGGCAATGGAAACCACTGCATTAAAGACACACAACGTGTATACATACAACATGTGGCGTGCAATTGAAAAAGTGTCATGATGATCTCTCCATTGGCAGAAGACTACGAAATAGTCCCCAATTCAGATCTCTGGGAGGGACTGCCAATGGGTAGGTGACATTGAGAAAAAGATTAAATAACAAATGAAAGGATATGTTCTATGAGTCAGGGCACTGAATGTCAGAAGCAGAGGAATGTGTCAGGAAAGCTAGAAGATGTGAAAAGGGAATTGAAAAGGCTCAATCTAGATATAGCAGGTGTCAGTGAAGGGAAATGGATAGAAGACAAGGATTTCTGGTCAGATGAGTATAGGGTAATATCAACAGCAGTAGAAAATGGTATAATGGGAGTAAGATTCATTATGAATAGGAAGGTAGGGCAAAGGGTATATGACTGTGAACAATTCAGTGATAGGGTTATTCTTATCAGAATCAACAGCAAACCAACACTGACAACTATAGTTCATGTATACATGCCGACATTGCAAGTTGATGATGAAGAACTAGAGAAAGTATATGAGGATATTGAAAGGGTAAAACAATGCACAAAGGGAGATGAAAATTTAATAGTCATGGGGGACTGGAATGCAGTTTTAGGGGAAGGAGTAGAAGAGAAGGTTACAGAAGAATATGGATTTGGGACAAGGATGCAATGAGGAGAAAAACTATTAGAGTTCTGTAATAAATTTCAGCTAGTAACAGCTAACTCTCTGTTCAAGAATCACAAAGGGAGGAGTTGTACTTGGAAAAGGCTGGGTGATAATGGAAGATTTGAGTTAGATTACATCATGGTCAGACAGAGATTCCGAAATCAGATTCTGGATTGTAAGGCATACCCAGGAGCAGATATATCATAATATAGTAGTGATAAAGAGAAGGCTGAAGTTTAAGAGATTAGTCAGAAAGAATCAATACACAAAGAGATGGGATACAGAAGTACTAAGGAATGATGAGATATGCTTGAAGTTCTCTAAGGCTGTAGATACAACAACAAAGAGTAGTCCAGGAGGCAGTACAGTTAAAAAATACTTCAACTGATAGATGTAAGAAGGAAGTAAAAAAATGTTCTCAGGAAAATTCAGGAATACTGCAAACACAAGTCCCTGAGGAATGAAATAAATAGGAAGTGCAGTAAAGTTAAGATGAAATAGCTGCATGAAAAATGTGAAGAAATTGAAAAATAAATGATAGTCGGAAGAACTGACTCAGTGTATAGGAAAGTCAAAACAACCTTCAGTGAAATTAAAAATGTGGGTGGTAACATTAAGAGCGCAACTGGAATTCCATTGTTAAATGCAGAGGAGAGGGCAGATGGGCTGAAAGACTACATTGAAGGTCTTTACGAGGGGGAAGATTTGTCTGATGTTGAGACATAACAGTCCATTAAAACTTATTTAAAAAATATTTTTTGACCATAAACAGATAATTTCTGACATAAATACTATAGAGGTGTAGGTAAACATGTACTTGTGGAATAGGTACAACTGGGACAGTTACTGCATTGTAATTGTATTGAAAGGTGTAGGTCGTGTAATTGGTAGGAATATTGCCCTAAACGTGAATCTTCTGTAATTAATGTAAACTACTTATGTATTGTTAACAAAAGATACTTAAGCATATGTACACTTTTAAATTCATAAACATGCAAAGATTCACTTACATTTTTAATATATATACGAGTCAATGTAATTAATGAAATACTGTACTAATTCGGAGAGATAAATTTCCTTTGTTATTTCTTTAAAAAAACATTTACAACAATTCTGTGAATTGTTAAGGCTTATATAAATAGGGGGTGCCATGTTGGCATGGGGGGCAGTACTTTGTGTGATGTTTGACAGAAAACATGTAGCTTGTTAAGCAAGATCCATTTCATTATTGTAAGTATGTTAAAAAATTATTTGAATTTTTGTAAAGGAAGGTTGGATTTTTTTGAAATTACAATAAACAAAATACTTGACTAAAAATTCATTATGACGTGAAGATAAATAAAACCCTTTTAAGTTTTCGTGACATAAGAGATAAAATTCCTTTGGGACAGAAAATGAAATACCATAGTCTAACATGACTGTGGAAATACTAAATGCAGTAGAAGAAAAGGGACTTTTTAACTAAATGCTGTTTTCAGGGTTATGATGGTTATCCCAATATGTCAGTCATACACAAAGCTATAAGAACGAGAATTCAACAGTGACAAAAGAGTGCAAAATATGTGCACTGTAGAGTGCACATTTTAAGTCTAGCGTTTAATGGTGTTACATGTAGAATTCAAGAAGTCAGGTCCTTTTATGATACCGTAGAAACTTTTTATCTTTTCGTAAGTCATAGAATTAAAAGATTGGAACTTTGGATGTTTTCTTGTGCCTTAAAAAACTTGACCCAACACTATCATCTTCGAGATACCAGTCTGTACACGTTCTTCATTATGCATATGTCTATTAGGCCATTTAGAGCTCTATAAAAAACAATAGTGATATCTAAGAAAAGGGAAGGAAGAGAATACGCTGTTGTTTAGGAAAAGCAATTAGAGAAATGTGAACTGATTTTTCAGATAGTGCTGCAGTCAAAGCTTGATAAAGTGTGCTCTCTTGTTCAGTTGTAGCTGATAATTTTTCTTCTATCGATAAATTTTTTAAGAAACGTCATCGGCTATATCTTTGGCAAAGAAATGGGACATTTTAGTGACTCTTTGGATATCATTGTAGCAAAGTAAATTAGCAAATTTGAGTTGATATTAACCACTTCTTCAAAATTATTCTCTGAAGGTTTATAAATTCTGCCTCCAACAAAGAGATTCACATTGCAGTAGTAATTCTTCAAAATGAATATGAGGAGGATTTATCCACTAAATTTCCACGTCAAAAAAGCTCTGAAAAAAAGAAATAGTCTCGTTAACCTCGGTAATGGATTATCAAAACTGTTAATACGTAACAGAGAATTCAATCGTAGTTGGAGCATTCCAGATTAATGAACAAATTTTTATCTGTCTTATCTATTCCTGTTGCTGTTTCTTATATGAACACTTATGTTTAAAGCTCATCCTTATAAAGAACTTTCTGTGGAATTCTATGACCCAAGACAGAGTTAGTGAACTCAGCCTCCAGATTATCCAATGTGATCTATTGATACCAGTGAAATAATCAATTCCTTCCATCACAGAAAGTGCGGTGCATGGCCCAGTTTCACTAGAGGTCAAGGTGAGCAGAGTGAGGTTTTATCCATATAAAGCAAAAAAACATATAGAACTATAGGCCTATACTCATGGATAATGACTGTCAATCACTGTAATGTGTTTAATTTTTAATAACGTTGATTGGTATTGATAATTTTTAATACTTTGAATACAGTAAACGAAGGATCTCTTTGTTTATGTTGCATTGGATTTTACAACACACTCCACAAAATTTCTATTTCTACCTGCCACAATGGAAGTTACGTTAATTAATGATAGGTTATACATTTCATGTCAGGGGGCTCATGTCACGTACATTATGCCTCATGGGTTCGTCTAAGTAGATTTGAACTCAAGTTTCATCTCATTTCTGTTGCATATAAGTCAGCTGTGTTACCAACTAAGCTAGGGCTGTCTCAATGTATGCTTATAGTACCAGCATATTTTACTTTATCACAGCACAGCTCTACGTAACACAGGCAGTGTTCATAAAAAATTATAAAAGAGAGGTAATCATTTAAAAAATTCAAGACTTCCCAGAAAACATATACTACTTTCTGCCATTGATATGCACCCACAGAAATATTGTAAAGTCAGTGCAATTGGTCCTGACCTACCTCGATAGAGAGCATGTTACACTTTTCCTCTGAGGAGCACATTCTACAGGCTCTCAACTACACTGAAAGATCTGGTTCCGGGTTGCTGAGAGATTGGCAGCCAGAACTGTTATGCCAGACAGTACAGATGATGAACTCTGGCATAAGGTTGAATCAAGATGGTGTGACATACCTGCATCTCTCATCCAAACTGAATTTGACTTGGCACGCAGCCAGATTAAAGCCATGATTTTTGCTAGAATTACAGCTCTTTGTAATCATTACCAACAAATTTAATAACGTATTTGTAGTAACCAGATTAAACTGCTTTCCTCTGCCCATAACTGTGGGTTCTCTGATTGTTCAGTCAGATGGCACATAGGAACAGTAACTCATGAAATATTAAATCACTTTACAGTGTGTTTGAAAAAGAACTCCCTAGTTTTAATGTGTCTTAGAATCTGTACAAAGTGACATACACTACTGTAGTTTGTGGTGTTTGTCTCATCAACTCCCCAAGTTTGGCTCTCCTGCAGTTGGCAGGTCTGCTTGACCTTGAGACAGCACGAGTGCTTTTTTTTTCGTCTATTCTCGCAGTTCAGTCTAGTTGTGCGTGCAGTGCATTGCAGAGCAACTCAGCAACAATGTGTACTTCACAACAGAAGGTGCAGTGTGTTATTTGGGTTGTGAAAACTGAGTCAGTTATAACAGTGCAACATAATTTTAGACGTCAGTATGGTGGTGAACTACCTACTGCAAAAACTATTCATCTTGGCTAAAGTCTGCCAAGAAAACCGGTAGTGCCTTAAAAGCAAAATCACCAGACAGACTGACAACTTTTGAACATGTTGTTGAACAGATCTGTGTTTTGTGTGTCTGAAGCCCAAAGATGTCATTATCCAGATGTAGACTACAATTAGGAGTGCCTAAAGGTGCTGTGTATGATGTGCATAAAAGACTTAAGTTGCTCGCCTACAAATTGCAAGTGTTACATGAAATAAAACCTCCTGATAAAATCGAAAGGTATGAGTTTGGTGTTGAATTTCTACACAGAATGGATAATGATGTCAACTTTTTTAAAAAAAAGATTCTCTTTTGTGATGAGGCTACATTTTATGTCAGTGGAACAGTTAATCGTCATAACTGCAGAATTTGGGTGGCAGAGCATCTGCATGAAGTTATTCGACATAAAGATGGACGTTTCCTTTGACATATTGACAGAGTATGCCTTTCCCCAAATGGACGATAATGAGGCGGAAAAGGGGCTTGTGTTTTTCCAACAAGATGGTGTCCCACCTCATTACAGTATCTATATGCGTGTGGCTCTTGACACTAGCTTTACAGGAAGGTGGACAGGCAGGGCTGGCCCAATACCTTGCCCACCACAAGGCCCACCTAACTGCACTGGACTTTTTCTTTTGAGACCACATAAAAATGTTGTGTACAGTGAAAAGATCAGAGACATCAATCATTTACGGGAAAGAATCTTCGCAACAGTAGGGACAGTTACACCTGAAATGTTGGTGAATATGTGGTGAGAAATGGAATATCGTCTTGATGTGTGCATGGCAATAAACGAATTCCACGTTGACTAACATTAAACAAAACTTGGAGGAATTCTCTTTTATGATATGTACTCAATGATGTAATTTTTCATGAATTTCCCCATTAAATTTATGCTTAAAACTAGGGAGTTCTTTTTCAAACACCCTGTATTTCGTTAATAGACAAAAGATTCGCTTAACGTTGATACACTTGTTTGCCATAGAGTACTGGGTAATTTACAACTTTTATTGAATGGCAAAGCACCGCCTGATGCACACTTTAATAAACTGTTCTCTTGAGATACAATGTCCAACACTTCCTTACTAAAGTACAAGTTCATCAGAAACTTTAAAAACTCACTGGTCGTATACTATGCGACTTCTTCAGATGAAGTCACGAACTGTGACACTCCATGCTCAGTCCGATATTAGGGTGTCCATTTCATTTTCATTGAAAAAAGGGGAGAATTAAAATAAATTAGAGAAGAACCTGGAACTATGAAGAAAAAAACGGGACATAAATATTGTATTGACTATATTTAATACACAATACCTTTACAACATGCACTCAGATGATCCCAAATTACTTTTTACAATTATTCTCCCACACTATCACCGCACGTTTCACTTTTATGTACTTTATCAAGAATTTCATTTTCGTTTGAAATTGTATCATAAAAGTCAGTACACGATACACCATTAAAGTGTGTTCTGACAAAGAGAAAGGCCCTCACTGTTTCAACTTCCATTCCGTTTTTTCATCTGACCACAAAGAGTTCACTAACGAAAACACATGTTCCACAGCATCATTTGACCCAGGAATTGACAGACAAAACTCCACCGAATGAATAATGTTTTTCATATTAATAATTTTACTTTTGAAATAGGCAGATATTTTACACCATGTTGCACTAACACTTTCCTTGTCTACTTCTTCACTTTTTATCGAGTTCTGTGCACATGAAAGTTCATCGCACAGTTCGTCTTCATCAACAGGAAAATTTGGTACAATACTTTTAACAAAAACATAACAGTCCTGGATATTCTGCCACTGTAGCTGCTCCTTTTCAGTATTAACCCAGTCAAATGCTCTAAAAGGCGTGAGAAATGGTAAACACCGTTCTCTAATATACTCAATGCAAGAGTCATAGAAGATGTCAGCATAAATATGAAATTGTTCTACAGTAATTTCACCCTCTTCTTCCAGCTTTCTTAGAGTCTCATGTACAAAGGATGTGAGAAATCGTTCAGATTTTCTATATTGTAATTTGTCCAATAATTTGTTTATTTCTTGATAAACTTCCACTATTGTGATTTCATGTTTCTCAATACATTTAATTGTTGTGGAGAAAGGTTTTAGCTGGGTAACAAGAAAATGTAGAAGAACAACTAGACACAGGGTTATCAAAGAATTGTTTAAGGATAACAGGACCTTATCAATGGAAATGAAATATGATTTCAAAGCAGGAAATATCTCTACAATTCTTTCCAATGCTGGTAGTAAAGATAGCCTCCTTGTCTTGCTGTGTCCAAGTACAGTTTTGTATTCAGTTTCAGTAAACTTACAGAATGATTCCAGAGATTCAACCCTACCAGTATATAAGTGGAAATGCTGGTAGATTTTTCTTACAATTTATTGGCAGTCGATTGGTAGGCAATCTGAGTCAGTTTCTAAGGAATTGTGCACCACATGTGCTGGACAGCTAACACCTACTATATTATTCACTGTGTTCTCTTGCAGTTTATAGAACAAATTGTTTTTTCCTTTCCTCTGCTCACCACCAAAATTGGCGTTAGTGATGTCTGCAGAAACTGCAATCATCTTTCCCTCACAACCATATATCTTTAAAACCTACAGCACATAAATCTGAAGTTTCTCCAGCTAAATTAACCAATTCGAGCACTTTCACCATGATGCCATTTTCAGGGTGAAAATACCTGATATGGAGAGGAACCAACTTCAAAGCCAGATGATTCGATGTATCAATCATTACAGAAATGAATCGAGCACTTTTCAGTTCATTTAAAACCTGCTGAGCAGCATACAGTGCAGTAACATTTGAAATGATTGCATTACATTTTGTGTGTCCACATGTGAATTTAGGATTGAAAAGTTTTTTAACAACTGCTGTAGTACAGTCCATTGACTTAAAGCTATGGTTATGCATTGCAATGTGGTTTGCAAACGTAGCTTCTTGTGCTGCCAACTGCCTATCCAATTCTGTTACTGATTTTAAGTTTACATAGTAGTATTTGCTCTTTTTGTTTGATCACTCATGCGATGTTTCTTTGTCTTAATGTGATTCACAATGTCGCCTTCCATCATGACCAATAGCAAATTTTGATCTGCACAACGTACATTCTACATGTTCTCCCCTACCAATGCTAAAAGGAAACTCGCTTTTTATATTGCAGATAAAATTTCACTTTCGATTTGGCATAATGAAACAGTGATTGCACAGTGCAAAACATTAACAGTGTGGTGACGAACGCCAGAGAGCAAGTATCACTAGTGTAGAGTATCTCTGGACTGAAAGGACGGATTCAGTGGATTGGTCTAGAAGAGAAGTATCTTCGTTCTTATTCGTAACCTATAGTGCGTTTAAAATTACTTGCGATTTTTGACAGTTCGGTACATGTTTGGGGTATGCTGAAAGTCATCACACGCTTCCTAGCGTAATAATTGCGCAGTTAATAGCAAATCAAACAACCAGTAGCGTAAAATACTCTAGCCAAACGGAATCATAAAAAACGGGACATTTAAGCGTCCCCAAAAAAACTTTCGGGACATTTTGGTAAAAAAACGAGACTGTCCCGGGAAAAGCGGGACGAATGCACACCCTATCCTATATTGACCTCTGATGCAAGTGTGCTGCTGTGCAAGCAGGGGAGGAGTGATCTTGAGGAGCGCCTCTCGTGCATCGTTGCAGATTGCAGCGAGATCTCGCTAACGTCTGTGGTATCGATATGTCGACTTCAGTGCGGCACTGTGATCTCTGGACGACACCACAGTATTCTTCTTACTATAGTGTGTACACTCAATAAATAACATTTAATGATGTTTATGGAATAGTACTTGAAGGAACATAGACATATTAAACACCTGAATACACATGAATGATGTTCCACAACAATATTAATTTAATAGTTGGTTATGAACCAGCTTTGTCTTCCTAGGCCATTGTCAGGTCACTTAATACAACGCAAATGGTCCACACAACCTCAGCGCGAGTTCATAGCTGTACAAAAATATTTTTTCAGGGATATGTGACATTTTACGACTATATATCGATACAAAAATACAAGCGTAATGTAATATCCAAAAAAGCTCTGAAAAATAAATTTTATATCACAACATTCTCAAAAATTATAAGTATACTAATTTATAAGGCAAAAACGTTGTACAAGTAAATGATGGCACTGATTGCTGACATGTGGATAAACGGGTGAAGGTGGTGAAAAGACCGAAGAAAGAGAGGGCAGAGGGGAGACAGAGGGGAGAGAGGAGTCTATGAAATATGCATATGGAACAATTACAACAAGTATACTATCTAATACTTAGAAAAATTTATCGTAGAGCATTCTGGAAAATAAGATTTATTTGTTTGGAGGTTCTTTGGATTGTTCCATTACGCTTGTGTTTTTGTGCTGATATATAGTTGTGAAATCTCACACATCTCTGAAAAACGATTTTTGTACAGCTACGAACTCTCGGTGAAGTTTTGTGGATTATGTGCTTGATATTAAGTTATGTCTTAGGAAGCTGAAAGCCAGTTCATAACGAATTATTAAATAAATCTTTGAACATAGCTGCTAAGGTTCAGTGACCGTGTCTGAATTATATTGGAACAAATAAGCCCTCGGTCACAAATATTAAGTCAAAATTGACCTGGTTTCGACGCTACTATGAGCGTCGTCTTCAGAATTAGACTAACTGTTCTAAAACATATTAGGTATATAGTACATTAATTTTTGCTACGCTTGTTCACAGTACAATCAGCCCTTAGCGGCTCGCCATCTCACAACTCTTCATGACGTCGCCTTTCCGGCTTAGATCTTTTTTAATATGTGACTTGTAAGTACTGCATCTTTTCCAGTCAGTACAAACTTTAATTTTATTAATGTACTATAAACCTAATATGTTTTAGAACAGTTAGTCTAATTCTGAAGACGACGCTCATAGTAGCGACGAAACCAGGTCAATTTTGACTTAATATTTGTGATCGAGGGTTTATTTGTTCCAATATTAAATAAATGTTATTGTGGAACATCAAGTTATTTTCTTTCTCATATTGCAATTTTAATGGCCTACAGCGTAAAATAGTCACTTTGTTGGCAGCTCTGTCACATTTACACGCACGGTTTGGAACAACAACACGCTTCATAGAACCACAGACAATGCAACTAAAGAATCTTATTTGGTCACAGAGTTAAGTTAGAGACTGCAGAGAAGCAGATTCCACACAGAAGACGCAACGCATCCCGTCCGCTTTCAACTTCTCGTCATTGCTGCAGTGGAGGAGGAACTGAAATTAAGTTGCACGTAATTGGACGGATTGGAAAGCTGCAGATCCTGTGAGCGTTACCGTATTCCTCGAATAAGGCGGAAAGATTAAGCTATCCCAGAATAACGTGGGAAGATTATCCCTTGCGGTAAGACGCTCCCTACGGCGATATAAAAATTAATTCCGGCTTAAGATAAAATGAGAAGCAGCCACTGTGTTATACTTGGAAATTAAAAGACGGGCAGTACAAGAAGGCCCCCGCTTTCTTTAAATGTTTCTTCTTCCAGAGTAATATTACGTTTGCCGTGGTATATGATTAAAAGAATACGGGTGTTGGAATCCAGGCTGAACATTGAGTGGAATTCGAAGTCTCTCTCTCTCTCTCTCTCTCTCTCTCTCTCTCTCTCTGTCGCGAGAGTTCGTGAAGTAATCTGCTTAAAGATATTCACCGCTTAGAAGATTGGTTGACTAAGCAGTGGGTAGGTACAGGGTGACAATTATTGAACTACATAAAATAAAATCGTCACAACTTCTGAACGGTTTGGGTTAACACGTTCAAATTTAACGACTACCTTTGTAGAATCTTATCGAAAGACCTCTAAAAAAAACCCTAAGAAATTCTGCTTGTACGTAAAGGTCATCAGTGATACCAAAGTTAAGTCTCCCAACACTCAAGGATTAAACACTAACTAAAACTGAGGGTAGTAAAGGAGAAGCGTGAATAGTGGTTCTGCTTTCAAATGTTTCTTTAGAAATCAAAATGCGGGTTACTGCCCCAGTCTAATTCTCGTACCAATGAAAAGTTAAGTGAAATGGAAATTAATGTCAGTGGCTCTGAGAAACAGCTGAAATTGGTAAAATTCAAGAAAGGTCAAGGGCTCGCTGAAACACTTAATACATTCCGTTCAGAATATGTGGACTATGTTAGCCCTTCTTTTAACCACAATATACCATGGGACTCACCTCGCAACAGGAGGTTCAAATGGTTCAAATGGCTCTGAGCACTATGGGACTAAACTTCTAAGGTCATCAGTCCCCTAGAACTTAGAACTGCTTAAACCTAACTAACCTAAGGACATCACACTCCAATGCCCGAGGCAGGATTCGAACCTGTGACTGTAGCGGTAGCACGGTTCCAAACTGTAGCGCCTAGAACTACTCGCGCACCCCGGCCGACTCGCAACAGGAGGAGCTCATACAGATGGCCCTCTTTGAAAAGACGCTAGTCCAGGACCAAATTTCAGGAGGGTCTATCTAGATCGTGGTGGCCTCATTTTTGTCTGCTAAGGGGTGCATACAGTGGAATGACTCAAGAACAATGTGCCCATAATATCCCCGTGGAAGAATGCAAAGCTGCTGGTCAAGACGGCAGCTGAGCTTCTTAAGACCGCAAAGCTGTCAATATGGGTACCAAAGATCCTTAAGGATGTCTCTCCAAAGACTCTGTTCGAGAAAATGGTGGTCATGAACCCATAAGTCTCGACAGAGGATTGGAGAGTAATCAACCAGGAGGCTGTACCAGAAGGATGAACCCTGGTAGTGGAGGTCAGAGAGAAGTCCCTGAAGGTGATGCATGAGCAAGACGCAGGTTACCGTCAGGGTAATCAAAGACCTCAAAGGCAATGATGGCAGCAAGACGGAGACTGGAGGTACTATAGATTAATCTGCGCAGCGCGGGATTGGCTGAGCGGTCTGAGGCGCTGCAGTCATGGACTGTGCAGCTGGTCCAGGCGGAGGTTCGAGTTCTCCCTCAAGCATGGGTGTGTGTGTTTGTGTGTAAGCTTAGGGACTGATGACCTTTGCAGTTAAGTCCCATAAGATTTCAAACACATTTGAACACTTTTTTGATTAATCTGCAGCACAGTGAAGGGGCCACTGCTGCCCTGAACCACTGCCTGGGGAGACAGGAAGTGGGCGTCACCATGATACAAGAACCCTACTTATATAAAGGGGGCGTATCAGGCATTGATGGCGCTGCTGGTAAGATGATTTATGCTAGAAATCTAAGAAACTTCAGAACATGCATCTATGTGGGATGGAATTCCTTTCATGCCAATGTTCTGGTGAACATCAGAATGCAGCAACGTGAGGAAGGTATCATGAGGGAAATTGTTTTGGCCTCAACATGCCTTCCTTACAAAGACAGCTCTCCTCCTCCTTTGGAGGTGAGGAGACTGGCAGAAGCTTGCCATCGACAAGGTGACCAACTGTTGGTTGGATGTGATGCCAATGCTCACAACCTAGTGAGGGGCAGCAAGCACAGCAATAGTAGAGGTGAGTAACTTCTTGAATATCTCTTGTCTTACAAATTGGAGGTCCTGAATAGGGGTAATGAAACTACATTCAGGAATAGCAGAAGGGAAGAATGACATAGCCTTTGGTTCCATGATGATGGGCAGCTACGTCAAACAACGGCATGTGGCGTTAGAGCCATCCTCATTGGACCACAGGTATATTAAATTCAAGGCTGAAATGGGAATCAGACAGCCTACAGCCTATAGGAATCCCTGGAAAACAGACTGGGAAACATATAGGAGGGACCTTGACTTAAGCTTATGGGAAATTAAAACCTCGATAAGGAATCCCAGTAGAATTTGAGGAAGTAGCAGAGGCTGTCACCTCTGCCATAGTGACCTCATACCAGGAAAACTGCGCAATCACCAAGAAGTGCACAAACAGGAGTGTGCCTTGGTGGAACATTAACTTGGAAACGCAAAGAAAACAGGTACGGTGACTGTTTAACTTGCGAGACGTAAAGGACAATGGGCAAACTATCGTCAGGCCCTTGTCAACTACAATCTTGCAATTAGACAAGCGAAGCAGTCATCCTGGAAGGCATTCTGTGAGGAAGTGGAGTACATGGCTGCTCATGCCAAACTGCACAAAATCCTCACTAGAGTATCAATTAATCCAGGAGGTACGTTGAGGAAGGAGGAGAAAGACAGCACATGCGACACTGGAACTGCTCCTCAAAACTCACTTTCATCAATATTCTTTGGCGGATAACATAGACCAGAATGCGATACCTGAGAGATAATGGTTCTCAGGCACTCGAAGAGAGGACTGGGAATCGGCCAAGGAGTGTGTCGACTTCAATAAAATGCAACGGGTGGTGGGAACATTCCAACCATTCAAGTCACCTAGTCCAAAGGAATCTTTCCAGCTGTCCTACAACAGACAGGAGAGAATCTTATAAGAGTTGTATCCAGGTTCTCCAGGGTTAGCCCAGCAGCAGGAATTATTCTCAATGCCTGGAGGGCAGTGAAGGTTGTTTTTAGTTCAAAGCCAGGGAGAATCAATCATACCAATGCCAAGGATATGAGACCAATCAGTGTGTCCTCTTTCATTCTGAAAACACGGGAAAAACTGGTTAATGTACATGTTGGAGAGAGGAGGCTAACCAGGGCTCCTCTACATTCAAATATCAACCAGGTAAATAATGTGCGACAGTTCTCCATCAACTCATTGGGAGGGCGAAGAAAACACTTCACTTTCAAGAAATAGCACTCTGCATCTTCCTGGACATCAAGGGGTCCTTCAGTAACACCTTCGTTTCTATGGTTAGGGCAACAGACGTGGATGATCTAGGGGCCACTATATGTAGGTGGACTAGGGCCATGCTTAATGGAAGGAAGTAGAGGCCATCTGCAGGTGGTCGCTCATGTCGACACCAATGATGCGGGTCGCTATGGATCGGAGGAAATCCTCTCTGGCTTCCGGCGGCTATCTGATTTGGTGAAGACTGCCAGTCTCGCTAGCGGGATGAAAGCAGAGCTCACCATCTGCAGCATCGTCGACAGGACTGACTGCGGACCTTTGGTACAGAGCCGAGTGGAGGGTCTGAATCAGAGGCTGAGACGGTTCTGCGACTGTGTGGGTTGCAGATTCCTCGACTTGCGCCATAGGGTGGTGGGGTTTCGGGTTCCACTGGATAGGTCAGGAGTCCACTACATGCAGCAAGCGGCTACACAGGTAGCAGGGGTTGTGTGGCGTGGGCTGGGCAGTTTTTTAGGTTAGATGGCCTCGGGCAAGTACAGAAAGGACAACAGCCTCAAAGGGTGCGGGGCAAAGTCAGGACATGCGGGGCCCAAGCAGCAATCGGTATTGTAATTGTAAACTGTCGAAGCTGCATTGGTAAAGTACCGGAACTTCAAGCGCTGATAGAAAGCACCGAAGCTGAAATCGTTATAGGTACAGAAAGCTGGCTGAAGCCAGAGATAAATTCTGCCGAAATTTTTACAAAGGCACAGACGGTGTTTAGAAAGGATAGATTGCATGCAACCGGTGGCGGCGTGTTTGTCGCTGTTAGTAGTAGTTTATCCTGTAGTGAAGTAGAAGTGGATAGTTTCTGTGAATTATTATTGGGTAGAGGTTACACTCAACAACCGAGCTAGGTTAATAATTGGCTTCTTTTACCGATCTCCCAACTCAGCAACATTAGTGGCAGAACAACTGAGAGAAAATTTGGAATACATTTCACATAAATTTTCTCAGCATGTTATAGTCTTAGGTGGAGATTTCAATTTACCAGGTATTGACTGGGATACTCAGATGTTTAGGACGGGTGGTAGGGACAGAGCATCGAGTGACATACTGAGTGCACTACCCGAAAATTACCTTGAGCAATTAAACAGAGAACCGACTCGTGGAGATAACATCTTGGACCTACTGATAACAAACAGACCCTAACTTTTCGACTCTGTAAGTGCAGAACAGGGAATCAGTGATCATAAGGCCGTTGCAGCATCCCTGAATATGGAAGTTAAGAGGAATATAAAAAAGGAGGAAGGTTTATCTGTTTAGCAAGAGTAATAAAAGACAGATTTCAGACTACCTAACAGATCAAAACGAAAATGTCTGTTCTGACACTGACCATGTTGAGTGTTTATGGAAAAAGTTCAAGGCAATTGTAAAAAGCGTTTTAGACTGGTACATGCCGAGTAAAACTGTGAGGAACGGGAAAAACCCACCGTGGTAGAACAACAAAGTTAGGAAACTACTGCGAAAGCAAAGAGAGCACTCCAAGTTTAAACGCAGCCAAAACCTCTCAGACAGAAGCTAAACGATGTCAAAGTTAGCGTAAGGAGGGCTATGCGCGAAGCATTCAGTGAATTCGAAAGTAAAATTCTATGTACCGACTTGACAGAAAATCCTAGGAAGTTCTGGTCTTACGTTAAATCAGTAAGTGGTTCGAAACAGCATATCCAGACACTCCAGGAGGATGATGGCATTGAAACAGAGGATGACACGCGTAAAGCTGAAATACTAAACACCTTTTTCCAAAGCTGTTTCACAGAGGAAGACCGCACTGCAGTTCCTTCTCTAAATCCTCCCACAAACGAATAAATGGATGACATCGAAATAAGTTTCCAAGGAATGGAAAAGCAACTGGAATCACTCTACAGAGGAAAGTCCACTGGACCTGACGGGATACCAATTCGATTCTACACAGAGTACGCGAAAGAACTTGCCCCCCTTCTAACAGCCGTGTACCGCAAGTCTCTAGCGGATCGGAAGGTTCCAAATGATTGGAAAAGAGCACAGGTAGTTCCAGTCTTCAAGAAGGGTCGTCGAGCAGATGCGCAAAACTATAGACCTATATCTCTGACGTCGATCTGTTGTAGAATTCTAGAACATGTTTTTTGCTCGAGTATCATGTCGTTTTAGGAAACCCAGAATCTACTCTGTAGGAATCAACATGGGTTCCGGAAACAGCGATCATGTGAGACCCAACTCGCTTTATTTGTTCATGAGACCCAGAAAATATTAGATACAGGCTCCCAGGTAGATGCTATTTTCCTTGACTTCCGGAAGGCGTTCGATACAGTTCCGCACTGTCACCTGATAAAGAAAGTAAGAGCCTACGGAATATCAGACCAACTGTGTGGCTGGATTGAAGAGTTTTTGGCAAACAGAACACAGCATGTTGTTATCAATTGAGAGACGTCTACAGACGTTAAAGTAACCTCTGGCGTGCCACAGGGGAGTGTTATGGGACCATTGCTTTTCACAATATATGTAAATGACCTCGGAAGTTCCATGCGGCTTTTCGCGGATGATTCTGTAGTATACAGAGAAATTGTAGCATTAGAAAATTGTAGCGAAATGCAGGAAGATCTGCAGCGGATAGGCACTTGGTGCAGGGAGTGGCAACTGACCCTTAACATAGACAAATGTAATGTATTGCGAATACATAGAAAGAAGGATCCTTTATTGTATGATTATATTATAGCGGAACAAACACTGGTAGCAGTTACTTCTGTAAAATATCTGGGTGTATGCGTGTGGAACTATTTGAAGTGGAATGATCATATAAAATTAATTGTTGGTAAGGCGGGTACCAGGTTGAGATTCATTGGGAGAGTCCTTAGAAAATGTAGTCCATCAACAAAGGAGGTGGCTTACAAAACACTCGTTCGACCTATATTTGAGTATTGCTCATCAGTGTGGGATCCGTACCAGGTCGGGTTGACGGAGGAGATGGAGAAGATCCAAAGAAGAGCGGCGCGTTTCGTCACAGGGCTATTTGGTAACCGTGATAGCGTTACGGAGATGTTTAGCAAACTCAAGTCCACTGTTCAAAGTGCCGTCAATGCGAAGAAGAGGTGACCGAGACGTGTAACCAATGGCACCCCATACCATCACTCTGGGTGATACGCCAGTATGGCGATGAGGAAACACGCTTCCAATGTGCGTTCTGCAAGAGAGGCGCTCTGCATCGCGGTGTAGCTTGCTCGCCAGGTTTCGAGAGGGTGCGTTTCTGGATGAGGTATCGAATATATTGCTTCCCCCTACTTATACTTCCCGAGGAGATCACGAATGTAAAATCAGAGAGATTAGAACTTGCACGGAGGCTTTCAGACAGTCATTCTTCCCGCGAACCATACGCGACTGGAACAGAAAAGGGAGGTAATGACAGTGCCATGTGAAGTCCCCTCCGCCACACACCGTTGGGTGGCTTGCGGAGTATAAATGTAAATGTAGATGTAGATGATGAATGAAAAGATGGTAATTAACACCACTAGAGATTGTCCACAAGGAGAAGGTTTGTCCCCTTCATTGTGGAATCTAGTGGTGAACGAACTCATCGAGGAACTAAATTTCAGACAGTGCTTCTGCCAAGGATAAGTGGATGACCTTGTCATAGTAATACTTGGCAAATTTACTGACACAGTTAGGAATATGGCACAAGGTACATTGGACATTGTGCGAGACTGGTGCATTAAAGAGGATCTAAGGGTTAATCCTAAGAAGACTGTTGTGGCACCATTCACGAAGAAACAAATGCACCACTCTAGTTGGAATCTAAAGCTCTTCGATGAAACTCTACCTGTGAAGGGAATAGTGAAATATCTAGGGGTAACCTTGGATGAGAAACTAAAATGGACCCCTGACATTAACAGAATCTGCTCCAGGGCGAAAGGTACCCTAGTGAGTACCAGAAGGGCTTATGGCAAAAACTGGGGTCTAAGCCTCAGAGGTATGCACTGGGTATACATCACAGTGGTTAGACCTAGGATCTCCTACGGGTCCGTAGTGTGGTGGAAGAAGGCACAACAGCAAGTTACAGCTAAGGAGCTTGCTAAGGTGCAGAGACTGGCCTGCTTAGCCACAACAGGGGGAATTAGCAGTACACCAACCGCTGGGGTGGAAGCCATGCTGGCCGGCCACTGTGGGTGAGCGGTTCTAGGAGCTTCATTCTGGAACTGCGCTGCTGCTACAGTCGAAGGTTCGAATTCTGCCTCGGGCATGGATGTGTGTGATGTCCTTAGGTTAGTTAGCTTTAAGTAGTTCTAAGTCGGACTGATGACCTCAGATGTTAAGTCCCATAGTTCTTGGAGATATTTGAACCATTTTGAAGCCATACTGGACATTCCTCCACTACACCTTTGGGTCAGGATGAAGGCAGCAGCTGGGACATACAGACTCAAAACTGTTTCAGTGCGCTGGTCGGGGTGGCCGAGCTGTTCTAGGCGCTACAGTCTGGAACCGCGAGACCGCTACGGTCGCAGGTTTGAATCCTGCCTCGGGCATGGATGTGTGTGATGTCCTTAGGTTAGTTAGCTTTAAGTAGTTCTAAGTCGGACTGATGACCTCAGATGTTAAGTCCCATAGTTCTTGGAGATATTTGAACCATTTTGAAGCCATACTGGACATTCCTCCACTACACCTTTGGGTCAGGATGAAGGCAGCAGCTGGGACATACAGACTCAAAACTGTTTCAGTGCGCTGGCCCTTGGTGGCCGAGCGGTTCTAGGCGCTACAGTCTGGAACCGCGAGACCGCTACGGTCGCAGGTTTGAATCCTGCCTCGGGCATGGATGTGTGTGATGTCTTTAGGTTAGTTAGGTTTAAGTAATTCTAAGTTCTAGGGGACTGATGCTCAGAAGTTAAGTCCCATAGTGCTCAGAGACATTTGAACCATTTTGAACTGTTTCGGTGCTAGTCATGCCCAGAAGGTTTTGCCCCTCCACCAAGACTCTTTCTGCATCTCAAGCAAGTGATGTCAGCCATTATATGGTATTGAACAGCGTACCAGTGGAAGGATGGGATGGAAAAGACTACGTCGATGTAGTGCAATAATGAGCAGCACAGTTGATAGTGCGATCAATTTTAGCAATTTTGTCGTAATTTAAAGACCCAACAATGATGCGGCAGCATGCTTACCTGTTTCTGTATCATCGCTAAACTGCCCCTTCACTACTTTGCGAGATGACTGTGCTGTACGTCCATTCATTGTTAATTCTCGAACATATACACGAAAGTATACCAGACAGTAATTCTCGAACATATTCACGAAAGTATACCAGACAGCGATCTAGATATATCTAGCACTTCGATAATAGCGCGTAGTTTACGGCCTTTCCCAATGAGGATGGAGGTCAAAGAGCATTTTCGCATTCTTAGGATAAAGTTAGAGACTGAAAGATCTTCTCACAATGTCTTTGACCAACCCTCCCTGCAGCACTATCAGCGATTTAATCTGCAATTTACCAGAAGTAGACCGCTACATTCCACGTCTCCTGAAGGAACAGAGTGAACCGAGTCCGTAACTGTTGCTCCATGCTAATTTTGTTCGCAGTACCAATACTAGTGTACAAGATTTCCCCAGATAGCGCATGTCGCGGAGGTTAGCACCCCTTATCGGTCTATAGTAGTAGACGTGAAAGGGTTGTGATGTAACAGCAGACGGCTAAGAAGAAGAAGAAACGAGTGGTTTTTATGCATGTCGGAGCTCCAAGCAGACGGAGTTTGAAGCATTTTACGTAAATCAACTGCGCTAACAATTCTAAATCATTGTTGTAGTGTCTGGGATCAGTACCAGGAAGGTACTGCTAAAAGAGAATACAAACACACGCATTCCTAAAGCTACACGGTTCTGCACTTAAAACACGCTATAATGTTAGAGCAGTGCGGTTTCCGACCTATTAGTCGTGTGGAATGCAACACTGTTAATAATCCAATGTAGGAAATATATTTCAAACGTATGACGTACATTGTCCTAGTAGGTTTCTCTGCGATAAAGTGTGGTGACAAACCGTAAAATCTAAAAACTACTTACATACAACATCGACGCTTTGTGATACATGCACAATTTAGCTTTGCAGAGGTGTATAGCGCCCACTGTTCACGTCCGATTACGGTTCAGAAATCATACTATGCTCGCATAATTCCTATGAAATGATCTTTAGTAACGGAGAATGCCTCTTAAAAAAAAAAAAAACAGACGAGCGCGTAGCAGTGATGTTTCATACGTGAAATTACACGTCATGCGGTCGCTAACTCCGTAAACAGGACATCTGTCAAGCAGATGTATACATGGGGATTGCAGTACATCACTCACAAACACCTGTCGCTAACTAAGACACACATTAGTTTTGAAACTGAAGACTCGATTTTATGCCCAATATACGGCTGGGAAATAGAGTACGTCGAGTAAATCTTCGTTCGACTAGAGGAAAGTGTCGAAAGTGATGTTTCATCATCATTCCATATGAGATGGAAGTCCTCTGATGACTGAGACGTTTGCTGTTAACGAGCGAGAGTAGATAGTGCTCTAAGTCACACACAGGACACGAAGTTGTATACGAGTCGAAGACAGGTTATGCCATATAACTGATGCAACCCAGCAGAACAACGGATAAATAGTTAAATGACATGCAGTAACATCTTCCTCTCTCTCAGTCTACCATTAAATCGTAACTCGTGACAACTCCGTCTCAACCTATCACCCGATCCACTTTCTGTCATCCTTAAAAGTAGTTTAGAGGCAGATGGTTCTGTTTTGTCCAGAAAGCATCGAAGACTGCTCACGTGTATCACTGTTGTTGTTGTTGTTGTGGTCTACAGTCCTGAGACTGGTTTGATGCAGCTCTCCATGCTACTCTATCCTGTGCAAGCTTCTTCATCCCCCAGTACCTTCTGCAGCCTACATCCTTCTGAATCTGCTTAGCGTACTCATCTCTTGGTCTCCCTCTACGATTTTTACCCTCCACGTTGCCCTCCAATACTAAATTGGTGATCCCTCGATGTCTCAGAACGTGTCCTAACAACCGATCCCTTCTTCTAGTCAAGTTGTGCCACAAACTCGTCTTCTCCCCTATTCTATTCAATACCTCCTCATTGGTTATGTGATCTACAATCTAATCTTCAGCATTCTTCTGTAGCACCACATTTCGAAAACTTCTATTCTCGTCTTGTCCAAACTATTTATCGTCCATGTTTCACTTCCATACATGGCTACACTCCATACAAATACTTTCAGAAACGACTTCCTGACACATAAATCTATACTCGATGTTAACAAATTTCTCTTCTTCAGGAACGCTTTCCTAGCCATTGCCAGTCTACATTTTATATCCTCTCTACTTCGACCATCATCAGTTATTTTGCTCCCCAAATAGCAAAACTCATTTACTACTTTAAGTGTCTCATTTCCTAATCTAATTCCCTCAGCATCCCCCGACTTAAATCGACTACATTCCATTATCCTCATTTTCCTTGTGTTGATGTTCATCTTATACCCTCCTTTCGAGACACTGTCCATTCCGTCCAGCTGCTCTACCAAGTCCTTTGCTGTCTCTGACAGAATTACGATGTCATCGGCGAACCTCAAAGTTTTTATTTCTTCTCCATGGATTTTAATACCTACTCCGAACTTTTCTTTTGTTTTCTTTATTGCTTGCTCAATATACAGATTTAATTACATCGGGGATAGGCTACAAGCCTGTCTCACTCCCTTCTCAACCGCTGCTTCCCTTTCATGCCCCTCGACCCTTGTAACTGTCATCTGGTTTCTGTACAAATCGTAAATAGCCTTTCGCACCTTGTATTTTACCGCTGCCTCCTTTAGAATTTGAAAGAGAGTATTCCAGTCAACATCGTCAAATCTTTCTCTAAGTCTACAAATGCTAGAAACGTAGGTTTGCCTTTCCTTAATCTTTCTTCTAAGATAAGTCGTAGGGTCAGTATTGCCTCACGTGTTCCACCATTTCTACGGAATCCAAACTCATCTTCCCCGAGGTCGGCTTCTACCAGTTTTCCCATTCGTCTATAAAGAATTCGCGTTTGTATCTTGCAGCTGTGACTTATTAAACTGATTTTTCGGTAATTTTCACATCTGTCAACACCTGCTTTCTTTGGGATTGGAATTATTATATTCTTCTTGAAGTCTGAGGGTATTTCGCCTGTCTCGTACATCTTGCTCACCAGATGGTAGAGTTTTGTCGGGACTGGCTCTCCCAAGGCTGTCAGTAGTTCTAATGGAATGCTGTCTACTCCGGGGGCCTTGTTTCGACTCAGGTCTTTCAGTGCTCTGTCGAACTCTTCACGCAGTATCTTATCTCCCATTTCGTCTTCATCTACATCCTCTTCCATTTCCATAATATTGTCCACAAGTACATCGCCCTTGTATAGACCCTCTATATACTCTTTAGACCTTTCTGCTTTCCGTTCTTTGCTTAGAACGGGGTTTCCATCGAAGCTCTTGATATTCATGCAAGTGGTTCTCTTTTCTCCAAAGGTCTCTTTAATTTTCCTGTAGGCAACATCTATCTCACCCCTAGTGAGATAAGCCTCTACGTCTACGCTATTACCTGAATAGAAATACAGAAGAATGCTGGCATACAACATCGCAACGTTGTGGCTGGCGGAGAGTACAGAGAACCACATTGTAAATACTGTTTGTTGGTTTTTAAAACACCTAATCTGTCCTGCACATTCTGAAGTTGTATGTTGCAGTTACACCAGCTCCTAATTCATCGCTCTTTAGCTAAGGACACATAGCATCCCGCCCGTTGCCGGCCTGCAACACGCGTCTTTCGCAGGGGCGAGCCTCACAGGTCAATCCGCACAATTGGCCGGGCGGTAATCCTAGGCACATTTCCTGTCTCTCGGGAAATACCTCAGCCTTCCTTCTTTGTTACCACCTGAAGCCGGCAGCAGACCTGAAGCCACTCTGCATTCCCCGTGAACCCTCCACGACACACAGACATACAGAGAACAGGGCAAATGCACTGCAACTGTGTTCGAGTACAGTGCTTTACCATACCGTCCGACGAGAAAAATAATGCATTTACGCTAGGTGCTAATGACTGTACTACCACATTTACAAGCAATTTTAGAATATGTGGCGAGAATTGATGTCATGATGAGATGGACAGAGATGACATAAAATTATGTATAAATTGAGAGAATAAATAACCTAAATGTGGAAGTATTTCCTTGTCTTTCGCTTGGATCAGACCAATTCTTGTATATGGCAGCAAGATGAAAGGTGGGTCTATTGCCGCCTTTCGATGTGATCTTCGCACAGTAAACAGCGAGTGTCAAATGATATTCAGATCAAAGCTACATACACTTCTGGCCATCAAAATTGCTACACCACGAAGATGACGTGCTACGTACGCGAAATTTAACCGACAGGAAGAAGATGCTGTGATATGCAAATAACTAGCTTTTCAGAGCATTCACACAAGATTGGCGCCGGTGGCGACATCTACAACGTGCTGACATGAGGAAAGTTTCCGACCGATTTCTCATACACAAACAGCAGTTGACCGACGTTGCCTGGTGAAACGTTGTTGTGGTGCCTCGTGTAAGGAGGAGAAATGCGTACCATCACGTTTCCCACTTTGATAAAGGTCGGATTGTAGCCTATCGCGATTGCGGTTTATCGTGTCGCGACATTGCTGCTCGCGTTGGTCGAGATCCAATGACTGTTAGCAGAATATGGAATCGGTGGGTTCAGGAGGGTAATATGGCACGCCGTGCTGGATCCCAACGGCTTCGTATCACTAGCAGTCGACATGACAGGCATCTTATCCTCATGGCTGTAACGGATCGTGCAGCCACGTCTCGATCCCTGAGTCAACAGATGGGGACGTTTGCATGACAACAACAATCTGCACGAACAGTTCGACGACGTTTGCAACAGCATGGACTATCGGCTCAGAGACCATGGCTGCGATTACACTTGACGCTGCATCACAGACAGGAGCGCCTGCGATGGTGTACTCAACGACGGACCTGGGTGCACGAATGGCAAAACATTATTTTTTGGGATGAATCCAGGTTCTGTTCACAGCATCATGATTGTTGCATCTGTGTTTGGCGACATCGTGGTGAACGCACATTGGAAGCGTGAGTTGGTCATCGCCATACTGGCGTATCACCAGGCGTGATGGTATGGGGTGCCACTGGTTACACGTCTCGGTCACCTCTTGTTCGCACTGACGGCACTTTGAACAGTGAACATCACATTTTAGATGTGTTACGACCCGTGGCTCTACCCTTCATTCGATCCCTGCGAAACCCTACATTTCGACAGGATAATGCACGACCGCATGTTGCATGTCCTATACGGGCCTTTATGGATACAGAAAATGTTCGACTGCTGCCCTGGCCAGCACATTCTCCAGATCTCTCATCAATTGGAAATTTCTGGTCAATGGCGGCCGAGCAACTGGCTCGTCACAATACGCCAGTCACTACTCTTGAAGAACTGTGGTATCGTGTTGAAGCTGCATGGGCAGCTGTACCTTTACACGCCATCCAAGCTCTGTTTGACTCAATGCTCAGGTATATCAAGGCCGTTATTACGGCGTTCTGGGCACTGATTTCTCAGTATCTATGCACCAAAATTGCGTGAAAATGTCATCACATGTCAAGTTCTAGTATAATATATTTGTTTAATGAATACCCGTTTATCATCTGCATTTCTTCTTGGTGTAGCAATTTTAATGGCCATTAGCGTAGACAAGATAGTTCTCTTTTAATGTGTTGGGTTAGATTCGTGCACAGCACATTAGCTACAGTGCTATACAATATTCAACTGTCAAAGCTGAGTATTTGATTCTGTATAAACTCATTTCATAAATGTTCGTTACTTGTTTTATATTGTGTTGCCCACATTACATGCGTTTTAGATATAACGTCCTGTGAGCGTATCTGTTGTTAGTGTGCAATATTGAGCAAGCTGGAATTTTATGTTGCCCATATTACATGTGTCTTAGATATAACACCGTGTGAGCGTATCTGTTAGTAGTGTGCAAGCCAGCTCCCTTGTACAGTAAGTGGTTTTTCGTTGTAGGTGTTCATTTTCTGCTGACTCGAATGTTGGATACCAGAGCTGTTTTGATGTACACAGCAAAAGAGATAGAAGAAGGTCCAACAAAGAATGGCATGCTTCGTCACCGGATCATTTAGCAAGCGCTAGAGCGTTACGTAGATGCTCATAAAATTCCATTAGCAGACATAACAACAGAAGCGTTGTGCATCACGGAGAGATTTACTGGTGAAATTCTAAGAGTGTACTTTCCGGAAAGAGTCAGGCAACATATTACTTCCTTCCACATACGTCTCGTGAAATTAGAGTTTATAGTGAGGTTTAACGACAGTCATCCTTCCAACATAGTATTCGCGAATGGAATGGAAAGTGGAGACGAGTTAGTGGTGACAGACATGGCTACCATCACACACTGTAGGGTGGCTTGCGGAGTACAGAGGTAAATGTAGATGTAGATTATGGAAGCAAATTGCTGTATAGGGCCCGTTCGCCCCATCAACCAGCAACCTCTCTTACACCTCTGGTATACAAGTTGCCTGTACAGAAAGGGGCCATACCGGTAGAAGACATGGCTGCGAGGATGCACGCTCACCAAGTATTTAGGCCAGAGTAGTGCCGCAACGGTTCAGTAACACACACACACACACACACATACACACACACACACACACACACACACACACACACACACACACACACACACACACACACACACAGAGAGAGAGAGAGAGAGAGAGAGAGAGAGAGAGAGAGAGAGAGAGAGAGATTACATCCTCACCCTCACCGCAATATGATATCCCAGAAATTCCTGTCCCTCTGATACGACCAAGGTTTTCGGGAGGTTTCCCTTCGTTTTAAGGCGTATGCAGTAACTTATAAGCCCCTCCCATTTTTCCCAATTGGGATCCTTCATTTGCCCCGCTATCAGCGGCTGGCTGAATAAAACCGCGGCTCTTAATGGGCCGGATCTCGAATAATGAAAAGAAAAATAAGAAGAAGAAGAAAGAAAGAGCACGCTACTGCCATTCTCTTCAGGAACTTACTTCGGCTCCCGGCCGGTGGCAAAGAACTTCAGCTTCCACGTGGCACTCATTCAACGTGAAATAAAGTGTTATCACTCTATCTTCTTATCAATACTGTTAGACCGGATCCATCGGCGTTGCTGTGCTCCCAACAGTACTTGAAAAAATATAAAAAAAGCTCAAAGCAGACTTATTCTTGAATCACCTGGGCCAGACACCGATAGCACCTGCAGTCCATCATTTGGGTCTCTCGCAGGAAACTATTGGAACCTTCAGCGTCGTGCCATTGACCAATCACTGCTAACCGTGGCAGTTGCCAGTGACTGCCTTAGGCATTGCCGGCATGTGGTCTGTAAACCAGAGACTGCAAGCGACTTTCGTTTTGGCTGTCGCCCTTATCTTAAGTTGTACTGTTATACTTTTAAAGTGAATCGAAGGCTTTGGACTCGTGTGAATTCAGTGTCTATCACGAACTACTAAAACAGTTCCCGTAATTAACTTTCTCATGGACCAGCTTTAGTTCATGTACTTTATAAAAGGTCTGTTGTAGAATGACTCTTCCCTCTGCAGCCGAGTGTGCACTGATATGAAACTTTCTGGAAAATTGAAACTACACTCCTGGAAATGGAAAAAAGAACACATTGACACCGGTGTGTCAGACCCACCATACTTGCTCCGGACACTGCGAGAGGGCTGTACAAGCAATGATCACACGCACGGCACAGCGGACACACCAGGAACCGCGGTGTTGGCCGTCGAATGGCGCTAGCTGCGCAGCATTTGTGCACCGCCGCCGTCAGTGTCAGCTAGTTTGCCGTGGCATACGGAGCTCCATCGCAGTCTTTAACACTGGTAGCATGCCGCGACAGCGTGGACGTGAACCGTATGTGCAGTTGACGGACTTTGAGCGAGGGCGTATAGTGGGCATGCGGGAGGCCGGGTGGACGTACCGCCGAATTGCTCAACACGTGGGGCGTGAGGTCTCCACAGTACATCGATGTTGTCGCCAGTGGTCGGCGGAAGGTGCACGTGCCCGTCGACCTGGGACCGGACCGCAGCGACGCACAGATGCACGCCAAGACCGTAGGATCCTATGCAGTGCCGTAGGGGACCGCACCGCCACTTCCCAGCAAATTAGGGACACTGTTGCTCCTGGGGTATCGGCGAGGACCATTCGCAACCGTCTCCATGAAGCTGGGCTACGGTCCCGCAAACCGTTAGGCCGTCTTCCGCTCACGGCCCAACATCGTGCAGCCCGCCTCCAGTGGTGTCGCGACAGGCGTGAATGGAGGGACGAATGGAGACGTGTCGTCTTCAGCGATGAGAGTCGCTTCTGCCTTGGTGCCAATGATGGTCGTATGCGTGTTTGGCGCCGTGCAGGTGAGCGCCACAATCAGGACTGCATACGACCGAGGCACACAGGGCCAACACCCGGCATCATGGTGTGGGGAGCGATCTCCTACACTGGCCGTACACCTCTGGTGATCGTCGAGGGGACACTGAACAGTGCACGGTACATCCAAACCGTCATCGCACCCATCGTTCTACCATTCCTAGACCGGCAAGGGAACTTGCTGTTCCAACAGGACAATGCACGTCCGCATGTATCCCGTGCCACCCAACGTGCTCTAGAAGGTGTAAGTCAACTACCCTGGCCAGCAAGATCTCCGGATCTGTCCCCCATTGAGCATGTTTGGGACTGGATGAGGCGTCGTCCCACGCGGTCTGCACGTCCAGCACGAACGCTGGTCCAACTGAGGCGCCAGGTGGAAATGGCATGGCAAGCCGTTCCACAGGACTACATCCAGCATCTGTACGATCGTCTCCATGGGAGAATAGCAGCCTGCATTGCTGCGAAAGGTGGATATACACTGTACTAGTGCCGACATTGTGCATGCAATGTTGCCTGTGTCTATGTGCCTGTGGTTCTGTCAGTGTGATCATGTGATGTATCTGACCCCAGGAATGTGTCAATAAAGTTTCTCCTTCCTGGGACAATGAATTCACGGTGATCTTATTTCAATTTCCAGGAGTGTTTTGTCTTCATAGACAGAGAGGTTCATGTGAGCAGAGATGAAACTCAGAGGGAGACAATTACGGGCTGTATTGTGGGTAATCAAACATTTCCAACTGAAAACGATGCTGGACCATTATCATTGCCTCTGCAGAATGCGGCTGAGATTTGTCTTGAAAATCCCAGAGGAGGTTCGAGTCCTCCCTCGGGCATGGGTGTGGGTGTTTGTCCTTAGTATAATTTAGGTTAAGTAGTGTGTAAGCTTAGGGACTGATGACCTTGGCAGTTGAGTCCCATAAGATTTCACACACATCTGAACATTTTTTTCTTGAAGAAGAAAACGCACTACAGTTATGTAATGTTGGCTGCATAGCTTCAGGCGAAATTTCTCACCAGGACCTCGTACTTGGCGGGAGACACTACTGTTCTAGGTATCTTTATGTGCTCCCTGTGTGCTCAGAACTAAAAAGGATGATGTAACGCGATCGACGGGCGTACTAGAGACACTGCACAACACACCTGTGCAAAACTTCATCGGAGTAGTTTCCATTTTGCGACCGATCGTTCCTTACTTTCCGAATAATCCTCGTAACATAAATAGAAGGGAAATCTGTCACCATCAACCCATAAGTTAGTTTGAAGACCACAGTGCTATAACAGGAATGATTCTATTGGAGATGGTATGCCCTTCCTTTCCCCCAGCATTTACTCACTCACCCACCAGCTGTAGGAGGACATTGTTTAATGTGGACTCAGACCATGGTAAAATTTGGCATTTTTCATAGTAACAAACACTGATAGAGGTGAAAGAAGTGATAAGTGACACATAAAAGTTTTAGGTTTGACCAGACCGTAGTTTGGAGGTGAACCACTGAGAACCACATAAGTTTAAGGCAGGGAGCTTTAGGAGTAGGAATTCTTAGGGCATAAGCCCCTGACACTGCAAGTGCTGGCTGTGCAGCTAAACGGCGTCTCAATTTCAAATGAAGGTTCTTTAATACAACCAGTTAACATGCTACTGCCACCTTTGGCTGGTTTATTGATTTGGGGGGAGGGGACCAAACAGTGAGGTCATCGGTCCCATCGGATTAAGGAAGGATTGGGAAGGAATCGGCTGTGCCCTTTCAAAGGAACCGTCCTAGCGTTTTCCTGAAGCGATGTAGGGAAAATGTGGAAAACCTAAATCTGGATGGCCCCATGCAGGTTCGAACGTTCGTCCTCCCGAATGCGAGTCCTGTGTGCTAACCGCTAAGCCACCTCGCTCGTTACACATACCTTTAAGTATCTTATTATCAGAAATATAAAGAATCGTGATTGCACCATACGTGTACACGTATTTATCAACTTGTGCGTTGGTAGAGGGTATCTCATTCTTATCACAGATAAGGCGGCCTTGAGCCGCCTGGGAATTGAGTCAAACAGAGCGTGGATGGTGTGAACAGGTACAGCTGCCCATGCAGCTTCAACACGATACCACAGTTCTTCAAGAGTAGTGACTGGCGTATTGTGACGAGCCAGTTGCTCGGCCACCATTCACCAGAAATTTCCAATTGATGAGAGATCTGGAGAATATGCTGGCCAGGGCAGCAGTCGAACATTTTCTGTACCCAGAAAGGCCCGTACAGGACCGGCAACATGCGGTCGTGCCTTATCCTGCTCAAATGTAGGGTTTCGCAGGGATCGAATGAAGGGTAGAGCCACGGGTCGTAACACATCTGAAATGTAACGTCCACTGTTCAAAGTGCCGTCAATGCGAACAAGAGGTGTCCGAGACGTGTAACCAGTGGTACCCTATACCATCACTCCGGGTGATACGCCAGTATGACGATGACGAATACACACTTTGGGTTCACCACGATGTCGCCAAACACGTATGCTACCATCACAGAACCTGGATTCATCCGAAAGAATGACGTTTTGCCATTCGTGCACCCAGGTTCGTCGTTGAGTACACCATCGCAGGCGATCCTGTCTGTGATGCAGCTTCAAGGGTAACCGAAACCATGGTCTCCGAGCTGATAGTCTATGCTGCAGCAAACGTCGTCGAATTATTCGTGCAGATGGTTGTTGTGTTGCAAACGACCCCATCTATTGACTCAGGGATCGAGACGTGGCTGCACGATCCGTTACAGCCATGAGGATAAGATGCCTGTCATGTCGACTGCTGGTGATACGAAGCCGTTGGGATCCAGCACGGCGTTCCGTATTACCCTCCTGAACCCACCGATTCCATATTCTGCTACGAGTCATTGGATCTCTATCAATGCGAGCAGCAATGTTGCGATACGATAAACCGCAATCGCGATAGGCTACAATCCGACCTTTATCAAAGTGAAAACGTGATGGCACACATTTCTCCTCCTTACACGAGACATCACAACAATGTTTCACCAGGCAACGCCGGTCAACTGCTGTTTGTGTATGAGAAATCGGTTGGAAACTTTCCTCATGTCAGCACGTTGTAGATGTCGCCACCGGCGCCAAGCTTGTGTGAATGCTCTGAAAAGCTAATTATTTGCATATCACAGCATCTTCTTCCTGTCGGTTAAATTTCGCGTCTGTAGCACGTCATCTTCGTGGTGTAGCAATTTTAATGGCCAGTAGTGTATTAGGATTTGAAGAGATAATTTCATAACAATGCAAACGTACAAGTATCAGAGTTGATACAAGACGTTAATGTTCTGAGAAATCCGATCCGGTTAGCTTTATAATGCCCCTTTTTGGTACTATTAAATAATGTAATATTCTCTTGTAATTGACTAAAAACCATGAAGTGATGGATACCACCAATTTTTAAAAGCGTGTTGTTCCACTTCTGGAATGCAGCTCAGCAGTGATTCTGTGCCCCCTGGATTCGACAAGTACTTGATAGGTTCACAGAGGTTTGTGGCACCAGTGCCTACGCGCAGGTCACACACTTTTCGTACTTTGTGAGCGGTTGGTTTGTGGGCGTGCAGCTGGCGCCCGATAGCGTTCCAACTGGGTTTCATCGGATTCAGATAAGCCGAATTTGATGGCCAAGACGTCAAAGTGAGTCCACTATCATGCTCCTCAAACTATTGCATCCCGATTCTGACTTTTTGACACGGACAGTTATCCTGCTCCAAGATGCCATCGCTGTTGAGGAAGACATCAAGCTTTAGGTGGTCCACAGCTGTCTTGGTGCCTTCGATTAGTACCGCAGGTCCCTCGGAGGCCCAGGTGGATGTCCTCGTAAAACAGTACTCCCAACGGCCAGCGTCCGTGGCGCGTTGCATGTTTCGAAGAGCTGTTCACCTGGACGACGGCGTACCTGGACACGACCATTGACCTTGTTTAACAACAAACAGGATTCATCCAACCAGGCGACATGTCTCCACTGATCCACGGTCCAATGTCGATGATCCCATGCCCATTGTGATCATTACTGACGATGTTGTTGGGGACGCCTAGGAGTCCTCAGCTGCAGCACACAATGTTCAACACTGTGCTCTGAACTGTGTGCTCCATAAAATTTGTGCCTGTGCCAGCACTGTACTCTGTCGTCAGATCTGCCACGGTTCACCGCCTATCCTGCTTTAGAGAGCGGGCAAGCCTCCGATCCCTATGTTCGGTGTTAGGTATGGGCGTCCAACTTCTTTTCATCCAGTCGCCGTTTCAGCATTCTTCAACCACTTTCAATAGATGCTCACGACAGTAGCACGCGAACAACAGACCACCTTCACTCTTTCCGAGATGCGCGCTCCCAGGCACTGGGCCACAACAATCTGGCTTAAGTCGGCGATTTCCGCATCTGCGCCACTTATCGTCATTAGAGTGATTGCCTATTCGTCTCTGCTTCAGACATATACTTCTTTTACCGCGTCACGTGCCCTCGGCGCCACCAGCCTCTATACAACCTCACCGGAGGCGGTGGTTATGATGTTTTGGCTCGTGTATACACTCAGGTGACAAAAGTCATGTGATAGCGATATACACAAAAAAAACGAAGATTCAAATGGCTTTGAGCACTATGGGACTTAACTGCTGTGGTCATCAGTCCCCTAGAAGTTAGAACTACTTAAACCTAACTAACCTAAGGACATCACAGACATTCATGCCCGAGGCAGGATTCGAACCTGCGACCGTAACGATATACACATATACAGATGGCGGTAACATCGCGTACATACGGCATAAATGGAGAGTGCATAGGCAAAGCTGTCATTTGTGCTCAGATGAGTCATGTGAAAAGCTTTCCGACGTGTTTCTGGCCGCACGACAGGAATTAATAGACTTTGAACGCGATATGGTCCTTGGAGCTAGCGGCATTGGACATTCCATTTCGGAAACCGTTGCGGAATTCAATATTGCTAGATCCACAGTGTCAAGAGTGTGCGGAGAACACAAAATTTCAGACATTAGCTCTCACAACGGTCAACGCAGTGGCCGACGGCATTCACTTAATAACAGAGAGTAGTAGCGTTTGCACCGAGTTGTCAGTGCTAACAGACAAGCAAAATAATTGCAGAAATCAATGTAAGATGTAAGCTAACGTATGTGGACAGTGAGGCGAAATTTGCCGTTAATGGGCTGCGGTGGCAGACAACCGACGTGACCCTCTCTCCTGGGCTCGGCACCACGTCGGTTGGACCCTAGACGATTGGAAAACCGTGGCCTCGTCAGATGAGTGCCGATATAAGTTGGTAAGAACTGATGGTACGGTTCCAGTATGACAGAGACCCCACGAGGCCATGGACACAAGTTGTCAACAAGGCACTGTGAAAGCCGGTGTTGGCGCCATAAATGGTGTGAGCTGTGTTTACGTGGGGTGGACTGGCTTCCCTGATCCAACTGAAGCGATCATTGAGTGGGAATGGTTATGTTCAGGTACCTGGAGACCATTTTCAGCCATTCATGCACTTTAAGTTCCCAAATAATGATGGAATTTTTATAGATGGCAATGCATCATGTCACTGGGTCACATTTGTTCTCGATTGGTTTGAAGAACGTTCTGGACAGTTCTACCGAATGATTTGGCCATCCAGATGTCCGACATGGATTCAATCAAACATTTATGGGACATGATAAAATTTTCTCGGGCTTCCAGTCGCATCCAGATTACATTAGATTAGATTAGATTAGATTAATACTTGTTCCATAGATCATGAATACGACACTTCGTAATGATGTGGAACGTGTCAGGTTAATAAAAGATGTCTGTACAAGAAATTACATTACACAAAATATTGCATGACACTAATGATTAAGTTTTTTTTTTACTTAGTTTATATCTAAAAATTCAGCCAATGAGTAGAAGGAGTTGTCATCTAGAAATTCTTTTAATTTATTTTTAAATGTTAGTTGGCTATCTGTCAGGCTTTTGATGCTGTTCGGTAGGTGCCCAAAGACTTTTGTGGCAGCATAATTTACCCCTTTCTGTGCCAAAGTCAGATTTAACCCTGCATAGTGAAGATCATCCTTTCTCCTGGTGTTATTAGGTATGCACACTGCTATTACTTTTGAATTGGGTTGGATTATTATCAACAAATTTCATAAGGGAATATATATACTGTGGTTTAAAATCCACGGGCTTTGGGCAAAGTTCTCCTCGGCCAGTGACTAGTGGTGACTGTCGAATGATTGCTGTTGCCGTCCTTATATAGCCGCACTGTCTTGTCACTGGTGCTCGCTCCGACGGAACAATGGTAACGTTTTCATTGCGCGCTTGCCGCGCCCGCTTCGACTTTCCGACGGCCGGGTTCCAAGCTGTTCTTAGCTGCAGGCCGCCCGCCGTCTTTATTGGGGGCGTTGTCAGAAATTTTTAACTCGAACGCTTCTCTTATAATACTGTCCCAAAAAGTAGTAGTCCGAGTAATAACAGATATTACGGCAAATGCAATACGGTGTCCGTTTTCAAAAGCATATTTCGCCACCGCTGACGTCTCAGTATACCGTAGGGGAAAACATCGCTTGTGTTCCACACGGCGCTCTTCAGATAGTACGTACAGTCTGTCCAATGTAGAACTGTCCACATCCATGTCATATCAGCTCGCCGACATGCTGTTCAGAAAGATATGAGCCTCTTCTTTCTCAGGTGGAAACTGGTATGCCCAGGTTTCGTCACCCGTGACAATTGAATCTAGAAATGAACCGTGATTTATTTTCAAAGAATATTCTTAAGAATTTATTTTATTTACTAGCGATTCATCAAGAACATTAACACATTTAATCACACTATGTAAGCATGGAAGTAGTTGCCATGGAGTAACTGATGAAATCATAACCAAATTCCTTTTAACAAATGGGAATTTTATTCACTTTAATAGTGCCTAAAAACATTTTTTTAAGGAAACAGATTTAAAATTATAATCAGAAAGCACCCTCTAAATATCAAAGTTACAATTTATTGAGAGTCAGGAAGAAACAAGTTTTGACTGTATGAGCTTTCGGGCAGAGAACCTTGCCTCTCCCTTTTGACACGGCCGTAGTTACGACCGCTCACAACAGCCTCTGAAAGACTACACTGGTGCAAATCTGACACACACCAGATAACTTTAAACACTAAGAGTTTTAACAATTTTCACAACCTCACAAACTATGCACCCACCGTAGGAGGAATGGAAATGGTACAAAACACTAACAGTTAAAATATTAACCTTACCACCGAATGTGCAAATTGATTCTAACTTCTAAGAAAAGTCTTACGTTGAAAGGGTGGCAACTTTATATACTAAAATGATCATTTAAATAAAAGCCCATGAAATGAAATCTTATATAAAATTCTACAAGGTTGGCCAAACAATAGTTAAGATGCTCTGCAGTACACAGACACCGCCTCTCAAGACCATAGGCAATAATATCAAAGTTTCCAAAGATCAAAACATATTTCAGGTATTAGGCCGTTACACTCCAAACAATAAATTCGTTAACACACCAAATCCGACAAACATGACAGAAGCAGTTACTAACGTGCGGTAAATTGATAGGGAGATTGCCGAACAACCCGAACCGCCCTGACTGCTCAAGGGAAAAACGGACCACGCAATTTATAAACAACCACTTTCCCGCGGGTGGGCAAACGGAGAAGAATGGTGGGACGACCCCAAAGCAAAATGGCTGCTGACCTCACCAAGAAAACAAGTAGAATTTAACAAGAGTAAATCAAATAAGATATCACCAATCACATTTCTAATAAACTGCGATTTCTCGAGTAGACCTGGCGCAGCACCCCCAAATCGCTCTCCCGAACCGTCCTCTGCCAGCCGCTTCAACGTACGCAGGAAGGCGCGCCGATCTCCCGTCTCACGGCGTCGCAGCTCGCACCGGCCAGACTGATGTCGTGGGTTGACTCCTGTTGCTCTCGTGTCGACCGCGAAGTCACTACCACTCGCTATACGCCGGGCCCCACTGGACTCACGGGGCGACCTCACATGCGCCGACGCTCAAGACGGACAAGTCATCTTGTGTCTCAGTGCGCGACCGATCAACCGATCGATCCAACCGCCAATGACCATTGCCTGAGCAAACTCGACCAGACTGGCGGCCTAATGCGCAGACTCAGATGCAGGAACTAAGCCCCGACCGGGCGACCACTCGCTGAGTTCTCTTACTGGCGGAGCGGAAAGACTCTCATTTTGCCGGCTTTAAAGGTTGATCCGAACTATCACTCCGAACGACAGACAGATACTAACTGCCTAACAAATGCGGACGAGAGACAGACTAGCGAGCTGGGGACTAGAGACTGATCCAGACTGACCCACTGGCGAGCTGATAGCGCCACTTAAATGCACGTGAACAGGCAACCTTTCCCCTTTCCCACCAGAGGGAGACACCAAAACTGCGATTGCCATAGCGGCGCCACCGCCAGAAACGGAGGGCGACTGCTTCACACTACGCGCTGCGGCGCGCTCTTCAAAACAGCAATTTTTACCATGGCTCAAGAAAGTTGTCCTGTTCGGCTGCAAGGCGGTGAAGAAATGCGCGGGAAGCATCAACTCGTTGCCGCATGTGGTCCTCAGTCTGCATTCGTGGCACCCATCTTGCTCACACCTTCCGGTAGTTCAATGTTTCCGTTAAAATTCTGTGAGCGGTGCTTCGGGAAACCTCAGGAACCAACGTACAGAGATCATCCGGGGTGATCCACCGATCTTTACGCATGCTTTGCTCAACCTTCAACACTGTCTCCTCAGAAATTGACGGTCTCCCGCTCCTTTGTTCGTCGTGAATTTCGGTCCGACCAGCTGCAAACTCTCTACACCACTTACGAACATTTCTGACATCCATGCCCGACTCACCATACACATCCGTCAATTGGCGATGAATTTCGTTTGCGTTCAAAAACCGAATAACTGCGCGCAACCCGCACTTGACGGTAACATCCAACGGGAGCTCCATTCTCAACGGCTGCCAAGCCAAGACTGCGCGCCTCAGCGCGGTGTGCGCATGTTTACACACAGTGCGTGAAGCACTCTTCATAACAGTGTGACCAACTGCCATACAAACAGAGTTCTGAACTTATAAAAAAATAGCAAACTGTCCTTTTGGGATTACCCTCGTAACTTCGTATGCACAGTCATTCTGCTAGCTGAACTGATAGTAGCACTCGGAACTCACGTGTGACTGCTTTCGCTGACTGTATGCGATTTTTTTACAACACCTTCCGCAATGCTCCACGGTCCTTGTCCCTCAATATATGAAGTCTGCCTACTCTTTCTTTACCTGTGGTTGTTCGTTTTGCGTGCCCGCCTCACAAACAGATCACCAGTAGTTGTATGGGCAGCTTTAGAAGGGTTGAAATGTCCCTGACGCATCTGTTCTTTGAGTGACGTCCAATGACTAGTCCACGTTCTAAGTCACTGAACTCTCCCGGCCAAACCATTCTGGTGTTGGTACTTCTGTACAGACAACACAACACTCCCCGTATCTTTTTATCTGCAGGGCCGTCTCTCATGGCATCGAGTGATCAATTCCGGGTTACAGAGAGGTGTCCGGATACTTTTAATCAGATCATATCTATGTCTGAGGTGAATCTGAAGATGTGGATAGAGGCCTATAAATCGATAATCATCTTCTTCTTCTTCATTTTCTTTTCCTTCTCCCGTTTTTACAGCCTCTTTGGACCACTTCGGTCTTTCACTTTCTGGTCACATTCTTCAACAAGTTTTCTTTCCGAATTGCTTGCTATCCTTTTTGTCGTTCCTCGTCGGTAAATACCTTTTCTGTTTTATGGATATAGACTGAAATGTCGAGTGAAAATTTGTGCCAAGGCCAGGAATCAAAGCCCGGTCTCCTGCTTACTAGGTAAGTTGTTAACATCTAAGCCACTTTGCGCTGAGGTTCACACCACTGCACGGATTACCCTGGCACGCCTTCCTCACTGCCGCCACAGTCTACTGCACATTCCATCTTAGACATGAGCAGGATTGCCGATGCGCTCCATGTTCTGGAACAGCATCTCAGCATCGAACGTAGATAGGGGATCCAGCCCCAAACCTATGTGCAGGTACTTATATAAATAAAAGGACACAACTTCAGAGACTTTACTGGTCTCATACAGAGATACATACAGGTGTGTGAACGAATGTGCCAACTTGGCTTAGTGGCTAACGTATCCACCTAGTAATCAGGAGACCTGGGTTCGATTCTCGGCCTTGGTAAAAGCTTAAAAGCTGCTTCAGCCGATACACTTAAAATCAGATCTTCATGAGACCAGTTAAGTCTCTGTAGTTGTGTCTTTTGTTTTTATTTTATGTAGTTCGTCTATTTGTTTAATCTCATTTTCACATTTCTTCAAACTTTCTGTTTTGCGAATCGTACAGGGTTAATCCAAGTTCTTTCATGTTCTCCCTAATTTCCCTTATTCATCTTATTTGTCGCTTCATGTTCCAAAGTATCTCTTTAACTATTCATGATGATCTGGTTGCTGGTGTCCTCAGATGTAAACAAACAAAAAACAGATCTTTTTCTTTCGTACAGTATCTGCAATGGACTTCAGTTCGCTGCACATATAGTCTAATAATAAATCTGTGAAACTGTCGTATCTAACACCCGAAGTTAATTCACCCCATGACTGTCAATTGTTTTTTTATTCTTTAAAACAGACATGTAACGTCAAACTGGTAAAACTCTTTTAAAAAATATTTACAAAATACAAGGAGGCACACGTTGTATGCTGAATTGATTTGATTTAAATGTTTTCATCTTTTGTACTATTTTTCTCTTTATTTAATCATGGTATGTTAGTTTAGATACAGGTGCATTGTTAATCAGAGCGCTTCAGTATATTAGTTTTGTGTTTTGTTGTATATATAATTAAAATCTGTTTGAAGTGGCACATAGATTAGTATTCTCTACATCCGTAACGGAAAGGCATATCTCACCATGTACCATCTTGCTGACACTTGGCGCCATCTATGAACTATTCAGTAAATAAAAGGAACCACATAACTCATTGCGATGATTAAATAAAGAGAAAAATAGCACAAAAGATAAAAACATTTAAATCAAATCAGTTCTAATAGTCGCGGCATACAGTAAGTGCCTCATTGTTTTTTGTAAATATTTTTTAAAAGAGTTTTACCAGTCTTACGTTACATGTGTGTTTTAAAGAATAACAAAACGATTGACGCACAGAGAGTGAATCTGCAATGTTAAATGTTAAATGTGGCAATAAGTCAGATAGCAACGTGAATAGTTTTACTTGTATTTTATTTTGTGTTATTCCTACGCAAATTTGAAGCTTTCTACTAGGAACCATAGCTGCTTTTCTTTGAGCGTTATATGTTGCGTAGTTTGTATAGAGGGCGCCATACAGCCAACTGATGTGTTCTCTGCAAATCCTACCTTCGTTGTACAGTAGTCTTGAACGAACTGTGACAGAAGCCCTGGGAACTGACGTACTAGGACATGCATTCATACTATGATATAGTGGTATGTACTCTAATGTATAAGCCATATAGGATATGCCACAAGTTGTAGCTTTCTCGACTATCGCCTGACTATGTACATCTTGTATTTTTTAGCATTGATAATGACTGGGCACTGGCTGAAATCTAGATTTCTTGAATAAAACCTGAAAGAAAAGGACAGATGATTGCTGTGCTCTGTTATTTGAAAGTTATATCACAGTCGTTCACTGCATCCACATTACTAATGGAAGGTAACTTGATGAAAAGTTTTATTTATATTTTTTCAAGAAACCTAGGATATTCATGTTTTTTCGGAACAGCACTTGCTTATTTTCCGTATTTTCTTCTTGATTATTAATGTTTTGCTGTGGTTTCGCTTTTACATATTTGAAAACACTTGTTGTAACTAGCTGACATCAAATAATCAACTAATAAACTTAGATAATATTATATAATTCAGTAGTAAACTTCTGGAGTCTGACAGACACCATGATACCACTTACGTTAGAGTCTCGTGTGATAGCAGTTCAGTGTTAATGGCCAGAAAAGTACTTTCATTAGCCGGCCGGTGTGGCCGAGCTGTTCTAGCAGCTTGAGTTTGGAACTGCGCGACCGCTACGGTCGCAAGTTCGAATCCTGCCTCGGGTATGGATGTGTGTGATGTCGTTAGGTTTAAGTAGTTCTAACTTCTAGGGGACTGATGACCCTAGATGTTAAGTCCCATAGTGCTCAGACCCGTTTGAACCATTTTTTAAGTACTTTCATTAAAACTGTACCTGGCCGTTGTCGATAACGTTTGAGTCACATGGATATAGGATAGGGTGGTGGGTGGGGGGGGGGGGGGGGGGGGAGAGAAAATGGCTTCCTCGTGCGCCGGCAGATGCCGCGGGCCCCGCAGCCGTTGCCGGGTCGACCTTAACCCTGCCGTGTCACCGGCAGATCACGGGATAATCCCCGCTCCTAATCGCGCGCTGGTCGGCTCAGCGCTAATCCGCCGCTGTATGGCCGCCCCGGAGTTTCTCGCCCGTCGACCGCGCACAAAGCGGGCGGCCCCGACCTGGATTACGGACGATTGAAACTTCACAGACATCTGCCGGGCCCGCTCACACAGCGGCAAACAGCGGCCCTCCAGCCGCGATATCGGAACCCACCCAGGGGGCGGCGCGCTTTCCTCGCCGCTGCCGCCATGACAGTTCGCTAATTGTCTCTGCTTCTCCAAAGATGGCGACACACGTTTACATCAACACCTTAGACCACAGTCTAGTACAGACCACACCCGCCACTATTGCTGTAGTGTTACAGTTTGAAACTAGAGTTGCGCTCTACCAGATTTACGGTTTAGTAGTTTCGTTGTAGTGTATAAATGACGTAATACGTGGTAGGAATGCCGTCAGTATTGGTGACACCGCTAGGGAAAGAAACATAAATGAACGTGTGAGAGAGAGACAGGGAACTGATCATATTGTTGTTGTGGTCTTCAGTCCTGAGACTGGTTTGATGCAGTTCTCCATGCTACTCTATCCTGTGCAAGCTTCTTCATCTCCCAGTACCTACTGCAGCCTACATCCTTCTGAATCTATGTCCTACCAACCGATCCCTTCTTCCAGTCAAGTTGTGCCACAAGCTTCTCTTCTCCCCAATTCTATCCAATACCTCCTCATTAGTTATGTGATCTACCCATCTAATCTTCAGCATTCTTCTGTAGCACCACATTTTTCTAAAGCTTCCATTCTCTTCTTGTCTAAACTATTTATCGTTCACGTTTCACTTCCATACATGGCTACACTCCATACAAATAATTTCAGAAGCGACTTCCTGACATTTAAATATATACTCGATGTTAACAAATTTTTCTTCTTCAGAAACGATTTCCTTGCCATTGCCATTCTACATTTTATATCCTCTCTACTTCGACCATCATCAGTTATTTTGCTCCCCAAATAGCAAAACTCTTTTGCTACTTTAAGTATCTCATTTCCTAATCTAATTCCCTCAGCATCACCCGACTTAATTCGACTACATTCCATTATCCTCGTTATGCTTTTGTTGATGTTCATCTTATACCCTCCTTTCAAGACACTGTCCATTCCGTTCAGCTGCTCTTCCAAGTCCTTTGCTGTCTGACAGAATTACAATGTCAGAGGTGATCATAGATTATAGATAATATAGACTGCGCATGACGTCATTACACAGAAACAAACATCTATATCACCTGACTCGGGGCAGGAAGCCAAGTTTGTGTTACTACACACTTTGTGAAGCGGAGAGTTACAATTTTTCTCATTTATAGCTGAAATCAAGCACTGATTTTAACAAGAAAACAATTTGCCTTATTGCTGTTACACATGTAGTACTTCAGTTAACCTGATGTCTCCCAAATTCCTAATATTAATCACGTGGTTATCGTCCTTAAATGTTTATTTTATTTAATCGTGTGGCTAGGGCCCCCGTCGGGCAGGCCGTTCGCTTCTTTCTATTTGACGCCACTTCGGCGACCTGTAGTCGATGAGGATGATAGGATGATGACGAGGACAGCACGACACCCAGTCCCTGGGAGGAGAAAATTCCACGACCCAGCCAGGAATCGAACCCCGGGCCAGACTATTGACAGTCCATCACGCTGACCATTCAGCTACCGGGGGCGGATGTTTTTGTATGTGGTCAGGTGAAACGTACTGTTTATAGGCAACAAAATTACAGTTCTTCATTCAATACTTGTTTTTGTCGCACTGTTAATCTTTTCGTCCATGGCTGTTCAAAATGTTCAAATGTGTGTGAAATCTTACGGGACTCAACTGCTAAGGTCATCAGTCGCTAAGCTTACACACTACTTAACCTAAATTATCCTAAGGACAGACACACACACCCATGCCCGAGGGAGGATTCGAAACTCCGCCGGGATCAGCCACACAGTTCATGACTGCAGTGCCCTAGACCGCTCGGCTAATCCCGTGCGGCAGTGCATGGCTGCTTCAGGAGTGGAAGGTAAAATATCAGTTGGCCAGGCAGTATTACTTTTGTGGCGATTTCTCAACAAAAGGTGTGAAATGTTTTGTTGTGCTTTTGTAAGAAGTGAAATAACCATAATGTTCGGTTTTTACGCAAAATAAGCGTTTATATTTTACGACTAATTATCTTCAGATCCGGATAAAACGACTAAAAATAACTGTCACTTACAAGGCAGGTAAGAGGGTTCTTTGTAAAGGTATATGTCAAATACACTACTAGCCATTAAAATTGCTACACCAAGAATAAATGCAGATGATAAACCGGTATTCTTTGGACAAATATATTATACTAGAACTGACATGTGCTTACATTTTCACGCAATTTGTTTGCATAGATCCTGAGAAATCAGTACCCAGAACAACCACGTCTGGCCGTAATAACGGCTTTGATACGCCTGGGCATTGAGTCAAACAGATCTTGGATGGCTTGTACAGGTACAGCTGCCCATGCAGCTTCAACGCGATACCACAGTTCATCAAGAGTAGTGACTGGCGTATTGTGACGAGCCAGTTGCTCGGCCACCATCGACCAGGCGTTTTCAATTGGTGAGGGATGTGGAGAATGTGCTGGCCAGGGCAGCAGTCGAAAATTTTCTGTATCCAGAAAAGCCGTACAGGACCTGCAACATGTGGTCGTGCGTTATCATGCTGAAATGTAGGGTTTCGCAGGGATCGAATGATGGGTAGAGCCACAGGTCGTAACACATCTGAAATGTAACGTCCACTGTTCAAAGTGCCGTCAATGCGAACAAGAGGTCACCGAGACGTGTAACCAATGGCACCCCATACCATCACGCCGGGTCATACACCAGTATGGCGACGACGGATACACGATTCCAATGTGCGTTCACCGTAATGTCACGGAACACGGATGCGACCATCATGATGCTAAAAACAGAACCTGCATTCATCTGAAGAAATAACGTTTTGGCATTCGTGCACCCAGGTTCGTCGTTGAGTACATCGTCGAAGGCGCTCCTGTCTGTGATGCAGCGTCAAGGGTAACCGCAGCCATGGTCCCCGATCTGACAGTCTATGCTGCTGCAAACATTGTCGAACTGTTGGTGCAGATGGTTGTTGTCTTGCAAACGTCCCCATCTGTTGACTCAGGGATAGAGACGTGGCTGCCCGATCCGTTACAGACATGCGGATAAGATGCCTGTCATCTCGACTGCTTAATGATACGAGGCCGTTGGGATCCAGCACGGCGTTCCGTATTACCCTCCAGAACCCACCGATTCCATATTCTGCTAACAGTCATTGGATCCTGACCAACGCGAGCAGCAATGTCGCGATACGACAAATCGCAATGGCGATAGGCTACAATCCGACTTTTATCAAAGTCGGAAACGGAATGGTGCGCATTTCTCCTCTTTACACGAGGCATCACAACAACGTTTCACCAGGCAACGGTGATCAACTGCTGTTTGTGTATGAGAAATCGGTTGGAAACGTTCCTCATATCAGCACGTTGTAGGTGTTACCACCGGCGCCAACCTTGTGTGAATGCTCTGAAATCTATTCATTTGTATATCACAGCATCTTCTTCCTGTCGGTCAAATTTCACGTCTGTAGCACGTCATCTGCGTGGTGTAGCAATTTTAATGGTCAGTAGTGTTGTAAGTTACAGATGCATAATCCTTGCAAGGATATTCCCGTGAGTTGAAAGTTAGTTTGTTATGTTGGTCCTTAGAGGTGAAAACTCGATGTAAGACTAATTATTTTAAGATGACGGATCGTTAATATCCAATTAACTACAGAATTTTTCTGTGTAATAAAAGTTTTCTAGTACATTATGATCTATAGTGTTTCGGTATCTACCTGGATTACGCAAAAGTCACAAAATATAGATGCTTACTTTGCGTAAAAAAGAGATGTTATGGATGTTAAAGGAATTATTTCATTTCTTAAAAAAGCGTAACAAAGTATTTTACGTATATTGTTGAGGATTAGCTCTTTTGTCTTTTACTACTGTGAAAGCAGTGAACTAAAAAACTCACAGTGCAACAAAAATAGGTATTCACTGAAGAATTATAATTCTGTTGCTTGCAAACAGAACTGTCACTATGTTTCACATGACCACATGTAAATTAGATTACCGTCGCATTAATATTAGGAATTTCGGAGAATTCAGGTTAACTGTACTACTGCATTTGTAATAACAATAAGACAGTTCTTTTATGGTTAAAACCAATGATTGACTTCAATCATAAATGAGAAAAACTGTAACTATCAACTCCAATTCACATAGCTCGTAATGATGGGAACTGGGCTACCTGCCCCGAACCTTAATCCGGAAGAGATAGGGGCGTGAGTAGTATATCTAGTTTATGGTCTATGGATTTACCTTTTTTTTGTTTTGCACATAATTAGAACCGCATATAGCTCGGTATTAGTCCACTGTGTATTTTATATCCTTACAAAACATAAATTCCATTTTGTACGTAATAAAAATTACTTGACCACGCAATGTTTGCGCTTTTATGTAACCAAAGCAATTACTTTTAATGCAAGTACAGTTTACATGCACAAACATAAAAATATCTATACTGCATAATTACTGTTGTTATTTTGCGCTCAGTTGAAAGTTCTTCATCGTGATCAAAAGCAAGAGTTTCCTATTGCTATCGATAGGCTAAGTGTGAAAGTTGTTAATGAATAACGGAAACAAGTTTTGTATAAAATCGATGAAGTGCTGATGTGTTTGATATATTTCTGTTTAGCGATTTTTTAAAAATTTTACTTTTTCATGAGGAAATTGCGTTTTCTAGCGCCACTTGACAATCTGTATTTTTTTTTCTACAACATACCTCTGTTTCACGTTAGAAATCAAAAATTTTAGAATAAAACCTGAATTAAACATTGAAATTTTCGTTTTTGCTATAAATAATATTTATTTTTAGGTAATAGACAGGAAGGTACCCATGTAAAACAAAAATGTCTTGATAGTTTAGGCTGCCCTTCATGTATCTTCACCCAGTTTCTAGGTGGTTTTCTGCATCTGGTTTCTAGGGAAATCTTGTAAGACATTGATCGTATATGCAGACAAGGGAACTGAAATAGCGTAACGTCCGGTAGATAGGCAAAACACCTAACATACACGTAACACCATAATAATCTTAACTGATCAAGGCTACTAGGAAAACTATCGTAATCTAGCTTACTTATGACAGTCTGTGGTGCCCTATGGTAGTTTTGAATCTCTATTTGAAACTAGCATTTAAGTCACGTGATAGAGGCTAGGCACTATGCTAAGCGGAACTGACATTTACAGTTTTCTCATTTATACAGGAAATTAAACATGACTTTTAACAACTCAGTGACTTGTTGTAGTAGTATTAAACATACAGTAGTAAAATTAGTCCACTTTCTCCGAAATTTTCGATACTGATGTTGTAGTTATCGTCTCTGCATTTGGCTAGGTAAAAGGATATGGTAACAAAGAATCTGAAATAAACTTTTATTTCTCAAGGATATGTTGTTACCAGAGTTATTTGTACCAAACAGGGAAAAATGGTGGAGTTGTAATTTTTGTCAAAGACAAATCGAAATTCACAAAAGTGGATGTAAGCCAATTTTGTTCCGAATCAGACAGTGAGTTCAGGTGCATAAAGCAGATAGACCAGAATGCAATAGTTCTGGGAATTTATGCGACTGCAGTCGAAATATTCTTCAAAAATTTTGAACTTTGTGAAAAAAATTAAAAAAAACGAAAATATCTCTATCATCGGCGACTTCAATATAGACATGTCAAACTCTGACAATGTTGAAACTACATTTGATAGATCCTTTAGCAAATAACCCTGCTCCTTAAAAAGATTAATTTCAAAGGTAAGACAGAAACAAACTTACCATATCGGTATACTGAAGAACTTGGTAGTATTGGGAAACAAATGCCGTTGCTGCGAAGAGTATACAAAAATAACTATAAGATAGACACTAAACAGACTGACGTAAATTGTGGGACGTACCTGAAATATAAAAAAAATATAAAACTGCGAAAAAGTTGGCCTATGAAAGGTTAAGAGAAACTACACTAAACAAGCGCAAAACGGCATGGCAGATTGTCGCACAAGAACAATTTCTTACCCACACACAAGAAGTGTCGCTTGAGCCAGACCAATTCAAGGTCTTCGGTGAAAGAAACTGGAAACAAGTTCAACTCGGCCAACACATCTGCGGGTGAACTACTTGACAAGTAGCTGCCAATGAAACAGTTTCTCCATTGGAAAATTATCATTCCACTGACATCATAATAGCGGCAAAAACATTCTCCAACTCTAAAACTGTGGATAATTACACTACATTGTCAAGAAAACTATTCATTTGACCTGTGAAACTTTAGCATACATATTTAAGAATTTTTTGAAAGAAATTTCCATTTGACTCTTAACTGTTTATTTACTTTACACAATCATGATTTCGGCTTTATAGCCATTCTTAAGTGCGTGCTGAAATGTTAAATTATCTCTTATAGGCCACAAACGTTTTTTCGGCGATGACACGTTGCAGACAGGTCAAACATACAGTATTTCAATAGCTCAATACGTACTTGAGAATGGCTACGAAGCCGATATCCTGATTGTGTAAAATAAATGGACAATTAATGGTCAAATGGCGGCAATTTCTTTCAATATAATCTATGTGACTTTTTAACGAAGTCTACGGTTTGAGAGTATCAAACTATACAGAAAATAGAACGCTTAAGCTTTTAGGAATCCGTGTGGACTCCAAGCTGACCTGGGGAGAATACATAGGTCATAACTGCAAAAGAATATCAAGGATAACATGATTAATGTGAAAACTGAGAGATTAAGTTACTTTGAAATACTTAAGATTGAAGTATTTTGTACTACTCCAGTCTCACATTTGTTATGGATTGATGGTATGGAGGCACTCTACGCATATAATTGACTTAATGAAGACACAAAAATGTCGTAGGAGAAATGTGAAGGGCTGGATCAAAACATCGTTGTAGACCTCTGTTTAGGAAACTCATTATAACCGTACTTACAATTGCAAATCTGTACATGTATGTCACGTCACCATACATTCAACTGAATGTAAAAGTATTTAAAATACGACCACAGCACAGCACTAGGGGAAAATTAAAATGCATGTTCCAAGACACAAGCTGGTAAAAGCAGCTCACTTTCCCAGAGTCGGCTCCCTAAAAATCATTAACAAATTATCACCCTCAGCGTGGGCCATGTCTTGTAAATTATTTCAAAGAAAACTGTGCAACTGGTTGGCTGAAAATCCATTTCATAATATAATAGAATTTTTTGATGTACAGACTGTGAACATATCTTAAAATATAAAATTTACAACTAAATGCCTGTAATCGTGTATGTAATTAAGGGTACCGCTGTCATCTATCAGAGATGAAGCCTATTCAATTGTACATATGGTGAATGGCGAATAAGGATGAATATAGATGAACGAGTTTGAAGAACTGTATTGACATTTCTTTCTTGTTACGAAGGGCCGAATTAGAGTTCTTCTCTGAATTACTGTTTCTATTAAACTGTGAGGCATTTAGTTCACCGCTTCCACAGGAACAGAAGACAAAATATGTGAAACGTTGATTAAAGAGAAAATTGTTGCAGGGAAGTAGATATAAACAGTCTACTGACTTAAAATCATCGTCACTCATCGAGTTTTAGATCTGAGGCCCAACATACATCCTAATTTTCAAAAAGGTGTTCGCAATTCTTTTTGTATTCTTAAAACTAGTTTACCTACGGAACCAAATATAACTCGCTTTCTCATGTCTTTCTATACAGCCATAGGCTGCACAATATTTCACCAATGTAATAAAGAAACCTTTGCTGACAATTCAAGAATTAAGATAAAGATAAATTGAACAGAATTCCAGAAGTTGTCTGCAAGTGGATGCGCCATTAGTCAGTTGATGGAGATGTTGATTTCCATATAATGGCGACATGCCTGATCGATACCATCTACGGAGTACGCCATGCAAATGCATGTTAACTGCCCCTGTGCTCGCTGAAAGCAATCTAATATCGTGTTTGCGGTCGCCACGAAAACGATAATTAGCAGTTTATAGTAAATTCTGACATTTTCCGATTGATGCTGAATTTTCAAAATTTGTGAGAAATATCTTAATATTAAGCACTACGGACGGCCAACTTCAAAATGCTTCAAATGGCTGTAAGCACTGTGGGACTTAACATCTGAGGTCATCAGTCGCCTATACTTAGAACTACTTAAACCTAACTAACCTATGGACATCACACGCATCCATGACCGAGGCAGGATTCGAGCCTGCGACCGTAGCAGCAGCGCGGTTCCGGACTGAAGCACCTAGAACCGCTCGGCCACAGAGGCCGGCGACGGCCAACTGATTTTCAGAAGTGTCTAGTGAGGTTTACCACATGGGGATCGTGTAAGTCCGTTACTTTTTAACATACACACCAGGGAGATTGGTAAACGATTATGTCATTCGGTCACCTTTCTAGAGCATGCGGAGGGGTTTTTGATAGAGCAAAGTAGAAGGACCTGAACCACACGTTGAATTACATGCAACGAGGTATCATTATTGTGGTAACCTGGTGAGTTGAGACAGGGAAATACGTGGTGCCTGAGAAATGACGAATGGGTGTCTTTACAAGACACAAGAGAATTGCTTCCTGGTGGATAATTAATAACCATGTTTGTTGGGTTGTGGCTAGGTGTTAAACTGACGTGGCAATGATATACCAACGAGCTCCAGCCTAAAGTACATAATATACCATTCTGAAAGCTTTGCCTTGCTTCGTCTGCGTAACTGACTCTAGAACCCTGTGACATCTGTTCAAACAGTTAATTAGGAAGAAGTTGGAATGTCGCTACTTGTTATATGAAGGTTCTCGACCGTACACAATCAGTAGCTTTGTGTATCTGCGGAAGCTATATTAAAACGAGATCCATGAATCATGCAAGTGGATCTGGCTGTTCCCCCCCCCCCTCCCCCCCCCCCCCCCCCCCCACTGGTTAGGATGGAAGTTTTTATGTGGCCGGTACATGTTGAGGGATAGATCCTCTATCATCTATTAATTACAACTGAAATTACGTCAATTACTGGATGTGATACAGACTAATTCATACAGCATGAAGAAACCCAAACCTCTACTACCAATGCCATATAGTATGGTCAAATTTTCGATCATTTGACAGCAGAATGTTAACAGCAGCTTCTTAGAACACATATCGGTCGAGCGATATCTCTTCAAAAATTCTCTCTGTTGTGCATGATGAGAAAATAACTAAAGGATCGGTAGTCCCGAGTAAGCTTAGAGTTTCTACACTGTCAAAATTAGATCGTAATTGGTATGGCTGGTACACATTGTACACGGATAGTCGAAAAATCTGTGTCTCTGCATGAGCTTGCGGCGTTTGCTACCTCTGAGATCAATAAAACTTAAATTCAGAGTCCCCATCTAACTGACGCCACAAATGAGACTTACGGATTTCATTTACAACAAATGAGACTGGCAGCAGTTCATTCAGTGAGTTTTGCCCAGAGTTGATTCGTGTTAGGTAAAAATAAATAAATGAGAACATAGTATTCATAGTGCGATGTTTATTTCGCATGTGATATTTATTTCGGAAGCACAGTTCACAATATTTAGTTCGTAAGCACAGTTAATAATACGAGTTTACAGTAGCAGCATCATCGGCCATGATTCTCCACTGGTGCGAAGCTACTTTTGCAGTACATTCACAGAAATACAGGTATCGATCACAACGACCTGCCTCAACATCAACTCTCAAAAATGTGTATATAGACTTATCTCTCCACACCATATGAAATGACGTGAGGTCACGAAAATCAAGTGTAAAAATGTTGTTCACGGTTGAATTAAACCGCCTGATCACGATTACTATTTTGATCTATACTAGTTTTAACACAAAAGAGTTTTTCCTTTGTATATTAAATTAATCGTAATGTCTATTAATGTACTAACGACCATATTTGAGTCAATTCCGTAACCCGTTCTGGCATCACAACAAAACAAAATAAAAGTCATTTCTACTAAATTTAAAATGACTGTGAAACGATGTGTAAAATTTCTCATTTTAATGGAATTTTTTTCGCTGATTCCAAAACTGGCTTAGACTTTGGGTGTCTGTAGTATTCCCGAAGTTACGGGGAATGTAATATTATGATTTTTACTTTATTGATATTAGTTCAGCTGATGCACTAGAGTTTTAGCTCTATATGTAACACATGATCTTTTCTCCTCTAGCATTAGGTGAATGAGCGGTACTTTTGAAATCAGTCGTTTAATTGAATTGCAATATGCGTCGTAATTTGTTCCGTTGATACCTGTCACAATCCTAGAATTAGCGAAATGATTGAGTCCTCCATGAAAACAGTTCCTCCATGAAAATTATTACCCTATTATGACATTTAGTTGTTGTAGATCCTAAATTCATGATAAAAATACTGGGTATTTAATTTAACTGGTCCGAACATTAGAAATATTGATTTCCTACACGTGTCCTAAAATACAGTTTCAGAAGGCTTGTATGGTACCTACGGAATCAGTAGGTAACCAGCAATGTTGTTTTGCAGTTTTAAAAACGTCTTATGTTAAAAAAATAGAATCTGTGTAATATCAGTTTATGTTAGGGTCAAACGGTCTGTTATTATGTGTCCGACTGTGCTTCAATAACCGATAATAGATCCTGAAAGTAAACAAGAAGCTGCATTTTTTATGACCAAAGGGAGTGGGGAGTTAAACATCAGAATACAGTATTATAATGAGTTGTTCCATATTGATAATATATAATTGACAAGATGGATTTCTGGTACAACTGGATGGATATGAAGATGATGGACCTTATCGAAGCTAGCCATATGATAAAAAAATAAATGTGAATCTGAGCAAAATAGACAATAAATTTTAAAGGTTTGCAGTTTTCTGTGGGGAATTAGTGGGACATCCGTCATGTTTGTGCCATCATGTTGGTGACACGTACATTGCCTTACGTCCATTAGCATGTCTTCCAATAATTGTTGCAGCATATCTGATAGGAAATTCAGATACTCGTGACTACTTCGAGTCCCATCGGTAAGACTGGCACCAATGATGCGAGTCTTCAGCCTGCGCCACACGTTGACATACCAGGGTCGTTGTTTATCCACTTCTCTCAACCAGCGTGGATTTTCACCTCACCAGTAGTTGTACGTATTGCGGAGATGCATTTTCCCTGTGGTTTGTAAACGATGATTCATCCACAAACAAAATTTTGCATAGAACAGTCCTATCGCTTTCCAGTTTTCGAAGTCCCCTGTCGGAGAACTCTACCCGATTTAGGAAGCCATTGCTATGAAACTGTTGACAGAGCGAAATTTAGAAAGGATGAAATGAGTAGGAGCGCAGAGCTCGCAGAGTACTCGTTTGGGTGATCCTACTCGCATTTTCTGGTTGTCTCGTAATGATACGCTAATGTCTATTACCGTTGTTAAAACGTTAATAGCTTTTCTCTCGTCAGCTGCTATTCTCTTTCGTTGGAGTACCTTGTTCTTAACACTTCCAGTTTATTATTTCTAAAACTAATAATTGCAAAGACGGATGGTTAGGACTAGACACAATCTGAATAACTTTCAACATACAACCGCACAGATGCTACTGACATTTCCCATAAATCAAAACAATATCCACCTTTTCGACATTCGTATACGTCGTGTATGTCTGAGTAGTGTCACAGGAAGGTTGTCTGATCACTACAAAAGCAGAGCGCAGACTGATATGCTTCAAGAACACAGGTAGAGATACTATCCGTACCTGAGTTACGTGTATGCTTGCCTTTCGTAGAGTAAGGAAGGGCAGACGTTTATAGAAGCTCTGACGGCGGGACTGTGGTTTGCGGCGCTGTTATCTTGCCACATTTTTATCAAGCTCCACACATTATATGTCGCTGAAGTCTTCTGCGAAGAATATTTCCATCAGAACAGACAAAATTACATTGGTCTACTAATTAAAAAAAACAAAGTCATTACCATTATTGGACAGCTATAAAACGTTAAAAGTTACTCGCATACGTCGGAAAATTAGGTGCAATGTTCGCTATAACACATCATAAATGGTGCCGCTGTGTTTTCCCGTTCTGGATGCATTTGGGATAATGTGTCTTAACTTGGCTGGGTTTGGCCGGTTTTCCATTTCCTGATTGGCTGGCTTCCACTCTTTCTCAAAGATTTTGTACCTCCGTTAGGAGTGTATCAGCTGTCTTTGGCATTGTGTTTCTAAGAATTCTTGATTACAGCTTGATAGAAGCCTTTAGGTGGTTTATTCTTTTACAGTTGCTATAAGCATTTCCTGTTCCTGTTTTGTAGAGCGAAATCAATACCGCTATCAGGTAACGAAAACGTTTACACAAACACAGTGTGTTTCAGTTCCGTTGTGGCTATGAAAAATAAGTCATAGATTTTGTTCACAAAATCACGTTATTTATTCAAAATAGCTACTCCTGAATCACAGCACAGCTGAAATCGCTTTAAGTGTGTTTTTTAAACAGTCACTGTAGTCGTTTTATTCGAGATGCATTTGGAACTGCAGTATAGTTTTCTTGGACGTTTTTAATAGCGTCATAGTGGTGTCCTTTCATTGCCTCCTTCAGTTCGGCGAAGAACCAGAAGTCGTCTGGGGCTAAATCCGGCCAATACGGTGGGAGTTCCAGGACTGCGATCCATTTGCTGGCGAAAAACTCGTGCACCATATTCACTTTGAGGACAGGGGTGTATTCATGGAGGAGCAACCAGGAACCAGGAACCTGCCACTCGATATTCTATTCTAATTCGACGAATTCTCGCCCCAAACGCAGGAGGACTAAAAAAACTTGATATGGCCTCACTGCTCCGCTGGCATTTTCCGACACGCACTGAACGGAGATTATGCCGAAAACCAGGATTTCGTAGCCAGTAGAGTGGGGAATAATATGATGTATTGGTATCGTAAAAATAACTACGTGTTTTCAGAAAAAAATGAGTAGCATAAGTTATAGCGCCCCTTGTTATTCGATGTGACAATGCGGAACGGATGATGAAGTCTGCCTGTTCTGACACAACTGTCCTCCAGTGGTGCACTCTACAACATCGCCACGGCGCGTGTTACGAATAGACGCTTGGAGAGATCCTCTGTCCACTGATATGTGTCATTTTTCTGCATGTCTTGCACTTTTCATGCAGGCATCTTCTGAAAGCTCATGTGTACTGATGTATAATCTTGTACCAGAGTAACTAACTTGACAGCTGCACACCAGTGAACGTTCTGATTATGGTACTTGGTACTTAAATTGTGGGCACTTACTACGCACTAATTCAACCCACGATTCCAAGAATATCGTGGTATAATAAGGTACAAAATCGAGGAGCTTCACGTCAGTTATAACACGGGTGAAATTTAATCGTTGGAAGTCCAACAAACACCTCTGTCGGAGCAACCTAAGTGCCACCCCTCTACGTATTTGCGGAGCTGAAGAAGAACCGAATCATATATTTCTACAATGTTCTCAGAAGACGCACCATATAAACGTCCTTGCTAGTAATCTTCCGGCTCTTGGTCATCAGTTTCCAAGCAGCCTCCAAACCTTGTTTGCATCCAGCGGTGTTCTAACGTATAAGCTACTGTACGAGTTCGTCAATACAGCCAACATCATAGTTCCTTCGCTGCTAATCTAATGCTCCTGATACTTAGAATACCAGTGGAAGGCGAAAGCTCAATCAAGCGACGATATCCCTACGTGTTACTCTACAGACTATGAAACGCTCAGTCTGTCATTACGTACACTGGTGTAACTGTGTGTGTGGCGTTATTAACAAAGCTGGTGCTTGTAAACTGTTCTCTTGTTTTGTCCAGATGGTAGCTATAAACCTACATAAATATTCAGTTGTCTATTTACTTTTGGAACTTTCTCACAGGACCTACAAATAACATTTTATTGTTAAACAAGGTTCTTTGTGTGGCCATCCTCCGCAGCAAGCATATAAATACTTGTTTTGTAAATATAACTGCCTTTTCTTGCCTCTAGTTACTTTATTTATCCTACATGCGTTTCGCCTTCTTCTGTTCTAAGGCATCATCCGTGGGATCTATAACGACACAGTTTTGTTATCTTTAGATTATTAAACAGTTCACTTCGCGATATGTTTGTATAAAAAAGTAATTACTTAACGATTTGCTGATCTGCGTTTCCTCACATCTGGTCTCGAGGTCGCACTACCACTTTTCTCACTGTCATATCATCACATCTTTGTTTTCTCGCCTTCCACACACTGTTCACCATGTTTCTCACACATTTTTGTGGTGGAGTGGTGGACTATAGTTCATTTGTCACTCGATACAACTATTTCGTCTACACTGTTTTTCACAACGTAAATAATGCGACTCCATTACGTGTTTCATCTTCTTTGGTATGCTTTACCTATTTGTTCCCAACCTAACGAACTATAAGTTCGAGACTATCTTGTGTTTATGACGTTTATACAGTATTGTGTTTGAGTGAGAGAGAGGGGGATAGAGCCGACGAGTATTTTTTTTTTTTTTTTTTTTTTTGGGGGGGGGGGGGGGGTCTGGTGTACTAGCTGTTAGCGAATGGTTGTGAAAGTGTACGACGAAATAGTTGTATCGAATGACGAAAGAACAATAGTCTACCACAAAAAAGAGTGAGAAACATGGTGACCAGTGTGTGGAAGGCGAGAATACAAAGATGTGATTATATGGCAGTGATAAAAGTGGTAGTGCGGCCTTCAGACCAGATGTGAGGAAACGCAGATCAGCAAATCGTAAGTAATCACTTTTTTTACAAAAAAATCGGGAAGTGAACTGTTTAATAACCTAAAACTAACAAAACTGAATCGTTATAGATCTCACTGATGATGCTTTGGAACAGGGGAAAGCGAAACACGTATGGGATACATAAAGTAACCAGCAGCAAGAAAAGGCAGATTTATTTACAAAACAAGCATTTTATTGTTGTTAGTTTAGACATACTGTCATTAACGTTGACCTAGTTCGAAATATCCCAAATGTGTACCAACGGCGATTTATCATTTCTTATTGTCTTTATAGAAGGATTTTTATAGTATACTAACAGTGTGCCCTGTGTTCCTTGTTCGTCTTGTTCATTCGTTTTCGTATACTCTGATTGTGAACTTTGTTTGGCATACGTCAAACCAATCCTATGTTACATCGTATCAGCATACAACTTAATGTCTACCACATGATCTGTAACAGCCAATTGTAATATGACATTTCCTGTGATTAGCTGAGTATGTGGACAAGTTCCGAAAGCCAGTAAACTGAAAAAAGAAATGTTGAGACTCGAGTGAGACAGGGGTTGTAGCCCATCCTCAATGTTATTCAGTCTGTAGACTGAGCAAACACTAGAGAAAAAAAAGAAGAATTTTGGAAAGGAGATTAATATTCAGCAATACAGAATAAAAATTTTGAGGTCTACCCATGACTTTTAATTCTATCAGAGCCGCAAAGGATTTGAAAGACTAGTTAAGCGGACGTGATAGTGTTTTGAAAAGAGGTTCAAGGACGAACATCAGTAAAAGAAAAACAAGGGCACTTGTTCCTTACTGTTAGCGGCATAGGAAGTCGATACTGACTCAACACAATGTGTATAACCAACAAAACAATCATAGCTGATGTACATCTGGCGAACTCCAAAAATATTCAAACCTGCTGGGAGCCAACTTCATACACCAAATTACTAAAATTTATCAGAATTGAAGCACTAAGAATCTAGCGCAGAAGTCCGGTGGTATAGCTAATTTTTATGTAAATTCATTTAAACGACGACGTATTATGCATGCTTCACAACTGATACATCGCTGCGCAATAATCACAATAATCACGTATTTCACGTCAAAGAAATTCATTCTTATCCACCACATTACACGTCAATGGTGGAATTAACCACAAAAGTATGTGCCAAAGGTTTTACTGGTTTTTATGTTTACCAGTGGAAGTGTATAAAATATCAGTTTCTGGGTTGCTTTTAATTACAGTAAGCATACTATAGAAATTGACTACACATTATTTACATGCACGGCAGTGTTTTAGGTGCGTAATAATGGATCAAGCAAAGTTTCGAGACGAATTGCTAGTGCTCATATCTGCCACATCAGAATTGCAGAATTACAAGTGAACTATTTTTCCTTTGACAACATTGCATTTAAGGAGTTTATACGTGTGTCATGAGCATGATATGATAATTTAGTCTATAACCAACATTTCCATGAATTCTACGTATAGTCTTAATCACGACAACAAACAGCTATCATATACAACTCTTTCTTGTGCCTATTCCGCAAACGTGCCTGTCAAGTCTGTTTTCAATAAATTATGTTGCTAACAATCATGTCAGCTTAAATATGGTTCTATAAACTTGATATTAGGTATTTTGTAAATCTTCCAAAACTGCGCCTCCAGAACAGAATGTGCTTAAGTAGAATACTGTTTTCTGATGACGAAGTTACTATCCAACATACTGAGGAGAACCTTCAGAAACATTCGTATTATATTCAGTAGATGTACTTGAGGTACAACATGAAAATCTCTGGACAGAAACCAAGACTATGGGTGGTAGAGGCAAATATCCAGCCCGAAGTAAAATAATAGACCTAGCGAAGAAGCATCTCACTTTCAACTTCTTGGCTAAGACATATAACTTACGATACTGATCATAACATCGACCATAAATTGAATAAATGGGAGGCCAAGAGTTGAACAATCGGAAGAACGCTATCTTGGGAAACGACAACAAAAGACAATAATGAAATTTTATAAAGAGATGGTCGTGCTACCTCTACTGCGCCGCTCAGAGACATTGAGGAGAAATGCTGAACACAATCTAAGACAGATAAAGAAACCGACAGACACCACGTACGAATTATGCGAATTGGACGGAAATCAGTAAATGTATTGTGAATGTACAGACAAACAAATGATTACAATGTCAGGAAAACTGGATGATATATGCAAGAGAAAGAGTTTCACAAATTGATTGGATTGGGTTGTTTTGGGGGAAGAAAGCAGACGGCGAGGTCATCGGTCTCATCGGATTAGGGAAGGAAGTCGGCCGTGCCCCTTCAAAGGAACCATCCCGCCATTTACCTGGAACTATTTCGGGAAATCACGGAAAACCTAAATCAGGATGGTCGGACGCGGGATTAAACCGTCGTCCTCCCGAATGCGAGTCCAGTGTGCTAACCACTGCGCCACTTCGCTCGGTCACAAATTGAGAAAGTCAGTTGGTCCACCTCTGCCCTTTATGAAAGCAGTTATTGGGCTTGACACTGACTGATTGAGTCATGGGTGTCCTCTTGAGAGGCATCGCGCGAAATTCTGCCCAATTGGCGCGTTAGATCGACAAAAGCTCGAGCTGGTTGCGGATAGACTGCGTGACAAACTTTGAGTAAAACTTACATTCCTCTTATAGCCATGTTAAAATTTGCTTCTTTTGCCAAAACACTGCGTACTTTGCACAATGTCACTGTCATGTTGTGCAGATGCAACTGCGCTAGAATTATGAAAGAGTGGTTCACTAACTTTATTAAGTGAGAAACCGAGTAATGGTAAGGTCAATAGATTATGGAAAAGCACATCCACGTGTAATGTCTTCACTTACGTTGTTCCAAAAACCAACAGGATTTCTCGTTTCACGAGCTACTGATGGCCCTTAAAAATTACATTCTTTCATCTAAAAACTCAGTAGTTAGTGGAAGTTTCGCATAATAACCATATGGTAAAATACTATCGTCTTTGCGTGCTATCATTTGCTAAAATCTCATTTCGATATCTAAACTGTTTATAAAATATGAGGAATTTTGTCTTTGTCACTGGCGGCCGTGAACGCAAATGAGTGTATTACAAATTTTCTTCAGACTGGTGACAGATAGAGACCGTCGCCCAAATCTGAAGAAAAATTCAGTATATTAACTAAATTTCATATGTGGTAACAATTATGTGATATGTACGAAACGCAAAATCATTGCACCTCCTATTTTTAATTGCAAACTTTTTCGAATTTTGCACTGTCTTACTTCACTACAAATGTCGCAATAACTATAATCACTAACGACATAATGGGCACGTCATCTTGAAGTTGACATAAAGCTGTAAGTAATGCAAAAATGATTTTTTTAGCGTATGGTTTCTGCAGTATCGTTTGAGAAGGATTGCGGGGCGTGCGCCTGGATTCTGTCATCGCAGTGTGAAGCCGAAAGGTAGAAAGCTGGTGTTGCCAACGCCACCTAAACGACAAGGCCTCACAAATCAACTATGGCGTCACGAAACCCAGGCGAGGCACTTAGTGTCAACCCTGCCTTTTACCAAATCGCTACGCTAAAACGGATATATATAAGACAGTAAAAGACGATTGAGCTTGATTGTAAATGAAATTACTCCTAGTTGATTTGTTATCTCGGGGAAAAAAGCAGAAACATTTTCTGTTTTCTGCTGTGTCGGATATAGAATCATGAAATTTTTTTGTGCTTAACACAACTTTGGATGCTGAAAAATTCCTGGCATTAAAAGCCGACCAGCTGTAAGGTTCTGGCTCTGAGCACTATGGGACTTAACATATGAGGTCATCAGCCCCCTAGAACTTAGAACTACTTAAACCTAACTAACCTAAGGACATCACACACGTCCATGCCCGAGGCAGGATTCGAACCTGCGACCGTAGCGGTCGCGCGGTTCCAGACTGAAGTGCCTAGAACCGCTCGGCCACAATGGCCGGCCGAGCTGTAATAAATGACATTACTGAGACTTGAAGCATTTTCTTTTTATTCTAAGGTATGTTAGGTGTAAAATAACATACGACACTGAAGCAGACGGCGGAAGAAAGTGCTAATTAACAACAGCATATTTTGAGTTATTTGTATTGTATTTAACTCTCACTAAACCTATGAGCATAACCAAAACATACAGAACTATCTATGAATTGCATGAAACAGCCCTGCATTACTCTAACAATGAAAGCATTCATTTTACATTGCACGTATGGAAACATTGCGCTGAGTAACAAAGTAGCTGTCCTCATGAATGTCACTTTGTTTTCATTTGCAATGTTCGTTTCACAGACCTAATGACTGATGCCACAGCCTTTTAAAAGTTCACGTAAGGATAGTTGGTAATAATTACTCAAACTATATCACATTTGCATTTATAGATAGCAAAGTTTCTTCTGCAAAACAACTTAAATATTAGTGTGGTTCTCGATTATTGCGCTAATGGGCACAGCAAAATATGTAGGGAAGATAATAGATTTATGTTTTCAAATTGGAGATCACATTCCACTAACAGATTTCTACACAAAAATAACTTTCACACAAATAGAGGCAGAAAAACAAGACAATCGAAAAAGTAAATACAAACATGACACCCTTGTCCAACCACAATTAACTTTCAAAGCAGGATCAACATAGCACATGGTCAAAGACATGCAAATACTTCTCACCAAACTTTACAAAATGGCAATGTGGCAAAGAATGCTGTACAGATAATAAGCAACATAAATGAGAGCCATCTTGGAGACAGTAAAGTTGTTATCTTTGCATCTTGAATGTGAAACAAGAGTGTGATGCTTTCAGTGGAAAACTACGAGCAGATTGTTGGAGGGATGAAACAGCTTTTTTTTAAATTAATAAGGTATGCTATGTAACAGAAAAAGACCTATCTAAATATTAGGGTGAGTACAAATAGTAAGTAACATACTTGGAAAACACACGATGCACTACAGAAAAGGCAACAGAACTAAGAAAAACTATGTATTAAACACTAGGAATCCAGGAATTTACTAGTTTAAATATAAAAATGAAAATTGGTTCATGTCACCAGCAGAATACTTCACAGGAAAGCAGACAACATCTCAGGCCACAAGTGTGGAACAGCTCATTTCACATTTGCATGGCAGAATACACCTAAAAATCTTCAACATGTAGCCAAATGTACAAATTAATTTGCAATGTGAATTTAAAGTGGCTCATTCCAAATCATTATCGTTAATAAGCAAAATTATCCATGGAAAATGAAACTAACTAACACTGTACCACTTCACATCAGGGACAAGAACCAAAGGTATGGCAATAACAAGTGCCAGCAAAACCTGCTGGATATCAGAAACCAAATATTCCACAGTGACAACAATAGGGGGCGGAAGACAGATGCACTTATCCGCCACTCCTCTTACCACCTAACAACTCACTCACACCATCCCACACCCACACTATCTGACATTTGCGTACTATGAGAAACCACATCACCTCACATCTAGGATAAGAGTCAAAGGAATTGGATAAAAAAGTGTCAGCAATAGCACAAACCTCATTCTTAAGGAAAGCAGCACTCAAAGAACAATAGAAATTAGAAAACTCTTAAATGACCTGTTGGATATCAGAAACCAAATATTTTCAAAACACATTAAAAATGATAGGAGGAACAGGGGAAGCAATTGTCACTAACGACACTTACCTCCCGCTTCTTTTAACACCTAACTGCGCAGTCACACCATCCTGCATCCACACTAAGTATTTGACATTTGCATAGTATCAAAATTGTTAATATCTTACATAAGAGACATGAGTCACAGGTATGGGAATAACAAGTGCCGAGGAACATGACAAACTGTTGTGACTACATACTCTTATCAGTCCTTCCTCTTAACACCTAACATAGTAGACACAAAGCATAGTCTCTTTATATTGAAAATGGTGAAAGTTTGGTAACATCTGAGCTGAAAAAATAAATATGTGTAGGGAGAACTTACATGTACTATAGTTAGTATCGAAAACGTGCTTAGTGAAGTTAATAAAGTGGATAAATACCAATGAAAATTATGTACATTTCTTTTTACTTTCTTTATTAGAATATGTCATTCCACCACAATTTTCAGTTTCCTTTTGTTTAATTACCTATGCACCTTGTCATTTCCCATTTTACAATAGTATTAAGCAAAATATTGGCACCTGTACAAACAACAGATTTACACAATTCCTGTGCTGAATGTTTGTCACAGACATGTACTGCAAAATCATCATTGGCCAAGACACAATCAAGAATTAATTTACATGCTGTTTGTCATTGGTTTTGAAGTCTGAGAAAGGAATCACAATGTTCAATTGGCTCTGAGCACTATGGGACTTAACTGCTGATGCCATCAGTCCCCTAGAACTTAGAACTACTTAAACCTAACTAACCTAAGGACATCGCATACATCCATGCCCGAGGGAGGATTCGAACCTGCAACCGTAGCGGTAGCGCGGCTCCAGACTGTAGCGCCTAGAACCGCTCGGCCACTCTGGCCGGCCACAATGTTCATCTGATAATAGTTTCCCTACTCTGCGCTCATAGGTAGCACACCTTAACTAGTACACGTCCACCGTGGCGCTCGGGGGCCACAGCACAGTTGCGACACCTGATGATGGCCTTGTAAGAGCCCGAAACCGGTCGTGAAAATAAAAGAAACTTACAACTCAAGCGGTATTTTCAAGCTCTGTTATACCGTATAGATTGAAAGGTAAAAGAAGCATTAGAAGACTAAGGAAACGTTGACACAACTTCATCTGTGACTGGAACAGTCGAATCGGCTACTCCTTGAAGGGAAAAGATGAACTGGAAGAATGGAATTTAGTTATCGGCAAAGCGTTGGACAAAGGAAACTGACATATTTGGAAAATTAAACCCATTTTTGACTAAAAACGGTCTTTCCGTGGTGCGTGAGACATTTTCACCTTGCTCTCATAAGGATAAGGAATCGCATCGATTACGCAGAAAACCTGCGTCTTCGAGGTTGCTACCGCGAAGAGCTGAGCGTAATTACGCGCGATGAGAGAAAGGGGGGGGGGGGGCGTGAGGAGGCAGCCGAGACGACGGGGAGTCCCCGCAGCGACGAGAAGCCCCGCGGAACAACCGGCTGCTCCGAAAGAAACTCCGTGATGAAAGTCTCTAATTAAGCTAATTAAGCTCGTTACATGTAGCAGCGGAGATTCCTTATTAGCTTTTAAACTCCGGAGCTGTCGATTTCGCAAGAGAAGGGCAGAGCAGGGGAGGGCAGGGGAGGCGCGATGACGCGAGACTGCTACGCCTCTCCTTAGGCGGGATTCTTTTGAGAGCGGAGGAGTCCGCTGGCAGATAAACAACGGCCGCGCCGCCCGTTCAGTTTGACGAAACTTTTTAACGAGGCAGGCGGGCGGACGGGATATTAAGGCGGGCTATTAGCCGCGCCCCGCTGCTCGGCGCCAGATTTCATAAGGCGGGAGCGAGCCTCGGGGTCCGTCGTCCCTGCAGAATCTAAACTTGTCGCCCGTCGCTGTTAAGCGACGGGGTGGCGCATCTTCTGTTCTTGGACTGCGGGAGGTGTGTTCTACTCGTCAGACCCCATGACCGAAGTGTAGGAAGAATCCCACCTCCGGTCCAGTCAAAAAGGGAGCCAGCATTCAGTAGATTCTTGACACAGCAATCCCTCCGATCATCATTTGCTGACCTGTCTGCTGGGTCAGAAATCTGTGGATACCAGTCAGTGAATATTGGACCCTATTTTGACTACTTCAGAGATCGAATTCTTCCTACATGTCTGTCAGGAGGCATGTAGATGGCGTAATCTAGCGCTATAACTAAAAAAATAGAAGCTAAACTAAACTCTGCCCGAATGGGCTATGAAGGTACCGACCGACCACATTGTCATCCTCAGCCCATAGCCGTGTTTGCAGCAGACACAGTGGCTGCGCCAAAGACTGAGACGGCGTGGAGTTTTACAATTATTTATTGAACTTTCTTTACAATTTCTCCCTCGTCGCTGCCCAGCCCTGCGGATCCCTCCACCTGGCCGCTGATCCCATTCGGGAGCTTCAGGCCACCAGTGCTCAAATGGTTCAAATGGCTCTGAGCACTATGGGACTTAACTTCTGAGGTCATGAGTCCCCTAGAACTTAGAACTACTTAAACCTAACTAACCTAAGGACATCAAACACATCCATGCCCGAGGCAGGATTCGAACCTGCGACCATAGCGGTCGCGCGGTTCCGGACTGAAGCGCCTAGAACCGCTCGGCCACACCGGCCGGCGCTACCAGTGCTCCGCAAGGCTATCTATGTGCGCTTACTTCGTAACGCCTCGGTCTCCAGCATGCCTGTGTTTTGCCATTCTCCACTGCGCAAAGCAACGCTTGCTACATGTGGGCGCAACAGGCGCCACTGGCTGCGGATGTGGAAGAGTATGTGCTCAGCAATCGCTATCCTGCTCGTATATCGCTAAAACTGGTTGCTCAAATAGAATAAGAACTGGAAATTTAGGTGGCTGAAGGTGTTTTGGTGCCGCGCAGGCTTAGCCGAGAACTCTCAGGCACTGCAGTCGTGGACTGTGCGGCTGATCCCGGCGGATGTTCGAGTCCTCCCTCGGGCATGGATGTGTGTGTTTGTCCTTAGGATAATTTAGGTTATGTAGTGTGTAAGCTTAGGGACTGATGACCTTAGCAGTTAAGTCCTCAAAGATTTCACACACATTTGAACATATTTTGGTGTTTTGGTTCGACATTTTGTACTGAAGAACCGAAAAATGGTTCAGATGGCTCTGAGCACTAAGGGGCTTAACATCTGAGGTCACCAGACCCTTAGAACTACTTAAACCTAACTAGCCTAAGGACATCACACACATCCATGTCCGAGGCAGGATTGGAACCTGCGACCGTAGCAGTCGCACGGTTCCAGACTCAAGCGCCTGAAGAACCGAGTTTCCGCAACGAACTGTATAACTTTGTACTCTCAAGGTATAACTTTGGACTTACAAGGCAAGAGGTTCATTTTCACCTGTTAAAAAGCATTAAAGAACAAAAAAGTCTTTACTTTGATAACGTGCAGCGAAGAGAAGTGTTACATTCAGTGCATTTAATTTTCTACACTCTTATTCTTCTGTCACGAATCTCAGCATGAGACACACGATATTCTGATACTCAGAAATGCTTTAATGGGATTGCTTTGATCCCAAAAATTTGCAACGATATTAACAACGTTGACCAGTGTCAACTGCAAGCAGTTATCATAATGAGATCTACTATAGTTCAACATCTCTATATTACGAGGGCCCTTCGATAAGTAATGCAACACATTTTTTTCTCAGCCTATTTAAATTCAGAAAAAAGGCGAAATTTGTGGTGGGACATCTTGAGGTATCTCCTCTTCAGCCCAAATAGTTCCATAAAGCTACGACATGCGGCGACGCTAAACTTTGCATATGAATCCGCAGCTGTTATACGTTATATGTAAACTGAAGGTAGAGAGAGGAAGAAAGGAAAGGAAAAAGGAAGATTACTGCTGTCAGCTGCATTGGGACATTTCGCAGAATCGGCGGTGACGTAACAAAATGTGTACGGGACCGGTATTCGAAACCGGGATCTTTCGCGTACTAGGCAGGTGCTGTAGCCACTGCGCCGTCCGGGACACAGTGTTATCGCAACTGCACGGACTATTTGGGCTCGCGTCACGGCCGATTCACACTCCCGTTGCCTTACCGTGCTGTGACCACCCCGACAGTTGCATCATCGTATTAAGGCGACCAAGGCTGAACAACATTAAAAATTATCGTATGAGGACAGGGAGTAAAGTAAACAATACAGATGAATAATGTAAATATTAATATTAAAATAACTTCATACGACTACACATTTTATTCCATCCTTTCACTAAGACGGAAGAGAGAGTGCAAAAAGCGTCGAGACACTAGCATTTGTCCTAAAAACAAAATCGGAGCGAATAAAGGCATAGGACCATCTCTGAGATCGGGAAGCCGGGATGATGATAGTAAATTGTGGGATTACATCTGGAAGGAAAGTTGTTCCATTCAGTCACGGTACTTGCTGTTTCCAGTTATACTAACCACTTCATTGTTACTTGTTAGCCTTCAACATTGCTTTCCGTACAGCTCGGTTTTGACCAGCTTACTCCTAATAGTCAAGATTGCGTTCAGTATTTAGCGGATATCCACTGTCTCTCGTGTTGTAAAAGATTGAAACAGAGTCTTCCTGCCACGACACATTAACTGCATCTAAATTTGCTAACGTCGTAAGTTGTCTCGTACATAATGTTACATGGAGTTGCTTGCGGAGGATTACGTCGAGTAAACTTCGAGAGAAATCCTGTCAACCTACACTCGATATTTCATTAACTGTTCTAGAAAAGGATGGCTTACCTCATATCTTGTAAAGCTGTGCCGTTGTCCCCACTGGAATTCTTCTCCTTAGAATGTGGCTGGTAACATTGTTCTTTTTTTTCTTTCATGACTAAAGACTCCAGCATGTTCACATTGGTTTTTTAAATCATGTATTAAATATTATGACTGGGAGGGCTACGAAGTCTTCCGTAATGAAATCCTTGGATACAAAGTTCTCGGTTAACTTTGTAAGCTCCACGTCTAGTTTAGAAAACAGAATGCTTATAAAAGCAAGTCCGCCGGCCTCTGTGGAGGAGCGGTTCTAAGCGCTTCAATCCGAAACCGCACTGCTGCTGTGGTTCGAATCCCGCCTCGGGCATGGATGTGAGTGATGTCCTTAGATTAGTTAGGTTTAAGTAGTTCTAGGGGACTGATGACCTCATATGTTAAGTCCCATAGTGCTTAGAGCGATTTGAAAGTAGGTCCGAAATATGCCCCGAATTGAAACAAGGTTTAGACCGAAGAATTTATATAGTAAAGCTATCTGCCTGCAGTATTAAAGAAGCAGAACCAAGAACAGAAAAGATTTACATAGTGTTATGTATTTATGATGAGCTAGCAAATAGTTAATTGATCTCTGTGAACCTAATAAGTCTTAGCAACAAAGACGCTTATAGCTCCTTTTTTTGTAATGGGCATAGTGTACCCAGACGGTACGCGTAAGTCACAAATGCAAGATGTAATATAATTATGAACTGCAGCTCCGCCATATCCGCCATTTGCCTTCTGTTCTCAAACGCATACGTAGATAAGTGATGCGTTGTTTTAACCATGTGGTGCTGGAAATAAAACAATTTAAGAGAAAAAACTGTCACTGGTGATAATAAAGTCCACTCTGTGTCGAATGCTATTGTGTTAGCTGGGAAGAGCAACACAGAGTTAATTCGACTAAACAGGAAAATGCTGGAAGAAAATTCAGTTGTCTGTGAAAATGCTTCAGTAGAAAAGCACATAATTACTTCCAAAATATGACACACACAAAGGTAGTGCGCGTAACATGTGGTGCAAGACGTTACAACGTGTAAAAACTTGAAACAAAAGAAAATCTAGACATCTCGGAAAATATCACATGAAGTCCATTGGCTGGGAATGGGACGAATCTAAATGCTCTATTATTTGGATCGATTAATAGCAAATCGATTCTGTATCGCGCATCGAATACTGCCCTCTCCACAAAGCTAAATAACTAACATCTCCACAGGGAAGATGCACTTTAACATCATAAAAAATTATCTGAAGTCCTTCAGTTTTGCAATAGGAACAAGAAAAATCGTTAGGCATTAACCACACGGTATCCGCGAACTACTCCTGAAGGACTGATTACTCGCGAACGACTCGCGAATGTGATTCGGATTGCAAAAGTGCTGAACGTATACTCAGCCATGCAGTATCTTACCATGGGCGTAGCGCCCAGTCACCGATTGGCGCAAGCGGCGCACCAGAGTACCCACTATACTATATATTTTCAATCACGCCATTCGCCATGAAGCGCTCTTGATTGGCTCGTGTAAATGGAACTCATAGAGCGCCTTCCGACCACTTTACTGACTGTACCAAAGGCCGTTATGCTTGCAGAAATCTGTAGCTGGTACAGGATTTATGTTTGCAGCAAATCTGCGAGTTAACAAAACATAAAATAATCCACTAGTGCAAGCTGCAAACGTGACAGACAACATTCAACTTGTCAAATTGACCATGACTTCGATTGCAATAGATCAATTTTCATCAGAATAAAAAGTTACAGGGAATACATGTAATCACACCGTGGTTGAAAATGTCCGAGCTAAAGTGCTCTCGTCAAACAGAAATGTCATAGGAATACAATCTAAAATGTAAAAGTATGATATCATTGTCAACTAGATAAAATACTACAGGGTATATAAAGAGAACTGCAAGATAGCTTTGGACTAAAAGCGGCATAACACAGTGGCTACCGTCAGACCGTCTTTAATCTGACGGTAGCGGCTGTGTTATGCCGTTTTTGGCCCTAAGGTGTGATTACATGTATTCCATCCAACTTTTTATTCTGATCAAGATTTCCGTAGAGCAATCGAAACCGTGATCAATTTGACAAAAATTTTATGCAACCGAAGGGGCTGTATATATGTCCTGTAATACTGCATAGTTGCTGAATCACAGCCAATCAAAATGCTAAAAATTTCACAATTCTGCTTTTTGTATGTTAGACGGAAGATTGTTTACATACATGAGGAACAATAGTGGACTTAAACTCAGCCCTGGGAAACTATATACGTGATTTCTCCCCCGTCAAAATTGCGTCTCCACACCATATCGGTTGAATAACTAGGCTCAAGTTTCTACATTCTTTTTGGTTAGATATGACATTATCAACTGGTTAGCTACGCCATCACAGTATTCTCTTGCACACCATATGAATCACTGTTTTCTCGTAGATAAACTGGAGTTTTATGGGACTGGTGATATAGTCAATTAATCGATAATGTCATATGTAACCAGAAGATTCAGAAAGTTGTGGTTAGTAATTCAACCAATACAGTCCACAGACATAATTTTGACTGGGGAGAAATCACGTATATGGTTCCCCATGGTTCAGTTCTAGGTCCACTGTTATTCCTCACATATGTAAACTATCGTCCATCTAGTATACAACAAGCAAAATTAGTTCTTTTTGCAGATTACACTGGTGTTGTGATGAACCCAAGCATACATACAGAAACAGAAGGAGTGGTAAACAACATTCTTGAAAGTATGAGATTTTCACCCTGCAGCTGACTGTACGTTGATATGAGACTTCCTGGCAGATTAGCACTGAGTGCGAGATCGAGACTCGAACTCGGGACCTTTGCCTTTCGCGGGCAAGTGCTCTACCGTCTGAACTACCCAATAATGACTCACGTTCCGTCCTTACAGCTTCAATAGAGCACTTGCCCGCGAAAGGCAAACGCCCCGAGTTCGAACCTCGCTCTGGCACACAGTTTTAATCTGCCAGGAAGTTTCATTCTTAAAAGTATCATGGACTGGTTTTCTGCGAATTGTCTCATCCTCAATTTTAAAAAATACAACATATTCAGTTCTAGGGGTACTACACTAATTATAAGTGTAATACATGGTGAGGAAATATTAAATAGGATGGAAACTTCAGTATCATTAGGTCTTCATATCAATGAGAATTTAAACTGGAAAAAGCACGTTTAGGAACTCCAAAGAAAACTTAATTGAACCATATTAGGAGAAACAAATCAGTAAGTGAAATATTTTGCCTATCTTCATTCAATAATATCATTTGGAATAATGCTCCAGGGTAATTCTTACTCAGAAAGAAAGTCTTCCTTGCTCAAGAACGTTCTGGAAGAACAATATGTGATGTAAAACGCGATAATATCATAAACAACTGTTTAAGTAGCTGGGCATTCCGACTACTACTTCATAATATATTTATTCCTTCGTGAAGTTTGTTGTAAATAATTCACTACAGTTCAAAAGGAATGATGATGTACATAATTACAATAGCAGAAGGAAAAATGACATTCATTACTCCAAGTTAAGGTTGTCTTTAGCAGAAAAAAAGGGTGCAACAAAATTTTACCTACTGGTATAAGCGGTCTGACAGAAAGCAAAGTAAAAGTTGAAAACAAACTGAAAAAGTTCCTTCTTGACAACCCCTTCTGTGCTGTTACGTCAATTCATCCTGATAGATTGTGATGCGGATATAAAATAACCCATTGCATATCATTACGATTAATCGCACAAAATGATCCACGGAACGTGAAACTAATTAACTCACAATGTTTGACTGACAGGCTGTGTGTCGGAATAAGGCGGTACTCAACTGTAGTGGCGGACCGAGGGAGCTGTACTGCGGGTCTGCTGGTTACCAGGGGCACAGGCGATGCTCTGGCTGCCTGGCTGCTGGGCGACGTCAGCGCTGGCAGTTTGTGGTTGGCTGTAGCAGGCGACAGTGTATGTCTCCAAAATGAACCATTCACTCTGCAGCGGAGTGGGCGCTGTTATGAAACATCCTGGTGGATTAAAACTGTGTGCTACACCGGGACTTCAACCTGGAACCTCGACTATGTTGTTCAATGCTTTTACGTAGTGACCTATCCAGGCAACACTCACTCGATGAGAGTCCTGCTTGTGAAAGGATAGTTTCCGCGTTTGAGTCCCGGTCGGGCGCACAGTTTTAATGCGTAACCAACATCCAGAACAACCCATCTACACTTACGCTCATAAATTAAGGATAATTGCAGAATGTGGTGCCATACAACATGGCACTACACAAAACTAGCACTAATAACCTGGGCACATATTGAACACACACTACACAGATCAACGGTATTGGTGATAAGTTGAGAAAAACGTCCCGAAACACAGGTGCTACAAAACGCCACTGTTTCCTGCTCATGTACCCCGACATCAATATGGAGTATGATCACCACGTACATAGGCCCCACAACGGGTTGGCATACTCTGGATCAGGTGGTCGAGCAGCTGGGGTATAGCCTCCCATTCTTGCACCAGTGCCTGTCGGAACTCCTGAAGTGTCCTAGGTGTTTGAAGACGTGAAGCGATACGTCGACTGAGAGCATCCCGGACGTGCTAGATGGGGTATAGGTCTAGAGAACAGGCAGGCCACTCCATTCGCCTGATATCTTCTGTTTCAAGGTACTTTTCCACGATGGCAGTTCTGTGGGGCCGTGCTTATCATCCATCAAGAGGTAGGTGGGACCCACTGCACCCCTGAAAAAACGGATGTACTGGCGCAAAATGACGTCCCGATACACCTGACCTGTTGCAGTTCCTCTGTCAAAGACATGCAGGGGTGTACGTGCATCAATCATAATCCCACCCCACACCATCAAATCACGAGTTCCAAACAGGTCTCTTTCAAGGATATAAAGGGGTTGGTATCTGGTTCCTGGTTCACACTAGATGAAAACCCGGCGAGAATCACTGTTCAGACTATACCTGGACTCGTCCGTGAACATAACCTGGGACCACTGTTCCAATGACAATGTGCTGCGTTCTTGACACCAGGGGTCAGTGGAACGCACCTTGCAGGTCTCCGGGCGAATAAACCATGTCTGTTTAGTCATCTGCAGACTGTGTGTCTGGAGACAAGTGTTCCAGTGGCTGCGGTAATGTCCCGAGTAAGGCTAGCTGAAGTAATCTGTGGCCGTCTGCAGGCACTGATGGTGAGATATCGGTCTTCTTGTGGTGTTATAGACTGTGGAGGTCCCGTACTGTAGCGCCTGGACACGTTTCGTGTCTGCTGGAATCGTTGCCATAATCTTGAGATCACACTTTGTGGCACACGGAGCGCCCTTGCTATGACCTGCTGTGTTTGACCAGCCTCCAGTTGCCCTAGTACTCTACCCTTCATAACGTCATCAATATGTGTTATTTGAGCCATTTTCAACACACAGTCACTATTAGCACACCTGAAAACGACTGCAAACTTACTCGCGGCTCCGTACTCTGACATACACCAACACACCTCTGCGTATGTGGACTGCTGCCAGCGCCACCGTGCGACGATCGCATGTCAGATGCCCAGTATGGTCATACCCCGGGGTGATATGAACCCGCAGACCGCCGACCAGAGAGCTGTTTTCACCATGTATCAGCATTATCCTCAATTTATGAGTATGAGTGTAGTTGTAACAGTTCGATCAGCTCTTTGGTTGAGGCTTTCGGAGGTACGGTTACAACATGATGGTGCTGCGTAATAAAACATGTATTGGGTTATTAGGCCTAGATGTAAGACCCTTGTTAAAATTTACCCCTTTCTTCTCATCTTATGTTCCTCTTTTCTTGTGGCACATAAGCGCAAAATGGGCTATTTCTTCCTCAATGCATATTTTCGTAAACCTGTTCTTATGCCACCGACTTACTTCATTTTGCTAATCATTTTCAGAAACATGGACCAGGTACTTTGTTTCAACATACGGTACGTTTGGTTTAGTTAGAATCGAAATCTCGTTTCCATTCTCAAAAGCGGTGTGAACAATGTTTCAAAATGTTTATAATCCGATTCTAACCTACTTTTATTGGGCTATGGTTAACGTTAAGTTTTTCTATGTCATTTTTTGTGTTTCATCTAGACAAGATGTTTTACAACCCAAGTGACTGAAATTGTTAACTTTCTCCACTGTTTTAGCACTTAGTAGATTATAACAATATTAATCAAATTTATTAGATTAGAACAATAAGACTAGAAGACCAAGAACGAAGTGCTCTAAGGAAAATGGATGTAAGACTGTTTAGTCTATACGTGGGAGAAGTTATAATGGAAATAAAAGAAAGTTTCAAGAGTGGGATTAAAATTCAGATTGGAAGGTTATCAATGAAAAGATTTGCTGGTGATATTACTATTCTCATAGAAAAGTTACAGGATCTGTTGAACAGACTGAATAGTCTAGTGAGTACAGAATCTGGATTGAGAAAAAGCCGAAAACAGACAAAACTAATGAGAAGTAGCGGAAACGACATTAGCGGCGAGCTTAACATCAAAATTGATGATCAAGAAGCAGACGAAGTTAAGCAATTCTGCTACCTTGGAAGCAAAATAACCCATGAAGCACGAAACAAAGGACAAGAGGACATGAAAAGCAGGCAGAGAGGGCATTCCTGACCAAGAGAAGTCTGCTAGTATCAAACATAGGACTTAATTTTAGGAAGAAATTTCTGAGATGTACGTTTGGAGCACAGCATTTTATGGTAGTGAAACGTTGACTGTGGGAAAGCCGGAACAAAGGAGAACTGAAACATTTGAGATGTGGTACAACAGAAGAATCTCCAAAATTAGACGGACTGATGAGAGATAAGCAATGAGGAGGTTTTCCGCAGAATCGGCGAAGACAGTAAAGTATGGAAAACAGCGACAAGAAGAAGGGACAGGATGACAGTATGTGTTAAGTCACGAGGAAATAACTTCCACTGTACCAGAGGGAGCTGTGTAGGTTAAGAACTGAAGGGCAAGACAGAGATTGGAATACTGCGACAAATAAAACATCTTCCACTTCTTAACGGGATTGCTACTGCAGCCAGTGCGTATGATACGGAAAAACAAGCAGTCTTGGTTGCAGTGTTAAAATGTTTTTATTATTTCCCAATGGCGTGCTTCATCTTTATTTAGGCATCTTAGGAATGGCCTACGAAAAAAATACAAAATTCCTTAACAGTGGCATGACCGCATTTAGTAAGATTTGATTGCCACGAAAACATTAAATACCTTACTGACATTTGGTAGTGATAGGTATGTATTCACACATCATCATGCCACCCTTGGCAACATAATTCCAGTTTTTTTTAAAGAAATGAGTGACCTCTTTCTAGAGTTGCCTCCCGGTGACTGATCCATCAAGGCATAACTTAACACCTCAAATACATTGCTGTTAAGAACGGCTACAGTGCTGCCATTGTAAACAAACTCCATGAAGTAAAAATATATAAAGATCATGTTAGCTCTCCTAATAGCCCGTCTGACGCACCCATTAATTATATACGCGTGCTCTTTTTAGGCAACTTTTCATAAGATCTGGATAGACCGTTCTGGGGGGGATATACGTTCGAGCAGTTTTCTCTAGAAGTACCAGTACTCAGTATAAGTGCGTATGAAACGAGCAGCCGATCAGAGGTACCTAAGTTCAGGTGTGTACATGGGGAAAAGGGAAAAAAATCTTAACATCCCGAAAGAAATGGAAATATTTAAGCAAATAAGGAAAACAGACAGGCGTATTCTAAAAGATTAGCTGGCTGAAAAGAACCAAGTGTATTCTGACACTACGATATCATTGTTTAATGTTAATAGTTAAGCTATGTAATGGAACCCTGCCTCCTACTACATTTTTATTTTTAAATTTCTAATTTTTAAAGTTTACTGACTTTTATTTTTTAGTTTTTACACTCAAGGGTTGCAGCTAATAGCCGCCACTGGCGCTCTTAGCAAAAATTCCAATTACGTTTTGGGGAATGAATTTTTTTTTAAAAGTTTACTGATTCTTACTATGCACCGTGTGACGTATAACTGCCACTGCCACTCTTGTGCTAGTTTAACTCTATGTTTCCAACAAGGAGGCTCATTAGTGTCTTGAAGTGGGACACTTAAGATTGATTCTTGCTATCAGCTTTTTCACTGACAGACATGTGTTTTATATGGGATGCCATACAGCTAACACGGGCAGTTTTTAACGTTGATGCGACTATACATTATATTTTATATTTGTATTTGCATTTATCAGCACTCTACTAAAGCGTATTTTACGACTTAGATGTGGCACTTGTTTGGCATCCGGACACAGTGTTGATACAGTTACTAGTGACATGGCCCGATCTCGTGTGTCGGGAGGGGGAGTGGAGGGGGAGGGGCATAGATTCTGATTTGAGGGAGATTCGGCTATGCACAATGTTGTTGGTTATAATTACTACTTGGGACACTCAAAATTGTTATTTGGAGCTCCGCTGTGTTCTTTCACGCAATCCCGTTATAGCAATGTATTTTTAATATACTTTAGTTTTTAATTTTTATTCACCCTGACCATCCTGGGCATTAATGTGAGCATTTCATCAGCAGTTTTTAGAACACAAGTCTTCTATAATAATTTTCATTGTTTGTTGTTATGACAAGAAATAGCAACTGAATACTATCGTAGAGTACAGCCTGCAGGCCCCATCTACCGAAAGCTGCCTGCATTAGCCTTAGGGGCCTTCTATGTTTTCATATCCAGTGTGATGTGTGCTACCAGAATAAGCACTACACTTCCGGCATGTTTATGATGTAATGTTTTACTGTAGGTCTGATCTTGTTTTGTTTGCATTGGGCTGCACCACGTGCCGTAATAAGGTAATCTGATGCTTCCTTCTTATTTCCAGTGTGGGCTGTCAATTTAGGGACAGATCAGGTTAAATATTTTTTAAAAATTACTTTCAGTCATCTTCTGTTTTGTTCTATGTTATACGACAGTGAAGTGTTTATAAAGATCTGACAAGGGGCATTTACCTGCTGGGATTTTTTTATGAGCAGTATCCAATATGCCCATCACTACCAAATTTCAGGAAATTGTTTAATTACACTAAATAGGTCAAATCACTATTACAGAATTTTTATGCCTTCCGTAGGCCATTCTGAAGATATCTAAATAAAGGGGAAACACGTCATCGGGAAATATTTAAAAAAATATCAGTGTAACCGAGACTACTTGTGTCTTCATAACCAATAAATCATTTAGGTCTGTAAGGTGGCAGCTTAAATGAATGTCAATTTCTTACATGACATGAGATTTTTTATATTGTAACAAGTAGACGGATATGTCACCTGATATACTTCGGTCATAGTGAACAGATTTGCCTATGAAAATGTACAATATGTAATGCAAAGGGATGACACTCGATTCGATGGTTTTAACACACCGAACCCAAATCCTGCATGTCAATGAGCAAAAGGTCAAACAAGCTGCTGGAAGAAACATTTTAGTTTGCGGTCAGACGCGTGTTGCATCGTCATGGCCCGCGTACAGCAGATGGATTCTAACAAGCGTTGGTGACATAACAAATGTGTCAGGCGATACAGCAAGGGGAGCAGGTAGCGGCCCAGCGCTGTTTGTGAATGAGAAATTCTTTAGAAAACTGGATCGGGGAATTTCCACATGGATACAAACAGACTAGCGATGCAGCTGATCACGTGAAAGACCAGTGGTATGCTCCTGATGTACACGTGTAACTTTTAGGCATGTGGAGCGGGCACAAAATGTCCGATTCGCTGAAATAGGAAAGAGAAAGAGGGGCGATGTTGCGACGCAGTTTGAAGGTAGGCCCTTTGCGATTGGCAGGGGTAGTTTTTACAAGATGAAAGGAACGCTCCCATTTGTCTGAAAAAGCTGTGACGTGAAGCACGAAAGGACACAGGTGGGGGGCAGTTTGCTACGAAAAGCACAATACCGAAAACTTCAGAAACTCTCTTGTGAACCAGCATCAAGTGTAGAACAGGGCGCATCACGCTCTGTGCGACGCGAAAAGAGGAATTTTTGTGTGAACACTGCGTTCACTTTGGCTGACATTCAGCTAGAAATTAGCTGAAGAGTCGTTGAGCTCCGAAAGCGGAGAAACGAAACAGCCACGTAGTTAATAGTTCTTGCGAGAACTGAGAGGGCACTGAAGTATACACACTGGTCCATCTATGCACTTGTATATCGCCATATTTTCTGGACTAGGGATGAGTGCATGTTTTCTCACCGAACGAGAAACACAGGACAGTTTCAGCTGATAAAATCAGCAAAGATTTTGATTAGCTTCCTACAGGATTTTCAGAGGGTGAGAGGAGCCATGCAGCCGACAGCACGTTGCAGCTGAAGGTAAATGCCGCTGGCAGAGGCGTAAAATTGTTGGATCACCAGCTTGCGTTCATTGTGAAAATGAGCAACCCTGAGTAATCTTTTGCTCATCTTGTCACAAAAACTAAGTATCGTCCATAGACTTGATTGTCGTCCTAAATAGTACTCAAGTTAGAACCTGAATCGGATGATTTGTCATAATATTGGCCAAGTTCACCGACTGGAAGTAAGAAAAATCTTGTACGGAACCTTCTATTTAAATCTGATGCTGTTTTGTTCAATGTTATTTCCGCTAATCAGGACGTAATACGTTAGCTTGACAACTGTCCTGAAATTGTCATGTCACAATCTATGTGCTTCTTTGACAACCGTCAAGAAATTAAATAAATTGGGTACATTTAAACACCAATGTGGTCTGTCATAGAATAAGGGTCCACTCCTAACCCCAAAATTTTCTTCTACTGACGCTAACGCACTCACAGGGTGTTTTTGCTGATGGCTGACGAATTTGAAAAGGAGTGGAGTGTCAGAGATCATCGGGTGCAAGTGCTACTTTGAGAGGAAGGGGTTCGCGCAGGAGTGAATTCGTGGCAGGACATTGAAACCAGTCAGGAGATGACGCGAAAAAAATCTGTAGGTGGTGGATAGGTAGTTTCATCTTTACGTATGCGCCCGCACATCACAAATGGTACAGCATTTGCAGAGGGCGCGGATTTCGATAAAGGACGCTCCAGTGACGGACGGCAATGCACATACATCTCCGCGCCAATTTTTCTATTGAGTTGGCACCGTGATCTAGCAGTCTCCAGTTGCGGAGACTCAGCTGAGAACAGCTGGACGGTTGGCAGGCGAAATACTGTGGCAAGAAGTCAAGATGCTTCGACTGCAATGCCGAATCCTCATAGAATATGTGTACTCTTACCAAGTGACAAAAAATGTAAATGTTGGGGCAAGCCGATACAAACAAAGAGATAACACAAGGCTGAAGACCCCAATACTTCCACACTCACGGATTAGATGTCAGGCCAGTTCCGACTGGCCGACTGCTGCGTATAAGGCAATACGACGAGCGATGTGTGACAGAGGGGCATGCTATCAGCATATTGCCGATCCTTGCAGCCGTTACCGAGCGGTTCTAGGCTCTACAGTCTAGAACCGCGCGACCGCTACGGTCGCAGGTTCGAATCCTGCCTCGGGCATGGATGTGTGTGATGTCCTTAGGTTAGTTAAGTTTAAGTAGTTCTAAGTTCTGGGGGACTGATGACCTTAGAAGTTAAGTCCCATAGTGCTCAGAGCCATTTGAACCAGTCTGCCTCGGGCATGGATGTGTGTGATGTCCTTAGGTTAGTTAGGTTTAAGTAGTTCTAAGTTCTAGGCGAATGATGACCTGAGATGTTAAGTCCCATAGTGCTCAGAGCCATTTGAACCATTTTTTTTGTGAACCTGTCGCTAATTTTCGATTCCCGCTGGAGGTGCATTTACACTGACTGTTGTTGATTCGTGACCTATCGAGGTGTATTAATTATAAGAATGTGTAGTCTTTGATTTTTCGGACGTGAACACTCGATCGGCTATGAGTCCACAACCATAATTCATATTTATGTTCAACATCCAGTGGGAATCTAAAATTAGGGAGCGTGAAGGACATGGATGGGGGATTGTGGATAAGTGGTGACTCCAGATGAGAAAGAGGGGTGGGCGGGATACGAACAAAGATGGTCCGTTGAATGTGCGTTTGGTACTGTGTCCGGGTGGCACAGTGATTAACACAGCTGTCCAGTAAGCGGGAGAACATGGATTTGAATCCTCGTTGGGCACACAATTTCACACGTCACTGCTGATTCTGCATAATTTCCCGATGCGGCTGTTACTACCAGATCGTTCCCTTTCGTTTCCTTTCTCGCGTCTCCACCTTAAATTTATGTAATGTCTACTTAGCTTGCATTTATTGCGAATCTCTTGCCCAGCGTAAAGTCCCGAGCGACTGGAAAAAACCGCAGGTGACGCCAGTATATAAGAAGGGTAGAAGGACGGACCAATATCCATAACATCGGTTTGTTGCAGGATTCTCGTACATATTCTCAGTTCGAATATAATGAATTTCCTTGAGACAGACAAGTTGCTGTCCATGTATCACCACGGCTTTAGAAAGCATCGCTCCTGCGAAACGCAACTTGCCATTTTTTCACATGATATCTTGCGAACCGTGGATGAAGGGTATCAGACGGATGCCATATTCTTTGACTTCCGGAAAGCGTTTGACTCGGTGCCCCATTGCAGACTCCTAACTAAGGTACGAGCATATGGGATTGGTCCCCAAGTATGTGAGTGACTCGAAGACTTCTTAAGTAATAGAACCCAGTACGTTGTCGTCGATGGTGAGTGTTCATCGGACGTGAGGGTATCATCTGGAGTACCCCAGGGAAGTGTGGTAGGTCCGCTGTTGTTTTCTATCTACATAAATGATCTTTTGGATAGGGTGGATAGCAATGTGCGGCTGTTTGCTGATGATGCTGTGGTGTACGGGAAGCTGTCGTCGTTGAGTGACTGTAGGAGGATGCAAGATGATTTGGACAGGATTTGTGATTGGTGTAAAGAATGACAGCTAACTCTAAATATAGATAAATGTAAATTAATGCAGATGAATAGGAAAAAGAATCCTGTAATGTTGGAATACTCCATTAGTAGTGTAGCGCTTGACACAGTCGCGTCGATTAAATATTTGGGCGTAACATTGCAGCATGTAATGGCAGTTGCCGGGAAGGCGGATAGTCGTCTTTGGTTCACTGGCGAATTTTGGGAAGATGTGGTTCATCTGTAAAGGAGATCGCTTATAAAACACTAATACGACCTATTCTTGAGTACTGCTCGAGCGTTTGGGATCCCTATCAGGTCGGATTGAGAGAGGACATAGAAGCAATTCAGAGACGGGCTGCAGGATTTGTTACTGGTAGGTTTAATCATCACGCGAGTGTTACGGAAATGCTTCAGGAACTCGGGTGGGAGTCGCTAGAGGAAAGGAGGCGTTCTTTTCGTGAATCGTTACTGAGGAAATTTAGAGAACCAACATTTGAGGCTGACTGCAGTACAATTTTACTGCCGCCAACTTACATTTCGCGGAAAGACCACAAAGATAAGATAAGAGAGATTAGGGCTCGTACAGAGGCACATAGGCAGTTATTTTTCCCTTGTTCTGTTTGGGAGTGGAACAGGGAGAGAAGATGCTAGTTGTTGTACGAGGTACTCTCCGCCACGCACTGTATGGTGGATTGCGGAGTATGTATGTAGATGTAGGTGTATGCAGCATATACTGTATTTAAGCACTCGTACGTAATAAATTATTATGCAAACATTTACAAAGACCTCTTGCTTCTGCTTAAGATATCAGTTTTTAATTTCGACGATCTCGTACAACTTTACGTTGTGGAACCCTTTCTGTAGTCGATACAGCATAGGAAGTTAAAATTATTGCTACAAAAGCATTGTTGACATCCATTTTCCGACTGAGGACAGTTTTATTTTTGAAGAGACGTGATCACAACCGTAGCTCCAGTGTAACGGTACGTGTTGCGACGGTGGAAGCGACAGCGGCTAGTTAGCGGTGTTGTGGCACCCCTGAGACAAACACAGGGGAGAGTAGACGTGGCCGCCTTTGTGGTGGCGCCCCTGGGAAGGAAGGAAGCCCGACCAGTACCGGCGCGGCGAGGGCGCCCGCCGAGGAATATTCAGTAGCGGCGCTGACTCGGGCCCTGCGCGACAATAGCGCCGCTGTTTGCGGCGGCGGCCGCAGCGGGGAAGCCCCCAGCCACGTCAATGGCTGTCCGCCGCGATCACCTCAGCGCTCCGGCGGCGGCCGGCTTCCGCAAACACGCGCTTCTCTCTGGCTCCGCCTGATTACGCCGATCATGAATCGATCCGGCGGCGGCGGCCCTTGTGGAAGCCGCAGCTGCGCAGCCCGCGCTCGCTTAGCGGTCGCGCTCGGCTGAACACGCGCTTCCGCTCGCCCGACGGCGAATTCAGCCTCGCGTCGTAGAAGAGGTTACAGCCGTCTTACGCGACTGTTTCTTGTTTGCCCTGTGTACAGAGGGACAAAAAAGAATAGAGGTAGGTAACTTAAATGGCTGAACGATTTTGTATTCCATCTGCAGAAAGTAAGAGAAAACCGTGTAGGATGAAGAGCAGACACGGGACCGAGGTTCGGTTCTGGGGGCAAGGGGGAATCAGAGTTTGTTACTGTCTGTCTCCTCCCCCACCAATATTACTTGTTGGCACCCACTATTATAACAATAATAACATTTAAAAATATATATTTGTTTACATCAGTACTTACTGCAACGCTTTGGCACTGTAATGGTACTTGAATTACGTAACCATTACGGAACCTCACCTCAACCTCTCGATACCAGCAATATTCTACTGTGCTTCTGTAAAGTAGTTAACATATTTCTGAGACATTCAGATTTGATTTCATTAATGTAGAGGCACTTTGATACATCGATAGGTTTATGTTGCAATGATATTATTGATTAATAAAATTCTTTTCCGGGCTATTATGCCGTGGTCTGATGGATTTCGCATTGTAACCCAACGTTTCGTCCCCATCTACGGAGGACATCTTCAAGGGGGTTCGTGGCTTCTGTTAACTTCCGAAACACACACTGTCTCACTACTGTGTGTGTTTCGGAAGTTAACAGAAGCCACGAACCCCCTTGAAGATGTCCTCCGTAGATGGGGACGAAACGTTGGGTTACAATGCGAAATCCATCAGACCACGGCATAATAGCCCGGAAAAGAATTTTATTAATCATGACAGTTCCGGCCGTGAAAGTTTACATTTTACAATGATATTATTCTTATGTGTATTTCTTTTGTCACTATGATCTTTGTCGTATTTGTAACTCTGATTTTTGGGCGCGTTAGCGGTTATTAGAGAGTCAAGTCTTGGTCGTCATATTGAGAAGACGCAAACTGTAGTCAGTTTATAAAATGTGAACTTTAACAGTGAGGAAGATATTTTCAAGTATGTTTTCTATTGTGAAGTGATGTTTTGTGAGTTACGTGATATTGCAACAAAAATAATAAGAAAAGAATTGTAGCTTAAATTCGGAGTGCTCGTTACTTTTTTTACATCATTATTGTGCTAACTTGCAAAAGTTTGATCTTCAAGAATGGTTTATGAAACACATCTATAAAACTCTTGAATATCGCAGAATAACACCTATGCCTCTTTGCATCCGAGCTTGGAATCATCACCTCCTAGATTTTCGACGATTGAGCCATGAGTTCACAACGAGAACAGCGTGGGACACATGAAAAGATGAGTGCCTAGTTTATCCATTATTTCATGAAATCAGTTTATTAACTGTGCTCTAATGACACCTGCCACATAATATAACTTTGTTGTTGCCCGAAAATGCAATATTTAGCAGCGTGAGCAACACTACAAATCATAATTAATTTTTGACCTTTGTTGTGGTAGGGTTGTTAGAGCACTTAACATCCAAGAAATTACAGTCAAGAAATTGAATATCAGGGAAATGTACGAGGGTGAGTCAAATAAAAACCTTAAATATTTTTTAAAATATTATTTACTGCGCAGAAGTCGTATAAAGCTGTATCGCTTTTCGACATAATCTCCCTCATGCTCAAAGCAAGTCCTCCAGTGCTTACAAAGTACTTAAATTCCTTTGGCAAAAAAATTCTTGTGGTAGTCCGCGCAACCACTCATGCACTCCCATTGCGTCTTTGAGTAGTCAAAACATATGGAAATAACTTGGCGCAACGTCTGGTGAGTATGGTGGATGAGGAAGACACTCAAACGTGAGGTCTGTGATTGTTGCAGCTGTTGTACAGGCAGTGTGGGGCCTTGCATTGTCATGTTCCAAAAGGACACCTGCTGACAGCAATCCTCGTCGCTTTGATTTGATTGCAGGCCGCAGATGATTTTTTAGGAGATCTGTTTATGATGCACTGGAGACAGTCGTCCCTCTAGGGATGTAATGGTCCAAAATGACGCCTCTTTCGTCCCAAAAGTGAGTCAGCATAGCCTTCCCTGCTGATGGTTCTGTTCGAAGCTCCTTTGGTTTTGGTGACGAGGAAAGGCGCCATTCCTTGGTCGCTCTCTTCGTTTCCGGTTGGTGGAAGTGAACCCAGGTTTCGTCCCCAGTAACGGTTCTTGCAAGGAAGCCATCACCTTCTCATTCAAAGCGCCGAAGAAGTTCTTCACAAGCATCGACACGTCGTTCTCTCATTTCAGGAGTCAGCTGCCGTGGCACCCATCTTGCAGACACTTTGTGAAACTGTGGTACATCATGCACAATGTGGTGTGATGACCCATGACTAATCTGTAAACATGCTGCAATGTCATTCAGTGTCACTCGGCGGTTTTCCTTCACTATGGCTTCAACTGCTGCAATGTTCTGTGGAGACACAACTCGTTGTGCCTAACCTGGACGAGGAGCATCTTTCACTGAAGTCACACCATTTGCGAACTTCCTACTCCATTCGTAGACTTGCTGCTGTGACAAACATGCATGACCGTACTGAACCTTCATTCGTCGATGAATTTCAATAGGTGTCACACCTTCACTACGCAAAAACTGAATAACAGAACGCTGTTCTTACCTGGTGCAAGTCACAAGTGGGGCGGGCATCTTTATGCTGATAATGCGACGGTATGTGTGCATCTGTACTATGCTGCCACCTACAGACCATTCTGCACGCTGTTTGTAGCACGCTTACCAACTTACAGGATAACGGCGTGAAATTTCGATTTGTTATTACAAATTTAAGGTTTTCATTTGACTCACCCTCGTACTACCTGAAAAGCATTCATATAAAAATTTAAAAAAGAGCTTGTGTCATGTAATTAATCTGAGAACTACATGGCCCAGTCGCATTAATGTGACCACCGCCTATGTTCGACGTCAACGTGCAATAACCAATCAATGACTGCAGGTGGCGTCGCTAGCAGTGGAGGGTAAATAAAGCGTGTCTGTGGGACGCAGTCAACAGTGCAGTCGTTGACGAAATGTGGAAACGGAGTGCTTTATCTGACGTCCAAAAGTGTATGATCATTGGCTTGCAGGCTAAGGATGGAAGCGTTTCCGAAATCGGTACGTCAATAAACTGTTCGTGTGACGTAGCGGTTAAAGAATACTCAGCAAGGCAAAATGTAAATACCCAAAACGGGCACCGAGACAACCGTGATGCACGACAGACCTTGTATGACAAGGGTGAACGATGGATGCAGAGATGTGTACGCGCGAATGGACGTGAACTCCTATGGTTCAAATGGCTCAGCACTATGGGACTTAACATATGAGGTCATCAGTCCCCTAGAACGTAGAACTACTTAAACCTAACTAACCTAAGGACATAACACACAACTATGCCTGAGGCAGGATTCAAACCTGCGACCGTAGCGGTCGCCCGGTTTCACACTGAAGCGCCCAGAACCGCTCGGCCACAGCGGCCGGAACCTGTTAAGCAACTGACCGCTGAGGTGAGTCAAGGGACTACCAACAATGTTCCCTTAACGACTATTCAGTGGACGTTTCTGCAGCAGGCGCCTGGTTCATGCACCCATCCTGCCTGCTGTTCATCAGCGATGAAGGCTGGAATGTGCACGCCCATACCGCAATTGGTCGTGCACTGTGTGGCGACAGCTGGCCTTTCCAGGCCAGAGGACGGAGCATTGTGGTTTGGGAAACGTTTTCGTGGTATTCCCTGGATGATCTCGTCCTTTGGAAGGTACAATGGATGAAGTACGCATATGACCCTGGGGATGATCTGCACCCCAGCAGGTTTCTTTTTCCCTCGACATCCACAGTTCGCAGTATACGTGCATAGTTCAAAGAGCACCAGTATGGGATTACTGAAATGTCTGGGCTAGCAGGACAGAGTGGATTAGGTTGTGGAAAGCGGCCAAAATATTTTCTGTCAGTTGCACTCAACATACAAACATTATTTGTCCAGATACCATATTACACAAGAATGCAAAACACTCAAAACCTTAATCGACCTCCTTTAACTAACTTTAGATCGGCTGAAAGCGACACTCAAAATGCAAGACGCAAGGCCTAAGGAAAAAATTAAAATACAACGTTCTTCTGGAGCTTTGACCTAAATTATTTTAAAATTTTTTAATCTGAATAGGCTGAAGGCCTTAACACCTTAATTTAAGCGGAACTCGGCTGGAGACCGCATGTTGAGCAATAAGAAGTGTTTCAGTCAAATGGCAGAAGGCCTTATCTTAAAACATTTCAAGCAAATGCGGCTGAAGGCCCTATAGCAAAACATCACAATCTTAGGAACATCACTTTAAGAGATATTAAACTCGGCTGAAGGCCATACATCAACACAATAATTTAACGGCTTAAAGCCTTAAAAGATTTCATGTAAAATGCGGGAGAAAGCCCCATATAAAGAAAATAACAATCTTATGCCTTAAGGGAGAGACAAGAACATTAATTCAGGATATATTAAAACTCGGCTGAAGACCACACATTAACCAAAATACTAAAACTCAAACAGGGAAGTTACTATGTAACATGTTGTGGTTGGCAGGAGAGCCAACCGTATGGTTAAAGGAGGCCGAAATGCACGCGTCTCAGCTCACGCAGGCTGGCGTGAGGTCTGGAGCATGACAAGGCAATTAGAATTGAAAAAAACGGACGTAGCTGGTAGAAAAGTTTAATCCATTCATGGAGAACGTCGCTCTTTATGGTACATGATTCACAACATCAATAGTACGGATACTGGCGCCTTGCTAGGTCGTAGCAAATAACGTAGCTGAAGGCTATGCTAACTATCGTCTCGGCAAATGAGAGCTTAGAAGTCAGTGAACCATGGCTAGCAAAGTCGGCTGTACAACTGGGCGAGTGCTAGGAAGTCTCTCTAGACCTGCCGTGAGGCGGCGCTCGGGCTGCAATCACTGATAGTGGCGACACGCGGGTCCGACGTATACTACCGGACCGCGGCCGATTTAAAGGCTACAACCCAGCAAGTGTGGTGTCTGGCGGTGACACCACATAACACACATGGGACGGCGCTCAGAAGTTTCCAATGGTCGGCCTGAAATAGTAACACTAACGCCCGTTTAGGCGAGACAGGCAGCCTGACCAACAATCTCTTAATCGGAAGGAAACCCAAACGACAGATAGCAGACGAACCAGCCAACTACCTGATTTCGGTCACCAGACCAAAAACACTACAACCAGAATGCCAGCGAGGCGAAGAGACCAGTAACACTCGTCTTCAAATATTGGTGTGTTGCTTAGCCAAGGCACAATAACTACTGACATGCATGAACATCGCAACGGCTGTGGAACTACACGCCGTGGCGGACAGCATCAACACGGTAAGAAAACACTTACTCGCTGCTATGTCGCAACAGACCAACTGGCTACTGCAGTACGCAGACAGCATTGCAGCATTTAAAGCGTTGCTCACTCGAACTGACACAGGGTACACAGTGTTGCACGAAACACTGCCACAAGAAGCTCGAACACTCGTAAAACGAATCACTGATGAACAACTAGAACATCACCGGCAGACGCACACACAAACCCTAAGGACGATCGGTGGCGAAACACACGTCGTCTGACCAGACGACTGAACAACCAATCAATCTCGTCACTCAATACATGTGCGTCCGCTGTCCGTAGGGAACTGGGAAACACGGCGATCCGGACACACTGGCTCGGACCCAAACATGCAGAGGTAACTCTTACCCATTGGCCACGACGTTTCCGCACAAGAAGGAACCGAGCCACGTCCAGTGGCGAGGCCGAGAAACGGTCAAAAGACCAAACACACGTCGCCCAAAGAGGCGACCAACTGAACGTCCGACCAACGGTCGGTCCCGCCGCCATCTCCGTCCGTCGGACATTGCATCCTGTGTCGCGAGTGGTCGGCGAGTACCGACTGTCCGGGCCTCCCTAGCGCTCCGTCCCCGACTGCTGCTACGTGCCGACTACACTTCTCCCGCGTTCCAACTCAAAGATAATACGGCAGGACAAATATCGATACGTGCTGCTGCTGCCACTCACGGGCAGGCAAGACAGTAATTCAGTGACACCAGTAATTGAACTTTAAAATGACGAGGGGACCGTACGGTAAAACAAGACGTTACATAATACATTCCTGGAAATGGAAAAAAGAACACATTGACACCGGTGTGTCAGACCCACCATACTTGCTCCGGACACTGCGAGAGGGCTGTACAAGCAATGACCACACGCACGGCACAGCGGACACACCAGGAACCGCGGTGTTGGCCGTCGAATGGCGCTAGCTGCGCAGCAATTGTGCACCGCCGCCGTCAGTGTCAGCCAGTTTGCCGTGGCATACGGAGCTCCATCGCAGTCTTTAACACTGGTAGCATGCCGCGACGGCGTGGACGTGAACCGTATGTGCAGTTGACGGACTTTGAGCGAGGGCGTATAGTGGGCATGCGGGAGGCCGGGTGGACGTACCGCCGAATTGCTCAACACGTGGGGCGTGAGGTCTCCACAGTACATCGATGTTGTCGCCAGTGGTCGGCGGAAGGTGCACGTGCCCGTCGACCTGGGACCGGACCGCAGCGACGCACGGATGCACGCCAAGACCGTAGGATCCTACGCAGTGCCGTAGGGGACCGCACCGCCACTTCCCAGCATATTAGGGACACTGTTGCTCCTGGGGTATCGGCGAGGACCATTCGCAACCGTCTCCATGAAGCTGGGCTACGTTCCCGCACACCGTTAGGCCGTCTTCCGCTCACGCCCCAACATCGTGCAGCCCGCCTCCAGTGGTGTCGCGACAGGCGTGAATGGAGGGACGAATGGAGACGCGTCGTCTTCAGCGATGAGAGTCGCTTCTGCCTTGGTGCCAATCATGGTCGTATGCGTGTTTGGCGCCGTGCAGGTGAGCGCCAGAATCAGGACTGCATACGACCGAGGCACACAGGGCCAACACATCGGCATCATGGTGTGGGGAGCGATCTCCTACACTGGCCGTACACCTCTGGTGATCGTCGAGGGGACACTGAATAGTGCACGGTACATCCAAACCGTCATCGAACCCATCGTTCTACCATTCCTAGACCGGCAAGGGAACTTGCTGTTCCAACAGGACAATGCACGTCCGCATGTATCCCGTGCCACCCAACGTGCTCTAGAAGGTGTACGTCAACTACCCTGGCCAGCAAGATCTCCGGATCTGTCCTCCATTGAGCATGTTTGGGACTGGATGAAGCGTCGTCTCACGCGGTCTGCACGTCCAGCACGAACGCTGGTCCAACTGAGGCGCCAGGTGGAAATGGCATGGCAAGCCGTTCCACAGGACTACATCCAGCATCTCTACGATCGTCTCCATGGGAGAATAGCAGCCTGCATTGCTGCGAAAGGTGGATATACACTGTACTAGTGCCGACATTGTGCATGCTCTGTTGCCTGTGTCTATGTGCCTGTGGTTCTGCCAGTGTGATCATGTGATGTATCTGACCCCAGGAATGCGTCAATAAAGTTTCCCCTTCCTGGGACAATGAATTCACGGTGTTCTTATTTCAATTTCCAGGAGTGCAGATGGCACGAACATGAGCCACACACGGCTCTATTACCATTCTCCCCTGTCCACCAAACCCCAGATTTAAACCTAATCGAGACTTAGTGGGACTAACTCGATCGGGCTGTTCGCGCCATGGATCCTCAACCAAGAAACCCAGCGCAGCTGGACACAGTACTGGAGTGGCCATGCCTCCACATACCTGTTGGCTCCTTGCAGATGCTCAGCGACTCTTTTCCCATATGTCTCGCAATAGTCTGTAGTGCCAAAGGTGGTGATTCAGGCTTTTGACAGATGGTCACTTTAATGTCACTTGGCGGTGGATAATACGTAGAGATCTGAGAAAGTAAGTTACGCGACTCGTCTTACAGAAAACAATACTGTTGCATTGTCAGAAAGAGAGTGCATCTTCTGGGTTTCCTCCAGATAGAGTTCTTCTGCAGCACAGTACTGGTAATAGGTGCATCACAGCAAAGCAAAGCTTCACGTTATGGTGCGTGCGGACCGATCATAACCGACCGGACGCCGTGCCATCCTCTGGCAATCGCGTCATTTGGATGCGGCATGGAGGAGCATGGGACCGGATAACGCTGTCGTGGTCGTCGCCAGTTTTCTTGACCTTGGAGTTGCTACTTCTCAATAAAGAAGTCGACGGACTGCATCAAATCAGCCAGAAGAACACATTGCTTGAAACAGACAGGTTATTCTTCCAAGTTCCCAGTTTCTTCTGAACTTGTAGTGAAACGAACTGTGCAGGAACAGCAACAGATTGTTGAAATGATACAGCATACTACGACTACCACCTCACGGCGACTTTCTGCACGTATTCGGGAACACACATCTGGCAGACATTATGTGCGGAAACTTGTACCCATTTCACAATAGCGACAATGTCACGTGACACGAATTTTGTCACTGGTTAAATGAAAATCGCCATTTACTTCCACAAATACTATTCGCTGATAAAGCTACTTTTACACCGAACGGAGTCAACTATGCACATAATACTCATCGATGATCGGAGAAAAATCCGCATGCCGTAGTGGAAGCCATTTTCAAGTTCAACAAGTTTGTTTGCGCGGTCATCCTCCGCATCAAGCGTAGAAATACTTGTTTTACAAATAAAACCGCCTTTTCCCGCTGCCACTTAATTTATTTATCCCAGACGCGTTTCGGCTTTTTCTTCTTCTAAGGCAAAACTTAAATTAGTGCGATCTACAACGATACAGTTTTGTTAGTTTTAGATTGTAACCAGTTCACGTTGCAATTTTTTATGTAAAAGTGTAATTACTTACCTTTTTATGATCTTCGTTTCTTCTCATCTGGTATGGAGGTCGCACTACTACTTTATTACTGACCTTCTTCACACGGTTCGCCATGTTTCTCTTTCTTTTTGTGGTGTACTATTGTCCTTTTGTCACTCGATATAACTATTTCAACGCGCACTGCTTTTCACAACGTTAATATTGCAACTCCATTACCTGTTTCCTCCACTTTGGTATGTTTACCTGCTTGTTGCCAACCTAGTGAGGTATATGTTCGAAATGGCTCAAATGACCGGCCGCGGTGGTCTAGCGGTTCTAGGCGCGCCACCTGGAACCGCGCGACTGCTACGGTCGCAGGTTCGAATCCTGCCTCGGGCATGGATGTGTGTGATGTCCTTAGGTTACTTAGGTTTAAGTGGTTCTAAGTTCTAGGGGACAGATGACCACAGAAGTTGAGTCCCATAGTGCTCAGAGCCATTTGAACCTTTTTTTTTTTTTTTGGTGCCAATGGCTCTGATCACTATGGGACTCAACATCTGAGGTCATCAGTCCCCTAGAACTTAGAACTACTTAAACCTAACCAACCTAAGGACATCACACACATCCATGCCCGAGGCTGGATTCGAACATGCTACCGTAGCAGTCACGTGGTTCCTGATTGAAGCGTCTAGAACCGCTCGGCCACCCCGGCCGGCAAAGGTATATGTTCAACATTAACTTATGCAACTGCGTATTACCATGATTTCTGGAAGACTTTTGATCCCGTTCCTCAGAAGCAGCTTCTGGTCAAATTACGTGCCTGTGGAACATGGTCTCAGTGCGGATGGATTCGTGATTTCCTACCAGATAGGTCACAGTTTGTAATAGTTGACGGGAAGTCATCGAGTAAAACAGTAATAAGATCTGCCGTTCCCCAAGGAAGTTTTATAGGCCCTGTGTTGTTCCTAGGCTATATAAACTATTGGTTGGCGCCTCTAAGAACGTACGCTCTCGAAACCTTAGCAGTAAACCACAGTGAGCTGCAGAACGTCGCTCTTGCAGCGTCTGCCACTAGAGTTGGGTGTAACAGAACGTGCTGCTCTTCTTCAGATCTGCTCCATTTGCTCTATCAGTCTTTTCTGATACAGATGCCGAGTTGACGATCAGTATTCAAGCATTGGTCGAACGAGTGTTTTGTAAGGTCTCTGCTTCGTTGATGGACTATATTTCCCGTCAATTCTCAATCTAGTATAAGCCTTACCCGCGATAATTTTGTGGTCGTTCCACTTTAAATCGTCCCGTACACATACTCCTAGTAACTGCTTCGAGTGATTGTTCTACAATCTAGTAATCAAACAATAAGGGGTCTTTCTATCTACGTATACGTACTACGTTATATTTATTTACGTTGAGAGAGAAATACCACTCCCTGCACTGAGCGTCGAGCCTGTGCCGATCTTCGTGCATTTCGTTACAGTTTTCTAGCGTTGCTGCTTTCCTGGGTACAATAGCATCATCCACGAAACGCTTAATGGAGCACCCGATCTCATCTACCAGTAGTTTATTATACACCGTGAAAAATAAAATTTCTGTAACATTCTCTTGGAGCGCACCAGAAGTTTCTATTATGTCTTAAGACTTCTCTCCGTTGGCAATGGCATGCTGTGTTGTCTCTCCTGGGAACTTTTCAGACCAATCATATTGTTGATCTGATATTCTACACGTTCATATTTCGCTCATTAGGTGGCGTTGCAGAACTGTGTCAAACGTCTTCCGGAAGTCAAGTAGTATGGCGTCCACCTAGGTGCCTGTGTGTACTGTTTTTTGAGTCTCGTGCATATCAGTGAGAGCTGGGTTCACGATCTTTGATTCATGCAGAGGAGATTTTCGATTTGTAGAAATGTCATAATACGGGGGAACAGAACATATTCCAAAATTCTACAACAAACCGACGTCATAAATATACTTGGAGGTCACAAAAGTCATGGGATAGTGATATGCACAAATACAGATAGCGGTAGTTACGGCGTACAGAAGATATACAGGGTGTTACAAAAAGGTACGGCCAAACTTTCAGGAAACATTCCTCACACACCAAGAAAGAAAATATGTTATGTGGACATGTGTCCGGAAATGCTTACTTTCCATGTTAGAGCTCAATTTATTACTTCTTTTCAAATCACATTAATCATGGAATGGAAACACACAGCAACAGAACGTACCAGCGGGACTTCAAACTCTTTGTTACAGGAAATGTTCAAAATGTCCTCCGTTAGCGAAGATATATGCATCCACCCTCCGTCGCATGGAATCCCTGATGCGCTGATGCAGCCCTGGAGAATGGCGTATTGTATCACAGCCGTCCACAATACGAGCACGAAGAGTCTCTGCATTTGGTACCGGGGTTGCGTAGACAAGAGCTTTCAAATGCCCCCATAAATGAAAGTCAAGAGGGTTGAGGTCAGGAGAGCGTGGAGCCCATGGAAATGGTCCGCCTCTACCAATCCATCGGTCACCGAATCTGTTGTTGAGAAGCGTACGAACACTTCGACTGAAATGTGCAGGAGCTCCATCGTGCATAAACCACATGTTGTGTCGTACTTGTAAAAGCACATGTTCTAGCAGCACAGGTAGAGTATCCCGTATGTAATCATGATAACGTGCTCCATTGAGCGTAGGTGGAAGAACATGGGGCCCAATCAAGACATCACCAACAATGCCTGCCCAAAAGTTCACAGAAAATCTGTGTTGATGACGTGATTGAACAATTGCGTGCGGATTCTCGTCAGCCCACACATGTTGATTGTTAAAATTTACAATTTGATCACGTACAGGACATATTGACGAAACTAAAATGAGCTCTAACATGGAAATGAAGCGTTTCCGGACACATGTCCACATAACATCTTTTCTTTATTTGTGTGTGAGGAATGTTTCCTGAAAGTTTGGCCGTACCTTTTTGTAACACCCTGTAGAAGACCAGTGCATTGGCGGAGCTGCTACTTCTACTCGGGTGAGTCTTCTCAAGAGGCTGCACATCGAGTATTAACAAACATCGAGAATTAACAAACTTTAAATGCGGAGTGGTAACTGGAACACCGGCCGGTGTGGCCGAGCGGTTCTAGGCGCTTCAGCCTGGAACCGCGCTGCTGCTACGGTCGCAGGTTCGAATCCTGCCTCGGACATGGATGTGCGTCCTGTCTTTACGTTAGTTAGGTTTAAGCAGGGGACTGATGACCTCAGATGTTAAGTCCCATAATGCTTAGACCCATTTGAACCATTTGAATTTGTTAAGGGACATTTCGGAAATCATTAGGGAATTCAATATTCCGATATCCACAGTGCCAAGAGTGTGCCGAGGATACCATATTTCAGGCATTACCCATGACCACGAACAACCAGTAGCTGACGGCCTTCATTTAATAACTGAGAGCAACGGCTTTTGCGTAGAGTTGTCAGCGCTAGCAGCAAGTAACACTGCGTGAAGAAGCCGCAGAAATTAATGTGAGACATATGTCGAACGTATCCGTTAGGTCAGTTCGACGAAATTTGGCGTTGGTAGGCTACGGCAGCAGACGACCTCACGCGGGTGCCCTTTCTAGCAGCGTGACATCGCCCGCAGCACCTCTCCATAGTTCCTGACGAGATCGATTGGAACTTGGACTACTGGAAAACCGTGGCCTGGCCAGTTGAATCCCGATTTCAATTGGTAAGAGCTGATGACGGGGTTCGAGCGGAAGGCAAACCTCACGAAACTCTGGACTCAAGCTGTCAACAACGCACCGTGCAGGCTGTTCGTGGCTTCTTAAGGGGAGGTTTACTAACTTTTGGTTCAAAAAATAGATGTATTTAATTGAATTTTTGGATTCACAAAAGCGTTTAGAATCCATCCCTGAAACGGTTTTTCCGGTTACGGAAAGGAAATGTTTGTTATTCACTGTTGAACGAAAAAAATGCACCTGCCTGAAGTCGGCCTTTTTCACGCACCAGCTTTTTTTTTTGCAGGACGAGTTATTGTACCGGTGCTTGGGAGGAAACACATAAAATTAAAATGAAAGTTTGAACGCATGTGTTTACAGTTAGCCTCCAACATTTGCATTCTGGTGCAAAGACTGCGGAGATTGAGACTTTCCTGGCAGTGAGCACCTTCAGCGAAGGGTATTCAGCAATTCTGAAGACCTTGGCAACGATGGACTTCAGCCTGGGACTCTATCCGATGCAGTTCGCCAAACATTCGGTCGACTACCGGATTCAAGCGGCGGAAAACCGCTTGTCACCGGCCGTAAAAGCGGCTCTGGAGCAGCGCAGGATGGCCCAGATCGAGCAGAACGTCCTCTATGAGGAAGAGGAGGGACTAGTTTATGGACCCAGAATAGCAGATTGAACGTAAGTTGCATAATATTGCATTTATATGTTGTGAAACCTTCAAACGCCTTTTTCTTGAAATGATATTTTTTTATCTTGCGGTATGGTAACTTCATATATACTGAACCACTTAGCATGTTTCTTTGTTTCCGACGAAGCTAACTAAATTGTCTAGGAGTTGTACCACTTTTATTCCGATCCATCAACTATAAATATTTTTACTTGGCTGACGAATTCGAAAAAGCCCTATTTTTTCAAATGACCCGCATTTTGTTTCCTATGGTCCAAATAACTTAAACGAGGTACAACTCCTAAAGAATCTTATATACTTCGCTAATGTCAACTCAGTTTTGATTTCAGTCTAGTCGACTGACCTGTGACATACCGCGCTTGGAGGTCTACAACGAAATTTTGTTTCGTTCCGAAGGCACTTTCGCCTTTGTTCTTCGACATTTCCGGTCAAAAAAATTTCATTTTGTAGAGGAAATATCAATAAACAGTTTGACCAAATTTGACATAGATATCTGTAACAAATCCCGAGAAAAAAATTCTCGAAGGACATGCTTTTTTCGGGCCAAAGATTGCAAACCTCCACTTGATTGTGTGGACTGTGTTTACATGGAATGGACTTGGTCCTGTGGTGTAACTTGGTAGATCATTGACTGAAAATGGTTGTGTTTGGCTATTTGGAGCCCATTTGCAGTCAATCATGGACCTCATGTTCCAGACAACGATGGAATATTTATGGATGACAAAGAGCCATGTCACCGGGCCACAGTTGTTCGCATCTGGTTTGGAGAACATTCTGTACAATTTGAGTGAACGACTTGGCCACTCAGGTCACCCGAAGTGAATCCCATCGAACAATTATGGAACATAATCTAGAGTTCAGTTCGTGCACAAAATAATGCACCGGCAACACTTTCTCAATTATGGACTGCTGTAGAGGCGTCATGGCTCAATACATGTATAGGGGACCTCCAGCGACTTCTTGAATCCATGCCAAGTCGCGTTGCTGCACTACAGCGGGCAAAAGGAGGTCAGGCGTGACATTAGGAGGTATGCCAAGATTCTTATTACCTCAGTGCATATTACAAGTTATATAGGTCATAATCATCTACGTGTGGCTTCAGCTGGCTGTGGCATACCTCGAGAAACTTCGTCGGTTAATTGGGCCCATTGTGAGGACTAGAGCTTAGCGTGTGTCTCTCCGTTGTGTTTCGCAGGGGGACACGGAACAAGTGACCTTCGAGGAGCTGTCACTGCGGCTCACGGGTTCGGCCAGCAGCGCTGAAAGAGGGAGGAAGCGGCGGGCGGCACAAAGCGAGGTGTGGCGAGGCGGCGGCCACCGGGGCGGCAGCGCGCCTCACGGAGCCGCCGAGGGCGCCGCAGAAAGCGCCAACTGAGCCGGCCGCGATTCCCGCTAATCGCGCCCGCCGCACGAGAAAGCCGGCCGCCGGCGGCTCATCCCGCTCCGGTGGGCCGCACTCGGCCGTGAAATGCGGCCCGCAGCTGCCGGTGGTCCCGGGCTGGGGGTCCGACACGTGTAACTTACACCGACCCGCCACCTTCCCAACAGCTACAACATCTTACCAGGCAAAGGTGAGTACTTCTTGGCCTGCTCCCGTTTTCCTTTTAAGTCGTCAGTCTTTCGAATGACTTCTTCCGGGTGGCGTAACCCACCCTCGATCTACAGGGAGGGCCGAAAGTCACTCATTCAGAACATTAAGGCAATGTTTTTTGTTTGTGATAAGTATAGATACAAACATCAGAGTGCCCTTTTATACTTTTCAGATAATTATTGATACAAACACTAGAGTACACAGCTAATAAATCAAACATCTCTGACATTCATCGTTGATTCTATCCTCTTATCAAGAACTTTTGTAACAAAGAAAGTGCTTTTGCTTTAAAAACGTGGTAAAGATGGGTATATGGGACACAGAAATACACATACACATCTATACAGAACATATTCCAAAATTCTACAACAAACCGACGTCATAAAAATACATGGAGGTCACAAAACCCATGGGATAGTGATATGCACAAATCCAGATAGCAGTAGTTACGGCGTACAGAAGATATACAGGATGTTACAAAAAGGTACGGCCAAACTTTCAGGAAACATTCCTCTCATACAAAGAGAGAAAATATGTTATGTGGACATGTGTCCGGAAACGCTTAATTTCCATCTTAGAGCTCATTTTATTACTTCTTTTCAAATCACATTAATCATGGAAGGGAAACACACAGCAACAGAACGTACCAGCGTGACTTCAAACTCTTTGTTACAGGAAATGTTCAAAATGTCCTCCGTTAACGAGGATATGTGCATCCACCCTCCGTCGCATGGAATCCCTGATGCGCTGATGCAGCCCTGGAGAATGGCGTATTGTATCACAGCTGTCCACAATAGAGCACGAAGAGTCTCTGCATTTGGTACCGGCGTTGCGTAGACAAGAGCTTTCAAATGCAACCATAAATGAAAGTCAAGAGGGTTGAGGTCAGGAGAGCGTGGAGGCCATGGAATTGGTCCGCCTCTACCAGTCCATCGGTCACCGAATCTGTTGTTGAGAAGCGTACGAACACTTCGACTGAAATGTGCAGGAGCTCCATTGTGCATGAACCACATGTTGTGTCGTAGTTGTAAAAGCACATGTTCTAGCAACATAGGTAGAGTATCCTGTATGAAATCATGATAACGTGCTCTATTGAGCGTAGGTGGAAGAACATGGGGCCCAATCAAGACATCACCAACAATGCCTGCCCAAACGTTCACAGAAAATCTGTGTTGATGACGTGATTGAACAATTGCGTGCGCATTCTCATCAACCCACACATGTTGATTGTGAAAATATACAATTTGATCACGTTGGAATGAAGCCTCATCCGTAAAGAGAACGTTTGCACTGAACTGGGGGTTGACACATTGTTGGATGAACCATTCGCAGAAGTGTACCCGTGGAGGCCAATCAGCTGCTGATAGTGCCTGCACACGCTGTACATGGTACGGAAACAACTGGTTCTCCCGTAGCACTCTCCATACAGTGACGTGGACAACGTTACCTTGTACAGCAGCAACTTCTCTGACGCTGACATTAGGGTTATCGTCAACTGCACGAAAAATTGCCTCGTCCATTGCAGGTGTCCTCGTCGTTCTAGGTCTTCCCCAGTCGCGAGTCATAGGCTGGAATGTTCCGTGCTCCCTAAGGCGCCCATCAATTGCTTCGAACGTCTTCCTGTCGGGACACGTTCGTGTTGGAAATCTGTCTCGATACAAACGTACCGCGCTACGGCTATTGCCCCGTGCTAATCCATACATCAAATGGGCATCTGCCAACTCCGCATTTGTAAACATTGCACTGACTGCAAAGCCACGTTCGTGATGAACACTAACCTGTTGATGCTACGTACTGATGTGCTTGATGCTAGTACTGTAGAGCAATGAGTCGCATGTCAACACAAGCACCCAAGTCAACATTACCTTCCTTCAATTGGGCCAACTGGCGGTGAATCGAGGAAGTACAGTACATACTGACGAAACTAAAATGAGCTCTGACATGGAAATTAAGCGTTTCCGGACACATGTCCACATAACATCTTTTCTTTATTTGTGTGTGAGGAATGTTTCCTGAAAGTTTGGCCGTACCTTTTTGGTCCATTGATCCTGACCGGGCCAAATATCTCTCGAAATAAGCGTCATTCGAAAAAACTACAAAGAACGAAACTTGTCTAGCTTGAAGGGATAAGCCAGATGGCGCTATGGTTGGCCCCCTAGATGGCGCTGCCAAGGGTCAAACGGATATCAACTGCGTTTTTTTAAAATAGGAACCCCCATTTTTATTACATATTCGTGTAGTACGTAAATAAATATGAATGTTTTAGTTGGACCACTTTTTTCGCTTTGTGATAGATGCCGCTGTAATTGTCACAAACATATGACTCACAATTTTAGACTAACAGTTGGTAACAGGTAGGTTTTTTAAATTAAAATACAGAACGTAGGCACATTTGACATTTTATTTCGGTTGTTCCAATGTGATACATGTACCTTTATCAACTTATCATTTCTGAGAAGGCATGGTGTTACGGCGTGATTACCTGTAAATACCACATTAACGCAATAAATGCTCAAAATGATGTCCGTCAACCTCAATGCAATACGTGTAACGACATTCCTTTCAACAGGGAGTAGTTCGCCTTCCGTAATGTTCGCACATGCATTGAGAATGCGCTGACGCATGTTGTCAGGCGTTGTCGGTGGATCACGATAGCAAATATCCTTCAACTTTCTCCATAGAAAGAAATCCGGGGACGTCAGATCCACTGAACGTGCTTCGACGACCAATCCACCTGTCATGAAATGTGCTAGTCAATACCGCTTGAACCTCACGGGCTATGTGCCGGGCATCTATCATGTTGGAAGTGCATCACCATTCTGTCATGCAGTGAAACATCTTATAGTAACATCGGTAGAATATTGCGTAGGAAATCAGCATACATTGCACCAATTAGATTGCCATCGATAAAATGGGGGCCAATTATCCTTCCTCCGATAATGCCGCACCATACATTAACCCGCCAAGGTCTCTGATGTTCCACTTGTCGCAGCCATCGTGGATTTTCCGTTGCCCAATAGTGCATATCATTCCGGTTTCCGTTACCGCTGTTGGTGAATGACGCTTCGGCTAAATAGAACGAGTGCAAAAATTCTGTCATCGTCCCGTAATTTCTCTTGTGCCCAGTGGCAGAACTGTACACGACGTTCAAAGTCGTCGCCATGCAATTCCTGGTTCATAGAAATATGGTACGGGTGCAATCGATGTTGATGTAGCATTCTCCGACGTTTTTGAGATTCCCGATTCTCGCACAATTTGTGTGCTACTGATGCGCGAATTAGCCGCGACAGCAGCTAAAACACCTACTTGGGCATCATAATTTGTTGCAGGTCGTGGTTGACGTTTCACACGTGGCTGAACACTTCCTGTTTCCTTAAATAACGTAACTATTCGGTGAACGGTCCCGACAGTCGTCTAGGATACCAAGGAGCATACATAGCACACGCCCGTTGGGCATGTTTATCACAATAGCCATACATCAACACGATATCGACCTTTTCCGAAATTGGTAAACGGTCCATTTCAACACGGGTAATGTATCACGAAGCAAATACCGCCCGCACTGGCGGAATGTTAAGTGATACCACGTACTTATACGTTTGTGACTATTACAGCGCCATTTATCACAAAGCGAAAAAAGTGGCCCAACTAAAACATTCATATTTATTTACGTACTACACGAATATGTAATAAAAATGGGGGTTCATATTTAAAAAACGCAGCTGATGTCAGTTTGACCTATGGCAGAGCCATCTAGCGGGCCAACAATAGCGCCATCTGGTTTCCCCTTTTCGTTCTTTGTAATTTTTTCGTTTCACGTTTATTTCGTGAGATATTTGGCCCGGTCACGATTAATGGACCACCCTGTATATGGAGGGATTTGAACCAAACTTGATACACATGTCCTCTACTGCCAGGTGACAATCGCTGTGGGCGTAAGGACCACATATCCTCCACAGTTCAGGAGATACGCCCCCATACGACGTCATAAGCAATACGATGCGTAAGAGGAACTGCCGCATCAGTCGTGACGTTTACATGTATTACTTCTGTCCTACGAACTGTATTCGCAAAATCATTCGCACACAGTATCAACATACCCTGCTAACCGCACGTACAGAAGTATATCATGATACCACGCATATTTTAGAAGATATGACGCCATAAAGAGTGAGATGGGTGAAAAACTTCCGCACTGTACATGACGTTTAAATTTATTACTTCTTTACTACTTAGTCTATTCGTAACATACACTCCTGGAAATGGAAAAAAGAACACATTGACACCGGAGTGTCAGACCCACCATACTTGCTCCGGACACTGCGAGAGGGCTGTACAAGCAATGACCACACGCACGGCATAGCGGACACACCAGGAACCGCGGTGTTGGCCGTCGAATGGCGCTAGCTGCGCAGCATTTGTGCACCGCCGCCGTCAGTGTCAGCCAGTTTGCCGTGGCATACGGAGCTCCATCGCAGTCTTTAACACTGGTAGCATGCCGCGATAGCGTGGACGTGAACCGTATGTGCAGTTGACGGACTTTGAGCGAGGGCGTATAGTGGGCATGCGGGAGGCCGGGTGGACGTACCGCCGAATTGCTCAACACGTGGGGCGTGAGGTCTCCACAGTACATCGATGTTGTCGCCAGTGGTCGGCGGAAGGTGCACGTGCCCGTCGACCTGGGACCGGACCGCAGCGACGCACGGATGCACGCCAAGACCGTAGGATCCTACGCAGTGCCGTAGGAGACCGCACCGCCACTTCCCAGCAAATTAGGGACACTGTTGCTCCTGGGGTATCGGCGAGGACCATTCACAACCGTCTCCATGAAGCTGGGCTACGATCCCGCACACCGTTAGGCCGTCTTCCGCTCACGCCCCAACATCGTGCAGCCCGCCTCCAGTGGTGTCGCGACAGGCGTGAATGGAGGGACGAATGGAGACGTGTCGTCTTCAGCGATGAGAGTCGCTTCTGCCTTGGTGCCAATGACGGTCGTATGCGTGTTTGGCGCCGTGCAGGTGAGCGCCACAATCAGGACTGCATACGACCGAGGCACACAGGGCCAACACCCGGCATCATGGTGTGGGGAGCGATCTCCTACACTGGCCGTACACCTCTGGTGATCGTCGAGGGGACACTGAATAGTGCACGGTACATCCAAACCATCATCGAACCCATCGTTCTACCATTCCTAGACCGGCGAGGGAACTTGCTGTTCCAACAGGACAATGCACGTCCGCATGTATCTCGTGCCACCCAACGTGCTCTAGAAGGTGTAAGTCAACTACCCTGGCCAGCAAGATCTCCGGATCTGTCCCCCATTGAGCATGTTTGGGACTGGATGAAGCGTCGTCTCACGCGGTCTGCAACGTCCAGCACGAACGCTGGTCCAACTGAGGCGCCAGGTGGAAATGGCATGGCAAGCCGTTCCACAGGACTACATCCAGCATCTCTACGATCGTCTCCATGGGAGAATAGCAGCCTGCATTGCTGCGAAAGGTGGATATACACTGTACTAGTGCCGACATTGTGCATACTCTGTTACCTGTGTCTATGTGCCTGTGGTTCTGTCAGTGTGATCATGTGATGTATCTGACCCCAGGAATGTGTCAATAAAGTTTCCCCTTCCTGGGACAATGAATTCACGGTGTTCTTATTTCAATTTCCAGGAGTGTATTTTGCAGTCAGTATCCACAAATTCGCTGAATGTAACTACAAAACTATATCACTCTATGATCCAAAATAGGAGATATGACATCATAAACATTGAGATGCGTGAAAAATTGTTGTTTCATGCATGAAATTTTAATACATTTATTCTTCTAGGACACTCATACAGTCGAGTCAAAGTAAGAAAATCCTCGACAGCTGAAACGCTTTTGACAGCGTTTAATGGCGAAACGCAAACGGCTGTAAGCGAAAACAATAGCCGCCTGTAGAGCTACAAAGAGGCGTTGCCGTAGAGAAGTTTACAAAATCGAGTTGTAGCCACACGAAGCAGCTGCGCCCAAGACACAGAAACTGTCCGGGATGCTGTTTCTTGATTTGGGTATGTACTTGTACAGTTGTACGTTATGCATATTTCTTACTAAGACTCGTTCATACCTTCAGAAGTGTTTTTAAGAATACACGGAATTAAATTTTTTTCGACGCTTCATTACAAACACAGTTTGTTTCTGATAGAAAATTGGCAAAGTGAATACCTGGACAATGCCGGGTTTGTCAGCTAATTAATAATAAACGAATCGAATAATAATTTCAACACTGTTCCACCTACAAGGAAGGCTGTCTAAAATTCAGCAAAATGTTTTGAAAAAAATTGAGCTGCACTTGTTTCCCACGGATCAATGGCCATTAACAAAGGATGAAACTAAGCTTAAAGTTTTACAATCGGTTATCCAGAGCCGTAGAAAGTCAACTCGTAGGCTATCTTTCGAACAGGATACTTCTAGAAAGTCTGCGCGGAGAATTTTACATAAGGCCAAATGGTTCAAATGGCTCTGAGCACTATGGGACTTAACTTCTGAGATCATCAGTCCCCTAGAACTTAGAACTACTTAAACCTAACTAACCTAAGGGCATCACACACATCCATGCCCGAGACAGGATTCAAACCTGCGACAGTAGCGGTCGCGCGGTTCCAGACTGTAGCGTCTAGAACCGCTCCGCCACTTCGGCCGTTCCAAATTCATGCACTGCATACCTCGTCTCATAAATGACCTACTAGAAGACGATGCTGATTGTAAGCTTTAGTTTTATGAGACAATGTTAAATGAATTGAGAGAAAGTGATTATGAAATGTTTTATAAGATAATTTTGGTTATGAGGCAACTTCCAAATTATCAGGCCATGACAGCAGACAAAACTGTACCTATTGCTATACAGAGAACCGTAGAATTTTTCCACAAAATTTCGGGAGAACTATCTGACGTCTGCAACTTTCTGCCACGACAGTTCAGCACAGTCTTCTGGCCACCTTCAGGTGAATACTGTACTTACCTGAAGCGTTTAGTTTAAAGACTGTTTGATCGTTGTGTTTAGCAACAAAGTATTCGCTGCCCTTTACTGTTAACCTTGAATTATCGTTTTGATAATTTGTTTTCTACTTGAACATGGCGACTGCACTCACAACTGGACCAAGAACCGTGTGTAAACTCATCTTGCGAGATTTCTCCTTCTATTCGCCACACGCGGTCACCAGATTAAAAAGAAGGTAAATCTGTTCATTCAACTTGAAATAGTTATTTAAGTTCTGTTTTAATGAAGTTAAAACTTTCATTTTAGAACCAGAACGAAACCTGTAATATATTTATCTACTTCCTTTCATTAATTCTAATCTTTTCAGAAAACATTTAGAATTAATACTTGTCATCTGAATAAAATTAAAATACTCTTGAAAAGTTAACAATTTGTCCTTAGCAAGTAAATTTTACTCATGCGCTACAACAATGCAATCCATAAAAAACATGTAATACACTCTCTCATTAAATTGACTACAGCATTACAGTCATACTGTTACTCCTGTTAGACCCCAGCATTGATAAATCTCAATACAGGACTTAAATAAAATTAAATGACTGAATATTATAATGTTGATAAATTAGAAGGAGCGATCTATATTTAACTTGGTTCTCAGACTGTACAGACGTATACAGGTTCAAATGGCTCTGAGCACTATGGGACTTAACTTCTGAGATCATCAGTCCACTAGAACTTAGAACTACTTAAACCTAACTAACCTAAGGCCATCACACACAACCATGCCCGAGGCAGGATTCGAACCTGCGACCATAGCGGTCGCGCGGTTCCAGACTGTAGCGCCTAGAACCGCTCGGCCACCTAGGCAGGCGCGTGTACAGATATGGGCATGAGCACAACGTGCTTTTCAACTAAAAGTCTTATTTATGACAAACCTTTGTGTAATGTGCTGTATTTTATTCACCAGAATGGCAACATCTAGCTTTGTCATGAGCAGCGCAGTTGAAGATATGGTGTCAATGCAGTGGAATCGTTGCAACACCATAATTTAGCCTGCGAAGTCTTGCAACCACGACTAATAATTACTTCAGATGACTTCTTAATGTAGATGCATTAATAAACGTTGTTTGATGTGGTCTTCAGTCCGAAGACTGGTTTGATGCAGCTCTCCATCCTATCCTGTGCAGGTTTCTTCTTCACCTGGTAACTAGGTTGAAACTTACATCCTTCTGAATCTGCTTAGTGTATTCATCTCTTGGTCTCCCAATGCTATTTTTACCCTCCACGCTGCCCTGCAGTACGAAATTGGTGACCCCTTGACATTTCAGATTATGCCCTACCAGCCGATCCCTTCTTCTAGTCAGGTTGTGCCACAAATTTCTTTGCTTCCAAATTCTGTTCAATACTTCTTCAGTAGTTACGTAATCTGTCCACTAATACTCCGCATTCTTCTCTAGCACCATATTTAAAAGATTCTGTTCTCTTTTTGTCTTAACTGTTTATCGTCCATGTTTCACTGCCGTATGTGGCTACACTATATGCAAGTACTTTCAGAAAATACTTCCTGGCAGATCTATACTTTTAAGTCGACAAATTTCTCATACAGTTCATGTCCTCTCTACTTCGGCCTTCATCAGTTATTTTGCTTCTCAAATAGCAACACTCACTACTTTAAGTGTCTCGTTCCCTAGTGTAATTCCCCCGGCATCACCTGATGTAATTGGACTACATTCAGTATTATTGTTTTGCTTTCGTTGGTGTTCATCTTATATCCTCCTTTCCAGTACCTGACCATCCCGTTCCACTGCTCTTCCAAGTCCTTTGCTATGTCTCACATAATAACAATGTCGTCGGCAAACCTCAAAGTTTTTATTTCTCCTCTCTGGGCCTCCTCCCTGGGGTTTTCTTCTCTCTCGGCTTTAATTCCTACTCCAAATTTTCCTTTTATTTCCTTTACTGCCTGTACAATGTCTTACTCCCTTCTCAACCACTGATTCCCTTTCATATCCCTCACTCTAACAACTGCCGTCTGGTATCCGTATAAGTTGTAAATAACCTTTCGCTCCCTGTATTTTAGCCCGACTACCTACAGAATTTCAAAGAGAGTATTCCAGTCATCATCGTCAAAAGTTTTCTCTATGTCTACAAATGGTACAAAGGTAGGTTTGCCTTTTCTCTATGGCAGTGTTGCCTCGCGTGTCCCTGCGTTTCTCCGGAATCCAGACTGATCTTCCCCGCGGTCGGATTCTACCAGTTTTTCCATTATTCTGTAAAGAATTGGTGTTAGTATTTTGCAACAATGACTTATTAAAGTAAATAGTACGGTAATATCCACATCTGGAGCATCTACTTTCTTTGGAATTAGAACTATTATGCTCTTTTTGAATTTGAGGGTATTTCGCCTGTTTCATACGTCTTGCTCACCGGATGGAAGAGTTTTGTCATGGCTGGCTCTGCTATGACTATCACCAGTTCTAACGGAATATCATCTATTGCCGGGGCATTGTTTCGACTTACGCCTTTCAGTATTCTGTGAAATTTTTCTCGCAGTATCATATCTCCTATCTCATCTTCATCTATGTCCTCTTCCACTTCTGTAATACTGCCTTCAAATACACCTTGTACAGACTTTCTGTGAACTCCTTCCACCTTTTACCTTCCCCTTCTTTGCTTAGGACTGGTATTTCATCTGTGGACATGGCATTTATACAGGTTCTTCTCTTTTCTCCAAAGGCCTCCTCAATTTTTCTGTAGACTGCAGCTATCTTTCCCCTAGTGATATGTGGTGCTAAATTTCTGCATCATAAACGTAATCCTCCTATATTATGTTAGCACGGCTAGTTATGTCTTATGGAGCACATCAATAAACGCCGTCTCACTGCTGACTTGCTATTTCTCACGGCTCAGTCTCTCTGTGGTAAACGCTTTTCCTTAAGAAAGGCGTGCCCCAAAAAGGAACGTAGCATGGCTCCCTGTTATCCCTACCTCAGCGCTGTCCGCCACAGGAAGATGCATTTTGCGGCATAATGATCATCTACACCTAAAGTTTAAGCAGCCACTTAACAGAGTGGAATGTAGCACGTAGGATATCTACGTATTCCACTTCCCCACATGTCCGGCCTAGCGTGTCCTCATTAACGTAGGCAATTGCTGCTCTGATGCGAGCTCGCATTTCCTGTGGGTCCCGCGCCTGGGTCTGGTAGACAGCTTCCTTCACAAAGGGTGCCCGCCCCAATCCCAAAAAAATCTAATGAGGTTATTTCGCAAGCGATTAAGCTTATATTTGATTTTCATTAAATCCACCTCCGATTTCAGTGTGCTTTCCAATTCTTGTTACAACATCATGTTTAGCTCTTCTGGTGTCATTGTGCGTTATTTTATGACGGCACCACTGTTCATACTGCTCATGATCCGATGCGTCAATTCAGCTCTGGTCTTTACTTTCTGAAGATGATGTGTCAAGCGTTCTGAAACGTCATCATGGAAAGATAAACTGTCTGCAGTGAATTGATTATAATTACTTTCAGTTTCATCAGTTGCAGTGTTCTAACATGTCCACAATGGTCAATTATTATTTACTAATTTTAATGAGAGGAAGAATAGAAAAACTAAATATGGCAATGAGATAGACAGTCCCATTCGACGAGCAATTAGAAGTAACTTGACGATTTTTAGCTACAGACTTTTCACTGGAGTTTTTGAAACATCCACAAATACTATTGCAAGCACGTCTTAAATATTTCTCCAGAAATACTGTTGATGACTGATCGCAGAAGCACGTGTTGTTTCTTTGTTCTCATTAAAATGTTTAAAAGTCTAAACAGCTTGAACTTAACATATATTGGCTGTATTATATGGAAGCCAAACTGGAAAATGTGAATAACAGAACGGCGAAAATCCGAAAATGCGTCATTGACGGTGTACAATGTGAGCACCTTCTCTCTCTCCCAAGAATTTCTTCCACGGACAGGACTGAAACCAATCACGGGCTGCATCCCGATCGCGGGCCGACGGTTGCGCATCCGTGGTTTACGGTGAGGTGACAAAAGTCATGGGATAACTTCTAATATCGTGCCGAACCTTCTTTTTCCCGGCGTGCGCTTCAACTCGACGTTGCATGCACTCAACGAGTCGCTGGGAATCACCTGCAGAAATACTGAGCCTTGTTGCCTCTATAGTCGCCTATAACTGGGAAAGAGTTGCCTGTGCACGATTTTACGTAAGAACTGACCTCTCCATTATGTACCATAAATGTTCCATGGAGTTCATGTGGGGTGACCTGGGTGGCCAATTCGCTCGGATTTTCCAGAATATTCTTCAAGGCAATCGGAAACAATTGTGGCCCGGTGACATGCCCCATTGTCATCCATAAACATTGTGTCGTTGTTTGGAAACATGAAATCTATGAATAGCTAAAAATGGTCTCAAAGTAGCCGAACATAACCGTTTCTAATCTCTGTCGGTCCATTACGGCCAGGAGACATCGGCTGGTACGTACTTTTCAATTCAATAAACTTTACCAACAGCCGTACACTTTAAGATATTTTATTTTATTTTGACAGCAGCCAGTTTCGGCAATTCATTTTGCCATCGTCAGGCCCCATACGATTTTTTGGAATCAACGAACTTATCGTACAGCGCCATAAAACTGGATATCGTGAATCCCAATCGTTGTGCAGCTGATTCATACGCTGATTGCTGCGCTCTATAATTTATGAATCATACCACAGTCGCTGAGTGCACCCACTTTCCTAATGGAACGTAACCTGATAGCGACTTGTTCTTCGAAGGAATACATAATTCACATTCGCTTAATTCTACAATACTAGTCTTACTGCTCCACTTAGTGTTACACAGCGTAACCATCGAATGGTTTTTACATGTCAATGGCACATTAGATGGATATGCCGTATTCGGTGAATATTTAATATTTCCACGGCATACCAGAGAGAATTGTCCGAGCATGTGCTTCGGTAAGTGCTGAAGTGATAAGGAATACCACTCAATCCATGATAACAAGATTGCAGCACTGCACTGATACTAATGGTCAACACTTCGAACATCTCCTGTAAATGGACGTTCATGCCACCTTTTTGACTTTCGTTGACGTTCAAAGACCTTACTGTTACATATCAGTGGATTCATCTCGATAGCCGCTATCAGGCAAACCACAGCATCGAATTAAAAAAAAAAGTTGACATTAATATCTGTGAGGCGATCCCATCTAGCAACAAAAAACCAACGTCATTATGGCCCCCATTATCCCATTCAACTTTTCAGCTACTGTCGTACTTTCAGAGCTATTCTAGGTCTCAATAGTTAGTGAGTAACCGTGCATAATTATATTCGTGATGACGTATATTAAGACTACTGAACTTAGGATTTTTGCTTCCACGATCTAAGCTGTTTGATACTGTGTGGAAAGTTTTGAAGCAATTCCTTTTTGAAATGAAACACAGGAGCACGTGACAAGCCTTGCGCTTTACGAACTCATGACTGGAGCAGCCATAATATATCTAGCGTAAAGTGCTGGCAACCTAAATCTTTTGCACAGCGTAAACTATTGGAAACCTGGATCTTTTGCTTGCTGGGGGGATGGCTTATTGGTTTAAGGTTCTTTGCTTCCTGTCTTTCCCTTCCATACAGTGGACCAACTGCTCATCTGACGTGACCCAGAACGCGCACTGTCTGACGATCGGGAATTGCCCGCAGCGTTGCCTCCCATAGCAACAGTGATTTCATCAACCACCTGTGGTGCAACCAGTCGTCGGCGTCTTCTTGGAGCGACGCCCAGTCCTCCAGTTGATTCGAACTTCTTCATCATGCTCCACTCAGCAGGTGGAGGAAGAAGATCCTTCCGTTATCCTTTCAGCCGGCGATATCCTCCAGTTGCAGCTGCAGCATTACTATTGACTTGATTATAGAGCTTCGCCAATAATGCCGTGCTCCTTTTGTTCCAGCTCATGTTGATACGTCAACACGTGCACTGCGACCGGCCAGGTGCGTGAGACTATGAACCACGATGACTGATCATGCCACCTGGTGGCCATAGCTGGAACTGGCTGGTCATGGAAGTCATGCAGCACATGCTACCAAGTTTGGTGCTCGTACAGTAATTACTTTCCTGTTTTAACGTGCTAAATAGGGAAAGTTTAATTATAACCACCCGGTACATTTGATCAGATAGTGTACCGTCGACCAGCAGTTTCGCCGCTCAAAACGACTAAGATAACCAGCTCCCTGCATTCACGTGAATTAAGAATAACTTTCGTCAGTGCCGCGCGGCTGACGTAAGGTTGTAGCGCTCTCAAATCACGTGTTACTCGTGAAACTTGCCCCACGCAGAGAGAATGCGCCGCGGAAGACATGAGTGAGCCCCCGGGGCTCTCGGATACGCACGTTAAACTGAAGAGCCCCTAAACTCAATTACATTTGCTAGGAAAACTGCAAAAATAAATAAATGTAGGAGGCGGCGAGGGCAAAGGCGCTCGCCGCGTTGCGACAAAACGCGTCTCGGAAAAAGCGCACGCCGCACTCTGTATCATCAAAAGGCACTCATAATTAATGTAATTAATTCAATATTTGAATAATGAACAGAACTTCCGCTAAACTGGGCATCCCTTTGTTCGCCGCTATCGGTCCCGTTCAGGCCGGCGCCGCTCTCCCGTCGGCGAAAATAATTCTCGGAGTTCGCCGGGGCCCCACGCTCGCGAAAATATTTCACTCGTCGTTAATTTGTCAACGTTACGCCGAGCTGATTTTGTGTACGTCGTGGTAGAGCTGTATTACCGTGAGATGTAGCATTATGAAAAACTGGTTGCTACGAGAGCAATGTCGCGAACGCGTGGAATTTCATCTGTGTGTCAACTCTATTGCGAGTTTCCCAGAAATGGTGTTTGTTATTTCCACCACCCAGAGCACCAGAGGCTACTCTTTGGCTTGAGCCTTAAAAAAAAAAAAAATACGATACGCTGCCGTTAGACACGAATCCGAGGTAAAGGCTACTACACGATTTCGTCAGTATCAAATTCTTGCCACCATTGTCCCTGTATCTAAATCGTAGCGACATCTGTTGCTAGCAACGATTACAGTTTTTATCGTTGCCAACTTAAGTACACGAATTGTCTCGTTACCAGAACATAAACTATCTGGTCCGGACACCCCTGTCTAATGCAGAATCGACCACTACACTTCCCGAGAGGCGGATCCTCTGGCATAAAACGAGAGTATTGTGTCGTCAGTAGAGAAAGAGTAAGACGTCGGTCATGAAAGCTCAGTCAATTCGAAAGTGGACTAGTCACTGTATGTCACCTGAGTAACAAATCAATGAGAGACATTTCAACTTTTCTGCAGCTGCCCAAGTCAACTACTGGTGATGTGACTATGAAGTGTGAACGCGAACAAACAACCACAGCTAAAGCACAACGAGGCAGACCCATGTATTGACGGAGAGGGGGGAGGGGGGGGGGGGTGATCAGAAGAAATCTGTGGAAGGATTCGCTCTTGAGTTCCAACGTGCTACTAGCACTCCGCTAGCACAATGTGCGTAGGGAGTTAAAAAGATGTGATACAACTGTCGAGCAGCTCCACGTAAGCCGCACTTTTGTGTAGACTCTAGCGTCTCCACGAATCAAATATGATACAGTCAGACTATATTTTTTTTCACAATCCTAAACAGTGTTTTGAGTTGGTAGTCGTATGTATCACCTAGTATAGAGTCGGCGCTTCACGCTCGTCGTTTTTTAAAGTTTCTCGTAGTCAAAAGGAGGGGCAACACCATTTCGACGCTGGTACGAAGATGTAAGGGTAAGGAGTTAATGTATGACTGACAGATGTACATTTGTATCTAGCCTGCTAGTGCATATGCGCTATCGATGAGGAAATGGACAGATTTGTTGCCTCTAGACGGTATATTTAAGAATTTCACAGTGCTTGTGCACGTGGGTCTTAAGCTTGATGGATTCAGAAATTATGCACCTATTGGAGCACATTGACCCAAGCACTTCGGATATCACTGACAGAAAGGATAACGGAAGGGTCCTCTTTCTCCACCTGGTGTATGGAGCTTGATGAAGTAGTTCGAATCAACTGGAGATCTATACATCGCTCCAGGAAGACGCCGACGACTCGTTGCACCACAGGTGTCGATGAAATCGCTATTACTATGGCAGACAATGCTGCGCGCAATTTCCGATCGACAGGCAGTGCGCTTTCTGGGTCACGCCAGTTGAACGTCCCGTGGACCAAAGACATGCAGTGTGTCTGGCCAACGATACTGTGATATGCTTTGACAGCATGCCATGCCCGCCCTACAGGAGAGAGACGCATTGAACTCAACAGTTTTCATGCATGATAGGGCCCCACCGCACATCGCTAGTGAAGTTCACCTGCTTCTCCGAAACACTTTTGGAAACGATCGAATTATCAGCCGACCGTTTCAAAATGCTTGGCCGGCACCATCACCTGATCTGATTCCTATTGATTTCTGGTTGTTGGGCTACCTGAAGGACATGGTTTACCAAGGGGACATTCACACATGTGCTGATATGAAGAGCAGCAAATCAAGAGAGGTAGACAGCATACCTACGGGCACGCTTTGTTCTGCTGTGCGGAATGCTATCCTGTGTTTTCAGACTCTTCTGGACACTGATGGCCGTCATACTGAGTCGTTTTGTAGCAGTAATGGTAGCAGTATATAATAGTATGATGCATCGTAGCAGCACATGTTTCAGCACGTGTTTCAATTGAATTGATTCTGCATTATTTCAATTCCTCATCTCCTTCACATTAATGCGGTAATTAGTTTCCGTCATACAATATGTTAAATAGGGAAAATTTAATTATAACCGCCCGATATATAATGGTGAGTTGACCACTAGCTGGCATGAGAGGCGGAGCCCACTAGTACAAAAGGAGGCGGTAAGTATTCTGTTGTCAGTACAGTTGTAAAATACCGTAAGCGTACACTGTGGTAGGTTTCCTGGTAGCTTTGGTCAGTTAAAATCGTATTCGCGTTACGTGTGTTGCATACCTGAAGGGCGCTATCTCATATCGATCCCTTACCTTACCTGTTCGAACAGTGTCTTGCTAGATTGCCCTAGAAATCTGAAGTGGCGAACAGCCTAGAAACTGAGTGAGGCTATATAAATGACCGCTTAACTGACGGAAAATTTTTGTCCTACGTATCATTCTGTCTGTTACGTGAAAACAAACAGTATTTACAGAGAAATTGAGATTGTCAGCCGGCCGGAGTGGCCGTGCGGTTCTAGGCGCTACAGTCTGGAACCGAGCGACTGCTACGGTCGCAGCTTCGAATCCTGCCTCGGGCATGGATGTGTGTGATGTCCTTAGGTCAGTTAGGTTTCATTAGTTCTACGTTCTAGGGGACTGATGACCTCAGATGTTAAGTCCAGTAGTGCTCAGAGCCATTTTTTTTTTGTTGAGATTGTCAATGTTTAAATCGGGTTTTATTCGAAAGTTATTGATTTGTAACGGTAAACTGTGGGATGTTGTAGTAAAATAAGGAAAATAATTACACTTTTTTTCGTACAGCGCTATAAAACTCAATTTCCTCTAAAGAAAAAAGTAAAATAAAGTAACCGAAAAACAGAAATAGACAATATATCTAACATCGCCCCAATATTTCGTCAAACTTATGTAAAACATGGTTATGTTATTCATAAACAACTTTCACATTTATGAATAATGACAGGAAGCTCTTTTGCCTTCGATCATGATGAAGAACGTTGTATTGAGAACAAATGAACAATAATTTATATATGTTTTTCATGTTTGAGTATGTAAATTGTACTTGCATCAAAATTAATTGCATTTATTATATAAAGGCCCAGAGGTTACATGATGAACTAGTTTTTATTACTTATAAGACGCAATTTACATTCTGTAACGAAATACAACACACGGTGGCCAAACATTGAATAATGTCCTGTTCTTATTATTGGTAACGATCCACACGGTCAAAGAACAAAGAAAAATAGTCAGGTCCCTTATGCATTCATTTATGTTTTTACGTATCAATGCTGCCAGTATCACAGGTAATCCTAGCATTTACTATGTAATTTATGCACTGTACCTAAACTACCGAACCACAGTTTTGGTAGAGCTGAATTCTAGTTGTCAGTAGAGAAGCACTTACAGCAGGATGGCTCGGTGACGGGAGCTCTGTGACTTGGGATGTGGACCAGTTATTGGCTGTCACCTGAGTAACAAATCCATTACGGACCCTTCTAAAGCCGCCCCATTCGACGGTTTATGTGGTACATTTATCACCTGTCTAAATGGTAAATTCGTCAAATCTGTCATTGTGAGAGAGAGAGTCAAGGTTGTAAATTATTTGTGGTACATTGGGCTGACAATGTAATTGCAGCAGGAATACTGATTGCGTAATGGAAAAGTATAGGAACAACTACGACTAAACGAAGACCATGTAGGCGTTATGTAGTGACGTCAAGCGTTGCGGAGGGGGGTTAACATCGCATGAAGTCAGATTTTTTTTTTTTTTTTTTTTTTTTTTTTTTTTTTTTTTTTTTTTTTGGTCGTCAGTCTGCTGACTGGTTTGATGCGACCCGCCACGAATTCCTTTCCTGTGCTAACCTCTTCATCTCAGAGTAGCACTTGCAACCTACGTCCTCAATTATTTGCTTGACGTATTCCAATCTCTGTCTTCCTCTACAGTTTTTGCCCTCTACAGCTCCCTCTAGTACCATGGAAGGCATTCCCTCATGTCTTAGCAGATGTCCTATCATCCTGTCCCTTCTCCTTATCAGTGTTTTCCACATATTCCTTTCCTCTCCGATTCTGCGTAGAACCTCCTCATTCCTTACCTTATCAGTCCTCCTAATTTTTAACATTCGTCTATAGCACCACATCTCAAATGCTTCGATTCTCTTCTGTTCCGGTTTTCCCACAGCCCATGTTTCACTACCATACAATGCTGTACTCCAGACGTACATCCTCAAAAATTTCTTCCTCAAATTAAGGCCGGTATTTGATATTAATAGACTTCTCTAGGCCAGAAATGCCTTTATTGCCATAGAAAGTCTGCTTTTGATGTCCTCCTTGCTCCGTCCGTCATTGGTTATTTTACTGCCTAGGTAGCAGAATTTCTTAATTTCATCGACTTCTTGACCATCAATCCTGATGTTAAGTTTCTCGCTGTTCTCATTTCTACTACTTCTCATTACCTTCGTCTTTCTCCGATTTACTCTAAAACCATACTGTGTACTCTTTAGACTGTTCATTCCGTTCAGCAGATCATTCAATTCTTCTTCACTTTCACTCAGGATAGCAATGTCATCAGCGAATCGTATCATTGATATCCTTTCACCTTGTATTTTAATTCCACTCCTGAATCTTTCTTTTATTTCCATCATTGCTTCCTCGATGTACAGATTGAAGAGTAGGGGCAAAAGGCTACAGCCTTGTCTTACTCCCTTCTTAATACGAGCACTTCGTTCTTGATCGTCCACTCTTATTATTCCCTCTTGGTTGTTGTACATATTGTATATTACCCGTCTCTCCCTATAGCTTACCCCTACTTTTTTCAGAATCTTGAACAGCTTGCACCATTTTATACTGTCGAACGCTTTTTCCAGGTCGACAAATCCTATGAACGTGTCTTGATTTTTCTTTAGCCTTGCTTCCATTATTAGCCGTAATATCAGAATTGCCTCTCTCGTGCCTTTGTTGTTGTTGTTGTTGTTGTCTTCAGTCCTGAGACTGGTTTGATGCAGCTCTCCATGCTACTCTATCCTGTGCAAGCTGCTTCATCTCCCAGTACCTCCCGCAACCTACATCCTTCTGAATCTGCTTAGTGTACTCATCTCTCGGTCTCCCTCTACGATTTTTACCCTCCACGCTGCCCTCCAATGCTAAATTTGTGATCCCTTGATGCCTCAAAACATGTCCTACCAACCGATCCCTTCTTCTAGTCAAGTTGTGCCACAAACTTCTCTTCTCCCCAATCCTATTCAATACCTCCTCATTAGTTACGTGATCTATCCACCTTATCTTCAGTATTCTTCTGTAGCACCACATTTCGAAAGCTTCTATTCTCTTCTTGTCCAAACTAGTTATCGTCCATGTTTCACTTCCATACATGGCTACACTCCAAACAAATACTTTCAGAAACGACTTCCTGATACATAAATCTATATTCGATGTTAACAAATTTCTCTTCTTCAGAAACGCTTTCCTTGCCATTGCCAGTCTACATTTTATATCTTCTCTACTTCGACCATCATCAGTTATTTTACTTCCTAAATAGCAAAACTCCTTTACTACTTTAAGTGTCTCATTTCCTAATCTAATTCCCTCAGCATCACCCAATTTAATTTGACTACATTCCATTATCCTCGTTTTGCTTTTGTTAATGTTCATCTTATATCCTCCTTTCAAGACACTGTCCATTCCGTTCAACTGCTCTTCCAAGTCCTTTGACGTCTCTGACAGAATTACAATGTCATCGGCGAACCTCAAAGTTTTTACTTCGTCTCCATGAATTTTAATACCTACTCCAAATTTTTCTTTTGTTTCCTTTACTGCTTGCTCAATATACAGATTGAATAACATCGGGGAGAGGCTACAACCCTGTCTCACTCCTTTCCCAACCACTGCTTCCCTTTCATGCCCCTCGACTTTTATGACTGCCATCTGGTTTCTGTACAAATTATAAATAGCCTTTCGCTCCCTGTATTTTACCCCTGCCACCTTTAGAATTTGAAAAAGAGTATTCCAGTCAACATTGTCAAAAGCTTTCTCTAAGTCTACAAATGCTAGAAACGTAGGTTTGCCTTTTCTTAATCTTTCTTCTAAGATAAGTCGTAAGGTCAGTATTGCCTCACGTGTTCCAACATTTCGACGGAATCCAAACTGATCCTCCCCGAGGTCTGCATCTACTAGTTTTTCCATTCGTCTGTAAAGAATTCGCGTTAGTATTTTGCAGCCGTGGCTTATTAAACTGATAGTTCGGTAATTTTCACATCTGTCAACACTTGCTTTCTTTGGGATTGGAATTATTATATTCTTCTTGAAGTCTGAGGGTGTTTCACCTGTCTCGTACATCTTGCTCACCAGATGGAATAGTTTTGTCAGGACTGGCTCTCCCAAGGCCGTCAGTAGTTCCAATGGAATGTTGTCTACTCCGGGTGCCTTGTTTCGACTCAGATCTTTCAGTGCTCTGTCAAACTCTTCACGCAGTATCGTATCTCCCATTTCGTCTTCATCTACATCCTCTTCCATTTCCATAATATTGTCCTCAAGTACATCGCCCTTGTATAAACCTTCTATATACTCCTTCCACCTTTCTGCCTTCCCTTCTTTGCTTAGAACTGGGCTGCCATCTGAGCTCTTGATATTCATACACGTGGTTCTCTTGTCTCCAAAGGTCTCTTTAATTTTCCTGTAGGCAGTATCTATCTTACCCCTAGTGAGATAAGCTTCTACATCCTTACATTTGTCCTCTAGCCATCCCTGTTTAGCCATTTTGCACTTCCTGTCGATCTCATTTTTGAGACGTTTGTATTCCTTTTTGCCTGCTTCATTTACTGCATTTTTATATTTTCTCCTTTCATCAATTAAATTCAATATTTCTTCTGTTACCCAAGGATTTCTAGCAGCCCTCGTCTTTGTACCTACTTTATCCTCTGCTGCCTTCACTACTACATCCCTCAGAGCTACCCATTCTTCTTCTACTGTATTTCTTTCCCCTATTCCTGTCAATTGTTCCCTTATGCTCTCCCTGAAACTCCGTACAACCTCTGGTTCTTTCAGTTTATCCACGTCCCATCTCCTTAATTTCCCACATTTTTGCAGTTTCTTACTTTTCCTAAAGCCAAACTGATCGTCACCTAGCGCATTCTCAATTTTCTTTTCCATTCTTCTGTATATTATTCTTGTAAGCAGCTTCGATGCATGAGCTGTTAAGCTGATTGTACGATAATTCTCGCACTTGTCAGCTCTTGTCGTCTTCGGAATTGTGTGGATGATGCTTTTCCTAAAGTCAGATGGTATGTCGCCAGACTCATATATTCTTCACACCAACGTGAATAGTCGTTTTGTTGCCACTTCCCCTAATGATTTTAGTAATTCTGATGGAATGGTATCGATCCCTTCTGCCTTATTTGACCGTAAGTCCTCCAAAGCTCTTTTAAATTCCGATTCTAATACTGGATCCCCTATCTCTTCTAAATCGACTCCAGTTTCTTATTCTATCACATCAGACAAATCTTCCCCCTCATAGAGGCTTTCAATGTATTCTTTCCACCTATTTGCTATCTCCTCTGCATTTAACAGTGGAATTCCCGTTGCACTCTTAATGTTACCTCCGTTGCTTTTAATGTCACCAAAGGTTGTTTTGACTTTCCTGTATGCTGAGTCTGTCCTTCCGACAATCATATCTTTTTCGACGTCTTCACATTTTCCCTGCAGCCATTTTGTCTTAGCTTCCCTGCACTTCCTATTTGTTTCATTCCTCAGCGACTTGTATTTCTGTATTCCTGATTTTCCCAGAACATGTTTGTACTTCCTCCTTTCATCAATCAACTGAAATATTTCCTCTGTTACCCATGGTTTCTTTGCAGCTACCTTCTTTGTACCTATGTTTTCCTTCCCAACTTCTGTGATGGCCCTTTTTAGAGACGTCCATTCCTCTTCAACTGTGTTGCCTACTGCGCTATTCCTTATTGCTATATCTATAGCGTTAGAGAACTTCAAACGTATCTCGTCATTCCTTAGAACTTCCGTATCCCACTTCTTCGCGTATTGATTCTTCCTGACTAATGTCTTGAACTTCAGCTTACTCTTCATCACTACTATATTGTGATCTGAGTCTATATCTGCTCCTGGGTACGCCTTACAATCCAGTATCTGATTTCGGAATCTCTGTCTGACCGTGATGTAATCTAATTGAAATCTTCCCGTATCTCCCGGTCTTTTCCAAGTATACCTCCTCCTCTTGTGATTCTAGAACAGGGTATTCGCTATTACTAGCTGAAACTTGTTACAGAACTCAATTAGTCTTTCTCCTCTTTCATTCCTTGTCCCAAGCCCATATTCTCCTGTAGCCTTTTCTTCTACTGCTTCCCCTACAACTGCATTCCAGTCGCCCATGACTATTAGATTTTCGTCCCCCTTTACATACTGCATTACCCTTTCGATATCCTCATACACTTTCTCTATCTGTTCATCTTCAGCTTGCGACGTCGGCATGTATACCTGAACTATCGCTGTCGGTGTTGGTCTGCTGTCGATTCTGATTAGAACAACCCGGTCACTGAACTGTTCACAGTAACACACCCTCTGCCCTACCTTCCTATTCATAACGAATCCTACACCCGTTATACCATTTTCTGCTGCTGATATTACCCGATACTCATCTGACCAGAAATCCTTGTCTTCTTTCCACTTCACTTCACTGACTCCTACTATATCTAGATTGAGCCTTTGCATTTCCCTTTTCAGATTTTCTAGTTTCCCTACCACGTTCAAGCTTCTGACATTCCACGCCCCGACTCGTAGAACATTATCCTTTCGTTGATTATTCAATCTTTTTCTCATGGTAACTTCCCCTTTGGCAGTCCCCTCCCGGATATCCGAATGGGGGACTATTCCGGAATCTTTTGCCAATGGAGAGATCATCATGACACTTGTTCAACTACAGGCCACATGTCCTGTGGATACACCTTACGTGTCTTTAATGCAGTGGTTTCCATTGCCTTCTGCATCCTCATGTCGTTGATCATTGCTGATTCTTCCGCCTTTAGGGGCAGTTTCCCACCCCTAGGACAATAGAGTGCCCTGAACCTCTATCCGCTCCTCCGCCCTCTTTGACAAGGCCGTTGGCAGAATGAGGCTGACTTCTTATTCCGGAAGTCTTCGGCCGCCAATGCTGATTATTTATCAAAATTTAGGCAGTGGCGGGGATCGAACCCGGGACCGAAGACGTTTTTTATTATGAATCAAAAACGCTACCCCTCGACCAGACACCTGGCTGCTGAAGTGCTACCAGCAGTTTAACTAGAGCAATGACTGTGCGTATGAAGTTCAGAAGAGTGTGGTACACGGGTCGAGCAGCTCTTCTTGCCCATAAGCCACACATTTCTGCAGTCAGCACTAAACGACGCTAGAGGTGGTGCCAAGAGTGACCACGCTGGACAGCGGATGCCTGGAAACGAGTGATCTGGAGTGATGACTCGTAGCTGAGGAGTTGGCCCACCCGATACCTGACCATCTCTACTTGCTCCAGCGGCGGGACAAGCAGGTGTCATTTTTCTGGGTGCCAGGTCATGTCCTAATATAGGGCAATGAAAAGTCCGAGTGGGCTACCAAGGAGGCCTGCAGAGAGCAGGATGTGGCACAGTGTCCTATTCCCTTGCAGTCTGTCATTTCTGCACTCCACAGGAAGCGCATGCTATTGTGGGAGGAAGAATGACTGGCGATGACGGCCAATAAGCTGCGATTGCGATTGCGTTCCTCCTGCCAGTTGCTCAGGCGGGATAAAGTGACCCTCACGGGTCTTCGGATGCGGCACTGTCATCTGACACATAGCTTACGGCGGGAGTATCCCCCGTTTTGTGATGCTTGTGGTGTGCACATCTCTGTCCGCCACATTTTAACAGAATGCATTTTATTCCGTGATGCAAGGGTAGAAGCAAAAATTAGTGGAGATATGCCCTCTATTTTAGCTGGTGACGAGACGAGCGTAACTAGGGTTTTAAAGTTTTGCGATGTGTCTGGACTCTGACCTAAACTTTTAGGCTGGAGATTTCAATGTATTTCAGAGTGGCTGGCTCCTCCCCTTTTTTCCTTGCGGTCAGCCGGCCACTACCATCTGCTATATTGTTTTAGCTCCTTTTACCAGTTTCTTTCTGTGTTTTACTGTTGATGCCATGTTTCGTCCCACGCTTCGGTGTGCGTACGTACATGTTTTTCCAACCTTTGTTACCTGTGTTTTACGTTCTGTTTTATCGTAATATTCTGGGTATTTTCTTGACACCTATCTCAATCTGTTTTTGAGCAGGCGCTGAAGACCTTGCTGTCGTGCGCCCATACAAACCTCTCGCTGTATCCTGTGACAGTCAGACAGAAGGGTTTGGCATTCGTAAATGGTTGAGGAAAAGTATATGCAGTCATGTGTAGTGCCAGAAGTGAAGTACGGAGGAGGTTGTGTTATGGTATGGGAGTGTTTTTCGTGCTTATGATGTTGTCTCCTTTTTGCTCTTAAAAAAATGCTAACTGCGCAAGTGTACTGCGTACAGCAGAGGAACATTTAGGAGACGATCATCTTTTGTATCGACATGACAATGCACCCATCCATAAAGGATCATCTGGGAGGCAATGGCCGGCCAGTGTGGGCGAGTGGCATCCTCTACGGTCGCAGGTTCGAATCCTGCCTTGGGCATTGATGTGTGTGTTGTCCTTAGGTTAGTTAGGTTTAAGTAGTTTTAAGTTCTAGGGGACTAATGACCTCAGATGTTAAGACCCATAGTGCTCAGAGCCATTTGAAACATTTATGAGGCAATGGTTTATGAACAACAACATTTCTGAAATGGTCTTGCCTGTCCAAAGTTTCGACATGAAGCCAATGGAACATCTTTTGGGTGAGTTAGAAATCGACTTCACTCCATATGTCACGTCTTACAGCTATACCTACTCTGGTTTGGGTTTCCAAGGAAGAGTGGGTTGTCATCCCTCCACAGACATTCATTCATACACCTCATTTAAAGTGTCCCCAGCAGGGTTCAGGCAATCATAAAGGCGAAGGGTGAGAGTATCCATATTAATGTGTCCTAATAGGTGTCCGAATGATTTCGGCCAGATAATGTATACTGTGACACCACAAGATTCCGATTAGTAACTTTTTAAAAAGTAACCTGTCATTCTAAAACGTTTTATCGTGTCTCCACATTTGCCTGTACTGGAGGAAATGGAGGACACCCTGATAATGAAGTCATCGAAAAGTAGGGAAGCAAAACGTGCCAAATAACTGTTGATTGGAAATGCGTAATTCTAGTGAATGTAACGACATGTGGCTATCCTAGATTTCGTCACGATCCATAATATCTATAAAATTCTGTCACTCTAAGTCTGCATGACACGAATTTACTAAATTCCAGCCGTGTTTACAAAAACGAGCGGAAACATTTACACCAAATTAGTAAAAAAGTAACGAGAATCATTTGAGACGCGCAGAAACGTATGTCTGTCACAATTATTGTAGAAAATTATCTTCGCTATTAAGAAGCGAGCTCAGGAAAATATATATTACGCACAAACATAAATATTTTCACGACATAAATCCACATTAACCGAATTAACGTCTAAAAATAACTGAAAGATCAAGTAAGAACATCTACAACGTTAGGAACCTGCAGTACGAAAGGTCCCTGACACTAAACTGAAATTTCCGCAGCTGTCTAAGAATCCCTCTTAAACTATGGCCTCGCGGAGTGGCCGCGTGGTTCGAGGCGCCATGTTACGGATTGTGCGGCTAATCCCGCCGGAGGTTCGAGCCCTCCCTCGGGTATGGGTGTGTGTTGTTCTTAGCATAAATTGCACTCCTGGAAATGGAAAAAAGAACACATTGACACCGGTGTGTCAGACCCACCACACTTGCTCCGGACACTGCGAGAGGGCTGTACAAGCAATGATCACACGCACGGCACAGCGGACACACCAGGAACCGCGGTGTTGGCCGTCGAATGGCGCTAGCTGCGCAGCATTTGTGCACCGCCGCCGTCAGTGTCAGCCAGTTTGCCGTGGCATACGGAGCTCCATCGCAGTCTTTAACACTGGTAGAATGCTGCGGCAGTGTAGACATGAACGGTATGTGCAGTTGACGGACTTTGAGCGAGGGCGTATAGTGGGCATGCGGGAGGCCAGGTGGACGTACCGCCGAATTGCTCTACACGTGGGGCGTGAGGTCTCCACAGTACATCGATGTTGTCGCCAGTGGTCGGCGGAAGGTGCACGTGCCCGTCGACCTGGGACCGGACCGCAGCGACGCACGGATGCACGCCAAGACCGTAGGATCCTACGCAGTGCCGTAGGGGACCGCACCGCCACTTCCCAGCAAATTGGGGACACTGTTGCTCCTGGGGTATCGGCGAGGACCATTCGCAACCGTCTCCATGAAGCTGGGCTACGGTCCCGCTCACCGTTAGGCCGTCTTCCGCTCACGCCCCAACATCGTGCAGCCCGGCTCCAGTGGTGTCGCGACAGGCGTGAATGGAGGGACGAATGGAGACGTGTCGTCTTCAGCGATGAGAGTCGCTTCTGCCTTGGTGCCAATGATGGTCGTATGCGTGTTTGGCACCGTGCAGGTGAGCGCCACAATCAGGACTGCATACGACCGAGGCACACAGGGCCAACAACCGGCATCATGGTGTGGGGAGCGATCTCCTACACTGGCCGTACACCTCTGGTGATCGTCGAGGGGACACTGAATAGTGCACGGTACATCCAAACCGTCATCGAACCCATCGTTCTACCATTCCTAGACAGGCAAGGGAACTTGCTGTTCTAACAGGACAATGCACGTCCGCATGTATCCCGTGCCACCCAACGTGCTCTAGAAGGTGTAAGTCAACTACCCTGGCCAGCAAGATCTCCGGATCTGTCCCCCATTGAGCATGTTTGGGACTGGATGAAGCGTCGTCTCACGCGGTCTGCACGTCCAGCACGAACGCTGGTCCAACTGAGGCGCCAGGTGGAAATGGCATGGCAAGCCGTTCCACAGGACTACATCCAGCATCTCTACGATCGTCTCCATGGGAGAATAGCCGCCTGCATTGCTGCGAAAGGTGGATATACACTCTACTAGTGCCGAAATTTTGCATGCTCTGTTGCCTGTGTCTATGTGCCTGTGGTTCTGCCAGTGTGATCATGTGATGTATCTGACCCCAGGAATGTGTCAATAAAGTTTCCCCTTCCTGGGACAATGAATTCACGGTGTTCTTATTTCAATTTCCAGGAGTGTAGATGGCACGAACATGAGCCACGCATGGCTCTATTACCATTCTCCCCTGTCCACCAAACCCCAGATTAAAACCTAATCGAGACTTAGTGGGACTAACTCGATCGGGCTGTTCGCGCCATGGATCCTCAACCAAGAAACCCAGCGCAGCTGGACACAGTACTGGAGTGGCCATGCCTCCACATCCCTGTTGGCTCCTTGCAGATGCTCAGCGACTCTTTTCCCATATGTTTCTCGGAAACAGGATGGTCTCAAAGGTAAATGACAGTGTTATGAAAAGGACAAACGAAAATGGATCAACGGATATACCAAAATAGCAACCTAGAATGTCAAAGGCATTTCTCAAAAGAAGATAGAGCTAGCAAGTATACTAAAGCACATGAATATCGATACTGTAGCAATAACTGAAACGAATATGAAAATGAGACGTAATAAATATGTAGGAAATTACATAATATTCCATAGTGGAGTCGAACAAAACGAAAGAGGAGGCAAAGGTGGTGGCACTATTCCTGTGTAAGAGAGAGGAAAAGATATCAAAGATTGCAATTAATATGGTATATTGTACTAATTTAGAAAATAAAAACATTTTTTTCTGTACATCCATATTTACTTTTTATTAATCCTTAAAACTGCTTAGTCAGTTCTGCCGCACCCAGTGCATAAATGGAAGAATATTCACAGTCGGACTGAAACCAAGAAGGGCAATGCTACCATTATAGGTGTATACGCAACAGACGAAGGTGAAAGGGAAGAGTCTAGAACCTTCTATGAAGAACTACCTACTGATCAGATTAGTAAGACAGGGGAATTCAATGTCAGAACATGAAATATTGCAGTAACGACTATTATAGGGCCTTTTGGAGAACCAGTATGTAATGAAAAGGGAAAAATAGCAAGAGACTTTGCAACTTAACAATAATTTAAAAATAATAAAATCACTTTTTACTAAAAAAGATATACATAAGTATACTTGGGTCAGTAGAAGTCTTAGCTCAAAATTGACTACAATAAATTAACTGGTCAATTAAGGGATACGACAGCTACAGAGGTCAAGATATAGGATCAGATCATTTTATAGTAATCTCCAAAATAGAGCTCTTTGCGAAATGGAAGAAAATGACAAAAGTAATAGCTACTCAAGAAGATGAAGGCATTTGTAAAGTGTACTTGCTTGATGACATCGTCAAATATCTTCCACACAGCAGCTTAAATAAAACGCTAGCAAACTTGCAAACTGAGGGTAATATAAAATAAGAATGTCAAAATCTAAAGAATGATATAATGAAAGCTATTAAAGAAAACAAGGGTACATATATAAAGCAACTAAACAATACCACAGCTTAAAAAAACAATACTATAAGGAGAGAAGAAATATCGTTTTGTGTGTAGTGAGAAAAGCACATAAAGAATATTGGGACAGATTTATTTCCAATATCGAGAATGATGTCCACGCGAGACAGCACAGGGCCTATAAGATGTAGAAAAAAAAACAGGATTTGAAGACGCAAACAATTCATATTGAATAAGAACAACTGGTAAATTATTTCAAAGGATTATGGTGTGATCGTACAAGACACAGAAATTGAACCAGTAGATGACAAGGGATTAAATTAAATACAGTCTGACGAAACAGGATCTGTTTTAACATCACTTAAGAACAGAAAGGTGACAGAAAGAGATGGCATTAATCTTGAACTGATAAAATATGGAGGAATGATGTTGTATCTACGACTGCTACATCTCTTAAACGAGTGTTAGAAGCGCTGGAGTATCCTCAAGGACTGGAAGATTGCTAGAGTGATATCAGTTTTTAAAAAAGGAGATGAAAGTCTGTGCAATAACTACAGAGGAATAAGTTTACTGGACTCAGCTTACAAGATATATGCTAAGATTCTGAATAAAAGACTTAGAAACATAACGGAAGTAGTCATGCGTGAGAGACAATATTGGCTTTAGGAAAGGACGCTCTATGATAGACGCAATTTTTATTTTACGGCAGGTAATACAAGAACGCAAAGAATACAATAAAGAAAAACAATTTGCTTTTATCGATTTTAAGAAAGCTTTTGACGATGACAACAGACAGAAACTTTGGAAGAAAATCACGAATCGCGGATATTCGAAGCATCTAATAATTACTGCATTACCGGCCATTGAAATTGCTACACCACGAAGATGACCTGCTACAGACGCGAAATATACCCGACAGGAAGAAGATGCGATGATATGCAGATGATTAGCTTTCCAGAGTATTCACACAAGGTTGGCGCCGGTGGCGACACCTACAAAATGCTGACATGAGGAAAGTTTCCAACCGATTTCTCATACACAAACTGCAGTTGACCAAAGTTGCCTGATGAAACGTTGTTGTGATGCGTCGTGTAAGGAGGAGAAATGTGTTCCATCACGTTTCCGACTTTGATAAAGGTCGGATTATAGCCTATCGCAATTGCGCTTTATCGTATCGCTACATTGCTGCTCGCGTTGGTCGAGATCCAATGACTGTTAGCGGTATATGGAATCCGTGGGTTCAGGAGGGTAATACGGAGCGCCGTGCTGGATTCCAACGGCCTCGTATCACTAGCAGTCGAGATGACAGGCATCTTATCCACATAGCTGTAACGGATCGTGCAGCCACGTCTCGATCCCTGGGTCAACAGATAGGGACGTTTTCAAGACAACAACCATCTGCACGAACAATTCGACGACGTTTGCAGCAGCATGTACTATCAGCTGGGAGACCATGGCTGCGGTTAGCCTCGACGCTGCACCACAGCCAGGAGCGCATGCGATGGTGTACTCAACGACGAACTTAGGTACACGAATGGCAAAACGTCATTTTTTCGGGTCAATCCAGGTTCTGTTTACTGCATCACGATGGTCGCATCCGTGTTTGGCGACATCCCGGTGAACGCACATTGGAAGCGTGTATTCGTCATCGCCATACTGGTATATCACCCGGCGTGATGGTATGATGTGCCATTGGTTACACGTCTCGGTCACTTCTTGTTCGCATTGACGGCACTTTGAACAGTGGTCGTTACATTTCAGATGTGTTACGACCCGTGGCTCTGCCGTTCATTCGATCCCTGCGAAACCCTACATTTCAGCATGATAACGCAGGATCGCATGTTGCAGGTCCTGTACGGGCTTATCTGGATACAGAAAATGTTCGACTGCTGCCCTGGCCAGCACATTCTCCAGATATCTCACCAATTGAAAACGTCTGGTCAATGGTGGCCGAGCAACTGGCTCATCACAATACGCCAGTCACTACTCTTGATGAGTTGTGGTATCCAGTTGAAGCCACTTGGGTACCTGTACACGCCATCCAAGCTCTGTTTGTCTCAATGCCCATGCGTATTAAGGCCGTTATTACGGCCAGAGGTGGTTGTTCTGGGTACTGACTTCTCAGGATCTATGCACCCAAATTACGTAAAAATGTCAATTCTAGTATAATATATTTGTCCAATGAATACCCGTTTATCATCTCCATTTCTTCATGGTGTAGCAATTTTAATGGTCAGTAGTGTATTAAGAGTTTGTATCAGAACATGACTATGACACTAGCTCTTATCGGGAAAGTGACTAATGAGGTAACAACTAATAAACTTTGTTTAAGAGTTACATACGTGAAATAATGCATATATATGCGAAATATAATTTCAGAAAGGTATATACCTAGACAGAAGGACTATTTTAGACAATTTACTGTTTGCTGATGATGCGGTGATCCTAGTAGATAAAGGAGAGGCCCTTCAGAAAAGAATTTATTTACTGCAACAAATAAGTGTGAAATTTGACATGGGGATCTCAACAGGAAAATCTAAAATTAATGTCTCCATGAGGAAGTAACACATTAGAACCAAAATAGTGGTAGTTCAGAAGATTGTAGAGCAAAGAAACAACTTCACTTACCTAGGATGTGAGGTGACATATGACTACAGCAAATACATAGAAATTAAGCGTAATTTCAGCCGGGACGTGGAACAATAAACAAGAAAAATACTCAAATTAGATTCTACAAAACAGCTGCAATCACCACACAGCGAGTGCTGTGTAATTAGCAAAAAACAGGAAAGCCACTGTTAGGCACAATATATGAAATTCCAGAGACGTCAGACAGACTAAGAAATCAAGATTTTAGAGAAGAAGAAAAATCTTTTAGTCTAAATCACAATATTGTAGAGTGTAGGAGAAAATGGAAAGAAAACCTAGAAAGAAACTCCCTTTAAAGGCAAGAAATTATAAGTGTCAGTGAAGAAGAGATAGACAAAGACCCCAGCATAGATGAGTACCGTAACCGGCAACTTCGCCTAGTACCTGGAGAGAAGAAGAAAAACCATGTATTTAAATATGACTAAAAAGTAGAGGCTAAAATACTTGATACTAGCACCATACAAATTCTGAACTCCATACAGATAGCCTTGAAAATTTGGATTGACGATTATTAATAGCTGTGAAACTACCTGTAAGATTTAAAACGAAGAACATGGGGTATATGCAGTAGATAATTGTAAGCAGTTGAATTACTCATGCATCGACTATGTATTTTATGCGCCCCACGTTCTTCGTTTAAATCTTACAAGATTTTTTATAGCTATTATAAATTATGAATCACAAATTTTCAGGGCTTTATAGAATACGGGGTTTGGAATCTGTGTGGAGTTAGGATAAATTATTTTATACTTTTTAGTACAATTTAAAAATATTGCATGTTAAAAATTAATTTTTATTTAGATAACTATTTTCAGCTTTGTAGCCTGATAAGTGTCAATTTTTTCCATGGATTTAGAATATCTTGATGAGATTACAACACAGATAAGTAAATTTCACGTTTATTTCAATTACTCTTCACTTGACTCGACCATTGTGTTGCTACCTCCTATGTATATCTTGCGACAAAGATGTGAAAGTAAAAATTAGAGCGAGTCGAGCCCACATATGATACACAAAATACACTCCACACTCCTGGGCAAGAAAGCGAGTTAACATTAGATTCTCATCCATCTCCATCTACATGATTACTCTGCAATTCACATTTAAGTGCTTGACAGAGGGTTCATCGAACCACAATCATACTATCTCTCTACCATTCCACTCCCGAACAACGCGCGGGAAAAACGAACACCTAAACCTTTCTGTTCGAGCTCTGATTTCTCTTATTTTATTTTGATAATCATTCCTACCTATGTAGGTTGGGCTCAATAAAATATTTTCGCATTCGGAAGAGAAAGTTGGTGACTGAAATTTCGTAAATAGATCTCGCCGCGACGAACGTCTTTGCTTTAATGACTTGCATCCCAACTGGAGTATCATATCTGCCACACTCTCTCCCCTATTACGTGATAATACAAAACGAGCTGCCCTTTTTTGCACCCTTTAGATGTCCTCCGTCAATCCCACCTGGTAAGGATCCCACACCGCTCAGCAATATTCTAACAGAGGACGAACGAGTGTAGTGTAAGCAGTCTGTTTAGTGGACTTGTTGCATTTTCTAAGTGTCCTGCCAATGAAACGCAACCTATGGCTCGCCTTCCCCACAATATTATCTATGTGGTCTTTCCAACTGAAGGTGTTCGTAATTTTAAGACCCAGGTCCTTAGTTGAATTGACAGCCTTGAGAATTGTACTATTTATCGAGTAATCGAATTCCAACGGATTTCTTTTGGAACTCATGTGGATCACCTCACACTTTTCGTTATTTAGCGTCAACTGCCACCTGCCACACCATACAGCAATCTTTTCTAAATCGCTTTGCAACTGATACTGGTCTTCGGATGACGTTACTAGACGGTAATTTACAGAATCATCTGCGAACAACCTAAGAGAACTTATCAGATTGTCACCCGGGTCATTTATATAGATCAGGAACAGCAGAGGTCCCAGGACGCTCCATGGAGAACACCTGATATCACTTTAGTTTTACTCGATGATTTGCCGTCTATTACTACGAACTGCGACCTTCCTGACAGGAAATCACGAATCTAATCGCACAACTGAGACGATACCCCAGAGGCCCGCAGCTTAATTAGAAGTCGCTTGTGAGGAACGGTGTCAAAAGCTTTCCGGAAATCTAGAAATACGGAATCAACTTGAGATCCCCTGTTGATAGCGGCCATTACTTAGTGCGAATAAAGAGCTAGCTGCGTTGCACAAGAACGATGTTTTCTGAAACCATGATGATTACTTATCAATAGATCGTTCCCTTCGAAGTGATTCATAATGTTTGAATACAGTATATGTTCCAAAACCCTACTGCAAACTGACGTCAATGTTATAGGTCTGTAGTTCGATGGATTACTCCTACTACCCTTCTTAAACACTGATGCGACCTGCGCAATTTTCCAATCTGTAGGTACAGATCTGTCGGTGAGCGAGAGGTTGTATATGATTGCTAAGTAGGGAGCTATTGTATCAGCGTAACTAGTTCATCAGGAAACGACGGTGGTAAACGAAGTACCCTCGCCCACACACCAGACGTGAAAGCGAATTACTATTGTATTGTCATACATTTCTGAGCTATGCTAAAAATTTCATGCCTTTAGTTCTTTGGGAAGTTAGTTTAAAATCACTTGCAAAATTTGTTCTGAACAGCCAGACAAACAAAAAAGCGATATCCATCCCATCTTTCCTCCTCCACTGCATAGCCATGTCCATCAGCTCGTATGCACAACACGCCGATACCGTGGGGCAGCCAAAATGTCAGGCATTACCAACCTTTTCCACTCTCACCCTTCCCATGTTAAAAATGGTACAAAACCTGACCACATGTAGCTAACATAAAAATGTATGACTTTATCTCTACTTTTACATTTACGTACGTCGTCGGCAAACCATTGCGAAGTGCATGGTAGAGGGTACTTCGTATAGTACAATATGTTGAGGTTTCTTCTATTTCCAGTCGCATATGGGGTGTGGGAGACAGTAATCTGTATGTGTGTGCTGTAATTAGTCTAATCATCTGTTCAATACCGTCAAGGAAATGGTACATAGGGGATTTATAATTTCTCTAGATTCTTCTCTTAATGCAGATTTTCGAATCTTTTTCCTTTGCCTTTCATTTGATAGTTGGCGTCTTTCTTTAAGCGTCCGCGAATTTAGGTGTTTCAACATTTCTGCGACATTCTTCTGCAAATCAGACAAAGGTGTTATCATTTATACCGCCCTCCTTCGTATACATTCAATATATCCTGTTGCTCCTATTTGGTACAGGCACCACATATTTGAGTAGTACTCTAAGACGGAATGCACAAGCGATTTGTAAGCAGTCTCCTTTGTAGACTGATTGTATTTTTCCAGTCCCTTGCCCATAAACCGAAGCTTTCCACCTGTTTTACGTACGAATAAGCCTAAATGGTCGCCATTTCATCTCCCACAAATGATTAAAAACAGTTTCTTGTGCTAGTCAACTGACTGCAGTTGTGGCTTTTATATGCTCATCATAGTACATTTCTTTTACAAATTCCGTGAAGCGCACAGTTTTACGTTTCTGAACATGTATAACAAGTTGCCAATCTTTGCACCACTCTGAAGTATTATCACTATCTAACTGATATTCGTGCAGCTTTTTTCATTTAGTACTTTATTACAGGTAAGCACATAATTTGCAAAAGAAGTCTGAGGTTACTATCAGTATTGTCTACCAGGACAGTAATATACAACACGAACAATAAGGAAAGCAACAGACTTCTATGAGGCACTCCTGAAATTACTTCCATATCCGTCGATTATTCCGCGTCCAAGATTAAATGCTGCTTTCTTCCCTCCAAGAAATAATCGTCATTAATGATTTTCATATATCTTGTGTCACACGCTTTTTCAAAGGTCGAAAGATGCTGGACTCACCTCATTGCCTTGACCCATGCCTTTCAGGATGTCATGTGACAAAAGCGCAAGCTGGTTTCGCGTGATCGACGTTTTCAGAATGCATGACAGTTGGCATGGAAAAGGTAATTCCGTTCGAGATCATTAGATTCATCATGTTTAAGCTCAGGATACGTAATTCGGTTCTACAATAGATGGATGTCCATGACATGGGACGATAGTTTTGAAAGTCGGTTTCGTTACCCTTTTTGGATACAGATGTGACCCACGTTTTCTTCCAGTCAGTGCGTGCAATTTTTTGTTTGAAGAATCTACGGCGTATTGTGATTAAAATGGGAGCTAATTCAGCGACACAGAATCCGTCGGGGATTTCATAGGTGCCTGGAATATTGTTAGCGATTTTGGTTGTTTCTCGTCGTTACTGACACCTTGCTCACTCATCTTCGTAGAGGCACGGGGATTAAATTGGAAGAATACTGCTCCATCTTCCTTTGTAAAGGAACATTTGAATTCGGAATTCAGCATTTATGCGTTTGCTTTGCTACCCTCAGTTCAGTTGTCTGGACACTAACCTTGGTGCCACTGACAGCCTCTGCGTATCACCAAAACGTCTTTGGGTTTTGTGAGAGATCTGCCATAAAATTCTGATACGGTACTCACTGAAGCCCTTACGATTGCTGTCTTGGCAGCCAATCGCGTTTCATTCAGTATTCACATATAGTCCTATTTTTTTGTTTTACACCTATCGTGCAGTAGTCGCCGTTTCTCTCGAAGTTTACATACGGTGACCATACCACATCATCAGGGACAAGCGTATCGTCAGAAATGCCACAAGGAAGTACGAGAGAATCGCTATTTTTCTTCATATACGTAAAGGATCTAACGGCCAGGGAGAGCAGTAAACTGCGGGTGTTTGCTGATGATGCTGTTGTGTCGTTGTTGAGTGACTGTAGCAGGATACATGATGACTTATGTTAGACAAGATTTCTAATTCGTTTCATGAATGTCAGCTAAATGTAGAAAAATGTAAGTTATGCAGAAGAGTAGGAGAACTAATCGAATGATGCTCGAATGCTATATTCGCAGTGTACTGCTTGACACAGTCACATAGATTAAACATCTAGGCGTAACGTTGCAAAGTGACATCAGATGGAACAAGTATCTACGGACGGCAATAGGAAAGGCGAATGATCAACTTTTATTGGGAGAATTTTAGCATAGTGTGGTTCATCTTTAAAGGAGACGGCACATAGAACACTAATCTGACCCATTCTTGACTACTGTGCGAGTGTTTGGTATTCCCAAATGATCGGGTTAAAGGAAGACGTCGAAAGAGTTCAGAGGCTGGCTGCTACATTTGTTATCGGTAGAATAGAGTGGCACATAAGATTCTTCGGGAACTCAAATGGGAATCCCTGAAAAGAAAACGACGTTGTTTTCGAGGAGCAGTACAGAGAACTGTAGTGTAAAAATATAAAAACAGTGATATGTAAAAAATAGGGGGCAGTCTGACAATGTTTTCGTATTCTTAATGACTCAATAGTAGCGGTTGAAAACACTTTCCTGCAAATGACTCAAAAGAATGTTCTTAATAGTGCTATATCTTTTAAGTTACCCCGACACAGATCAGTAATTAATAAACCAGCTGCCGCGCGGGATTAGTCGAGCGTTCTGAGGCGCTGAAGTCATGGACTTTGTGGCTGGTCCCGGCGGAGGTTCGAGTCCTCCCTCGGGCATGGGTGTGTGTGTTTGTCCTTAGGATAATTTAGGTTAAGCAGTATTTAAGCTTAGTTACTGATGACCTTAGCAGTTAAGTCCCATAAGATTTAACACACATAAAAAAAATAAACCAGCCCAGTTGTCAGGGTAGTTACGTAATCGTCGATAATTAATTGTCCTTTCCTTCTTTACCCAACACCACAGATATTACTTTGGGCTCGTGAGAAGACGTGTGCTTATTGCATCAGAGGATATTTCACAAATCTGTTCGGTGTAAACTACTGCAATATGTAACTCACTATCGTGGTTTCGTCTCGATTACCTAATATAAGATAACAAGAGTAGCATCTACAAATGAAATCCTATAATGGAACTCGAATCCAGTGACCAGACCATTTCTGCCTGAGATGTTATCTCGTTACATAAATAAAAGCTGTGAGAGAAAATTGTTAAATTATTATCAGCAGCCGTCGCGCTCGTAGGATCTGAAAGAAAGTTAATTGCCCAAACCGACGGCACGTCTCGTAGATGAGCTAAAAGAAAAATGTTAAAGATTTTCTAAGATGGTGCCTAAAAATTAAAAGTGTTTGTCAAGGCCCATATCTACTCAGGACAATCCAGGTATCAGATTACAAATTGATTGACTGCATACATAAATTATTTTGCCAAAATAACTATTATATTTCTCTGGTTTTAAGTACAACTTACATTATTAGCTGGTACAGGAAGATGAGCTTTACACAAGAACGTCCTCTTAGGTCCGAATCCAAGCAGATAATATAAGTGAATGACAAAGGAAACACAGTTCATGCATAGAAGCGCAAGAGTCCATGGAATAACATGTCCATTGCAGTTCGATCTCTTCTTCCTTGGTATAACTTGTCGATTCTTTATAAAATTTATCGTAATACACTCCTGGAAATGGAAAAAAGAACACATTGACACCGGTGTGTCAGACCCACCATACTTGCTCCGGACACTGCGAGAGGGCTGTACAAGCAATGATCACACGCACGGCACAGCGGACACACCAGGAACCGCGGTGTTGGCCGTCGAATGGCGCTAGCTGCGCAGCATTTGTGCACCGCCGCCGTCAGTGTCAGCCAGTTTGCCGTGGCATACGGAGCTCCATCGCAGTCTTTAACACTGGTAGCATGCTGCGGCAGTGTAGACATGAACGGTATGTGCAGTTGACGGACTTTGAGCGAGGGCGTATAGTGGGCATGCGGGAGGCCGGGTGGACGTACCGCCGAATTGCTCAACACGTGGGGCGTGAGGTCTCCACAGTACATCGATGTTGTCGCCAGTGGTCGGCGGAAGGTGCACGTGCCCGTCGACCTGGGACCGGACCGCAGCGACGCACGGATGCACGCCAAGACCGTAGGATCCTACGCAGTGCCGTAGGGGACTGCACCGCCACTTCCCAGCAAATTAGGGACACTGTTGCTCCTGGGGTATCGGCGAGGACCATTCGCAACCGTCTCCATGAAGCTGGGCTACGGTCCCGCACACCGTTAGGCCGTCTTCCGCTCACGCCCCAACATCGTGCAGCTCGCCTCCAGTGGTGTCGCGATAGGCGTGAATGGAGGGACGAATGGAGACGTGTCGTCTTCAGCGATGAGAGTCGCTTCTGCCTTGGTGCCAATGATGGTCGGATGCGTGTTTGGCGCCGAGCAGGTGAGCGCCACAATCAGGACTGCATACTACCGAAGCACACAGGGCCAACACCCGGCATTATGGTGTGGGGAGCGATCTCCAACACTGGCCGTACACCTCTGGTGATCGTCGAGGGGGACACTGAATAGTGCACGGTACATCCAAACCGTCATCCAACCCATCGTTCTACCATTCCTAGACCGGCAAGGGAACTTGCTGTTCCAACAGGACAATGCACGTCCGCATGTATCCCGTGCCACCCAACGTGCTCTAGAAGGTGTAAGTCAACTACCCTGGCCATCAAGATCTCCGGATCTGTCCCCCATTGAGCATGTTTGGGACTGGATGAAGCGTCGTCTCACGAGGTCTGCACGTCCAGCACGAACGCTGGTCCAACTGAGGCGCCAGGTGGAAATGGCATGGCAAGCCGTTCCACAGAACTACATCCAGCATCTCTACGATCGTCTCCATGGGAGAATAGCAGCCTGCATTGCTGCGAAAGGTGGATATACACTGTACTAGTGCCGACATTGTGCATGCTCTGTTGCCTGTGTCTATGTGCCTGTGGTTCTGTCAGTGTGATCATGTGATGTATCTGACCCCAGGAATGTGTCAATAAAGTTTCTCCTTCCTGGAACAATGAATTCACGGTGTTCTTATTTCAATTTCCAGGAGTGTATTTAGTTTCTGTACTGTCTGCCATCGGGTTCCCCTAAATGGGTGGCAGCACCGCATGACAGCCACGCTATGAGGGAAACAAACTAACAGCCAAACAGGCGAAGACATCAGGTAAACACGCCGAAGATTCCAGTCGATTAATAGGAACCTTTCCTTGCACAGGTCGCCGCTACATATCCAGCCACGGATTCCTGCTCCGTGTTTCTATTGGCTCCAGCTCACTTTATAGGCACGGCCCGTCGAAGGCAGACCAGTCTTCGTCCGCTGCTAATGGCAACTGCTATGGCAGAGTCTCCGAGAAGATATCACCGAAGCCACTGTACTGCACCGCCGATCGAAGTACCAGCCGACCTAGAGGAACCACATCTCCGGCTAGATCGACGGACGTCTACATCTATTGTATAGCCAGCTATTGTATTGTAGAAGAAGTTATTTTCAATAGACTGTTGGAGAATACAACAGTTCAATTTTTTTTAACCCAAGACCAGCCAGGAGAAACAGTTCAAAACCGGAATTTGAAGCTGATTGGAGAACGATTCTACTGACACCATCTTTAGTTTCGCGTAAGGAGTACGAAGATGAGATAAGTGGAACTGGGATGTCATGCAAACAGTTGTTCTTCCCTCGCTCTGTCTGCCAGTGGAACGGGAAAGGAAATAACTATTAGTGGTACGAGGTGTGGTCACCAAGCACACTACCATGGCTTGCGGAGTACGTACGTAGATCTAGGCGTAGATATGAAAGGCTTCTCCCATCATGAAATGTTCTACTAGGAACTCATCTATCCAGTGCATGGTCAATAGTTCAGTAAACTTGAGCCACAATCCTTTCTCCATGCGATCTAGGCCGCCTTGTCACGGTTCGCGTGGCTCTCCCCGTCGGAGGTTCGAGTCCTGCCTCGGGCATGGGTGTGTGTGTTGTCCTTAGCTTAAGTTAGTTTAAGTTAGACTGAGTAGTGCGTAAGCTTAGGGACCGATAACATCAGCAGTGCCGGCCGCAGTGAGCGAGCGGTTCTAGGCGCTTCAGTCTGGAACCGCACGACCGCTACGATCGCAGGTTCGAATACTGCCTCGGGCATGGATGTATGTGGTGTCCTTAGGTTAGTTAGGTTTAAGTAGTTCTAAGTTCTTGGGGACTGATGACCTCAGATGTTAAGTCCCATAGCGCTCAGAGCCGTTTGAACCATTTCAATCTCATCAATTTGGTTCCATAAGACCTTACCACAAATTTCCAATTTCCACAATCATTCTACAAACTCCAGATGTAAATGATATGAGTCCCTGTTTGAGACGTGACACAACTATTTTTTTTCAGTTTTGTGAATAAGTTCGTAAAATTTTTGTTTTTCGTTATGGTAATCCGGTTGCTATGGGTTTATTTATCGATTGCCATTTTTTATTTGAAGTTCACTATTGCTGTTTCAGTTTACATATTGTCGTTTTGTCACTTGGAGGTCGTGAGCATAGCTGTGGACGTTAGAAGAGTAGGAAATCGAAACGTATCTGACATTTACTTCTATTTGAGTTCAGTAGAGGGGTGACTGTAGCGGAGGTACCCATAAACATTTGTTCCATGTACGAGGATAAGAAGATAGTTTTTTTAGTTTTAGTGAGGATGGTTTTGATATTAGTAGCTTCCAAGTTCAGAAAGACCTTGTGGGTTTGATAAATATCGTTTAAACGCATTAATACACAATGACCCACATCAGTGTACTCGATAACTAGCAAATATGATAAACTGTGATCATTCCACCATCGTGCTACATTTGCGTGCAGCGGAGAAGGTTCAAAAATCGGGTGTATGGGTACCACGTGGTCTAAGCCAAAATCACGAAAATCAGCAGGTGGTCGTTTGTGCATCTCTGCCTGCTCGTCATCAATTGGTTCGTGAACAACACCGACCGAAACTATCCCGTGTCGTTGCTGGTAACGAGGAATGGTGTCTTAATGCTAATACAGGGTGTTTCAAAAATGACCGGTATATTTGAAACGGCAATAAAAACTAAACGAGCAGCGATAGAAATAAACCGTTTGTTGTAATATGCTTGGGACAACAGTACATTTTCAGGCGGACAAACTTTCGAAATTACAGTACTTACAATTTTCAACAACAGATGGCGCTGCAAGTGATGTGAAAGATATAGAAGACAACGCAGTCTGTGGGTGCGCCATTCTGTACGTCGTCTTTCTGCTGTAAGCGTGTGCTGTTCACAACGTGCAAGTGTGCTGTGGACAACATGGTTTATTCCCTAGAACAGAAGATTTTTCTGGTGTTGGAATTCCACCGCCTAGAACACAGTATTGTTGCAACAAGACGAAGTTTTCAACGGAGGTTTAATGTAACCAAAGGACCGAAATGCGATACAATAAAGGATCTGTTTGAAAAATTTCAACGGACTGGGAACGTGACGGATGAACGTGCTGGAAAGGTAGGGCGACCGCATTCGGCAACCACAGAGGGCAACGCGCAGCTAGTGCACCAGGTGATGCAACAGCGGCCTCGGGTTTCCGTTCGCCGTGTTGCAGCTGCGGTCCAAATGACGCCAACGTCCACGTATCGTCTCATGCGCCAGAGTTTACACCTCTATCCATACAAAATTCAAACGCGGCAACCCCTCAGCGCCGCTACCATTGCTGCACGAGAGACATTCGCTATCGATATAGTGCACAGGATTGATGACGGCGATATGCATGTGGGCAGCATTTGGTTTACTGACGAAGCTTATTTTTACCTGGACGGCTTCGTCAATAAACAGAACTGGCGCATATGGGGAACCAAAAGCCCCATGTTGCAGTCCCATCGTCCCTGCATCCTCAAAAAGTACTGGTCTGGGCCGCCATTTCTTCCAAAGGAATCATTGGCCCATTTTTCAGATCCGAAACGATTACTGCATCACGCTATCTGGACATTCTTCGTGAATTTGTGGCGGTACAAACTGCCTTAGACGACACTGCGAACACCTCGTGGTTTATGCAAGATGGTGCCCGGCCACATCGCACGGCCGACGTCTTTAATTTCCTGAATGAATATTTAGATGATCGTGTGATTGCTTTGGGCTATCCGAAGCATACAGGAGGCGGCGTGGATTGGCCTCCCTATTCGCCAGACATGAACCCCTGTGACTTCTTTCTGTGCGGACACTTGAAAGACCAGGTGTACCGCCAGAATCCAGAAACAATTGAACAGCTGAAGCAGTATATCTCATCTGCATGTGAAGCCATTCCGCCAGGCACGTTGTCAAAGGTTTCGGGTAATTTCATTCAGAGACTACGCCATATTATTGCTACGCATGGTGGATATGTGGAAAATATCGTACTATAGAGTTTCCCAGGCCGCAGCGCCATCTGTTGTTGACAATTGTAACTACTGCAATTTCGAAAGTTTGTCTGCCTGAAAATGTACTGTTGTCCCAAGCATATTGCAACAAACGGTGTATTTCTATTGCTGCTCGTTTAGTTTGTATTGCCGTTTCAAATATACCGGTCATTTTTGAAACACCCTGTATAAGGAAAATAAAGGAATGGTTTAGCCCAAACAAACCAGCAACTCTCCCTACAAAGACCTGCGCACATCTAGAAAAATACTATGCATCTGGTGGAACAGCAACGGTGTGGTGCACTACGAATTGCTTCTCCGAGGTGTAAACATCACTGCTGACGTATATTGTCAACAACTGAGAGGTCTTGCAGACGCAGTCCAAGAACAGCGACCAGGAAGACTACGAGAAGTGACACTACTGCACGAAAACACACGCACGTGTTCTGCTAGACTGACCAAAAACACTTTACAAGGGATTTGGAATTCTAGCTTACCCTGAAATTTCCTGCCCAGGGAGCGCCCTTCGTGTTGTTTTGGAGTTGACAGGGTTTGCGAGTGCGGCATACAGTATTGCAATGATTTTTACAGCTGTTGTTCTCTTATTTTTCGTCACAACCTCCTTCAATGACCGTCTGCTACGATCACTTAACGTACCCTTTCGTCCGCGTTGTGACCTTGCGCATGACGTTTTTACACTTTCCCTGTGTGCGGTACAAATGTTCGACTCGATGCCTCTTAGAGCACCAAATGCTTCGTCTAAACTTAGTTATGGAAGCCACCCTCCATTCGAGCACCGACAATACGCTCACGTCCGAATCCACTAGTTCCGAAATAACGCACTCACGAAGACACAGCTTTAGCTAATAATCCCCTTCCTGAAACTTCCTGGCAGATTAAAACTGTGTGCCCGACCGAGACTCGAACTCGGGACCTTTGCCTTTCGCGGGCAAGTGCTCTACCAACTGAGCTACCGAAGCACGCCTCACGCCCGGTACTCACAGCTTTACTTCTGCCAGTATCCGTCTCCTACCTTCCAAACTTTACAGAAGCTCTTCTGCGAAACATGCAGAACTAGCACTCCTGAAAGAAAGGATATTGTGGAGACATGGCTTATCCACAGCCTGGGGGATGTTTCCAGAATGAGATTTTCACTCTGCAGCGGAGTGTGCGCTGATATGAAACTTCCTGGCAGATTAAAACTGTGTGCCCGACCGGGACTCGAACTCGGGACCTTTGCCTTTCGCGGGCAAGTGCTCTACCAACTGAGATACCGAAGCACGACTCCCGCCCGGTACTCACAGCTTTACTTCTGCCAGTATCCGTCTCCTACCTTCCAAACTTTACAGAAGCTCTTCTGCGAAACATGCAGAACTAGCACTCCTGAAAGAAAGGATACTGTGGAGACATGGCTTAGCCACAGCCTGGGGGATGTGTCCAGAATGAGATTTTCACTCTGCAGCGGAGTGTGCGCTGATATGAAACTTCCTGGCAGATTAAAACTGTGTGCCCGACCGAGACTCGAACTCGGGAGTGCTAGTTCTGCATGTTTCGCAGAAGAGCTTCTGTAAAGTTTGGAAGGTAGGAGACGGATACTGGCAGAAGTAAAGCTGCGAGTAGCGGGCGTGAGTCGTGCTTCGGTAGCTCAGTTGGTAGAGCACTTGCCCGCGAAAGGCAAAGGTCCCGAGTTCGAGTCTCGGTCGGGCACACAGTTTTAATCTGCCAGGAAGTTTCATATCAGTGTACACTCCGCTGCAGAGTGAAAATCTCATTCTGGAATCCCCTTCCTCTCCATTAGCGTGGGAATACTTCTCTTACTATCCAATTACGATGGCCCGCCAACGGTAGCCACAAGATTTTTATCCAATAATTGCACTTCTCCACCACAAGCGCACAAAGACTCTCCCTTATAGGAGAGGGCGATGCTGGTTTCTGACAGCGCCCAATCTACATTGGACACCAGAAGGCAGCAGTAGAAGGGTCGAAACGTCAATAGTTTGAAGAAATATATACGAGGCCTATCGACGCACAGGTGTCGTCCGTGATCAAATACAACAGCTCAGCTTGCAGGCCTGGCTAGCATCTCCATTTATATTCAAGCATGAATTTCTCGCTGTTTCCCATGTTTTAGTCAAAGCCTTTTACATATGCACGTAGATGAGCTGTGTGGTTTTCGCGGCAGGCTAATGCTGAAAGTTATCCCGCTGTCGCTCACAGAGCATCGTATGGACAAAACTGCTGATCTGCGAGAGTTGCCCAGAAAGTAATACACCGCATTTTTGTCTCAGCCGAAAACAATGCAACGAAAGCGAAACGTCACGTTTGTATTATTTGAAGTCTCCTGAGTGATCGTGTCTAGTTTCCGTCACTTTCAACAGATAGCGTAGCTGCAGGACAGTTTCAAAATGGCGTCTGTAGATGCCGCCATTGGATTTCTCAGTTCAGAGAAAGAAACTGGGAATATAGTAGATGGAGCATCTGCTGTCGACCGAACTACAGTTAGTCGCTGGGCACGGAGAGTGTGAACATCAGAAGGCGGTTCCGCGGAGCTCCACGATTTAGGGCCGTCGGGGAGACATCCACGGCTGTCACACCTGACAGCCCTGCCCTAGCCCCCTCGGGCTTCCGCTTGTTTGGGCCATTAAGGGATGCCATTCGTGGAAGAAATTTTGAGGACGATGAGGAGTTGATTCAACCAGTGAAGCACGGGCTCCGTCACCAGGACAAGGGTTGGTACCGACAGGGCATGCATGCCCTTGTTTCGCGCTGGAGGAAGACAATAGAATGGGATGGAGATTTCGTGGAAAAGTAGGGTGTGTAGATAAAACATAATTCTTTCGTGTGTGTAATTCTCATTATGTTTAATAAAGAATTGTTGAAGAAAAAAATACTGTGCATTACTTCCTGGCCAACCCTCGAACGTGTTTACTGGGCCAGGCCGCTCCATTGTTGAGATTGGCTTTCGCACTGTGCTAGTTATTTCACGCGCGCTAGTTATTTCCATCATTCGTGCTGGTTGCGTTTGGTGCTATTCTCTGTACCGGTCTCTACTCGGTCTTCGCAATCTCTGCTTCACCACGGACTGACCCACAATTCGAGATTTTCCTCTTTCAGGCTCCAAGTCTCCGCCCCCAGGTTGCTCACACGAGGTCGACTAGAGTGGTGACATTTGTACCGACAGGACGGCTTCGTGTGGTCGTGAAGCCTTTGCAGGAAAAAAAAAAAGAAAGAAAAACAGATGGTACCGCAGTCGCGAAAGTGACTGTTACAACAGACGTTGTCAAAAGACTAAGCACAGCCTCAGAAGTCTGCTAGCTTACTAATCAGATTTACGTAAAGTTTAATATTCAGCTTCAGACTAGTCCATCTTGCACTCATCCTGTGAAGAGGCTGAAAGTTTAGCGTAAAACTTCTAAAATCTTTTTTGTTAGTGTCGAATTGGTATCTGAAAAATATGCAAAACTTCTTTTGATATTGAAGTGAGTAAATTTCGGTGCAGGGCAACAGAACTATGTGAAAATTTAATTTTGAACGGAAGCATATGGAGCACACACTATGCTATGCGAGATCCGGGTTAGCCAGTACATCAAACAATTCGTTTGCGAGAAAGCAATCCGTTTTCACTGAAATACGATATCTGACTGCAATGATTCCTATGCTCGCCCTGAATATCAGAACTTCTATCGTAATTATATAGCAAATAAACGTAAAAATTAACGCATCTGACTTTCTAATAAAACTGCTAGAGAATTCACAAGGTAGCAAAAAAATGGTTCAAATGGCTCTGAGCGCTATGGGACTCAACTGCTGCGGTCATCAGTCCCCTAGAACTTAGAACTACTTAAACCTAACTAACCTAAGGACATCACACACATCCATGCCCGAGGCAGGATTCGAACCTGCGACCGTAGCAGTCGCACCACAAGGTAGCACTTTACTGAAATCTTTTACTGGTATTAAGCGTCAGAACTGATATCATTTGCACAAATACACTCTGACGCTCACTGTACCTCACAGTGGACATGAGTTTTGATGATAATTAAATTTATTGGCCTGCCTGTGTGCACGGAACGCTGGTCTGCTCTGCAACCTCTCACCATTAGGATTATTGATCTAACTGTGCAAAACCAAATTTCATTTGCCCTACTTGCGATGTGCAATGCAAGACGGTATCTTACCGATTTGCACAAAAATGTCTCTCAGTAAACAATTCGCGATGTGTAATGCGAGTATGCAAACGAATTCATCAAAATAAATGAAGATAAGAAATTAATCTGAAGGACAGATAAATGAAAATAAGATTCCAAGTTTAACTATGCTTCATTAAGCCATTACAACGATACACCTTTTCAAGAAGTTCTCTCATCTAGGCAAATTAGCAAAATATTTCTTAATACCTTTGCTGTGTACATTTACCATCCTTGACACTTGTTTCAACTATAAGACAAAATCATATGTTGCGTTATTGGATTTCTACAGTAAACTTCAACCATAGGCAATATTTTAAAAATAATAATCCATACAGTTACAAAAGTCTAAGAAGGTTGAATTACCATAAAATTGCCTTTTGTCATTCTTCCATTCATATCATATCATTTCCTCAAAAACTTTGCCTCAGAACATATTATTAAAAAATTCTTTTTAAATAATGCCACCTCAACTACATAGCAGGCGAGATTCCATCCTTTTCAAGACTGTCGAACAAACACTGCCGCTCTATTCAAGAGAAGGAAGTTCTCTGACCAAAGAATATAATATTACAGAGGTTGAGTACATTTATCAAATTCGCAACTTCATTCACGTTTATAGTAAAAATTCCATGAAACTCGACATGGCAAATAGGATATTCCCCTTTCAAGGTTAACTTGAAGTAGTTGTCGAAACGTCGGTTTGTTTTACTATCTTCTTCTACTTCACTAGCCTTTGTGCCGTATTGTTACAGGAACGATATGTTAATTTGGATTTGGTGTTGGTTGTGACAGAGTGCCATTCCCGTTGCCTCCTTCTTCCCGCGAGGTAAATTGAGTACCCGATCTGTTTGCGTCTAGTTTTACCCATGTGAAACTGTGGGAACGTTTTCGAAATGTTTGCGAATCGTGTAACTGACGCGAGACGTGGCTACCAGCCCAGTATTCAGCTAGTCACCTACGGGGGAAAACGCCAAAAAACCGCATTCATGCTGGTGGACAAACCGGCCCTTGTCGTTAAGCCGCCAGCCTGATTCGATGCGTGCACGGCGCAGCTTCCCGAATCTCGCGCTAACACGAACTAGTTTCCGCATGGCTCACGGTTCGTTTTACAGTGAGATGCAGGAAATGATTCAGACAGCGAAAGCCTGCGAACATTCCTGTATCTTCTACATGAATGGAGATAGAAACCTGAGATAAATTTTAACTTTTGTGTTGAAAAAAAGGTTCATTCTGATGTCAAATGTGAATCGGCGGCTACAAAAGCATTTTATGTTCTCTATTACAAGGTGACGTAGCATCATCACACTGGCATCACTAAACAAAGAGCTGCGTGATCGACTTCGGATCTCGCACGCTCCGTAGGCCTCTTTTCTTGTGACCTTGTGAACTGCTCGGTCTGTGTGTGTACCCTGTCAACAACCTTAGGAGAACTGTGTGCTGCATGGCAACAACAATGAATGCAGTAACATGCTCGCAAAAGTATGGGAGGAGTTTCACAACGGCATGTGTTTGCCAAGCTTCAAGTGGAGGGAAAGGCAAAAAGTTGCGAAAGGTTGATAGGACACACCCTGAAGAATCAAGGAATCGTCAGTTTGATGAAGAAATTGAGTGTTTGTGTGTGTGGAGTTGGGTGGGAGGGGCGAGGGGTTAAAACAGTAGAGGGAGAGGCAGGCTTCAAAACAGTATGGAGGTTCACATGAATGTAGATTGTGGCAGTTATACAGAGATGAAAAGACTTTGCGCAGTATAAACTAGCGTTGAGAGCTGCATCAAACCAGTCTTCGGATTGAAGACAACAAGTGGAAACTTTTATCCAAAACGTAATTATAAAATGTACCGTTAAATTGACTGGAATACTCTCTTTCAAATTCTAAAGGTGACAGGGGTAATATTACAGGGAGCGAAAGGCTATTTACAATTTGTACAGAAACCAGATGGGAGTTATAAGAGTCGAGGGGCATGAAAGGGAAGCAGTGGTTGGGAAGGGAGTGAGACAGTGTTGTAGCCTCTCCCCGATGTTATTCAATCTGTATATTGATCAAGCTGTAAAGGAAACAAAAGAAAAATTCGGAGCAGGTATTAAAATCCATGGGGATGAAATAAAAGCTTTGAGATTCGCCGATGACATTGTAATTCTGTCAGAGACAGCAAATGACTTGGAAGAGCAGTTGAACAGAATGGACAGTGTCTTGAAAGGAGGATATAAGATGAACATCAACAAAAGCAAAACGAGCATAATGGAATGTAGTCGAATTAAGTCCGGTGATGCTGAGGAAATTAGATTAGGAAATGAGACACTTAAAGTAGTAAATGAGTTTTGCTATTTGGGGAGCAAAATGATGATGACCGAAGTAGAGAAGATATAAAATGTAGACTGGAAATGGCAAGGAAAGCGTTTTTGAAGAAGAGAATTTGTTAACATCGAGTTTAGATTTAAGTGTCAGCAAGTCGTTTCTGAAAGTATTTGTATGGAGTGTTGCCATGTATGGAAGTGAAACGTGGGCGATAAATAGTTTGGACAGGAAGAGAATAGAAGCTTTCGAAATGTGGTGCTACAGAAAAATGCTGAAGATTAGATGGGTAGATCACATAACTAATGAGGAGGTATTGAGTAGAATTGGGGAGAAGAGGAGTTTGTGCCACAACATGACAAGAAGAAGGGACCGGTTGGTAGGACATGTTGTGAGGCATCAAGGGATCACAAATTTAACATTGGAGGGCAGCGTGGAGGGTAAAAATCGTGGAGGGAGACCAGGAGATGAACACACTAAGCAGATTCAGAAGGATGTAGGTTGCAGTAAGTACTGGGAGATGAAGAAGGTGGCACAGGATAGGGTAGCATGGAGAGCTGCATCAAACCAGTCTCAGGACTGAAGACCACAACAAAAACACCGTTAAATTACACTGGGGTGACAAAAGTCATAGGATACGTCCATATATCATGTCGGACCTCTTTCTCCCGGCGTTGTGCACCAATTCGAAGTGGCATGTCTCCGCAGTATCCTTTCTTTCAGGAGTGCTAGTTCTGCAAGGTTCGCAGAAGAGCTTCTGTAAAGTTTGGAAGGTAGGAGACGGATACTGGCAGAAGTAAAGCTGTGAGTACCGGACGTGAGTCGTGCTTCGGTAGCTCAGTTGGTAGAGCACTTGCCCGCGAAAGGCAAAGGTCCCGAGTTCGAGTCTCGGTCGGGCACACAGTTTTAATCTGCCAGGAAGTTTCATATCAGCGCACACTCCGCTGCAGAGTGAAAATCTCATTGTGGAAACATCCCCCAGGCTGTGGCTAAGCCATGTCTCCGCAGTATCCTTTCTTTCAGGAGTGCTAGTTCTGCAAGGTTCGCAGAAGAGCTTCTGTAAAGTTTGGAAGGTAGGAGACGGATACTGGCAGAAGTAAAGCTGTGAGTACCGGACGTGAGTCGTGCTTCGGTAGCTCAGTTGGTAGAGCACTTGCCCGCGAAAGGCATAGGTCCCGAGTTCGAGTCTCGGTCGGGCACACAGTTTTAATCTGCCAGGAAGTTTCATATCAGCGCACACTCCGCTGCAGAGTGAAAATCTCATTCTGGAAACATCCCCCAGGCTGTGGCTAAGCCATGTCTCCGCAGTATCCTTTCTTTCAGGAGTGCTAGTTCTGCAAGGTTCGCAGAAGAGCTTCTGTAAAGTTTGGAAGGTAGGAGACGGATACTGGCAGAAGTAAAGCTGTGAGTACCGGACGTGAGTCGTGCTTCGGTAGCTCAGTTGGTAGAGCACTTGCCCGCGAAAGGCAAAGGTCCCGAGTTCGAGTCTTGGTCGGGCACACAGTTTTAATCTGCCAGGAAGTTTCATATCAGCGCACACTCCGCTGCAGAGTGAAAATCTCATTCTGGAAACATCCCCCAGGATGTGGCTAAGCCATGTCTCCGCAGTATCCTTTCTTTCAGGAGTGCTAGTTCTGCAAGGTTCGCAGAAGAGCTTCTGTAAAGTTTGGAAGGTAGGAGACGGATACTGGCAGAAGTAAAGCTGTGAGTACCGGACGTGAGTCGTGCTTCGGTAGCTCAGTTGGTAGAGCACTTGCCCGCGAAAGGCAAAGGTCCCGAGTTCGAGTCTCGGTCGGGCACACAGTTTTAATCTGCCAGGAAGTTTCATATCAGCGCACACTCCGCTGCAGAGTGAAAATCTCATTCTGGAAACATCCCCCAGGCTGTGGCTAAGCCATGTCTCCGCAGTATCCTTTCTTTCAGGAGTGCTAGTTCTGCAAGGTTCGCAGAAGAGCTTCTGTAAAGTTTGGAAGGTAAGAGACGGATACTGGCAGAAGTAAAGCTGTGAGTACCGGACGTGAGTCATGCTTCGGTAGCTCAGTTGGTAGAGCACTTGCCCGCGAAAGGCAAAGGTCCCGAGTTCGAGTCTCGGTCGGGCACACAGTTTTAATCTGCCAGGAAGTTTTAACATACTACCTTCTGCATAATCTCATGGATTATTCATATTCATACCGTACTTCGTATACTGCAAAGTGTCTCTCTTAGTTGTAGTTTCTAACCCTTTACAATTACATGAAATATTTTAATTTATTTATTTTAGCCATGTTTGCCTCTTATTGGTACTCAGACTTTTGTTTTGCCATTCACTAGGTAGATCCTTACTAAGAATACTTAAAACCTAATAGCATATATACAACATGAAGACATATGTGATTCTTACCTGTTATGATAGACCAGAAGAAGGGAATGAAACTTGAAAAGGAAATAAAGTTTCACCCAGCTGGGACTGCACGGTATGCCAAACCGTGTATCCGCCAAAGAGTGGCAGACTCCCTACAGTAATTAATTACTGTTAATTTTAAATTCCTTTAGATCCACAATATTTCTTAGACCTAGTTCTCTCTTACTCTTTGGATATTCCAAACGATAGGCATTTGCATGAGGTTTACTTACTATTCTAAATGGTCCATGATATACATGCATAAACTTTTTAGTTTCTGCAGAAATTTTCTTTGATTTTTCTTTTGTTTTGACCAGCACTAGCTCACCAATTTTAAAACTAGTGGGGGAAGCCCTTGCATCATGCCTCTTTTTCCTATCTAAAGCTCTTTTGCGTATATTTGCCCTGGCCTGTGCTTTCTTCTCATCCAATGTACTCAGACTTAGAACTGGAAAGTCAATCATACTCGGAATGATATTATGTGGTTCCTGATTGAACATCAGCTCACATGGAGCAAAACCTGTGGCATCGTGTTTCAGATTATTAATTATCTCTTCAAAATACTTAATATGATCAGCCCATGTTGAATGCTTCCTAGCACAGTAGGTTCTACATAGTCTATTCAGTTCTCGCATAACCCTTTCACTCATATTTCCTTGCGGAAAGTATGCTGAAATCCTTATATGCCGAGTTCCGCTCCTTTCAAGACACAACTTAAATTTTTCTGATACAAATAAAGGACCATTATCTGACAATAGGTTCTTTGGCTTGCCAATTTTCACAAAATAATCTTTCTCCAATTTATCTACAAGTGTTTTGGCATTGGCTCTCTTAATCGGATACAGTTTAACATATTTACTAAACCCATCAATCACCACAGAAACTTGCGTACATCCTCCTTTAGATGTCGGGAGAGGTCCAAAAAGATCAACTGCACATAACTCTAAGGGTTCACTTGGGTCTACGTGATGCATATCCCCTTGCACTATTTTATTTACTGCTCTTACCTTTTGACAAATAACACAGGATGCTAACCTTTCTGCAACTCTACGATGCATGTTATCAAAGATGACTTTCTCATTTAGTTTAGCAATGCACTTTTTTGTACCATAATGACCATACCTTAGATGTACATAATCTATTAGCAGATCTACGTGCTGTGAAGGAAAACACACTTTCCATTCTGCTAAAGTTACCTTCCTCCTACGGAACAAAATTCCTTGGTGTAGACAGTAATATTGTGCTACCTTTGGATAATTAGGGTCCCCTAAATAGCTTTTAACTAGCTTCAATTGATCATCCTCATTCTGTTCTCGTCTTAAATTCTTAAATACTTTCTTTAAGGAACTCTCCTCTCTGAGCTCATGTACTGTCAACATACTTACCTCATTCCTTTCTGCCAAAGGAAGTTCTGATTCATTCCATAATTCAGCACTTCTTGATAGCCCATCTGCTACCAAATTGCTCTTTCCCTGTATATAATTAATTTCAAGATCAAACTGCTGAAGGTACATGGCCCACCTTGTCAACCTTGGATGCCTTAGTTTACAAGTCTTCAAAAATGTAAGTGCTTTGTGATCACTATAGATAATTACCTTCTGTCCTAACAAATAGTGCTCAAACTTCTGCATACCAAATACTATGGCTAGTGCCTCTAATTCTGAGATAGCATAATTTCGCTCAGCAGATTGTAATGAACGACTTGCAAAAGCAATAGTTTTATGAACCTCCTGGTCGCCTTCTGTTTCTAGCTGAAACAATTCTACAGCAATCCCATAACCACTTGCATCCACTGACATGCAAAAGGGTCTTGTAAAATCGGGATGGTGCAAGAGCGGACTATTAATCAAACAATCTTTTAATCCCTCAAAAGCAGACTGGCATTCTGGAGTCCAAACCCATGGGGTATTCTTTTTTAGCAGGTTGAGTAAACATGGATCATTAAATAAATGATCTTTAACAAAACGTCGGTAGAATCCAAACAAACCGAACATTGACCTGAGTTGCTTTTTATTTCGGGGCGCTTCAAACTTTTCAATACATGATAATTTGGATGGATCAGGTAATATACCCTCTCTGCTAATTTCATGGCCCAGGAATTTTATTCTGTCCTTTACACATTCAGTCTTTTCTAACTTTAATTTCATACCTCCATTTTCAAGAGCTTCTAGTACCCTGTCCAACAGACTGATATGTTCTTCCCATGTGGGAGTTGCCAACAGAATATCGTCTACGTAAATGGTTACTTGATCTAATAATTCCTGTCCTAATACATGAGCCATAACTCTTACAAAGGCACACACTGAAATATTCAATCCGAACGGAACTACTTTATACTGGTAGCATACTCCTTCATACAAAAATGCTGTATACTTACGTGATTCCTTAGCCAGCGGCAAATTCCAGTAACCACATGTTATGTCCATGGAAGTAAAGTACTTAACCCCTCGGAACTTTTGAATTAACTCATCCATATCTTGAGGACGATCACTTTCTCTGATGACAATTTCATTTAACCAGCGTGCATCCAATACTAATCTAACACTTCCATCACGCTTAGGCACTACAACAAGAGGACTATTGTATTCACTAATTGCTTGCTCTATGACACCCCATGCCAACATACGTTTAATTTCATTTCGCACTGCTTGTTTCCTTGCAACATGTATTGGATAAGGCTTCTTAAAAAATACCTTCCCAGGCTTGATATTCAAATGGCATTCATAACCTTTAACTTCACCAGGTGCGTTTGAGAATACATTACTATGCTTAGTTAACACACTCTTTAACTCTGATCTTTGTTCGTCAGCAATTTGCTTTGTTGATTGTACCTTTTCCTCTATTTCCTTTAGGATGTGTCTCTCTTCAACCTTAGCACTTTCCTCATTCTCACTGAAAACCAAATTTTCCTGCAAGTATCCTTTATTCTTTATTACTCTAATAGGCAGTTCCCAAGTTTCATTACTACCGCCTATATGACTTCCTATAAAAGACTCTCTTATCACTTTAGAGTCAGGTAAAGTTAAAATTAAGTTGTTCTGATCAAAATTGATCTTTCCCTGGTACTTTGATAAGAAATCAGTACCAATCAACATATCAACACTTAAGCCTAGCACAATCAAACAAGGATGATCTATTACTACGTCATTTATACCAATGGGTATCAAAGCTTCGTGTTGAACTGGTCTAGAGACTTTTCCAGTAGCACCTATAATCTTTAAGCCACTTACTTTCATAACTGTTAACTTCTCTTTATTGGGTATGGTGTCAAAAAATGTTTGTGATAAAGCACTTGCTTCACTGCCACTGTCAAGCAGACAACGCACAGTGACTCCTGATATGTTTACTTTGATAACAGGGTGAGTTATTTTACATTGAACAGGTTGCTCACACACCTCGTCTAATAAATCTCGTTCTATGTTCTTCCAGCTACAGTAATTCTGATCAGTTGCAATTACATTTACATTTACATCCTGGGGCTCATCATGCTCTATAATCTTAGCTGCTTTCTCTAATCTGTCCACTAACTTTAAATCGAAGCATCTGACGACTTTTTCTACTTTTGTTTGCTGCACATCAGCCAAACTATCCTCTACCTCTGAGCAACTGCGTCCCTGCGCAATATTGCTGTTCATAAGAATGTCGTCACCTTCAACCATTTGTGGCACGTTTACACAGCTACTAGATTCTTTCACCTCGTTCCTATTTCTACCCCCTTCATTCATCATTTCCTCCTCTCTAAAGTTTTGCAGTACTGATTCTACTTCTGCTACTTCTACTTCAGCTTTTAGATTGCCATTTTCATCGAAGATGTAAGCTTTTACTTCATCATTATTCCCATCAGACTCAAACCCATTATCTATTTCTTCCACATTATCTACCTTGAGTTCCTGTTCTTCCTTGACCCATTTTTCTAGTGTATCCAAAATACTATCCACTATTTTGTGAGAGTGGCTTAACACATCACTGGTATTATCTGTATTTATTTCGTCATCCATGTTGTCTGTCTGTGTATGTTGGCTGATTGTCTGTGTTTCCGTTACTGGCTGTGTTACTGTTACCGCCTGGTGAGCGCCAGTTTCCTCATAGACGGGATTTAGTTTCCCACACGCGGCCTGTTGTGTTCATCTGTGACACCACTAGATATAGTAGCATCATGACTCCCTTCTTGTCTTAATGGCATAGTATTTACTTCTCCACTTTCGTCATAGTAGTTGTTACGAAAGCGTGGTGAGTATCTACCCCCTCTTCCTCTGCCACGGCTTTGGTTTCGATAGTTTGTTTTGGTGTGCCTAACTTCCATATTTCTAACGTTCACGTTTCCATTATTTTGTACGTGATTGTTAGAAGATTTGTTATTCTGCTGCACCTGCTCCTCAGCAGCAGCTACTCTTTCCACTCTTTCCAGATATTCAATAAATTTGTCTATATTATCTCTAGGGGCGGAAATGATCCTCTTCTGCCAGTACCACGGCAGCTTACCTTCTAAACCCATAATGATCATATCTGGCTTCATCTTTTCTGTCAAATTTGACAGTCTTGAAACCCACTTCCTAGCGAAATCCTTTACTGATTCACGCCCTGGGAAAAACTTCTTACCACTCCAGAATTCCCTTAACACATCATTTTGTTTGTTATGTGACCAGTATTCGTTGAGAAATGCAGACTTAAATTCAGATAAAGTTTTACATTTGATCATTACATCCGCTGACCATCGCAAAGCATCACCTGACAAATGACTTCTTATAAATGAAATTTTTTCTCTTTCTGACCAAGTGTTGGGGAGAACATCCTCAAAGTCATTCCAAAATTCAAGAGGGTGAATGTACTTATCAGGATCAAAGCGCAAAAACTGTCGACACCCTATAAAAGCGGCGTCAACTGAAGTCACATGCTGTACAGTAGAATGACTAGAATTAACAGAGGTTACTCTATTTTCTAGGTTAGCAATGTTAGTATTTAATTCCTCTACTTGTGACTCTACTGCTTCTATCCTGGCAGAACATCTTTGTTCCACTGCACCACGAATTTCGGTACAGGTTTCTTTTACTTTCTCAATGTTTTTCTGACAAGTATCTACTTTAATTTGTACCTCTTTAACTTTGTCAGAGCAAAGTTTGGACTCGTTGCTCAATCTTTCGGACAACCTCACTTCCAAAAGTTCATCTGCCTCTTGATAATTTTTTTGAATTTGATCTATTTCACATTTGAAAGTACTATGCATTTTAGTTAACTGTTGCCCTACTTTTACTTGAATGTCATGATGAATAGCATCTATCTTATAATTCAAACTATTCCATTTTGATTGCAGTTCTTCTTTTAGTTCTTTATTACTATTTTCAATTTTAGCCTCAATTTTATTCTCCAACTCTTTATTACTATTTTCAATTTTAGCCTCAATTTTATTTTGGTTTGATTCGAGTTTGGCAAACAGTATTTGCATCCAATCCGGAGCTTCTACCTTGATACTTTGTATCTCTTGACTTGACTGAGCTGGAGATATATTGAGCTCAGTTTCACTACCTGACAAAGTTAGCAACTCTACTGGCTCCCTTTTGACTTCTATTTCACTTATTGATTGCATCCCTGCACTCTCATTTAAATTAAAGTCATAATTTACTGGTGACAAATTACGTTCTAGTTCAATATTTGAGGGATTAATGGAACCATCCTCATTAAACTCAATTCCTGATCCTGAGGATTCTTGGTCAGAGACCGGTTCCCTTCTGAAATGTACACTACTTTCCATATCTTTTAGTTTTTTAGCAGCAGTTAATAAATATTTTAAAAGTCTTTGACTTAACTTAAATGCTTGATTTCGACGAATGATGTCGTCGCGGTGTACCAGCAATCGTGATGCGATGCGTCGCGACGTATTGAAGGCAGCAGCAGCAGCTGTAGCGTCGAGTACCGCCACAGGAATCGCCTACTGCAATAGCTCCAGGGGGGGCAGCAAGGCACCGTTGACCGCTCGGCGCAGCCGGCAGCTGTCTCGCAGATCAGCGCAGCTCCGCGATGACGCACCGTCTTCCTTTAGTCTCAGCGCCGTCGGCAGCCGCGATCCAGCATCGTCGCCTTCCTCACCATCGTCACTAACCAACGTACAGCGGTAGACACTTATTGTTTATACACTACACCCGCCTTTACTGGTAACACTGTTCCCACACTAGTTCAATTCAGTGTCCTGTTATTGCCTACCGAGTTCGTTAATTTATACCAATCGCTTTCACACATCGAGCACTTTTATTTGCTTTTAATTCAGTTTTCCCGGCCGATAAGCACCATATGTGGGGCGGCGAAGAAGTTGTCGAATGAGTTGTTTGAATGTTCATTTCACGTAACAGACTATTGCCGATGCAACATATGTGGGACGGCGAAGAAGTCGTTGTTTAATGTTGAATGAAAGTTGAACATTGCCACCTTAAATCACGCGAGCCTGGCAACTAATTTGGTGGCCAGTCAGAAAGCGAAGGGAAACTTACTGACCTTAGTTCCCAGTCTGCACGGCCACATTCCTGTACAGCCCAGCTAAACGAAAAATATCCATAGTTCTTCACTGGATTAGGGCTGCTTCAATAAAATTTAAAGTTCCAAACAAGATTTTTTTATCTTAAAGGCTCACACAAATTACTCGAAACTTCTGAAAATGCTAAAGACATTAAATATTGTTAATTCAGCCAATCGTTTAATAGTTCAGAGGCGACTTCTACAGCAAGTTCCTCCCGAATAGTTCATTACTCTAACTAACGGTGCTCTATTAATAGTTCGCAATAATGTTAAAAAAAAAATTAATGCTCGCCTTAAAAGTGGAGTTAGTCACCACTTGCCACGCGGAATTATACTTCACACGGACGGCACAATAACAGTTTGTTACCGAAGTCTAAACGATCCAGGACGGTGTACAGTCCTCGCGATTTTCAATGTCCGTTTACATTGCCAAGTACGCGCATGTCACAGCCCGCTATGACGTCACCCGAGGCGAGGCGCGATCGGACGTTAAGCTCGCGTGGACTAGGCGTTGGTCTAATGCGGAGTGAGCTCACTACTGCCTCTGCCGCTCTTTTTATATAGCTCCGGCGCGTACCGCCAAGAGAGCATCTGTTCTTTCCGTTCCTATACAGATGCCTGCAGCCTCCAAATGATCGCTATCTCAGGCACATAATCTTAAATATCACATTTAATAATAGCTTTACAAACTTCTCAATTTTTGTATACATACATCTGAGCAGTACAGAAGCACGTAGAAAATCTCAGCCCGCTAAAATTAAAACTTTACTCTCTAGAATTTTTACAATGGAACTAACGGTAGATTGTTACCTCTGAACCATAGCTTTATCAAGACTTGTATCAACTGTTAATTATGCTACAAGACTAAAACTTGGTGTAGCTTTGTTAATTGTCCTATCTGATCATTGGTCTTAAAGAATTTGTTTTATCATTAAAATTTAAAGTACTTAATCTATAATGCTTATGTACATTTTACTCACAAAAGTAGTTTTTACTAAATTACTAAAAAACTAGAAGAGGTAACTGATTGTGGTATTTCCATTATTATTATTAGGGTGAACTGAAGCATCCTACCAATTTTCAATATTGTAGCTCTATTATTTCGCGCCTCTGATTTTTCCGAAAAACGCGGATTCTGGAGTCAATTTTAGTTTTATGGTTTTGGAAACAAGCACCACTCATTAATGACTTCTTACTGCAGCTTCTCACCAAATTTTGGCTTCCTAGCGTCATTATTTAGCGCCTCCTATTTTTCTTTCAAAACGTGAATTTTACGTAAACTACTAATTTTATAACATTAAGATTTGTTACCTGAAACATTATTACATAGAACTATACTTTAACAAAGTTTTACACACAAATCTTAATTTTTACTTTTATGTTAAATGTGGTGCAATACTATATGCAGGCGCGTTACGATGACGTGACGCTACTAGCAGTGAACTAGGGTAAGTCCCGTGCACTCGCTCGCCTCTGATTTCTTATACATGATACAGCGCTTGCTTTGCTTCACGTGCACCAATACTGCCAGCTGAATAAAAGATTCTAACTACTGAAGGCACTAACTACTGATAGGCATAGTTAGCAAATGAAAGATTTTTGTAGAGAACAAACAATGTATTTACCTTAATGTTCAAAAGTCATCATATACACACACACACACACACACACACACACACACACACACACACACACATATATATATATATATATATATATATATATATATATATATATATATATATCCAACTGCGCAACAATACAATAGCGAATATTCCAACAATGCAAACCAGCCACAGACTTCACACAGCACAGTCAGTGATTTTCGTATAGAACGCTACGTGGCGGTAACAACATAAAAACCTAAACAGCCTATTTATACTTCACGCAGTGTTGCTTACCTGTTAACACTGACAACTCTACGCAAATGCCGCTGCTCTCGGTCTTTAAGTGAAGGCCATCTTTCACTGTGTCGTCCGTGGTAAGAGGTAATGCCTGAAATCTGGTATTCCCGACACACTCTGGACACTGTGGATCTCGGAATATTGAATTCCCTAACGATATCCGAAACGTACCGTGCCATGCATCCAACTTAAACTGCCATTCGGCGTTCAAAGTCTGCTAATTCCCATCGTGCGGCCATAATCACGTCGGATACCTTATCACGTGACTTACCTCAGTGCAGATGATAGATCCGCCAAAGCACTGCCCTTTTATACCTTGTGTACGTGATACCACCACGATGTGTATTGTCTGTATCGCCACCCCATGCTGTTGTCACCTCAGTGTTTACGTGCATTCGTATAAAAGATATAACCTCGCGCAAGAGGGTGCTTCCTTAGTTAGACCTATGCCAAGATTCTGTCTTCATTCACGTAGTGGATGTCAAGTCGGATTACTCTTCTTGAAACATCCTGTACTATCGATTTCTTCTCACCGATAACCGTACGAACCTCAGGGCAAGCTGCTGATGCTCTCAATATTCTGAAATCAGGTCATCGGCGCTAATGTTGCCGTGTACTTTTTTGTCCTATCAGATGGGTGCTTTGCGTCGAAGAACTGTGCCGTAGGCCTGATGCTGTCTGTGTATATCTCTAATGTGTTTGTTTCACCTTTGCTTTCTTTCTTTTATTTTCCAATTTTTTTGTTTCTTGCTCTGCAATAAAGAGAGTACCTCAACAATCGCTTTGAACGGAAAATGCTTGTTATCATTTAAACGAGGAAAGAGGGCCGTCGCCTGATGATTATGAGAAAAGGCCGAAGGATTTCGAGACGGCATATCCCGGCGTTTTCTCCCTTTAGCTCGTTATTTATTTACAAGCTATGGTAAGCGAGCGACGCACGTTTTCCCGCAAACACTCAGAGCACATGCGCGACATTGGCAGCCGGCGGCGCTATCCGAGACCTTATTTTTCGCACAGCTCCAGCTGCGAGAAAAGCAGACAATTCCAACACTGCGTCTGTTTGTTACTTTAGTTTAGTTCCGTTTGTTTACAAATACAGACGTTATTTACATATACAGCGACAGTGGATTTAATTCCTTAGACAATAAATTGCAGGCTACTGGTATATTCAGTGATCTATCAAAGCCTCTTGACTGTGTAAATCACAGTATCCTTTTATATAAATTACAAAACTATAATGTAACATGAAATGTCGCGACATTGTTCAAATATTGTCTCTTTGACAGGAGACAAAGGGTGCCACAAAGACAAAGCTTTGTATTATTTATTTATTTGTTTAATATGATTTAATTAGGACCGTCTGGCCCTCCCCTACATCGGAACGGGGTTTCAAACGTGTAGCACTTTTTTACATTCTAACTTTCTAAAAAGTACCAGTTTTAAAACAACAAAAAGTATTAATATAATTTGAGTGTCTATAGCGAGAATGTAAGTAAATAATACTGGCTATGATGTAATGAAGTTGAGACCCTTAGAAGTAAAGGTGTATAAGTAACAAATGTTAGTTTTGAGTAAATGACGTTCAATGTTGAGATACTCCAGAAAATTCCAGAACAAATTAAGGAAAAGGTAATTATTTGCACGCTTTTGAAGCTTTGTTGCCTACCTTATCTAGAACAAACAATGCTGAAAGTTTGTCAGTTAGTAATTTTTATTACTAATTAAAAGTAATTGGTCACAGTGACATTAATAAGAACACTATATGGCAGGCAATAACTTGTCACTTGATTTGAACATGACTATGAGTCTATTCAGAGTCTGATTCTAACATCCTGTGTATGTTCGTTTTCTGAATAACTATCAAATTCTTCATGTTCTGATTAACTGGCTTCAGTGTTCTTGCAGCTTCAAGGTGTGAAAGTTCCTGGTAAAATTCGTCATGTACTGATGGCATAAAGGGAAATAGAGTCATTAGGTCTCTGTACTTAGGTTTATAATTATTTATTTCTAGAGCAGGGAGACACTGATGTTTCTGCCGCAACGATGAGCTTTCTTGTTACTAACATTTCGAAACTCTTCCATCTCTTCAGAGAGAGATTCTTTGTAGAACAAGGTGAAGTGTGACTTCTTTTGAAAACGCAATCACTGCATTTTTCTCCAACCTTTCACTCAGTCCTTGAATTAATCAATGAGTCCAGTTAGTGTGATGAAATCATTGTCTGTCATGTGGACCACCTTAAATTTCGTGCTGGCCTTGGAAATGAGCAATGTCCACTCGTCGCGTACAGAAACCGAAGAATTTTTCCTGGCAACCTTCTCAATAATTCCAAATTGTCGGTCGCGTTCCATATAGGAATAATTAAAAATCATGAATTTGTGATATACAGTTTCAGCGTGTGTATTATTGGTAATGTAGTATCAGAACTGTACAGTGTATTTACTTTTATGTTGATCCCCCTGTGTTGTCACTAAAGGCTGTGATGTGTTTAACTGATGTGGGCAATCTACATACATAATGCAAAAAACGGGAAGCAATTTCTTGACATCTACAAGCAGCTTGGTTCTCATGCCAAATGTCCATTGTTGAAGCTCCAGAGGCCTAATCGTGTGTACAAAAATTGTAGGTCCACGGCTGTTTTGCATGATGTGTTCTGCTGCAAGAAAGCACAGGTGTTGGGAGTGTCTTCTGTATGTCAAACACATTGCTGTTTGCGAACTATAATGTATTTTAAACACTGTTTTTTGCTTTTTCTCGTTTTTTTGATTTTCTAGCTGCTTAAGACAAATGTAATTTCTTTTCAGAAGTCGTTATCTGAACATTTTTGGGTCTACATTAACTAGAAATTCTGCAACCTGCCACATGTAACACAATTATCAGTACAAAGTGTCTGGAAATCCAGATTTAAGGCCATATTAGACACAAATCTATAGTAATTATCTTTAACAGATCATAAATTATTTTCTGTGTAACACTATTTACAGAGTTCGGACGTTTTCCACAGATGAACACTTAGTTTTTATAGTTTGAAAACATCTGTAATATTAACGAATTGTGTAGGAAAAAAAACAATAAATTACGAAGAACCAATATAATAATTTTAAATTAAGCAGCTTTTGTTAAAGAATCAGCGAGGGAAACAAAGAGCTGTTTGCTACCGCTTGGTAGCCAAGGGTACCAAAGAAAATATGAGATTGTCTTAGCAGTTTTCTTTTCAGTCACTAGATGTCAGCACCAGACTGCTTGTTACTTGTATCTATTGGATACGCAGATTTGTGTCTGCTTTAACTACTGATATCTACACTTACCTCCAAAATTAAAAATTTATCACTTCTACCTCTTGGCTTCTAAGCATCTCTGTTATCACTAGCAGTAATTCTACTGTTGCTGCTACCACTAATAACACTAGTGAACAGCCATTCTGCCTCTGGGATGTGATACATCAAGTAGTATGTATTTTCGTGTGTAGAATCCGAATATGCCTTTCAAAATGTTTTAGCACTTGCAATTTTTGAGTTTTTAAAGGTCTTTTATGTTTCGTATTCAGTATTTCGCTTTTTGCTGTTCTTATGTTTTGATGTTTAATTGTATTTGATTTACAGAGGAAAGCTAGAAGCTCTACAAATCGTCAGTAAATGGTTGGTGTAGTAATCCAGTGGTGTGAAAGAGATCCTAAGTGAGTGTTCCGTGTGAAAGATAGTGCAGACTTTTTGTGTTTAAACCTTACACTAACAAAAATGGTAACTACTAAATCTCGTTGCTGTCTAAACCATCCGGACAACTATTGTTATGTGTGTGGGAAATTCACTCCAAAATCACAAAGAAAACCAATCACTGATTTGGTTAAGTAGGTATATAAATTGTATATTGATACTACAACGTTAGTACTATATTGGTACTAAAACCTTAACCGAATGTTTGAAAGGAAAACGCCGAGCCATGCCATTCGCTGTTCCGATGGTGTGGTGTGAGCCTGATGACCATTATTCAGACTGTTACCTCTGTCTTATAAATATTTCTGGACATTCAAGCAATACTAGACATAAAATAAAGTATCCAAATATGTCTTCAGTGCATTTGCATGTGCCCCATGATGAGAGGTGGCCTGTTCCTGTCTGTAACTGGAAAGCCACGGAACCAGACACCATGTCATGTGCATCAGAAAGTTCTGAACATATAGAAGGGTACTGCCCTCAATATCATGAAACTTCGCCTCAGCTCTTTAATCAAAAGGAATTGAACGATTTGGTTCGCGATCTAGAGCTTTAGAAACAGCAAGCTGAACTCTTGGGGTCGGGACCGCAACAACGGAACCTTTTATCTGTAGGGACAAATATTTCCTTTTTCAGATCAAGAGATTCTTCCTTCGCTCAATATTTCGATACGCAGAATTCAATGTGTGTATGTAGAGATGTCAATAGTTTGATGATGGAGCTAGATGTACAACATAATCCACAGGAGTGGCTACTATTTATTGACTAAAATAAAAGCAGCTGGAGAGCAGTACAACTGCATAATGGCAATGCATTTCCATGGGTACCTTTTGCTTACGCAGTAGACATGGAAGAAACTTATGAAACCGTGACATTGCTGCTAGAGGCAATCAAATATAAAGATCATGAATGGCAGCTTTGCTGTGATTTAAAAGTTGTTGCATTCCTTACAGGTTTACAGGCTGGATTCATGAAATACTGCTGCTTTTTGTATCTTTGGGACAGCCGTGACACAAAGCACCACTATACAGTCAAGGAATGGCCTATAAGGATGTTCCTAGAAATGTAAGTGTGAAGAATACGCCATTTGTTGTGCCCGATAAAATCATTTTGCCTCCCTTTCGTATGAAGTTGGGCCTTATCAAGAACATTGTAAAAGCTCTGGATAAAGAAGATGAGGCCTTCAATCACTTAAAAGAAAAGCTTCTCAAATTAAGTGAGGCAAAACCGGAAGACGGTATATTTGTTAGACGACAAATAAGGAAATTGCTGAAAGATCCAGCAGATATCAGATTAGCTGCTTGGTCTTCTTTAAAGCAATTGTGAAAGTCTTTTTGGGTAACAGAGAAGACAAAAACTATGTTACCATTGTGAATGATATGTTGAACAGCTATAAAAACATAGGGTGTAGAGTGCCACTTAAAATTCACTTTTTACATTCTCACCTCGATTTCATCCAGGAAAATCTGGGACCCGTAAGTGATGAGCATGGTGAACGCTTTCACCAAGACATTCTTACCATGGAACACCGTTAACAGGGCCATTGGAACCCTTCGATGATGGGTAACTACTTCTGGGGTCTTGTTAGGGAGAGTGATGAAACTGCAAACAAAAGAGGAGTTGCATTATCGCATTTTTCAAAAACCGAAGACGATTAAAGATGAAAATATCTTCTGAACTAATCTGGACCTTTTATTGGCATCAGGGCCATACATACAAACAAAAAAGTATTGATTTCAAACGTTCTCAATGTGTATTTTTGTTTGACTTAATTGTGTCAATTTTCGCTGTGCCATTTTTTATTCTGCTGTTTATCTAGGAAATGTGACGTCAAAGAGAAAAACTGATTTTACCAGTTGTATTCAGCACCCCAAAATTAGGTAATTCCACCCATTTACAAATCAGATGCACAAAAAAGTTTACATTTGTTAACTAGTGTAATGATTGAGCCGTGTCGCGAATCGACCTATCGCGCCAGGCTTGCGTGTGTACTTATCTTCGCCTAGAGGGCGTCCAGGGCAGTTCGTAAAAGGTCTGTGGCGAGCCTTCTCTCTCGCAGACAGTCGGCCGAGGAGGCAGGTGGTGCCTAACTGGGAGGCTCGTGGGACACACCGAGCACCTGGCAGTCCTGTGTTGGCTGCTGTGCTTTCGAAGTCGGGCGTGTGGGCTGCGCTCCAGCGTAGTCAGTGGCATTGCCGGAAGAGGGGCTTTTTCCACCATGGCCTAACGTCTGGTGCTGACCACCAGAGGAGTACACATTCCTCTTGTAACCTGCCCATGACTGCCTGTTAGCCAAGCAGGCAAGCCGCCGCGCGTTATCAGCAGAACGGGGAGGCTGGTCTACTCCCATCCAAGCCATGCTATGCCCAACCCAAACAGGCTGCAGGAGTCTTGCTTGCCTGCCCGTCTTCCCGCTGTGCTACGCTACTTAGCAGTTTATTCTGTATGCTTTCTGTGGTGTGGGTACTGTAAGACCTTCAGTACACACACCATCAGATTATTTGACTTGTCACTCTAACGAAGTAGGCGAGTCTCAGCAATATGTCTCGTGGTCTTATCGTGGCGTGTTTATCTTCTGCCATTAGGTCAGATGATAGAAATGCCACTTGCACACTTAGAGTAGCAGATTGACAGTGACCAACTTTAAACAGAACTTGATTAATTTTCACACACATTTATTAAAATAGTAACAATAATAAACCTTACGTAACTTGATTCTGGATGTTATTTACAATGACAGTCTGAAGTTCCTTTGGTCTTGGTACATTAATCTTATTCTCACATATCTCTGATACTTGACAAAGTGTTAATACATTTATCTTCATGGCTATGTACAGGAATATGATAATCTTCTTAGGTGCAGATTGAAACTTGACTATAGACTGGCATAGACTAATGCAGACTGGTACGGACTGGTGCAGACAAATGCAGACTGACCAATTGGAGGTCTGTACACTCGTTATAATATCTCGCGCATTCAGGTATCACTGCGCGAGTGTGATCTGCGAGGAAAGAAGGTTATACGTTAGCAGCAATCTCATTGGCTGCGTTACATATTAATACGCGGATCGGCTGAAGCAGAATTTGGTCCGTCTCTAAGGCAGTGCCATCTCGTAGTACGGAGACGGACAAGCACTGCGCCTGAGCTGTTGTGCTGAGCGGGGCGCGCTCTAGTGGGAAAGTTGTGTACGCGCTGACTACGAGGAACTATGTACACAACACTTTCGCTGTAGTGTTATGAGTAGGTTTCGGAAGTCGATGAAAAGTCTTTTTTATCCATCAAAAAACGAGCCTCAAGGAGATATACATTGATTTTGAGTCACTGTAGGCCAGAAAATGGTGGATTGTAACTGTCCCTTTTTCGTTTTCGGCATATTTCGATCTTATTTATTTATCTGGATGCGAACGGTTTTCTCTGCTACTTCAATAGCTTTCGAATAGTTCTGGCTATTCTCTATTCGAACCACTATCTGGTCATCTCTAATACATGTATTCTGTAGTAAGCAGAGCCATCTCTGAAAGACGAGATCCTTTGCACGTAAGCCGACCGCAGTGGGCTGATGACCTCAGATGTTAAGTCCCAGAGTACTTAGAGCCATCTGAACCTTTTTATTTTTTTGAACCTTTGCACTTAAGAACTTGATGATCCCTATTACACTGCAATGCAAACTAAAGTTAGCTTTTGGAGGTCTTGTTTCAGTAGATTTAGCGTGTTTCAGCCAAATGGGACACCACTTTTACCACTTTTAATTCATTTTTCCAGCATGTGGTTGCGAGTTTGCTGAATTCATTCTAAGTAGCCAAAATGGTTCATTCTAAATTCCACATCTGCATTTCAGCAGACACGAAGTTCGTTTTTCAAGTAACGTTAGTCAAAAAAGTGCATGTATGGAAGAAGAAGCTTTCCTTTCATACTAAAATTCTTCGCACTACGTTGCATACCCCCAGAATGTGGTTATTAATATCCACTAAGCATTTTTTTCCTATTTCGATCAATGTTTGCCCCAAATTTAGAAAGCCTATACACTGGTAAATGGCTTCAAGTCCTTAGCACACATTTTCACACATTGATCAACCAATAACCCACTGTCCTCTTTCAAAATATTTATGGAGAGGAAAAACTGATGGCCAGATTTACAGATGTGTCGTAGAATACTCGAGGTTCTCAAAAGAAAGTTATGTAAGTAATTTACACAGTTTGCATTGCGAGACACGTATCGATTTTTTTAAGCTGCCTATCAAACACCTGAAAACTTTTTCCCTGCTGGACTTGGCTTCTGTTTCGCGACTGGTACACATTCCCACATTCTTAATTTCTCGTCAAGCGCCTTTAAGTTTGGTTTGTTCCTTTTTATTACTCCCAACGCTATGATAAATGAGCTGCAGTGAAACTTCCTACGCAAACATATACCTGGCTATTCTGTAGTCACGTTGGATTTATAGCGTAATCAGTTGGCAGGCGCTGCAGGCTGAGCGAGTCACATGAAGCATGCCGGGCTGGCGGAAACCCAAGTGGGCCTTCTTTAACTGTTGTGTTTCAGTGCGCATGTACGTTTCTGCCTCCATTACGGCAGGCTGAGCTGCCTTAATGCTTGCAGCGGAGGCACGGGCAGGCGGGCTGGAACGTAAATTTGTGCACATCTGCTGCAACCGTCGCTTGCGCCAGAGTTCTGCTCCACGTGCTGCCACGGGACCGCAAGCTGCATGTTTCCGTCTCTCCATTAATACCCAGTGAGGAGCCTGAAGTTGTTGCTTACATTTAGCAATACAGCAGAACTGTTGTAACTGCGATTACGATAAGTTATGCTGGCAGAGTGCCTTGCAAGACGCACTAACTTGGGTAATTCTCGTTAATTGGGCGTACATCTGAGAGAAGCTGAAAGCTGCTAATTTCGTCTTGCTCTTTAAGTAGTTTGATTTGTTTTATAAGTTTCAGCCTCCAATGGTAAAACTTCCTTCTAATTACATGTTTGCTGTTTATTGCGTTAGCCCTTTGTCAAGACAAATTGATGAGGACGCCTTATATTCAGAAAATTCTGCCGTTGTGAACAGCGCTAAGTGTTGTGTGACTTTAACTTTCTGTGTGTGTTCTTGCGGCCAGCCTTATGGATTTGGCCCAGCTTGGGCTCTCTAAGTATTAATGAAATTCCAGAATGAGATTTTCACTCTGCAGCGGAGTGTGCGCTGATATGAAACTTCCTGGCAGATTAAAACTGTGTGCCCGACCGAGACTCGAACTCGGGACCTTTGCCTTTCGCGGGCAAGTGCTCTACCAACTGAGCTACCGAAGCACGACTCACGCCCGGTACTCACAGCTTTACTTCTGCCAGTATCCGTCTCCTACCTTCCAAACTTTACAGAAGCTCTTCTGCGAAACTTGCAGAACTAGCACTCCTGAAAGAAAGGATATTGCGGAGACATGGCTTAGCCACAGCCTGGGGGATGTTTCCAGAATGAGATTTTCACTCTGCAGCGGAGTGTGCGCTGATATGAAACTTCCTGGCAGCTTAAAACTGTGTGCCCGACCGAGACTCGAACTCGGGACCTTTGCCTTTCGCGGGCAAGTGCTCTACCAACTGAGCTACCAAAGCACGACTCACGCCCGGTACTCACAGCTTTACTTCTGCCAGTATCCGTCTCCTACCTTCCAAACTTTACAGAAGCTCTTCTGCAAAACTTGCAGAACTAGCACTCCTGAAAGAAAGGATATTGCGGAGACATGGCTTAGCCACAGCCTGGGGGATGTTTCCAGAATGAGATTTTCACTCTGCAGCGGAGTGTGCACTGATATGAAACTTCCTGGCAGATTAAAACTGAGTGCCCGACCGAGACTCGAACTCGGGACCTTTGCCTTTCGTGGGCAAGTGCTTCGGTAGCTCAGTTGGCAGAGCACTTGCCCGCGAAAGGCAAAGGTCCCGAGTTCGAGTCTCGGTCGGGCACTCAGTTTTAATCTGCCAGGAAGTTTCATATCAGTGCACACTCCGCTGCAGAGTGAAAATCTCATTCTGGAAACATCCCCCAGGCTGTGGCTAAGCCATGTCTCCGCAATATCCTTTCTTTCAGGAGTGCTAGTTCTGCAAGTTTCGCAGAAGAGCTTCTGTAAAGTTTGGAAGGTAGGAGACGGATACTGGCAGAAGTAAAGCTGTGTGTACCGGGCGTGAGTCGTGCTTCGGTAGCTCAGTTGGTAGAGCACTTGCCCGCGAAAGGCAAAGGTCCCGAGTTCGAGTCTCGGTCGGGCACACAGTTTTAATCTTCCAGGAAGTTTCATATTAATGAAATTGTTTGTTTAAGACCGGCTTTGCAGGTCTTGCAACCAAAAAATTTTCTACTTCTTCTAAATGGGGGAAAACTGTATTAACTTATGGTAGCTCTCTGTTATATGACACGATACCGGGAAGTCTTTCAATTTTCCTTTCTAAACAGGGTGGCATTGAAGGAAGGGATGCAGCTAAACCCTAAATCTAATACCCAGAGTGTGAGATTCATGGCTGGTTCAAATTGCTCTGGTGTCGCATTTGGCTGAAATACGCTAAAGCTACTGAAACAAGACCTCCAAAAGCTTACTTTAGTTTGCATTGCAGTGTAATAGGCATCATCAAGTTCTTAAGTGCAAAGGTTCAAGAAAATAAAAAGGTTCAGATGGATCTAAGTACTCTGGGACGTAACATCTGAGGTCATCAGCCCCCTAGAACTTAGAACTAGTTAAACCTTTCTAACCTAAGGACATCACACACATCCATGCCCGAGGCAGGATTCGAACCTGCGACCGTAGCGGTCGCGCGGTTCCAGACTGAAGCGCCTAGAACCGCTCGGCCACTAGCGGCTGGCGTGAGACTCATCTACTTGTTGCCACGCTATATTGCGCGTCTTAATTTTGTTTTGTTTGTAATAATACTCTTGAGTATGTTTTAGACCTAGTTAATTTGGACTACTTGGTCGCGTTCTTGTGGAGTGTTACGGGCTCTGCCGCCCGGTGCAAACCGCTTGCAATACCAGAAGGTTCGTTAGAATACTTTGTAAAAATTCACTTACAGAGGTGTATATAACAGTATTCCTTATTACAGTTGTTGTCTACGTAAGTTTTACCTTAAGCTTTCTTATTGCAGTTGTTACATAAGACTTTTCTTAAAACGTCCTTTAAATTGATTTAATGTCACTATATTCCCCTAGTTAGGGTTTAGTAAGGTGTTTTTGTGAGTTAACGAACATTAGCTCACACAAACTTTGAAAAGTTGATGTTATTTAAAGCCTACATCAGTAACTATGTGTAATTTTACTCTCAAATGATCACTGATGTAAAGAATATTTGGTAAATTTCGTCACACCTAAATCTTTGCCTTGCAGTACTCTTAATTTAGAAATTGATAATTATAACCCGTTCGGTTAAGAATACCACCGTAACGACCGGGAGAGCGGTGTGTTGACCCTACGCCTCTCCTATGCGCATCCTCCACTGAGGATGACACGGCGGTCGGATGGTCCTGGTAGGCCACTCGTGGCCTGAAGACGGAGTGCTAAGAATTATACCCCGTGGTCTAGGATAGCGTTTTTGACCTCACTCTGCCAACAGCCTTGTCAAAGAGGGCGGAGGATTCGACAGAGGTTCAGGGCATTCTCTTGTCCTTGGGATGGGAAACTGCTCCTAAAGGCGGAAGAATCAGCGATGATCAACGACATGATGATGCAGAAGGCAATGAAAACCACTGCATTAAAGACACATAACGTGTATTCACAGGACTTGTGGTCTTGTAACTGAAAAAGTGTCATAACGATCTTCCCATTGGCAAAAGATGCCGGAACGGTCTCCCTTTCCGACCTCCGGAAGGAAACTGCCAAGGAGGGGGAGGGGGAGGGTTACCATCAGTAAAAGATTGAATAATCAACGAAGGATAATAACGTTCTACTAGTCGGGGCGTGGAATGCCAGAAGCTTGAATGTGGCAGGGAAGCTAGAAAATCTGAAAAGGGAAATGCAGAGGCTCAAGCTAGGTATAGTAGTGGCCACTGAAGTGAAATGGAAAGAGGAGAAGGATTTCTGTTTAGCTGAGTATAGGTTAACATCAAAAGCAGCCGGAAATGGTCTAACTGGAGTCGGATTCGTTATGAATAGATAGGGTAAAGAGTGTGCTGCAATGAGCATTTCAGTGATAGGGTTGTTCTTGTCAGAAGCGACAGCAAACCAACACAGGCAACGATAGTTCAGGTATACTTACTGAACGTCGCAAACTGCAGATGAAGAGAGAGAGAAAATACACTCCTGGAAATGGAAAAAAGAACACATTGACACCGGTGTGTCAGACCCACTATACTTGCTCCGGACACTGCGAGAGGGCTGTACAAGCAATGATCACACGCACGGCACAGCGGGCACACCAGGAACCGCGGTGTTGGCCGTCGAATGGCGCTAGCTGAGCAGCATTTGTGCACCGCCGCAGTCAGTGTTAGCCAGTTTGCCGTGGCATACGGAGCTCCATCGCAGTCTTTAACACTGGTAGCATGCCACGACAGCGTGGACGTGAACCGTATGTGCAGTTGACGGACTTTGAGCGAGGGCGTATAGTGGGCATGCGGGAGGCCGGGTGGACATACCGCCGAATTGCTCAACACGTGGGGCGTGAGGTCTCCACAGTACATAGATGTTGTCGCCAGTGGTCGGCGGAAGGTGCACATGCCCGTCGACCTGGGACAGGACCGCAGCGACGCACGGATGCACGCCAAGACCATAGGATCCTACGCAGTGCCGTAGGGGACCGCAACGCCACTTCCCAGCAAATTAGGGACACTGTTGCTCCTGGGGTATCGGCGAGGACCATTCGCAACCGTCTCCATGAAGCTGGGCTACGGTCCCGCACACCGTTAGGCCGTCTTCCGCTCACGCCCCAACATCGTGCAGCCCACCTCCAGTGGTGTCGCGACAGGCGTGAATGGAGGGACGAATGGAGACGTGTCGTCTTCAGCGATGAGAGTCGCTTCTGCCTTGGTGCCAATGATGGTCGTATGCGTGTTTGGCGCCGTGCAGGTGAGCGCCACAATCAGGACTGCATACGACCGAGGCACACAGGGCCAACACCCGGCATCATGGTGTGGGGAGCGATCTCCTACACTGACCGTACACCTCTGGTGATCGTCGAGGGGACACTGAATAGTGCACGGTACATCCAAACCGTCATCGAACCCATCGTTCTACCATTCCTAGACCGGCAAGGGAACTTGCTGTTCCAACAGGACAATGCACGTCCGCATGTATCCCGTGCCACCCAACGTGCTCTAGAAGGTGTAAGTCAACTACCCTGGCCAGCAAGATCTCCGGATCTGTCCTCCATTGAGCATGTTTGGGACTGGATGAAGCGTCGTTTCACGCGGTCTGCACGTCCAGCACGAACGCTGGTCCAACTGAGGCGCCAGGTGGAAATGGCATGGCAAGCCGTTCCACAGGACTACATCCAGCATCTCTACGATCGTCTCCATAGGAGAATAGCAGCCTGCATTGCTGCGAAAGTGGTTAGACACTGTACTAGTGCCGACATTGTGCATGCTCTGTTGCCTTTGTCTATGTGCCTGTGGTTCTGTCAGTGTGATCATGTGATGGTTCTGACCCCAGGAATGTGTCAATAAAGTTTCCCCTTCCTGGGACAATGAATTCACGGTGTTCTTATTTTAATTTCCAGGAGTGTATATGAGAAAATTGAAAGGGTAATACAGTCTGTAACGGGAGAAGAAAATCTAATAGTCATGCGGAACTGGAATGCAGTTGTGGAAGAAGGAATAGAAGAAAAGATTACTGGACGATATGGGCTTAGGACAAGTAATGAGAGATGAGAGAAACTAATTGAGTTCCGTAATAAATTTAAACTGGTAATAGCGAATACTCCGTTCAAGAATCACAAGAATAGAAGATTTACTTGAAAAAGACCGGGTGGCATGGGAAGATTTCATTTAGATTAAATTAGGGTCAGACAGAGATTCCGCAATCAGATACTGGATTGTAAGACGTACCCAGAAGCAGAATAGACTCATATCATAAGGTAGTAATGATAAAAAGTAGGTAGAAGTGAGATACAGAAATACTAGGGAATGACGAGACAAGCTTGAATTTCTCTGAGGCTACATACACATCAATAAGGAATTGCACAGTAGACAGTACAGATGAAGAGGACTGGACATCTCTAAAAAGGGCAATCATAGAAGTTGGAAAGGAAAACCGTAGGTACAAATAAGGTAACTGCGAAGGAACAATGGGTACCAGAAGAAATCATTCAGTTGATGGATGAAAGAAGGAAATACTAAAATGTTCAGGAAAATTCAGGAATACAGAAATACAAGTCGCTGAGGAATGAAATAAAGACGAAGTGCAGGGATCTAAGACGAAATGGTTGCATGAAAAAGAAATGATTGTTGGAAGGGCTGACCCAACATTCAGAAAAGTCAAAATAACCTTCGGTGACATTAAAAGGAAGGGTGATAACATTAAGAGTTCAACAGGAATTCCATTGTTAAATTCGGAGGAGAGAGTGGTTAGGTGGAAAGAGTACACTGAAGGCCTCTATGAGGCGGAAGATTTGTCTGATGTGGTAGGAGAAGAAACAGGAGTCGATTTAGAAGAAATAGGGGATCCAGTATTAGAATCACAATTTAAGAGAGGTTTTGAGGACCTAAGATCAAATAAGGCAGAAGGCATAGATAAAATTCCATCCCAATTTCTAAAATCATTGAGCGAAGTGGCAACAAAAGGACTATTCATGTTGGTGTGCAGAATGTATGAGTCTGGCGAAACAACATCTGACATTCGGAAAGATATCATCCACACAATTCCAAAGACTGCAAGATCTGACAATTTCGAGAATTATCGCATAATCACCTTAACAGCTGATGCATCCAAGTTTCTGACAAGAATAACATACAGAAGAATGGAAAAGGAAACTGAGGATGCGCTAGATGACGGTCTGTTTGGCTTAAGGAAAGATAAAAGCACCAGAGAGGTAATTCTGACGTTGGGGTTGATAATGGAAGCAAGACTAAACAAAAATGAAGATGCTTTCATAGGATTTATTGAGCTGGAAAAACATTCGGCAGTGTAAAATGGTGCAAGATGTTGGAAATTCAGAGAAAAATAGGGGTAAGCTATAGAGAGAGAGGGCAATATGCAATATGTAGAACAGCCAAGAGGGAGTAATACGAGTCGACGACCAAGAACGTAGCACTCAGATTAAAAAGGGTGAAAGACAGAGATGTGGTCTTTCGCCCCTACTGTTCAATCTGCAGATCGTAGAAGTAATGATGAAAATAGAAGAAAGATTCAGGAGTGGAATTAAAATTCAGGGTAGAAGGATATCAATGATGGGATTCGCTGATGTCATTGCTATCCTGATTGTAAGTGAAGAAGAATTGCATGATATTCTGAATGGCATGAACAGTCTAATGAGTACCGAATATGGACTGAGTGTTAATCGAAGAAAGACGAAAGTAATGAGAAGTAGTAGAAATGAGTACAGTGAGAAACTTAACATCAGGATTGATGGTCGCGTTGCAGATGAAGTCAAGGAACTCTGCTACCTAGGCAGTAAAAATAATCAATGACGGACGGAGCGAGGAGGACATCACAAGCAGACGGACTGGCAAAACAGGCTTTCCTGCCCAAGAGAACTCTACTAATATCAAATACCGGCCTTAATTTTAGGAAGAAATTTCTGAGAATGTGCGTCTGGAGCACAGAAACTTGGGCTGTAGGAAAACCGAAGCAGAAGAGAATCGAAACATTTGAGATGTGTTGCTGCAGGAGAATGTTGAAAATTAGTTGGACTGATAAGATAGGGAATGAGGAGGTTCCGTCAAGAATCGGAAAAGAAAGGAATGTTTGGAAAACACTGAATGGATAAGGGAAAGGGTGATAGGACATCTGTTAAGACATGAGGGAATGACTTCTATGGTACTAGAGGGGGCTGTAGAGGGAAAAAGCTGTAGAGGAAGACAGAGATTGGAATACATCCAGCAAATAATTGCAGGTTGCAATTACTACTCTGAGATGAAGAGCTTGGCACAAGAGAGCGTAGCGGGGCGCATCAAACCAGTCAGAAGACGGACGACACAAAGGAAACTATACCGTTTTGGGTGTCATCATTTTAAATTGCTTATTTTCCTTCGTATTAGGGGCGTGTTGAGGCGTCTAAGTGATAATAATAATTATAATAACAACAATAATGATAATGACAAACATATAAAGAATTTATAGGTGTACAAAATAGATGCTTTCTGGTATAGCGACTTCTGTTGAAAGGAAATTTAAGGAGACTACATCAGCTAGGAATCGTGGAGTATGAGGAAGATCTGGTTGGAAAGAAGATTGTACAATGGTAACGAGTGCATACGGGGATAATGGTAGTCATTATTGTTGCTTCAGTAGATATGTGATTAACTGTTTTCGGAAGCTGGAAATGTTATTCCGTTCTCTGACATAATACGGAAGATTGTTCCAGGGTCTAGTTACTACTACTGAGATGATTTCGAGAAAATGGCTGAAAGGCGGAGTGGTGCAAAAAGGATTTTGCTCTCATGGGAAGTGTTGATGTATTACATCGACAGACCCACGTATTTTCACGTAAATTTAACGTCGCAAAAACGACGGAAAACACGAAAATGTGTACTTATCTATTTATTTACTGCAAATATCTTCAAATATAAATAACTTATGTAAATTAATTTTATGAAATAAAATTAAGAATTTTGCACAGAGCACAACCTAATCGTAGCTAACACTTGGTTCAAGAATCATAAAAGAAGATTGTATACATGGAAGAAGCCTGGCGATACTAACAGGTTTCAGATAGATTATATAATGGTAAGACAGAGAGTTAGGAACCAGGTATTAAATTGTAAGACATTTCCAGGGACAGATGTGGACTCTGACCACAATCTATTGATTATGAACTGTAGATTAAATCTGAAGAAACTGCAAAAAGGTGGGAATGTAAGGAGATGGGACCTGTATAAACTGACTAAACCAGAGGTTGTACAGAGTTTCAGGGAGAGCATAAGGGAACAATTGACAGGAATGGGGGAAAGAAATACAGTAGAAGAAGAATGGGTAGCTTTGAGGGATGAAGTGGTGAAGGCAGCAGAGGATCAAGTAGGTAAAAAGGCGAGGGCTAGTACAAATCCTTGGGTAACAGAAGAAATATTGAATTTAATTGCTGAAAGGAGAAACTATAAAAATGCAGTAAATGAAGCAGGCAAAAAGGAATACAAACGTCTCAAAAATGAGATCGACAGGAAGTGCAAAATGGCTAAGCACGCATGGCTAGAGGACAAATGTAAGGACGTAGAGGCTTATCTCACTAGGGCTAAGATAGATAGTGCCTACAGGAAAATTAAAGAGACCTTTGGGGAAAAGAGAACCACTTGTATGAATATCAAGAGCTCAGATGAAAACCCAGTTGTAAGCAAAGAAGGGAAAGCAGAAAGGTGGAAGGAGTAAAAATGGTTCAAATGGCTCTGAGCACTATGGAACTTAACATCTATGGTCATCAGTACCCTAGAACTTAGAACTACTTAAACCTAACTAACCTAAGGACAACACACAACACCCAGCCATCACGAGGCAGAGAAAATCCCTGACCCTGCCGGGAATCGAACCCGGGAACCCGGGCGTGGGAAGCGAGAACGCTACAGCACGACCACGAGATGCGGGCGTGGAAGGAGTATACAGAGGGTCTATACAAGAGCGATGTACTTGAAGACAATATTATGGAAATGGAAGAGGATGGAGATGAAGATGAAATGGGAGATATAATACTGCGTGAAGAGTTTGACAGAGCACTGAAAGACCTGAGTCGAAACAAGGCTCCGGGAGTAGACAACATTCCATTAGAACTACTGACAGCCTTGGGAGAGCCAGTCCTGACAAAACTGTACCATCTGGTGAGCAAGATGTATGAGACAGGCGAGATAGCCTCAGACTTCAAGAAGAATATAATAATTCCAATCCCAAAGAAAGCAGGTGTTGACAGATGTGAAAATTACCGAACTATCAGTTTAATAAGTCACGGCTGCAAAATACTAACGCGAATTCCTTACAGACGAATCGAAAAACTAGTAGAAGCTGACCTCGGGGAAGATCAGTTTGGGTTCCGTAGAAATATCGGAACACGTGAGGCAATACTGACCCTACAACTTATCTTAGATGCTAGATTAAGGAAAGGTAAACCTACGTTTCCAGCATTTGTAGACTAAGAGAAAGTTTTTGACAATGTTAACTGGAAAACTCTCTTTTAAATTCTAAAGGTGGCAGGGGTAAAATGCAGGGAGCGAAAAGCTATTTACAATTTGTACAGAAACCAGATGGCAGTTATAAGAGTTGAGGGGCATGAAAGGGAAGCAGTGTTTGGGAAGGGAGTGAGACAGGGTTGTAGCCTCTCCCCGACGTTATTCAATCCGTATATTGAGCAAGCAGTAAAGGAAACAGAAGAAAAATTCGGAGTAGGTATTAAAATCCATGGAGAAGAAATAAAAACTTTGGGGGTCGCCGATTTCATTGTAATTCTGTCAGAAGCAGCAAGTACTTGGAAGAGCAGTTGAACGGAATGGACAGTGTCTTGAAAGGAGGATATAAGATGAACATCAACAAAAGCAAAACGAGGATAATGGAATGTAGTCGAATTAAGTCGGGTGATGCTGAGGGAATTAGATTAGGAAATGAGACGCTTAAAGTAGTAAATGAGTTTTGCTATTTGGGGAGCAAAATAACTGATGATGGTCGAAGTAGAGAGGATATAAAATGTAGACTGGCAATGGCAAGGAAAGCATTTCTGAAGAAGAGAAATTTGTTAACATCGAGTAAAGGTGTGTAAGGAAGTCGTTTCTGAAAGTATTTGTATGGAGTGTAGCCATGTATGGAAGTGAAACATGGACGATAAATAGTTTGGACAAGAAGAGAATATAAGCTTTCGAAATGTGGTGCTCCAGAAGAATGCTGAAGATTAGATGGGTAGATCACATAACTAATGGGGAAGTGTTGAATAGGATTGGGGAGAAGAAAAGTTTGTGGCACAACTTGACTAGAAGAAGGGATCGGTTGGTAGGACATGTTCTGAGGCATCAAGGGATTACCAGTTTAGTATTGGAGGGCAGCGTGGAGGGGAAAAATCGTAGAGGGAGAGCAAGATATAATACACTTAGCAGATTCAGAAGGATGTGGGTTGCAGTAGGTATTTAGAGATCAAGAAGCTGCACAGGATAGAGTAGCATGGAGAGCCGCATCAAACCAGTCTCAGGACTGAAGACCACAACAACAAATAATATTTCAAAAATAGGGCGACAGTCAGCCTGTGCCTGATTGTAATATTTTTTTGTGTTAGAATGTAAGTGAAGAGCGTTCCTGCTCTCTCTCTCTCTCTCTGTCTCTCTTGTCTGTTAGCCTTTATAATGATAGGACCCAATACAGCTGCGTTCGTTGCTTATCATTAGTTACTCTTTCTTTTGTGTAGACAAACGAGATGTATCATGTATTAGCTTTAGTACCAACTGCAGTTAAATTAATATAAATTAGGTACGTGTCATGAATTCTTATTTCAACAGTTTTCCTAGTGGATATATGATACATGAAATGTTTTAGTGCTTTATTGTTACAACTAAAGACCAATATGATCTTAGCGGATCGTGCCGTAGAGACGCGATAAATGAATACATTTAGTATTCTGCCATTTATTCATTTGCAACCTATTACAGCGTCCCTGAGATTAATTTCCGATCATCACGAAGCGTTCTGCAAATGTGAATGCGAGCGTGGAACCTTACATGATCTGGCCACATTCTCCAAGCTCTGATTCCATTTCACCCGTAAATAACAGATATTGGCCTTGCAAAACTGGTGGTGGAATTGAAAGGCATAATCCATTCTAAATTTCATAGCACTTTTATGGAAGTCAGTTTGACCACTAGAAAAGATGCATCGACCTTCATCAATGGCCCACTGCTCCAATTAATTTTAACATTTTTCTTTCCAATGACTACTTTTAGTTTCTATTTAAATTCAAATTATCAGTCACTTTACCAATGTTCCGTGAGCAGACGCGCCAGGTTGTTTCTGCCACTTTGTCCAGACAAGAATGTTAAGGTCGACGAGAGATATCAGGGACAACGTATCTCGACGTGACTGTAGAGAAGACAGAGGGCATTGAAATCTGTGCACTGTCCGACGATACCTGTGTATTTGATGGTGAAATGCGATGGAAGAGTGAAACATCACAGTGTAACGAACACAGGCATTCATAACCAATTCCAGAACGCCAATGAGCTTTCCTGAGAAAGGCAGTGCAGCATAGCATCACTGCAATCAGTAATTGGACGTATAAGTGTTTGTACAAGTTTCTGTTCAGGTCAAGGAGGAAGAGCTTTAATTTTTTTGGGCACAAAGTGATGCTGATACCTTGTGCACATTACAGTTACGTGTTCCTCCAGTTTAGGTTTTCATATGTTATTACTTCTAGACTCTTTGCTGAGGAAGAGGGGTCGATATCCGTCCCATCTAGGATTAAAGATGGTAGGACTAAAGACCATAGAGCGACCAAACAGCGCCGCTTGGGTTTTGGATGGTTAAGCTTTAACACTATATCCTACGCCCTTTTTCAGAGTGCACACAGGTCGGCATTGAAATTCTCGACAATTATCCTCAGGTTTACTGGTTTTGCACTTAGGTAAAACTGGATGTCAACAGCACATATGTGTTATTTGCAGCAAGACAAAACCCATGACACATCATTGACGTTCACTGAAAAGAGTACAGGCCCTAACACTGCCGCCTGATACAACTCGCCTCCACCGTGAGTTTATGGATGATGATGATAGGTTTGTGGGGCGCTCAACTGCGCGGTTATCAGCGCCCGTACAAATTCCCAACCTTGGTCAGTCCATTCACGCCACCTTCGTGAAGGATGAAAAAATGATGAGGACAACACAAACACCCAGTCAGCTAGAAGCAGGTGAAAATCTTTGGCCCCTTCGGGAATCGAACCCGGGACCCCGTGTTCGGGAAGCGAGAACGCGACTGCGAGACCACGAGTTGCGGACGTGAGTTTATGGAGCCAGACATGGCACATTGTTGGCAAAACTTCAGGTATGAGCGAAACCATAGCACTTCGCAAGAAATTTAGGCAAGTAAAATGTCGAAATCGACGGTGTGAAAGGCTTTGCTGAAGTCTAAGAAGCACATTGTAGTCGCATCTTTTGCATCCATGTCAAGTTTCAGGTCTTTTGTTACGTTCGTTACGATAGATATTAGAGGATATATTATACTATCAATCTTCACCCAACTTCGTACTAATTACGTGTTGTGTCTGATAAGGTTTCACCTTAGGATCCTTATTATCTCTTTTGTATGTTAATGACCTTTCAATAGTTACGTTACCAAATGGCATGTTTATTTTGTTTGCAAATGTTACAAATATTGCACTAAATAGCTAATTAAATACAGTCTTAGAAACATTGGTTAACGAAATTTTAATAGACGTTAATAAAGGTCGTTTAGAACTTGTAAAAGACATCCATTCGTAATTTGCCTGCAATAACATCACAAGCAAATAGAAAAGATTTATATTCTAAAATTTTTGAGATTATGACTTGAATAATAAGTTCAGTTTGCATGAGCATATTATAAGGATGTTTTCAGATAGAGGCGATATAACAATAAAACAGCTAGCGTTCTTTACTTACTTTCAATTCATTGTCATATGGGATCATTTTCTGGCGTAGCTCAACAAGCCAAACTAAAGCTTTGCGAGTCAAAAAGCGTGTGATAGAAATTATTGTATGGAGCCTGAAGCGATGGTGAAAGTTTTTACCAAGGCCGTGATTCGAACTCGGGTCTCTTACTCATTGGGCAGATGCACTAACCACTACGCTACCCTGGGACGGTGGCTTTTTGCAACTGCACGGACTATCCTAGCACGCGTCCCTCTTCTGTCCAAATACGCATCCACACCTCAGCGAACATGATATTCCTCCTAAACTCGAACAGAACTGGTGCGTAGAGTGGCTTTACAGTATCTGTTTGCCTAGCGTGTCTCTGAGGTGGAACATGGGAAACATCCCGGCCTTCACCTAGTGATACTTGCGAAATCGCGTAAAAGGCACACAACCAGGTTGACTGGGACACTGACCCCCCGGGTGATTGCGATCCGGGGTTAGCGTACCTTCTCGTCTCGGAAGCGGTCGCGTTAACACACGCGGCTTTCCGGATGGGTTGTAGGGTAGACCTTTCTTCACTATAAACGACGCTTAACACTCTCTTCGTCCAAAAAAAAAACGTATGAGATCTATGAATGAGGAACCCGCCGCGTAATCCACTCCATGTGTAGGTTCAGTGTGTCTAGCTCGCAGACAGGTTGGTTGGAGGACGTCAACTGCCCTCCTTCTAACCAACTCACGGCCGTCACTGGCACCGAGACAGAACCGGCTTTTATCAGAAAAATGAACAGACCTCCACCACCTATTAATCTACAGGGTGATTCAAAAAGAATACCACAACTTTAAAAATGTGTATTTAATGAAAGAAACATAACATAACCTTCTGTTATACATCATTACAAAGAGTATTTAAAAAGGTTTTTTTTCACTCAAAAACAAGTTCAGAGATGTTCAATATGGCCCCCTCCAGACACTCGAGCAATATCAACCCGATACGCCAACTCGTTTCACACTCTCTGTAGCATATCAGGCGTAACAGTTTGGATAGCTGCTGTTATTTCTCGTTTCATATCATCAATGGTGGCTGGGAGAGGTGGCCGAAACACCATATCCTTAACATACCCCCCCATAAGAAAAAATCGCAGGGGTAAGATCAGGGCTTCTTGGAGGCCAGTGATGAAGCGCTGTGTCACGGGCTGCCTGGCGGCCGATCCATCGCCTCGGGTAGTTGACGTTCAGGTAGTTACGGACAGATAAGTGCCAATGTGGACTCTCCATACAGTTGATTGTGGAATTTGCAGCTCTCTGCTAGCTCTGCGACTCAATTTTACTGGGCTGCGAACAAATGCTTGCTGGATGCGTGCTACATTTTCATCAATCGTTCTCGGCCGTCCAGAACTTTTCCCTTTGCACAAACACCCATTCTCTGTAAACTGTTTATACCAACGTTTAATACACCACCTATCAGGAGGTTTAACACGATACTTCGTTCGAAATGCACGTTGAACAACTGTCGTCGATTCACTCCTGCCGTACTCAATAACACAAAAAGCTTTCTGTTGAGCGGTCGCCATCTTAGCATCAACTGACGCTGACGCCTAGTCAACAGCGCCTCAAGCGAACAAATGTACAACTAAATGAAACTTTATAGCTCCCTTAATTCGCCGACATATAGTGCTTAGCTCTGCCTTTTGTCGTTGCAGAGTTTTAAATTCCTAAAGTTGTGGTATTCTTTTTGAATCACCCTGTATTTTACCATCAACTATACCGACGGAAAAAAAATCGCAGCTCCAAAAAATAAGCCGGCAGCTGTAACCGAGCGCTTCTAGCCGCTTCAGTCCGGAAACGAGCTGCTGCTACGGACGCAGGTTCGAATCCTGCCTCGGGCATGGGTGTGTGTGATGTCCTTAGGTTAGTTAGGTTTAAGTAGTTATAAGTCTAGAGGGACTGATGACCTCAGATGTTAAGTCCCATAGTGTTTAGAGCCATTTGAACCAAAAAAATAATGTATGTAGAGTAATGAAACTTCGGGAAAACATTTGTCTAGATAATATATTTAGTTGATTAACACTGTAAGATTACAGGTTAATGGAAGCGCTAGATAAGCCATGGTAAATACGAAATGCTGATACATAATAACCGGTGTAACCGACAGAATATTGTCAGCAAGTGCGCGAACGAGCATGCATTGCGTTATACAGGTGCCGAATGTCTGTTTGTGGGATGGAGTGCCATGCCTGTTGCACCTGTTCGGTCAATACAGGGACGGTTAATGCTGTTTGTGGGTGACGATGTCCTATGCGTGCTCGATTGGAGACACGGCTGGTGATCGAACAAGCCAAGGCAACATCTCAACACTCTGTACAACTTGGTGGGTTACAACAGCGGTAAGTGGGTGAGCGTTATCCTGTTGGGACACATCCCCTGGAATGCCGTTCATGAAGGGAATCACAACAGGTCGAATCACCAGACTGACGTTCAAAATTGCAGTCAGAGAGCGTGGGGTAACCACGAGACTGCTCCTGCTGTCATACAAAATCACATCCCAGACCATAACTCCAGGTGTGCGTCAACAGTGTTTAGCAAGTAGACAGGTTGGTTGCAGACCGTCAAGTCTCTTCCTTCTAACCGACTGACATGGAGAGAGAGCCAGCTTTCATCAGGAAAAACAGACCTCCACCCTGCCCTCCAATGAGCTCTCGCTTGACACCACTCAAATCGCGTATGGCGATTGTTTGGAGGTCAGTGGAATGCACGTCTGGCTCCGAGCTGTCCTTGAAGTAGCCGATTTGTAACAGTTCGTTGTGTCATTGTGATGCCAACTACTGCACAGCTTGGTGCTGCAGACGCAGTATCATGCGCCAGAGCCGTACGCCGAGCACGACGGTCTTTCCTCTCGGTGGAGCCCGATCTTCTTACGACTGCACACTCTCGTGACCTCTGTTGCCACCTTAGTGGCTACATTCCTGCCAAGTCTTTCTGCAATGTCGCAGAAGGAACATCCAGCTTTTTGTGGCATCATTACACGACATCCTTCAAACTGAGTGAGTTTTTGATAATGGTGGCTTTGTCGCATTAAAGGCATTCTTGATTAACATCAACTCACAGCGTCCAAGGTAACTAACGCTCACAATCGTTACAACGTGTATTTAAAGTAAACCTTATTTTAATACAATTTTCTCGGGCCTCCAGCCGCGTCAGGTGGTTAAAATCCCACCAGCTTACGACCGTGCTCTCCCCGGTCACTGTCAAGCCTTGAGACTGACTGCTGTGTCGCCGTGGCCGCGTCGTTAAATAGCCGCACTGCTGGCTGTGATGTCACTGGTTCTCTCTTCCTCGCCGTATATGGTAATGTTTTCATTCCGCGTCCGTCGCGCCCGTTTTAACATCGCGATAGCCGGGTCGCAGGCTGTGCTGAGCTGCAAACCGCCATCCTTGTTGATGGTGTTTTGAGAGTTTTTTTTATTTCAATAGCTTCTCATATAACGTTATCCCAAAATCCCTTCGTCTTCATAACGGCAGATGTTTCGTCGAATAGAATTCGTTGTGCATTTTCTAAGGCGTGTTCTGCCACAGCTGATTTTTCTGGATAGCGTAAGCGTAAGCGCCTCTCGTGTTCCGTCTGGCGTTGCTCCACCGTGCGTACTATTTGGCGGACGTAATAACAGCCACACTGACGTGATATCTTCTACACTCCAGACGTTCTAAGCCCTAGATAGTTCTTCACAGACCTCATGAACTGACGAATTTTTGCTGGGGGCCTGAACACCGATGAAGTGTTATATCTCTTCAGGAGCCTGCTCATCTTTCCCGACGCTGTACCACAGAAAGGCAAAAACATAAGTTTCTTGCTTTCTTCTTCGGTGGTGTTCTCTTCTCTGTTGGTATGTTTCTTGCGTGTCACACCAGATATAGCCTGTCACACCTGTCCGTGGCTGTACCCGTTTTCCCGGAAGACTTTTCGGAGGTGGCTCAGTTCTAGTGGCAGACTTTCTGCGTCTGAGACGACTTTAGCACGATGGACGAGGGTATTCAGAACGCCACGTTTTTGTGCCGGATTATGGTGGCTGCGAGAGTGCAGATACCGATCTGTGTGTGACGGTTTCCTGTAGACACTGTGCCTGAGGTCTAACTTGACTAGGGCTGGACGCAATGGTCTTCACGCACTCCGCAACGACCCTCTCATCGTGGTTCTGCCAGCTGACAAGGGCAATGCATCCGCCAATCTGATTAAAGCTGTAGTTTCCCCTTGCTTTCAACGGTTCGCAGTATCAGCACAGCAAGACTGTTTTGGTTAGTGTTACAAGACGAGACCAGTCAATCATCCAGACTGTTGCCCCTGCAACTATTTAATAGGCTACTGCCCCTCTTCAAGAACCACATTGTCTGGCCTCTCAACAGATACCCTTCCATTGTGGTTGCATCTACGGTACGGCTATCTGTATCGCTGATGCACGCAAACCTTCCCGCCAACGGCAAGGTCCATGGCTCATGGGGGGATCTTGAACACTATAACGTCAGAAAACGCACAAAATTAATGGTCAATATACAGAAATCTATTAAAGACTAGTATCATACTGCAACAGAAGCTCGTCAAAGCACAGTTATAGATTTTTATTGTTCTATCGATCGATTCATGGCACATGGCACATGAACATTAAAGGTGGAGTGTTAGTAGCGCCATATGCAATAAGGTCTGGTCGCCGTCACACATTTCACTATGCCACTTCTCGTGATCTCGAGAGATAGGACAGAATCGGCCGCTAACACTCGATTGAACTGGAGCGGAACTGAGCGTTACTCATCGATCGCAGTGTCATGTAACAACACGAAATCTCCTTTAGATGGGCTACAAAACAACTTATCCTTGAACTGAAAGATCATTTTTTCAAGTACTGTCCAACTATACTAAGATTTTATGAGACTGAAGCAAATAATTTTTTAAAAACATCTTCATAACAGTACTGAGTCTTGTCAAGGACTATCAGACTATACTACGACTTTATGAGACTGAAGCAAATAATTTGCTAAAACATTGTTATATCAGTATTGAGTACTGGTTACAGTTTTCCAGCTAACCGAGAGGTAGCAATGAACATCTTCACCGAAGCTCAAGAAACTCAGCACGTTTACGTTGTAATAATGGTTACGAAGTTTCGAGACGACGAAGGCTTAATTTTGGAATATTATCCGCTCAGAGGACGCACAGTCAACAGCCTGCCTTATTGTAATATCCTTGACACCTACCTGAAGCCATCAATCAAATAAAAACGTCACTTTTGCTTTGCTTTCATTTTTTCCCGTGAATATGCGAGGACGTCACACACTTCAATTAGAGACACCCTAGTTGAATTTAACAGGTGGTCGGCAAGGGTCTATCGTCATACTCCCCCCTTAAGCGATTATTTTTGTTATTTTACTTGTGGTTTATTAACTTCAGTGCGATTTGGTCCTCATACTTTTAATTAAAGCAAACGCATATAGAGGGAAGTTATCGGTGGGCTGCTGTCAGCCACCTGTTATATTCAAACAGTACTTGAAAAACTAACCAGACCGATGCGTTTTTATTTGATTGAAGGCTCTAGGTGGATGTCAAGGAGATTACAGTAAGGTGTGTCGTTGACTGATCATCCACTGTGCGGATCATATTCTAAAATTTTGTCTTCACCGGCTTGAAATGGCGTAACCACTACTGCGACGTCATAAATATGCAGAATTTCTTGCGCTTAGATGAAGGTCAAAATTGTCACTCATCGCTTTCTCGGTTGGACCGTGGCTGAGAAATAGACCTGACTTTCGACATCGATAAGACGTTTTACGAAATCATCTGCCACATTCTCCAAGTGGTAGCATAGTTGGACAGGCATCGAAGGAGCAATGACAAAAACAGAGAAAGTTTGTAGGGAGCACATTGTGCTCATGTGGGAGCGATCTAGATGATTGTAAAACAATAAACTGGTAGCCAAGATCGCAATTATTCTTTTTATTCCATGATTACCAGTTTCGGAGAAACTAAAGCCGCCATCATCGGATCTAGGGAGGACAGAAAACACTATAAAAGTGGGCTTGGGTTCCACTTATATAACATCTATACATATAAATTTAGGTACATGCCCTAGGACACAACATCAAGGCAAACAGTGATGATATTAATGGTTGCCTATAACACGCAGGCCTTACAGAATTGTCATACATAGCACATAGGCGTCCAAGAGATATGACATTATAAATATTGTCTCCATGACACACAAGCGCAAGCTAGGTACTACCGCAACTCCGGCTCTGTTCTTACACTACAGGCAACGTCCCGAGATGGCGCTAGCCGAAGAGGCGCCAATGAATGTCACAGCTCGCGCCATAACAGGCTGTGCGTGTGTGGTAACACTACGTCATTAGGGTTTGTACATAATTCTGAGAGTGCCGAGTTACACAAGTACACATCCATCTGGTCATATATAAAACGTACCAAATGTCATATGTAAATTTAAAAACACTGCACGGTTACGCAACTGCATATCCGTCTGGTCTTATATTAAAAAACATACCAATAAAATACACATTGCGTATGATCCTATGGGTTTTGCTCTTAACAGAACCACTTAATATAAGAAGAACAACTATGTGGCAGCCTCGTGTAAATGAACCACAGTCATCTAACAAAACCAATATCAAAAAGTTATGCCACCTTATGTCGACTGTATACTTATGTAGTCGTAAAAGACCTTGCTCTGTGGTGTACGCGGCGGTCACCGGACCGAAACCAAGAAAACGCAAAACAGTAGGGGGGCGGGGGGCGGGGGGCGTCCCTATCGCCCTAAAATAGGACATTCTCCTCGTATTCATAAAAGAGTTGACTGCATTCCCATGGTTCACTGTTGCTTCAAAGGACTCAGTAGGACCTCGTCAAAGATACTAAAGAAATTATGGACTGCAGATTCGAGTTGACCATTAAGCAATAAGTTAGGGTATCTTTTTTTGTTTCTATAAATTTGAATGTTTTCTATGTTTTGTTTGTGCCCTAAGGTATGTATACATGTTATATAAGTGGAATCCAAGCCCAAATCTGTGCTACCTAGATCCGATGATGGCGGTTTTAGTTTCACCGAAACCGATAATCATGGAATAAAAGGAATTCCTGCGCTCTTGGCCAGCAGTTTATTGTTTTACAGAGAAAGATTGAGGAGTGGGATAAAATTTATGCTGAAAGGATATCAATGAAAATGAATTGGCTATCCTTAGTGATAATGAGAAAGAATTACATGATCGGTTAAATGGAATGAACAGTCCGCTGTGCTTAGAGTATGATATGAGAATAAACCAAAGAAAGACGAAAGTAATGGGGAGTGGCAGAAGTGAGGTAAACTTAACACCGAAGTCGGGCGTCACATATATCAGGAAGAGACATAATTCTGCTATCTTTTGGGAAAAATGAAGCATGACAGACGAAGCAAGAAGCATGTGCCAAGATAACTAGCAAAGGAAAATAGAGCGTCCTTCGCCAAAAGAGCTGTAGTGATATCAGACTTAGGCCTTAACCCTTTCTCTGCTGAGTGCAGACTTCCATGTGCGGCTGGGACGCTCCATACGGCAGTACCCGCAGTGATGGTCAAGATGTGGTGTTGAGCACCGCGCCGGCTGCTGCTCGAGTCCTGATCGTGGCATGCTCTTCTGAATTCATATTAAATTATTCGCAACTACAAATACGGACAACAGTCAGCTGCAGAATGGAATGACGATAGTGAAAATTTGTGCCGGGCCGGGACACGAACCCGAATTTTCCTCTTATCGCGCGGGATCGCCTTACCATTTAGCTACCCGTGCACTACTCACGGCGAAGCCCGAACTTCCGTCAACCACAAGTCGAAAAAATGTACTCGTATTTCCATTATGTATATTCCCGTACTGGGGAGACGTTTTACTTGGAAGTTGTTTGCCCGTTGTTGACGGATAAATGCGATGCTGCAGTGCCAGTATTGCATGCACATGCAAAGGAACTTTGCATCGTAATTCAGAATAACACAGGCGCTCTAATATATTTATCTGCAGACACCGAACAGGTGACTTTCAAGTAAAATTTCTCCCCTGTACGGAAAGAAAACATAATGGATTTACGAGTACAGGTTTACGACAAGTGGTTGAAGACATATAGAAGTTTGGGTCACGCCCTGAGTAGTACACGGATAGCTTTCTCGCGATGAGCAGAAAATCCGTCATTCCATCGTAAAGCTGATGGTTGTCCATACTCACAGTTGCGAATACATTTAATGTATTTCATAACGGCTGCAGTCGCCGCATAGTCTGTTCCTTCGCACATGCATCGTAATTCAGAATAACACAGGCATTGCAATATCGTGTCTTCTGAATTTATTCACCAATAAGCTCTTTAAATAAGGTGTACTTCGCGTATTCTGTATTGATGAAATTCATGAAACTGCACTCATGCTCATAAATTAAGGATAATTGCAGAAAATGGTTCCATACAACGTGGCACTACACAAAACTGGCGCTAATAGCATAGGCACATAGGGAACACACACGACAAAGATCTAAGTCCACGGTATTGGTGATAAGTATAGAAAATCGTCCTGAAACACATGTGCTACAAAACGCCTCTGTTTCCTCCGTATGTAGCCCGACATCAGTATGGGATATGATCACCATGCACACGTACACAAGCCGCACAACGGGTTGTCATACTCTGGATCAGGTGGTAGAGCACCTGCTGAGATATAGCCTCCCATTCTTGCACAAGTACCTGTTGGAGCTCCTGAAGTGTCGTAGGGGTTCGAAGACGTGCAGCGATACGTCGACCGAGAGCATCCCAGACGTGCTCGATGGGGTTTAGGTCTGGAGAACAGGCAGGTCACTCCATTCACCTGATATCTTCTATTTCAACGTACCCCTCCACGATGGCAGCTCGGTGGGGCCGTGCGTTTTCATCTATCAGGAGGAAAGTGGGATCCACAGCACCCCTGAAAAGGCGGACATACTGGTGCAAAATGACGTCCCGATACACCTGAACTGTTACGGTTCCTCTGTCAAAGACATGCAGGGATGTACGTGCACCAATCGTAATCCCACACCACACCATCAAACCACGACCTCCATACAGGTCCCTTCCAAGGACATTAAAGGGTTCACGCCAGATGAAAATCCGGTGAGAATCACTGTTCAGACTGTACTTGGACTCGTCCGTGAATACGTGGGACCACTGTTCCAATGACCATGTACTGTGTTCTTGACATCAGGCCTTACGGGCTCGCCTGTAACCAGGGGTCGGTGGAATGCACCTTGCAGGTCTCCGGTGTAATAAACAATGTCTGTTCAGTTGTTTGCAGACTGTGTATCTGGAGACAACTGTTCCAGTGACTGAGATAAGGTGCCGAGCAAGGCTACCTGCAGTACTCCTTGGCCGTCTCCGGGCACTGATGGTGAGATATTGGTCTTCGTGTGGTGATGTACACTGTGGACGTACCGTACTGTAGCGCCTAGTCACATTTCCTGTCTGCTGGAATCATTGCCATAATCTTGAGTTCACACTTTGTGGCACACGGAGGGCCGATGCTACGACCTGCTGTGTTTGACCAGCGTCCAGTCGCCCTAGTATTCTAACCCTCAAAACGTCATCAATGTGAGTTCTTTGAGCCATTTTCAACACACAGCCACCATTAGCACGTCTGAAACGTCTGAACACTTACTCGCTGCACCGTACTCTGACATGCACCAACACACCTCTGCGTATGTGGACTGCTGCAGGCGCCACCTTGCGACGACTGCAGGTAAAATGCACCGCATGGTAACATTAAAAAGAATCAGATTTCTGAAAGTTTTTCTGGTGCTACATACAGGGGGAATCACTCAACACTTGCGCCGCAAATATTTCAGACATTTTTTTGAAGGTGCTATCGATACGCAGTTTTCACAAAATTGAACTGTAGGCAAGGGCGCGTATTTGTGGCAAATTTACAGATTTTGAGACGTCGACGATAGTGCAGTTTTTATAGCAGTTACAAAATCTTTAATGGGGCAATGACTGCTCACAGGAAAATGATAATAGTAGTGTCAATGAGAAAGTCAGTGGTATTTATTACAGGAAGCTAGTGCAAGTAATTTACGAGTTATCGTATTGTGAACATTGCAAACACAGACGAGTGTTTGTTTCATCCTATCTTTATTTTATTTATTTTATCGTATGCCTAGGGCCCCAGTCGGGCTGACCGTTCGCTGGGTGCCGGTGTTTCAATTTGGCGCTATTTCGGCGACCCGCAGTACATGAGGATGATAGGATGATGATGAGAACAACACAACAACCAGTCCGTGGGCGGAGAAAATTCCCCGACCCAGCCGGGAATCAAACCCGGGCCTGGAGGATTGACATTCCGTCGCGCTAACCATTCAGCTATCGGGGGCGGACTTTCATCCTATCGATACTAGGCTACGGTGTTATGTTTATTTACACTGTGTTGTGTGTATACTGCGATTGTATTGCGACGATCCTCTCATTTATTATACGATAGAGGACGTAGCAGGAAGTACATGAAGATTTCCCAACGCATAAAAAGCGGGCATGCTCAGGGTTTATAGTGAATGTAGAAAGTAGGACGTTCGTTTGTGTGCCGAGTAAACCGACAGATACCCAATAGTCCTCAACCTCTTCAACATCTTCAAGCAATCACAGATGATATGAAACGGTGTATTATTACGCCCTGCAGTGAAATGGTAGAAAGTGTGCAGCAATCGTTGCATGGCAGCTGCAAACTGCTGGTGGCCATTTTGAGCACAGGATTTGAGGGTACCAGTGGTTTTTTACTTGGCAGACTCCACGGAGGTATTGCAGTCACAATAATTCTCTATTATTCCAATCCAGAACAGCGATCGGGAAAAAGGAGCACTCACAGCTTTTTCTTGCGAGCTCTGACTTCCACTAATTTATGATGATGATCGTTTCTCCCTATGTAGATGGGCGTCGACAAAATATTTTCGCATACGGAGGAGAAATTTGGTGCTTGAAATTTCGTGAGAAGATTCCCCAGCAACGAAAAACGCCATTGTTTTAATTATGTCTACCCCAAAATCCTGTATCATGTCAGTGACACTATCTTCACTATTACGCGATAATTCAGAACATGCTGCACTCCAAAATGCTGCATCATGTCAGTGACACTATCTTCACTATTATGCGATAATTCAGAACATGCTCCACTTCTTTGAACTTCCTCCATGTAATCCGTTAATCGTATCTGGTAAGGACCCCAGACGGCGCAGCAGTACTCCAAAAGAGGACGGACAATCATAGCGTAGGCAGTTCTTCCAATAAAACGCAGTTTTTTGTTTGCCAACCCCCACAACATTTTCTATCCGTTCTTTCCAATCTAAGTTGTTCGTAATGGTAATTCCTACGTATTTAGTTGAATTTGTGAGTTGTAGATTAGATCAATTTATAGTGTAACAGAAGCTTAACGGATTAATTTTACCACACATTTCGATGGGCTCGTGCTTTTCATTATTTAGGATCAATTGTCAATTTTCGCACCACACACATATCTTTTTTAAATTGCTTTATACCAGGAACAGCAGAGGTCCTACAACACTACAACACTTGGGGAACACTAGTAATCGCTTATTTTACTCGATGACTTCCCGTCAGTTACTACGAACTGTGACCTCTCTGACAGGAAATCACGAATCCATTTCACATAACTGAGACGATATTCCATAAGCACGCAATTTCACAAGCCGCTTGTGTGGTGCGGTGTCAAAAGCCTTCTGTAAATTTAGAAACGCGTAATTAATTTGAAATCCCTTGTCAATAGCACTCAACACTTCGTATGTTTGAAGAGCAAGTTGTGTCTCACAAGAACGATATTTTCTAAATCCGTGTTGACTATGTGTCAACAGACCGTTTCTTCGACGTAATTTACAATGTTGGAACACAATATATGTTCCAAAATCCTGCAGGATATCAATGGGTCTGTAATTAGTGTATTACTTCTACTATCTTTCTTGAAAACTGGTGTGACCTGCGCAACTTTCCAGTCTTTGGGTACGGATCTTTCGTCGAGCGAACGGTTGAATATGATTGTTAAGTATGGAGCTATTGCATCAGCATACTCTGAAAGGAGCCTAAATGGTATGCAGTCTATACCAACACTTGCTTTTATCAAGTGGTTTAAGTTCCTTCACCTCTCCTAGGATATATACTTCTAAGTTACTCATGTTGGCAGGTGTTCTTGATTAGAATTCTGGAATACTTGCTTCGTCTTCTTTGGTGAAGGAATTTCGGAAGGCTGTCTTATGTAACTCTGCTTTGGCAGCACGGTTGTCGATAGCATTTCCATTGCTACCGCTCAGAGAAGGCACTGATTGTGTCTTGCAGCTAGCATACTTTGCATACGACCAGAATATCTTTGGACTTTTACCAGGTTTCGAGACAAAGTCTCGTTGTGGAAACAATTAGAAGCATATCGCACTGAAGTCCGCTCCAAATTTCGAGCTTCTGTAAAGGATCCTAATCTTGGAGATTGTGCGTTTCAATTTGGGGTGCTTTTTTCTTTGTTTTTGCAACAGTGTTCTAACCCGTTTTGTGTACCAAGAGGGATCAGCTCCATCGTTTGTTAATTTATTCGGTATGAATCTCCAATTGCTGTCGTTATTATTTCTTTGAATTCAAGCCACATTTGGTCTACACTTACTTTGTTAATTTGGGAGGAGTGGAGATTGTCTCTCATCAAGGCGTCAAGTAAATTTTATTTGCTTTTTTGAATGGGTATATTTTTAGTTTATTTTTGGAGACTTGGGGGGTTACAGTATTCAGTCTCGCTACAGCAACCCTGTGCTCACTAACCCCTGTATCCGTTTTTATGCTTGTTATTAACTCAGGATTATTTGTTGCGAAGAGGTCAAGTGTGTTTTCATAACCGTTTACTATTCGCGTGAATTCATGAACTAACTGCTCGAAATAATTTTCAGAGACTACATTTAACACATTTTCGGATAATATTTTAGGCGTACCTCCAGATTTAAACAAATATTTTCGCCAATATCGAGAATATATTGCAGTCACCACCAACTACACTACTGGCCATTAAAATTGCTACACCAAGAAGAAACGCAGATGACAAACGGGTATTCATTGGACAAATATACTAGAACTGACATGTGATTACCATACATTTTCACGCAATTTGGGTGCATAGACCCTGCGAAATCAGTACCCAGGACAACCACCTCTGGCCATGATATCAGCCTTGATACGCCTAGGCATTGAGTCAAACAGAGCTTGGATGGTGTGTACAGGTACAGCTGCCCATGCAGCTTCAACACAATACCACAGTTCATCAAGAATTGTGACTGGCGTATTGTGACGAGCCAGTTGCTCGGCCACCATTGACCAGACGTTTACAATTGGTGAGAGATCTGGAGAATGTGCTGGCCAGGGCAGCAGTCGAACATTTTTTGTATCCAGAAAGGCCCGTTCAGGACCTGCAACATGCGGTCGTGCATTATCCTGCTGAAATGTAGGGTTTCGCAGGGAGCGAATGAAGGGTAGAGCCACGGGTCGTAGCACATCTGAAATGTAACGTCCACTGTTCGAAGTGCCGTCAATGCGAACAAGAGGTGACCTAGAAGTGTAACCAATAGCACCCCATAACATCACGCCAGGTGAGACACCAGTATGGCGATGACGAATACACACTTCCAATGTGCGTTCACCGCGATGTCGCCATACACGGATGCGACCATTCTCGTGCTGTAAACAGAACCTGGATTCAGCCGAAAAAATGACATTTTGCCATTCGTGCACCCAGGTTCGTCGTTGAGTAGACCATCGCGGGCGCTCCTTTCTGTGATGCAGCGTCAAGGTAACCGCAGCCATGGTCTCCGAGCTGATAGTTCATGCTGCTGCAAACGTCGTCGATCTGTTCGTGCACATGGTTGTTGTCTTGCAAACGTCCCCATCCGTTGACTCAGGGATCGAGACGTGGCTGCACGATCCGTTGCAGCCATGCGGATAAGATTCCTGTCATCTCGACTGCTAGTGATACGAGGCCGTTGGGATCCAGCACGGCGTTCTGTATTACACTCCTGAACCCACCAATTCCATATTTTTCTAATAGTCATTGGATCTCGACCAACGCGAGCAGCAATGTCGCGATACGATAAACCGCAATAGCGATAGGCTACATTCCGACCTTTATCAAAGTCGGAAACGTGATGGTACGAATTTCTCCTAATTACACGAGGCAACGCAACAACGTTACACCAGGCAACGCCGGTCAACTGCTGTTTGTGTATGGGAAATCGGTTGGAAACTTTCCTCATGTCATCACGTTGTAGGTGTCGCCACCGGCGCCAACTTTGTGTGAATGCTCTGAAAAGCTAATCATTTGCATATGACAGCATCTTCTTCCTGTCGGTTAAATTTAGTTTCTGTAGCAAGTGAACTTCGTGGTGTAGCAATTTTAATGGCCAGTAGTGTATTCGGAAAGTAAGGTGCGATGGGGTGCGTAATAGACACGACAGTGAAAATCCGATAAAGCTTTGCACAGATGTGCAGGGCAGTGTCTCTAGTATTGCTCTCCATCGCGTCAAGTAGCTCTTTTCCGTTCCGAGGGCACAATGAGCACTTAAAGACGCCTAGAGCAATAGCATCTCCTTCCAAGTACGAGGTCCCGCTGTGAGATTTCGCCTGATGTCATGCAGCCCACATGACATAACTGTCATACGTTTGCTTCTGCATGACAATTCTTGGCCGCACTTTGAAGGGGTAATGAAGATGCTCCTGCAGCTTTTTCGATGAGGAGTGTTTGATCACCCACAGTAGATCCCGTAATAATCGCAGAGTTTCAGCTCTGCTCACATGAACAGCTAGCTATGAAGATAACGTTCTGGCACAGACAGCGAGCCGTAGACCAGCGTAAAGAATTGGCAGGAAGCACAGGCGGCTTGCTTCTATGACAAGGGTATTGGAAAGTTGGTACAACGCTACGACAGATGTCTAAATCGGGGAGGCGACTATGTAGAGACGTAGCTGGAAGATATAGCTAACCGTTGCAAATAACACATTTTTGATTTTCACAGTGGTTTCTATTTTGTGACCGATCCGATCTTACTTTCCGAATAGGCCTCGTATTCTTGTATGAGTCGGATACGTGTTTGAAATTAAACTCAAATTATCTTTGAACCTTTCAGCAATTGTATCATCTGAGTCTGGAGGTCGGTAAAAGGATGTAACTACTATTTTATTCCGGTTGCCAAGAATGACTTATTAACACCTGTGTAGAGCACACGCGTGAAATTCTCATTCGTTTGCGCTACCACATTAAACAAACAACTGTCGGTGTACAGAGTTGAAACTACGATATCTCGTAAACTACTTGCACTAGACTCCTGCAACCAACACCATTGACGTTGTAATTTAGTCTACTTTCATTATAGCACTCTCAGGAGGCATCGTTCTATTGAAATATTTGTTCCATTCTAAAATAAATACACATTTTAAACACATACCATTCTGTGTGTGGGCTGCATACCCGAGTCACTGCCAATCCAGTCTGTGAAATCCGCATAATAATGGAGCCTTCCATTATCAAAATATCTGCAGTGCACGTTTTAAGTGATTTGTCCTGTATTTCGAAACCAATCACTGTACAGAGTCTTAGATCAGATTCCTTACAGCAGTAATATGATTCCTTTTTATTTTTATTTTTTGCCGCTTATGATATATCTCCTTAGAGATCCGTGCTTGGAAAGTGCCTCTCTAGAAGGCGCAATGGATTTCCTTCGTCTGATCGACAAGCTCCCGATGCTGTCCTTTATTGGCGGAATGTTTCTAAAATCTCACTAAAGAGGCTCACATGAAATTCGACGAATGAAGAATTCTTCCCATTACGAACCTTGTACATAGCGTGAGCATTTACCACGCACCTGTCGAAGGAGTGAAGAAAGAGTTTTCTGTACCATTTCAGCGTTTTGCGAACACATTCCGTTAAGCCAAGTAGTATGTCGTTTGTTCATTGCAACTATACATTTGTAATCCAGCACACAGCTTGGTTTAAAGTTTTCGATATTAGTTTGGCGGTCCAATTTCACAGCTTGTAAGGTATTAAAATATAATTTTTTTAATTTGTCTTATGACTATTAGTGTAATGTTATAAAATAAAATGAGCCGTGACTTATACAAAACAGAAACACACGTTAATGCAATGGCTCTGCATAAAAGAGAAATAACTAATGTAGGAATATTATTAACAGTGTAATACGTTGTTTAATTTAGCCTGACGTGTATAAGCACTCAGTAAACTAGCTCAGTTCTCAGGGCAGTTACGTAATCGTCGATACATCGTGGTTTCGTCTCGATTCTCCGATATAAGATAACAAGAGTAGCATCTACAAATGAATTCCTAAATGGGACTGGAATCCTGTGACCAGAGCTTTTTTGCCTGGGATGTTATCTCGTTATACAAAGAAAATCTGTAAGTAATATTTTTAAATTATTGGTAGCTGCCTCCGGTCTCGTGGCATCTGAAATGAAGTTAATTGTCCTATCCGACGGCACGTCTCGTAGATGAGCTAAAAGAAATATGTTAAAGATTTTTCTAAGATGGCGCCTAACAATGAAAATTTTTTGTTAAGGCCCGTATCTACTTAAGGCAGTCTAGGTATCAGATTTACAATACATTCTTCTCTTCGCAGTTTGGCTTTTCTGAAGATTCTTATTAGTTTTGCTCACTTCCAAATTCTAGCATGTGAAATAATCTTGTAAAAGTTTCTTATGATAGCTTATTTATTACAATTTTTAAAGTACCTTGACTGTAAAAGATATAGTACGCGAAAAAGGGATGTGTGCAGTGCATATAATGGACAATAATTGCCTGACACGTCACACGTCGCGGTATTTTCCATTCAGTATTGTGACAAAACATGATTGCAAAGCTCTAGAAAAGTTTCATGTGCAAACTCAGTGCTTCAGTCTTTTTGCTTCAAACTTTCTATGGAGTTCTTTGTCTACTGCAAATTTTCGCTTTTGTTAGGTATGTCCTTTCTCCTTCTTACAGTTCTTAGGTGAACAGTGACTGCCAACACTTCTTCTTGAACTAACCATAAGAGTTCAGCCAGGTATGTGAACACTGTTCGTACCTTGAAATTTTGATATGGATGCGGTTACACGTGGTAGAATTAATAGCTCAGGAAGAGTGATGTAAGATAATGAATTTCCATAGACAAATTGAAATCTCATGTAAACGACAAAGGAAATTTTACAATTCAGCCCTGGAACTGTGAATACTCATTCGAAATGGACTAAAATCCCTTCAGTGCAGTAGCTTAGAACCACGGCACAAAATTAACGATTTCTAATATCTAAAACATCGTTTGTAGTTGAATGAGCTGACTATGTCTCCTGAGACAACAAACTCCTACCATTGAAATAGACTCGGATAATCATGTGTTATGAAGTAAATACGAGTGTGAACAAAAACCTACTTTTAACAAGCAAAATTTGCTCACGAACAGTAACGAGAAATAGTGGCTATTTTATCGGAACCTATGACAGTCGGAACCTACTCATTCGTATCAAAATAAATGCAATGGGTGCTGCTGTAAGCGTCTCTAAATGTGCTGCTCAAAGCGTCAGTCATACACACAAGACAATGTCTGCATTATTACTTGCTATCAGCGTGTAGTCCAGGCGGATGAGACGAGACTGAATCCTTTGTAGTTCAGACGGCATGCTGGAACCAGCAGAACTCATATGCACTTTTCATTCCCATTTTCCGACTCCCATCGAAATCTTAAGTGTCACGGAAAGTTATCTCTTACAGCTCCGCATCTGACAAAGATGCAGCGCGTGAGGGGAAAAGTCGATGCTCCAGTCGACTTTCTGCTACGAAGAAGTGATCATTACCATACGTATTGTAGACCTGTGATACACAAAAGGCGCACCTAAAGAAGTGGCCCTCTTTTGACAGGTTTATTTGTTACTTTTGTAATTTTATATTTAGCATATCATTTTCAGTACGGAACTGTCATTTTGAATGGCGGATATTTCTATATTAAAACTTACTGTCATTACTAAGTCGTCTTTACTAGTTAATAAATAACATGTTGAATGTACAAAAAAGGTAAACCGGCATATCAGTGTGAAACGAGCTACATGTCGGATTTTATGATATGCTGGGAGAGATGTTTGGAATTCACAGTTGAGCTTCTGCTGTCGTTAAGCAGGCTAGTAACAGGCAGTGATTAGTATTGTGATTAAGGAATGTGATGCTCTAAAAAGATATTACTCTGCTTTGTCCTACAAACATGAAGAGCTTGAGAGTTATATTTCTCCTACAGTGGTTCCCAACCTAGGGATAGTTACCTCCTAACGGGGGATATGATTGAAGGGTGAAAACTAAATGATTTGATTCTCTTTCGGTCACGAAACTATATTATTTTCAAAAGATCGTTACTATTATCAACATTTTGTAAGATTCTAATGGTGATCATGTAAGTTATCAATAATTACTTTTTATCAGTTAGTGCATTAATGCGGTGGAGGTTACAGGTTTCTCACGTAGTCCACCCACTACACACATATGTTGTGCTTTCTCCCGTATATCGCTGGCGATAAAAGTCAGACATATATGTAACGAATGCGAAATATCTCAAGAAAATATCCTCTCCAAGTTGTAGATAGTCCCTGCAATAGTCCAGAAGCTGCTTCGTTACTCGCTTCGAAACAGATAAATGAATTGACAACACGTCACATCATACACTACATAAGGGCTACTGTAGTGCTGTACACAGTATTGTTGGTATTATTATTATTACCTCTTTAACTGTTAGTGGCTGTGGTCAGACGGAAAGTGTTAACAGCCCGAAGTCTTCCAATTTCTGCCAGCTGAGAAGTCTCGAGTACATCAATCACGTGATTTACAAACAGTAAATGTAGTGCACACATTTGAACTTGGTTGATTCTAAATGGGGTTGCAATATGCAGGTCAAGAAAGTGCCGCAATGTAAAGAAGTAATGTAGCGAAGTACTTTTTTTTTAACGATGTCTACCCTCGCTGTGGATAGTTAGGTTTCTTATCTGAAAAGGTGTCGAGGGTAGCACTGGCAATACACCACGAATTTCTTCGTCATTCATTCTAACACCCTCCTTACCCCGCCCCCCCCCCCCTCCCCCCACACACCAGCAAACGTAATATCATTCACCTTTCATCAGTTTAAAAGTAAATGTTCTAAGAAAAATCTTTCCTTCTGCAGTTTAGTTAGGTGCTAAAGTTGGTGATAATGTGTTGGAGGGGGGGGGGGGCGGAGGGAAACCAAAAGACGTCAGGGGGGGGGGGGGATGGTGAGGGTACCAGCTGATTGCACTGTTCTAGTACGACATACAAAGAATAATTTTGTTTTGCAAATGGAATGTTTGTTTCTGGAAAGGAAAAAAAGATATTTATGTGGAAAACGGAAAGAGTTGAGGCTAAATCAAAGGCACGTCTACAATTAAGTTCATCCTGTGTAGGTGAAAAAATTACGAGGTGCCTTCGATATTGACTTGCACTTTAGTCTTTTCCCATCTTTCAGGGTGCGCCAAATTGACTCATCACAACAGCTGCAAGAATGTAGTACCGTGGCCTGGCCGTAGGTGGCAGAACAATCACTACAACTGTAATCCCTCCACAGGACAACCCAGTTTCCCGACCGGTAGCATTATGTGAGCGGACAACAGGGAGAGTGATCATCAAAGACAGCGGTGGATGAAATTGTTTCAGTGGAAGGACGGTGTAAACAGTCTGCGAAGAGTGTACACCGTCACGTAAAGTGCACTTATAACATGAAAATGCTAGTCACCATGCGAGTTGCAAAAACCGGGCAGTTATTATTGGAATGGGGTTCCAGACAATGCCACACCTACAGCTTTCTCCTGATCTGGCCACTTCTGAATATCGCCTACTGGGGGCTGTGAAGAAACCTCTGCGCGGATATCATTTCGCAGACTTCCAGGAATTGCAAGCTGCTAGCCAGCAGTGGAGCAGTGGATGAGATATGCCCCCGAAAAGTGGTTCGAGCAGGGCCTGATGAGTTAAAGAGGGCCACTCAGGAGAACCTCATTTCAGCGGTGGCCGCCGTGGTTTTCCGACTCGTTATTGGGACGGTTGTTGTTGCATGGAAGGGCACTTTTCGCCGACCGCTTCGGCCGAGCGGTTCTAGGAGCTTCAGTCCGGAACCACGCAGCTGCTATCGTCACAAGCTCGAATCCAGCCTCGGGCATGGATGTGTGTGCTATCCTTGGGTTAGTTAGGTTTACGTAGTTCTAAATCTATGGGACTGATAAGTCCCATAGTGCTTAGAGCCATTTGAACCATTTTAACCGCTCATGAAATGAAAACTCTTGGAAGATTAGGCTATGGTATTACACTTGTAGCAATTGTCCCGCCAGCTGCTGTTAGACCAACGTACTACATACCTGCAGCTGCAGTGATGAGTCAAATGGTGCACCATGAATGGCGGGAAAAAATGAAGTGTAAATCAATATCGAACGGCCAGCATATACATTTTGAAACATTATGTATTCCATTGTGAAAATAAACAATGCGCGTATTCTGGTATCTTTGATTTTGCGAAAAAGCTCATACAAACTGGTGCTTGATGACTATCTTCCACAAGTATTTTTATAAAAGTGCGCAGTTGCAAGACAGCACGCAGCCGACACTGCACGGCCAGCGTGATTAAGCAGCTAGGTGGCAGCGCTGCGCCGCGTGAGTCGCGAGGCAGTAGCGATCGAGTGAAGCTTTGCAGAGCAGCTAGCAGTACGATGAGTTTGGTTTTGGACGGCGAGCGAGGACCTACCAGGGCCAGAGCTCAGCAGTGAAAGCAGCCATTGGATTTAACTGCGCGCCGTGGCTGCCTTGGTGGACGGCAAGCGTGTTGTTGGCTGGAGACTTGCGGTACGGCGAGACTGGGCGCAGTTTGGTTCAGGACTATCTGGATGGCTGTTACCGAAGCGGAACCTAGAGACAGTGGAATCACCTGCGTGAGTGCTTTACTGAACACGGTTGTTATGTTGCTGGAGGTCTGCGGATGTTATTAAGTGGTGTGTACTGTATGCTGCTCTGTGTGCTTAGTGAATTCAGCCTGATAAGACCACCATATTAAACCAGTACTTGCCTTCTAACTGTACTTCATATATTCATATATATATATATATATATATATATATATATATATATATATATATATATATATGTATATATATATATATATGGGGTGTCCCAAAATAATGTATACACTCTTTGAAACTGAACATCTCTTTAATGAAAGGGATTAGAAATACAATTTTAGTGGTGTTAGGTGCCTCACGGGCCGACTTAAGGTGGTAAATGTTGACACTGGTGTCCATCCATCGCAACACACTGTCAACAATGACTTACGACCTAGCGACATGACAACTTCATTGTTTCCAACGGAGTAGCATCACAGGCTTGCTCAATTTGCTCTCTAAGATCATCCAGTGTGTGTGGTCTCGCAGCGTAAACTGTGTTCTTGAGAGTAGACCACAGAAAGAAGTCAAGAGGAGTTAAATATGGAGATCGAGTGGGACACTCCACACTCCCTGTTCGTCCTATCCATTTGGCACGGAATGTATGATTGAGAAATGCTCTCACAGTCAGTTGAAAGTGAGGTGGCGATCCATCGTGTTGAAAGTAATAACCTTCATTTCCAAACACAGTGCTAAGACCAGGAGTTATCATTTCCAACATTTTCAAGTCCGAGTCGCCCGTGACAGTGTTGTCAAAGTAGTACGGTCCGGTTAACCCTCTAGAAGACAGACCACACCAGACAGTTACTCCTGGTAGATTAACATGCCTTTGCTCGGTTACATATGGATTCTCCCTGGCCAAGTACACGCAATTATGGCTGTTAATTGTTCCATCACGTTTAAACGTCGCTTCATCTGACCAAAGAATTCGATCTGCGAGAGGTTGCTCTTCTTCACATCTGTTAATGCACCACTCACAAAATTCGCTTTGCCTATCAGGATCTTCTTCGTTAAGAGCATAGAGAAGTCTTGGAATGTATGACTCAAAGTTCTGAGACCACAAAATTCTATGACCACTGCTTCTGCAGATACCAATTTCATGAGAGCATTCCCTCATAGATTTCTTTGGGGATCGTGTGTATGCCTGAATTACTGCATCAATATTCCCATTGTCTGTTGAACTTTTCTTTCATCCGCTATGTCCCTTCTTCATATTGTGCACTGTTCCTTCGGCTTCAAACTCATCTCTGATTCTTGTAATTATTACTCTTGTTGGTGGTTGTGTTCCAAATTCAACTCTCCAACGTCAGCGTACCGCACTCATATTCTCTGTTTTCCAGTAACACTTCAGCACCCATTTCCATTGTGCAAACGATAACGCCACGTTTCTTGACAATCCTGAAACAAATGAAAGCTTTGCTATATTTTTCACCGCCTTCTCAATTATTATCCATAAAAATTGTATTTCTGTCTCCATTTATTACAGAGATATTCTGTTTGAAAGACTGTATACATTATTTTGGGACACCAAGGTATATCTCAATTCACGATTTCCTAAGTTCTTCAGATGCGTACTCTTTCGACCACTGAGTTTGTTGTCATTTGATTTTTCATTACATTATATGCAATCAACCCACTCATTTAACTGTCTCGTTGCAGGTGATGCTTATTTGGATCGTACTTTTATTATAAAAATTCTCTTAAAAATTTGACGTAGAATTTGCTCATTGCGTAATGGGTTTATGTGTAATTTTTAATATGTATTGTAATAATCTCGAGAAATTCCTCTTTCTCTGCTGTCGAAAATGATGAGCAGGTGACTGATGAGATTGCCCCACGTTAGGAGCCAGCAATTAATTGCTATCAATAATTAAATGAAATAAAAGACAGAGGTTAAAAAATTAATGTATTCATGTATAAATGTAAAAGATTGCTTATCTGATCAAACCATGAAAGAATGTATTTATTTTCTTCCTGTTTACACAAACCAAAACTATATTACAAATCTCAGGGCCGATTTGACTGGGTGTGGATACGACTCAGTTATTAAGGGGAAGGAGGAGAGAACGAATCGAGCCACCAGTCTTCATTATTGTTCGTTGTATACTGCTGTCGGCGGCGTGGGCTGCGTCGGTACGGCGCGTCGCCTCGGAGCAGTGCTGCGCGACTCGTCTTCCCTGATCAGCAATCGTAACGATTCGGCGGCGCCCAGGTACGATCTCCGTGTTGTGTGACAGTTGTCGGTCGCGTGGGCGAAGCTGTGCTATCTAGGTGTCGGGAGGCGGATGTTGGCGATGGGTGGAGGAGCGCCATTGTCTTCTCGCTTTCGCGGTGTCTCCACGACTCCATTCTCGCTTCTCTCCACCTCTCAGCTCAACTCCTCTTCGAAATATTCTTCCTTTCGGCGTTGTCATTGGCGGACGAAATTTTCGATGCAGCCCAATGACAGATCGCCGTTTCATCGCCATGCCTCTCCGTGCGGGGCGGAAATTTCCTATCTGGCGTGGGCTGGCGAGTGCCTCGAGAATTGGCATCTTTCTGGCGATTTCATACTTTTAAGATGTTTTTCTGCATTCCAAGGCTGTTGGGAGAGCTACGCACCACTTCTTTCTAGCCGCTCTCTCTGCGTGAGCCCTGCACACACACACGTTTTGGGCTCTGTCTCAAAATCTGCCGGCGTCCGTGATTTATAAGGAATGTCTTCACTGTCGAAAAAACATCTCCTTAAGAATGCTGGCTTCATTCACACACCTCTCTGCGCCAGTTCCCCGAGCTTTTCTGTACGCGCCTCCCTGTACCCGTGTGATGCTGCAACTGTCGGCACATCCCTGCTTTCTAAATGACTGCCGCCAGGCCAGAAGAACTCAGATGCTGTCGCGCATACATCCTTGGCATTCCGTTCTAATGGCTGCAGGTGTCCATCAGTTCTCGGCACGCTTATCGTTGTCAGACAGGCCCTTCGCAACATGACCCTCCTTCGTCCAGCTCCCCGCTGCGTGCTTGCAGAATGAATGCAATGTCCTCTCCTCGGGGGCTCGCCCCACGGTGTCCGGCTTCCTCTTCTTCCTCAGTCACTCATGGCGAGTTGGCGAAAGTGGCCATGTTCGGATGTGTTACAGTATGTATCTTAAATCAATTTAAATCAATTATAGCATGCGTATTTCATGTGTTTTCACTAGCGGAATTTCATACTGTTACGTGAGCATTTTGGTGTTGAATAAATTCTCCTTGTCGAATAGCTACAATGTTGATTTGTTTGCCCGTTCTGTAACAGTTTTGGTCTGGAAAAAGTAATTGCATTTTTATGTTTCTAAACTGCGGTCTTTATGAGAAAATAAATACTCTACATTTAAATTGCAACACCACGAAGATGTGCTACAGACGCGAAATTTAACCGACAGGGAGAAGATGCTGTGATATGCAAATGATTAGCTTTTCAGAGCATTCACACAAGGTTGGCGCCGGTGGCGACACCTACAACGTGCTAACATGAGCAAAGTTTTCAACCGATTTCTCATACACAAACAGCAGTTGATCGGTGGTGCCTGACGAAAGGTTGTTGTGATGCCTCGTGTAAGGAAGAGAAATGTGTACCATCAAGTTTCCGACTTTGATAACGATCGTATTGTACCCTATCGCGACTGCGGTTTATCGTATCGTGACATTGCTGCTCGCGTTGGTCGAGATCCAATGACTGTTAGCAGAATATGGAATCGGTGGGTTCAGGAGGGTAATACGGAACGCCGTGCTGGATCCCAACGGCTTCGTATCACTGCAGTCGAAATGACAGGCATCTTATCCTCATAGATAAAACGGATCGTGCAGCCACGTCTCGATACCTGAGTCAACAGATGGGGACGTTTGCAACACAATAACCGGCTGCACGAACAATTTGACGACGTTTGCAGCAGCATTGACTATCTGCTCGGAGTCCACGGCTGCGGTTACCCTTGACGCTGCATCACAGACAGGAGTTCCTGCGAAGGTGTACTCAACGACGAACTTGGGTGCACGAATGGCAAAACGCCATTTTTTCGGGTGAATCCAGGGGTTCTGTTTACAGCATCACGATGATCGCATACGTGTTTGGCGACATTGCGGTGAACGCACATTGGAAGCGTGTATTCGTCATCGCCATTCTGGCGTATCACCCGGCGTGATGATATGGGGTGCCATTGGTTACACGTCTCGGTGACCTCTTGTTCGCATTGACGGCACTTTGAACAGTGGACGTTACATTTCAGATGTGTTACGACCCGTCGCTCTACCCTTTATTCGATCGCTGCGAAACCCTACATTTCAGCAGGATAATGCACGACCGCATGTTGCAGGTCCTGTACGGGTCTTTCTGGATACAGAAAATGTTCGACTGCTGCCCTGGCCAGCCCATTCTCCGGATCTCTCACCAACTGAAAACGTCTGGTCAATGGTGGCCGAGCAACTGGCTCATCACAATACGCCAGTCACTACTCTTGATGAACTGTGGTGTCGTGTTGAAGTTGCACCTACCATCAAAGTGTTTGACTCAATACTCAGGCATATCAAGGCCGTTATTACGACCAGAGGTGGTTATTCGGGGGACTAATTTCTCGGTATCTATGCACCCAAATTGCGTGAAAATCTAATCACATGTCAATTCTAGTATAATATATTTGTCCAATGAATACCCGTTTATCATCTGCATTTCTTCTTGGTGTAGCAATTTTAATGGCCAGTAGTTATTCATTTGTAAGGTGGCTATAATTTCACACCTTACAAGAACTCATCCACATACTTTGCCATGATCTACAAACACAATTAGGTATCATGTGATAGGTTGTACGTCGTATATATGAATATATAAAGGATACTGACATTGTCACGTATGTCTTGTAAATAATTGCGTATTGCATGAAAGCTGACGGAGTGTCTTTATTATAAAAAACGGCGTAATGATTGACTGCCTATACTAGTAGAGGCTGGAACTACAGTGTAGATGAAACATCAAGCAGAAGCTCCGGGTGGAAGGCCTACACAAGTGTTGGTCCTGCTTAAACACTGGAGAGCAAGACTGACATCGTAGCACCTAAGCGCTGGAGCACAAGAGTCGCGACCGCCCAGTTTGTAGCCGAACCGGAAAGTTTATACTTCGGAAACTACGAAAATCTTGGACGCAAGTGAGAGGAACGAAGAAGCGCCACCTCGGAAACCACGCAGACTCCGTTATTTCCATGGATTTTTACTCAAAAGCGTACCATTGTACGAGTATAGGTTTTTCCTCGCAAACGTTCCGCCCTAGACGACAAAAGACTAAAATATGATTGGTCGGCATTCGGAGGAATCTGTAGAGAGGGAGAATATTCCGTGGTTTCGGGAATATGATTCGTTTTCGGATTTACGAGGGTGAGGTGCTAGGCCTTGTTGGGCAGCCAGCGCTGGAGATGCGCAGTCTTCCAGCTCCCGTCTGTGATGGTCACTCAGTATCGGCTACTTGTTGATTTGGACGGACTTGCTGTCTTTGCTCTCACGAGATTTTATAGTTATAACGGATAGGCACTGTACTGTTCTGAACTTATACGATTCTGGACTTCGCCTCCGGGTTGGAAGTCGTCGTTGAGTGCTTGAGAGCACTTATTCTGCCTATACTTACGTTGAGACGTTATCTGAACTCTGTCCTTGTGGCTGGGAGTTCGCGTTTCTCGTCTGTAGAACACAGAGAGGAGAAGACAGTATTAGAGTTTAGTAGTTAGAGGACTGCCTTCAGCCGTCCTACTCTTTGAAAGAGTTTATTTTGTGGCTGGAGTTCTTCCATCGTCGCAGTCGTGTACGAGAACCATCACTCCGACGCACCGGACGCAGTACATACGGTGATACTGCTGACTGACGTTGCATTCCATTGTAGATAATCTTTAAAAGTAGTGTCTTCTTGTGTTTGGTACATAGATGATGTCAGTCATTTAGCGTAATTTATATTAGATCACGCAGTCATAATAAAAGATCAGAGTTGTTCAATGAATCAGTAATTTTGGTTAGGAAATATAAACAATTGTAATAAAGATTGTTTCTAATATACAATAAATGTACACTCCTGGAAATGGAAAAAAGAACACATTGACACCGGTGTGTCACACCCACCATACTTGCTCCAGACACTGCGAGAGGGCTGTACAAGCAATGATCACACGCACGGCACAGCGGACACACCAGGAACCGCGGTGTTGGCCGTCGAATGGCGCTAGCTGCGCAGCATTTGTGCACCGCCGCCGTCAGTGTCAGCCAGTTTGCCGTGGCATACGGAGCTCCATCGCAGTCTTTAACACTGGTAGCATGCCGCGACAGCGTGGACGTGAACCGTATGTGCAGTTGACGGACTTTGAGCGAGGGCGTATAGTGGGCATGCGGGAGGCCGGGTGGACGTACCGCCGAAATGCTCAACACGTGGGGCGTGAGGTCTCCACAGTACATCGATGTTGTCGCCAGTGGTCGACGGAAGGTGCACGTGCCCGTCGACCTGGGACCGGACCGCAGCGACGCACGGATACACGCCAAGACCGTAGGATCCTACTCAGTGCCGTAGGGGACCGCACCGCCACTTCCCAGCAAATTAGGCACAGTGTTGCTCCTGGGGTACCATTCGCAACCGTCTCCATGAAGCTGGGCTACGGTCCCGCACACCGTTAGGCCGTCTTCCGCTCACGCCCCAACATCGTGCAGCCCGCCTCCAGTGGTGTCGCGACAGGCGTGAATGGAGGGACGAATGGAGACGTGTCGTCTTCAGCGATGAGAGTCGCTTCTGCCTTGGTGCCAATGATGGTCGTATGCGTGTTTGGCGCCGTGCAGGTGAGCGCCACAATCAGGACTGCATACGACCGAGGCACACAGGGCCAACACCCGGCATCATGGAGTGGGGAGCGATCTCCTACACTGGCCGTACACCTCTGGTGATCGTCGAGGGAACACTGAATAGTGCACGGTACATCCAAACCGTCATCGAACCCATCGTTCTACCATTCCTAGACCGGCAAGGGAACTTGCTGTTCCAACAGGACAATGCACGTCCGCATGTATCCCGTGCCACCCAACGTGCTCTAGAAGGTGTAAGTCAACTACCATGGCCAGCAAGATCTCCGGATCTGTCCCCCATTGAGCATGTTTGGAACTGGATGAAGCGTCGTCTCACGCGGTCTGCACGTCCAGCACGAACGCTGGTCCAACTGAGGCGCCAGGTGGAAATGGCATGGCAAGCCGTTCCACAGGACTACATCCAGCATCTCTACGATCGTCTCCATGGGAGAACAGCAGCCTGCATTGCTGAGAAAGGTGGATATACACTGTACTAGTGCCGACATTGTGCATGGTCTGTTGCCTGTGTCTATGTGCCTGTGGTTCTGTCAGTGTGATCATGTGATGTATCTGACCCCAGGAATGTGTCAATAAAGTTTCCCCTTCCTGGGACAATGAATTCACGGTGTTCTTATTTCAATTTCCAGGAGTGTATAAGCAGCAACAACGTTTATCATTTAGTATGATTAGTTCCCTTAATGATTCATTTCTGTTTAGGTTGGAATTTATGTGTTAAAGTGCATTAAGAGATCCTAAGATCTGCTTCAGGGGTAGTCAGACAGGGCCAAATATTAATTTTAGTGTTTATTATTCTCGTTTGCGCACTTTCTTTTTACACCCGCCTGGAGTAGCATCTTGGACATTAAATAAAATAAAAATTATTTTAGCAACGAGCATGAACCACTCACAGCTCATCCCAGTCCTACCACTCCCTCTGGCGGCATAAAATTCTTTAGGATTTTGGATGAAAGGGAGAATGAAAACATATGAGGTTACAGTTACATCAGAATATAGTGCTTAAAAAGAATGGCTCTGAGCACTATGGGACTTCACACTTCACACTAGAATTTAGAACTACTTAAACCTAACTAAGGACATCACACACATCCATGCCCAAGGCAGGATTCGAACCTGTAATCGAAACAGTCTCGTGGTTCCGGACTGAAGCGCCTAGAACCGCTCGGCCACCGCGGCCGGCTATAGTGCTTCAGTTGATGCTCTAAGTGAAGTCTGAATTTTTTCAATAGCGCAGACTCGGCATAGTCATTGCTAGGCAGCGCAGGTATGAAGACACAGTGATTGTGTGTGAAGTCTCGCCAATAAATGTTAATTGGAGATGTTTGATGAACACCGGTGTGGCCAGCGGTTCTAGGCGCTTCAGTCTGGAACCGCGCGACCGCTACGTTCGCAGGTTGGAATCCTGCCTCGGGCATGGATGTGTGTGATGTCCTTAGGTTACTTAGGTTTAAGTAGTTCTAAGTTCTAGGGGACTGATGACCTCAGAAGTTAAGTCCCACAGTGCTCAGAGCCATTTGTTTCATTAGCGCTCTGGCGCTCTATAGGATCAATCAACCCCGCTCTCTCGACCTCCCGGTAACAACAGGGCCCTGGATTGGGTCGTAACACCTCTTTCCTACAGAAAACAGGATCGTATACGAATGGCCTCATGGAGATTCTGATTTTATCCACAAGATCGTCGTAAACTGCACCGGTTCGTAAATATTTCCTTGCGGTGCTACTGAAATTATTTTTAGATATGACATTTTCATCCCGTTAAGAACAACGTGTTCAGCTCTATACGTCGGCAGTCTGTAGTTCAGTCTGGTCCAATAGTCAGTAAGCTCGCCATTTTTTTCAGTAAACGACAGTGTGGAACTGTATGCAGTTGCCTTCTGGAAGTCGACAAACACTGTATCAACCTGTGTGGCTTTGCCTTCTGCAATTCGGGCTCCTCAGACAGATCTCTGTTTGCCGAATCAGACTTGATTGTTAGAGAGGTGATTTTCCTTCTGCAGAAACATCTTAATTTGTGGGCGTAAAACATGTTATATAATTATACAGCAGAATGTTGACAGCCACATATTTATGTAGAAACGGAATTACGACTTCAAACAGCCAAGTTCGCCATTGTGCAACATTTATTGTGGTGACCAGTTTCACCAAATTAAATTGCCTTCATCAGATCTGCAAAGCATAGATCAACGTATACAAGCGCACTGGGATCAGATTTAAAGGGCGTAATCCAGTTTTACTAGAAACTGGATTATATCATGCAATATAACTTGCCTTCTGCAGTACATTTCAGTAAATCTCGATCAAATGCATATTATACCACGTCCTATCACAGAACGATAATTCATGAACATGCGACCAGTAGTATATCTGTAACTCAGGCATAAGAAAGCTATTGCATAAAGCAACGCACATATTGCACTGATTATACACACTCTCTTTCGTACGTTAGAAGACTGACGGCTGAGATTCTCAAGTAAACATCATAGACGTTACAACCAGCCACCAGATGGCACTATGGTAGTAGTTAAACAAAAATACGTCGTCTGATATAAATTATAAAGAAACACACGATGCAGAAATGTCACACTACAGACATACAATAAATAATCTAAATGAGAGTACATTACATTTAATTTATTATAATAATTTTAAATTATTTTATATAAAATTAAAAACCACAATAAAAAACATAACAGGAGATTCTGTACTGTCAATATATCGTTCAATGCACAATTAGTGAAGCCAGTCATATGGCATGATCGTATTATAAAAACAAATACAATAAAAATATACGTGTCATAATATGCAGGTAGCATAAGGCCTCGACAACCATACACTGTTGTTTGATACCTCGGTGTAATTAAGCAAACATGAGAGAGCTACAAGGGGAACATCAAATGTTCTACTAACAACTAACATAAACACGTCATTACTGGTGCAGTGGTTAGCGCATTGTACTCGCATTCGGGAGGACGACGGTTCAAACCCGCGTTTCGCCATCCCGATTTAGGTTTTCCGTGATTTCCCTAAATCACTTTAGGCAAATGCCTGAATGGTTCCTTTGGAACAGCATGGCCGATTTCCTTCCCCATCCTTTCCTAATCCTGTGGGATTGATTACGTCACTGTTTAGTCCTCTCCCACAAATAAACAAACCAACCTACGGAGGCGTTCTAGGCACTAAAGTCTGGAACCGCGCGACCCATACGGTCGCAGGTTCGACTCTTGCCTCGGGCATGGTTGTGTGTGATGTCCTTAGTTTAGTTAGGTTTAAGTAGTTCTAAGTTCTAGGGGACTGATGATCTCAGCACCTTTGTGATGTTTACTTGAGACTCTCAATCATGTACGAACAAGAGCTTGCATAATCAGTGCAATATGTAAGTTGTTTTACGTAATGGCTACTTTATGTTTGACTTGCTGATATACTGTCGCTCTCATGTTTGTGGAGTGTCGTTCTGCGATACGACGCGGTAAAACACGCACTTCATTAAGGGTCAGTGAAATGGATTGCAGAGGATATGTTATATTCCATGGCATAGTCCATGTGAAATTGTATTACGCCCGTTTGTATCTGATCTCAATGTTGATCTATACTTTGCAGATCAGAAGATGGTAACGTAATTTCCTGACACTGGTCATCACAATAAAAATCGTTCTAAGCACTATGGGACTAAATATCTGAGGTCATCAGTCCCCTAGACTTAGAACTACTGAAACCTAACTAACCTAAGGACTTCACACACATCCATGCCCGTGGCAGGACTCGAACCTGCGACCGTAGCAGCGCGTTTCCAGACTTAAGGACTTAGAGCCGATTTGCCACAGCGTCCGGCTCATAACAATAGATAGCGTACAATAGCGGTCTTGGCTGAAGTTGCTCAAAATGGCTCTGAGCACTATGGGTCTTAACATCTGAGATCATCAGTCCCCCAAACTTAGAACGATTTAAACCTAAGGACATCACACACGTCCATGCCCGAGGCAGGATTCGAACTTGCGACCTTAGCAGCAGCGCAGTTCCGGACTGAAGCGCCTAGAACCGCTCGGCCACAGAAGGCGGGCTGGCTGAAGTTGTGCTTCTGTTTCTACATTAATCTTGATCGCCCCCAGACTGGATAATGTCATGCGTATACTATATTTATGTCCATTGTTCTACGACCTTTCATGAAAATCGGAATGAGCTACGCGTTTTTCAATCGTTTGTTTCCCTTCGTCGCTCCAGTGACCTATGATGGACGATAGCTTGAAACGGGGTATGTTCTTTCGCTTGACCTCTGTAATATTTTTAGCAGGCTGCCAGGAGCCTCATTACACAAGAGATACCGAGGACGTTTGGTATTTAACACAGGACACGGAACACAGTCTGCTGATCAGCAACTGTACGCTGCCATCCCCCCTCACCTCCTCTCACAAGTGGCAGCAATGGAAACATCTGTAGATCAGAGTTTTAAAGTTTTATTTCCATGTCAGTCCATTACACGTCCACCCTGTTGCCATTGCACTGCATCTCAAATGGTTCGATTCTCTTCTTTCTCATGATTTACTTCTTCATAATTGAGTTTCCAGACATACCTTCTGAGAATTTTTTAAAATCAAATTAAGGCCTTTGTTTGATAACAATAGGCTTCCATTTATCAGGAGTGCCCTCTTTGTCAGTGATATGCTGATTTCTTATATCATGCTTACATCGTCATTCCTATGTTATTTCGCTTCCAGAGGCAGAATAATTCATTTACTATGCGGCCTTTAATTTTTGACTTACTTATAGATTCTTTTGTTACTTCTTGGTAGAACGACACCATATTTAAAGTTGAATAACAAGTACCCTGTTTTTGTTCTACTGATTTTTGTTTCACACTAGTTTGTTCATGTTGAAGTTACATTTTACACAATGGCCAATGTTAAGCACAATAAAAAATTAAACTACATAATATTACAGATTAAATGATATTTTTTCTGATAGTGTTAAAGTGAGCATTTTTCGTTTATATTAGTCAACAAACATATTTTTTTAAATATTGTACACTAAACTTTAGGCAATCGACAGTATTATACATAATAACTAGAATACATAATCTTACATTATTACAGGCTATTTGGTTATGATGCCACAGTTTGTGAGTTTGTGACTATGGGATCATAACCATATAAACTGTAATAATGTGAGGTTGTGACTATGGGATCATAACCATATAAACTGTAATAATGTAAGATTATGCATTCCAATCATTGTGTACAATACTGTCCATTGCCGAAAGTCTAGTTCACAATGTTAAAAAAGTATGTTTGTCAATGTAAATTAAAATTATCCAGTTTAACAGTATCACAGGTAAAAAACATCATTTAATCTATTATTGCACAGTTTAATTATTTATTGTGCTCAACATTGACCATTGTGTAAAGTGTAATTTCAACATTAAGAAAGTAGTTAAGAAACTAGTTAAAAACTAGTGTGACTCACAATATTCTGTGCAAGTGATTTTATCTTCGCCAATAATGTTTGATTATATAAGGACCAGTGTCCCTTCGAGACGCTAGTGAGTTGTTTCCTGAAGATGGACTATAAGCCGAAAACTAGTTCGAAATAAACAGAAATCAGTAGAACAAAAACAGTGCACTTGTTATTCAACCTTAAAAACCTAATTTTGACCTTAAGTTCGTCGCTAATCTTTTAGTCTCCATAGCAGTTTACATTTTGTGTTGTTTAGTCTTATTCTGGTTCTTTGGAAAATAGACTGTTCGTTCCGTTCAACATATCCTATAGTTCCTTCTTCACTGTCACAGAAGATAGCAATATCAGCACCCAATCGTATGATCGGGATTATTTCAAACTGACTTACAATCCTACTTCTCAACAAGTCTTTTATTTTCTTCTTCAGTACAGAGGCTGAGCCCGAACTCCTTCTGTAAGTAGGTTGTTTAGGTTTTGTTATTGGTAACGCCACGTAGCGCTCTGTATGAAAATCACTGGCTGTGCTGTGTGCAGTCTGTGACTGATTTGCATTGTTGTTGGCTATTGTAGTGTTGGGCAGGTGGATGTTAACAGCGCGTAGCGTTGCGCAGTTGGAGGGGATCCGCCAGCAGTGGTGGATGTGGGGAGAGAGATGGCAGAGTTTTGAAATTTGTAAGACTGGATGTCATGAACTGCTCTATATATATTAAGGTAAATACCTTGTTTGTTCTCTATCAAAATCTTTCTTTTGCTAACTGCCTATCAGTAGTTAGTGCCTTCAGTAGTTTGAATCTTTTATTTAGCTGGCAGTAGTGGCGCTCGCTGTATCGCAGTAGTTCGAGTAACGAAGATTTTTGTGAGGTAAGTGATTTGTGAAACGTATAGGATAATGTTAGTCAGGGTCATTCTTTTGTAGGGATTTTTGAAAGTCAGACTGCGTTGCACTAAAAATATTGTATGTCAGTTTAAGCACAGTCATGCATAATTTTTCTAAGGGGACGTTTCATATGTCGACTCTTAGCTGAGGATAACTCACTGGAATCTTCTGATTTTTTCTTGTAGTTTGTGCAGTTAGTGCAGCCTTTGTTTATTGATAGCGCGTAATTGTAGAGAGAAATTCCTTTGTAGTTGTAGTTCTTCATTCTTGTACAGTAAAACAGTTGTGGCATGCATGTAGATTTGCACCAAGTATTTCGCAGCTGCGCTTGCAATTAACTAGATATTATTTGCTATGTTAATGTATTCTCTTATTTTTGCTCTTCAAATTGTGTTTTTCTGAGTTGTCGTGTGAAATATTGTGACAATAATGGCGTGTGAAAAACGTAATACTAGGCTCCACAGTAAACTGAGAAATGACAGTGAAGACGAAAGCTGTGTGTTAGCGCCACCGTGTGATGAATTAACTTATGTGCAGAGTAGTAATTTGGTAATTGTGCATAGGGAAATGGAGCGGGCTGCAAATAATGGTGTAGACAGTGAAACAATTAGTGAACAGGGAAGCATTATCGACCGATCGGACGGCAACAGCTCGCCTCAGGAGTCCGAAATGACAGGACACACACAATCTTGCAAATACTGTAGATTCAGGTTTTGCGTCTTCTCCGTTTTCTCAAATAAGTCAAGACACATTTTCTGCTTTTCAAAATGCGAATATTGCCGGTTCAAATGCATTGCCGAATAGCACTGAGGAACATGTTTCAGATTCCAGTGAAATGTTATTGCAATTATGCAACAAATGGCACAAAAGCTTCAAAAGTTAGACACAATGGAACAACACCAGAGACAAACACAGCAACAGTTAGCCAAATGGAACAAAATCTTCAGAAGTTAGACACCACCCTTGAACAAACAAGTGAAGATTTAACTACTGAGTTACATAACATTGAATCGAAATGTTAAAAGTCTGTAATGACGTAAAAACACAAATTTGTGAGCATTTCCAACCTATTTTTTCGCGTCATGAAAATGCGTTACAGAATCACGAAGCAGCCATAAAAGAACTGTAAACTATTGTTCGTGAAAATCACGACACCTTGCAAGCTAAAATTGACTCAGTTGCATCTACCGATTCGGTTACGCAACTTGTAAAAACTTAGGAAAACTTAAAGGACACAGTAGATCCGATTTCAACACAAATGGACACTCTGAAACTTGGTTCAGAAAAACACAGAAAAATAATTTCACTATCGGAGAAAGTAGCCGAACTTTCGGATCAGTTCACTAACTTATCTGCAAAGGTAGATGATGATCTGAATGACACAAGACCTGTACCCTTCACTGACACAGAAGAGTATGAACAAATTAAGAAATTCAAACAAAATCAGAATCAAATTAATAGGCAACACAAAAGAGAAATCCGGGAAGTACGAGATCAGTTGGCACAAGTAATACAAAAATTACACATTTCAGAGGACACTCGCGCTCCAACACGGGAAGAGGAACTTAGAAATACGGAAAAGCCACAAAATAATAACACAGGGCATTTCGGAAATTATGAAAGAAATTGGCAAGGTGCACCGAATTTTGAGATGGAACCGCCGACACGACGTAACAATGACCGATATGTTACTCGCCGACACGATGATTTTGACTATAAGCTGTTCATTACTACACGTAAATTCAAAACATTTAAGAATTCTGGCAACGACATTCATCCACAAGCGTGGTTCCATCAATTCTCTCATGGTTTTCCTCCCAATTGGTCATTAGAGCACAGATTAGAATTTATGTGTGGCTACTTAGAGAATGAACCAGTTGAAAGAATGCGATCGGTCATTCACGATTGTCACAGTGAAGGAGAATTTTATCCTGCCATCCTCTCAGCATATTGGTGTCAAGCTACACAAGACCGAGTAAAACATAGCATCATAATGATGAAACATTTCGAACAATCTGAATTTTCCAGTCTTGTAAAATATTTTGAAGTCATCTTGCACAAGAATCAGTACATGTCAAACCTATACAGCCCCTCAGAATTCATCCGCATTTGCTTAATCAAATTACCCGAACATTTACGACATATTATTTTGGCAGGACGTTGCAAAGACGACATTGAAGCTTTTCAGGGACTCTGACAAGAATTAGAAATTGACATTGACAATCGCGGAACGCGAAAACAGGAACACAACAATTACAGGTCACATCCGTCGCAGTTCCGCTGTGAAAGAAATAATAACTGGACACCACAAGGCTATTCTCGCAACACACATCGTGACCAAAACAGACACCACTCGTATGACAACCGTTGGCAGAGTAGTAATAGTTTCAGGGAAAGATTGCCTCTCCGTGGTAGAGACAATCAGAGAAACAGACAATATGGAAACCAAAATAATTATTATCAAGGGAGACAGAATAACTTCAGACGCAACGGTCCACCGCGCAGTTACGATTCCGGGAGAAATTCTCCACCACATGACCGACAAAAAAGAAACTATGTAAACTACTGACATAACGACAGACCTGAATTTCATCAGAACTGGCGGGTCTCAAACAGAGCAGGTCCCTCTCGACAAGGTGAATTTGTAGAAGTTAGGTCTCCAAATCCTCATAACGACGCGCGCCAACAAAGATACAGACAATGACTCGCACCGCAGGCAGCCACGTGCGCCGGCTGGCTCAGAGAAAAATAACATAGACGCTAACCTTGAAAAAAGTTTTAGCATTCTTTACCGACATATATCGCATGATAATTGCGTTCAATTTGATTTGCCTGCGTACTGAGGAACGGTATAGGATTACACCACATTTCACATGTAAAACCGTTTATTGAAAGATAATCTGTTTTTTAACTTAGTCTTTGCCATAAAACTTTTCACTTCACGCTACTAGTGCAATTTGTCACACTGAGAAACTGTTAACATGCAACAGTGTTGTGAAGTTAACTAGCTAGCCTAGAACCTAGGGAACATTTTTAAACAGAAATTACGAATGCATTGTTATAGTGAACAGACGACACAGTGTTGTTATTTGTACATTTTTGCTTGTTAGTTGCACGATTACGTAACGACTATCACTCTTACATACTTAGAACATATACTGGCACTGCTAATGAGATTTTAATGCAACATTTTGGTTTACTTGAAAATACATTCCGGATTTAAAGTACTTTCTGTGAGATACAAGATGACACAGTGGTTAGTTTATGTGACATCTACACGATTTTATCACGACGCTACTAATGAGTGACAATTTACAATGTTGCTTTTGCGGTATCTTGTGTCTGTCGGCTGTCGTCATTCAATATATTATTATTGTTATTATTATTTTTAATTGTTGCCGATTTACGTGGTGGGTCTTAGTAAAAATGATATTTCATTTAATTTTGATTTACGATTAAATGCTTTCCTGAAGTTCTCCCTTTTAACAATATTAATCTCAAATTATTTGTTACGTTAATGTATGATAGACTCGCTGAATCTTAAAACATGAGTATATATGCTGCAATCGAAACTTACATAGAGAAATTATTATTTTACGGCTACATGATAAAAATATATTATTCAGTTTTTAAATGTCTCTTCTTTATAAATACTGTTTTTTAAGTCATTTCGTAATATAGCACTGGGGACGCTATACTGCCTAGAACCTAGGGAACATTTTTTAACAGAAATTACGAATGCATTGTTATAGTGAACAGACGACACAGTGTTGTTATTTGTACATTCTTGCTTGTTAGTTGCACGATTACGTAACAACTATCAGGCTTACATACTTAGAACATATACTAGCACTGCCAATGAGATTTTAATGCAACATTTTGATTTACTTGAAAATACATTCTGGATTTAAAGTACTTTCTGTGAGATACAAGATGCCACAGTGGTTAGTTTATGTGACATCTACACGATTTTATCACAACGCTACTAATGAGTGACAATTAACAGTGTTGCTTTTGCGGTGTTTCTGTTTTATATCTGCACAGTTTTTCTGAATTATTCTGGAAAGTAAAACATATTTTAGTAGTAACTTTTTGTGGTATACCTACAATGACACAGCCTTTTCCGTAGCACAACAATACGTTATAGCACAGTACTTTCTTCGTCACTGCAATAAGCGTAATAACTAAGATATCTATACGCAAAGCATTTCACTTTTGTTTATCATGAGGTAAGTACATTGACTTCTGCAGAAGGTAGCTTTCGGAGGACGATAACTATGACACTGCCACAGAGATTATCTTACAACAAGACGCACGGTTTAGCGCTACAGTATACGTATTTGAGTGATTAATTTTGTACTTAAAAAGTTTATTTTTAAAGATATTTGAAGTACTATGATCCAAAGGTTTTCCGTGATACATTTCATTCAATTGCTGTAATCTGTAACACCTGAGGGTATAATTACATTAATTCTAAGCGGGGTACACGCTTACTTTGTGTATCATGTGTTTGGCAAGCACAAGGAGCCCTAGCTAATATGGTATTTGCTTATACAACTTTACACATCGGTACCATATTTTTCCTACACAGAATTACACAGCTATTTGATTATTTTTACTGAGAAGCAAAGATATTTTTACTACATCAATGACAGATGTTTACGTAATTACACAGTTGGATAACTTCACACTTATGAAATTGTATTTTGTCTGTACTTTGTGGACTGTTCATATTTTTTTCGGAACCATTGTGATACTATGAAAGCTTTGAATGATGTATTTGGTATGGGATCATGATTTTTAAGGTACTTTTGAGGTAGATGACACTATTGAAGTGGCAGAGATTTATTTTAGGTTTTGAAAATATTGGAGGAAGGTACAACGATTTTGAGATTTGACTGAGGTGTTATGGTGTTATTATTACGACGACGATGTCTATTACGCTTTTGAGGTATGTTTATGATCAATGAGATGATGCTATACGAGGAATCTGATTATGCTATGTATTTATTATGATGAAATATTGAAGATGTGTTGATGAATATGTATATGTACATGTGTAATAAGGTAAGGAATAAGGAATAGTGGTTTGGGACTCTGATTTGTGGGAAAGGATGTTGGAAACCAAGAATCATACTTTAAAAATTATGAAATTTGTGTACATGCATGAATGTATTACAATGCTGTCGAATATTTTTGGACACTGTTATATTTATAGGATTTTATTTTCTACACATTTGTTACACAAATCCTCAACCTGTGAAAATATTTTTATATGAGACTGTCAATGTAGCGGAAACTGCTGTCGTAAATATTTCAGTAAGGAAGGTAAGTGACCTTGACGTAATGCGTTTTGGGCGCCCAGCTGAGAGATAGTCGTCTGACAAAAGAAAGCCATTAGGTGGAGAAAACAAAAAGAGGCCATTATCCTCACTATTGACATTTCTTTGTAGAAACCATCGCAAATACGACACGCTCAAACTTGAAAACATAATTACACTGTAGAGGTCTTAATTTATGATATTTACTGTAATGAAATGATGAGAAACATTTCACATCTATTGCCTTGCTAGTTGGAAAATTGTTTACTGCATTATGAAATGCCTTATGGCTAGTGAAAGACGCTTCACACCTTGCTTTGCCTGTTTTGTTTAATATCTAATTTCTAGCTGCACTGAAGCATTGGTTAAAATAAAATTTAATATATGTACTAATATAGTTATTTTATGCCTACAGATCCAGTAAAAAATAATTTTATGATCTACTTCCAAGAAAACGAGGGAACATAAATAGACATTTTCCTTCACAGGAACTGCATAAATAATTTTTTTTACAATTTGGTAACTTGTCTGCTAGAGTAAGTTCTCGTGATGCATCACTCTAGTGTTAAGATGTGAGATAGGTATTAAACATGGCCATTTTTACTGTAATATTTTTTCTGCTTGAGCTTTGTCATGTTTAGATATAAGTTATTGCATTTGCTGTTGCTGTTTGCCAGGCATAGTGCTACTGAATTTTACTTTGTATTACTCTGTTGAGCCAGTTTTACTGCGGATTTATTTCTCTTGTTTGCTGTGCATTGCCTTATATTAGTTGTAATATTGCATTTGATTTGCTAATTTATGCTGCTTGCTTTGCCAATTTGCATTTTTTAACATTGCTGTTTTTGTTAATTGTTTTGCGCTGCTGCATTACCTCTTCCCTTAGTTTAGCATCTGAGCTCAGTAGATTTAAGTTAGCTTCAGAGGGGGGGGGGGGGGGTAGACTATATAAGAGAATGAGTTGCGATGAATTGGAAGAAATGCATTGAGAAGTTATACAAAAAAAGTACAGAAAGCAGGTATAGATAGGACTTTTTGGAAATAATGAAGAATGAAGGGAGATATCCGAGAAGTAAAGAATGTTTTGTTTGCAAAATACTGCAGTAAAACAAACCCTGTCCTTTCCTTGTGTTATCCCACTATGTGTTTGTGTACCCTTGGGTATTTGTGTTCTTCCTGTCTTTATGTGTTTGTCTGATGAGAGATACATTGTAGACTTTTCTGATAATATGTTATTTACTTTGTAAAGATGTTTAGACATTATTTATTCTGTTTTTGTTTTAATGCTCATGTGTAACGTTGATGTTTCAAAAGTTATTCTGATCTTTTATGTATTTACTTATGTCATAATTCCTGTAACACTGATGTATATGTTATTTCAGTTCTTTTGTAAAGCACGTATTACCACAAATGTTATCTGTTTGTTATGTTCTTTAATGATATATTTTGTACCTTTGTTATTATATTCTCATGTTATAATATTGTAATTGACACCAGTTCAGCAAATTAAGTAACTTGTAAGCATTCATTTCACTGCACACATTTCTGTTGGCCATAGTATATGCACAATATGTAAAAACAAAGAGGACTGCTAGTGCTCCCACATGTGTTGATAAGTCGGCAAGGGACTGGTTATCAGCATTGCTAGTTCTAAGGACAATTCCAAAAAGTTTGTGAGTACACAAGTGGTGGTTTATGGACTTGCTATATTCTCTGCAAGACTCTTCGATGGTGATTGTGCACCTGCACAGTCGCAACAGTTGGCTGCTAGCCATCTCTACAAGGACTACAGTGGGTCTACACCTTTGATGTCTCACCAATACCATTATTTCTACAAGGACTGCAGTGGATCTGCACCTCCAGTGGCCCACCAATACCACACTCTCTACCAGGACTACAGTGGGTCTGCTCTGTGATGACCTACCTACCAATATTCTTCAAAATTCGACTGACTCTGCAGTGGGTTTGCTCTGTTGTGGCCCATTACCTGTCTGCATGTCGAGAGTCAGCACTGTCTTTCCGTTGGAAGGACAACACTACTTCTTCAAGACTGCATGGAAATCCACTACTTATATCTGCATTTTTTTTACTGCTCAGACTTTGAGAAAAACACAGCTATTTTACTGTGAGGAACGATCAGGACTGTCTTTATGGACTGTAAGAAAATTTTATCTTTTGACCAACATTGTATCAATAAGTGTGTGCATTTGATTTCTTTGTTATTGTAACTGTGAAAATTTTTTAAAAAATAAGTATTGCCCAGTGCCCAAAACAGTTTGTAAAATTTTTTGTGGGGAGCATGGGGGCTATGTAAGTAGGCTATTTAGGTTTTCTTATTGGTAACGCCACGTAGCGCTCTTTATGAAAATCACTGGCTGTGCTGTGTGCAGCCTGTGGCTGGTTTACACTGTTGTTGGCTATTGTAGTGTTGAGCAGCTGGATGTTGACAGCGCGTAGCGTTGCGCAGTTGGAGGTGAGCTGCCAGCAGTGGTGGATGTGGGGAGAGAAATGGCGGAGTTTTGAAATTTGTAAATACATTGTTTGTTCTCTATCAGAATCTTTCTTTTGCTAACTGCCTATCAGTAGTTAGTGACTTCAGTAGTTCGAATCTTTTATTTAGGTGGCAGTAGTGGCGCTAACTGTATTGCAGTAGTTCGAGCAACGAAGATTTTTGTGAGGTAAGTGATTTGTGAAAGGTATAGGTGAATGTTAGTCAGGTCCATTCTTTTGTAGGGATTTTTGAAAGTCAGATTGCGTTGTGCTAAAAATATTGTGTGTCAGTTTAAGCACAGTCATGCATTATTTTTCTAAGGGGACGTTTCACGACGATACAATTTCGTAATTTTTTCAGATTATTGTTTGAGTATTTTAGTAATTGGGATCTACGATTACTGTAGGTTCATTTCAGAGTAATAACGTAATTGAGATTTATTCGGTATTATACAGGAGTTATCCTTGATGAAGAGAAAATACCTTCACAACCATTTCAATACATTAAATCACGAAGCTATCAGATAACTTGTATGTGCTGTTTTTCAGATGAAATTACGAGGGTCGTTCAATAAGTAATGCCCCACATATGTTTTTTCTCAGAACATTTTCATTGTTAAGAATCAGAATATGGTGACAATACACATCAACATGTGTTGTCCATGTCCTATTTTTCTACGTTGTCTCCGCCATGTTTCATGGCGTACGCCAACGTTGTGGAAGTGAATGTATTCTCTGCTGGTAAAAGCTCTTGTCCTGTAGACGTAGCCATGTTTTCACTCCATGACTGATACTCTCGTCATCTTCAAAGGGTGTTCTCTGTAGAGAATCTTTAAGGGTCCAAAGAGATGGAAGTCCGAGGCTGCCAGGTCTGGACTGTAGGGTGGATTTCCAACCCAATTTGGCGATGTATTCCCGAGTTCTCAGTTTGGGCGTGCATTATCGTGTCGGAGCAAGATTTCTGCTGGATTCTTGTCCGATCTAAAACGTCGGAAGCCATTCTTGAGTTTATTCAGAGTCTTCACGTATGCCTGTGAACTGATGGTTGACCCTCTTCGCACCATATCCACGAGAATGAAGCCATCACAAACCCAGAAGACTGTCACCATGACTTTTCCAACAGAGGGGCGTTGTCTTGAATTTCTTCTTTTGTGGTGAATGAGAATGATGGCGCTCCATGGACTGCATTTTTGTTTCTGGCGCAAAGTGGTGCAACCAGCTTTCATTCCCCGTAACGATCTGTGACAGAGAGGCCTCTCCGTCGGTCTCAAAACGCTCCAGCAATTCAGATGAAATAGTCTTTCTTTGAATGTTGTGGTCCGCTGTGAGCATTCGTGGAAGCCATCGCGAGCACCTCTTCAAATATTCGAGAGTCTCGATCGCTGCAGACGCACTTCCAATACTGACCGACAACTGTTGAGCCAATTGTCGAGTTGTGATGCGCCTGTCGGCACGAATTATGGCACACGCACGTTTTAGCATTTCTGGCGCAGTGGCTGTGACAGAACTTCCCGAGCGTGGCTGATCATGGAGCTCCGTTTCTGCATTTCCTGGGGCTCTAACATTCTTTACCCATCGCCCAAGTGTACTATCAATTGCTGCATCGCCATACACTGCACACAAACGTTTATGGATGGTAACCACGGTTTCTCTTTCTGCACACAAGAGGTCCATAACAGCACGCTGTTTGTAACGTGAGTCGTATGTAAACGCCATTTTGACGCTGTACTGCGGGTCTGCCATCTTCCAGAACGGTTCGAAACTTCACCCGCACACAGAACAAATATCAAACGTGAAGCATGTAACATCCACGACAATATGTTCTAGCCATAAGATGTTAAAATGAACTAAGTGTACAAACTACACTACGTATAAAAAGACTGTATAGTGTAAAAATGACGATAATTATTTCATTATTTTTATAATTAATTTCTGTGTGAATTAAAACTATTATCAAAGAACTACACTCATTGCCAACGACAATTGTAACTGTTTTTGTTATCTGTGATAATTGTGGTTCAGTTGTTCTTTCTGTGCTAACCGATGAACGGTTCGGACGTGAGGCGTGTGAGGTCTGTAAAGAGAAAACCTGTAACTATATATTGTTAATTATTATTTGAAAAATGGTGTCGCTATTGTCTAGACGTGGATTTGTATTTATTTCAATTGTAATCCAATCTAATTAATATTTTTAAGTGTTAATTTTCAGCTCCGCAATTAGGAGCGTAGCCATTAGCGCTAGTAACTTACAGCGGAGTTTACTAGTAGCTGGTATAAAAAATATGGCGGTATCATCATTGGAAATGATATTTAATGTTCAAGAATAGAGATAAAATACTTAAAGAGTTTTATCTAAATATATTACCTCGATAACATAAATCGAGAATAACAACAGACAAATTGACTATCATCTGTCTGACGCCACCTCAGGAAAAATATTTCAGCGGCAGTTTTGAATAAAGAATTTTAACAAACATCAATTTTGTTAGAAATAAATGAATGGAAATAAATGTGCACCGGTGGTCCCGGATCTACTTTAAAAGACAGAATTCAACTTAGATTGAATCTTTAAATATAGTGTTCACAGCACGTTACATAGTATCAATTTGTTATTTGCTGATGTATGAAGCCTAATTATTTCGGACGATTTACATGAAATATTTTAATAGGAGACATATGTCAGTGTTGTTCGCGGGTAGTATTTGTGACTAAATGTTCCCTTCGCTAGAGAAAAGTGCATCCATCTTAAGTAACAGTTGCGTAAAATCTGATAAATGATATGTAATTTAGTGCCACTCACACGACTTTACAAACATTTCTACACCACGTCACGTGGAGATTTCTATAGCAGAGTGACAAATATTAACCGGAATAATCATTTTTGAGATCAAACGAGTTGTTACGCTGAAAATAGGTTACTGGTTCTATTTTGTTTATCTACCTGAAATATCATTTATAAGTAATTAAAGTCACGAAATATTATAAACGGTTACACCACAAGCACCAACAAGGGCGTTCGTCCACGCCTATTAATGGCTGTTTTTTTTTTCTTAATGTGGGGCATTACTTGTTGAACGACCCTGTATAATGTGGCACAGTTACTACCGCTGCGGCAGTAGCTCGGAATAGCTTCGTTCTACCTGTATTCCACTGCATTCACTGAGCACGTAAACGAGGGAAACATTGATAGTATCGGACACCCTTCTGTGGTCCGAAACATACACCTCGACGCCATGTCAGGCAAAATCGCCGCTATGAAAGCTGATGTGGAGTATTGTGTTGTGGGAGGAGAAGCAGTAACAGCAGAATAGGTCAGTCAGGAGAGCTATTGACTTCGAACGTAGACTAGCCTCTGGGTGTCACCTAAGTGACACATCCATCAGGGACATTTATTTCCTTTAAAACTACCCACTCGACTGTTAGATGTGATTGTGAAGTGGGAACACAAAGAAACATCTATAGCTAAATAAAGACAAGGCAGACCTCGTGTGCCGACGGACTGACGCCATCGAACATTGCGGAGTCTGGTTTTAAAAAATCGCTTGAAGTCAGTGCAAGGAATCGCTCGTGAGTTGTAGAGAGCCACCCGCAGCCCACCTAGCACAATAGCTGTGCCTAGGGAGCCACAAAGAATGGAGTACAACCATCGAACAGCTTGTATATAGCAAATGCTAACAGACTCTTAACGGGACGTAAAGAACAACTGGATACTGAATAATTGGAAACGAATGATTCGGAGTGACGAATCACGCTATACTCTCTAACAATGCGATGGAGCGTTTGGTTTGACGTATGGCTGGAGTACTTTACCTGCCACGATGTGTACCGGCAGCAGGGAAGCATGGAGGAGGCGGTTTTATGGTATGGGGGTGTTTTCCGTATTAATGTTTTTTATTGGTCCCCTTACTGCACTTGAGAAAACGCTAAATGCAGAAAGATTTACAGCATTCACTATCGTCTCTGGTTACAGCTGCAATATCTCCACAGACATTTAGATATCCTACCTGTATTGCAAATGTCCCCATCAGAGTTCAAGTTTCTCTTCTTCAGAAAAGCTTTTCTTGCCGTTGCCCGTCCACATTCTACATGCTATCTATTTTGGTCAACGTTAGTTATTTTACTGTGCAAATAGAAAAACTCATCTACTACTTTAACTGTCTCGTTTCCTGAGCTAATTCCCTCAGAAGACAGTGTACAGTCTCATTAGTATTTTCCGCAGTAAATACCGTGTTTGAATGAATGAATGTCTGTTTCTGCTCATTTGCGCTCTTCTGCACACATTTTCAGTGCAGTATAGATACAATGATAAATGGGGTAAGATATAGGAATTCGCTAACTTTGAACATAAGAATTCAATTGCGAGAATGTGTTGCAAAATCTGACTGTAAGCAAATAACTTGGAGGTTTAAACATTCGTAAGGGCAAGAATACTGTCTGAATTCAACACTGAACCATTAAGCTTTAAAATTAGTGATTTGGCCCTGGAAAAACTCAATGTCCCTTTCTTATTATTTAATTTTGGCTTACTCGTTGCACAGTAGGAACAATAAAGGGACAAAGCATACGTGGTTCAGCCGCGCGTGGTTAGCCGAGCAGTCTATGGTGCTGCAGTCATGAACTGTGCTGCTGGTCCCGGCGGAGTTTCGAGTCCTCCCTCGGGCATGGGTGTGTGTTTGTTCGTCTGTAGGATAATTTAGCTTAATAAGTGTGTAAGCTTAGGGACTGATGACCTTAGCAGTTAAGTCTCATAAGATTTCACACACATTTGAACATACTTGGTTCATAACAAACCTGAATAAGTAAAAATGATAACTCATATTTTGGCATTAACTTTGCACGTGGACAGTGGCTCGGGATAAATTATAAAATCAGATGCAATCATTTTTCTGAACAGAAAATTTCTATATTGAAAAATTATCTCTTTCTTTGCTTCAAAAACATTAACACACAGTAATGATCGAAGAAGACGATATGAATTAAAATTTGTGCTGTGGCCCGGACTCGAAGCAGGGTCTTCGTGCTTGCAATGCAGAAATGCTAACCATTACACCACCACAGTACAATTGTCAACATTGCTACACGAACTACCTAAGCTGAGTGCCCTCCCCAACATAAACTTCAATTCATTTTTCCCTTACATATTGTCACTACTGCCAGGGCTCTCCGATATTGGCAAGCACCTCAGCATTCGACATAATGGGACGTCTTTGTACCATTCGTTATCCTATGGATCTTATAATTAAGTAGGGAAACATTCAATTACAAAAAAATTAATTCATCCATTATTATGTGTAAAGAAAACTTATGTTAAAGTGACACGTTCCACATCATTACGAAATGTCGTATTCATGATCTATGGAACAAGGACTAATGTATGTATGTATGCATAAGATCTATAAGATCACCAATGGTACAAGGACGTCATCGTTTGCGTTATCGTAGATAATGAAAAGAGACTTGAATGTCTCAGGGAAACATTTAATTTTAAGATTAACACACAAAATGAAAATATATTTCTTGAGTGGACGAATGTAAGTAGTCTTGACATAAAAGGAGATCTTTTCAAAAATGCGGCTCGTAAAAAGGCATTAAATGTTCAGTAGTTAATCCCACTCCAAATTAAAATTGAAAATTATACATTAATGTTTTCTTTTCCTATACTTGAGTCTCTGGATGCCTGAACGAAGAATGCGCACCTATAAGTTGCCACAATAAAGTACAAATATCTAAAATCAATTACTTAAATTCTCTTATAATACTCATCAAACTAATCATAATAAAATATCCTTCTTAGAATACTTCACTCTTTCTCCTCATCTCAAATAATTAATCAGCAGATCAACATAGCCCAGTCTCTCAGGATATAAATGCAGCCGTACCACTCGGCCTACGCCGTACCACTACTCATGACACACCAACGCCGACTACTGTGCCTCATCTCACGGTTCAAAGTGGTCATCATCTCCCGCGCATCTTTTAAAGCAGAGATGGTCCAAGCAAGCCCCAAGGCGATACAGCATCTCTGATGACGCTGCGCGCATATAATTTCAAACAGTACGCAGGTGCTTATGCGTCCATGATATCCAAATACTAGACGAATGCCCATCCAGTTATCTACAGCCCTCTATCAGTGTGAAATACAGACTGTTATGACTTACAATAAACTTCGTGATCTTGTGCAGGCAGAAGTCAGATTCCATACTGCCGTTAGATAATAAGGCGTGAATTCTTGCACTGCGACCTGCGCCCCTAATGTGAGTAGAGCTTTGTAAAATGCTCATTTCGTCGAACAGCGCTCATTCTTTGAGATGGTGAAAGCTACGCCGTGGGGCAGGACCGAGAAGATGGAACAGGCCACGGATGTGTTTGTTTCTCCTTTTTAATACTGCTGAGGAGTTGTGTCCCCTGAAAAGGATGCGGTATGACTGCGTGCGTCTCGCCCTTTTGCCCTGTGCCACCTCCTCGCAGTTGATCCCGTGCTCACCTTGTTACTGTCGCAATCCGGGAGTGTGGGGCGGGTCCTTTGCCTTTCGCCTCCCGCCTCCCGGGTCAGGAGGAGGCATAATTACGCGGCTCGGCTCTGCAGTGTGGGGGGTGGCCCTCCCGCCTTTGAAGCCAGCCCGCGGCGTCACACACCTCAGCCGCAGCTGCCTATTTCTGTCCCCGCCGCCTTCTGACATCTCCCAGCCTTGCGGTCACACACACACCTACCTCAGTCTTATACAGTGGAGTTCTTCCCTCGTGTGAGAAATTACGGTACGACAAACGTGAAAGGCGGATACGACATGATATTGGACATGGTAGAAACTACAGTTTATAAAAATGGATGGAAAATCGCAGAAATAGAGATAAATCAAAATGTTAAGAATACAGTCTAAAATAAAACGTAGTTACTAACTGAAAGTAATATTAAAACATGGAAAGGAAGTCGCACAATTTTCCTAATTATTATGCATAATTCATAAATTAAAATTTCTCAAGACCCTTTAGTTAGTTAGTTACATGTTCCATGGATCATTTTGCAACAATAGATCGTAATGATGTCAAGCGAGTCATTTTACATTAACATCGCAAATTAATTTGTACATACAGTCACATTCTGAACATTACTAAGGCATATATACTGATGTGAGTTAGTAATTCCTACCCATCATCTTTTACACATCACGATAGTACAGTAGTGGAAATACTTCTACCTAATAGAAGGAGCTGTCAAGAAGAAACTTTCTCAATTTTTTATCAATTTTTTCTTTCCTGTCTGTGAGACATTTTATATTACTGGGTAAGAGATCAAAAACTTTTGTGCCAAAGACAACCTTACAATTGAGTAATGAATGTCATTCTTCTTTCTGGTGTTGTAATTATGTACCCCATTGTTACTTTTGAACTGTAGTGGATTATTTATAAGAAACTTCATGAAGGAATAAATATACTGTGAAGCAGTAGTCACAATACCCAACTCCATAAATATATTTCTACAAGGTGATCATGGCTGAACATCACATATTATCCTTACAGCGTGTTTTTAAGCAAAGAAGACTTTCTTTCTTAAAAATGAGTTACCCTAGAACATTATTCCATATGACATTTTTGAATGGAAATATATAAAATATGTCAGCTTAGTGATTTGTCTCTTCCCAAGATTTGCAATGATTCTAAGCTGACATGCGGCTGAACTAAGTTGTTTTAGGAGTTGCAAAATATGTTTTCTCCTATTTAAATTCTCATCAATATGGACCTCTAAGAATGGTGAAGTTTTCACTCTATTTGTTATTTCCTCATAGTTTATCACAGTTATCAGTGAAGTAGTACTTCTCGATGTGTGGACCTGAATATGTTGTCTTTTTAAAACTGAGGGTGAGATCATTCACAGACAACCAGTCAATAATACTTTTAAGAACTTTGTTTACCATTTCTTCAGTTTCTGTGCATATGTTCGGATTGATTACAGTAACAGTGTCATCTGCAAAAAGAACTACTTGTGCTTGTTGAACACAAGACAGAAAATTGTTTAAATATATGAGGAACAGTAGTGGACCTAAGATTGAATCTCCCCAGTCAGAATTATGTCCCTGGACATTAATTACTAAGTACAAATTTCTGAATTCTTTTGGTTGGATATGACATTATCCATTCGTTAGCTACACCATCAACACCACAAAACGTCAATTTGTCTAGGAGAGTACTGCGACTCACCCAGTCAAATGCCTTAGAGAGGCTGCAGGAAATACCAACAGCCTCTATTTTATGATTTAATGTTTGTAAGTCTGGTGAGTGAATGTGTAAATAGTATTCTCAGTAGAGCAGTCCTTCTGAAATCCAAACTGTGATTTGGTAAGGATAATGTTGCTGCTAAGGTGACATACTATTCTAGAATGTATCATCTTTTCAAAAATGTTGGAAAATAATGTCAGCAGTGAAACAGGTTGGTCGTTGTTGATATCACTCCTATTAACTTTTCTAAACAGGGGTTCAACAATGGTGAATTTCAGTCTCACTGGAAAAATGCCTTGAGTTAGTGATATATTCATATTTCAGCTAAGACTGGTATTATTATGCTGGAAAATTTTTTTTGTACTCTGTTGAAAACACCATCCAAACCAGATGAGCCTTTGTATGTGAGAGAATGAATAATTTTCTTAATTTCAGAAGTAGAAGTTGGTGATACTTTCACGTGACTGTGTATAGACACAGCTCAGGAATTACGGATGTAGGAGGAGATTAACAATTTTGTTTCTCCTGATGATGGTGATAAGGGCATGGATGCTTGGTATTATGTAAGTACAACATGTTGGTTTTGCATCATGACATACTATAAACTGAGCCAAAGTGATGGTTTTTGTTCAAGGTGGTGATTGAACTGCATCCACCGTGGCGCTGAGGCTAGTGCAGTAGTGATGGCTGGCTGGAGGGCATTGTGGTTGTGGAACTGTATGGCTGGCGCCATGTGCAACTGGCAAACTTGCACGATACCGGCGGTGCGCAAGAGAAATACAGGTTCAGCAACGAATGTGTGACGTCCCACTAGGTGGCTTCTTTGGTACATTTTACAAACTCAGCTCCATGGGTCCACCAGAAATCAATATTTAATTAAAGAGGTACCCACCAACTAAAGGTCATAATTTTGTCATGTGCTGTCGCACTTAAAACACACAGTCAAGAATTATTAAATTCGTCTGAAATAGTTACTCATGCCCCACTGGAGATGGCTTATTGGACTTGTGAGATCTGCCGTGTCATGAAGTGCGACTTAGGCGCTACGCACTACCTTCCTCATGGGTCTTGGATACTAGTATATATCATGTCCTATGAAAGACTGTCATAAAGAGATTAAAGGCTTTGCACATATTTGCGCTCCTTTGGCGCAAACCATTATTATTACAATAAAGCACCATACATCATTTTAAAGAGTATAAAAGGACGAATCTGTGGACATGTAGATATACTATGGAGATAATGTATGAAAATGGCTACAGAGGAGAGAAGCTTTTTATTGCACATTTAGTAGATAATTTATAACTTTAATAAATTTTATTGTATAAAAGAGATTGTGCTATAAAATAGTAGGGCTCAAGCATCAGCTGAGCTAGTTACATATTCCATTATTTAAATGATTAACTTATGAGAGACATTTCAAATGAACATTTGATAAAAGCAGCATAGCTTAGAAACCAAGACACTTACACTACCAGCAATGTAATATATGTAGGCAGATGTATCTCTAGTTCAGCAACAACAATTACTTACAAGAGTCATGAGAGTAATTCTTATTATTAATTATTTACTATTTGGGGCAGTTCTGCCCTTAACTGAAAAAAGATTAGACTTAAGTATAGTATTGTTGCAGCACTGGAATGAAAACCCCTGTTCTTATAAGAAAGAGATGCCACACTTGCATGTACAATAAATATTCAGTATATAGAGAGCATGAATTGAATTTGAGCACTACAATAAAAATTTCCATTTGGTTAAAATCTGTTAAGACATCATGGAATAACTTCAATGGTAACAGAGAGAGCGGTAGAGTGTAAAAACTGCAAAGAAAGACAGAGATTGGAATACATTCAGCAAATAATTGAGGATATAGGTTCCAAGTGCTGCCATGATATGAAGAGGTTGGCACAGGAGAGGAATTCGTAATCAGCCACATCAAACCAGTCAGAAGGCTGATGACACACCAATAAATAAAATCTTGAATTTTTGGGCAAACTACTTTATGTAGAATCGAATATGGAATTAAATTTGATCACACATCTAACGGTGCACCCAAATTTAAAATTACATTATTGTATGAAGAACTGTAAAATACAGCATGTGATTGATTGAAGTTTTTAAATGATGTGGATGATAAGAATTACTGAAGAAATGAGTTCCAAACTTGTGTAAGGTGGCTGCCACCTTCTCTCTTTCACACTATTCTGGACGAAGTTGTACAGGCAGCACCTATTTTGGTTTGGGCAGCAGTATAGTCACTCGGTTTTTGGGATTAAGTTTCTCCCAGACAACAGTCTCAATACTTAGAGATATTCCGAAATAGTTCAGCTCCACTTCGAAAAATATGCGGTGGCCACGACTCTGATTTTGTTGTGCAAGTACTTTTTATAAGAACTTTTATTTATTACAAGTTAAGCTGGATCCGACTTGGACGTATTTGCAATGAGTGTAATTTAACTCATTTAGCCATTAGCGCTGTGTTGATTTGAACGCTGGTATACACTTAGGCTCGTTACATCGTGTATTTATCAGTCATCTATTTTATTTTGATGATTTTGGATTAACTTTGAACAATTTAAGCAACGAACATTTGCTGTCTTTTTGTTGTTTTAATTAGATAATTTGTTTGTCACCCACTGTACTGGGAGCTTGAGCTAACTTCAAGTCGCTTAACTGCATAGTACAGCTAAAAACCAGTCTCCATTTATTGTATTCGATAAAGGACAATATGCATTACATTGAACTTCAGATGATCAAGCAGGGTCTTTTCTCTACATTAAATAGATTGCAAGGCAGTCTTCATGCTGTATTTGCAAGAGTATGTTAGATAGCGGGAGCGCATTCAAATGTGCATGAATTCAAATGTGCATGGTTCGAACAATGAAACAAAACAAATACTGTTTGACATGGAATGGAAACTGAGGATGTCACAAAATGACGCTAAGCGTTAGAATGAATGCTGCTACCAGACACAAAGTCTGAAAACCGAGTAGAAAACAGACTCACATTGTCGGAATAATGTGAGACAAGTGTGAATGGTTTAGCATGACCTCCAATGAAAATATTTTGTAGGAATTCACAGAATGAACTTCAGAATGAGCATCCTAATGACACCAGAATGAACCTGCTCAGGAGATTTCTTTTTCTTTCCTTAGCCTTGTTTCTCAGGGTGTTGAGTTTTCCCTCATATTGTCTTTTCATTAGTGGGATCAATTTGCACTGTGCCCCAATGAACAGTTGGCACTGAGTAACTCCACCCAGCCAGCCTTCAAAACCCTTTTGTCCATAATGGCAAGTAGTAAAGTATTGCAATAGAAAGCATGAAATGTCAAAAAGAAAACTTTCAGTTACAGATAACTTTTCACTTCCACATTGCAACATGTTTAAAGGGATCAAAACTGTTGTATCAGGGTTATGTCTTTCGTGATTGATGGGCTACTTACTGGTCCTCTAAAATAATACACAGTTTTGAGCAGACATCTATATCTCATATATTTCTAATGCTACCATGTTGCAAGGTGCTCTCAGAACCTGGAGAAAAATACTATGGACCAAAAAATGGATATATAGAAGGCTATGAGCGATGAAATGAGGTTGATGTGTGTTTATAGATGCTAAAATTCCATTTGTTTCTCGAAAATCAGATCAAATCACCATCCTCTCCATTCCACAGATATTATTTTTAAACATTACTGCACACCAAAACAACTCTGTTAGTTCATATATTGTGTGAATGTAGTCAGATGTTTATACACTATAAAAGCTCATAGAATGTAGAAAACATTGCTGTGTGATATTTCAAAATCATCTAGCAAATGTTGTGTTATAACTTTATGTGCGATATTCCATGTTTTTCATTTTCAGGGAATAAATGCGTTTTGGTATTAGGTCGTTACACTTTGTTCCATAAATGACAGCCTGATTAAATCATTCTAAAGTTAAAAATTGAAATCAGAAAATCTTAGGCTCTCATTAAAACATGAGTCTGGTTAGGTTCATGGGACACATCTGTCCCACTACACCAATTATAAAAATCGGTCAGCTTAAAGTTTTTTGGTGGTGAAGGTGTATTATTTATCATTAAGGAAGACAGTGTTTAGCCTTCTACTTTTCAAATATATGCAAATTAAATTTTAACTATGGAAGGATTATATGCAGGGTGAATTATAATTCATAGCAGAAACTGACGCCAATGGAAGTATACAATAATAGAAGCAAAACTGTTCCAGTAAACACAATGCTGCAAACTAGCCATTTATAACTGTTAATGTGTTATTATGAGGTACTATGGATTTCAGTACGATAAATATTGAGCTAGTTAATACAATTTTATTTCGAATGTAAACTATCGATATTAAGTCCCCATCTAACTGGGCTCAAGTTTCTGCACATTCTACCTCAACAAGAAATAAAACATTACTTCAACATGTCGCACATTGAAATCTACTTCACGCTCATATCTGTTAAAAGAAGTGTTCCAGGTGTTGTCCTCACATTTGAATTTAATACTACTCTCGCCTCTGAAGTGAGCTACCAATTTTTTCAGACATCCTCTTATCATCTCGTAAATTTTGAGAATTCTGTGCAATTTGCTACTCTCATTCTTCATACGTATCAACAGGATTGCTGTACGCTTCTCTTCTGAGATGACCCCAGACAGAAAAACCTATAGAATGGAAGTCAGATGATTCTTAAGGCTAAGCTTCAGGCCCTGCTCGTCCTACCCACTTAGAACCATACTGGTACTACTGTATCCCTCAATGTGGCACTACAGGAACATATCCAAACCATCCTGGAAGATCTTCTTGAGGGAACCGAAAGTATCTTCCTCAATCAAGTTTACTATGAAGATGTCGCTGATTTGGTGATTAATGAACAGTGAGTGCATTTTAATCAAATTCAACCCCACTTAGATGGGAACATAATTGAAAAGTTTACATTTCAAATGCATTCTCGGTAGGATTATGTGCAAACGATAACAAATAATATCTCTGAATAAAGTATATTTTTGTATGAAGGTCTTTGTAACAAGCAACAGATTTACAGCACTTGCTGGATGCTACAAACTTTGGTAAATATATATATCATGTGAGAAGTGAGACATGTGTTACCAGCTATCAACCACAAAGGAAGCTGATAGATAGGTATTAATAACAAAGCTGCCTACACTGTGCAAAATTAATTTTTGGTTCCAAATCGCTGTATAAACAATACTTATGGTGATGCATTAAAGTATGTTTCATCTTCTTGTCAAAGATCCAGCACCCAGGATTACACTTTGAAACAGTCATGTAATCTCCAGTTCACTGTCTGAATAAGAGCCTGAAAAGGTTTGAAAACAGGTTTATAGAATAAGCAACTATTTCTGAAAATTGACTGGTTGCATCCCGTATTCTGATGAATAAATAGTGACTGATTCTTAAGTATCCATAATGGATAAGCTAAAACTAATATCCTATTGTTTCACCCACATTAGTTGTCACCATATACATTTTCCAGTGTGTCCCCATATCTGAATCATCAGCTTGGCTCAATCCTCAAGCAATAACCTGTATTCAATCCCTGGTGCTGCCAGGAGTAGTATCTGGATGACAATTCTGGAACAAAGAGAATAATTTTATACAAATCTCTGATTTAATACCAAGATTTTAGTTTCACTGTTTCCTCCATTTTAATATTTATATATCTGCAAACATAATTTTCGTTTATTTAAAAAATAATAAAGCAAGTTACTTTTTTCTTAATAAAAAAGTTCTACAAGATTGTGTTTTTCAAAATTTCATTTATTTAAGAAATACAAATTTAATAGATTTTTTCTTTATAAATTAGCTCTCTAAGATCATATATATCTAAAATTAAGAAAACAATCAATTTTTCTCTTTATAAATAAGCGCTGTGAAACCTCATCTCTATATATCAACAATTAAAATTTCAATTGTAAACATTTTAATTAAAAGCTCAATATTTCAGTTGGAAACATTTCAAAACTCCAAATATCTACATTTTCCATATAAATAAAAAGTTAAAGGACAATATACAGCAAAATGTAGGTATTCCAAACTTAGAAAATAATTGTAAAGAAAAATGTGTAAAAATGGAGTTAAATCTGTTTTTGAGAAATAGTCTGAAAATGCTTTTTCTATTTGCCCTTTTTGTGAAGTAATTAGTTAGATTACATTTACTCAAGTCATTAACTTTCACATTATTTCATAATTATTCAACTCTGTTGAAATACTAGTATATTCAACTGTAAGATCAAGATTCTGTCATTATTCATTAACAGGTTTGCTCACTGCATCTTGTACATCAGTTGGATCTTTTGCAGTCATAGAATAACCTCTAGTTGCTTTAATAATGGCATACAATTTTCACAAAACTCTTTAATTGCATTATCTATTTTGGAGTCTACTGTTGCTAGAAGATCTTTAAATTTTGTTTCTAATGAGTCTAAAAACGGTTTCCCTTTTTTAAATTCTGAAGTTACTTCTTCCTGAATTTTTGGATGCATCATTAATTGAATATTTTTAATTTTTGATTGAAAACCTATGATTTTTTGGCCAATCAAATTTTGAAACTAATTCATTATAATTGTTGCTTCTAATAATTGATAGTCTTATATTTTGCTAAATCGTTATAGAGTTAGGCATATAACGTATTTCAAAACTCCCCATTTAACAAATTTTAAATATCATTAAACTTATAACTCACACTCAACAAGTAAACAATTATACCAAAAGACCACACATTCGTTCATCAAAATTTTGTATCTGTATGCTGTAAGTAATCATTTTTCATTAAATAATTTATTAGGCATTTTGGCGTATTACCACAAAATGAAGCAAAAACAAATATTATCTTCTATATTTCTAATAACGAAACCAATGAATACTAACATCATCAGATGTATCAAAATTTCTCATTCCACATTCGAAATTTTTTGTTCAGCAGGTAATTAATTAATCATAACATTATTATTCAATTTTTAATTGTTTAACTAATTATTTATGTTTCAAAAGTTGAAAAAGGATAATTAAATTCTTGAATTATTTCTTTGAGTTTTTTCTACATTCACTCCCTTCCTTTTCCATTGCTAAATTATCTGTTTTTTGTGTTCTAGTAGCTCTTCATCAGCTATTTTCTGGTTTGTAATGCATTTGCAATTGCTGCAGACTACCAGCGAGTGACAATAGCTGCTAGATATTGTAATGTAACTAATAATGGTAAAAATCCACCTTCATGCTCAGTTCAGTTTATGTTAATTTAATTTCAATAATATTTTACAACATTAATACATAATGTAATAATTGAATTTCCACCATTTTTTACTTTTTTGTATGTACATTATTTAAAAATTGTGCAATTCTATTTAATTATTCATTATTCGATTTATTTTTATTTGAGTTTTGTGTTACCTTCCCATTTAGTATAATCAGTACTACAGTTATTCATTTTTTGTAGATTAAAAATTTATTAAAGGATTGTCTTGTAATTCCCAGACATTTTCTACAAAATTTAATGGATGTCATCAGTTTCCTCCATGTCATGTTAAATTGAAAAATGTTCATGTAAAAAATGGAAGTAGTAAATTTTTTCATCAAGAATTATGGAATCTTAATCTTCCAAATACATTTTTAAACCTGATGATGCTTGTAGATATTTTAAATGAATAAAACAATTAAATAATGATGACAATCAAAAGCCATTCAGTCTTATTCAAATTATCCCATTTGTGTCTTAAATATGACTACAAGAATGGATATTTTAACTACTGTGAAAACAACATTGGAATTATATGTATTTTAATGATACAAATGCATATATAATTATGTATGGTAAAAAGAAGTTAGCTAATTACTGACAACATACGATTGTAACTGGCTATTTTTATTTGTATAATTTTTGAAAATATAAATTTTCAGTTTCAAACATTTAAATTTTTATTTCAAATAAATTGAAAATCTAATTTTCTCTGTATAAATAAAAGCAAAAGAAAAGGAGCTAATATTCTATTAAACGAATATAACTGTTATAGTAATGGTTACACAGAAGTGTTCACTAAATTATCAGAGCTTAAAAAGCTAAACCTCCCAATATTTCAAAAGCTAAAATATTGTTACCTAAGTATGGAAGAAAACTTTAATACTTTTAGGTAACATATATAAAATTACTCTTCCAAATTGTTATAGTAAAATCTTTTTAGAAGATGATGATAAACTAGAAATAATTGTGGGATTAAAATATATTTATTGATGTAAAAGATAAAATAAATATCGTTCGATTCATATTATTGAATTTGCATAAAATTTTAGAAGTTTTTCTAGTTTACTCTTTTGAATATAAATTTTAATTGAATACATTAATATTTTAAGTAAATGAAAATTTAGTTTCTGGATATATAAAGTTTTAAATAAGTGAAACACTGAATCTTAAATCTCTGTTTTATATCTGAAAATGGTAAAAAAATATGTCCTTTGCTCTGAATTCTTATCTAGATACTACTGCCTGTGATTTTCCTTGGTGAGAGGACTGGAACAGGTTGCTCTCAGCCTCATGGTGCCATCTGAAGAGCTATATGACTGGGCAGTATTGGTACTAGGTCTGGTAATCTGACAAGAGTGGGAAAGCATAGTGTTGGCTACCACCCCTCCATACTGCATCCACATGATGCTATTTGTTGATGGATGACACAGAGGTCGATTAGACCCAACTTTTCCATCTGTGTTCTGAACAGAGTTTTTTGCATATTTTCTGTAAGGAATCGCAATGTTATGTTTTTTTTACATTTTTTACTAGCGACGCGTTTTGGTATGTTTTTTCTCGGTTTCAGGAGTTGAGAAGGTTTGCAGTTTTTTGAGAAGTTTAGGTTGTAAACCTGTACAATGTACCTCATACACAGAAATGAAAACTATATTTAGCTCCTTTACTACAACATGGAGATGTGTGTATTACTCTCATGCTCAGAAGAAACAGATCAACTTGAACGACTAGAAGTAGGGCATTCATATTCACAAGACATGTATGTTAATATATTCTGCAGCAATTACTAACATTTGAAATACGTCAACATCGGTACCGTGGTCCAACACTATCTATTGGTCAAATGTGACTGCAGCTATCGTCGCTGTAAACCGAAGGTAACGGATCAGTGTGACTTGAGCAGACATGCAGGATGTCTCACAGACATATCTGCAAGCCATATCGTCAAATTAGTGAGTCTGAAATGACGCAGTATTTGTGGGAAAGAATGTGATATGTCCATACAGGAAATTGCTGCTTATGTAGGGCGAACTGTTTCGGCAGTGTAACAGGTGTGTGCAGAATGGATCATGGAAGGCCACTGATTACGACGAGATGGGTTAAGTAGCACCACACAGACCACCCTCCAAGATGATCGATGCCACTTTCAAATGGCATTGCAGGACAGATCTGTGTCCTCCTCGTCTCTGGAACAACAGTGGAACAGTGTAATACATCGTACACTGTCAGGGATAACAGACCTCGCCGTTTGTTATCCGTCACTGTTTACTACAACATGCGTTGTGTGCAATTCATCCGCTTCTCCGCCTACCTTTGACGAATGTGTGGAACCATGCTAGACGGCAATGGTGTCTGGAATGACATCACTATGAATAGAGATGTTATCAAATAGTGTTTAAAGATGAATCCAAGTCGTGTTTGTTTGAAAATGTTTGTCCACATTTAGATGTGCTACAGACAGCAGATCAGCATCACAGTGACTGCATCCACACAAGACATACACAGCTAACTCAAGGCCTTATGATGTGGGCTGCTATTGGGTATATCCACAAATTACAGTTAGTGCGTGTCCCAGGCACAGTGCCTAGTGTGACTTATGTGAGTGACATCCTGTGACCTGTAGCCATACCCTTTCTGCACAATGCCCCAGACACTATTTTTCAGCAGGACAATGCACAACTACATGTTGCTACACGAACGCATGCTTTCTTGGTGTCACAGGATTTCAGCCAGTTGCCCTGGCTCGCCATATTACCAGATTTGTCGCCAATTGAAAATGTGTGGGATATTGTGAAAAAACAGTTGCAGTGCTGTGACACAATGCCAACCACCACATATGAATGCAGCATGGATGGCTATGTCGCAGGACGCCATTCGCTCATTATATGTGTTTGTGCCATAATGCATGGAAGAAGTTATCAGGGACGTGGCCGACTGGGTGCCTGCTAGGCAACAGGACACATGCTGAACCAATGTGACTGAAATGCTAATCATTTCTGCAGAAGATACTAATTTACATGTCCTATGAATATGGATGTCCTATCTCCATTCGTTCGAGGTATACTGTTTTTTTTCCTGAATGTAAATATAGATGGAAACATCATCATTGTCATTAGCCATTAGACCTAAAACTTTCTTTACGGAAAAAAAATATTTTGCTGTTCTTTCTGGTATGGGGACGATTTTAATTTTCTTTGAAATTAAGAGTCGAAACTCTTATTTCAGTTTAATACACCTTTGCTTCATCCTACTTGTACATATAAGAGGTTGATAATAGTGAACTAGTGACAGCGAATTGTGACTCACAATAAAAATCCGACATTCACAAAAAATAAAAGCTCTACTTGCCGCCAGCATTTCATGCTATAACATTTAAACAATAGAATCAAAAATAAACCTCTTCAGGTGTTTGCTGAAATCGTAGCAAATTGAATTCCTATTACTCAAAGTGAAAACCATTCACCCTTTTTCACACTGTTCTCTGTGTGACTGCATATTTCTACAACGGTCCAAGTCGAACACTCAATCCTGTGAGAGTTTACCAGATTCCTATACCGAACAAAAATCGCAAAACTCAACAATAAGTGGGTTTATGGACTGGGACACTAATACACAGTTGGAGATTGATCCACATCAGCATGTGATACCCATTTACAATCACAACTCATTAACCAGAATCTGGTCTCCGTACGGTCTGCACCATAGACCCACGCTTCTAATAAATATTTGACCTTTGTATCAACTAGCCAGATCTCTCTCGTGTCTTAAATGTAATAATCAGCGCGTTAATCATTTACTAAGCATTCACTTGTGGAAACTGCCAGTATGTATCCTTCGACTATTTAGAGTCAGTCAGTGCTTGTACAGAAAAGAAAGGTCCTACTTCATTAAACACTTCAAGTGCTAGTCTTTCGCTGCCGTTAGCACCAAAACAGCTAACAGTTATCCACACGTCACGTTTACTGAGAATACCTATCACAGTCACTCTCTTCTACACTGACCCTTTCCCGAGAATAGTTTAACCACGACTAATCTAATCCCTTGTAAAACCACTTAGGAACCATTTACTAAACAACTGTAGAACGATGCAATTACTTTTAACAATTAATTCACTTTTTAGATGGCTTTCGATTCTTCTTTTCGTGGCCGCTGCTATAAAATTAGGTCTTGCTGCTCGAACCACGCGTGCTCGATATTTGAATTACAGCCGCGCATCAGCATTGGTACATAGGGTTCAAAAGGAACACAGAATAACAACCACATCAAACACACATTCAAAACATCTTATTTACAATACAACTACTGCGACAATGTGTTACGATGAAACAGAGTACCTTGACGATACGTCAAATAATGCAATTTCCTTTTGACCTGTCATAGGCTCTAAGGCTACGACTACTCCGAACGTGCGTCTGTTGGTGCTTATGTACCTAGTGACTGGCTAAACGACGTCACTTACTAAGCAGGCGGCTGTGAACCTATGAGACCGTGCGCACTCAGCGCTAGGTGACTAAACTAGCCGCTTGTCGCGTCGCTAGACGAACTGCCCGTGTCGCCTAGTCGCTTCGAAGATTATACGACGTGATAAACGCTGCTCATTACGTCACTCCGTCTTTTTCTTCTCTTCGATGCATATCGAACCAAAAATATCAGAAATTTCCAAAAAAGGAAAATGACATCTAGAAACGACTGAAGAAATTTGAATTTTGCTTCGCAGTGTAGTAAGTTCCCCACTATGCATTTCTGCAAGAAATGTATCCCAAATTTACCTCCCACAGTATGAAAAGTCTACGTATTACGAAAACTATGTACCCACAAACTGTTACCCAACTTTAACTCGTATGCTAACCTTTGAGTAAACAGAGCCTAATTTGAACTGTAACTAGTCTGAATACAACCTCTCTTTATATTAAATGAGCAACTGAAGTAAAACAGTTATCTGGACCTAATAAAAATTTCCACTTACCTTGCATCTTGACAACATTGTTCCAGATTTTTCGAAAGCACAACGGCAAACTGCACGCAGGCAGTGGCTAAGCTAGATTTCTATTTTCTTATAAAATTTACAAACAATATTCAAACGGTTGCATACCATATAGTGCAATGTGCTAATGTGTAATGATAAACCCTCTGTTAATAGTGGGATGCAGAGAGTACCTATTCCTATGAAATGATATTCCAATAAAACTATTTTGGAATGAAATATGTATTCACAAGGATAAAGTAAAACTTTGCGTGATGTTCAGATACAACATTGGTCTGAGCAGTACTATGCTTAATAAAGTGAACAATGATTTAAAAATGATATAATGTTAAAAGAGAATTTACATGAAAACCAAATAATCAGTTGATATGTTAGTGTATGACTCAGGGAAGTGGGGTGGTGTTTCTCTCAGCTCTGAGAAAGTGAACAAAATTATCTAGCTGACAATCATACCGAGAAACTACACTTCTGGCCATTAAAATTGCTACACCACCAATATGACGTGCTACACAAGCGAAATTTAACCGACAGGAAAAAGTTGCAAATGATTAGCTTTTCAGAGCATTCACACAAGGTTGGCGCCGGTGGCGACACCTACAACGTGATGACATGAGGAAAGTTTCCAACCGATTTCTCATACACAAACAGCAGTTGACCGGCGTTGCCTGATGAAACGTTGTTGTGATGCCTCGTGTAAGGAGGGGATATGCGTACCATCGCGTTTCCGACTTTGATAAAGGTAGGATTGTAGCCTATTCCGAGTGCGGTTTATCGTATCGCTACATTGCTGCTCGCGTTGGTCGAGATCTAATGACTGTTAGCAGAATATGGAATCGGTGGATTCAGGAGGGTAATACGGAACCCCGTGCTGGATCCCAACGGCCTCGTATCACTAGCAGTCGAGATTACAGGCATCTTATCCGCATGGCTGTATCGGATCGTGCAGCCACGTCTCGATCCCTGAATCAACAGATGGGGACGTTTGCAAGGCAACAACCGTCTGCACTAACAGTTCGACGATGTTTGCAGCAGCATGGACTATCAGCTCGGAGACCATGGCTGCGGTTACCCTTGACGCTGCATCACAGACAGGAGCCCTTGCGATGGTGTACTCAACGACGAACCTGGGTGCACAAATGGCAAAACGTCAATTTTTCGGATGAATCCAGATTCTGTTTAGAGCATCATGATGGTCGCATCCGTGTTTGGCGACATCGTGGTGAGCGCACATTGGAAGCTTGTATTCGTCATCGCCATACTGGCGTATCACCCGGCCTGATGGCATGGGATACCATTGGTAACACGTCTCGGTCACCTCTTGTTCGCATTCACAGCACTTTGAACAGTGAACGTTATGTTGTGTTGGCAGAAGAGCCGAAATGCACGCGTTTTACCTCATGCAGGCTGGCGTGAGGAGGGAAGGACTATACTGACGTGAGGTCTGGAACATGACAAGGAATTAGAATTCAGAAAGCGGCCAGAATTAGTTTGATACATAACTTTAATCCATTAATGATGAACGTCGCTCTTGACGGTACATGAGTCACAATATTATCTGTTCAGAATACATTTATAGTAACTGAATATGGCGCCTTGCCAGGTCGTAAGAAATGACGTAGCTGAAAGCTATGCTAAACTGTCGTCTCTGCAAATGAGAGCGTATGTAGACAGTGAACTATCGCTAGCAAAGTCGGCTGTACAACTGGGGTGAGTGCTAGGGAGTCCCTCTAGACTAGACCTGCCGTGTGTCGGTGCTCGGTCGGCAATCACTGATAGTGGCGACACGCGGTTTCGACGTTTACTGACGGACCGCGGCCGATTTAGAAGCTGCCACCTAGCGGGTGTGGTGTCTGGCAGTGACACCACACGTTACATTTCAGATGTGTTACGACCCGGGGCTCTACCCTTCATTCGATCCCTGCAAAGCCCTACATTTCAGCAGGATAATGCACGACCGCATGTAAGAGGATCTGTACGGGCCTTTCTTGATACAGAAAATGTTGGAGTGCTGACCTGGCCAGCACACTCTCCAGATCTCTCACCAATTGAAAACGTCTGGTGAATGGTGGCCGAGTAACTGGCTCGTCACAATACGCCAGTCACTGCTATTGGTGAACAGTGTGATATCGTGTTGAAGCTGCATGGGCAGCTGTACCTCTACACGCAATCCAAGCTCTGTTTGACTCAATGCCCAGGCGTATCAAGGCGGTTATTACAGCCAGAGGTGGTTGTTCTGGTTTCTGATTTCTCGGGATCTATAGACCCAAATTGCGTGAAAATGTAATCACATGTCAGTTCTAGTATAATATATTTATCCAATGAATACCCGATATCATCTGCATTTCTTCTTGGTGTAGCAAATTAAATGGCCAGTTGTGTAGTTGTGCAGAGCTGCAGTCTTGCCTCAAACTTCCTCACTTATGATAATAATAATAATAATAATATTCTTTCCGCCTTTCAGTATAAATTATATTCATCCTTGTTGTGCTTTGTAATAAATCTTTGTTCATCTAACAGATACGATCAAAAGTCAGCATAATACTACTACACAAATCAATCATCTACCACACTTCAACTAAGAATAGGACTGCGCAGAGGCAAAGACTGTGCCACAACAAGATCAAAAACTGTTTAACAGTAACATAACTTACGCTCTCTGCGACGTGTACACTGATAACTAAACAAAATAAAAATGAAATACCCACTTTACTGTAAGATTTTGTAAAGATGGAATTTAAGGCATACATAATAATAAATTCTGAAAGAACAGAAGATCGTCATTTTAGCTCCTGTCGACGTCTTGCTCCAGAACTTTATTTTTTTTCGCTCAAGGTCCAACAACTGGTCGCCTTTGTTTGCAGACACGGAGGAACACATCTATTTTCCTCTATGCTTCATGTGTGTTAACTATCTGAGGGATATCTGGTAACTCCAGACACTCAACGTCTTGAAACAGTGTAGCATTTCATCACTTGTCCATTGGCTTTCACTTTCTAAAGTACTAGAATTTCTGTCTTTGGAGAGTAATTGTAGTGTTTTTATAAAAATTGTAACTGTTCAACAAAGTGCGAAGAGCATGTGACAGTATCATCAGCACTGTCTCCGCCCCAGAAGATATACTAGCTTTATATTTAGAATTTTTTTATGTAGATTTTCTGTTACAGGTGAGAGAGAATCATGTCGCACGATTTTGCACTCATTCGTAAATTAAAAAAAGAAAAGTTTCGAAACCCTCGAAATTGTTTGTAGAACATGTTACATTGACAACGTGTACTCTCGCACAATCAATACTATGTGCCCAACATAATGGTAAGTTCGACAACTGTTCGTGCTTCAGAGACATATTTTCTGCCAAAAGCTTGTTCCGACTCAGCATAAGAAGAGACATTTCCGCAGTTTGAGTGAACCAGACGGCTATGGCGACTGGCATCAATTCTCCGGTGTGGCCACGGAGCCTCCAAGTGCTTGGCACCAGGCCCGTAGCGATGTGCCCTGCGCCAAGCGAGGCGTATCTGGTGTGGCCGTAGCCTAAAAGTAGTAGCTGAGTTTGTTATTTGGGCAGCAAATAATGGGTGAACGAGAGAGGAAACAGGAAGAAAATTTTTGAAAACGAGGAATATGTTAATGTCGAATATAAATTGGTTAGGAAGTCTTTATTGAAGGTACTAGTCTGGAGCGTAGCCTTATATGAAAGTGAAACGTGCACCATTAGGAATTCAGACAAGAAGAGAGTAGAAGCAGCTAAAGTCTGGCCCTACAGGAGAGCGCTGAACACTAAATGGGAAGATCGAGTAATTAATGGGAGGATATTGCGTAGAATTGAGGAGGAAAGGAATTTACTATACTGACAAACGGGAAGGATCGGTCCATAGGACACATCTTGTGGCATCAAGTAATTTTGAATTTCGTAATGGAAGGAAATCTGGGGGGGGGGGAGGTAAAAATTGTAAGTTTGTAAGTGGAGACCAAAGGATAATTACGTTAAGCAGATTCAAGGAGATATAAGATGGAGATGAAGAGGCAAAGGATAGAATAGGATGGATAGCGCCACTTAACCAGTCTTTAGAATGAACGCCACAACAATGTTCTTGAAATAGCTATAGAACAGAACAATTAAGTGCAGACTCTGTTACTGGTCATGTGGTTTGTCAAGTTCGTGAAATGAATAGAATCATTCAGTGTACAACAATTACTTACAGGGATTTTCTCTGCCTCGTGATCACTGGGTGTTGTGTGCTGTCCTTAGGTTAGTTAGATTTAAATAGTTCTAAGTTCTAGGGGACAGATGAGCATAGATGTTAAGTCCCATAGTGCTCAGAGCCATTTGAACCATTTGAAATTGAATCATGACACACGAGAGGAAGTCTATCAAGAACAGGAAGCGACTTGTAAAATCGCCGTGAAATATCGTAAAGCACGTCACGGGTTAGGAATCGATTCTGGCTACGACGTGACAATATGAATAACTAAAAACGCTACCTATCCGCCGGCGAATAATCAAAAGTGAGAGTGTCACAGAGTGCAGAGTAGCTTCTAGCTGGTAACAATGCAGTCGACAGCATGTTATGGAGAATCTTCAGTCATCTGGGTTAATTATTTTTTAGGCTTGCGATCGATGCTGAAGCAAACTTAATCTTCAGGCACGTTTGCCTGCTAAGCCTGTTAATTGATACAACGTTATCTAGCGATGTTACCCCATATCGTTAAGAGAGAGACAGAGAGAGAGAGAGAGAGAGAGAGAGAGAGAGAGAGAGAGAGAGAGAGAGAGAACAATTTTCCTGTCTTAACTTACGCAAGTAAATGTGACATACGGTAACAGTAGGTGATTGCACGACGAATAGATCTCCTTAGATCTCCTTCCAATCTACCTGTCTTCCATACGTCATCGTCCCAGTATTTCCTTATCATTGCAATCCACCAACAACGTCCTTGATCAGTCTTCCATCCGCCGAATGTATTTTATTTCTTACAATAATTCTCATTTATTTTTCTGTCTCAGTTGCAAATTTTTAATTATATTACATGTTTCGATCACTTTGGAACATCTTCAGATCTAAGTAGTTGTGTCAGCAACCCGTCTTGTCTACACAGACCCACATATTAGAGTACTATGGTTCTGTATAGACAAGAGCAGTTGCTGAAGATAATCCCGAGCCATCGAAACATGTAATCTAATGAATAATGCGGAACTGAGACAAAAGAGTAAATGAAGATTATCGTAATTATCTAAATAGTTGCTGACTCACTCAAGACGATTATGTCAACTGTAGTGATTACAGTTATTCTTGACCGGTTTCGGCTGTTTCAACCATCATCAACTGGAAGACTGATCAAAGAGGAAACATACGTAATATACAAAAAGAATCGAACTACATCATATCATATACTGTACTTACAAAATTATAACATCTTTTGATTTAAAAACGCATATTTCTCACAGAAGATACTTTCATATACTAAATGTAACAATGACAAAACGTGGAAAGTAACAAACGGGTTATGACAATATCTTAAAAAGCTTAGGTAAATTGCACATACACTCCTGACAATAAACAGGAAATTACTATCTCAGTCCTATGTATCCTCAAACCTCCAGAATCTAATATCCCAGAGTAAAAACATAACAAGATCTACAGTAATATCTTTGATGAAGTCAGAGGGAACACTAGTTAACAAGAGTAATTTCAGTATTGGTACCATGTGATTACTGTCAACAAATAACGTTCGTTCTAAGAGTGCAGCATAAGGAAAACAAGGGCTAAACGACGCTAACTTACAAAATATTTGTATCAAGTAAAATGTAAATAAAAAATGTCTTGTAAGAAACATATGATGCTGTAATAAAGGTGTTGTTAAACTACATTTGTAAATAATACTTGCGATAATTGACCTTATCATTCAATGAAGAAATGTCTGAGTTACAAAATTTCATTAAAATATCAAATGTCATCCAAATCAACAATAAAATGAGAAGTCAGCAACTAAATACATAATGACAGTGAATTTTTTGTTAATTCACATATTAGATACAAAAATGAGCTTTTGTGTAAAATAATGGAAGTAAAACATGTTTGTTTCCACTTCGGTCGGCCGGTGTACTCAGTACAGGACTGCATCGCATCCACGCCACAACAGACGTCCAAAGTGGTCTCCATGGGACTGCAGATGACAAGGATAGTAGTGGTTGTCATGCAGGATGCACATGATCTTACTTTGGCTTGCAGCATTATTAGATTAGAGATTAGATTATATTAGTTTTTCGTTCCATAGATACGTGCTGAGGAGATACTCGTGGATGTGAACATGTCAATTTTTTTGAGCTGAAATAACAATACTAATAGTATGAGTATATACAATACATCATTTGTTTCTATTAAAAAATTAGTCAACGGAGTAGAAGGAGTTGGCCACCAGTAGGTCTTTCAGATTCCTTTTAAACTGATCTTTATTTGTAACTAATTTTTTTATATTTGCTGGCAAATTATTAAAGATGAGTGTTCCTGAGTAGTGGACTCCTTTTTGTACTGAAGTAAGTGATTTTAAGTCCTTGTGCATATCATTTTTGATCCTGGTATTGTATGTATGAACTGAACTGTTTGTTGGAAAAAGAGATTTACTATTTAGGACAAGTTTCATTAAGAAGTAAATGTACGGAAAGGCAGTAGCTAAGTATATCCAGTTCTTTGAAGAGGTTTCTACAGGACGTCCGTGAATTTACTCCACAAATAATACGTATTACACGCTTTTGCACTCTGAAAACTTTTGTTTGACTTGAAGAGTCGACGCGGACTCTTCGAGTATTTGCTGCAATAAATAATTATAAAAAGCGATGTTATTAAGCTGTTTTTAAGCGTTTACAGTTATTATAAATATAAGCTAAGTGTTGTTAAATCAGTGGAAGTGTTAGTGATGTATATCATAAGATTAAACGGGGTAAGAACCGTATTTTTCTTCTCGCTTCTGTAGCACGAATCCTAGGCCTAATTTCACGCCCGCGAATCGTAAGCAAGCACGTAATTAAACTTATAGGTAAACGTTTCCAGTTGGTATAAATACAACATAAGTGTTGTTACATTAGTGGAGGAGTTAGTAAAGTGTTAAAGAAGATTAGACGGGATAAGAAGTTTATTTTCCTTCTCGCGCCTATAGCACGGACTTCAGGCTTAATTTCACGCGCGCGTATCGTAAGTAAACAGTGACTTACACTTATATGTAATCACCAGGTTTTTCTTCAGTACTCTTTCAATTTATTTATATCTGCCTGAATAGTTTCTAGCGTCCTTTGTTTACGTTTTAGTCCGTACTTAAATCAGTTTATACGATTTCTGTTTTTACCATGAGTGAGAAGTGTGTGACATGCCGGTAAGGTCGTTAGTTCCGGGGTGTGGTGTGATGGGTGCTGTAGTTTATTTCATTGGGGCGAATGTAGTGGCGTGAGAAATTGGGAGATAAATGAGGTTCAGTAGTGGTATAGTAGGATCTGCAGTGGAGATAGAAGAATACTGGAACAGGAAGAGAAAAAATTGCAGCTCTTCAAGCTGACTTAGACAAGGCAAGGAAGGATCTGAACAGGTTAAAGAGACAGAAGAGTGAACAGAGATGGGAAGTGGCAACAGGTAATAGGAGGAACAGGCAAAGGAGAGCATCAGACAGGTTTGTCATAAATCTTGAAAATAGATTTGACCTGTTGCCTCGGTCAGAATCGAATGAGTCTCATGTAGCTGAAGCTGTAGAAAGGGCACAACAAGCTTTCAAGGACTTAAAAAAGGTAGGGAAATTTGTAAAGAGAAAGAAAGTTCTGTTGTTAGGTGGCCGGGGTGGCCGAGCAGTTCTAGGCGCTGCAGTCTGGATCAGCGCGACCGCTACGGTTGCAGGTTCGAACCCTGCCTCGGGCATGGATTTGTGTGCTGTCCTTAGGTTAGTTAGGTTTAAGTAGTTCTAAGTTCTGGGGGACTGATGACCTCAGAAGTTAAGTGCCATAGTACTCAGAGCCATTTTTTTGTTGTTAGGTAGTTCCCATGGTAGAAGTGTTGGCCAAATACTGCAGGAAAATCTAGGTCCAGAGTAGCAGCTAACAAACTTTTTCAATGCTAGTGCATATCTGCGTCAGGTAACAGAGGATGTAGGTTCTTTATGCAAGGATTTCACAAAAGAGGATGCCGTGGTTATAGTGGGTGGTCCGGGAAATAGCATTGACAGAGACTCTGAATATTCCATAGAGAGTGACCTGGTGAAGATAGCATCAACAACGAAGCATACAAGTGTGGGATTTGTGGCTGTGTTGAGACGCCATGATCGGCCTCATTTGAACTCTTCCGTCGGGAGGGTGAACTTGCATTTGGAGTGGCTGCTTAGGACGGATATAGGGTCCCATATTTGTTTGATTCCTGTGGGTGCTATCGATAGGTGGGACTACACTAGGCATGGCCTTCACCTCAATAGGAAAGGGAAGGGAAAGCTGTCTGGGTTGATTGGAGGAAACTTAAGGGGGGACACTGTCACAAGTGGTAAAATACCAGTGGTCACAGGTATCAGAGAGATGCCTTTTTTAGGACAGGGAAGGGGGAAAGAAAATGTTGGCGGGCCAATTGCCTGGAGCTTGTAATAGGGTCCGTCTCAATATCCTGTCGAACACAGTTCTTCAAATCTGTTGTACGCGCAGTCTGTCTCCTACCTGGCAACGATACGTTCGCGGATACATAATCATAAAACCTTTCTTCCTCCATTTCCAGCCATAGTCTGTCTCTGGAGTTCGTCGGTTTCATTAGCGTTCAGCCTGTATATACACTACTGGCCATTAAAATTGCTACTCTAAGAAGAAATGCAGAAGATAAACGGGTATTTATTGGACAAATATATTATACTAGAACTGACATGTGATTACATTTTCACGCAATGTGGATGCATAGATCCTGAGAAATCAGTACCCAGAGCAAACACCTCTGGCCGTAATAACGGCCTTGATACGCCTGGGCATTGACTCAGAGTTTGGATGGCGTGTACAGGTACAGCTGCATGTGCAGCTTCAACACGATACCACACTTCATCAAGAGTAGTGACTGGCGTATTGTGACGAGCCAGTTGCTCGGCCACCATTGACCAGACGTTTTCAATTGGTGAGAGATCTGGAGAATGTGCTGACCAGAGCAGCAGTCGAACATTTTCTGTATCCAGTAAGACCCGTACAGGACCTGCAACATGCGATCGTGCATTATGCTGCTGAAATGTAGGGTTTCGCAGGGATCGAATGAAGGGTAGAGTCACGGATCGTAACAGGTCTGAAGTGTAACGTCCACTGTTCAAAGGGCTGGCAATGCGAACAATAGGTGACCGAGACGTGTAACCAATGGCACGCCATACCATCGCGCCGGCTGATACGCCAGTATGGCGATGACGAATACACGCTTCCAACGTGCGTTCACGGCGATGTCGCCAAACACGGATGCGGCCATCATGATGCTATAAACAGAACCTGGATACATCCGAAAAAATGACGTTTTGCTATTCGTGCACCCAGGTTCGTCGTTGAGTACACCATCGCAGGCGCTCCTCTCTCTGATGCAGCGTCAAGGGTAACCGCAGCCATGGTCTCCGAGCTGATAGTCCATGCTGCTGCAAACGTCGTCGAACTGTTCGTGCAGATGGTTGTTGTCTTACAAACGTCCCTATCTGCTGACTCAGGGATCGAGACGTGGTTGCACCGTGCGTTACAGCCATGTGGATAAGATGCCTGTCATCTCGACTGCTAGTGACACGAGGCCGTTGGGATCCAGCACGGCGTTGTGTATCACCCTCCAGAACCCACCGATCCCATATTCTGCTAACAGTCATTGGATCTCGACCAACGCGATCAGCAATGTCGTGATACGATAAACCGCAATCGCGATAGGGTACAATCCGACCTTTATCAAAGTCGGAAACGTGATGGTACGCATTTAGTCTTCTTACATGCGGCATCACAACAATGTTTCTCTAGGCAACGCCCGTCGACTGCTGTTTGTGTATGAGAAATCGGTTGGAAACTTTCGTCATGTCAGCACGTTGTAGGTGTCGCCAACCTAGTGTGAATGCTTTGAAAAGCTAATCATTTGCATATCACAGCATCTTCTTCGTGCCGGTTAAATTTCGCGTCTGTAGCAATTTTAATGGCCATAGAGTACTTTCTTCGGAACAGCCACGGCGCGAGTCCTACTTGTCCGTTTTTTTTTTTTTTTTTTGTCTGCTGGACAAGATAAGTGGGACACCCTGCAGGCCCACAGCGTGCAGGGAACACAGCGTGCTGGGGCGACCAGGCGGTGTCGCGGCGTGCCGCAGCTGACTGCAGACGGACGCGTCGCCGGCCCGGTCTCGGGGCCCGCCGGTCGCGGTCCGCCGCCTGCTGTTGACCGTGTGTCACGTCTCGCGTGTTGACTCACCTGCGCTGCGCCTGCTGTTGACTCGCCCGAGCGGCGACACGAGGGCCGGAGTCCGCCCCGCCTGCCACTCTGCTGTGTCTCTTACAAAAAATAATCCGTTTACCGCCCACTTCACTACACTCCGCTTCCCGGCTTCCACTGCTCTTAAGGAGAGGCAGATGGTGTGCTAGCTACCAAGATGACTTCTCCGCCAGTGGCTCGTCACTTTGCTTCATCGACGATGCTAGTTCTCAGTGGACGTCGCAAGTAGACTGAGTAAATCTCGAAAACAAAGCACGATTTCTGAACCCCAATTACTCATCGCCACATTACCAATTTTTACCGATGGAAACGTTGGAGCCTCCAAGTCGAGTGAAGAAATGTTCAACCCCAAGGTTGGAAAGATATCTAATAATTACTACACTACTGCCCATTAAAATTGCTACACCACGAAGATGACGTGCTACAGACGTGAAATTTAACCGACAGGAAGAAGATGCTGTGATATGCAAATGACTAGATTTCACAGCATTCACACAAGGTTGGCGCCGGTGGCGACACCTACAACGTGCTGACATGAGGAAAGTTTCCAACCGATTTCTCATACACAAACAGCAGTTGATCGCCGTTGCCTGGTGATGGTTCAAATGGTTCAAATGGCTCTGAGCACTATGGGACTCAACTGCTGTGTCATCGGTCCCCTAGCACTCAGAACAACTTAAACCTAACTAACCTAAGGACATCACACACACCCATGCCCGAGGCAGGATTCGAACCGGCGTCCGTAGCAGCAGCCCGGCTCCGGACTAGAGCGCCTAGAACCGCAGGGCCGTTGCCTGGTAAAACGTGATGCCTGGCGTATGGAGGAGAAATCCGTACCATCACGTTTCCGACTTTGATAAAGGTCGGATTGTAGCCTATCGCCATTGCGATTTATCGTATCGCGACATTGCTGTTCGCGTTGGTCGAGATCCAATGATTGTTAGTAAAATATGGAATCGGTGGGTTTTGGAGGGCAACACGGAACGCCGTGCTCGATCCCAACGGCCTCGTATCACTAGTAGTCGAGATGACAGGCATCTGATCCGCATGGCTGCAACGGATCGTGCAGCCACGTCTCGATCCCTGAGTCAACGGATGGGAACGTTTGCAAGACAACAACCATGTGCACGAACAGATCGACGACGTTTGCAGCAGCATGGGCTATCAGCTCGGAGACCATGGCTGCTGTTACCCTTGACGCTGCATCACAGACAGGAGCGCCTGCAATAGTGTACTTAACGACGAACCTGGGTGCACGAATGGCAAAACGTCATTTTTTCGGATGAATCCAGGTTCTGTTTAGAGCATCATGATGATCGCATCCGTGTTTGCCGATATCGCCGTGAACGCACATTCGAAGCGTGTATTCGCCATCGTCATACTGGCCTATCACCCGGCGTGATGGTATGGGGTGCCATTGGTTACACGTCTCGGTCACCTCTTGTTCGCATTGCCGGCACTTTGAACAGTGGACGTTACGTTTCAGACTTGTTACGACCCGTGGCTCTACCCTTCATTCGATCCCTGCGAAACCCTACATTTCAGCAGGATAAAGCACGACCACATGTTGCAGGTCCTGTACGGGTCTTTCTGGATACAGAAAATGTTCGACTGCTGCCCTGGCCAGCACATTCTCCAGATCTCTCACCAATTGAAAACGTCTGGTCAATGGTGGCCGGGCAACTGGCGCGTCACAATACGCCAGTCACTACTCTTGATGAACTGTGGTATTGTGTTGAAGCTACATGGCCAGCTGTACCTGTACACGCCATCTAAGCTCTGTTTGACTCAATGCCCTGGCGTATTAAGGCCGTTATTACGGCCAGAGGTGTTTGTTCTGGGTACTGATTTCTCAGGATCTATGCACCCAAATTGAGTGAAAATGTAATCACATGTCAGTTGTAGTGTAATATATTTGTCCAATGAATACCCGTTTATCATCTGCATTTCTTCTTGGTGTAGCAATTTTAATGGCCAGTAGTGTATTCCCCTCCTCTTAGTTTAAGGGGACATAAACCTACGTAGGTCTTCAGCTGTTATAAAGTTGGGTTACTAAATGCGGACAAATTGCAGGCAACGATCCATGAAAGGATAATGTACAGAAAATGTCATGTGGACCTATTTTTGGAAATGCTTTCAGAGGGAGGTACACTCACTTGAAGGTAGAGAAGAGGTGTCAAATACTGTAGAATATGTACCCACTATCGACACCAGGTTGACTTCTCGACATCGTTGGGTAAAGCAGACGACCGTGTGGAACATTCTCGACGACTACTGCTACACTATCTGCATCACTTAAAACGTATGGAGGCCTTCTCGCCTACGGAGTTACCTCTGCGGCGACGGTTTTGCAGCTGTTTCGTCACACAGGCCAGGATCTCTGTCACCCATTCTATTTACAGATGAGGTTACCTCTACACAGAATCTCCACGGTATGGTTGCAGCGTACAATCAGCTCCGTATCAGCTCAAAATGGGCGCCTGCCTCTTGCACGCGGAGCTAAAACACTAGTACAGGCACAGCATTTCCACTGGCCTTGTGCATATCACGTGTGGTTTCAATCAGTGAAACCCACACTGCAAAAGATCCTTTACCTCCACTTTCAAGTAGGTTTACTTCCTTTGGAACACATTTCCAGCCGTATGTCCATACAACTTTTTCCGTATTTTATCTTCCCATTCATTGTTTCGCGCAGTTTTTCCTGATTTAGCAATATCATTCTGTATGAACGAACGCATTTTGGATCCTAATAACAACAATCCACTTGCTGCTAAACCTTTGTTTATTTACCTGTTTAGGACAAACTCCGTCCGAACAGGTCTGGGAAGGTCCAACGGTACCGACCGTCTTCCGTGTCTTCCTAAGCCCACAGGCGTCACTTGATGCTGATATGGAGGGGCATGTCGTCAGTACACCGCTCTCCCGGCCGTATGTCAGTTTACGAGGCCGGAGCCGCTACTTCTCAAACAAGTACTCCTCAGTTTGCCTCACAAGGGCTGAGTGCACCCCGCTTGCCAACAGCGCTCGGCAGACCGGAGGGTCGCCCATCCAAGTGCTAGTCCAGCCCGACAGCGTTTAACTTCGATGATCTGACGGAAACCGGTATTACCACTGTGGCAAGGCCGTTGGCATTTAGGACACAGTCCATCTTAAGAAAACCATGTAAAACAAAATATAGAGCTTTGTGCCATATGATTTCAGTCTTATCAATAGTGACAGTGAAGCGCCAACGTTGAGACCGAAGCGTGGGTATTATCTGAGATTGTTCGTAATAAGGGATTCATTCAGCCAGTTGACCATTATGACAGGAGGATCTGATCCGACTCGATGTTATAGATGCCTGATGTGAATAGATGAGGACTTGGCGGTGACTTGCAGAATAAGTCTCGATATTACGTGAGGCCTAAATTTATTCTGAAATCTCCGTATAATTTAAAAATCCCACAACGTACAATTACATGGATGCAGTGCAAGCGTGCAGCCAGCGAACTTCTTACCATAGTACCATAATCCTGTAAGAAGTTCATTGAATATGCCAATTCATTATCACAAGACAAGCAGCTATAGTACGAGATAGAATCGGCAAGTCGACATCACAGCAACATGCTGAGGCATGAGCGTAGAGTGAAGAGATACCCTTGTCAGTCGGCCATGTGCCCTTGCTAACCGATACAGCCGCCAAGCTTGCCTACTGGCTGAGTCTTGTCAAAGCTCGGACGACCTGCAAAGACATAACACACACTTTTCGCACAGAGATGTCCTACTTAATCAGACGGATAAATGATCACAGATCTTCGGAACAGGCAACAGCCTGTCGACACACGCACGAATATGCGGCATGAGAGGCTTTTAACAACATACACCTTTCAGTATGTGTAAATTATGTTAATTACGCATTGAGTGAATTATGTTCGTATGAGGATAGCAGCAATAGGAACATAAAAAAATTAACCGTAATATTAATTGAATAAAAATTAATTGGAGTATCATATTCACGCAAGTCTAACGATGGCATTTGATGGGTACAATATGAATCTAGTACAATGTGCTCTATAGTAGGTCTATGGGAAATTATCTACTTTTTTATGCCAGTGTTTCAATTGATTTACACTCCTGGAAATGGAAAAAAGAACACATTGACACCGGTGTGTCAGACCCACCATACTTGCTCCGGACACTGCGAGAGGGCTGTACAAGCAATGATCACACGCACGGCACAGCGGACACACCAGGAACCGCGGTGTTGGCCGTCGAATGGCGCTAGCTGCGCAGCATTTGTGCACCACCGCCGTCAGTGTCAGCCAGTTTGCCGTGGCATACGGAGCTCCATCGCAGTCTCTAACACTGGTAGCATGCCGCGACAGCGTGGACGTGAACCATATGTGCAGTTGACGGACTTTGAGCGAGGGCGTATAGTGGGCATGCGGGAGGCCGGGTGGACGTACCGCCGAATTGCTCAACACGTGGGGCGTGAGGTCTCCACAGTACATCGATGTTGTCGCCAGTGGTCGGCGGAAGGTGCACGTGCCCGTCGACCTGCGACCGGACCGCAGCGACGCACGGATGCACGCCAAGACCGTAGGATCCTACGCAGTGCCGTAGGGGACCGCACCGCCACTTCCCAGCAAATTAGGGACACTGTTGCTCCTGGGGTATCGGCGAGGACCATTCGCAACCGTCTCCATGAAGCTGGGCTACGGTCCCGCACACCGTTAGGCCGTCTTCCGCTCACGCCCCAACATCGTGCAGCCCGCCTCCAGTGGTGTCGCGACAGGCGTGAATGGAGGGACGAATGGAGACGTGTCGTCTTCAGCGATGAGAGTCGCTTCTGCCTTGGTGTCAATGATGGTCGTATGCGTGTTTGGCGCCGTGCAGGTGAGCGCCACAATCAGGACTGCATACGACCGAGGCACACAGGGCCAACACCCGGCATCATGGTGTGGGGAGCGATCTCCTACACTGGCCGTACACCTCTGGTGATCGTCGAGGGGACACTGAATAGTGCACGGTACATCCAAACCGTCATCGAACCCATCGTTCTACCATTCCTAGACCGGCAAAGGAACTTGCTGTTCCAACAGGACAATGCACGTCCGCATGTATCCCGTGCCACCCAACGTGCTCTAGGAGGTGTAAGTCAAATACCCTGGCCAGCAAGATCTCCGGATCTGTCCCCCATTGAGCATGTTTGGGACTGGATGAAGCGTCGTCTCACGCGGTCTGCACGTCCAGCACGAACGCTGGTCCAACTGAGGCGCCAGGTGGAAATGGCATGGCAAGCCGTTCCACAGGACTACATCCAGCATCTCTACGATCGTCTCCATGGGAGAATAGCAGCCTGCATTGCTGCGAAAGGTGGATATACACTGTACTAGTGCCGACATTGTGCATGCTCTGTTGCCTGTGTCTATGTGCCTGTGGTTCTGTCAGTGTGATCATGTGATGTATCTGACCCCAGGAATGTGACAATAAAGTTTCCCCTTCCTGGGACAATGAATTCACGATGTTCTTATTTCAATTTCCAGGAGTGTATATTCATGCTGTCGTGTGGGAAGTTACGTGCTTCAACTGATGTGTTTTGATCTCCTTCCTCGATTGATATTTCCAAGTGACTTTTAAAACTCCTTTCTGAGATGCGTCTACAGTCAAGTGATGCTCTGCTCTCGTGCTAGTTATGGAAGCTTTCCCTCATAAAACGTACTGTCTCTCTGCGAGTGAAGTTCTTGCAGTTAATAAATCATAGCAATGGCAGTCGTACTTTCTAAAACTGAAGTAGAAGACGGAAATCTGAATCATACGATCACAGCTGATTGAATAAATATATGTTAAAAAATCACTGGTGCGAAAATAAACAGGAAATTTTAAGCAATATTATGTTGTTATATTTGATAATAATCGTTGCAGAACCAAAGACTTTTTAGTAAAAACAAAAAGGCAGGTCAGATTGCGATCGAGATTTTGTTCTCGATCTATGAATGTTGAGCCATGAGTATTCATGAGAATTAACATTAAAGATGAACGAATCTTGAAGAGTAGCCTCAACGACTAATAGGATCGAACAGTTTCCCCGTCAAAATACGTTTCCTTTAGTACTTTAAATTATACGACATTAACATTTTGTGATTGAGAACGATCAAAATGGTTGATATAGCTCTGAGCACTATGGAACTTAACTGCTAAGGTTATCAGTCCCCTAGAACTTAGAACTACTTGAACCTAACTAACCTAAGGACACCACACACATCCACGCCCGAGGCAGGATTCGAACCTCCGACCGTAGCGGTCGCGCGGTTCCAGACTGAAGCGCCTAGAACCGCTCGGCCACAAAGGTCAGCTTAATATTTTCACTAACAATTTTTTTCTCAGGGAAAGACATTAATGTATGGTTATTTTAATTAAAGACTTCATCAGAAGTAATATGATAAAAATATTTACCACCAGTTACTTTTCCAACATGGGGAGTGATGGAAGATGCAGGGTTATCAGAGTTATTGATAACTAGCTCCAGTGTTTTAGAAAAATAATGAGCAAAAGCTAAAAACATACAGAAAACAGACACCAGTGGGCATAGTATCTCTCCATATTTTTAACTCACATTACAAGTACTAAATACAGACTCTGTTTGTGATGCGGCGAACATCAATACAAGTGTGCAGTTCTTTGACACGAATTATCTGGGAAGGCGGAACAGCAGTCTGCTATATGCAGGAGCAAAACAATTCGTCGAAACAATACGGAGCAGAGGATTAACAATGAAACTTGAACGCAGTATAGTTAACAGGTGTAAGTTGTAATTATAAGAACCTTGCAAACCATTATCAGACTTCCCTTTTCCAGTGGGACACTGATACAGAGCAATGACATGTAGCAAATTCCTTTAGTTTCTGATAACCTATCGGAGACACTTGAACAGACTGAACAAGAATAGATAAATGTATGCTTATCAAGGGAATCTTATACCATTCTTCCTGAAAAATAGTGCCAACTTGTAGTATCGACGGTGCAGGTGGTTAGCGACCACGCATCCATCGCTCCAAAGTAGACCACATAGGCTCAATAAGAATGAAATCTAGAGGTTGTGGTGGCCAGGGCAAGTACGAAAATTCATTCCTCGTGCTCACGAAACCAGTCCTGTCGTCTTGGAACACAGTGTTACTATTGAGAAACAAAAATTGTACCACGGAATGGCGCTGATCAACCAGCATGTTAATGTAATCCTTGGCGGTAGACAGGGTGCGACGTCGCAGAGTAACCATGAGGCTCATGGAACATTACGAAGCCGGCCGAAGTGACCGTGCGGTTCTAGGCGCCGCAGTCTGGAACCGCGAGGCCGCTACGGTCGCAGGTTCGTATCCTGCCTCGGGCATTGATGAGTGTGATGTCCTTAGGTTAGTTAGGTTTAACTAGTTATAAGTTCTAGGGGACTAATGACCTCAGAATTTGAGTCCCATAGTGCTAAGAGCCATTTTAACAATTTGATTTGAACATTACGATGTGGTTGCTCACATCATTACCGAACCCCAGCCATGTTTCACTCTTGGAACCTGAATTCGCCCAGAAGTTGGAAACAGTGCGAAATAAGATCCATCCGACCAAACGACATTCTCCTATTGCTCCATAGTCCAGGTTTTACGGCTTCCGCACCACGTTTTCCTGCTGATGATATTTGTGTCACAGATGAGTGGTTTTTTAATTCGAGCTCACCCTGCAATTCCCTGTTTCTGGAGCTTTCTTCGCGTTGTTTTGGAGCTGACAGTGCTTTCGTCACAATCCTCTACAATGCGCGTTCGTCACGATCACTCAAGACAGACTTTCGTCCGCGTTGTGACTCAGCGAAGGTCGATCTGAATGTGCGTGAAATTTCAGCAAGGGAACAGATGGTACATATCGCTTAGCTACGAGAACCCACTCCAGCTGGAAGGAGCATAGCGTGGCGTGTACAGTGGTTCACATATAAGAGAGCCTTAGGCACAGCCTCCTGCGGTATATGAGTGAAAATGGAAACGGCCAGCTACGGACACCTCAGCGCTGCCTCCTATAGGGTTCTGAGCTGGGCTAGAAAAGAGTGGCGTTCAATGTTTCAGGAAAACTGGCGCGTTATAACACGACAACGAAAACCCGTGTATTCAAGACGTACACAAACAGCTGAGTTTGTTATACCGAGTTACGAACAGCGAGCCGGGAATTCCGTTCATATGCAACATAACATGTGAAGAAACACCACAGTGTGCAAATTTAGGAACCTGAGTGCCTTTATCTCACACGCATTACGTAAAATGAAGCCTATGTAGAGTTCTTCTACAAATGTCCACCCAATAATCTAGGGAAATAGTACGGACACACAAAAAAAAATTTCTGTGGTATCATAACTGAAGCACCAAACACCACTCACGGATTAGTTGTGGTTTAATTTACTACATTTGAAAAGACAAACAATGATGTTTCAGACTATTGATATAAATTCAAATAAGAAATAACTGGATATCCACACGCTGCATCATATCATCATATGAAACTGACTTGGGTTTTAGCACACTGCATATAAAGTGTCATTTACTAAATGGAGAGTAGGGTCGAATGAAAGAATCATGAAATAAGGTTGTATACATGGTAAGAACCGTGGAGATACTAGAAGATATCAGATAGATTATATAATGGTAAGACAGAGATTCTGGAACCAGGTCTTAAATCGTAAGACATTTCCAGGGGCAGATGTGGACTCTGACCACAATCTGTTGGTTATGAACTGTAGATTAAAACTGAAGAAACTGCAAAAACCTGGGAATTTAAGGAGATGGGACCTGGATAAACTGAAAGAACCAGAGATTGTACAGGATTTCAGGGAGAGCATAAGGGATCAATTGACAGGAATGGGGGTATGAAATACAGTAGAAGAAGAATGGGTAACTTTGAGGGATGACATAGTGAAGGCAGCAGAGGATCAAACAGGTAAAAAGACGAGGGCTAGTAGAAAACCTTGGGTAACAGAAGAGATATTGAATTTAATTGATACAAGAAGAAAATATAAAAATGCAGTAAATGAAGCAGGCAAAAAGGAATACAAACGTCTCAAAAATGAGATCGACGAGAAGTGCAAAATGGCTAAGCAGGGATGGCTAGAGGACAAATGTAAGCATGTAGAGGCTTATCTCACGAGCGGTAAGAAAGATACTGCCCACAGGAAAATTAAAGAGACCTTTGGAGAAAGGAGAACCACTTGTACGAATATCAAGAGCTCAGATGGAAACCCAGTTCTAAGCAAAGAAGGGAAAGCAGAAAGGTGGAAAGAGTATATAGAGGGTCTATACAAGGGCGATGTACTTGAGGACAATATTATGGAAATGGAAGAGGATGAAGATGAAGATGAAATGGGAGATATGATACTGCGTGAAGAGTTTGACAGAGCATTGAAAGACCTGAGTCGAAACAAGGCCCCCGGAGTAGACAACATTCCATTAGAACTACTGACAGCCTTGGGTGAGCCAGTCCTGACAAAACTCTACCATCTGGTGAGCAAGATGTATGAGACAAGAGAAATACCCTCAGACTTCAAGAAGAATATAATAATTACAATCCCAAAGAAAGCAGGTGTTGACAGATGTGAAAATTACCGAACTATCAGTTTAATAAGTCACAGCTGCAAAATACTAACACGAATTCTTTACAGACGAATGGAAAAACTGATAGAAGCCAACCTCGGGGAAGATCAGTTTGGATTCGGTAGAAATATTGGAACACGTGAGGCAATACTGACCGTACGACTTATCTTAGAAGAGCGAAAGGCTATTTTCAAATTGTACGGAAAGCAGATGGCAGTTATAAGAGTTGAGGGACACGAAAGGGAAGCAGTGGTTGGGAAGAGTGTGAGACAGGGTTGTAGCGTATCCCCAATGTTATTCAATCTGTATATTGAGAAAGCAGTGAAGGAAGGTAAAGAAAAGTTCGGAGTAGGTGTTAAAACCCATGGAGAAGAAATAAAATCTTTGAGGTTTGACGATGACATTGTAATTCTTTCAGAGACAGCAAAGGACTTAGAAGAGCAGTTGAACTGATTGGACAGTGTCTTGAAAAGAGGGTATAAGATGAACATCAACAAAAGCAAAACTAGGATAACGGAATGTAGTCGAATTAAGTTGGGTTATGCTGAGGGAATTAGATTAGGAAATGAGACACTTAAAGTAATAAAGGAGTTTTGCTATTTGGGAAGCAAAATAACTAATGATGATCGAGGTAGAGAGGATATAAAATGTAGACTGTCAATGGCAAGGAAAGCGCTTCTGAAGAAGAAAAAATTGTTAACATCGAGTATAGATCTAAATGTAAGGAAGTCGTTTCTGAAAGTATTTGTATGGAGTGTAGCCATGTATGGAAGTGAAACATGGACGATAAATAGTTTAGACAAGAAGAGAATAGATGCTTTCGAAATGTGGTGCTACAGAAGAATGCTGAAGTTTAGATGGGTAGATCACATAACGAGGAGGTATTGAATAGAATTGGGGAGAAGAGGAGCTTGTGGCACAACATGACTGGAAGAAGGGATCGGTTGGTAGGACATATTCTGAAACATCGAGGGATCACCAATTTAGTATTGGAGGGTAGCGTGGAGGGTAAAAATCGAAGAGGGAGACCAAGAGATGAATATACTAAGCAGATTCAGAAGGACGTAGGCTGCAGTAGGTGCTGTGAGATGAAGAAGCTTGCACAGGATAGAGTAGCATGGAGAGCTGCATCAAACCAGTCTCAGGATTGCAGACCACAACAACAACAACAGGATCGTGAGATGAAGACGTAATGTTACGTTAAGATACATTACTAGGGATGGCGTGGCTGCAAGGAAGGCAGTAAAAAGGGAGAGCCAATGACAAGCTTGATAACTTTGGTAGCTAGGGACGAGACAGGATGGTTCGCTGGAGGAGAGGGATTGGGAGAGGAAACAGGAAGATACTTCGTCAGGGAGGTGGTGTGAACATTTCATGCTGGAAGATGGTTGAGTGAAGACATTAGAGACAAGATGATCTTCTTAGCCTATTTGCGGTATACGACGACGTAGTCTAAATAATTTTACGAGAGAAGTCAGTGAGTGATTGAACATGATTTTGCGAAGTATTTTATATTGCCAGTTCTAACGTTTTCATATTGATGTTCCTTACATCTAGATACATACTCATCGACCCGCTACATGGTGCATGGCGAAGGATTCCTTTTATCACTACAACTCACTTTCTTTGCCGTTCCAGTCCCGAACGGAGAGATGAAAAAAAAAAAGAGATTGTCAACATGCTTCCTTACGAGTCTTAATTTCTCTTGTCTTCGCGTTACTTATGCGAATGTCCCGCGGTCGCCATAGAATCGTTCTGCTGTCAGCTGCAGATGCCGGGTCTCTAAAGTTTATCGATAGTTTTTTGCGAAAAGAACGTCGACTTCCGTCCAGGGATTCCCCTTTCAGTCAACTGAAGATTTGTTTATCATTCGCGTGTTGATCGAACCTACCGATAGTAAATATAGTAGCATGCCTATGAATTGCTTTTAGTGTATTCCTTTAAACCGACATGCGGGGATTCCAAATACTCCAGTGATTTTCCACAATGGGTCGCATTAGTGTTCTACGCGCGGTCTCTATTATAGATGACCAACCCTTTCCTAAAAGTCTCCCAATAAATCGGCAGGTGAAAAAAGAAATACAAAGTGTAGGAATTAAATTTTGGTGTCCATTTGGTGCAGTGTTAATAAAACACTGTGCGTTGGCTCCCAGCTTACGTTGCCGTCTCAACAGTTCCTAGCTGAAAAATGACGTGTTTTTAATAACCATTTTGCTTTGAAACTATAAACTAAACTATTAAGTTTACTCCACCTGCATACGTTTATTTGTTAACACAAGTGTACAACTCTTGCATTTTCCCCCGCTTATTCTGTATGCTCATTTGGTCGGCGTATGAATCGGGATTTGCCAATGTTAGTGGCAAGGGATGGCTGGATGCTCTTTCTATCGCCACCCTTTTCCCACTGGAGTGAATGTATGCAACTTGTCTGTCTGGATCTAGTATTATCCCAAGTGAAAGCATGAACATGTCTATTCGAAATGTTTTGTGAGTCTTGTAACTGTGGCGAGGATTGGCGCACACCTAGTCTGGTGTGTGGAAGCGCCTAAAAACCACATCCAAGCTGGCCGAAATACCCGCCTTCGTCGTTAATCCGTCGAGTGGAATCGATCCAGGGCCGACGCAACTCCCCGGATCCCGGAAGCGGTGGGTTAATGCGAGCAGCTGTCCGGGTGGGTTAACAAGCTCTGCAAATAAACTTAATTCAACGAAGGAACTGTTTCGCACGGGTTAGCAATCGGCCCCTAAGTAGCTATATTTCGAGCCAAAGATTTTATTTCAAATCCGATCGTGACACCAAGTTCAGCAGCCAGAGTCAAACTAATTTAGAAATTATATTGAACGGTGGGTGTTTAAAAGGTCAAAATACCATAGTTGGTAAGGCAGCAGACGTTTACCTTGCAGCACCTTTCGGCTGAATCTTTATGGTACAACTGTTAACTTAAGCAAAATAAATTTAGTCTATGACAGTAAAGATAAACTTTTCGGTAAATATGACGTTTTATAACGTCCTTGCTGTTTCCTTTTCGTTCCTATGAATACGAAACCTAGAGAGAACCTTCTCGCTAATATAAACACTCTGTTTCGCGCTGTGTTATTTCGTGGCCGTTACCGTTTCCTACGGCACATGCTGTTTGCCTAGTCCATGTCAAGCTTTTTCTATCACTTTCTTCGCTTCGGTCCCGTGCTGTTATAGAGCTTCACCTCAGCAAAAATACATTTTCCCGTTTAGTTACATTTAACTAGCGAGCTGCCACAGCTTTGTTCTGGTAGCACCAGGTATCTCCTGTCTGATGACTTGTCTGGCGTAGCGGTGATAAATTATATGCACAAAGATTGTCTGTTAGTTAAAACCGTATCAAAATCCCTACAGCTATTTCTGAGAAGGGCCTTCAGACACTGGTATAAAACCGCAACGGTGGGACTCCATTTTACAATGTGTATAAATAGAAGATCTTGTATTTCTGTGTAATTCTGTATTTTGTTTCGATGAATACAATTTCGCTGCATAGTGAGTATGAGAAACAATGAAAATGACACTCATTAGAAAAAAAAAGGGATCGGAGTTCAACGTCTCGTTGGCGATGAGGTCAGTAGGAGTGGAGCGCAGTCCAGAAACTGACGAGGATAGATGAAGAATCTGGTCTTTTCAAAAGAACCATCCCAAACTTTGCCTTACGTAATTTTGCGAACGTACGAGAAACCTACATCTCGTGGTCTAGAGAGGTATTTGACACCATCCCTTGGGTACGTAAAAATCTTGCCAGCTCTTAATAAATATATGAATACACAATTTTTTCAAAGCTTAAGCGTGTATATTTGACTTCTGCGTTACTAAAGAACAATTTTTCGTGGCATGATACAGGTGTGCTCGACTGTATTCTAATGCTGCAACAAGTTTCGTAAAAATGGATCTTCTCAGTTGCAGTGAACAAGCAGTTTCCAACATGTGTCCTTGTGTTTTGTTCCGTGTTGCTATTTTATTTCCTCACTGCTGATGGACGGATGTCAACGGTACAACATGCTACAATTCAGCTAACAGCATTTACGTACACTGTTGACTTGCATTAAAGCGACCATTCGTCTAAAGCACGAACAACCTCCTCTTGCGGCACAGACCACTACGAAACCACCGCCTATGTTCGACGTCAATGTGAAATACCTGCTCACAGATGGAAGGTGTCAGTACTAGCAGAGCAGAGCGGGGTATATAAAGTGTGTCAGGAGGGGGAGGGGGAGGGGGGGCGGAAAACAGTGTAGTGGCTGTAATGCAGAAACGGAGCGATTTAACCTGTAGTCCGGAAGGGCATGACCATAGGTTTTCGGGCCAGTGATGGAAGCATTTCCGAAACGTTTAAGTTTGTAAACTGTTCGCGTGCCGCAGTAGTTAAAATACAGCGGGCATGATAAAATGGCGCTATGCAAAAGCGCCGCCGAAGCAACAGTGGTGCAGCACCATCAGTAGATGACAGGGGTGGACGACTGTTGTGAAGATCCGTACGGTCGGCTGGACGGCATCTGTTGAGCAACTGACTGCCCAGATGAATCAACGGGCTACCAACAGTGTCTCCTCAACGATCGTTCAGCGAACACTGCTGAAAGTGGGATTCTGCAGCAGGTGCCCGGTTCACGCACCCATCCCGCCTGCTGTTCATCGGCGATGAAGCCTGGAATTTGCACGACAATACCACAACTGGACGTCCACTAACAAGGAGGCCCTAGAGCGGGAGGTCGAAGAAGCTCAATGATCGATTCGGCATTCGATGCCCCACATACTGTCTACCATGCAACCACGATACTAGCTGCATATGGCAACACAGAGTGGGAATAGAGGTATCACTGGTGTGCACAACATGAGGCTACGGAGCGTAGTTGCGCTTAGTCGACGAGTAACACACAACAGCGCTACAGTGCTAGTGCTGTCGATGCAAAGCAGAGCAATGGCAACCATAAACAAAGTACACTACTGGCCATTAAAATTGCTACACCACGAAGATGACGTGTAACAGACGCGAAATTTAACCGACAGGAAGAAGATGCTGTGATATGCAAATGATTAGCTTTTCAGAGCATTCACACAAGGTTGCCGCCGGTGGCGACACCTACAACCTGCTGACATGAGGAAAGTTTCCAACCGATTTCTCATACACAAACAGCAGTTGACCGGCGTTGCCTGGTGAAACGTTGTTGTGATGCCTCGTGTAAGGAGGAGAAATGTGTACCATCACGTTTCCGATTTTGATAAAGGTCGGATTGCAGCCTATCGCGATTGCGGTTTATCGTATCGCGACATTGCTGCTCGCGTTGGTCGAGATCCAATGACTATTAGCAGAATATGGAATTGATGGGTTCAGGAGAGAAATACGGAACGCCGTGCTGGATCCCAACGGTCTCGTATCACTAGTAGTCGAGATGATAGGCATCTTATCCGCATGGCCGTAACGAATCGTGCAGCCACGTCAACACATGGGGACGTTTGCAAGACAACAACTCTCTGCACGAACAGTTCGATGACGTTTGCAACAGCATGGACTATCAGCTCGGAGACCATGGCTGCGGTTACCTTTCACGCTGCATCACAGGCAGGAGCGCCTGCGATAGTGTACTCAAAGACGAACCTGCGTACACGAGTGGCAAAACGTCATTCTTCGGATGAATTCAGGTTCTGTTTACGGTGTAAGTAGACTGTATAGGTTTTTTTTATTGGTAACGCCACGCAGCTCACTGTATGAAAATCACTGGCTGTGCTGTGTGCAGTCGTTGGCTGCTTTGCATTGTTGTTGGCTATTGTACTGTTGGGCAGGTGGATGTTAACAGCGCGTAGTGTTGCGCAGTTGGAGGTGAGCTGTCAGCAGTGGTGGTTGTGGGGAGAGAGATGGAGGAGTTTTGAAATTTGTTAGACTGGATGTCATGAACTGTTATATACATTATGACTTTTGAACGCTATTGAGGTAAATACATTATTTGTTCTCTATCAAAGTCTTTCATTTGCTAACTATGCCTATCAGTAGTTAGTGCCTTCAGTAGTTTGAATCTTTTATTTAGCTGGCAGTAGTGGCGCTCGCTGTATTGCAGTAGTTCGAGTAACGAAGATTTTTGTGAGGTAAGTGATTTGTGAAAGGTATAGGTTAATGTTAGTCATGGCCATTCTTTTGTAGGGATTATTGAAAGTCAGATTGCGTTGCGCTAAAAAATATTGTGTGTCAGTTTAAGCACAGTCATGTATAATTTTTCTAAGGGGACGTTTCAGATATCGACTCTTAGCCGTGGATGCCTCACTGGAATCTTCTGATTTTTTCTTGTAGTTTGTGTAATTAGTGTAGATTTTGTTTATTGCTAGCGCGTAATTGTAGAGAGAATCTCCTTTGTATTTGCAGTCTTTCATTGTTGTACAGGAAAACAGGTGTGGCACACATGTAAATTTGCACCTAGTATTTCGCAGCTGCGCTTGCAATTAACTAGATATTATTTTCAGTCCTCTGTTAATGTGTTCTCTTATTTTGGCTCTTCAAATTGTGTTTTTCTGTGTTGTCGTGTGAAACATTGTGACAATAATGGCATGTGAAAAACGTAATACTAGGCTCCACAGTAAACTGACCAAACGACAGTGAAGACGAAAGCAGTGTGTTAGCGCCACCATGTAATGAATTAACTATTGTTCAAAGTAGTAATTTGGTATTGTGCATAGGGTAATGGAGCGGGCTGCAAATAATGGTGTAGGCAGTGAAACAATTAGTGAACAGGGAAGCATTATCGATCGATCTGTCGGTAACAGCTCGCCTCAGGAATCCGAAATGACAGGACACAATCTTGCAAATACTGTAGATTGAGGTTTTGCGTCCTCAGCGTTTTCTCAAATAAGTCAAGACACATTTTCTGCTTTTCAAAATGCGAGTATTACCGGTTCAAATGCACTGCCGAATAGCACTGAGGAACATGTTTCAGACACCAGTGCACTGTTATTACAGTTAATGCAAACGCTTGAACAAAATCAGAAACAAATGGGATAAAATCTTCAAAAGTTAGACACAATGGAACAAAATCTTCAGAAGTTAGACACAATGGAACAACACCAGAGACAAACACAGCAACAGTTAGACACAATGGAACAAAATTTTCGGAAGTTAGACACCTCGCTTGAACAAACACGTGAAGATTTAGCTACTGAGCTACATAACATTGAATCGAAATGTCAAAACGTCTGTAATGACGTAAAAACATAAATTTGTGAGCATTTCCAACCTATTTTTTCGCGGCATGAAAATGCATTATAGAATCACGAAGCAGCCATAAAAGAACTGCAAACTACTGTTCGTGAAAATCATGACACCTTGCAAGCTAAGATTGACTCGGTTACGCAACTTGCAAAAACTCAGGAAAAAACGCACTGAGGAAATGTGTTCACTATCGAAGAAAGTAGCCGAACTTTCGGATCAGTTCAGTAACTTATCTGCAAAGGTAGATGATGATCTGAATGGCACAAGACGTGTAGCCATCACTGACACAGAAGAGTATGAACAAATTAAGAAATTCAAACAAAATCAGAATCAAATTAATACGCAACACAAAAGAGAAATCCGGGAAGTACAAGATCAGTTGGCACAAGTAATACAAAACTTACATATTTCAGAGGACACTCACGCTCCAACACGGGAAGAGGAACTTAGAAATACGGAAAAGCCACAAAATAATAACATAGGGCATTTCGGAAATTATGAAAGAAATTGGCAAGGTGCACCGAATTTTGAGATTTAACCGCCGACACGACGTAACAATGACCGATATGTTACTCGCCGACACGATGATTTTGACTATAAGCTGTTCATTACTACACGTAAATTCAAAACATTTAAGAATTCTGGCAACGACATTCATCCACAAGCATGGCTTCATCAATTCTCTCATTGTTTTCCTCCCAACTGGTCATTGGAGCACAGGTTAGAATTTATGTGTGGCTACTTGGAGAATGAACCAGCAGTAAGAATGCGATCGGTCATTCACGATTGTCACAGTGAAGGTGAATTTTATCATGCCTTCCTGTCAGCGTATTGGTCTCAAGCTACACAAGACCGAGTAAAACATAGCATCATAATGATGAAACGTTTCGAACAATCTGAATTTTCCAGTCTTATGAAATATTTTGAAGACATGTTGCATAAGAATCAGTATCTTTCAAACCCATACAGCCCCTCAGAACTTATCCGCATTTGGTTAATCAAATTGCCTGAACATTCACGACATATTATTTTAGCAGGACGTTGCAAAGACGACATTGAAGCTTTTCAGGGATTGTTACAAGAACTGGAAATTGACACTGACAATCGCGGAACGCGAAAACAGGAGCACAACAATTACATATCACATCTGTCACAATTCCGCGATGACAGAAATAATACACGACAAGGCTATTCTTACAACGTAAATCGTGACTAAAACAGACACCACCCGTATGACAACCGTTGGCAGAGTAGTAATAATTTCAGGGAAAGATTGCCTCTCCGTGGTAGTGACTATCACAGAGACAATCAGAGAAACAGACTATATGGGAACCAAAATTATTATTATCAAGGGAGACAGAATAACGTCAGGCGCAACGGTCCAGCGCGCAGTTACGATTCAGGGAGAAATTCTCCACCACGTGACCGACAAGAAAGAAACTATGGAATCTACAGACATGACGACAGACGATATGATCGTAACGACAGACCTGAATTGCATCAGAACTGGCGGGATTCAATCAGAGCAGGGCCCTCTCGACTAGATGAATTTGTAGAAGTTAGGTCTCCAAATCCCAATAACGACGCACGCCAACAAAGATACAATAGGCAATGACTCATACCGCTGGCAGCCACAAAACGTAGTTATGAAACTGACGACGCAGCTGCCGTAGCTAGTAATTACGTTAAAATGGAAGACATTAGAGACATCTTACTCCAGGAACACGACGTAAAACATAACAACATTGCATATCCTGTGATTCACATTACTGTAAATGGTGTAAAATTTACAGCAGTACTTGACTCTGGCAGTCCCATTTCAGTAATTACTGAAACAGCTTTTAGCAAATGCAACAAATAGAACGATTGCCCCACACTTCCGTTATGTAAGATTAAATTACAAGGTGCAATCATTGGAAAAAGTGTAGATGTACGCCAACAAACGAACTTAGAATTCTTTTGTCAAAGCCACAGCTTCTCTATGAACTTTCTTATTGTTCCATTATTGTGGACGAAAATTGTAGTAGACTTTTTGAATGAATACAAAGCAATCTTAAACTTTCACGATGCTGAAATGAGTTTAGAGAAAGAAGGTAAGTCAACAGCTTTGAAATTTGAAGATTGGCTCTCAAACCATGACGAGGAAATTAATCGGCTTTACCTTCTGTTAGACAACAGCTCAGAATTTTCTACGGAACTAGACACTAACAATCACTCTGCAAGTACTGACAGGGATGATATAGACGGCATATTTGAAACTAATGAGTTAATTGAGAATAAAATTCAAACAATTGAGAATTGTAATGACACTTATAGACAGGACCTTTTTGAGATTTTACAAGCACATTCCACAGTTTTTACTCACAAAACAGGAACAATCAAAGTATTTCAATACCAATTTCGTGTTCGTGAGCATTTTAAATTTTGTGTTAGACCATACGTAACTCCAGCACATTATAGGGACCGTGTCAGAACAGAAATACAATCTATGCTTGACGAGGGCATTATTGAGCCTGCAGTAAGCTCATACAACAATCCATTACATGTTGTTGAGAAGAAAAATGGATCGATCAGGCTTGTGTTAGATTCGAGACAAATCAATACTATCATTATTCCTGTAACAGACAGGCCGCAAACGTTGGAAGAACTTCTTCAAAATGTTAATGGTGTAAAAGTGTTGTCTTCCATTGATTTCAGATCCAGCTTTTATCACATCGAACTTCATCCAGAATGTCGAGAATACGCAGCTTTCCTTTGTTTCGACGTTTGTTATCAGTTTCGGAAACTTCCTTTTGGTTTGAACATTTCTTCGGCAGCATTCATTCGCGGGCTAAATTCCATATTACCTGAGTTCTTAAAACGTCACATCACCTTATATGTGGACGATATTCTAATAGCAGAAGCTTCATGGGAACAACATAATCGCATCTTCAATAGTTTGTTACGTATTTTTGCAGAATCTCGAATTACAGTTAACTTGGAAAAGTCTGAATTCGGTAGGTCAAAGGTGGGTTTTTGGGACATATTATTTCTTCTGAAGGCATTCAGCCGGATCCTGAAAAGTTAGAGGCAATCAGAGCCATTCCAGTTCCATCCACAAAAAAACAAGTCCGCAGTTTTCTAGGTCTCGTAAATCTTTACCGTCGTTTTCTGAATATGCAAATTCTTGTTACACAAAACTTTGTTCTCTCACTGGAAAAAATACTATTTGGAATTGGGACGAACAAGCACAGTTGGAATTCAATTCTTTGAAAGAATCGCTACTTAACGCGCCAATACTAGCTCATCCAGATCTGTCACAAGATTTCTGCCTTATCACGGATTCTTCTAAAGTCGGTCTTGGTGCCCATTTATTTCAAGAAGCCATAGAAAATGACACTACTGTTGAGAAAACCATTGCTTTTGCTAGCCAAGTGCTAACTAAATCTGAAAAAAAATTCCGTTACTGAATTAGAAGCTTTAGCTATCGTTTGCGCATTTAACAAATTCCGTTTCTTTCTTTCTGGTAAGTACGTAAAAGTATACAGTGATCATCGTGCATTACAATTTCTTATGCCTTCAAAATTAAATCATGACAGGTTAAAACGTTGGGCATTGTTTCTGCAAGAATTCCACTTCACAATAGTCTACATTCCCAGCAAGGAGAACATTGTTGCGGACGCACTGTCACGCACACCGGCTGGGCTTGAGAAAAGTAACACAGAAGGCAACCTCGAGAAAAATTTCAGTATTCTTTACACTCAGAAAGTTGCCTTTGAAAACTTCATCACCACATCTTTAAAGGACATTGCTCATGAACAAGATAAAGATCCTATTTGGAAAGACATCAAAAGCAAATGGCATAAAAAGACACACACACACACAGATTCGGCATTATTATCTGGTTAGAAACAACATACTGTTCAAATGCTGCACTGCTGATGACAAGCTATGGGTACTTTGCATTCCTGACGATTTTGTTAATAAGCTCATTTGTTACATTCATTTCAGCTATGCACATTTTGGCCCACGAAAATGTTATCATATTCTTCGAACGACTTGTTATTTTAACAATATGGAAAAGAGAATTCGAAGAGTCTTGTCTACTTGTAAACTTTGTCAAAAGGCGAAACCATCTTCTATCTCCCATCGTGCTCCGCTGTTTCCTATCATTCCTTCTAAATTAAAAGAATTTGCTGCTGTTGACCTCTTGGGACCGCTTGTCAGATCATCTAATGGATTTTCGTACGTTCTAGTCGCTGTTGAACTTACTTCAAAATTTGTTTCTTTCACACCGTTAAGTAAAGCCACTGGACGGACTGTATCCAACGCTTTTGTTAAAAATTTCTTACGTGAAGTTTGACACGTTAGTAAAGTTATTTCAGATAACGGACCGCAATTCAGATCTGCTGTTTGGTAACGCATGCTTCGGAATCATAAAATCAAACCTGTTTTTATTTCGTTGTACTAACCACATTGTAACCCCTCCGAACGGATTATGAAAGAAATCAATAAGCTTTGTAGACTTTATTGTCACAGAAAGCATCAGCATTGGGATAGATATTTACACTTATTTCAAAATGTGATGAATGAAATGCCTCATGACTCCACTGCTGTACCCCCTACTCTTACCCCCTACTCTTGTACTGAAGAATAAAGAACCACCGAACAGAACCAGAGAGCTTGTACCTTTCCCGAATACGCGTAAACTTCGACACAAAGACATAATTGATTTGGCTATTGTAAATATAAAATCTGCAGCAGACAAAAGGAGAAAACTACACGGTAAAGCAAATGCAAAAAATTAAATATTGGTCAGAAAGTTCTCATTAAAGCTCATTCATTGTCACATAAGAAGAAACACTTGAGTCACAATTTTTTTCTAGTTTACAATGGACCTTACAGAGTCCGACGTGTTGTGGTTGGCAGGAGAACCAACACCGTGTTACTAGAGGAGGCCGAAAGGCACGCGTTATAGCTCACGCAGGATGGCGTGAGGTCTGGAGCAGGACAAGGAAATTAGAATTTAGAAAAACGGACGTAGCTGGTGGAATACTTAACTTTAATCCATTAATGACGAACGTCGGTCTTGGCGGTACATGATTCAATATCAATAATAACTGATAATGGCGCCTTGCTAGGTCGTAGCAAATTACGTAGCTGAAGGCTATGCTAAACTATCGTCTCGGCAAATGAGAACGTAAGTAGGCAGTGAACCATCGCTAGCAAAGTCGGCTGTACAACTGGGCGAGTGCTAGGAAGTCTCTATAGACCTGCCGTGTGGCGGCGCTCGGTTTGCAGTCACTGATAGTGGCGACACGCGGGTCCGACGTATACTACCGGACCGCGGCCGATTTAAAGGCTACAACCTAGCAAGTGTGGTGTCTGGCGGTGAAACCACACGACGTATACCACATGATAATTGCGTTGAAGTTGAAACTCTGCTTACATTTCACATGTAAAACCGTTTATTGAAAGACAATCTTCTGTTTAACTTTGTCTTTGCCATATAATTTTTCAGTTTACATTACTAGTATACTTTGTCAGACTTAGAATCTGTTAACATGCAACAATGTTTGAAGCTAAATATCCAGTCATGAACCAAGAGAACTTATTTAAACAGAAATTACGAATGCATTGTTATTGTGAACAGACGACACAGTGTTATTGTGTGTGTACATTCTTGCTTGTTAGTTGCACGATTACGTAACTACTATAAGGCTCACATACTTTACCAGTACTGCTAATGAGATTTTAATGCAACATTTTGGTTTACTTGAAAATACATTCTAGATTTAAAGTACTTTCTGTGAGATACCAGATGACACAGTGGTTAGTTTATGTGACAGCTACACGATTTTATCACGACGCTACTAACGAGTGACAATTTAAAATGTTGCTTTTGCGATGTATCTGTTTTATATCTGCACAGTTTTTCTGAATTCTTCTGGAAAGTAAAAAAAAAAGTTTTAGTAGTAACTTTTGTGGTATAGCTACGTGGAGATAGCCTTCTCCGTAGCACAACAATACGTTACAGCACAGTACTTTCTTCATCACGGCAATAAGCGTTATAACTAAGATATCTATATGCAAAACATTTCACTTTTGTTTATCATGAGATAAATACTTTGACTTCTGCAGAACTTAGATTTCGGAGGACGATAACTACGACACTTCCACAGAGATTATCTTACAACAAGACGCACAGTTTAGAGCTATAGTACACGTATTTGAGTGATTAATTTTGTACTTAAAACGTTTATTTTTAAAGATATTTGAAGTACAGTGATACAAAGGTTATCCGTGATACATTTCATTCCATTGCTGTAGTCTGTAACACCTGAGGGTATAATTACATTAATCCTCAGAGGGGTACCCGCTTACTTTGTGTACCATGTGTTTGGCAAGCACAAGGAGCCCTAGCTAATATGGTATTGGCTTATACAACTTTACGCATCGGTACCATATTTCTCTAACATAAATTACACAGCTATCTGATCATTTAACTGGAAGAGACAAACATTTATTTTACTACGTCAGTGACAGATGTTTCGTAATTACACAGTTGAATAACTTCACACTTATGAAACTGTATTTTCTCTGTACTTTGTGAACTGTTCATATTTTTTCGGAACCATTGTGATACTACGAAAGCTTAGAATGATGTATTTGATATGGGATCATGATTTTTAAAGTACGTTTGAGGTAGATGACACTTTTGACATGAGCAGAGAATTTTTTTAGGTTTTGAAATTATTGAAGGAAGCTATGACGATTTTCAGATTTGGCTGAGGTTTTATGATGTTATGATGACGATATGTATTACGCTGTTGCGGTATGTTTATGACCAATAAGCTGATGGTATATGACGAATTTGATTATGCTACGTATTTACTATGATGAAATTTTGAAGAAGTGTCTACAAATATGTATATGTGTAATAACGCAAGGAATAATGAGTAGTGGTTAGGGACTCTGGTTTGTGAAAAAGTATGTTGGAAACCGAGAATCGTACTTTAAGAGTTATGAAATGTGTGTATATGCGTGAATATATCACTACGCTGGCGAAAATTTTTTGGACACTGTTATATTTACAGGATTTTGTTTCTACAGATTTGTAACGCAAATTCTCGAACTATGAAATTTTTATATGAGAGTGTCACTGTAGTGCAAACTGGTGTCGTAAATATTTCGGTAAGAAAGTTAAGTGACCACCTGCACGTAATGCGCCGTGGGCACCCAGCTGCGCGACAGTCACCCGGGAAAAAGCATTAGTGTGTGCCTTTCAGAGGCACAGGTGGAGAAAAAAAAAAAGAGGCAATTATCCTCGCTATTGAGATTCCTTTGTAGAAAGCATCGCAAATACGACACGCTCAAACTTGAAAATACACTCCTGGAATTTGAAATAAGAACACCGTGAATTCATTGTCCCAGGAAGGGGAAACTTTATTGACAAATTCCTGGGGTCAGATACATCACATGATCACACTGACAGAACCACAGGCACATAGACACAGGCAACAGAGCATGCACAATGTCGGCACTAGTACTGTGTATATCCACCTTTCGCAGCAATGCAGGCTGCTATTCTCCCATGGAGACGATCGTAGAGATGCTGGATGTAGTCCTGTGGAACGGCTTGCCATGTTATTTCCACCTGGCGCCTCAGTTGGACCAGCGTTCGTGCTGGACGTGCAGACCGCGTGAGACGACGCTTCATCCAGTCCCAAACATGCTCAATTGAGGACAGATCCGGAGATCTTGCTGGCCAGGGTAGTTGACTTACACCTTCTACAGCACGTTGGGTGGCACGGGATACATGCGGACGTGCATTGTCCTGTTGGAACAGCAAGTCCCTTGCCGGTCTAGGAATGGTAGAACGATGGGTTCGATGACGGTTTGGATGTACCGTGCACTATTCAGTGTCCCCTCGACGATCACCAGAGGTGTACGGCCAGTGTAGGAGATCGCTCCCCACACCATGATGCCGGGTGTTGGCCCTGTGTGCCTCGGTCGTATGCAGTCCTGATTGTGGCACTCACCTGCACGGCGCCAAACACGCATACGACCATCATTGGCACCAAGGCAGAAGCGACTCTCATCGCTGAAGACGACACGTCTCCAATCGTCCCTTCATTCACGCCTGTCGGGACACCACTGGAGGCGGGCTGCACGATATTGGGGCGTGAGCGGAAGACGGCCTAACGGTGTGCGGGACCGTAGCCCAGCTTCATGGAGACGGTTGCGAATGGTCCTCGCCGATACCCCAGGAGAAACAGTGTCCCTAATTTGCTGGGAAGTGGCGGTGCGGTCCCCTACAGCACTGCGTAGGATCCTACGGTCTTGGCGTGCATCCGTGCGTCGCTGCGGTCCGGTCCCAGGTCGACGGGCACGTGCACCTTCCGCCGACCACTGGCGACAACATCGATGTACTGTGGAGACCTCACGCCCCACGTGTTGAGCAATTCGGCGGTACGTCCACCCGGCCTCCCGCATGCCCACTATGCGCCCTCGCTCAAAGTCCGTCAACTGCACATACGGTTCACGTCCACGCTGTCACGGCATGCTACCAGTGTTAAAGACTGCGATGGAGCTCCGTATGCCATGGCAAACTGGCTGACACTGACGGCGGCGGTGCACAAATGCTGCTCAGCTAGCGCCATTCGACGGCCAACACCGCGGTTCCTGGTGTGTCCGCTGTGCCGTGCGTGTGATCATTGCTTGTACAGCCCTCTCGCAGTGTCCGTAGCAAGTATGGTGGGTCTGACACACCGGTGTCAATGTGTTCTTTTTTCCATTTCCAGGAGTGTATATGATTATACTGTGGTGCTCTTAATTTATGATATTTACTAAAATGCCTAATGAAACGATGAGAATCATTTCACAGCTATTGTCATGTTGGTTGAGAGAAATGCCATATGGCTTGCTTTATGTATTTATTTACTCATTTTGTTTAATATCTAGTTTCTAGCTGCACTGCAGCATTGGTTAAAATAAAATTTAATAGATGTACTAATATAATTATTTTATGCCTACAGATCCAGTCAATAATAAATTTATGATCTACTTCCAAGAAAATGAGGGCACGTAAATAGACATTTCCCTTCACAGGAATTGCATAAATAATTTTTTTACGATTTGGAAACTTATCTGCTAGCTTAAGTTCTCGTGATGCATCACCCTAGTGTTAAGATGTGACGTAGGTATTAAACACGGCCCTTTTTATTGTAATACTTTTTCTGCTTGAGCTTTGTCATGTTTAGATATAAGTTATTGCATTTGCTGCTGCTTGCTTTGCCAATTTACATTTTTTGTCATTGCTCTTTGTGTTAACTGTTTTGTGCTGCTGCATTGCCTCGTCCCTTAGTTTAGCATCTGAGCTCAGTAAATTTAAGTTAGCTTAAGAGGGGGTAGACTATACAAGAGAATGAGTTGCGATGAATTGGAAGAAATGCATTGAGAAGTTATACGAAAAAATACAGAAAGCTGGCATAGGTAGGATTTTCTTGGAAATAAATGATGACATAAGATAATGGAAAATAAATAATGAGGTAAGAAATATGTGAACATATAAATACAGAAAGCATGCTTGGATACGATTTCTTTTGGTGGAAACAAATGTTGAAATAAGACGAAAAATCTATGGAATGAAGTTTTAGGATGGACTGCAGTATCAAATGTTACACTGAAAACAAACCCTGTCCTGTATTTTTGTGTTATTACACTATGACAATTTGTGTTTTTCCTGTCTGTATGTGTTTAGCTAATAAGATTTATGTTGTAGAATTTTTCTGATAATATGTTATTTACCCTGTAAAGATGCTTAGACATTATTTATTCTGTTTTATTTTAATTCTCATGTGTGAAGTTGATGTTTCAATAATTATTCTGATCTGTTATGTATTTACTTATGTTGTAATTCCTGTAATACTGATGTATATGTTAGTTCGATTCTTTTGTAAAGCCTGCATTACTACAAATGTTACCTGTATTATTATGTTTTTAATTATGTATTTTGTACCTTTGTTATTGTATTCTTATGTTATAAAATGGTAATTGACACCAGTTCATCAAATTAAGTTACTTGTAATTTACATTTCACTGCACACATTTCTGTTAGTCATAGTATATGGACAATATGTGAGAAGTAGGGACTGATAGTGTTTGCATGTGTGTTAATAATTCAGCAAGGGACTGGATAAAAGCATTGCTGGTTCTATGGACATTTCAAAAAAAAATTGTGAGTGCACAAGTGATGCTTCATGGACTTGCTAAATTGTCCACAAAACTCTTCTATGGTGATTTTGCACCTGCACAGTCGCAACGGATGGCTGCTAGCCATCTCTACAAGGACTACAGTGGGTCTACACCTTTGATGACTCACCAACACCATTATTTCTACAAGGACTGCAGTGGGTCTGCCCCTCTGGTGGCCCATCAATACCGTAACCTCTAACAAGACTACAGTGGTCTGTTCTTCGATGACCTACCTACCAATGTTCTTCAAAACTTCGACTGACTCTGCGGTGGGTTTGCTCTGTTGTGGCCCATTACCTGTCAGCATGTCAAGAGTCAGCACTGTCTTTCCGTTGGAAGGACAACACTACTTCTTCAAGATTGCATGGAAATTCACTACTTCCATATGCATTGTCTTTTACTGCTTAGACTTTGAGAAAACAAACGGCAGTTTTACTGTGTTGAATGATCAGGACTGTCTTTATGGACTGTGAGAAAATTTTAGCTTTTGACCAACATTGTATTAATAAGTGTCTGCATTTGATATCTTTCTTACTGTAATTGTGAAAATGTTTTTCAAATCTGTATTGGCCAGTGCCCAAAACAATTTGTAAAATTTTTTGTGGGGAGCATGGGGGCTATGTAAGTAGGCTGTATAGGTTTTCTATTGGTAACGCCACGTAGCACACTGTACGAAAATCACTGTCTGTGCTGTGTGCAGCCTGTGGCTGCTTTGCATTGTTGTTGGCTATTGTAGTGTTGGGCAGCTGGATGTTAACAGCGCGTAGTGTTGTGCAGTTGGAGGTGAGCCGCCAGCAGTGGTGGATGTGGGAGGAGAAATGGAGGAGTTTTGAAATTTGTAAGACTGGATGTCATGAACTGCTAGATACATCATGACTTTTGCACACTAGTGAGGTAAATACATTGTTTGTTCTCTATCAAAATCTTTCTTTTGCTAACTATGCCCATCAGTAGTTAGTGCCTTCAGTAGTTTGAATCTTTTATTTAGCTGGCAGTAGTAGCGCTCGCTGTATTGCAGTAGTTCGAGGAACGAAGATTTTTGTGAGGTAAGTGATTTGTGAAACGTATAGGTTAATGTTAGTCAGGGCCATTCTTTTATAGGGATTATTAAAAGTCCGATTGCGGTGCGCTAAAAAATTTTGTGTGTCAGTTTAAGCACAGTAATGTATAATTTTTCTAAGGGAACGTTTCAACGGCATCATGATGGTCGCATCCGTGTTTGGCGACATTGTGGTGAATTCACATTGGAAGCGTGTATTCATAATCGCCATACTGGCGTATCACCCGGCGTGATAGTATGGGGTGCGATTGGTTACACGTCCCGGTCACCTCTTGTTTGCATTGACTGCGCTTTGAACAGTGGACGTTACATTTCAGATGTGTTACGACCCGTGGCTCTACCCTTCATTCCGTCCCTGTGAAACCCTGCACGACCGCACGTTGCAGGTCCTGTACGGGCCCTTCTGGATACAGAAAATCCTACGAATTGAAAACGTTTGGTCAATGGTGGCCGAGCAACTGGCTCATCACAATACACTCTTGATGATCTGTGGTATCGAGTTGAAGGTGCATGGGCAGCTGTACCTGTACACACTATATATGCTCCGTTTGACTCAATGCCCAGGCGTATCAAGGCCATTATTGCAGCCAGGGGTGGTTGTCCTGGGTACTGACTTCTCAGGATGTATGCACCCAAATTGCGTGAAAATGTAATCACATGTCAGTTGTCGTATAATATATTTGTCCAATGAATACCCGTTTATCATCTGCATTTCTTCTTGGTGTAGCAATTTTAATGGCCAGTATTGTATTAAATCTACAACAATAGTTTCCAAAGTTGACAATTCGTCAGAAAGGAAACCAAGGAATTTCGCAGCGTGAGAAAGAAGTGGCAGACGAAATATTAGCGTTTCTGGAAGATGAGTTAGTGGAATGTGTGTTGTCGTATACGCTCGAGTGTGTGGATAATGTACGTGATGAGTGAAATGATGGCGATATGTGTTTGACAAGTGAAAGTGATATTGAAACAGGTGTCGATCCATGAGGTTCGTAATCTTTGTTGGACAGGGAGCCACAACTCCAGTCTTCAGTGAAACGTGGTAAAGGATAATCGTTGACTAAGGAGCGGGCACCATTCATAACTTCGCACATGGAAGATCATCGGCAGAATAGTAGAAAATAATTACGAACAGATTTAGAATAAGTCCTGAGCAATATGGCTGTGTAGTGCATAAGAAAATCTACGGATCTACGTGGGAGGACAGTAACTGCTGTTCGCGCCTTTTAAGGATGCTCGAAACCACTTACAGGATGGGCTTTGATAGTGACCTACTACGTTATGTACATCAAATTACGCGCGGCATAGTTTACAGTGATTTCAAGGGAAGCAGTGGGTGACCGCGTAACTTTAAACGTTGCTATTAATCTGGATAACGTAAGATAACAAAGTTTCAAGATAATCGTTAACTCAACGATACACAGAAAACTGCGCAGTTGGCCCCAAAATATGTAGATGAGATAAATAAATCTACCCCACCGTTCAGTAAGGAATATCTTTCCAAATCCGAACAATCAGGAACTGAAGAGGAAATGAATGTGAACGCAATAGGTTGAATCGCCAGACTGACGAACAAATTTGCAGTAATGGTGCGTGAGATATCCACATGAGTCTCCTGTTGTCACACGAAACCCCATCCCAGACAATATCTTCTGGTGCAGATCCAGTGTGTCTCACTCGTTGACAGGTTGGTTTTATTTCCTCAACTGGCGTTCTTCTAATCAATAGACGGCCGTCACTGGCACTGAGGCAGAGCCAACTTTCACCTGAACACACAACAGATCTTCAGTGTGCCCTCCAATGAGGTTTTGCTTGACACCACTGAAGCCGCAAGCTGCGGTGGTTTGCTGTCACGGTGTAGTGTCACGGAATAGTAAAAAGTTGGAAACGTGGAATATTGTCAAAATTTCGTTGCCTATGCCGAGAGCGAGAGGCAGTAGATTGGCCAAGATCTATGAGGATTGCACATATATCGCAATGTGTCGTCACGTAGGGGCAATGGCCTGGTTACACACAACAGGCGAGAGAGAATTGCTTAGCACGTGGTTTTTCTGTTAGACGGAGACTTTCGTAGAGTGCAAGACAGAAGTATAGCGTCAGCTGTACTACATTTCACAACTTCGCGTAAGTCTGCCGCAACAACACGTAACTCTGTCGCAAGAACAACTAAGGGGCGAGTACGACAGATAAGTCAGCACTATAAGTGGAGCGAATGCGGTCATTACAAACGAGCATGACGTCAGGACGTCGCTGGTGCTTCCTTTAAATACGCCAGCTTTGATAGCAACAAGGCACTCGCACTTAGACTTGCAGTTAGATGTGTAGTGGGTCACTGCTTAGCGCTCAGCGCGGTGATCGACATGTTAATCTTTTTTAAGGAGATGTTGCAGTAAGGGCGGCCCATCCAGCAGCAGACGTGAGGGGACAGTACCAGCTCTGGTCCTCTCTGCTGCCGCTGTCAATCATCAGCCCAGGATCAGCAGACATCGCGGCAGACTCACTCGCCGCCAATGCTTACCACATCAGTGAGCCGCCGTCGAGATCGTGCGGGGCCTAGGCCCTGTGCATCCGCCGTCACAACCGGGTGAGCCGACGACGCTGGGGGACTGCAGCCCGTTCCGTCCATCCACCGCGGACGAGCTACCAGGAGGAGCAGGGAAGAAGACGGGGTGGGATAGAGTACACTCCGCACTAAGAGAACGCTTCTGGTGCCGACAGCGCCGGGGACTCCATCCAGGAGCCTGTATGTGCAGCAGCTTGGTGTCCGCCGAGAGCCGACCGGCCAGCCGGGCGCCGCCATCCACGCGCGGCCGAAGTAAGGACATTCCTCCGCTACGTCACAGCACGCGGCGCTGCACTTGAGGCCCGGATCTGGTGTCATCGCTACGAGTGAGAGAGGACTCGGGGGAGGTCGTTGATACCACCAAGCCACATTTACTCAGCAGGAATAAAGGTGTTATGAATTAATAATGTTTCTTTAGCATTTCTGACGCTTCTACAGTCATTTCCTAGCATCCTGACAATTGGAGAGGTCACCGCTCGGCCATCCTGTCCACCGTAGGGGACCGGGACCACCGGAGCGCCTACAAGGGGAGAGCTCGCTACGAGGCACCTGGCTTGAAGCTGCCCTCCAAGTAACCTATCTGTAATATTTTGTTGCATCACTGTGTTGCCAGTTGCTGCTCAAATTGCTGCTGCAGATGAAGATGCGGCAGAGCCTTATGACGAGCCGGTCCTTGTGGGCGAGTGGTTCTAGGCGCTTCAGTCCGGAACCGCGCTGCTGCTACTTTCCAAGGTTTGAATACGGCCTCGGGCATAGATGTGTATGATGTCCATAGGTTAGTTAGGTTTACGTAGTTCTAAGTTCTAGGGGACTGATAACCTCACAAGTTAAGTCCCATAGTGCTCAGAGCCATTTGAACCATACGACGAAATGAAGCCTGGGAATTAGAAGTACCAAGAGAGCTGTATCAATATCAAGTAACATCATTACCTTAAAGCTTTCGTGTATAATTATGCCAACTGTCAATCTGGATGGTAAATTGGCTGGAGCACATGGGCACAACCTGTTTATTTAACAATATGTAACCATAAATTTTAGTTTTTCTAACAAAATGAACAAATTTGAAAAATTCTTTTAACCTTACACCTTAAGACGAATACGCTTTTGCAAAAGAAATCAAAATAGCAAACAATATGACAATGATTACAAGACGGGTGGACCTGCAGCCCGCCCGTTATTGGGTAAAACAGCAGCGTTTACTACCGCGCTGGAGACAGTCTGTCTTATAAATGCCCTTTTGCAACTCGTAAAAACTATATAAGCACCATTGATAACAAGAGTTATTCATTTACTCAAAACACATGACTTAACTTTTAATTTGAAAGCTGTATGTCGACAGGTTCGGCATTAAGATGCGCACCTATGATTAAAGGTTAAACAGATTAGCAAACAATATGACAATGATAAGGCTTACTTCAAAGCAACCAACCTCTTAATTTCAATCGGCAACCAAGGTGCGACTGGATACCAACCCGTCCCTTCTGACAGTTTTATTTTGACTAAAGCCCTGGTGACAGTAGGCTGTTACTATTTTCGAAGTTAAGCTAACTGACAGTTATTAAGAGCTACTTGTAAACACTTATTGCAAGAGAACTCACTCGACGGAACCACAAGACCCAGCTAAAATACACCAATAATGACCCGGTCTTTCAAACACGGCAACGAACAGCTTAGTAGAACAGGTTGTTCAGATTATAACTAATGTCTGAGAAACGCAATTACAATCAAAGAACTGAACCGGTTAACAGCTAAGCCTAAGCACAAGGTCCCTCTTTTGTTTAATGGCAACCTGTGACTTAGCACAATTGTTCCGGCTGTATTTACGACCAAGATCTAATCAATTAGAACATTAATGATTGGGTACAAACCAAAAAGGAAAGGCAATATAATACCGGGGGAAATTTTCAAACAGCAACTAGTGTCTTAGTGCAATACTATTACCTATATTTACGACCAAAGAGCCGACCGAGTAAAACTCGGAGGGTCAGGTAGACACCATGAAATAATGAGGAGGGCAGGTGGACAATGACACAAATCACCATGAGGATTACAGAATGTTACTCCCCTTTATCAGCAAGCAGTTCCATGGATCCACAGTGCATCGCAGCGGTTACTGAGTGGTGCCGATGAAAGCCCGGTAGAAGAGGACAGCCAGGCCACGAGCGGTCGTCCGACACGAATGTTGCCAACCAACCGACGGGATGTCGACCTGCTGCTTGTAGTCGGCGCTGACCCCTGTGTAGTACTCCGGTATCTTCGCTGTGCGCAGGCCCTCCTTGCACAACTCGTGGCTTCGGCCTCGTGACCACCTCTTGTCGCGACGCTACCGCCAATCCCCAAACTTCGTGCCCTCTCTGTCGGGCCAGCGAACCCCATATGTATATTGGCAAGCAAAGACCTACCAAGAACACAACCCACAGATACCAACTCTTCCTCATAGACATTGGCGATGGGGCCGCAAGATGGATAGTCGATACTAGACCTGAGTAGCGGCGCCAGACAGAACAGTCTAATAACCCAATCGCACCACGGCTCAAACATTGTACAACATAAGAAGACTAACAATTACGAAATTCACTCACTACAGAAATTACAGACATGTAAACCAATTGCGCTGTTTGTGACATTAGGAAAACAAAGAGATCAAATTGACACTAATCATGAATAGTATTAGTTATCTAAGGAACAAAGATTGCCTTCAGTTAATAGTTCTGACAAACAAACATTTCGTGAAATATTCCTCAAAAAATCTTCTATATCCATACAGACAAGAAAAATCCTTACAAACAAGTTTTCATCTCCATAATAAAACATTCCAGGTAATTTCTCCCAGATTCACCAGATTCACAAATACCAGATCTCCTTCTCTAAAATTCCCTAGCGCTGCAGTATTGACTAGCGACCAAGCGAACCAGAGATATAGTTAAACGCAGAGTTAAGGATCTTATCCACTACTCGTGCAGCTCGTTCGTAATCTCCGTCCCAATACAGTAAAGGTGAAATAGTTACGATAGCAGAAACATAAGAGTACCTTACATCATAAACGAAGCCACGACGAATTAGTTCGCTGTGACTCGTCGACAAAGTAAAGATACTGGACAATTACATTCGCTGCCATTGGGTGACCAGCCCTCCAAAAGAGTCCGCGAATTTAGGTAACTGGGAGCGCTTTTTACGGAGAATTCGTCATACGAAGGAGAGACCAGCGCCAGGAATCATCCTAAAACAACTGTTTGGATCAGGATGTCTTTCAAGACGTTTCTAAATTCTAATCCTTGGTACAATATTCTGTGAGACGTGGAATATCCGAAAGCAGGACTTTCATAAATTCTTGTGTTTGAGAGAAAAATGCTGCGGAATAACTTCGGTCCGGTGTTGAACTCAAACGCGACTGAATGCAGGACCAGACACAGCCATGAGCTAGAAAAACTGTACCGATACGTCAATGCAGGAGGAATTATAAGATTCAAGCGATTATAGTGGGCTGAACGTGTCTCTCGGATTGAAGACGACAGGTGGCCAAAGAAGCCCCTCGATTTTAACCTCAAAGGGGCAGATCACGGGCAAACTCGAGGAAGAACCAGAGGGCTGGCCTGCATGGAGACTTGCAACAGTCAGCCATAGACGTGGATGTTGGTAGATGGCTACTATGGAGCAGGAGACTTGTAGCAGCTGGTCGCATAAAAGTACAGTAGAGTAAGAAACTGAACAATGTTCTTGATTCACTAATCATTAGTTTCTTGCATACTGATGACTGTGGCGCTGTTCTCGATGGAATTCTTCCAGTGTTCGTTGTGTCTTCTCCTCCAGACTATCTCTGTGTGTCAACTTTTAAGATGGGCCGGCCGCTGTGGCCGAGCGGTTCTAGTTGCTTCAGTCCGGAATCGCGCTGCTGCTACGGTTGCAGGTTCGAACCCTGGCTCGGACGTGGATGTGCGTGATGTCCTTAGGTCACTTCGCTCCTGCACAAGTCGATATCTTTACAATACGACTACCACTATACTATGATTAGCGTCGTTCTGGATTCTTCCCACGAAATACTTTGTTGTTACTTTGTTTATGAAGTTACTATGTTTTATCATTCTCACGCCATTGTTAACTTTAACCACTTGATTCACCATTGAACACTGCTCCTTTAAAAACTCTTATATTACTGTTATTTCATCAACATTACTATTTAATAGTCTTACAGTCTTCGCTTGATTTGCAATAGGATTTTGTAACGTATGCTGTGTCCCAACATTACGGATCATCCCGAAGAAAACGATGTACTGAGGAATAGTCAACACAGATTGAGAAAATATTGTTCTTGTGAAACACAACTAGCTTTTCTTCTTACGGAGTAATGAGCGCTATCGACAGGGGATATCAAATTGATTCCATTTTTTTTTTTTTTAAGATTTGCGGAAGGCTTTTGACAACGTTGCTCACAAGCGACTAATCAAATTACGTGCCTATGGAGTATCGTCTCAGTTGTAAGAGTGGATTAATTATTTCCTGTCAGATAAGTTACAGTTCGTAGTATCCGACGGAACCTCCACGAGTAAAATGTAAGTAACATCAGGCGTTCCCTAAAGGAGTGTTATAGGCCCTCAACTGTTTCTGCTGTACATAAATTTGAGCAGCGTTCTTAGATTGATTGCAGGTAGTGCTATTAGATACCGTCTTGTAACGTCAGTGGATGATCAAAACCAACTGCAACGATTTAGTCAATATATCTGTATGGTACGAAAAATGGTAATTGATTCTAAATAATAAAAAATATGAAGTCATCCATATGAATACTAATGCAAACCCGTTAAATTTCGGTTACGTGATAAACCACACAAATTTAAAGCCTGTAAATTCAGTTAAATACTTAGTGATTACAGTTACGAATAACTTGCATTGTAACGATCACGTAGATAATGTTGTGACAAAAGCAAAACCAAAGAATGCGATTTACTGGCAGAACAGTTAGAAAGTGCGAAAGGCCTACTGAAGAAATTGCTTGCACCACCCTTGTCCACCTTCTTCTGGAGTATTCCTGTGCGGTGTAGGATCAGGATCAGAATCAGATGGACTGACGGAGCACAATAAAAAAGTTCAAAGAAGGGCAGCTGTTTTTGTATTATCGCCAAATAAAAGAAGGAGTGCCACGAACATGATACCTTATTTGGTGTGGCAATCCTTCAAACAAAGGCGTTTTTCGTTGCAGTAGGGTTAAATCACTAACTTTCTCCTCCGATTGCGAAAATATTTTTGGCAATCACCTACTTAGCAAGAAATTATCATAACAAAACAAGAGAAATCAGAGCTCGCACGGAAAGATTTAAGGGAAGAGTGGAACGATAGAGAAATAGCTTGAAGATGGTTCGATGAACCCTATTTCAGGCACTTTACTGTGAATTGCCGAGTAATCACGTAGATATAGATGATTTACCCTCTGTCTACAATAATCTTACATTTAATATTAGTTAATGTTCCTTGTAGCTTGCGTGAAGCGTCCAACGAATTCGAAAGTGGAATTCTGTTTACCGACTTGTAGCTGAACGAGATTAAGAAGGAAATCAATATCGGGACATCAATCAAAGAGTGAAACACTGTGCAGATGTAACTGAAGAACTGAACAGGACCAAGGTGGAAGTTAAAGACAAACGTGAAACATGGGAACCCAAACCCTATAAGAAGATCGAAAACATATAAGCTTCAGTGAAAGAATGTGTCAAGAGGGTAAAAAAAACACTAACGAAACAAGATTTCTAGTTGTAATGAAATGAAAAGACGCGAGGAAGTATATAATTGCTTCAAACTCAAGCCGTGGTCAGCGGGTAAGAGACTGTAAAGAGTAAAGGTCATAGAAATTTGGGAAATGGTGGACTTTTTAAACATTCAGGATTTGGAGTTAAAAGAGGGGCAGATTGTGGAAGTGACCATCATCTAGTGGAATGTAAAATTTATATTCCCTATACTTTCAGGGGTAGTGGAGGACAGAAGAGATCGCTACACGCTGACAAGAGTGAGATCATAAGATATGACTTGGATAGTTTATGGGAAGGTAGTACTAAGTACCTGTACCAACAGCGACTGGCAAACAAACTGGAGAGTGTGGAGAGAACAGTAGAAGGGGATTATGAGCATGTAAAGAAGGCCATAAATGAAGCGGCAAAACAAGGCCTTTGAGAATATGAGAAGAAGGTGAAACCAGTTTGGTGAGATGCAGAAATCTAAGATATGGTTAAAACAAAGTAAAAAACTTTATTTGACGTTCCTGAATGTGGATAAAAGACAAAGCAGAGACATATATTGGACACTAAAAAAAGGAGAAACAAGGCATGGGAAGAAAAAGTATGTGGAGAGTTTGGTTGAAGGGGCCCGTGAGGCATGGAGAACAATCAGGTCAATGTGAGAGTCAAGCAGTGACAAGTTACACCATAATAATATCAGCCATGGTCAATGGACAACGTATTCAGGAAAATTGGCCTGAATTTTCACTTAAACATTGGGTGAGGGTGCAACAGAAGGAGTTATAGCGTGCAGATATAAAAGTTCTTCAGCAGACTGTGAAGAGCTGGAAGATGAAGAAAGCATCAGGATATAGATCAATATATTCAGAGTTGGTGAAGTTTGGTCCACAGAAATTGATAGAGATGCTAAGAAGGCTGTATGAAAGAGTATTAAACGGAGATGTTCCATCGGAATGGGAAATACGTAGTATAAGACCCTTACATAAGAAAGCGTCACTTAATGACCCAAATAATTATATGAGATTGGCAGTGATCCTTTTCGGTGGAAGACTGTACTCGAAGGAATTGAAGGAACTGGTAGAGAAAGAAACAAGTCACAAGAAGCGAGAAGAGCAAGGTGCAAGAGAATCGGACTACATCTCGACAATGTGAAAAATGCACAAAGGTTGAACTGGAGACGTGTCTTCCACTGGTTGATCTAAAGAAAGCGTATGAAAATGTACTCACCAACGAACTGTGGGAAAAGTTGAAAGTCCGCAGCTCGTGGTCGTGCGGTAGCGTTCTCGCTTCCCGCGCCCGGGTTCCCGGGTTCGATTCCCGGCTGAGTCAGGGATTGTCTCTGCATCATGATGACTGGGTGTTGTGTGATGTCCTTAGGTTCGTTAGGTTAAGTAGTTCTAAGTTCTAGGAGACTGATGACCATAGATGTTAAGTCCCATAGTGCTCAGAGCCATTTTGAACCAAAAGTTGAAAGAGGTAGTGCCAGATCAAAGATTGCTAAAAGCTGCTGTTATGATATTAGGGAGAGTAAGGATTGGGAATAGTTGGACAGAAGAATTTGAGGTGAATAAGAATCAGCAGGTATATCAGCTATCACCGACCCTGGCAAGGCGCCTTAGACCGCGTGGTTACACCGCGCGGCACCGACCCTCTCTAAGCTGCATATAGGAGCAATACTGCAGACTTGGCATAGAAAATGCTAGGTTGTGGGAATGACAGTAGATGGCAACAAGATATTTAACCTGTATTTTGCAGACGACCACATCGTACTAGCAGAAGTTGAAGATGATCTGAGCTGTATGATAAAGCTTAATGAGGAATACGATAAGGCTGGCTGAAGATGAACATGTTGAAATGTGAGTACTTGGCTGTTGGAATGGAAAGAAGTAAATAATTTGGAGTTGGATGGAGAAGAAAACGTAGGTGTGGAAAAGACAAAATATCTTGGAGTGTTATTAAATAAACAAGGCAGAAGCAGAGATGAAATCACTAATAGGTTTAATAAATTAATAAAGGATGATCTGTAACAGGGGCAATGAACTGTGTTCTGTAGAAAAAAGCAAAGACGAGAATGTATAAGACAATAGTCCAGAGTGTAGATCTGTACCAAGCAGAAGCTGGGACGTTAACAAAAAAATAAGAATGAACAACTTGACTGGAATAGTTAAGACGAAGGTCAAGCTTTTCTATATTGGATAGGATAAGAAATGACGTAATAAGGCAAAGGATGAAAATGAGTAGCTAGTCTACAAAAACGCCTGATGTGTTTTGATCATGTGAATAGGTTGAATGAACACAGGATACCAAATAGAATACGACGATGGATACCATCCCACTGGAAGAAAAGCAGTCGTCCACGAAGCAACTGGCAAAGTGATATATAGGAAGCAATGGAAGCAAGGAATATGAACTTCGAGTAAAGGAAAGACAGAAGAATATGGTGACTGGAAACGGAGAAGGGGTGCCAGTCGTAGATAATCCGCAGTAAAAAGAAGAAGACGAAGCAGATGGATATTTTAGAGAAAAATGCTAAGAGAAGGAGCATCCTTCTCAGCATCATCAGTTGGTTTTATATGTAGTGAGAGTAGATTGAATTCTATCCTCGTAAATCAAATTTACCATTCTATTAACTGACAAGTGGTAAATGCCACTATACTGCATTTGGTTGGGTAATAAATCGGCGCTTGTTGGGAGGTGCCCGAGAGTGGATTGTGAACACATTAGAAGGAGCCCTCGATGAATTCATCAAACACTTCAGGATTTATTATTCTCAAAACAAAAAGTAAGGGAGCGCAGATGGACTTCGAAAATTTTCTTGACTGTGGGAGTAATTACCGAAGATAAATGAGAGTAAAGTAAGAGAAACTGGGCCGAATTGTTGAACTTCTCGACCAATTAGGAGGGGAAGAGGATATGTTGTACGAAATATAGAAGAAAGTCCCAGGGTGGTGTAGAAGCACATCAGCATTAGTGAACGCTCTTGAACAATTTGTGGTCCGTATGAACAAATTCGTTGTCTGTAGAGGAAATGAACAGTGGCATCTTTGGAAGGAAGAAAGCCAAGAAGTAATAAACACCATGTAGAAGGCATCTCAGACCACTGTCGATAAGTGGAGGACAGGGAAGACCGACAGCGTATAACCAGACAGAAAGAGACAGTCTCTTGGGAAACGATTTTCCGCTTCAGTGAAGCGTGCAGCTGTTGCGGGAAACACGAAGTGGCCCCAGTTATCAACCCACAAAGTGTAGGGGAAAACGAGCATAAAGAACAAGAAAATCAGAGAATAGGAGGGGTGGATACAGAGAGGAGTGCAGGAAAAAGAATGCTGTCGAGGGTAACCTATACAGGGTGTAACCAAATTTCATTTAGAGAGTGCGATGACTTGTAGTGGGACCAAGACGGTTAAGGTTAGCATAGGAACGTGCCATTTTTCGCCGCACACAATTTATCACAGCGCAAGTTCAAATCTCCCGCATTTATAGCGCTACTGGCTAGGGTATGACGTGCGTCATACATCGATCACCTCTTGTTCCACGTCCCATACAGATTTGTTTACAAGCCATTCAGCTGAGTTTGTGATGTTGTGTTTGTGGTGTTTGTTCGTATCACATTACTGTGCAGTAGTGATCGTTCTCTACAGTACAGAATGAAAGTTGTAATTACATTTGATTTTAGTGCGTTGCTGTTGACGGTTTTTTGTTTCACTGTTGAATTAGAGAATAACAAACGTCTCAGTTTTCTAGATCTTATGGTAAATGGGAGGGTGCCTCACTTGTGTTACATATCTATCGTAAATCAATTACCACTGACATTATTATCAGCAATGACTCTAATCGTCCATTGACACACGAGCATTTATATTTTTATACAATGTATAATAGATTACTCAAGTGAAATCTCTACACTGAATCCTTGAGTAAGAAAACTGATATTATCATGCAGGAAGGTTATGCCAATGATTATTTCGATTCTTTTATGTCTGCTATTAAGGGGAAAAAAAGTTTTCGCTTAAAGACGTCTTCAGTGTAATGCAGCCTCAGAAAAACCACTTCATGCTGCTATCTCTTGTTCAAAACTGGTTCAAACGGCTCTGAGCACTATGGGATTTAGCATCGGAGGTCATCAGCCACTAGAACGTAGAACTACTTAAACCTAACATAAGGACATCACACGCACCCATGCCCGAGGCAGGATTCTAACCTGCAACCGTAGCGGTAGCACGGTTCCAGACTGAAGTGCCTAGAACCGCTCGGCCACACCGGTCAGCTCTTGTTCAGGACCATTTAGTGAGACTACTGCGCGTTCTTTTAGGAAACTGAAATAGGAGATTAGTTTTCGTACGCGAAAAAAACTGAGTGTTTTTTTGCGAAATACTGTTTGATGATAACCTGATAAATATAATAACTCAGGCATCTACAGAATTAAATGTGGCTCCTGTGATTCAACCTATGTGGGTCAAACTGGTAGGAACTTTGTCACTAGGTTTCGTGAACACAATTACAAAATCATGGTTGCCTTTAGGGGGACCAAACGCTACCCACAGACAGAGGACTGTAGACAATCCATGCGCCTGAGCTGGGTGCTGGGTACATTAGAGGAATTAGGAATCTTTACACTCCAGCCGCGCAACCTATCATTAATTTTAAACGAACTGTTGTCTTCTAGAAGCAAGTAGTTTTTAAAAATATTCGATGGAATATTGGGCTTGTAATTCCAAGCATTCCTACAGGTATTATCCCAGTCTTTATATCTCTGCTTCATGCACATATTTTCTATACTTATCGCTTTTGTTAACACGCTGAAACGCCAAAGAAATTGGTATAGGTAGTTGTATTCAACTACAGAGAGATGTAGACAGGCAGAATACGGCGCTGCGGTCAGCATCGCCTATATAAGGCAACATGTGTATGGCGCAGTTGTTAGATCGGTTACTGTTGCTACAATAGCAGGTGAATTTGAACGTGGTGTTATAGTCGGAGCACGAGCGATGAGACACAGCATTCCCGAGTCTCCGAAGCACGGATGAAGTGGGGAATTTTCCGTACAATCATTTCACTAGTGAATCGTGAATATCAGGAATTCGGTAAAACATGAAATCTCCGTCATCGTTGCGGCCGGAAAAAGATCCTGCAAAACCGGGACCAACGACTACATGAGAATCGTTCAGCGTGACAGAAGTGCAACCCTTCCTCAAATTGCTGCATATTTCAGTGATGGGTCATCAACAAGTGTCAGCCTGCGAACCATTCGCCGAAACGTCATCGATATGGTCTTTCGGAGCTGAAGGCCCAGTCGTGTACCCTTGCTGACTGCACGACACAAAGCTTCACGCCTCGTCGGGGCCTGTCAACATCAACATTGGACTGTTGATGACTGGAAACATGTTGCCTGGTCGGACGAGTCTCGTTTAAAATTGTATCGAACGGATGGACGTGCACGAGTATGGAGACAATCTCATGAGTCCATGGTGCTGCAGGTCAGCAGGGGACTTTTCAAGGTGGTGGAGGCTCCGTAATAGTGTGGTTGAAGTGATATGGGACCCCTGATACGTCTAGATAGGACTCTATCAGTGACAGCATCTTGTCTGATCATCTGCATCCATTCATATCCATTGTGCATTCCGACTGGCAATTGCAGCAGGAAAATGCGACGCCCCACATGCCTAGAAATGCTACACAGTGGCTACAGGAACAATCTTTTCAGTTTAAATTGTTCCGCTGGCTACCAAATTGCCCAGATATGAACATTATTGGGCATATCTGGGATGCCTTGCAACATGCTGTTCCACCATCTTAAGGATTTATGGTAGCCCTGCAGGATTCATTGTGTCAGTTACCTCCAGCACTACTTCAGACATCAGTCGAGTCATGTCACGACGTGCTACAGCACTTCTGGGTGCTCGCTGAGGCCGTACAGGATTTTAGGCAGGTGCACCAGTTTCTTTGGCTCTTCAATGTATATTTCTCGAGGGTTCGAGTAGCAGGCATCCTTCACATGTAATTATAGTAGTTAATGCTCATGTACCAAATAGATTGCTGTTACGGCTTAGCCCAGTGCTTTTGGAAATTTTATTACGTCCCGTCTTTTCCTTTGCCTTCCTACGGCTCTTTCATTATTACATAATGTATTTTATCTTGTGACGAGTTTCACTTGCACGATCTCCCTTATCTAATCTTATGAGTGTTCTAGTCCGTGTCCTATCTTACTGTCGCTTTTATAATTTCTGTTTCAGTCTACCTCTTTTTAATTGCTTTCCTGCACTTGTTTTATTTATGTAATATAGTATGAAAGTTTGAATTTATGTAAGTGTTCTGGAATTTTTATTCTGTTTTTTTTTTTTTTTTACATATATGTCTTTTTGTAGATGGCTTTTTAAAAAAAGTGTAAATTTTTATTCTTCGTTTATTTTATTATTTACAACTTTTGTAAATATTTAATTTCGTATTCTACATTTGTTATGAAATAAATTCTGTATTTGTCGCCAAATGGCGCTACTTTACCTTCATAGTCATCCTCTGGTAACTTAAATTGTCTTCCTGGTTATTGCATAGTAGCTAGTCAGTCTTTATATATTTTATTATTATTATTATTATTATTATTATTATTATTATTATTATTATTAGTAGTAGTAGTAGTAGCTTCATTCATCTGTAGATCCCTTTTTACAGGGATATAGGATATGTCTAAGTATTTACAAATTTAGATCAGTTTAAAATAAACTAATTCGTATACACGAATATTTACAGACTTCTGGTTAGAGACAATCATTAGATTTACTTCTGGTATACAATACTTTTTTTACAAATAACTTAATAAATAATGTAATGCCACATTGTTCACTCATATCTCACTGTCAATCACTGCACACACTATACACAGATTATTTCATAACACTTCACTCACTACACACACACACACTGGTGATCTCTGGGCCATTTTCCGTTTCGCAACTTCCCATTTGCTATCCTGAAAAACTGAGTCAGAATCCCTCCATAATGAATGAGATGTTGAGCTCAGAAAGAGGAAGAGGTGTTGGTACTGTGCTATGAATAGATTGGGGGTAAGTATTTCTAGAAAGGAAAAAAAGAAGGAAAAAACGTAAAGTGAAGATGTGGAATGTTAGATGTTTTATAATTACTATTATTATTATTTATTTGTATAACATTCTTTATCAAACCCTACTCTGTTTTAGCTAAGTAATCCTTCAATGAATAAAATGCTTTGGATAACAAGTTATTTTTAACTGCCTTTTTAAATGAGTGTATTTTGGCAATTTCTTTAATGTATTTTGGTAATTTATTGTACAGTTTAATTCTTTGGTAGAAAATGCTGTTTTGAGTTTTATGTTTATTTTTTCTTGCTAAATGTAAGTTGAGTCTATCTCTTATTACATGGCTATGGACAGAGCTGTTTGTGCAGCAATTACCAATCTTATTTTTGAAGTGTACAACTGACTGGTAAATGTATTCACACTGAGCAGCTAAAATCCCCAATATTCTAAACACATCTTTACAATGAGCTCGACTAGTATTTTTGGTTATTATTCTTATGGCTCTTTTCTGGAGTTTGAAAATTTTGTTCATTTATTCCCCAAAAAAGAATTCCATAGCTAAGAATTGAGTGTGCATATGAATAATATGTAACTAAAAGATACTGCATGTTACACACTGATAATAGGATTCTAAGGGCATAACACGCTGATGACGTTCTGTTTGCAAGTACCTTTCTGTGTTCACACCACTTCAACTGAGAATCGATATTCATTCCTAGAAATTTTGCATTTGTTACACAGTCTATAGAGGTGCCATCTACATTTAATTTAACATTGTTATTTTCCCTCTTCAGAATGAAATTCACAGCATTAGTCTTCTTTATGTTCAATGTCACTTTATTACTTGTTGATCAATCATAAATTTCCTTGAGAGTTTTGTATGCTTTCTTGGCAAGGAGTTCTCTTGTTTTCTCAGTGACTATAATATTGCGGTCATCACCGAAGAGAATTTTTTCACCATGAGTAACACTACTGGGAAAGTCATTGATGTATATCAGGAACAGTATTGGTCCTAACATGCTACCCTGCAGAACCCCTATATTAATGTATTTTGGTTCTGATAAGTGTTTTACCGAATGTTTAGCTTTAGTTGAAGTATGTATTGTCTCTACTCTTTGTACCCTATCTGCTAGGTATGATCGAAACCAGTCATTAGCTACCCCTCTTGTTCCCAATGCTTCTAATTTATTTAATAGAATCTTGTGGTCGAATGTATCAAACACCTTTGAAAGATCCAAAAATATGCCTGTGTCACACCCATCTTTTTCAAGAGTATCAAGTACAACTGTTGTGAATTCCACTATGACTCCGTATTTTTGCCACTGCAGAAACCAAACTGTGATTTGCTTAAAAGATTGTATTCATTCAGGTAATTCATTACTGTGTCATTCATAATTGCTTCTATTATTTTTGAGAATGCTGACAGCAGGGAAATGGGCCGGTAATTTTCTATGTCTTCTGCATTATTTTTCTTAAGCAAAGGTACAACTTTTGCCTGTTTTAACTGCTCTGGAAATGTCCCTGATGCGAAGGATTCTTTTATTACATTTGTTAAGAGGCCTTTATAATCCCTACGCATTGTTTCATTACACACAATGGTACTTCATCTGAGCCTACTGACTTTTTGTTTTTTAGTTTTTGAGTTGTTTTACTGACTTCATTCTCTGTGGTTGGAAGTAACATCATTGTATTTAGTACAACATTATTTACAGGTGTTATATTTTTGGGTGAATTTTTGCTGTAACTTCTCTGCAATACTAGAAAAATGCTCGTGTATCATTTATTACTTCATCCCTCTCCCTTAGCAGTATGTTATTCTGCGTTTGCTTGCCTCTCCCCATTTCCTTTTTTTTAAAACATCCCAGACTACTTTGCTTTTATTCTCTACATTATATATTATTTTGTCATTAAATGACTTTTTGCAGCAATCAGCACCTTGCTATAGATCTTTTTGCATGTATGACACAAATTTAAGAATTCTGGATCATTGTAAATCTTTTTCATGGAACTGAGGTGTTTAAGTGTTTGGGAGGACTTCTTAATACCTGCTGTTATCCATCTGTTTTTGTGAGATGCTGATACAGACGTGCATACTTTTGGAAATGCCACTTCAAAGTTCAATTTAAACAATGTGGAGAATTTAGAGAATTTCATATTGGTTTCCTTGTACACTTCATCCCAGATTTGTTTCTCTAGTACTTTTGAAAAAACTTTGATTTTGATTTTGATAGATGTCGTTTGTAGGCTCATAGTTTACGGAATGATTCGATGTCTGACTTTACTGTCGTTGAAACTTCCTGGCAGATTAAAACTGTGTGCCCGACCGAGACTCGAACTCGGGACCTTTGCCTTTCACGGGCAAGTGCTCTACCATCTGAGCTGCCGAAGAATGACTCATGCCTGGTACTCACAGCTTTACTTCTGCCAGTAGCCATCTCCTACCTTCCAAACTTTACACAAGCGCTCCTGCGAAACTTGCAGAACTAGACGTCCGTGAGTTTACTCCACAAATAATATGTATTACACGCTTTTGGACTCTGAAAACTTTTGTTTGACTTGAAGAGTTACCCCAAAATATTATACCATATGACATTATGGAATGAAAGTAGGCAAAGTATGCAAGCTTTTTCGCTTTTATGTCGCCTATGTCTGTTAACACGAGAATTGCAAATACAGATTTGTTAAGGCGTTTCTGCAGTTCTGTGGTGTGCTCCTCCCAACTGAATTTATTATCAAGTTGTAATCCCAGGAATTTAAGACTGTCAACCTCTTCTATCTGCTCTTCTTTGTACTTTATACATATAGTGAGTCTTTTCGATTTTAATGTCAGTGAGTTGGCTTTAAACCATTAATACCCATGAAAATATCATTAGCAGATCTTTCTAGAACTACACTCGACATACTATTTTTTGCAATACTTGTGTCATCTGCAAACAAAACGAACTTTGCTTCTGGCAGTGTAACTGATGAGAGATCATTAATGTACACAAGAAAAAGCAATGGCCCTAAGATGGATCCTTGTGGGACACCACATGTAATTTCTTCCCATTCTGATTATGATTGATGACTTAATTCACTAGTCCCTTGCAAAGACACCCTTTGTTTCCTGTTAGCGAGGTATGACTCGAACCATTTTGCAGCACTGCCAGTGATACCATAGAATTCTAATTTATTTAAAAGGATGTTGTGTTTTACACAATCGAATGCCTTTGACAAATCACAGAAAATATCTGCTGCTTGTAACATGTTATTTAATGAATTAAGTACATTTTCACTATAGGTGTAAATAGCCTTTTCGATATCAGAACTCTTCAGAAATCCAAACTGTGTTCTTGATAACATGTTATTTGTGGTCAGATGGTTGAGAAGCTGCCTGTAGATAACTTTTTCTAAAATTTTTTAGAACGCTGGCAAAAGTGAAATCGGTCTGTAGTTTGATGGCATCTCTTTATCCCCTTTCTTGAATAGAGGCTTAACATCTGCATATTTCAGCCAGTCAGGAAATGTCCCATTTTAATTGACTGGTTATACAAGTAACTTAGAATTGTACTAAACTCACAAGAACATGCCTTAATTAACTTTGTTGATATTTCATCGTAACCACTAGAATGAAAGGCGCTCCAGTCTGTAACTGCGAGACCGCTACGGTCGCAGGTTCGAATCCTGCCTCGGGCATGGATGTGTGTGATGTCCTTAGGTTAGTTAGGTTTAACTAGTTCCAAGTTCTAGGGGACTAATGACCTCAGAAGTTGAGTCCCATAGTGCTCAGAGCCATTTGAACCATTTTTGAACCTCCCTCAGAACCTATCAACACTACATAGGCAGCTCTTGTGATGTTAGTAGAAAGGAAGAGATTGAGAAAGAGGGCGCAAGACACTGATGGTGTTGACTCGTGCGAGTGCTGTGGATCGAGATGTGTGTGTGTGTGTGTGTGTGTGTGTGTGTGTGTGACTGCATATGTGAGCGATCGTGCTCTCCAGAACAGTCGGGTGTTGGAGAAAGTGAGGACAACGTCTCTGCTCATGGATAAGATGTGGTACTTGGTCATATCACTCCTTGTTGTGGCCGATCGGGAAGCTTCTACTTTCAGCCTTTGTTTCTGGTTCTTTTCCTGTAGTCCAGGTCAGGCTGTTAACTACGAGAAGTGCCTCGACAAGGAAATGAGCCCGACAGCATTAACGTTGGCACACAACACGACGTCCATGAAATAAGTATTTCATGATGGTCACAGACTGAATTTGTTTTGGTGGGAACTTTGTGTTAAAAATTGTCCTTTCGTGTCTCACCGGAGTTAACATTGAACTTTAACTTATTGGTGTTAGCTGTGGTGGATATTACATGTTTGTGTGCACTAGTTTATTTATTCCGAAATTTCTCCGAGTCGTATGATAACGGATGAATATTATTCTCAGCTGTGGAGTCCTATTTTGGCATAATTATTGTTTGTTGTTTTTGAACCGTGTTGATTACGGGAGTGCCAAAACAGAATATATTTTACAGTACTTAAGCATAACTATCCCTGTTTATTGTCAAATCAAGTCAAGTATGCTAGTGCAGCTCCCGTGCTTTTTGAGGCTATTCCCGTGTTTGTGTTTAAACTGGTGTTTTAAATATATAAATGCAGGTTTATATTCTGTTACTTTCTGTATGCTATAGTAGTCCGTTACTTGTTACCCCTTTCGTTTGTAATTACCATTCCAAGGAGCCAGTCGACTGGTTATTCAACACAAAAGTATACTTCATGTACAGTTCTGAACAATGGTGATTAATTAGTACAGCTAGTTAAAGTTATTTAATGATGAAGTTTGTTAATCAGTTCAATTAGCTGAAGGGTGTACTTGTTATTAAGTTCATGGATATTTCTTTTTTTGCTAATGAATTGACTAAATGCTCTTTTATCATGAAATGTGAAATATGTTTGCAAAAATTTTATGTTGGTTATTTAGTAGAAGCATAAATTTATAACAACTTTGTGCTAATATCCTGGTTAAAATTATCCCCAGCACTTAACCGCTTTCCACCCCCCACGCCCCCGCACCCTCCCCCCCACCCTCCACCCCGTTTCTCTCCTCTTCCTCATATCGATTGTCTTCATGCAAACCTCTCCATTCCATTAAGTAGGACGCTGTGTTGCAGATAGTGTCAAAGAAGAGGGGAGACACATCTTTACCAAAAAAGTAAAAAATGCAACATTAATGAACATTCTGTTGTTCACTCATATTCATGCAGCTACACTCAAAACTTTTTGATTTTAAATAAAAATTTACCCTCAGAATATATGGAGTCTTCAAAGCAAAATGACTATAGGTTAGATTAAAAATATGCTTAACTACCTATCAAGACTTTTTATATTATTCGGCTAATGATCAAAACCTTTCGTTGTCGCATATTGAACTCATCCCTGATCGACTGACAACTTTAATAACGAGAAATAAAGGCAATTTTTTTCTTCTAGTGTTTTACGTATTCTTCTCAGATGGATTATTCTTCTCAAATGGATTATTTAGGATGAAAGTATATATAACGAAGGTACAATTTAAATGTCTAATTCTTAAGCGTTACATAGCAGATTAATCCCAGTGAACACCGAATACAGAGATTCGCAAAAGGATGGAAAGACGAAAACACAACACACTACCATGCCTAATGCGGTGTAGGAAACCCATTCGAATTCAAAACAGCTCTCCTTCTTCTCGGAATGGATAAGTACGGGCCTACATGGTGGTACGCGATACTGGTGTAAGGTTACCTGGTAGTGGAAGGACGGGGCCAAGTAAGGGTCGAACATCACTCGTACCAAGATTTTTATTTAAACATCTCAGTCAAAATAACTTTACCAGTTAGACCAACAGGACCTTCTTATGTTAAGACGAAGCCGATCAATTACATACAGTTATTTAAAAACTGTTACCGATAATCGATCAACAATGTTATCAAGTATTTCAGTGAGATCAAATAACAAAAGATTATTGCGTTAATTCAAATACGTGCTCCCAACTCTCCAAAAGTCATTCATGGGAACACCAATTCTGAAAACTTAGATTTACAATAAATGTTATTCTCTTCGCAAAAGTAAACAAATTTTGGTCGTCACTGGTTACTATTGTTGAGATATTCACAGGAAATTTCAGTAAGAGGTGTAAGATAATATTTCACTAAGTGAAGTTACATAACAGTCTCTTCAAAGGTTCTAACAAACAGTCTTCAAATAGATAGGCCCCAAACAGTTTTAGAACGAGAGTCCACATTCAGAGAACCACTTAATAATTCTTTGAAACATATCATTAACAATCCATTATTTTCTCTCTAGTGGGATTTATTATAACACTGCTATCGTCTGTAAAAAGTACCAAAACTGAGTGATGAATAAATATTGCTATCTGTGGAAGGACATTGGCTTTTGCACTTTGCCCTGGTACTCAATTACATATTATTTTGTGATGGTGCAGCAAGCAAAAAATCTGAAACCTGAATTTATGAACACTGGAAGGCACTACCTACTCACAATGCCTTCGCCGCGCCCGAAGTGAAACAAGGATAAAATTTTGTGGACTATTCTTTGACCCTTATGGAAACCTGGCTAATTCATAATACATCTGGAATTTAAGAGAATCCTTCCCCCGCCCCCTCACCACACACACACGTCACGTGTGTGTGTGTATTCCCCTATATTCCAGGTGTTTAATAAATTAGCCAGGTTTCCATAAGGGTAACAGATTAGTCCACAAAATTTTATCCTTGTTTCACTTCGTGCACGGCGAAGGTATTGGGTATTGTGAGTGGGTTAGTACCTTCCAGTGCTCACAAAATCAGGTGTTAGTACCAGGGCAAAGTGTAAAAGCCAATGGTTTCCATAACTGTAGTAGATTCGTCAACAAAACGAGAGAGAGAGAGAGGGGGGGGGGGGTGAGGGGAGAGACCAAAAGACTTAATGTCGAATCTTACCATGAAGAATTATCGACTGTTGGCAAATTGAGATTACCTCGGGTTGTGCAAACGTGTGGTGAGGCATTGTTTCATTGATGATTTATTTACTGCTTGACAACACTTAGTTTTGCAGGAGCTGTTGCAGTATTTCATCGCGCACTGGCGGTACACTCACTCACCAATTCTTTCAGAGGCGCTGCCATAAAATGTGACAGTGTGTTTACTACCTACTGTTATATCCCAGTAAACTTGTTTGTCTCATGTCCGTCTGCCTTTTTGCACAACCCAGCGTGTGTGTTCTTGAGCTTAACTTAATACGTGTTCCACAAGCTATGACATGGTCGCCGGTTAAAACGGTGATCCAGTAAGGACATATTATAAAACAGGTATGTCTCGTCAGATTTTAAGCTTATGTTTCCACATACATGAAAACATAATTTTTTGTTACTGCAGATTTGGTTTTAAGATGTAATCTGTCCAATAACCGTATTTCATTTCCCATGTTTTGCTGCAGATCTGGTCATTGCTGACCGAATCCTGTAGTCTGAGGACCAAAAGTTTTGTGATCCTTGACGGATATAAAAGGAAGTTAGTAATAAATATTTACTGATTAGCCTAGTAAGTGAGTGGCTGAAAATGGAAAAATTACCTGCCCACCACGTTCATCTGCCTTAATCCTTTTTTTCTGCGTGGTTATATGAAGTCGAAGTTTCAGGCATTATCTATCAGCACCTGTCACTGAGAGAGTTATACCAATGTAGAAAATATTCTGCCGTTTTCACGGTCGTGTTCCGACTTCGTTGCCCCGGGGAGCTGTGTAGAGGGCAAATGCCTGTATTTTGTAAATGGAGTTCGGAAAAAGGGGGTGGCTCAGATGCAAAACTGTCCACGCGCTTTTGCTTTCGAAATCGTGATATTAACGTCACCCGACTCTCAATGAAGAAGCCTATCAGACAGAGCTGGAAATAAGGCGAAGGACACGCCACATCGCTGAAGCGTACAGTATACTTTCAATGTAAATGCAAAACTCTCAGAGTCCACTAGTTTCAGTCGAGGTCCGTCTACATTCTGTTTACATCTACGAATGAACAAAAGCTGTCCCTTTAACTGTTCTAAAATTTATTTCCCTTGAGAATCTGTTTTAGTGTTCGTAGGAGCTGACGCAGCCTAGTGAGGTGAAAAACTCACCACTGTACAAACTAAAATGTAAAACTCGACTACAAACTGTTTCATCTTTTACTATGTAAACGATAAAATTAACTATGGAAATACAGATGGTTCCTCGGACTGTTACAGATTTCAGTTGATTCAACTATGGTTTCTTGCAGAAACATCGTATATTGCGTTAACTATTTTTTCGCCTTGTTTCACAAACTTTGTAATTACTGTTCAGTTGGATTATAAGCCCATTTTATGGTACAAAACACTGATGCCAAAGATGAAAACCACCTTCATTGGGGATAGTTAGATGAAAAAAAATAAAAGAAATATTTTTATTATGTAAAAAAGAATGTGAATGTAAATGAAACTGGGGGAGAAATGACTTTAAATATTTATGTTATTTACTCTTTCAGTACGAACTTTGTTGTAGAACCCCTTATTTACGTGTGGTAATAAAAATTCATTTAGACAGAATTAAGCACATTTAAAATTACGTGAACCTTAGCAACCCTCTCATGCTGATAAATTTAAACTAACTGATTAATAACATTTATTTGAAACTTATTTAAATTAATTTTTTTACGTAATTCGGCCTTGGCACACATTTTCTAGATGCAGTGGATTTTTTAAATATTTACTGAGTTTTTTCCCGGTGTTAGCTATGGAACACAAGACTGTCCTTGTTAGCATAAAATGGTTAAATATTGCCAAGCCGACCTGAACGTTTAATTATCATTGACAAACACACTTCACTATACGTTTAAGTTATTTCCTTTAGAAATGGAAAGAACCAACAGATTAACAACTTCAACGTGAATTATCCTCCTATGAATGCACAAATGTAAAACCAGTAATAAATTCAGTCAGCCTCAGGATCGCTGAAAAAGAAAAATATTTCGTAATTCACAGCTAATTTTACCTGCTCCCGATTTACGGGTTTGGTTAATTTTATAGCGGAACAATTTTTTAAATGTGCCGCCGCTGCAAATCGTTCGGTCGCGGCACAGCCCAGCAACACCATCGATAGTAGCTAAAAGTGCTGAAAATTCTGTAAAGAAATATTATAGATGATATGGGCAAGCTAATTTAGATTAGTAATACACAATTTTGATAAATTATAATGTATTTAGACCATAACAATACTCAAAATTACACACCTTGATGATTTATCCTCTAATGGCGGCTAAAGATAGATACAGACAAACCAAGTCTACTCATTCTACGTCACAGGTTCCTCTATCTCTCAGCCCTAGAGGAAGACGACAAAGAATAAACATTATGTAGCGCTTTTTATACTGCTGCTGATTTTGAATATCTCTTTGTAATCTTACAACATTATTTTCATCTGTGGCTATATTTTACATTTTTTCATCGCAGATATTAGCATATTTCGTAATTACATTATGAGTATAGAAATATTACAATCGTAAATACATCGAGAATATTATTACAGAAAATATTACAATAATCACCAACGTCCTTTACACAAAATTAAATAACGTTTTTTGTTAAACAATTACAGTACATTCGAATTGCTTCATAGCGGCGTACATAGTACAATTACATGTCATTTCATTTTATTAATAGTGTGCGTGTGCTGCCAGGGAACGTTACAATAGCAATGTCATTAGTGAATGTAATCATTGCTATCGATTCACACTGAATTTTAATCCTACTCTTGAATCTTTTTTTTTTTTTTAATTTCCGTCATTGCTACTTCAATGAATGGTTGAGTGGAACAGAGGAAAGATTGCATCCCCGTCTTTTTTAATACGAGCGCTCCGTTCTTGGCCTTTCAGTCTAATTGTTCCTTCTTTTTTCATGGCCACATCGTATATTACCCGTGTCTGCATATAGATTACTAATATTTTCTCAGAATATCGAACTTTTTCACTTTTTCTGGGTCAACATGTGTTATGAACGTGTCATGATTTTTCTTAAGTTTTGCTTTCGCTCTCAAGCGCAACGTCAGGACTGCCTATTGGTGCATTTACCTGTCCTAAAGTCAAACTCGTCGTCACGTAACGGGCCCTCAGATTTCTATTCCATTCTTCTGTATGGTAGTCCTGTCAGTAGCTTGGATGCATGCGGTGTCATGCTGACGAGCGACACTTCTCGCACTTATCTGCTCTTGCTGTCTTCGGAATTGTGTGGATGATATGTTTCCGGTGGTATAATGATCTCCATTCTAATAAATTCTACACACCAACGTTAATAGCCGTTTGATTGACACTTCCCCCAATTATTTTAGAAATCCTGAAGGAATGTTATTTACGCCTTGCGCATGACATTATCGCACATCTAGCTGCATTACAGGATGTCCCACGTCTTCGGAGTCCATTTCTTCATCTATAACGTCATCAGAGAACTTTCCCTCTCGTAGGGGCCTTCAACGCACTCTTCCACTTACCTGCCCTCTCATCTACGCTTAACAGTGGTGTTTCTGTTGCAAACTTAAAGTTGCCGGCATTGATTTTAATTTCACCGATGGTGTTTCGACCTTTCCTTATGCTGGACCAGTCCATTCTACGACTATTTCGTTTTCGAGTTCTTCACATTCTTCTTGCAGCCATTTACCTTTGGCTTTCCTGCATTTCTCAATTATTTCATTCCAAAGTGACCTATCCAAATTCTGTGATTACCCTTTTTAGTGATTTCACTCGTCTTCGAATGAAATGCCAATAATATGGTATTCGTTATAGCGGTACCTGCTTAGAAAACATTGAGCGCACATCTTTCCTCAGCACTTCGGTGACACACTTGTTTCCACACTCAGTTCTTCCGGATGATTATCTTAAACTTAAGTCCGTATCCCATTGTTACTGAATTGTTATCGGAGTGTATATTTGTTTCTGAGTGCGCCTTACGATCCATCTCCAATCTCCGTCTTAGTATGATGTAATCCAGTTGGACTCTTCCCGTCTCTGGCTCTTATCCAAGTATACATCCTCCTTCTGTGATTCTTCAACAGTTTATTCGCTATTACTAGCTGAAATTCATCTCAGAACTCAGTCACGCTCTCTCTCCTCTCATTCCAACTATCAAAGCGATATCCTTCCCTAATTCTCCTCTTCCTTCCCCTACAACCACCTTAAATTCCTCTTGATTATTAGTTTTTCATCTCTCTTTGGGCGACTAATTACCCGGTCACTATACTGAATTACCCGTTCAATAACCTCATATACACTCTCTACCATTTCATCTTCTGATTTATGTTTTATGTGCTCTTTTCAGTTTAAATAGATTTGTAAGTATACTGTCGCGCGAGATTAGCCGAGCGGTCCGAGGCGCTGCAGTCATGGATTGTGCGGCTGGTCCCGGCGGAGGTTCGAGTCCTCCCTCGGGCGTGGGTGTGTGGATTATCCTTTGGATAATTTAGGTTAAGTAGTGTAAACTTAGGGACTGATGACCTTAGCAGTTAAGTCCCATACGATTTCACACACATCTGAACATTTTGTAAGTATACCCCACACAGGATGCTTGTTTTAACTTGAGATAACTAAATATGTCAAAACAGACGCAGGTGAAGTGTTAATTTTAGTAACGATGCATCGCACGAAAAAATTGTTCTAGGTGAAATGTTATTCTAGGAGAAATGTTAATATTAGTAAAGGAGTTGCAGCTGGCCACCTCCTAACCAGGCCTTCTGCGTGGACGGGGTCAACTTTGTATTTTCAAATGGGACCCTCCTATTTTTATTGCATATTCGGTTTCTACTACAAAAAATGCACACGGTTTAGTCAAACCATTGTTTCCCATTCGTGATAGATGGTACTGTTATCGGGAAATGTCAAGTGTGGCCAGCCGCGGTGGTCTAGCGGTTCTAGGCGCTTCAGTCCGGACTGCTACGGTGGCAGATTCGAATCCTGTCTCGGACATGGATGTGTGTGATGTCCTTAGGTTAGTTTGGTTTAAGTAGTTCTAAGTTCTTGGGGACTGATGACCTCAGAAGTTAAGTCCCATAGTGCTCAGAGCCATTTGAACCATTTGTCAAGTGTGCCTGTTTTTGCAATTAAGGACCGTCGCATTTGATTCTACATTTCATTTACGACGTAAATGTAAGACTTAGTGCTCTAACGGTTGACACTGAGTTTCAAACGTTCCTCGAGTGTCGCAAATGTGATTGTACAATACAAATTATATGGCTAGACACTGACATAAGCTACTAGTATGGTATTGTAGTTTTCTGTTCCCTACGGGGTTGACTGTGGTGAGTCCACAAACCGCCCTCGAAGTACGCCGTCAGGGTGACTGATTTCAGTGTGTGCTTCCACTGAACTGCCTGAACTATCACGCTGGCCACGACGCGGCTGCCGGCGGAGCGCTAATCTCAACCACTGTATTCGTAAAATGTCCATAAAGTGATAGAGAAGGTTCAACTGCCATGGACACACATATAGAGTGTAAGCACTCACACACTCACTGAAATCAAGCACCTCAGTGGTGATAGGCAAGGGGACTCACCGATATCAAGCATCCAGCTGGGAGCAAAAAGGTATTACATCCACGTTGGTCGCGTGGGGTAGCCTCGCGGTCAGAGGCGCCTTGCCACAGTTTGCGCGGCTGCCTCCGTCGGAAGTTTGAGTCCTTCCTCGGGCATGTCTGTGTGTGTCGTCCTTAGCGTAAGTTAGTTTAAGTTAGATGAAGTAGTGCATAAGCTTAGGGACTAATCACCTCAGCAGTTTGGTTCCATAGGAGCTTAGTACCACCACGTCCACGTCATTGTTTCTGGATCATGCTTAACATGGCTTCTGATGACTATAGTACTGTACAGTCAAATCTGCAGCATTAGGAAAAATTTCGAACATAAATGTAACCGTTAGAACACAAAGGTCTACAATTACATAGTAAATGAAATGTGGAATCAAATGAATAGTTTCTAATTGCATTTGATATTTGTCAATTGCAGCGCCATGTAACATGAATGGGAAATAATGGTTTGGCTAAATCGTATGTATTTTTTAGAGTATAATCCGAATGAGTAACAAAAACAGGACGTTTTCACTTGAAAATGCAAACGTAGCGCCTCCCCAGCAGGTGACGTGGTTAGGAGGTGGCCAGTTATAGCACAGACAGCTGTCCTCTTTTCGGATATTAACGTTTCACCCATCATATTTTTCGTACGATGCGTCATTTTGGAGATACTGTATTTAACTGTCTGAAGCTAAAGCAAGCACCCTCTATATTTGCGTGAATGCTTGCAGTGATTGTTTGTGAGTTGTCTAAGTATACAATTGCCCTTTCTGACTATTTATGCTCAAAACGCTACATTTGTTTGTGTTAAGGATCAGCTAGCAATCCCTACATCTAGCGTGAATACTCTGCAGGTTTTCCTACATTTTGGAAAAAACGACATTTTGTCTATGGAGTTCGTGATTGATTCTTTTGTAAATTGTTTTTGTTTATTTATAGACACAATCACATGTTTATGGCACAGTCATAACCGGTTTCGGCCATAAAATGACCATCTTCAAATGCTAAAGGCGGCATACACTAAACAGTGGTGCCGCCTTTAGCATCTACAGATGATCATTGTATGGCCGAAACCGGTTATGACTGTGTCATCAATATGTGATTGTGTCTATAAATAAACAAAAAAAATTTACTTCCTACATTTCGCTACAATTTTCTTGTATTATAACTTCACTGTGTAAAACAGCATCATTCGAGAAAATCCTCGTTGTACTCCCGTCATTCACTAGATCATTTATATACTATGTAAGAAGTGAGAAACCTATATCACTTCCTTGGGGCATGTCCGAAGTTACTTTCACGGTGAAGATTTCTCTCTGTTTAAGAGTGACGTGTTGCGTTACACTCTATGAGAAGCAGTGCAATGTCCACTGAATTCTCTTCACCCATATTCCCTAATCTCCCGAATATGTAGTTAACTTACTGCTGGACGCGGGAAACGTCCTTAGCGAAGAGCCCGTCAGATTGCGTGAGTGGTTTCAAAGTGAACTAACATTCGCTGCAGGTGACAGAAGTAATCGCCACTGAATTAAGTATCCGTCGTAAGGCAGAAGCCGTGAGCTGCTTAGCTGGTGCTGTGGCAACGATTTTCTATTGGGAGCATCGGCGTTAGCAAACACGTACTGCTTGTGGGAATACATTTTTATTGCTTTGGGCAGTTTCTTTTAGTCAACAAAAGGTTACTGTGGTGAGAGGGGAGGAATTAGAGGAAAGTCGTGTCGCCTTGTGTAAGCATTTACGACGAGAGGTGTCGGAGCGAATTTCCCAAGTGGCGTGTCAGCTGCTAGGCGGTGTTTGCCGCAGGCGGTCCTTCACACTAACCAGTTTGTGTTTCTCGGGGATCTCCGGTTACCATCCGCTTCTGCAAAGTGGCGACGCTTCCCCTCCCCACCCCCTCCCCCCTGGCGTCTCATTCCCTCATCTCGCCACGTCTGGTCCTTTTCTCTCCCTCACTCTCGTCATCATTGAATCACTTCCCTTCTCCCTCCGCTTCCCTAGTCCTCCGCTGCAAATGCCCAGACTCTCATACTTGTCACGAAATACATATTCATTATTTGAGTAATCTCAGTTTTTACCTTTTCTTTTCTCGTCAGGGCAGTGGTCACCAATTTATCAACTTATTTTTTACTGTCGGTGTTTACCATATCTTTGTCATCATGATATCGAAGTACAAAAAAGCGAGAGACGAAAGGAAACCAGAAAAAACTAGAAAATGTGTAGCCTACATTTTACAGCTACCCTGAAATTCCATGAAACCTACGTGATGGTTTTTAATCGGAATTGTTGCTAGGTCAAGAAAAATACAATTTTTATCCCCTACAGATCCCTCTAGTCCCATAGAAGTTATTTCCGGAAGTCTTAACAGATGTCCTTTCTTCTTTTCAGCGTTTTCCATTCATTCCCTTCCTCGCCATTTCTGCAGTGAACTTCCTCATTCCTTATCTTGTTAGTCCACCCAGTTTTCAACAATCTTCTGTGACATCATATCTCAGATGCTTCGATTCCGTTCTGTTCCGGTTTACTCACAGACCGTGTTTCACAACCATATAATGTTCTGCTTCAAACGCACATTTTCCCATATTACTTCCTCAAATTATGGCCTGTTTGATAGCAGAAGATGCCCTTTTAGTCAGCGCTAGTTTCCTTTTTACGTCCTCCTTGCCCAGTCCATCAAGGGTCATTTTGCTGCCTCGGTAGCAGAATTCGTCATCTTCGTCTACTTTGTGATCTCCTATTCTGATGTTAAGTTCTCATCTCTGCCAGCTCTCATTGTTTTTGTATTTTCATTCCATTCAGCAGATCCTGTAATTCTTCTGCACTTTCACCCTGGGTAACAATGTCATCATCGAATATTATCATTGACATCCTATCACCTTTAATTTATTCCGTTCTTGAACTTATCCTTTGTTTCCGTCGTTGCTTCTTCGACTTGGAGATTGAGCCGTAGGGGAGAAAGACTGTATCCTTGTCTTACCCCCTTTTAATCCGAGCATTTCGTTCTCGGTCGTCCAGTCTTAGTATTGGTGCCTGTACATATTGTATATTATTCGTATTTCCCTATAGCTTATCCCTATTTATCTTGGAATTTCGAACACCTTTCACGATTTGACACTGTCGAACGCTTTTTACAAGTCGACAAATGAACGTATCTTGATGTTTCTTTAGTCTTGCTTCCATTATCAATCGCCGGCTGGGGTGGCCGAGCGGTTCTAGGCGCTTCAGTCTGGAACCGTGTGACCACTATGGCCGCAGGTTCGAATCCTGCCTCGGGCATGGATGTGTGTGATGTCCTTAGGTTAGTTAGGTTCAAGTAGTTCTAAGTTCTAGGGGACTGATGACCTCACATGTTAAGTCCCATAGTGCTCAGAGCCATCTGGCCATTATCAATCGCAACCTCAGAACTTCTTCTCTGGTGCCTTCACATTTCCTAAAGCTAAATTGATCGTCACCTTACAGGTCCTCAATTTTTTGTTACATTATTCTGTGCAGTATTCTTGGCAGCAACTTTGATGCATGCCCTGTTAAGCTGATTGTGCGATGGTTCTCGCACTTGTCGACTCCTGCTGTCTTCAGAATTGTGTGGATGATGTTTTTCCGAAAGTCAGATGGTATATCTCCAGACTCATACATTCTACACACCAACGTGAATAGTAGTTTTACTGTAACCTCCTCCAAACATTTTACAAATTTCGAAGTGATGCTATCTACCCCTTCTGCCGTACTTGACCTTAAGTCGTTAATTGCCCTTTTAATTCTGATTTTAATACTGAATCCCCTATCTCTACCCAGTCGACACCTGTTTCTTCTTCTACACGTCATGAGATAATTCCTCCCCCTCAAAGAGGCCTTCAATGTTTTATTTACATGTTTCCGCCCTCTTCTCTGCATTTAACGGTTGAATTCTCATTGCAACTTTGACGTTACCACCCTTGCGGTTAATGTCACCGAAGGTTATTCTTACTTTTCTGTTTGCTGAGTCAGTTCTCCAAAGACTCATTTCTTTTTTGATTTCTTCACATATTTTATACAGCCTTTCGCCTTAGTCTTCCTACACTTCCTATTTATTAAGGTCCTAAGTGACTTGCACTCGTACGTCCGTATTCTTCCATATCCCGGAAGATTTTTGTACTTCCTTCTTTCATCGATTGAAGTATTTCTTCTCTTACCGATTCTTTCTTTCTAGCTTCAGTGATTGCCCTTTTTAGAGATGTTATAACGTTATTTTTATATTTGTTTGGAATCCACTGAATTAATGCCTGAACTGGGAATGCGCACAAAACTCGAGTTAACGTGTAGCGTGTTGTAACTGCAAGTGGTGTGCTTACTCTGTGTTATTGTTAGTAAAAACTTTACACGAATTGATTGGGCAATGCAACTCCCAATACCAATAATGATATACAGTCACTGCAAAATACATTCAGCCCCTTAGGTACTGAGTCCTTTGACCCTGTTCAAAACTAATAACTTTGATCCCTTTGCACATAACAAATAAATAACATTGTCTTACTTCTAAAGCAGCAACTGTAGATCGCGATATACTAAATGAGTCACAAACAATGAGATTTATACAGCAAGTATTATCTAACTACGCTAAGAAAGCATAAAGACAAATCATCAGATTAGGTATACCTGTGTTAACAAATCTTAGAAACATTACAAAAGGCAAATGTCTAACTGGCCCCTACATCAAATCAGTTTACGTACATTCTGGGGTTATGCATAATAGAACTCATGTCATCAATTATCTGGCAACTCATTTACACCAACGTGCTCGCGAAACGAAAGTCATAAAAATTTAATCTCTTTACCTTGCTTGCGAGAAGACTTCTGCTTCCACATTTATATTTCCATTAATACATGTACTCGTAATTCCTACATTATAATCTAACACTTGGTGGCTTTACAGAGCACACCACAAAAACTGCCTACTCCGTCCTGTTTCGCTCACAGACAGATACCCACTGCCGTGCGCCAAGCTCTCTCTTACACCAATACTATAATTTCAGACCAGAAGCCCTGCGCTCGTGCACATTCAGCGATCTGCTTTACAGAGTCCATCAGAGACATACATAATTTACAATATAATAGTTTCATTTTAGTTTACATTAGTATCATTACAATATTCGGGTGCCACAAATCATTGCACCCCGTAGACTCCTTTCAATGCCTATTCCTCTTCAACTCAACTGCCTACTGCGCTGTTAATTGTCGTAGTATCTGTAGTCTCAAAAAACCACAAATAATCTCTTCATTACTTTTTATTTCAATATCCCACTTCTTTGAGCATTTTTTCTTGCTTACTAGCCACTTAAACTTCAACCTACTCTTCATCCTTGATAAATTGTGATCTGAGTCTATATCTGCTTGATTTCGGAATCTCTGTCTGAAAATCATATAATCTAACTGTAGTCATCCCTTATTTCTCGGCTTTTTCGAAGTATACCTCCCCTTCTGTTGATTCGTGAAGAGAATATTCGCTATTACTAGCTGAAATGTATTGCAAAATTCAATTCGTCTTTCTCCTCTCTCAGTTCTACTATCAAGCCCATATTCTCCCGTAACCGTTTCTTCTATTTCCTCCCCTACAATCACACTCCAGTCACCCATGACTATTACAATTTCGTCTTCCTTTATACAGTAAATTGTCCGTTTAATATCCTCTGTCTCTTCAGCCTCTGCTTGCGACATCGGAATGTATACCTGATCCATTGTTGTCGGTGTTGGTTTGCTGTCGATTCTGACAAGAACAATCCTATCACTGAATTGTTCACGGCAACTCGTCCTCTGCCCTTCCTTTCCATTCTATCGTTATACCATTTTCCTCTACATTGATATTATCCAATACTCGTCTGACCAGAAACGCTTGTCTTCTTTCCATTTTACTTCACTGACCCCCACTATATCTACATTGAGCCTCTGCGTTTCCCTTACAGATTTTATAGATTTTCTACCATGTTCAAAGTTCTGATATTGCACGCCTCGACTCGTAGAACGTTAACCTTTCGTCGGTTATTGGATATTTTTCACATTGTCACCTCGCCTTTGACAGTCCACTCTCAAAGATCGAAATTGGGGGACTAGTCTCGAATCTTGTGGCAATGAAGAGATCATCAAGAACTTTTTCAGTTGCATACCACATGTCCTATCCATACACGTTATGTCCCTTTAAGGCAGTAGTTTCCACTGCCTTCTCCATCGTCGTGCTGTTGGTCATTGTTGTTTGTTCTGTCTTAGGGGTAGTTTCACACCCCAAGGACAAGATAGTGCTCTTAACGTAATGCCCATAACAACTATCCTCTCCTCCGCTCTCTTTAACAAGTCCGTTGGCAGAATGGGGGTGACTTCTTATGCCGGAAGTCTTCAGGTGCCATTGCTGTTGTTTTTTATTAAAAATGTAAACAGCGTCAAGATTCGAACCCATACCAGGACCTTTTGATTTCTGGTTAAAGGCGCTAGCCCTAGACCATGGGTGTCCTACAGATGTCGAAAACGGAATCATGAAGTGTCCTACAGATGTCGAAAACGGAATCATGAAAGGAAATATTCAAATCTAAATACGGCAACCAATCATTATCATTGTTTAGTTCCTGTTCTTTAGATGGCAAGCCATCCTGGGCTTATATTTCAGCAAGATAATGTCCGCCCGCACGCTTTGAGAGTTTCCGTTGTCTTTATTCATACTTCCTAAAGCACTGCCTTTACCAGCTACGTCGCCGGATCTCTCCCCAATTGAGAACGTTTGGAGCATTATGGACAGGGCCTTCCAATAGTCGGATTTTGACGATCTAACGCCCCAGTTGCACAGAATTTGGTACAAAATCCCTCATTAGCACATCCATCAACTTCATCAATCAGTGCCTAGCCGAATCCGTATTTGCATAAGGGCGAGAGATGGACCAATGTGTTATTGACTTTCTCTTGTATAAATTATCTTTTACCGAAATGTGCTTTCGTGGTACGTTGTTTTGTTTTGACTTAACAGTATATGCAAGTATTCTTATATATTTAGGGAAACCTTTCCAAAACTCGAAAAGCTTCTGAACGATTTACTTAAACCTAGTGCATTATATTCCAATAAACATTCGGACAGACATACGCAACATCTTTTTTTAAAAGAAGAATATTCAAGTTTTAATAATAGCTTGAATACAACGTATTAATTTTCCACGATAATATTTATTAATCCTTATGAGCCGGCTTTCGGCTTCTTAGCCCATCGTCAGATAACTTAATGCTGAACAGATAGCCCACACAACTTCAGTGCGAATTCATAGTTGTACAAAGAATGCTGCACAAAGGTGTATGACATTGTATGTCTATATCGACACGAACGGTTGTCTCAACTGAAACGATCCTCAATAACCACTAAACGTCAACAGTTTGCAGAACGTGTCATTACGCTATAAAGTTGAAATTTGTCTTCTGGAGAATTCAAAATTTTTAATAAGGGAATTAAATATGCTCCAAAATCCAACATTTCCGAAAAACAGCTAGACATACTGAAACTGGATTTTGAATATTCTTTGTCAGACGATGTCTACGAAACGTTTGGTAGCTCATGAACTGAAAACTGCAAATATAGATAAGTTCAGCTCTAGTTGTCGGGGACAAGGAGTGTTGTACACATTAAAGAAAAGACTATCTTCTGAAGATATGATTGCCAACAAGGGTGACAAGGGAACAGTTTAGAGTTACTTAATAAGGCAGAACATATGGAAAAAGTGTTATATTCCTCAACCCCATAATGTTGCCTGAGTTACCTAACGATCCGACAATGAAATTCGCTATGGAAGTGAAGAACGCTATTAAAACCTGCAAATCTGTATTTACTGATACTGATGCCAAATACCCAACAAACATGAATCCAATAGCATCCACTTTACATGGGTTACCTAAGCTTCACAAAGAAGATTTTCCAGTAAGACCTGTAGCGTTTTCAGTTCCCGCATCTTTTCATAAATTAGCAAAAGAGTTACATTAACTAATTACAACAAAAACTAAATTTCAACCAAATTTGGAATACCTAATTCACTTGTATTAGTGAAACAGCTAAAGGACGTACACATACCACCTAGTGCAAAAATTGGCCTCATTTGATGCTAGCAACCTGTTTTCTAATAGTCCTGTTGCAGAGGCAATGGAAATTTTTACAGAATGACTACATAAAAATCCAATGAAGAAGTCAAGTGAAACAAGCTTAAAGTAGAATTATTTCCAGTTCCAACAGTCTTTGTACAGTCAGTTGGGTTAGAAATGGGGCCTCCGCTGAGTCCCTTACTAGTCGAAATGTTCATGAATAACTTTGAGCAAACATTTTTACATGAAGAGCCCCTAAGTTCAAAATACAATATTGGTCTAATTATGTGGATGATGTACTGTGTGGACAGATACCACCAGACAATTAAGTACATTTTTTCGACATTTGACTTCACGCTACAGTAAAATCGAGTTTACTATGGAGTTGGGAGGAGACTCTTATCGGCTCTTTAGAGCTCACCATTGGCATCAGTAACCAACAGCATTTATTTAAGACATAGAGAAAATTAACCTCAAAAGACTCTGCAACACAACCGGTTCCCAGCATCCTATAACACATAAATATGCAGCCTTCCATTCCACAGTGCACTGCCTACTGACTGTAGCCCTAGCCAGGCCAGAATTTGAAAATCAATTAAAGGAATAACATACAGAAATTGATGTGGTCCTTCACTGATTGACAATGTGCTCAGGATAAGTGGGAAATAGAGGATATCGATTCTCCTTATTTACCTCAGGTAGCGTAATGCCACACCAGTGGCAGATGGACCCCGTTCTGTGCACTGTGTATTCAGCACCAGCTTTCTGTAAGCCGGTTCATGGCGATCTAATGGTGAGTGGCCGAGGGTCGGTTCATACCTAACTAAGGAAAGTTGCATAGCTTTGTATGAGTCACTTTCGAGATCTACATTTACGGGACCAAATGCCGATTCAAGCTTGACTATTGAGTGTTGAACACCATTTCGTACTAGGTCCTATAACGTTTTATTCCATTAATATACACGTTTTGTTGAAATCGGCTGCGAGAAAGATAATTTTGTGGTGTACTGTGAAAACGTAGTTTTTTTTTCAGTCCGTTTTAGTAACGATAGCAGGGCGGACAACATCTGATTTTCAACTGTAAACTTGATTCAAAAGAACATCTAAATGCAGCAGTTGCATTAGTGCTCACCTCGCTACCTGTCTAATTTGCTCAAAAGAGCCAAAGCAAGCCACCTTCGCAGACAGAACTGATAAAATCAAGTTTAGTGATGAACCAGGTTATCCTACGCACGATTGTTCAAAAACTGAAACGTTTTTGCGTTCATTCACCACTACACTATTCAACATCCTTAAGGAACGCACGTCCCTCATTACTGAAAAAATAAAAACGGCTCCCAGGACGATATCTCGGCAGGATACGGAAATTACGCGCCTGAAACAACAGACGGATCTACACTCCTGGAAATGGAAAAAAGAACACATTGACACCGGTGTGTCAGACGCACCATACTTGCTCTGGACACTGCGAGAGGGCTGTACAAGCAATGATCACACGCACGGCACAGCGGACACACCAGGAACCGCGGTGTTGGCCGTCGAATGGCGCTAGCTGCGCAGCATTTGTGCACCGCCGCCGTCAGTGCCAGCCAGTTTGCCGTGGCATACGGAGCTCCATCGCAGTCTTTAACACTTGTAGCATGCCGCGACAGCGTGGACGTGAACCGTATGTGCAGTTGACGGACTATGAGCGAGGGCGAATAGTGGGCATGCGGGAGGCCGGGTGGACGTACCGCCGAATTGCTCAACACGTGGGGCGTGAGGTCTCCACAGTACATCGATGTTGTCGCCAGTGGTCGGCGGAAGGTGCACGTGCCCGTCGACCTGGGACCGGACTGCAGCGACGCACGGATGCACGCCCAGACCATAGGATCCTACGCAGTGCCGTAGGGGACCGCACCGCCACTTCCCAGCAAATTAGGGACACTGTTGCTCCTGGGGTATCGGCGAGGACCATTCGCAACCGTCTCCATGAAGCTGGGCTACGGTCCCGCACACCGTTAGGCCGTCTTCCGCTCACGCCCCAACATCGTGCAGCCCGCCTCCAGTGGTGTCGCGACAGGCGTGAATGGAGGGACGAATGGAGACGTGTCGTCTTCAGCGATGAGAGTCGCTTCTGCCTTGGTGCCAATGATGGTCGTATGCGTGTTTGGCGCCGTGCAGGTGAGCGCCACAATCAGGACTGCATACGACCGAGGCACACAGGGCCAACACCCGGCATCATGGTGTGGGGAGCGATCTCCTACACTGGCCGTACACCTCTGGTGATCGTCGAGGGGACACTGAATAGTGCACTGTACATCCAAACCGTCATAGAACCCATCGTTCTACCATTCCTAGACCGGCAAGGGAACTTGCTGTTCCAACAGGACAATGCACGTCCGCTTGTATCCCGTGCCACCCAACGTGCTGTAGGAGGTGTAAGTCAACTACCCTGGCCAGCAAGATCTCCGGATCTGTCCCCCATTGAGCATGTTTGGGACTGGAAGAAGCGTCGTCTCACGCGGTCTGCACGTCCAGCACGAACGCTGGTCCAACTGAGGCGCCAGGTGGAAATGGCATGGCAAGCCGTTCCACAGGACTACATCCAGCATCTCTACGATCGTCTCCATGGGAGAATAGCAGCCTGCATTGCTGCGAAAGGTGGATATACACTGTACTAGTCCCGACATTGTGCATGCTCTGTTGCCTGTGTCTATGTGCCTGTGGTTCTGTCAGTGTGATCATGTGATGTATCTGACCCCAGGAATGTGTCAATAAAGTTTCCCCTTCCTGGGACAATGAAATCACGGTGTTCTTATTTCAATTTCCAGGAGTGTACATCAGCAAGCCAACAGATTCATCAGCCTAAGACTGTAGCCTATTGCTATAGTCTACAAGTTTGTCAATTTTGTCGCATTCACGTCCAGACAAGACACAGCGGCCACATGCTATGTCAACGCAAATGATTTCTGTGCTAGAAAATAGCTTATAGAAAAATTGGTTCGGGTTCGGGGACAAAACATTATGATTGTTGAAATAGACGAACATGTTGGACAAATTCAATACAGGAAAAGGAAGATGTTCACAAAGAGGAGTCGGCAGCTTTCATACAAAAAACTGAACACGCACTAAGCTATTGTCCTAAAATAGTATGAAAATATAGGCAATCTATCTTCTCCGCAACCTTTTGTGTACCTCACATTGCGGGCTTACCAATAGATCTCTTTGAATACATCTCTACACTTGTCCCAGAAATCATCTAAACGACAATCTCATCCGCCTGGAAAATAATTCATCTACTTTATCAGTGAAAGCATCTCCAGCGACCACCTCCCCATCATCATAAAAACGACCATCATCCATGTCAAAAACGACAGTTACATCAATTCCAAAAACCTTAATACGGAATACTTCACGACAAACGATAGAATCTGCCATCATTAACAATGCACCCAACAAAACCTTTACATAAAGTTAGGATAGACTTTTTATTCACATTCTCAACTTAATTATAGAAATAAGGAAATTATATAGGCAGATTAAAAGACAATCTAATGAAAGGGCTAGAACTGATTAGAACCCTTTAAATAGTCGAGTTAGATCCGAGGTTCGTCAACTCAGAGCAAATAGATGGGAATGTGAGTCACAAGGACTTGACCCACGTAACCCCACTCTCTATTGCAATAATTTCAAGAGAATCATGGACAAAACCGACACCGAACAACCGAGTTAACAAATCAATGACCACATCACTGCGGGCGGGAGTAGGCTGAAACACTCCGCAATTTACTCGAAAAAATCCACGATCACCGATAGGACCCCACATTTGACGATAACCACGAGGAAGTTATTACTAGGGAATTTCTTTCTTCATTATATAAAAATACCGCACCAGTCGATCAGCTACCATTGATAGAAATAACAGCATAGGAGATAGCCTCTGCAACAGTAAGCGGCAAAAATACAGCTCCTGGAAATGACGACATTGGACGATTTCATCTGAATCTACGAGTACTTCTTGCTCAAACTCTTAAACCTCTATTTACTGCAGCCTTAACATAGAAAAACTGTAATATCATAATGGAAACATGCGCATATTACACTGAAGAGCCAAATGATCAGGTACACCTGTTTAACAACGAACAAGCAGAAGTGCCGAAACACGACATGGAATGGACTCGACTAATGTCTGAAGTGACACCATAAATCCTGCACTGCTGTTCATAAATCTGTAAGAGTACGAGGGGTGGTGATGTCTTCTGTACAGCACTTTGCAAGGCATCTCAGATATGCTCAATAATGTTCATTTCTGGGGCGTTTTGTGGGCAGCGGAAGTGTCCAAACTCAGAAGAGTGTTACTGGAGCCACTCTGTAGCAGTCCTGGACATGTGGGGTGTAACATTCTTCTGCTGGAATTGCCCGAGTCCGTCGGAATGCACAGGTGCTCAGACACGAACTTTACATACGTGTCACCTGTCAGAGTCGTATCTAGACACATCACGGATCCAATATCACTCCAACTGTACACGTCCCATATCATTACAGAGCCTCCATCCGTTATTGAAGCTGTCAGTTGCTCAAAAAGAAGTACATTATTCAGCAAGAAAAATCTTTGATCATTTGCCCAACAACATAAAGTGTCTGACAGGTAGCAGATCAAGTTTTAAATCTAGCTTATAATCATTTCTTTTGGACAAATCTTTCTATTCCATGGCCGAGTTTCTGTCTCAGAAATGGTAAAAAAAATGTACCTCTAATTGTAGTTTCACGTGTAGAACTAAAAATTTCAGTAATATTAATATTAGCACTATTCATCTCTCTCTCTCTCTCTCTCTCTCTCTCTCTCTCTCTCTCTCTCTCTCTCTCTCTCTCTCTATTTCGTGTCTGGAACACGTGAGGCAATATTGACCTTACGACTTATCTTAGAAAAAAGATTAAGAAAAGGCAAACCTACGTTTCTAGCATTTGTAGACTTAGAGAAAGCTTTGGACAATGTTGACTGGAATACTCTCTTTCAAATTCTAAAGATGGCAGGGGTAAAATACTGGGAGCGAAAGGCTATTTACAAATTGTACAGAAACCAGATGGCAGTTATAAGAGTCGAGGGACATGAAAGGGAAGCAGTTGTTAGAAGGGAATAAGACAGGGTTGTAGCCTCTCCCCGATGTTATTCAATCTGTATATTGAGCAAGCAGTAAAGGAAACAAAAGAAAAATTAGGAGTAGGTATTAAAATCCAGGGAGAAGAAATAAAAACTTTGAGGTTCGCCGATGACATTGGAATTCTGTCAGAGACAGCAAAGGACTTGGAAGAGCAGTTGAACGGAATGGACAGTGTCTTGAAAGGAGGGTATAAGATGAACATCAACAAAAGCAAAACGAGGATAATGGAATGTAGTCAAATTAAGACGGGTGATGCTGAGGGAATTAGATTAGGAGATGAGACACTTAAAGTAGTAAAGGAGTTTTGCTATTTGGGGAGCAAAATAACTGATGATGGTCGAAGTAGAGAGAATATAAAATGTAGACTGGCAATGGCAAGGAAAGCGTTTCTGAAGAAGAGAAATTTGTTAACATCGAGTATAGATTTAAGTGTCAGGAAGTCACTTCTGAAAGTATTTGTTTGGAGTGTACCCATGTATGGAAGTGAATCATGGACGATAAATAGTTTGGACAAGAAGAGAATAGAAGCTTTCGAAATGTGGTGCTACAGAAGAATGATGAAGATTAGATGGGTAGATCACATAACTAACGAGGAGGTATTGAATAGGATTGGGGAGAAGAGAAGTTTGTGGCACAACTTGACTAGAAGAAGGGATCGGTTGGTAGGACATGTTCTGAGGCATCAAGGGATCACCAATTTAGTACTGGAGGGCAGCGTGGAGGGTAAAAATCGTAGAGGGAGACCAAGAGATGAATACACTAAGCAGATTCATAAGGATGTAGGTTGCAGTAGGTACTGGGAGATGAGGATGCTTGCACAGGATAGAGTGGCATGGAGAGCTGCATCAAACCAGTCTCAGGACTGAAGACCACAACACACACACACACACACACACACACACACACATATATATATATATATATATATATATATATATATATATATATATATATATATATATATATCTTGTAATCTGACTTGTTCCACATCATATTGATAAAATAGTCGAGAAAATTACCTACGGAACGTAACTACAACTAAACTAAAACTGAACAGTCCTCTGCTTCCCTGTTGACACGCTGGGTCCATGGAGTCATGAGGTTGTCTCCATACCCGTACACGTCCATCCGCTAGATACAATTTGAAACGAGACTCGTCCGACCAGGCAACATGTTTCCAGTCAACAGTCCAATGTCGGTGCTGACTGGGCCAGACGAGACGTAAAGCTTCGTGTCGTGCAGTCATCAAGTGTACACGAGTGGGCCTTCGGCTCTGAAAGATGATATTTCGTTGATGATGTTTCGATGATGATGTTTCGTTGAATGGTTCACACGCTGACTCTTATTGATGGCTCAGCACTGAAATCTGCAGTAATTTGCGGAAGGCTTGCCCTTCTGACACGTTGAACGATTCTCTTCAGTCATCGTTGGTCCCATTCTTGCAGGATCTTTTTCCGGCCGCAGCGATGTCGGAGATTTGATGTTTTACCGGATCCCTGATATTCACGGTACACTCGTGAAATGATCGTAGGGAAAATCCTCACTTCATCGCTACCTCAGAGATGCTGTGTCACATCGGTCGTTCAGATTCACTTAAATCTTGATAACCTACCAATGCAGCAGCAGTAATTGATCTAACAACTGCGCCAGACACTTGTTGCCTTATATAGGCGTTGCCGACCGCAGTGCCGTGTTCTGCCTGTTTGCATATATCTGAATTTGAATACGCTTGCCTATGCCAGTTTCTTTTACGCTTCAATGTAAAATCATTCCGAAACCCGATGAGCCCAAGAACAGTCCTAACTCATAACTCATACAGACTTATCAAATTATTTCCAATAATTGGAAAACAATAATTAAGAACAGACAACAGCAGTTTTCAGGAGACAACAACATTACATCATTTCAGAAAGCTTGCTTCAGAAACAATCATAGTTCTGACGATCCATTTTAAAACTAACTAGCAGAGTAGCAGAAGCCTGAAACTTAGCAGATGTGAGTGCTGTCCTCTTTTTGGCCATAGAACGCGCCTTCAATAAGGTATGGCATGCGGAACTTCTTCAAAAATGCTAAAATACAACTTCCCACCTGAAATCGTACAATTATTATCTAACCTCATTGGAAATAGAAATGTACAAGCACGAATTGGGGAGCAAAAATCATCCAACTTCACACTCAAAGCGTAAGTTCTTCAGGGTGCCGCCATCTCCGCGTTATTATAAACGGTGTATTATTCCAAAACCTAGGTGGCGGATGATACCACTTGCTGGTGTCATGCATCCACCTGTAACCTAATCAGTGAACAAACTAACAGCTATATCAACAAGCTTGAAGCTTGGCTCAGTAAATGCAAAAGTCAGCTTACCCTATTTAGACATAGAAATCTTATTAATCGCCAACGACAAGATCCCCACAAACTCAACATTCGGCTTTGGGAACAAGAAATTACTTCTCAACCAAACATCCAATTTCTTGGAATATATCTAGATGAACGCTTAAACTGGCAGAAAAAAAGTGAAGAGATGAAAGAAGCTGAAGGCCGACTTAACTTAGCGCATCTCATGAAAGACCGAACACGAGGGGCAACCACTTACCCTTCTTGTACATACAAAATATTCGTTGGACCCATTCTCGAATAAGCATCTTAAGCGTGAATTATGTCATCCAGCTAAACGAAACAAATTCTGTCTGTTGGTCGGAGGATGCTCAACAGCTGGTGATCTATACTGTGACTTCCCAGCAAATATCCTGTACGAAACATTTAAAACCAAGAACATGCTAGACATAATAAAACAACAAATCACCAGATACGGGCTCAACAGACTACGTAACAACAGACGTACAAAATAACTCTTGCAGCACGATCCTTCAACGTTTAATTTTCCGAAATTCAAATATACATTTCCTCCCTACATTGTTCTCGAAACAGTATCAAACTTGCTACAGAAGGTTCCTCTGGAAAACGAAGAAGTTAATGAAACTATCAACAGATCAAGAAGACTTACAAGGATTTGGTATGGTGTAGCAACCTAACCTAATATAGAAAGAGTAACTTACTGAGCAAAAGTACTTCATTTAGCTGCTGCAAAAGAAGATAATATTCTCAACATCGACTAGATTTACAAGTTTTCTATCTTCTACAGAATTAGATGGAAATTTTCTAAATCAACAAAATTACAAAATCACAATATAGGATTATCAGGACAACTGAGATAATATGAAGCTATATAAGCCGACCAACAGCCAACCAGTCCCAGCTGGGGTTTTTCGACCGAGAGGTCTTTCCCTCAGCCGAAAGGCAAATGCCAGAATTCGGAATGAAGGAAGCTTAGTGAACAACATGTCCCTCTCAACTAACTGTCTATACACAATTAAAAATTCTACAAAATTAAATAAGCACGCAATTGTCCTAAATAAATGGTGTCACACCAGCAGAAACTACATGTAGTGGCTGAAAGGCCTATGCTATCCTACAGCCCAGTATCTCCTTCAGAGGTGGAATGAATTATCTAAAAAAAAAAAAAAAAAAAAAAAATCATCAATATGGTTCCAGTCCCTCAGTTCCGACAAAGGATTTAGGGAGGATTCCCTTGGTTGTAAGGCTCGCTATTTATGCACTATTGGGATCCCACATCTGCCCCACTATCATCTCGTCTTATACTCGGCTGAATAGAACCGCGGCTCTTCAATGGGCCGGATCCTAAACAGCCTGCTCCACTTTTAGAAGCGGCACAAAGAAAAGTGTTTCTATGCGTGACGTATATAACGGAGCAAATTGGCGTTCATGTCGTTGTGTGTATGCTCATTGTACCAGCGATAAACTCATTTATATTTACAGCGTGTAGCATATCATTTGTACTAGTAGAACTGTACAGAAATTCTGTAGGGATCGATGTTGTGAATTTGCATGATTGTGTTTCGAATGCTGCTTTGCCACACAAATTAAGTGTCGGGAGAACATTAGTAAGGAAATAAAATAAGAGTAAAAGGACTAGCCGATGCAGTTATAGACCCGAGATGGGACGTCGGAAGGTAAATATCGATAATCGATTTAATCGAATATTGCCTTGGTAAATGAAGTCGACGAGCAATAGGAGAGAGTTGCCGAAATTGGGACGTTGACTAAGTTGGACCACCTTCGTATCTCACTGTGTATTGGTAACTTGAACTTTTAAGTTGGCTCTACTGGTGAGAAATGTTGTCGTGGTCACGTGACACAGTGGGCAATAGCCATGGGAGCAAGAACAGTTCCCATTATTGTACTGTCTTCGTTCTTTCTGCAAGTATTGTGCTACACGTCATAAGCTTTTCTATACGGTACGAGTAAGTAAGTAAATTTAACTGCAGTATAGTTCATAAGTGCCATTCATTTTTTAATAATTGAACATCGCAAAACTAGAGTTAAATTTTGTGTATTCCTGTTGTGCCATCTCTACTTACATGGCGTCCATTTGTCGAAGTTGGAACAATGCCTTTTTCCTAATTTGGATCGGTCCGATTTAGGAGACACTCATAAAAAATATTTATGTCCATTTTTACAAGAAGTAATAAGTACGGGTAACTTTTTAGGTTTCAAAGTTGCGGAAAATAATAGGTACAGGTAATCTTTTTAGGTTTGCAAGATGGCAAAAGGGGAATGTATGGAAAATGGATAGAAGATGAGTGAAGGTCACTTTGGCAGCATACAGACCATGGACTTTTTGAATGTGCTCGTGAATATGGAGTACAGAAAGCTACGATAAAGATACATGCTGATAGTAAAAAACACGCCTTCACATGAAGTTAAGTTATTCGTAAGACAATCAACTTTTAAGATAGAGTTGGAAAAAGGTTGCGCGGATCATCTCCTTTTATTTGATGAGAAGTTTTTGGATTTACTGTCAAACATGCTCGTAAATTTGCATTCGGTATAGCAGAGAAATATGAACTACCTCGTTCTTTCAACACAAAAAAGAAAACAGCGTGTAAAAAGTGGTTTTATCCTTTTATGAGACGAAATCCACAGCTTTCCCTTCGTCATCCGTGAGCAACATCAATGGCCAGAGCAAATGGGTTTAAAACAGAGAGAATGTGAATCAGTTCTTCGATCTCCTTGAGGCAACAGTCGACGATACTAGAACTATTGCTAATAAAATATTTAACGTCGACGAATCCTGATTTACAGTTGCCCAAAAAAGGCGACAAAAAGTCATCGCGCAAAGAGGCAAGCTCTAAGTGGGGCCTGTCACAATTAGCGAGCGAGGACTTAACACCAGTTGTTTGTGTTGTCAGTGCTACTGGGTACTTTGTTCCACCTGTAATTGTATTCAAGCGTAGGACGACGCACCAAGAACTTGTAATCAGTGTCCCACCAGGAAGTGTAGTTGACATCTCAGACACTGGCTACACAAATTCTGAATTGTTTGTGTCATGGCTCAAACACTTCAATATGAGCTGTAGCAAGGATTCGTCTGTGCTCCTGCTACTTGATGGTCACACAACACACAGCAGAAATCTAGAGGCTGTTGAGTAGGTTCGTGATAAGAACATTAGGTTATCAAGCTGTAACTTAAACAGCTGAAAGTCAACCACTCGATAGTTCGTTTTTTTCATGTCTTCAAAGCTACTTCATTCAAGCCCAGGACAAGTGGTTACGTGAAAACATAGGAAAAACTGTAACAGTTTCAGGCATCTGGACTGTTTTGAATGAAGCCGAAGGCCAAGCAGCGACAGTTGGAATAGCGGAGAGTGCGTTCTGCTCAGCAGGAATTTGGCCTGTGAATAGGAATGCGTTGTCAGATCATCATTTTTCACCTGATGATTGCTTCCAAAATGATAATTTTCTAGAGAAACCCAGTTATACGAACGCTGGAGAGGAACTTTCTTCAGAAGACATTCAAATGATGACGAGTGCAGGCGTACGACATACACAAAGAAATTCAAGAACATTGTGAACAAGGCGTCACCCCTTCCAAATTTATACATCAATACTGCCATTCGGGGTAGAGCAAAATCACAGAATGCCACTGTAATCGCTAGCAGCCCTTACAACCAACAACCAGAGCAACCGAGGTCAAGCAAAGTAGCAAAAAGCTTCTACGATAGCTTCATTTCCCAGGGAACAGAAGACAAACGACACTGTAGGAGATTCAAGCTGGTTCTGTGTTTTTTGTAACAAGACGACATGATACATTGTATGGACTGTAAATTACAAGTTCATACACAATGTGCCAAAGTGAAGCCCAGCATTAAGAAACATTTCTATTCATACAGCAATTAGACTTCCATCTAACTTGCCATTCTTAATCCCATTTATTAGAAATTGTAGGTATATTCCAGTGTGTCAGGTTTTCTTATATTTTTCTGTGCAGCAAGTTTCCTAGCTTATTATTTGTTTTGATTTGAAACGGTTATAGCTACGAGAACGAAAATTATTTCAGTAACTTTCAAATATAAAACATTTCATGAATATTTCAAAACTCTTGTTTTGTATAATATAGCCAAATACCTAAATAATGTGTTTGTTTAATTAATATGTTGAACTGAAGCTCTGTTTAAAATACTACTGTTCTTGTTTACATTCTACTCACTGTTTAACCATCTAGTCCAATTTAAACAGCTGAAAGTCAAATTAAGCAACTGGTTTCCTTATTTGGACTATTTACACACTACTAAATTTTAAATGGTACCTATTTATGCTATGTGTTTCTTCAAGTGTAATATAACGTGATGTAAATGTGCATCATATTTCAATTGTATGCGTAATAAAAGCTTGGGGTAGCAAAACAAAAAGTGGTCCAGTACAGGTATAATAAATGTCGATATCTCCAGTATCGTTGCCAAAAAATTAGTTTTAAATTTCGATTTATAACTTACGATTGCAGGTGTTACTTTAAAATATAGGAAGTGGCTTACATGAATTAATAAAAAATTAAAGAAAAATAAATTTAATTATACATTATTTCCGTACACCTAGGGTAAACTTAGGAAAAAATAATAGGAAGTTGTACTCTGTACATGTAAGAATATACAGAAAAATAGATAACCAAAATCACTCAAAATACAGGTAAGACTAACATAATTGAAAAAAATTATCAGTTCCAAATCTTATTTTCTAAAGGACTTTAAAAAAATTAATTTGTAGGCATGTTCTGTTTTTAACCAACTTCTTTGAGCAGAATTCGTTGGATTTCAAATGCTTCCACAAATCGCTTTTGAGAGGAATTTCCTTTCTTCTGTTTTCATACTGCAAAATCACTAAAATAAACACACAACAAACAACACGGACGCATTTCGAGAATCACATTTCAAAAATTTCTACCAACCTTACTTTCGAGTGAGAGGTGCCGCAAAATACACAATTCCTCCAAGACCTTAAAAAACTGTAGGTACCGTTCTTACGTTTTAATATATCAATACTAAAAAGAGAGTTGAGTTTTCCTTTTTATGAGTTGGATGAAAATAAAACAATGTAATAGCTGGACCGAGACTTGCGCTCCAAGCGGTAAGAAAGCAGTCATTGACACGCGTCATAAGGGTAATGTTTGCTTTTAATTATTTTCTACTTAATTAACGAATTAGTTATCATAATTGTGCGTTCCATGCGTTAGTAAAGTACCAGGAGATATGAATTACCGTGAAATACATGTAAAACCAGCCGAATCACACTGATTGAACGACATAACCTACAACTTTCCATGCTACTCTACCCAGTGCAAGTCTATTCATCTCTGAATAACTGCTGCGACCTGTATCTTTCTGAACCTGCTTACTGCATTCATCTCTTGGTCTCCCTCTACGATTTCTACTGCCCACGCTTCGCTCCAATACTTAATTGGCGATCCCTTTTGTCTCAGTATATGTCCTATCCCTTCATTTGGTCAAGCTGTGGCAGAAATTTCTTGTCTCCCCAATTCTATTCTGTATTTTGTCATTAGCTGCGAGCTGTACTCATCTAATCATCAGCATTATTCTGTAGCACCACATTTAGAAAGCTTCTGTTCTCTTTTTATCTAAACTGTTCTTCGTCCACGTTGCACTTCCATGCATGGATACTCTCCAGACAAACACCTTCCTAAAAGACTTCCTAGCACTTAAATCTATATCCAGTGTTAACAAATTTGTCTTCTTCATAAATGCTGTTCTTGCCATTACAAGTCTACGTTTTATATCCTCCCTACTTAGGCCATCATCATTTATTTTGCTGTTCATATAACAAACCACATCCTCTACTTTAAGTCTCTTGTTTCCTCTGATTACCTTAGCATCACCTGATTTAATTCGACTACATTCCATTATCCTTGTTTTGCTTCTATATCATAATCACGAAAAAACTTCTTTCGAATACGTTTACGTTTGCAGCTTATTCCGCTGAAAGCAACTGAATATAAACATTTATTTCTTGCATGCGAAGCCTATATTTATGTTGTTGTCTGTTGTCTGTAGCACGGGAACTCTCCTTGACACTCAAACTTTTTTATGGAACATAATGATTTGCAACTTCTTACACTTCAGTCGAGTTTCTGAAACACGAAACATTTTGCCTATGTAATTACTTTTGCTTCAAAAGGGAATGTGTCGACGATCTTGTGTTTTTGACTCAAAATTAGCAACAATTGTGGAACTGTTTTCTCCTTTGTTGGGAAACAGTTTTATTATTTTTGACGATTTATGATCACGTATGTGCCCCTTTCTCTTAAGATACATATGTGGCGGCTTATTTCGTACATTAAATAATGTAGGTATTACATTCCACATAAGATCCGAAGTTATATATTCAAAACGTGCACACTATTCCTTGTACAAGTAATTGTCTTTCATAATTCATAACTAGTAGTTTAACTGAATGTGTGACAGTGTGAATAATTTTATGTGTACTATGACTGTAAGTTACTGTATAATCCAATGCGACATAACCAATATCGTTTCGCGACCTTCACCAACACTACAATGCTGTCGAAGTTTTATTTATTACTGATTTCAAAATTGTAACTACTCGTACATGCGCAAGAAACAGGGTTTTCTGCGTATTTAAAATTTAGCTATACAACGGCGTTGGGTAGTCAGATGCCCAGGGTCACATTTTTGCATAAATCTAAGTTACTAAGTTATAAAATACCGACAGCTGCGTCATGACCGGAAAAATAGTTTCAGTCAACTTTTTTTTTTTTTTGGGGGGGGGGGGGGTGTCATTTGTTTTCAAACGGTTTAATGCGGCCCGCCACGAAATCCTCTACAGTTTCTACCCTCGACAGCTCCCTACAGTACCATTGAAGTTATTCCGAGATGTCTTAACAGATGTCTTACCATCCTGTCCCTTCTTCTTGTCAGTGTTTTCCATATGTTCCTTTCTTTGCCGATTTTCCTGTGAACCTCCTCGTTCTTTACCTTATCAGTCCACCTAATTGTCAACATTCTAGTGGAGCACCACATCTCAAATGCTTAGGTACTCTTCTTTTCAGGTTTTTCTACAGTCCATGTTTCACTACCACAAAATGCTGTTCACCAAACGTACAGTGCCAGAAATTTCTGCCTGAATTGGAAGCCTATGTTTGATACTAGTAGACATTTTTTGGCCAGGAATGCCCTTTTGCTAGTCCTGGTCTGCTTTTTTATGTCTCCCCTTGCTCCGTCCTTCATGGTTTAATTTGCTGCCTAGGTATCAGATTTCCTTAACTTCATCTACTTCGTGATCAGAAATACTGAGTTAACTTTCTCCGTGTTCTCATTTCTGCCACTTCTCATTACTTTCTTCTTTATTCGATTTACTCTCAGTCAATGTTCTGCCTCCCCCACCCCCCCCACCCACCCTCACCCATGAACAATGGACCTTGCCATCGGTAGGGTGGCTTCCGTGCCTCAGCGATGCAGATAGTCGTACCGTAGGTGCAACCACAACGAAAGTGTGTTGAGAGGCCAGACAAACGTGTGGTTCCTGAAGAGGGGCAGCAGCCTTTTCAGTAGCGGCAAGGGTAACAATCGAATGGACGACTGACACGGCATTACTGCGTTGGTACTGCGCCGTAATTTTCCCCGAGGACATGCAGCTGCACTGTGGTTAAATGATGATGGCGTGATCTTGGATAAATTACTTCGAAGGTAAAATAGTCCACTGTTGGCATCTCCGGTCGGGGAATTCTCAGTAGGATGTGGCCATCAGGAGAAACGAAACTGTCATACTACGGATCGGAGCGTGGAATCCCTTAAGCGGGTAGGCAGGTTAGAAAATTGAAAGAGAATAATGGATAGATTCAAGTTAGATATAGTGGAAGTTAGTGAAGTTCGGTAGCAGGAGGACAGGGTTTCTGGTCAGGTGAATACTGGGTTATAAATACAAAGTCAAATAGGGGTAATGCAGGAGTGAATTTAATATGAATACGAAAATAAGAATGCTACTATGAACCCGGAATCCACGCCTAATACAATGGTACAAGCTTACATGCCAACCAGCTCCGCAAATGATGAAGAGATAGAAGAAATGTGTGACGAGATAAAAGCAATTATTTAGATAGTTAAAGGAGACAAAAATTTGATTGCGATAGGAGATTACAATATAGTAGGAAAAGGAAGAGAAGGAAAAATAGTAGGTGAACGGAAAGGAATGAAAGAGGAAGCCGCCTCGTAGAATTCTGCACAGAGCATAATTTAATCTTTTCTAAGACTTGGTTTAAGAATAATGAAAGAAGATTGTACGAACACGAGAAAGAGACCTGGGGACACCGATAGATTTGAGACTGATCATACATGTATATATAGAAGATTTGCATCACACCGGTTCCCAGAACTCCTGAAGATAGAGTTTACTGTAGATATTGTATCACAGACACAGTCACTTTGACTGCTCAGAGATGTCACTAAACCCGCCCAAAGATGTAAACAAGCATGCATAAGCAGCGCACATTAGACGGAGGGGGTCCGACAGCAGATCAGTGACAGTCATTCCTCCAGGAAGGCGGTACACGGCTTGTGCTGTCAGTACCGCGCTTCAATCGCGTCCGCATTGTTACTTTGTGCCAGGAAGGACTATCAACAAGGGTAGTGCCCAGGCGTCTCGGAGTGAATCAAAGCGATGTTGTTCGGACATGTAGGAGTTACAGAGAGACAGGAGCTGTCGATGACATGCCTCGCTCAGGCCGCCCAAGGGCTGCTACTGCAGTGGATGAGCGCTACCTACGGATTGTGGCTCGGAGGAACCCTGACAGCAACGCCACCATGTTGAAAAATGCTTTTTGTGCAGCCACAGTACGTTGTGCTACGACTCAAACTGTACGCAATAGGTTGCATGATGTGCAACCTCACTCCCGGCGTCCATGACGAGGTCCATTTTTGCAACCACGACACCATGCAGCGCGTTACAGATGGGCCCAGCAATATGCGAAGTGGACCGCTCAGGATTGGCATCACGCTCTCTTCAACCCGGTCAGTCCGAACGCCTTGGACAAACTGTCCAGCAGCAAAGTGGAGGTTCCCTGCTGTTTTGGAGTGGCATTATGTGGAGCCGACGCACGCCGCTGGTGGTCATGTAAGGCGCCGCAACGGCTGTACCATACGTGAATGGTGTCTTCCGACCGATAGTGGCGAGGCATTCAGCTTCATGGACGACAATTCGCAGCCCCATCGTGCACATCTTGTGAATAACTTCCTTCAGGAAACGACATCGCTCGACTAGAGTGGCCACCGTGTTCTCCAGACATGAACTCTATCGATCATGCCTGGGATTGATTGGAAATGGCTGCTGATGGGCGACGTGACCCACCAACCACTCTGAGGGATCTTCGCCGAATCGCCGTTGAGGAGTGGAACAATGTGGACCACCAGTGCCTTGATGAACTTGTGGATAGTATACCACGACGAATACAGGTATGCACCAATGGAAGAGGGCGTGCTACTGGGTATTAGAGCAATCTCGACCACCGCCTTTGTAGGTTTCGCTGTATGGTGGTACAACATGCAATGAGTGGTTTTCATGAGCAATAAAAAGGGCAGAAATGATGTTTATGTTTATCTCTATTACAATTTTCTGTACAGGTTCTGGAACTCTCGTAACCGAGGTGATGAAAAACTTTTTTTGATGTGAAACTTCCTGGCAGATTAAAACTGTATGCCCGACCGAGACTCGAACTCGGGACCTTTGCCTTTCGCGGGCAAGTGGTTTACCAACTGAGCCACCGAAGCACGACTCACGCCCAGTCCTCACAGCTTTACTTCTGCCACTACCTCGTCTCCTACCTTCCAATCTTTACAGAAGCTCTCCTGCGAGCCTTGCAGAAGTAGCACTCCTGAAAGAAAGGATACTGCGGAGACATGGCTTAGCCACAGCCTGGGGGATGTTTCCAGAATGAGATTTTCACTCTGCAGCGCAGTATGCGCTGATATGAAACTTCCAGGCATTTTCCTGGTAGCTCAGTTGGTAGAGCACTTGCCAGCGAAAGGCAAAGGTCCCGAGTTCGAGTCTAGTTCGGGCACACAGTTTTAATCTGCCAGAAAGTTTTATATCAGCGCACACTCCGCTGCAGAGTGAAAATTTCATTTTTTTGATGTGTATATGATGGTTAGACTGATATCTAGGAACCAGGTTTCAAATTGTAAGACTTTCCAGCCGCAGATGTTGACTCTGATCACAATTTATTGGTTATGAAAGTAGATCATAACTGAAGAAATAGGAGATTAATGAGATGGGATCTGGCTAGGTTGAAAGAACCAGAGGTTATTGAGAGTTTCAGACTGAGCATTAGGCAACAGCTAACTAGAACGGGGAAAATGAATACAGCAGAAGACGGCTGTGCAGTTTTAAGAGATGAAATAGTGAAGGCAGCACAGGATCAATTAGATAAAAAGACAAGATCTAGTAGAAATCCTTGGCTAACACAAGAGATACTAAATTTAACTGGTGAAAGGAGAAAATTTAAAAATGCGGTACACGAAGCAGGTGAAAGGGAATGCAAACGTCTAAAAATTGAGAATGACGGGAAGTGCAAAACTGCTAAGCAGGAATGGCTAGAGGCCAAAGTAAGGATTTAAAAGTGTATTCCACTAAATTGCCTTTGGGGAAAAGAGAAGCAGCTATACGAATATGAAGAGCTCAGATGATAAACCAATCCTAAGCAAAGAAGGGTATAAGGAGTTTACAAATGGTCTATACAAGGGTGGTGAAGTTGAAAGCAATATTGTAGACAGAGAGGTGAAAGTAGATGAGGATGAGATGGGAGACATGATACTGTGAAAGGAATTTGACAAAGACCTTAGGCGAAACAAGGCTTCGGGATATACGGTATTCTGTCAGAACTACTGATAACCTTAGGAGAGGCAGAAGTGACAAAACTCTTCCACCTGCTGTACAAAATGTATGAGATAGTCGAAATACCTTCAGACTTCCAGAAGAATGTAGTAATTCCTAAGAAAGCAGGTGCTGACTGTTTAATAAGTCAAGGATACAAAACACTAACACGAATTCTTTACAGACAATTGGAAAACTGGTAGAAGCCGGCCCCGGAAGAGATAAGTTTGGATTTCGTAGAAATGTTGGAACGCGTGAGGAATACTGACCCTACGACTTATTTTAGAAGATAGGTTAAGGAAAGGCGAACCTACGTTTCTAGCGTTCCTAGACTTTGAGAACGTTTTTTACATTGGTGACTGGAATACTCTCTTTCAAGTTCTGAAGATAGCAAGGGTAAAACATAGGGAGCGAAAGGCTATTTACAACTTGTGTAGAAATCAGACGGCAGTTATAAGAGAGGCATGAGAGGGAGGAAATGGTTGAAAAGGGAGTGAGACAGGGCTGTAGCCTATCTCCGACGTTATTCAATATGCACGCTGAACAAGGTGTAAACAAAACTAAAGAAATGTCTGGAGTATGTATTAACGTTCAGGAAGAACAAAAAAACTGAGGTTTGCCGATTATTTTGTAACTCTGTCAGACACAAAATGGACCTTGAAGAGTGGTTGAACGGAATGGGCAGTGTCTTGATGTGAACATCTAAGATGGACATCAACAAAAGCAAAACAAGGTTAATGGAATGAAGTCGAACTAAATCAGGTGATGTTAAGGGAATCAGATAAGGAAACGACAGACTTAAAGTAGTAGAGGTGGTTTTCTATTTGGGCAGCAAAATAAATGATGGCCGAAGTGGAGAGGATGTAAAATGTAAACTGGTAATGCGCGGTGCAGCTCTCGTAAATGTAGTCCCGTACAGATTCTTCATTGGCGCATTGGATGTCTCTGTCGGTGGAACTAATTATCTGAAATTGGTGGCTATCAACTTTGGGGTATCTATTTACTCGAAATTAACATTCAGAATGCCGTAATATCATTTTTATTCCTATTAGATCAATAATGAAACACCCATGTCACAAACTACTCGTAACCTAGAGCATGGCTACCATCGAACAAGACAGGAAGACCTCGTAACTCCGACTGCCGACTTTGGCGCGCAGTCCGCATCTCTTACTAGTTTCGTCACAGGTCGTGGATTTCCGATCAAGTTCGTACTTACTAAGATATGCATTTGTTAATGAACGCGTGTGAATTTTAACGAGGCAAAATTATGATAAATAGTTTTAAACGTCGAGAGGCTCCTCCTAGTATTCATGTTCTCATAAATGACTTTAATTATTAAATATAAATTAAAAAATCGGTGACTTTGGCGTCAAGATGGCGGTACTTCGCGTCACGTAGATTTCCCAGGCTGACGCTTGTTGCTACGGTCCAGCGCCGAGCCCCACCCCACTACGCGCGAAATATGGGCGCTTCGTCACGTAGCCAGCCAGCGTGGGAAATGCCCTCCGACTCATAGCCGGCTACGGACTACAGCACTTCCTAACTATCGTGAATACATAAATGAGAGACAATAATTTATTAAAACTGGTAAAAATGTCTTTCTCACGTAAGAGGCACATTACAACCTCTATCTCTTCTACACGACTCGTAGTTTTTCGTCTACGGCGTCATCAAACAAGTCTTCCCCCTCATAGAGACTTTCGGTGTACTCTTTCCACCGATCCGGTCTCGCCTCTGCATTTAACAATCGAATTTCCATTTCACTCTTAATGGTACCACCCTTGTTTTTAATTTCGCGGAAGATTGTTTTGACTTTCCTATGTGCTGAGTCGGCTAATACAGCACTGAGGGTAAACAGTAATGAGAACTGAACATAAGCAGCGGTGGGGAGACGTCGGCGAGTGGTCAGAGGCGGCGGAGGCGGATGTAGAAGTTTGCCTCGGCCGCCAGTCGCCCTACTTAGGCCTCCGCTTTCTGCTCAGTCAGCCGGTGAGTGGCGCAGAGGGCAGTGCGTCGGCCGAGCAAAGACAGCTGCGCCGGGCCCGTGCATCTGTGCGGACGGCGGACAGATGCGGGGAGGCGCCTGCCGCAAAAACTAATTGGGTCGCCCCGCTGGCCTAATGGCCACATTAGCGCCGACGGCTCCGCAAACAGCGGCCTGCTGCCGGTGGCCGTGCTCTTCCCCTGTGGCCGCGCGCCACTTCTGGGCTCTCGTGGGCTGCCCGCGCGGTCAGACGTCAAACACCGCACAGGCGGACAGCCGAGCGACGCGCGCTCCGCATTTGCTTAGTGCCGCCGAAACGTAACACCCCCATACAAGCCGATAATTGAACGTCCGTTACGTCGCCTTAAACAAATGTGTACTAAACGGTTTTATGTTGCGACATTTACGCAGCCCCCGCCGATCTTCCCCTCGATGACCATCCGTACACACGCTTTACAAACAGCCTACCAAACACTTGACATACACCTCCGTCTTAAGATGCTATTTCACAAGGAACTACTTGAGTGAGACGTCGCAGAAGGCCAATGACGTTTATGGCATTCGACGGCCCACATGCTGTCTACCATGTAACCTCAATATTGGCTGCTAATAACCACAGGGGACGGTACTGGAAGTATCTCATGATACTTCGTACCGTGAGGCTACGGAGCGCTGTTGAACTTCTCAGTCGCTGATCAGCTCGCAACAGTACTACGAACGGAGTTTGAAAAGTCCAAGCAAAAGTAAAAACTACACTACTGCCATTAAAATTGCTACACCACGAAGATGACGTGCTACAGACGCGAAATTTAACCGACAGGAAGAAGATGCTGTGATATGCAAATGATTAGCTTTTCAGAGCATTCACACAAGCTTGGCGAACGTGGCGACACCTACAAGATGCTGACGTGAGGAAAGTTTCCAACCTATTTCTCATACTCAAACAGCAGTTGACCGGCGTTGCCTGGTGAAACGTTGTGATGCCTCGTGTAAGGAGGAGAAATTGGTACCATCATGTTTCCGACTCTGGTAAAGGTCGGATTGTAGCCTATCGCGATTGGGGTTTATCGTATCGCGACATTGCTGCTGGCGTTGGTCAAGGTCCAATGACTGTTAGCACAATATGGAAACGGTGGGTCCCGGAGGGTAATACGGAACGCCGTGCGCGATCCCAACGGCCTCGTATCACTAGCAGTCGAGATGACAGGCATCTTATCCGCATGGCTGTATCGGATCGTGCAGCCACATCTCGATCACTGAGTCAACAGATGGGGCCGTATTCAAGACAACAACCATCTGCACGAACAATTCGACGACGTTTGCAGCAGCATGGACCATCAGCTCGGACACCATGGTTGCGGTTACCCTCGACGCTGCAGGAGCGCCTGCGATGGTCTACTTAACGACGAACCTGGGTGCACAAATGACAAAACGTCATTTTTTCGGATGAATCCAGGTTCTGTTTACAGCATCATGATGGTCGCACCCGTGTTTGGCGACATAGCGGTGAACGCACATTGGAATCGTGTATTCATCCCCATACTGGCGTATCTCGCGGCGTGATGGCATGGGGTGCCATTGGTTACACTTCTAGGTCACCTCTTCTTCGCAATGACGGCACTATGAACAGTGGACGTTACATTTCAGATGTGTTACGACCCGTATCTCTACCCTTCATTCAATCCCGGCGAGCCGGCCGCGGTGGTCTAGCGGTTCTAGGCGCTCAGTCAGAAACCGCGCGACTGCTACGGTCGAAGGTTCGAATCCTGCCTCGGGCATGGACGTGTGTGTTGTCCTTAGGTTAGTTAGGTTTAAGTAGTTCTAAGTTCTAGGGGACTGATGACCACAGAGGTTCAGTCCCATAGTGTTCAGAACCATTTGAACCATCTGATCCTGGCGAAACCCTACATTTCAACAGGATAATGCACGAACTCATGTCGCAGGGCCTGTACGGGCCTCTCTGGATACAGAAAATGTTCGACTGCTGCCGTGGCCAGCACATTCTCCAGATCTCTCACCAATTGAAAACGTCTGGTCAATGGTGACCGAGCAACTGGCTCGTTACAATAAGCCAGTCACTACTCTTGATGAACTGTGGTGTTGTGTTGAAGCTGCATGGGCAGCTGTACCTGTACACGCCATCCAAGCTCTGTTTGACTCAATGCCCAGGCGTATCAAGGCCAGAGGTGGTTTTTTTGGGTAGTGATTTCTCAGGATCTATGCACCAAAATTGCATGAAAATATAATCACATGTCAGTTATAGTGTAATATATTTGTCCAATCAATGCCCGTTTATCATGTGCATTTGTTCTTGTAGCTATTTTAATGGCGAGTAGTGTATTTACATGTTTGAGTTAAACCTTTTTTATTTTCGACATAGTCTCCTGTTAGACTTACACACTTCGTTCAACGCTGTTCTACACTCCTGGAAATTGAAATAAGAACAGCGTGAATTCATTGTCCCAGTAAGGGGAAACTTTATTGACACATTCCTGGGGTCAGATACATCACATGATCACACTGACAGAACCACAGGCACATAGACACAGGCAACAGAGCATGCACAATGTCGGCACTAGTACAGCGTATATCCACCTTTCGCAGCAATGCAGGCTGCTATTCTCCCATGGAGACGATCGTAGAGATGCTGGATGTAGTCCTGTGGAACGGCTTGCCATGCCATTTCCACCTGGCGCCTCAGTTGGACCAGCAATTCGGCGGTACGTCCACCCGGCCTCCCGCATGCCCACTATACGCCCTCGCTCAAAGTCCGTCAACTGCACATACGGTTCACGTCCACGCTGTCGCGGCATGCTACCAGTGTTAAAGACTGCGATGGAGCTCCGTATGCCACGGGAAACTGGCTGACACTGACGGCGGCAGTGCACAAATGCTGAGCAGCTAGCGCCATTCGACGGCCAACACCGGGGTTCCTGGTGTGTCCGCTGTGCCGTGCGTGTGATCATTGCTTGTACAGCCCTCTCGCAGTGTCCGGAGCAAGTCTGACACACCGGTGTCAATGTGTTCTTTTTTCCATTTCCAGGAGCGTAATTTGTTGATCCCTTCCGAATAATAGTAATTGTTCAAGTCTACAAAATACCTATTAGTTGCTGCAATTACCTCCTCGTTTGAACAGAATTTTTGTCCCGCCAGCCATTTCTTCAAATTGGGGAACAAATAGTACTCCCAGGGAGCCAAGTCTGGTGAATACGGGGGGGGGGGGGGGGGGGGGGGTGAAACGAGTTGGAATCCTATTTCCATTAATGTTGCGACCACAACTGCTGAGGTGTGTGTTGGTGCGGTGTTGTGATGGAAAAGGGACTTTTTTTGGAGTCCAATCACGGGCGTTTTTCTTGCACCTCGATTTTCAAACGCTCCAATAACGATGAATAATATGCAAGTGTAATAGTTTTACCCTTTTCCAGGTAGTCGATGAAGATGCGATGCGAATCAAATGGTTCAAATGGCTCTGAGCACTATGGGACTTAACAGCTAAGATCATCAGTCTCCTAGAACTTAGTTGGGAGCTCCAATGTTAGGCGCGTAATGGGGCCCCTTAGGGATACGGCGGCTAAGGAGGGGAAGAAATCCAGTGTGCACTCCGTGTGCATTCCGGGAGGAGTCATTCCTGATGTGGAAAGGGTCCTTCCGGATGCCATGAAGAGCACAGGGTGCAGCCAGCTGCAGGTGGTGGCACATGTCGGCACTAATGACGTGTGTCGCTTTGGATCTGAGGAAATTCTCTCTGGATTCCAGCGGCTATCTGATTTGGTGAAGGCTGCCGGTCTTGCTTACGAGATGACGGCAGAGCTCACCATCTGCAGCATAGTTGACAGAACCGACTGCGGACCTTTGGTGCAGAGCCGGGTGGAGGGTCTGAATCAGAGGCTCAGACGGTTTTGCGACCGTATTGGCTGCAGATTCCTTGACTTGCGCCATAGGGTGGTGGGGTTTCGGGTTCCGCTGAATAGGTCAGGAGTTCACTACACTCAGCTGGCGGCTACACGGGTAGCGGAGGCTGTGTGGCGTGGACTGGGCGGTTTTTTAGGTTAGAAGGCCTCGGGAAAGTGCAGGATGGGCTGCAATGTCAAAGGGTGCTTGGCAATTACAGGACGTGCTTGGATCAAGGAACAGTCGGAATTATAGTTGTAAATTGTTGTAGTTGCGCTGGAAACGTCCCTAAGCTTCAAGCGCTAATAGAAAGCACAGAAGCTGATATCGTTATAGGTACAGAAAGCTGGCTAAAGCCTGAAATAAGTTCTGCAGAAATTTTTACGAAGTCTCAGACGGTGTTCAGGAAAGATAGATTAGGCAGAATTGGTGGTGGAGTGTTTGTGTCTGTCAGTAGTGGTTTATCTTGTAGTGAAGTCGAAGTAGATACTCCGTGCGAATTGGTATGGGTGAAGGTTATACTTAACAGCCGAATTAAGTTAATAATTGGCTCCTTCTACCGACCCCCTGACTCCGATGATACAGTTGCGGAACAGTTCAGAGAAAGTTTGAGTCTCGTAACAAATAAATACCCCACTCATACGGTTATAGTTGGTGGGGACTTCAACCTACCCTCGGTATGTTGGCAAAAATACTTGTTCAGAACCGGTGGTAGGCAGAAAACGTCTTCCGAGATTGTCCTAAATGCATTCTCCGAAAATTATTTCGAGCAGTTAGTCCACGAACCCACGCGAATTGTAAATGGTTGCGAAAACACACTTGACCTCTTGGCCACAAACAATCCAGAGCTGATAGAGAGCATCATGACTGATACAGAGATTAGTGATCACAAGGTCATTGTAGCTAGGCTCAATACCATTTCTTCCAAATCCATCAGAAACAAACGCAAAATAATTTTATTTAAAAAAGCGGATAAAGTGCCACTAGAAGCCTTCCTAAAAGACAATTTCCATTCCTTCCGAACTGATTATGCGAATGTAGACGAGATGTGGCTCAAATTCAAAGATATAGTAGCAACAGCAATTGAGATATTCATACCTCATAAATTGGTAAGAGATGGAACGGATCCCCCGTGGTACACAAAAAAGGTCCGAACGCTGTTGCAGAGGCAACGGAAAAAGCATGCGAAGTTCAGAAGAACGCGAAATCCCGAAGATGGGCTAAAATTTACAGACGCGCGAAATTTGGCACGTACTTCGATGCGAGATGCCTTTAATGGGTTCCACAACGAAACATTGTCTCGAAATTTGGTAGAAAATCCGAAGAAATTCTGGTCGTATGTAAAGTACACAAGCGGCAAGACGCAGTCAATACCTTCGCTGCGCAGTGCCGATGGTACTGTTATCGACGACTGTGGCGCTAAAGCGGAGTTATTGAACGCAGTTTTCCGAAATTCCTTCACCAGGGAAGACGAATGGAATATTCTAGAATTTGAAACACGAACATCTGCTAGCATGAGTTTCTTAGAAGTAGATACCTTAGGGGTTGCGAAGCAACTCAAATCGCTTGATACGGGCAAGTCTTCAGGTCCAGATTGTATACCGATTAGGTTCCTTTCAGATTACGCTGATACTATAGCTCCCTACTTAGCACTCATATACAACCGCTCGCTCACCGATAGATCTGTACCTACAGATTGGAAAATTGCGCAGGTCGCACCAGTGTTCAAGAAGGGTAGTAGGAGTAATCCATTTAACTACAGACCTATATCATTGACGTCGGTTTGCAGTAGGGTTTTGGAACATATACTGTATTCAAACATTATGAATCACCTCGAAGGGAACGATCTATTGACACGTATTCAGCATGGCTTCAGAAAACATCGCTCTTGTGCAACGCAGCTAGCTCTTTATTCGCACGAAGTAATGGCCGCTATCGACAGGGGATCTCAAGTTGATTCCGTATTTCTAGATTTCCTCAAAGCTTTTGACACCGTTCCTCATAAGCGACTTCTAATCAAGCTGCGGAGCTATGGGGTATCGTCTCAGTTCTGCGACTGGATTCGCGATTTCCTGTCAGGAAGGTCGCAGTTCGTAGTAATAGACGGCAAATCATCGAGTAAAACTGAAGTGATATCAGGTGTTCCCCAGGGAAGCGTCCTGGGACCTCTACTGTTCCTGATCTATATAAATGACCTGGGTGACAATCTGAGCAGTTTTCTTAGACTGTTCGCAGATGATGCTGTAATTTACCGTCTAGTAAGGTCACCCGAAGACCAGTATCAGCTGCAAAGCGATTTAGAAAAGATTGCCGTATGGTGTGTCAGGTGGCAGTTGACGCTAAATAACGAAAAGTGTGAGATGATCCACATGAGTTCCAAAAGAAATCCGTTGGAATTCGATTACTCGATAAATAGTACAATTCTCAAGGCTGTCAATTCAACTAAGTACCTGGGTGTTAAAATTACGAACAACTTCAGTTGGGAGGACCACATAGATAATATTGTCGGGAAGGCGAGCCAAAGGTTGCGTTTCATTGGCAGGACACTTAGAAGATGCAACAAGTCCACTAAAGAGACAGCTTACACTACACTCGTTCGTCCTCTGTTAGAATATTGCTGCGCGGTGTGGGATCCTTACCAGGTGGGATTGACGGAGGACATCGAAAGGGTGCAAAAAAGGGCAGCTCGTTTTGTATTATCGCGTTATAGGGGAGAGAGTGTGGCAGATATGATACACGAGTTGGGATGGAAGTCATTACAGCATAGACGTTTTTCGTCGCGGCGAGACCTTTTTACGAAATTTCAGTCACCAACTTTCTCTTCCGAATGCGAAAATATTTTGTTGAGCCCAACCTACATAGGTAGGAATGATCATCAAAATAAAATAAGAGAAATCAGAGCTCGAACAGAAAGGTTTAGGTGTTCGTTTTTCCCGCTCGCTGTTCGGGAGTGGAATAGTAGAGAGATAGTATGATTGTGGTTCGATGAACCCTCTGCCAAGCACTTAAATGTGAATTGCAGAGTAGTCATGTAGATGTAGATGTAGATGTAGAGCTACTTAAACCTAACTAACCAAAGGACATCACACACATCCATGCCCGAGGCAGGATTCGAACCTGCGACTGTAGCGGTCACACGGTTCCAAACTGCAGCGCCTACAACCGCACGGCCACACCGGCCGGCGATGCGAATCCCAAAAGACAGTCGCCATAACCTTTTCGGCGGAAGGAATGGTTAAAATGGCTCTGAGCACTATGGCACTCAACTTCTGAGGCCATCAGTTCCCTAGAACTTAGAACTATTTAATCCTAAGTAACGTAAGGACATCACACATATCTATGCCCGAGGCAGGATTCGAACCTGCGACCGCAGCGGTCGGGCGGTGCCAGACTGTAACGCCTAGAACCGCTCCGCCACTCTGGCTGGCCGAAATGAATGGTCTTCGCCTTTTCTGGTGCAGGTTCTGCCTTGGTAACCCATTGTTTAGATTGTTGTTTGGTCGCAGGTGTATAGTATTGTATCCATGTTTAATCCACAGTGACGAAACGACGATTATAGTCCTGCGGATTCTTCCCGAACAGCTGCAAACCATCTTTGAAACACTTTACACGATTCCGTTTTTGGTCAAGTGTGAGAAATCGAGGAACCCATCTACATCTACATCCATACTCCGCAAGCCACCTGACGGTGTGTGGCGGTGGGTACCGTGAGTACCTTTATCGGTTCTCCCTTCTATTCCAGTCTCGTATTGTTCGTGGAAAGAAGCATTGTCGGTATGCTTCTGTGTGGACTCTAATCTCTCTGATTTTATCCCCATGGTTTCTTCGCCAGATATACGTAGGATGGAGCAATATACTGCTTGACTCTACGGTGAAGGTATGTTCTCGAAACATCAACAAAAGCTCGTAGCGAGCTACTGAGCGTCTCTCCTGCAGAGTCTTCCACTGGAGTTTATCTATCATCTCCGTAACGCTTTCAGCGATTACTAAATTATCCTGTAACGAAGCGCGCTGCTCTCTGTTGGATCTTCTCTATCTCTTCTATCAACCGTATCTGGTACGGATGCCACACTGCTGAGCAGTATTCAAGCAGTGGTCGAACAAGCGTACTGTAATCTACTTCCTTTGTTTTCGGATTGCATTTCCTTCGAATTCTTCCAATGAATCTCAGTCTGGCATCTGCTTTACCGACGATCAACTTTATATGATCATTCCATTTTAAATCACTCCTAATGCGTACACCCAGATAATTTATGGAATTAACTGCTTCCAGTTACTGACCTGCTATTTTGTAGCTAAATGATATGTATTCGCAGCACATTACACTTGTCTACATTGAGATTCAATTGCCATTCCGTGCACCATGCGCCAATTCGCTGCAGACCCTCCTGCATTTCAGTACAATTTTCCATTGTTACAACCTCTCGATACACCACAGCATCATCTGCAAAAAGCTTCAGTGAACTTCCGATATCATCCACAAGATCATTTATGTATATTGTGAAGAGCAACGGTCCTATGACACTCCCCTGCGGCACACCTGATATCACTCTTACTTCGGAAGACTTCTCTCCATTGAGAATGACATGCTGCGGATAGCTTTCTCAAGTCCAAATGTTTATGCAAAATATTATGTACCCGTTCATTCGAGATGCCCACAGCACTAGCAATCTCACGCACCTTAACTCTTCCGTCAGCCATGACCATATCATTGATTTTGTCGATGATTTCTGGAGTCTTAACTTCCACAGGGCGTCCAGAACGTTCAGCATCACTTGTGCCCATATGACCCCACCGAAAATTTTGAAACCACTTATAAGCCGTTCTAATCGAAAGTGCAGAGTCACCGTTATGTTTATCAAGCTTCTCTTTAGTCTCCTGAGGCGTTTTGCCTTTCATAAAGATATGTTTAATCACCACAAGAAATTATTTTTCGTCCATTCTTTGACATTCACTCGACTTCCTTGATTCACACGAAAGTCAAACACAACGAAATAGACCAATATGGCTGAACTTGGTGTGCGTTCTTTCCAAAGGTGCTACTAACTAAACATGACCTCGACACGCGCCTGTGGTGCCATCACTCGGACTTTGCTCGGACTTTTCAAACGGCCCTCGTGCAGTGCTAGTGCTTTTGATACAAAGTAGGGCGCTGGCAACGATAAACAGGGCAAACATTGTATTATATCTACAAAATTAGCTGTAGAAATTGACATTTCGTCAGAAAGGAACCCAAGGAACTTGGCAGAGTGCGAAAGAAGTGGTAAATGAGACATTAATGTTTCTTGAAGAAGAGTCATTGCAATGTGTGGAGTCGTATACGCTCAACAGCGCGGACAATGTTTATGAGGAGCCCACTGATCAGCTTGGACATTTTGATCGCCTACCTAATAGCCGGTACGTCCGCCTTTGGCACTGATAACAGTGGCGACGCGTCGTAGCGTTGAAGTAACATGGCATTGGTAGATCGCGGGAGGGAGTTGACACCTTATCTGCGCACACGTGTCACCTAATTTCTGTGAATTCCGGGGGAGGGGGCTGATGACGATGACCTCTGACGCCACGTTCGACCAAATCCCAGACGTGTTCACTCCAATTTAGATCTGACGAGTTGAGGGCAGCACCTCAATTGGAACGCGCCACTGTGTTCCGCGAACCATTCCATCACACTCTTGGACTTGTGGTATGGGGCGTTATCTTGTTGAAAAATTTCACTGCCGTCAGGCAACATGATGGTCACGAAGGGTCTGCAGCCAGTGTACGATACTCCTTGCCCATCGTCGTACCTTACCTGAGCCCCACTGGATCCATGTACGACCGCGTGAGTGTTCCCCAGAGCATAATTGAGTCGCCGCGGGCTTGTCTCCGTCCGGCAGTACAGGTGTCAAGTAGCTGTTCCCCTGGAAGACGAAGGATTCATCCTCCCATCGGCATGGTGGAGAAGTTATCCTGATTCATCGGAGCGTGCCACTGCGCCGACGTCCAGTGTCGATGTTCACGTGCCCATATCAGTCGTAGTTTCCGATGTCGTGGTATTCTATGCACGTGCATAGGTTGACGGCTGCGGAGGCTCATCGCTAGGGAGTTTTCGGTGCACTGTGTGTTCGTACACGCTAGTAGTCTGCGCATCATTAAAGTCTGCCTCTGAGGTCATCAGTTCCCTAGAACTTAGCACTACCTAAACCTAAGGACATCATAAACATCCATGCCCGAGGCAGGATTCGAACCTGTGACAGTAACAGTAGCGCGATTCCGGACTGAAGCCCCTAGAACCGCTCGGTCACAGCGGCCGGCGCCACACTTCGCCGCATGTCCTGTTTTACCATTCTGCCTAGCCTGCGACACTCGAAGTCTCTAATGAGCGATGCACGCCCAACACCACGACGTTTGGACGTAGTTTCACCTTGGTTTCGCTACGTGTTGACGACACTCATCACAGTACTCCTCGAACACCGGACAAGTTGCGCAGTTTCCGAAGTGCTGAGACAGATCGTGCGCCTTTCCCATTCTACACACGGGTAGCACTCTCACTGATGCTACATGCACCGTGCGTATGTGTGACTAAGCAGTCATTCATCGCCAGTTGACTCTGCTATCGTCTGGAAAAATTTATATCGATGATAGATCAAAATGTTTTGGCTGATAACGGCACAATGATGACGGCACACACTGAACAAGTTAATGTGATAGTGACACAGATATCGAGCCATGTAACTCATCAACATAGTCAGGCAGGGTGCCGCAAATCCCCTCTCCAGTGAAACGTAGTGAAGGACAAATATTCTGCAAAGAGTGAGTACTAAACATAATTATGTACATGGGAAATCATCCACAGAATAGCAAAAACAATATTAACAGATTTCAAGTAAGTCCGCAGCAGTATGACAGTGTAGTACATAAGAAAAACTGTGATATTGAAGGCAGGACGAGGCGCATTTGTTACAAAAACAGGTGTTTCCGCTTTTCAAGCATGCTTGATGCAATTTACAGTAAATTGCACGACATGGATTACAGTGATGTCAGGAGACGCAGTGGATGCTTCCATTGCTTCAGACGGTGCTACAGAATTCGATGACGTAAGATAGTGAAATTTCGAACAAAATTGTCAACTTGACGATACACACAAAACTGCGGAATCGGCTCGAAAAATTATAGATAATATAAATAAGCTTATCCAATCTTTCAGTTAGGAATTTGTTTCCAATTCCGACTAATCGGGATTTGAAGAGGAAATGCATATGAAAGGAACCCTAGAAATTAGAGGTACCAAGAGATTTATATCCAGATCAACTAACATCAATCCCTTAACGCATTCGTGTACAGTTATATTGCCTGTTAATCTCGTTACTTATTGTGCTGTGAGAAGTTGGAGCAGCTCTGCCTCCTACGATTCTTTCTCGTGTGCGTGGCCTTGCAAGGGCAGCAAGGAATATTTACGTCACAGCAAGCAAGAGTGGGAAAATGGAGCTAAGGGAACTGCAACTACGATATGAGCACTGCTTTTGGCCAATAACTAGTTAAAATAGCTTGCTTTCGTTTGATTGTTGGTCTAAGTACAAAAATCAAACTCCTTAAAGCAGACTACCCCTCTTGAAAAGAATGTGACATTGCAGTTCATAGCACCTGGAAGCGTTAGACTAATCCAGACTGTGGATGTTTCTTAAGACGGATGACCGACAGCATAGGAATTTGTGGTGTACAGCTGCGCCATCCTCAAACTGTGACGGCCATATTTTACAATTTTTAGTATTTTGGTGGAATGTTAATGGTGCAGTCGGGTACAGAATTCTTGAGGCTTTCCCCTTTTCCTTTTGCCGAATAGAGGAGCTTTACTGTCGGCTACACAGAAAACACGCAAGGAGAAACAGCGGTACCACTATATTGCTTTAGAAAGAGGTACAATTTTGTTACCACAAAATGTAGAAGGAAAATAGTCATCTTCGATGTTTACAGCCAGTAATAACGTTATTCGTGGTGCGCACTTTTTGTGTGACATGGGCCGCAAACGCATTTTCTAATTGTTTTGCACTTTTATACTTCTTACATCATATTAAATTATTCAAGCTGACATACGCAGGCGGGGGGAAAATGTATGAAAACACCAAAACAAACATGACCATGCCTAATACGGAGTAGGACAACTGTTAGCATTCAAAACAGCTCCAGTCGTCTCGGATCGGACAAATACAGGTGCTGTATCGTTTTGGTGGGAATATTATACCGTTCTTTCTACAAAATAGTGACAACCTCACGTGACGATGATGGACTTATATTGTGATTACGCGCTCGTCTGTCCAAAGTAGCCGAGCAAAACGTTCAATAGTGCCTACTGGGAGCTGGTGACTCCGATATTCGGGGAAAATACGATATTTCATCCTCGTACTCACAAAACCAGGCCTGGACGAAGCGAGCAATGCGGACAGGGATCCTGCCGTCTTGGGGAAGAAACAATTTATCGTGGGATGGACGTGATCAGCCAAAATGGTCACATATTCCTTGTCTGTCAAGCTACGTTGAAACCAAAAGCGCGCATGAAGTGGCTGTCCAAATCAGCACCGAATTCCCACCATGTTTCACTTTTAGGACGCAAACCCGGCTCGAGGTTGGAAACAATGTGTAACAGAAATCATCCAACCAAACGACAGTCTTTCATTTTCCTACAATACAGGTTTTATGGCTTCGGCACCAAGTTTTCCTGTTACGGCGATTTGCACCACTGGTGAATGGTTTTGAAATTTCTGCTCGCCCTGCAATTCACTGCTTCTGGCACTCCTTTCGTGTTGTTTTGGTGCTGAAAGGATTCGTGAATGTGATATTCAGTTCTGCAGTGACGTTCGAAGGGGCGTCCTTTCATGTTTCGCCATAATCCTCATCTATGACCGCTCGTCACGATCACTCAATACCCACTTTTGCCTACGTTATGACTTAGCGGATGATGTTTTTTCTTTTCCTGCACGCGCAATAAATCTTCGATACGGTGCCTCTTCAAACACTAAACACTTCGATTACCTCAGTTACGGAAACACCATAATACGAGCACCAAAAATATATCTGCGTTCGGATTCTCTTAGATTTGACATGCGTTTTCACAGGTCCACAGAACACTGTACTCACCATAACTGACACTTGCAGTATACCAAGGACAGTGCAAAAGTTCCGTCCTTGGTCAAATAGAACAGCGCGGCATGCAGGCTTAGCTAGCATTTGCGTTTATGTTCAAGCATGCGTCTCTTGTGGTATTTCCAAATTTTTGCCCATCTGTAAGGTGTCTGGCAAACCCAACACCTTCCATGAAAACCCTGACATGATAAGCAAATCCAGTAGTATGTCACATAGATCCAAATAAATCGTGACATTAAATTAACCAAAGTAATACAAGTAACGAGTGAGCAAATGAAATACCACAGACTAACACAACAATGCCTAAATGCATGTCATATCTTCCCACCATGAGACAGACGCAGTTCCGAGGGGAGAAACGAGAACAGAAGCCGAGAGTAGAACCGTATTAAGCTAGAAGGCCCTACGATAAGGGATGTTTCCAGCCAACCACGCCCTAGCCCATGTTAAAAGATAGAGCTCTCCAGAAGAACAGTATAGATCTTACGATAACACTAAAGGCGCCACACCAGCTGCAGGTTTTAGCGTGAGACTTTATCGCGTCTCTGCAACGTTGCAAACGTTAAAAACTTGCCCCACCACGAAAAGTATAAAGTTTCTCATTGGATAGACAGAATTTTTCTAGGCGGAGCTTAAGGTTAACATTGAGACCCTGACTGGTCAGATGAAAACACAGCCAGATAGTTTTTTTTAAAAAACCAACTTCGGTAAATGGTAGTAAGGAGAAGTTAGGAGAAGGGAGTTAGTTCGGAGATGGCGAGGTGAGCGGAGCTGTGCGCCGGCCGCCGCCCTGACGCTGCCTAAACACCGACAAGGTAATGAACGCACGCGATGCCGCATAACAGCGCATAAAGCTTCACTCAGAACTGCAGAAGTCTCATCTGTTACACCCCCTTTTTGCGTAATACTAGTGTCGATCGTCAATTCAATCTCATGGTATTCACATTTGCTACGTGAAGTTAAAATCTGAAACGCGATGATTTTTCTGTTATATAATTATTGAGAAGTGATATCAACGACTATAATTTACGACAAGTTACATAAGTCATTAAAGATAATTGAGGGTCACTATAGACCATTTTGATAGTTTTCTCTTTTATGAAACCCGGAGATCCGAATGGGGGACTATTTTACCTCCGGAATAATGTACCCAAGAGGAAGCTATCATTATTAACCGTACAGCAAAGCTGCATGCCCTCGGGAGAAATTACGGCTGTAGTTTCCCCTTGCTTTCAACCGTTCGCAGTACCAGTTTTAATCTACAGTCCATAACCAATAGATTGTGGTCAGAATCCACATATGCCCCTGGAAATGTCTTAAAATTTAAAACCTGGTTGGTAAATGTCTGTCTTACCATTATATAATCTATCTGATACCTTCTAGTATCAGCTGTAGTTTATCCCTTGCTTTCAACCGTTCGCAGTACCAGCACAGCATGTCCGTTTTGGTTAGTGTTACAAGGCCAGATCAGTCAAACATCCAGATTGTTGCCCCTGCAACTACTGAAAAGGCTGCTGCCCCTCTTCAGGAACCACGCGTTTGTCTGGCCTCTCAACAGATACCCCTCCGTTGTGGTTGCGCCTACGGTACGGCTATCTGTATCGCTGAGGCACGCAAGCCTCACCACCAACGGTAAGGTCCATGGTTCATGGGTGGGGGGAGGGGGCATTACCTTGTAATAGCGTCATAATCGTAATGGGGTTTGATCTTCGGCCAGGGTAAAAGGGTAAACTAGTTAAATGATTCACGTATCATGAAAAAACAATTCCGAAAATTTTTGAATGTGTTGTATTATTTTGTATGTGTATTTTCTTGCTATCAAGAAACAATTTAGTTTTCAGTTAGAGGACTTGGGAACTATATAGAGGCAAATGGTTCTTCCAATATGTTTTTCAGTACTTAATTGTAACTCAAATTTAATTCAATGACCCCTGTTTCAGTCCTTTATAATGTTGCTTTCGCAATGAAAGACAGGAAAGATAGCATGTTGCTAATGTTAACGAGAAATAAATTACATTTCCCGAAACATTACACAAAAACCTGCTCTCTCCTTTTAGACTTTTCGGCATCTTCTTCGTATCTTCTTCATTGCCTACGTAGACAAGCTTCTCTCAACATGAGAACCCGTTTTTGTTTAGTTTAAGTCCTGTAGTAAAAGTTAGAAAAAGATATTTGGAAAAGTCTTTCGAGCGAGGACGTGCGTTATTAATTATTGTTTTCTTCTCAAAGGAGCTTCAGTTACATACGACTGCATGGGCTCGCGGCGATATGACTGAACAATATCTTCTCGGATTTTCTACCACGTCAGGTGGTTACTTTTCGAAAGTAATCGCATTTGACGTGGCTCCAATGCCGAGAAGATCTCACTCACCATGAATTTCAGTTATCAGTTACTTTCCTTTTTAAATCAATAACCATTATGTATGGCTGGTGCGTCTTGTAGAGGTATGACTGAATAAATCTTTTAGGACCTCCAGCTGGGCCAAGTGTTGCGTAAATGTCTAACTGTTTCATGTGGCCGTAGGGCCGAGAAGATTTTATTCAGTCTCAGTTATAAAACTTTAAATAAAATGAAACGACGCGCCACAAAGAAATTATCTGAATGGGACGGCAATCGGTGCACATGATGGACATGTTCAGACAAACAAATGATGACAGTTTCAAAAAAAATTGATGATTTGTTCATCAGGAAGAGCTTCACAAATTAAGCATTGGTCCACTTATGCAAGCAGTTACTGGGCTTAGCACTGATTCATACAGCTGTTGTATGTCCTCCTGAGGAATATAGAATCAGATTGTATCCAGTTGGTCCGACAAATCGTCGAAACGTGGAGGTCGATGGAGGGCCGTGCCCATAACGCTCCAAACGTTCTCAGCCGGGGAGAGATCCGGCGATCTTGCTGATCAAAGTAAGGTGTGGCAATAGAAATTCTCACTGTGTGCAAGAGGGCGTTATCTTGCTGAAATGTAGACCCAAGATGGCTTGTCATGAAGGATAACAAAACGGGGCGTAGAATATCATCGACGTATCGCTGGGCTCTTTCCTCGGTTATCAGAACACTCAGGCAAGGTTTACGAATATATGAGGTGGAGAGAGTAGCGTTCTGTTACATATTCGAGATAATTCATGACGATGTTGAAAGACAAGATTACAAACACGTTGCGCAACTTCAAATAGGTTCAGCAAAACAGACATACGTCAGTTAAACTTTAATGACTGTCATTCAGTGTGCCTGTGAAAAACAAACACAAATTTTAGAATAAGATACTTGGAACATCTAAAACACTGAAAAGTGGAAAGACATACACCAAATTTACATACCACCTCAAATAACAGTATCCTTGTGGCATAACAATGCAAGTAAAAGGTAATGATAATTTGTAGACAGGTAAAGACAGCCTGTCACAACAGAGAAATAATCAGTTATAGTAACCTTAAGAATAAGATACGCCATGCTTCCCACTTGAACTAATTATTTTTGAGGTTATAATGCACGCCTAAAATTTGCAATGAAGGCTTTGCCCACTTCTCGTTTCCAGTAAAGCTCCGATTTCTCCGTGGATTAAATACTGTTTATCGAAACTGATATTTTTCTTCCTCAGAGTGCCACAAACCCCTTCTTCCTTGGGCCAGTTTCTCACAGTCCATACTTAGCGTACGAGAACATCGGCCTATTTGACTCAAGAAAACAAACTGATCTGTATTTAGCCGATTGTCGTCCGAAGCCTGTAAGCCTGTGAGCGTGCACGCAGTGGCGTGCTGATTTGAAAAGATCGACTGTGTTCGGGTAATGTCGGCCGTCGGCGGAATCGACTGGTGTCGGGCCCCCTGTGACTGCAGCCGTAAATAAGTGGCTCTTTTGTGGCACGTGTTGCGATACTTCAAACAGCCAGAACCGTTATAGATTTCGTTGGTGTGGCGGTATGGTTCAAGGTGGTAATCTATCGAGCTGGACAATCGAAAATCGTCTCGAATAGAATCCAGGTCGTTTTGTTTGGCTACGCAAGCCCGCCAGGGAGTGAATATCAGTTGTTACTCTGTAATAATATGTGTGTTTGTATTTTTGGATGTGTAGCGGCTTTTATTTTAGTGAAACGTTTGACAATCGTGAACAACAAGAAAAAATTGTCTGTATCTCGGTACGAGGACTGTCTGTAGAGATAACATACACTCCTGGAAATTGAAATAAGAACACCGTGAATTCATTGTCCCAGGAAGGGGAAACTTTATTGACACATTCCTGGGGTCAGATACATCACATGATCACACTGACAGAACCACAGGCACATAGACACAGGCAACAGAGCATGCACAATGTCGGCACTTGTACAGTGTATATCCACCTTTCGCAGCAATGCAGGCTGCTATTCTCCCATGGAGACGATCGTAGAGATACTGGATGTAGTCCTGTGGAACGGCTTGCCATGCCATTTCCACCTGGCGCCTCAGTTGGACCAGCGTTCGTGCTGGACGTGCAGACCGCGTGAGACGACGCTTCATCCAGTCCCAAACATGCTCAATGGGGGACAGATCCGGAGATCTTGCTGGCCAGGGTAGTTGACTTACACCTTCTAGAGCACGTTGTATGGCACGGGGTACATGCGGACGTGCATTGTCCTGTTGGAACAGCAAGTTCCCTTGCCGGTATAGGAATGGTAGAACGATGGGTTCGATGACGGTTTGGATGTACCGTGCACTATTCAGTGTCCCCTCGACGATCACCAGAGGTGTACGGCCAGTGTAGGAGATCGCTCCCCACACCATGATGCCGGGTGTTGGCCCTGTGTGCCTCGGTCGTATGCAGTCCTAATTGTGGCGCTCACCTGCACGGCGCCAAACACGCATACGACCATCATTGGCACCAAGGCAGAAGCGACTCTCATCGCTGAAGACGACACGTCTCCATTCGTCCCTCCATTCACGCCTGTCGCGACACCACAGGAGGCGGGCTGCACGATGTTGGGGTGTGAGGGGAAGACGGCCTAACGGTGTGCGGGACCGTAGCCCAGCTTCATGGAGACGGTTGCGAATGGTCCTCGCCGATACCCCAGGAGCAACAGTGTCCCCAATTTGCTGGGAATTGGCGGTGCGGTCCCCTACGGCACTGCGTAGGATCCTACAGTCTTGGCGTGCATCCGTGCGTCGCTGCGGTCCAGTCCCAGGTCGACGGGCACGTGCACCTTCCGCCGACCACTGGCGACAACATCGATGTACTGTGGAGACCTCACGCCCCACGTGTTGAGCAATTCGGCGGTACGTCCACCCGGCCTCCCGCATGCCCACTATACGCCCTCGCTCAACGTCCGTCAACTGCACATACGGTTCACGTCCACGCTGTCGTGGCATGCTACCAGTGTTAAAGACTGCGATGGGTCTGACACACCGGTGTCAATGTGTTCTTTTTTCCATTTCCAGGAGTGTAGATCCCATAAGACACAAAATAATATTAATACCGATACAGGAATAAGCTTACAGATTCATTAATTAAAATTACCGGGCTGAGAGACATTGGTCGAACAGTAAAAATTGTCCCTCCTGACGTTTCGTGGCCAACTGCAGGCATCTTCCGAGGTGAGCCAACGACTGGTTGCTGGGCTGTGGAGGCCCTGTTTATGTAGAGCGCACAGAGGGCGCCACCGCTCGTCACGTGCTGTCGGCACTGAAACTATCTCTGACTAACGTCATTACTCTCGATCAAAGGTAATCGATTGTCACATCGTTGGTACAAAGCCTCCTTCTTTCCTCTTACAATTATTGTGGTGTTTATAACCCTCTATGGCTTCTCTGTACATACGTTCATAACAATGAGATGTCTTAAATATCATGCTCGTTTCACTAAATTTTATTTCATGATCACCGTCTTGAAAAATTTACTCTGCTACAGCCGATTTCTCGGTGTGTTCCAGACGGCAATTCGTTTTGTGTTCGATTAGACGGGTATCAACACTTCTTTTCTTTGTTCCATTATAAACCTTCCCACAACAGCATGGTATTCTCTGCACCCCAGGTGTTGCAAAAGAGTGTCGTGCACCTTTTGCCGATCTTAAGCATTCGCTTGGTGAATCTAAGGATTGTTTCAACTCGAAACTTGGGCAGAACTTTCCCAATACGGTCGGTAATATTGTGTATCAATGGAAGAAAAACTTCCACAGCCGACAGTTGTTTGTTTAAGTTCGGCGAAAACCGCACGACACCCTTTTGCAACACCTGGAGGTGTAGAAAATTCCGTGTAGTAATTGACAATATCAATGAAATTTACCAACAGACGTGCAACTTTATGGCATCATGCCTTCGAATGAAGCACCAGCGTGACAATTGAATTCACGACATACAGTGATTAATGGCCGTACATCACATTTTAGTTCGTTTGGAGAGGTGCATATGGGGCCTGAAGATGGCATCATGAAATGCTGAAACTGGTAGTCTTCAAAATAAAATAAAATAACATCTTAAGTGGCATGGCTGTTGGTGAATTTCAGTGACATTGACAATTACTTAACCAGCCGATGTCCCCTGTCCATAATGGACCAACAGAGATTCTGCGCAGTTGTGGAAATGTTTATATTGGAACAACGAAAAGAAGTGTTAACACCCGTCTAAACGAACACAAAAGAAACTGCCGTCTGGGACACACCGACAAATCGGCTGTAGCGGAACATGTGATCATGAAATAAAACTTAGTGAAACGAGCGTGCTGGGACATCGCGCATTATCATGCACGTAGGTTCAGAGAAGCCATAGAGATTTATGAACCCCACAATAATTTTAAGAGCAAAGAAGAAGGATTAAAGATATGCCGGTCAGCTCTGTACCTTTGATCGAGAGTAATGGCGTTAGTCAGAGATAATTTCAGTGTCGACAGAACGTGGCGAGTGGTGGCGCCCTAAACGCCCTCTACATAAACGGGACCTCTACGGCGTAGCAGCCAGTCGTTGGCTCACCTCGGAAGATGTTACCCACAGTTGTCAACGAAACGTCAGGGAGAAAAATTTCTACTTTTAGACCACGGCCTCTTAGCACGAAGTTTTAATTAATGAAGGCGCCGGCAGAGAAAGCCTTCTCGTTATCATAAGATTAGTTTCGTGTTGCTCTGAGGTTATCATTATCGACATCTTAGAGACTCTCCGATCGTCCATCTCTTCGATCTGGCGTGATCAAGGTGACAGAAAGTGGAAGTACCATCTAGTAGCAAATTCTAGCAGCTGCCTTCCCCGTCGGAGGCTCGAGTCCTCCCTCAGGCATGGGTGTGTGTGTCACCTTAGCGCAAATTAGTTTAAGTTACAGTGTGTAAGCTTAGGGACCGATGACCTCAGCAATTTGGTCCCATGAGACCTTACATCAAATATCCAAATGTCCAATTCACGGAATTCCAAGTTGTGTAAACACTGATTCATTCCAATGGGGCAGAAATATCTGATTTATGTCTCTTTACTGCTATGGTTAAAGTGTTATTACCTCCATTCCTGAAACTGCAGTAACAGGAATATAGGATAGTACAGAGGGTGTCTAACATTCTGCGTGGTGTCAGTTTGTTCCAAGTCGTGTCTCCCTACCACTTTCGCGCAACGACGCTCTGAGCGTGTTTTTTTAGGGAATTGACTAGTTTGAACCTGGGACCTGTTACTGGTAAGGAGACGCCAGACCACACATGACATGTAGAGTTCAGAAGAGTTCAGTGATACTAGTGATGATATAACCAAATACTTAATGATTTCAGCGTCAGATCCACTGCACTCCCTGTAAAAGAATCTTAATACTAACTAAATTTAGTGGAAGCGGTTCAAGGCTTTCCTATTTTTAGTTAGCTGGTAAAATAACGTCGAAAAAGCAGTTAAGTTTATCATTGGAAATTTTATTCTACTCACAAAACATTGTTTATAAATTGCACTATTGATAAAAGCAAATGTTTTAATACAGGATGATAAAAACCAACTGCGTTCAACAAAAATGTGAACGAATATTCCCTGAATGGGTTACCAAGTTCTATGAAGGATCGAAGGATAACCTATGCAAAAAGGTGGGAATTTAAGGAGATGGGACCTGGATAAACTGACTAAACCAGAGGTTGTACAGAGTTTCAGGGAGAGCGTAAGGGGATTAATGTAGAAGAAGAAGAAGAAGAATGGGTAGCTCTGAGGGATGAAGTAGTGAAGGCAGCAAAGGATCAAATAGGTAAAAAGACGAAGGCTAGTCGAAATCCTTGGGTAACAGAAGAAATATTGAATGAAAGGAGGAAATACAAAAATGCAGTAAATGAAGCAGGCAAAAATGAATACAAAAGTCTCAAAAATGAGATCGACAGGAAGTGCAAAATGGTTAAGCAAGGATGGCTAGAGGATAAATGTAAGGATATAGAGGCTTATCTCACTAGGCGTAAGATAGATACTGCCTACAGGAAAATTAAAGAGACGTTTGGAGAAAAGAGAACCACATGTATGAATATCAAGAGCTCAGATGGAAACCCGTTTCTAAGCAAAGAAGGGAAAGGAGAAAGGTGGAAGGAGTATATAGAGTGTCTATGCAAGGGCGATGTACTTGAGGACAATATTATGGAAATGGAAGAGGCTGTAGATGAAGATGAAACGGGAGATATGATACTGCGTAAAGAGTTGGACAGAGCACTTAAAGACCTAAGTGGAAACAAGGCCCCAGGAGTAGACAACATTCCATTAGAACTACTGACGGCCTTGGGAGAGCCAGTCCTGACAAAACTCTACCATCTGGTGAGCAAGATATATGAGACAGGCGAATACCCTCAGACTTCAAGAAGAATATATCAGTTTAATAAGTCCCGGTGGCAAATTATTAACACGAATTCTTTACAGAAGAATGGAAAAACTAGTAGAAGCCAAACTTGGGGAAGATCAGTTTGGATTCCGTAGAAATATTGGAACACGTGAGGCAATACTGACCCTACGGCTTATCTTAGAAACTAGATTAAGGAAAGGCAAACCTACGTTTCTAGCATTTGTAGACTTAGAGAAAGCTTTTGACAACGTTGACTGGAATACTCTCTTTAAAATTCTGAAGGTGGCAAGGGTAAAATGCAGGGAGCGAAAGGCTATTTACAATTTGTATAGAAACCAAACGGCAGTTATAAGAGTTGAGGGGCATGAAAGGGAAGCAGTGGTTGGGAAGGGAGTGAGACAGGGTTGTAGCCTCTCCCCTATGTTATTCAATCTGTATATTGAGCAAGCAGTGAAGGAAACAAAAGAAAAATTCGGAGTAGGTATTAATATCCATGGAGAAGAAATAAAAACTCTGAGGTTCGCCGATGACATTGTAATTCTGTCAGAGACAGCAAAGGACTTGGAAGAGCAGTTGAACGGAATGGATAGTGTCTTGAAGGGAGGATATAAGATGAACATCAAAAAAATCAAAACGAGGATAATGGAATGTAGTCGAATTAAGTCGGGTGATGTTGAGGGTATTAGATTAGGAAATGAGACACTTAAAGTAGTAAAGGAGTTTTGCTATTTGGGGAGCAAAATAACTGATGATGGTCGAAGTAGAGAGGATATAAAATGTAGACTGGCAATGGGAAGGAAAGCGTTTCTTAAGAAGAGAAATTTGTTAACATCGAGTACAGATTTAAGTGTCAGGAAGTCGTTTCTGAAATTATTTGTATGGAGTGTAGCCATGTATGGAAGTGAACATGGACGATAATTAGTTTAGACAAGAAGAGAATAGAAGCTTTCGAAATGTGGTGCTACAGAAGAATGCTGAAGGATAGGTGGGTAGATTACATAACTAATGATGAGGTGTTGAAAAGGATTGGGGAGAAGAGAAGCTTGTGGCACAACTTGACTAGAAGAAGGGATCGGTTGGTAGGACATGTTCTGATGTATCAAGGGATCACCAATTTAGTTTTGCAAAGCAGCGTGGAGGGTAAAAATCGTAGAGGGAGACCACGGGATGAATACACCAAGCATATTCAGAAGGATGCAGGTTGCAGTATATACTGGGAGATGAAGAAGCTTGCACAGGATAGAGTAGCATGGAGAGCTGCATCCAACCAGTCTCAGGACTCAAGACCACAACAACAACAAGGTAATGAATCTGATTCAGTATGCGAAATATGTGACATAAATGGCTGTATCGTTTGATTACATTAACCTGGAAGCTAACGTTTATTATTCCACCAAGGGACCATACATCTTAATACGTGGCAAATTTAAATTTCGTACGTCTCCCTCTTCATGAGAAAAAGAGGTCTTAACAGAAGGACAGACAGACAGTCTGGTAAAAAATGACTAAAAAAAAAGTTTTCTTATAATTACATATCAACAATTTTCAGATTTTCAACTTTGGTTGTAGTGTGAGACCTTACTTCTTGGCAAATTTCATGATTCTAGGTCTACGGGAAATACCCTGAAGGTTTTGATGAGATAGTTTGCGAGTGACGTAAATGGCCTTATCTTCTGATTGCATTGACTTAGAAGCGTCCCCTTTTACATTGCCGAGAGACCATAGGCCTTAAAATGCGACATAAATTTCAGCTTGATAAGTCAGTCCCTTCATGAGTGAAAGGGTTTTGTATAGTTGGACAGGCAGACAGGCAACAAAGTGAGCCTACAAGGGTTCCATTTTGTACCGATAGAGGTACGGAAACCAAAAAAGTAACTACACTGTTTATTGTTTCACAAGTAATTTTCATAACTATAAATACATATGAGAGAAAGCCTTTCAAAAAATGATTCAAATGGCTCTGAGCACTATGGGACTTAACTTCTGAGGTCATCAGTCCCCTAGAACTTAGAACTACTTAAATCTAACTAACCTAAGGACATCACACACATCCATGCCCGAGGCAGGATTCGAACTGCGACCGTAGCAGCAACGCGGTTCCGGACTGAAGTGTCTAGAACCGCTCGGCCACAAAGCCGGCAGAGAAGGCGGTCACTGTCTTCATGGAAAAATGTTTGCGATTGCCTACGGAACGATGATTGTACCGAGGATTGATCTCTTAGTTCGGAGCAAATTGACTGCCACAAATGCCTCTCTTTAGGGCTACAAACATATGGAAATCACATGGAGAGAGATCGGGACTCCATGGAGAGCACGTGAGGACTTCCCAGCCAAACTTCTGCAGCGCAGTCGAAATAACTTTGGCAACATATGTTCAAACTGAATGCTGTTTATGACATTACTAATAATATTCACTTTAAGATCATAGGTTGGACATAAGCTCAGAGTTACTTTTCACGCATTTTCCTAGCTGACATAAAATTTTAAATGTAATGCACTGCTAAATTATGGGCTGGTCACAGGTTAAGTCTCTCTCAGTTAAATACTTTACTATTTGAAATGAAAGTTAGTAAAATTCACTAACAGGTTACTTCTCACTGTCTTTTGAATAAATAAATTATGGTTTTCATAAATAGTGATCTTCCCGTTACTTGTTACCTAGCATTAGCACAATAGACAGACAGTGGATCCTGTTATACAATTAATATGCACTTCCAATACACAAGAGAGACAAACACTTAGCAACCATGAACATATAACTTTTCACAACTGGAGTTTTCCACTTTTACTACAGTGAGACACAAAATTAGCATATTTGTAAGAAACAGACTCACCTTTTAAAATTTACTACTGGCAGCACTAAAATCATTAACTAACCAACACTTTATAAGCGTCAGTTTTAAGAGCTTTTAATATTTAAAAGAAACTGCAAATTGTATTTATTACTACAGTCTTCTACTTTCCAGTAAATGATTAAATGGGTGACTTTGAAACTCCACAAAACTTTAAATTAGACTGTTTCCATACCTGGGAGGCTTTCACAAGACCACAATTTCACTAAATCCACAATGAATCTGAATACTCCTTTCTTACCAAAGACCAAACAACATTATTTAACTATTTGACTTTGAGGCTTTCACTTTTTCCACAAACTGGGACACTCGGTAATCATAGTTCCAATGGAGAGGAACCTGAGAGGTAGGTAAATGAATTCAGTTATAAGTTACCTTTTATTTGTGCACACTAAAACATCCAATAAGCTGATCCTTCACTGTACATTATTATAGTATTCTGTTACAGTGATTGCACAACGTGGTGGCAACTGCATGTTGGTAGGTGGATTTGCAGGCAGAATTGCTGGACTCTGTCCCTTCTTGGTGGCGATGATGGATACCAATTCCAGAATCGTTCCAGCTATTTATCCATCCATCCGAGCCATTGGAAAGTGGCAGAAAAAGCCTCTCACGGACCCAGCACAATATGCAACTTTTACATAGCAGTGCACAGTTTGGTAGCTCGTTCCCGACTGACTCTCAATTCCACCTTTTCTACCTCGGCCAACCAAAATGTGCACATGCTACACAGTTCCGTTCCCGAGGGGAACCACAACAACTTTTACATACAGAATAACTAAGAACCCTAAGTGAGGATCAGCAATTTACATAACAGCAACCAAACGCATTAAATAAAACAGAACATTTGCATATATTGACATTTCTACAATATATTATTCACACAGAAATTACAATTATATACAGTAAGTTTTGTTCCCTCCAAATGGGACAAAGAATTTAAATGACAGATATACTACATTGCATAGAATCAAACCACGACATCAAACATTTAACAAAGAAAGGAGTATACAATTTTACGTTATCGATTCAAACACATTTACAAATACTGAATTTTATAACATCAAACCAAAGCAAAGAAGCAAAATAAATCCGTACAGAATTAGAGCTATGGTGATACAAACATTTTACGTATATCATCTTTACTTCGGCCGTCCACTGTTACTTTGCTGGTCAAGTAGCGAATCACCTACTGTTGTTAGTGTTCCATTTCCTACTCGAATTCCCTCAGCATCGCTTGATTCGATCGATTAAATTTCAGAATCTTTGTTTTGATTATCTGATGTTCATCTTACATCTTCTTTTAAGACACTGGCCATTCTTTTCAGCTGCTCATCCATTTAATCTTCTGCCTATCAGAATTACAATGTCAGTTGAAAACCACAAAGCTTTTACTTCTTCTGAATGGACTTTAATTTCTGATCGAAATTTTTCTTTAGTTTCCTTTGCTGCTTGCTCAGTGTACAGACTGAATAACAACGGCGATAGGCTACAGCCCTTTCTCACTGCCTTTTCCACCACTGCTTCTATTTCATGACCCTCGACTCTTATAACTTCCGTTTGGTTTGTATACCCTTACCTGTGCCAACTTCATTTCAGAGTAGCTCTTGCACGGAACGTCCTCAGTTATTTGTTGGACATATTGCTATCTCTGACTACAGTTTTTACCCTTCACATCTCCCTCTAGTAGTATGGAACTCTGGGCACATGACGTCTAAGCACATAACCTATCATCCTTCTTCTTGTCAGTGATTTCATATGTTCCTTTGCTCGTCTTTTCTGCTTAGAACCTCCTCATTCCTTACCTTGTCAATCCATACAATTTTCAACTTTCTTCTGTACCACCATACCTCGAACGCTTTGATTATCTTCTGTTACCGTTTTCCTACATTTCGTGATTCACTACCATATAATGAGGTACTCCGAAAGTACATTCTCGGAAATTTCTTCCTCAAATTAAGACCTATGTTTGATAGTAATATACATCTTTTGGCCAGGAACACCTTCTTTGCCTGTGCTAACTGCTTTTAATGTCCTCCTTGATTGTTCATCCGTCATGCGTTATTTTCCTTCAATGTATCAGAATTCCTTAACTACATCTACTTCCGGATCACAAATTTTTGTTTTAAGCTTCTTGCTATTCCCATTGCTGCTACTTCTCCTTACTTTTGTCTTTCTTCGGTTTACTCTCAGTCTATATTTCTTACTCATTAAACTGTTCAGTCCATTCAGAAGATTCTATAGCTCTTCTTCGTCTCCAGCGAATGTCACAAGCGAATCTTTTAATGATATCCTTTCACCCAGAATTTTAATCCCACTCTTGAATTTTTCTTTGATTTCCGTCATTCTTTTTAGATGTGTTTCTAATCCGAGGACTTCATTCTTGGTCTCCCACTCTGATTGTTCCCTCTTGGTTTTTGTAGATATTACATATTACGTGTGTTTCCATGTAACCTACCCAAGCTTTTCTTAGAATTTCAAACATCTTGTACCAGTTTACATTGTCGGACGATTTTTCCATGTCAGATAATCCTGTGAATATGTCTTGTTTTTTCATCAGTGAAACTTCTACTCAAGCGCAACATCAGTATTGCCTTTCTAAGTGCCTTTATCTTTCCTAAAGTAAAACTGATCTTCATCTAACACATCCTGAATATTCTTTTCCATTCTTCTGTATATTATTCTTGTCACCCACGTGGATGCATGATAACTGTGCGATAGTTCTCGCACTTGTCTGTCCTTCCTATCCTTGAAACTGTTTGATGATGTTTTTCCGAGATTCGGATAGTAGGCCTATGTCACCTGTCTCATAGATTCAACAAACTAACGTGAATCTCCCTGAACGCTTTTAAATTATGACTGAAACTGGATCCCCTATCTCTTCAATATTAATTAAAATTTCTCCTTCTATCACATCATCAAATGCTATAAACACAGATTTGTCTTTCTTCAGCCTGTCTTCTAAGATATGTACATCGTTATTTAAGATAATTCTCTTTTATTGTTTCGTATCAGCTGCACAGTTTTAATTAGATCACATGTTTCGGTCAATCAGGATCATCACAGGTTTAAGTAGTTGCGTTCTTAGATCTGAAGTTGGTCCTGGGTGATCGCAACATGTAATCTAATTAAAAATGTGCAACTGAGACGGAACAATAAGCGGGAATTATCATAAATATCAGGACATCTGCTGTTTCGGACTAGACGAATACACTAAGGCAATTGATAAGCAAAATATACAAATTTTATTAACTGAAGTAGTATTTACTACATGCCATAAATTTTGTGTCAAAAAGAGATGAAGCCATTGAATGATGGCGATAACGGTGATGATGTTGTTGTTGTTGTCTTCAGTCCTGAGACTGGTTTGATGCAGCTCTCCATGCTACTCTATCCTGTGCAAGCTGCTTCATCTCCCAGTACCTACTGCAACCTACATCCTTCTGAATCTGCTTAGTGTACTCATCTCTCGGTCTCCCTCTACGACTTTTACCCTCCACGCTGCCCTCCAATGCTAAATTTGTGATCCCTTGATGCCTCAAAACATGTCCTACCAACCGATCCCTTCTTCTAGTCAAGTTGTGCCACAAACTTCTCTTCTCCCCAATCCTATTCAATACCTCCTCATTAGTTACGTGATCTATCCACCTTATCTTCAGTATTCTTCTGTAACACCACATTTTGAAAACTTCTATTCTCTTCTTGTCCAAACTAGTTATCGTCCATGTTTCACTTCCATACATGGCTACACTCCAAACAAATACTTTCAGAAACGACTTCCTGATACATAAATCTATATTCGATGTTAACAAATTTCTCTTCTTCAGAAACGCTTTCCTTGCCATTGCCAGTCTACATTTTATATCCTCTCTACTGCGACCATCATGAGTTATTATACTTCCTAAATAGCAAAACTCCTTTACTACTTGAAGTGTCTCATTTCCTAATCTAATTCCCTCAGCATCACCCAATTTAATTTGACTACATTCCATTATCCTTGTTTTGCTTTTGTTAATTTTCATCTTATATCCTCCTTTCAAGACACTGTCCATTCCGTTCAACTGCTCTTCCAAGTCCTTTGCCGTCTCTGACAGAATTACAATGTCATCGGCGAACCTCAAAGTTTTTACTTCGTCTCCATGAATTTTAATACCTACTCCAAATTTTTCTTTTGTTTCCTTTACTGCTTGCTCAATATACAGATTGAATAACATTGGGGAGAGGCTACAACCCTGTCTCACTCCTTTCCCAACCACTGCTTCCCTTTCATGCCCCTCGACTCTTATTACTGCCATCTGGTTTCTGTACAAATTATAAATAGCCTTTCGCTCCCTGTATTTCACCCCTGCCACCTTTAGAATTTGAAAAAGAGTATTCCAGTCAACATTGTCAAAAGCTTTCTCTAAGTCTACAAATGCTAGAAACGTAGGTTTGCCTTTTCTTAATCTTTCTTCTAAGATAAGTCGTAAGGTCAGTATTGCCTCACGTGTTCCAACATTTCGACGGAATCCAAACTGATCCTCCCCGAGGTCTGCATCTACCAGTTTTTCCATTCGTCTGTAAAGAATTCGCGTTAGTATTTTGCAGCCGTGGCTTATTAAACTGATAGTTCGGTAATTTTCACATCTGTCAGCACCTGCTTTCTTTGGGATTGGAATTATTATATTCTTCTTGAAGTCTGAGGGTATTTCGCCTGTCTCATACATCTTGCTCACCAGCTGGTAGAGTTTTGTCATGACTGGCTCTCCCAAGGCCGTCAGTAGTTCTAATGGAATGTTGTCTACTCCGGGGGCCTTGTTTCGACTCAGGTCTTTCAGTGCTCTGTCAAACTCTTCACGCAGTATCGTATCTCCCATTTCGTCTTCATCTTCATCCTCTTCTATTTCCATAATATTGTCCTCAAGTACATCGCCCTTGTATAAACCTTCTATACACTCCTTCCACCTTTCTGCCTTCCCTTCTTTGCTTAGAACTGGGCTGCCATCTGAGCTCTTGATATTCATACACGTGGTTCTCTTCTCTCCAAAGGTCTCTTTAATTTTCCTGTAGGCAGTATCTATCTTACCCCTAGTGAGATAAGCTTCTACATCGTTACATTTGTCCTCTAGCCATCCCTGTTTAGCCATTTTGCACTTCCTGTCGATCTCATTTTTGAGACGTTTGTATTCCTTTTTGCCTGCTTCATTTACTGCATTTTTATATTTTCTCCTTTCATCAATTAAATTCAACATTTCTTCTGTTACCCAAGGATTTCTAGCAGCCCTCGTCTTTGTACCTACTTTATCCTCTGCTGCCTTCACTACTACATCCCTCAGAGCTACCCATTCTTCTTCTACTGTATTTCTTTCCCCTATTCCTGTCAATTGTTCCCTTATGCTCTCTCTGAAACTCTGTACAACCTCTGGTTCTTTCAGTTTATCCAGGTCCCATCTCCTTAATTTCCCACATTTTTGCAGTTTCTTCAGTTTTAATCTACAGGTCATAACCAATAGATTGTGGTCAGAGTCCACATCTACCCCTGGAAATGTCTTACAACTTAAAACCTGGTTCCTAAATCTCTGTCTTACCATTATATAATCTATCTGATACCTTTTAGTATCTCCAGGATTCTTCCACGTATACAACCTTCTTTCATGATTCTTAAACCAAGTGTTAGCTATGATTAAGTTGTGCTCTGTGCAAAATTCTACTAGGCGGCTTCCTCTTTCATTTCTTAGTGATGATGGTAAAGGTTTTAACACGCCACCACGTTGAGTTAAGAAGTGCAAAAGAGTTCTAACAGGCCAAAGTGTGATTAGTCAGCATTGTGAGAAACTCCGTCTCGTTGACACAAGCATCGTATTTTGTTTTCCACGTTTTAAGGAACATGTTCTCAGAGGTATGGGTGCTTCGATATATGCATAATCAAGGAAAATCAGTCTGAAATGTGCTTGTCGAACACTGAAGAGCCAAAGAAACTGTTACAACTGTCCAATAACGTGTAGGGCCCCCACAAGAACACGGAAGTGCCGCAACACGACTTGGCTTGGACTCGACTAATGTCTGAAGTAGTGCTGGAGGGAACTGACACGATGAATCCCGCAGGGCTGTCATAAATCAATAAGAGAACGAGGGGTTCGATATACCTTCTGAACAGCACGTTGCAAGGCATCCCAGTCATGCTCAATAATGTTCATGTCTGGAGAGTTTGATGGCTAGCAGAATTTAAACTCAGAAGAGTGTTTCTAGAGCCACTCTGTAGCAATTCTGGACGTGTAGGGTGTCGCATTGCCCTGCTGGAATTGCCCAAGTCCGTCGGAATGCACACTGGACATGAATTGACGCACGTGATCAGACAGGATGCTTACGTACGTGACACCTGTCAAAGACGCACCATGGGTCCCATATCACTCCAACTGCACATGTCCCACAGCATTACAGAGCCTCAACCAGCTTGAAAAGTCCCCTGCAGACATGCAGGGTCCATGGATTATGAGATTGTCTCCATACCTGTACACATCTATCTGCTCGGTACAATTTGAAACGAGACTCGTCCGACGGGGCAACATGTTCCCAGTCATCAACAGTCCAATGTTGGTGTTGATAGGTCGAGGCGACGCGTAAAGCTTTGGTCGTGCAGTCACCAAGGATGCAGGAGTGGGCCTTCGGGTCCGAAAGCCCATATTGGTGTAACACATTTTGGGTGTGGAAATGTTACAAGAACTGAACAGTATGTCTTTAAAAAACTGGCTGTCGCACACCCAAGACCTTATACAGAGTGTTTATACGTGACTGGTGAGTTTTTAAAAATTAATGATAAATCGATTTGTGACTATATATGAGCAAACCTTTCAGTGTAAACAGTGGCAACTGTCCATGTTTTCCATCTGTTAATCACAGTCCTCCTGTTTGTGCACACTTGGCCTTAAATCACGTCGGACCGGCATAGTGCAGCAATTCGATGTGGGAAGGACTCAAAAAGTCGTTGGAACTCCCATGCAGAAATACTGCCTCATGCTAACTTATAGCCTTCTGTAACTGCGAAAGTGCTGCCGGTGCAGGATTTTGTGCAAAACTGACCTCTCGATTATGTCTCATAAATATCCGATGGGTTTTATGTCAGTCGGTCTGGGTGGCCAAATCATTCGCTAGAAATGTCCAGAATGTTCTTCAAACCAATCGCGAGCGATTGTGAGCCATTGACATACTGCACTGTCATCCAAGAAATAGATGGCTGCAAATGGTCTCCAACTAGCCGAAGAAAAGCATTTCCCCTCAATGATCGGTTCACTTGAACCAGTAGACCCATTCCATTCCACGTAAACACAGCTCACACCACTACGGAGGCACGACCAGCTTGCACAATGGCTTGTCGACATCTGGAGCCCATGGCCTCGTGTGATCTGCCCCACACTCAGCGCATACCAACAGAAATCGAGACTGATCTGACCAGGCCACTGTTTTCCAGACGTCTGGGGTCCAACCGATATGGTCATGGGCGCAGCAGAGGCGTTGCTGATGGCTCTGAGCACTATGGGACAACATCTGAGATCGTCTGTCCCTAGACTAAGAACTACGTAAACCTAACTAACCTAAGGACATCATACACATCCATACCCGAGGCAGGATTGAACCTGCGATCATTATAAGTGTTGTTACATTAGTGGAAGTGTTGGTGAAGTGTTAAATAAGATTAAACGGGGTAAGAAGTTTATTTTCCTTCTCACGCCTATAGCACAAACTTTAGGCTTAATTTCACGCGCGCGTATCGTAAGTAAACAGTGACTTGAACTTATATGTAATCACCAGTGTTTTTTATTCATTACGCTTTCAACTTATTTATATCTGCTTGAATAGTCTCTAGGGTCCTTTGTTTACGTATCAGCCAGTACTTAAATCAGTTTATACGATTTCTGTTTTTGCCATGTGCGAGAAGTGTGTGACATGCCGTAGGATCGTTAGTTCCGGGGTATGGTGTGATGGGCGTTGTAGTTCCTTTCATTGGGGCGAATGTAGTAGCGTGGGAAATGGGGACACAAATGAGGCTCACCGATGGTATTGTAGAATCTTCAGTAGAGATAGGAAAATACTGGAACAGGAAGGGAAAATTGCAGCTCTTCAAGCTGACCTAGACAAGGCAAGGGAGGATCTGGACAGGTTAAAGAGGGAGAAGGGTGAACAGAGGGGGGAAGTGGCAACAGGTAATAGGGGGAACAGGCAGAGGAGAGCATCAGACAGCTTTGTGATAAATGTTGAAAATATATTTGACCTGTTGCCTCAGTCAGAATCAGATGAGCCTCATGTAGCTGAAGCTGTAGAAAGGGCACAACAAGCTTTCAAGGACTTGAAAAAGGTAGGGAAATTTGTAAAGAGAAAGAAAGTTCTGTTGTTAGGTAGTTCCCATGGTAGAGGTGTTGGCCAACTACTGCAGGAAAATCTAGGTCCAGAGTACCACGTCACAAACTTTTTCAAGCCTAGTGCAGATCTGGGTCAGGTAACAGAGGATATAGGTTCTCTATGCAAGGATTTCACGAAGGAGGATGCCGTGGTTATAGTGGGTGGTCCGGGAAACAGCATTGACAGAGACTCTGAATATTCCATAGAGAGTGACCTGGTGAAGATAGCATCAACAACGAAGCATACGAGTGTGGGATTTGTGTCTGTGTTGAGACGGGCTCATTTGAACTCTTCTGTAGGGAGAGTGAACTTGGAGGACGGATATAGGGTCCCATATTGGTTTGATTCCTGTGGATGATATTGATAGGAGGGACTACACTAGGCATGGCCTTCACCTCAATAGGAAAGGGAAGGGAAAACTGTCTGGCTTGATTGAGAAAAACTTAAGGGGGGACACTGTCACAAGTGGTAAAATACCAGTGGTCACAGGTGTCAGAGGGATGCTTTTTTTAGGATAGGGAAGGGGGATAGAAAACGAGTTTTAAGAGAGATTGGCAGACAGACTCAGTTTGAGAAAATAGATGAACAGAAGTCAGATTTTAGCATACAGCCTCCATTTAAACAATCAACCAAAAATTGAGTGTTTTAGAAAACTGCTCAAAGATATGAACTGGAAAGATGTTTATAGTGCTCATGACATGAATGAAAAATATAACACATTCATGAACAATGTCAGTACCATGTTTGAAAACTGTTTTCCTCTAAAAGTTAATCAAATTAAACAGAAGTCTATAATGTAACCATGGATCACGCAAGGAATAAAGATTTCCTGTAAGCCAAAAAGAAAAATGTATCTGTCGACCAAGAATAGCTCCAATGCTGATGATTTAGCTAAATACAAGGAATACTGTAAAATATTAAAAAAAGTAATTCAGGCATCTAAACAAATACACTACGAGAAGAAGATAGAAATGTCAGGGAACAAAATAAAAACAATATGGGATATAGTGAAAGAGGAGACTGGGAGAACCAGAAAGGAACAAGAGCAAATAGCACTAAAGGTAGATGAGACATTAGTAACCGATGGGCATAGTGTGGCAAATCTATTTAACAAGTACTTTATATCCATTACTGACAGAATGGGATTGTCAGGATCAGTAAATAATGCCCTTGAATATCTGAAACTAGCCTTTACAAATAGCTTTAGGAACATGAATATGTCACTCACATCACCAAAAGAAATAACTTCCATAGTAAAATCTTTAAAAACAAAGCATTCTAGTGATTACGAGGAAATATCAATAAAGTTAATTAAGGCATGTTCTTGTGAGTTTAGTACAATTCTAAGTTACTTGTGTAACCAGTCGATTATAACTGGGACATTTCCTGACTGGCTGAAATATGCAGATGTTAAGCCTCTATTCAAGAAAGGGGATAAAGAGATGCCATCAAACTACAGACAGATTTCACTTTTGCCAGCATTTTCAAAAATTTTAGATCAAGTAATCTACAGGCAGCCTCTCAACCATCTGACCACAAATAACATATTATCAAGAACACAGTTTGGATTTCTGAAGGGTTCTGATATCGAAAAGGCTATTTACACTTACAGTGAAAATGTACTTAATTCATTAAATAACAAGCTACAAGCAGCAGGTATTTTCTGTGATTTGTCAAAGGCATTCGATTGTGTAAACCACAACATCCTTTTAAATAAATTAGAATTCTATGGTGTCACAGGCAGTGCTGCAAAATGGTTCAAGTCATACCTCGCTAACAGGAAACAAAGGGTGTCAGTGCAAGGGACTAATGAATTAAGTCATCAGTCATCATCAGAATGGGAAGAAATTACATGTGATGTCCCACAAGGATCCATCTTAGGGCCATTGCTTTTTCTTGTGTACATTAATGATCTCTCATCAGTTACACTGCCAGAAGCAGAGTTCGTTTTGTTTGCAGATGACACAAGTATTGCAATAAATAGTATGTCGAGTGTAGTTCTAGAAAGATCTGCTAATGATGTTTTCATAGATATTAATAAATGGTTTAAAGCCAACTCACTGACATTAAACTTCGAAAAGACTCACTATATGCAATTCAGAACCTGTAAGAGCTTTACACCCAGCATATGCATAAAGTACGAAGAAGAGCAGATAGAAGAGGTTGACAGTCTTAAATTCCTGGGATTACAACTTGATAATAAATTCAGTTGGGAGGAGCACACCACAGAACTGCAGAAACGCCTTAACAAATCTGTATTTGTAATTCGAGTGTTAGCAGACACAGGCGACATAAAAGTGAAAAAGCTTGCATACCTTGTCTACTTTCATTCCATAATGTCATATGGTATAATATTTTGGGGTAACTCTTCAAGTCAAACAAAAGTTTTCAGAGTCCAATAGCGTGTAATACGTATTATTTGTGGAGTAAACTCACGGACGTCTTGTAGAAACCTCTTCAAAGAACTGGGTATACTAACTACTGCCTCTCAGTATATTTACTCCTTAATGAAATTTGTCCTAAATAATATATCTCTTTTTCCAAGAAACAGCTCAGTTCATTCATACAATACCAGGAACAAAAATGATCAGCACAAGGACTTAAACGCACTTACTTTAGTTCAAAAAGGGGTCCACTACTCAGGAACACTCATCTTCAATAATTTGCCAGCAAACATAAAAAATGTAGTTACAAATAGAGATCAGTTTAAAAGGAGCCTGAAAGACTTACTAGTAGCCAACTCCTTCTACTCCATTGACGATTTTTTTAATAGAAACAAATGATGTGTTGTATATATTTATACTATTAGTATTGTTATTTCAGCTTAAAAAAATAAAATTAAAAAAAGGTGACATGTTTCACATCCACGAGGGTCTCCTCAACACGGATCTATGTAACGAAAAGTAATTAAAAAAAAAAATCGTAACAGCTGCGCGGTTCCGGACTGAAGCGCCTAGAAACGCTCGACCACAGCGGCCTTCGTTGCTGATATGTTGTGCTGTTAGCAAAGGCAATTGCGCCTGTCGCCCTCTGCCATAGCCCATTAATGCCAAATTTCGTCGCATTGTCCTACTTTCGTCGAACGTTCCATATTAATGTTTGCGATTATTTCACGTAGCGTTGCTCGTCTGTTATCACTGACAACTCTACGCAAACACCGCTGCTTTCGATAAGTGAAGGCCTTCGGCTACTGCGTTGTCCGTGGTGAGAGGTAATGCCGGAAATTTGGTATTCTCGGCACATTCTTGACACTGAGGATACCGGAATATTGGATTCTCAAACGATTTCTGAAATGGGGTGTTCGTGGCGTGTAGCTCCAAGAGCGTTTAAAGAGTGTTAATTCCCGTCGTGCGGTCGTAGTCACTCCGGAATTTTTTTAAAATGTAACATTGAGTACAGATGACAGCTCCTACAATGCAACGCCCTTATACCTTGTGTGCGCCGTACTATCGCCATATGTATATGTACATATCGTTATTCCATGACTTTTTTCATCTCAGTGTGCAGGTGATATGCAGAATAATGTGGACCCCTGTACTCATTGGGAATGGTTTATTAATAAGGGGTTGGACCCCCATTTGCCCGTAATACAGCTGTGATTCTTCTTGGAATACTGCCATAATATGATTTTATAGTCTCCAGTGTCATTCTTTGCTCGGAATCGCTTCTAACTCATGTTGCGACGAGGAAGACGGAAATCTGCCTCGGAGGCTGCGCTCCAAAACCGCCCACAAGGATTCGATAATGTTCAGTACCACGATTGTACTGTCCTGGCTGTATGAATGGGTTCATTTATCGTCCTGAAATATGGCATCAATGTTGGGGAACAACATTTGAATCATGGGGTGCAACTCGTCACCTAACATGTTGACATAATAGCTGGGCTTTGAGAGTAATGACGGGACCAGAGAATATCATGATAAGGTTGCCCACACCATCACACTTCCAACTCCTTGTTTAACCGTGGGAATCAAAGAAATCATGTAATCATGACTGTAGGCTTCTTTCGACGTTCTCCAGATGCTTGATGTTGGAAATAATGAAAGCGTTGACTTGCCGGACCATATGACGTGTTTCCAATGATCAGCCGTCCAGGATTTATGCTCCTGACACCATGTTTTACGCTTCTTTGCGTTGTTTGTCGTCACTAAAATGAAATGATCGTAAGGCATTGTTGGCCGTGAGACCCCGTGTGGGGCGTTCGGACACCGAAATTGCAAGTCATTTTCCGCTGATGCCACTTCGGTGACTTGCGAGTCAAAGATGATGAAAGACACACAACACCCAGTCATCACGAAGCAGAGAAAATCGAACCCGGGACCCCGAGCGCGGGAAGCTACAACGCTACCGCAAGACCACGAGCTGCGGACTTGTGGTCAGTAATGGTTTAGGTACAGCAGCTCATCCACGAACATTCGCTTTATGAAGTTCTCGGAGGACAGTGTCGATAAATTTAGGGTCTCAAAGATGGCTACTGCGCTTTGCAGTCTATAGTTTGGTGTTGTTTTGACATAATTCTTGTTAGCGTACGACGATCTCTGTCATTTAGTTTTGATTTGCGCCCGCTATTACGTTTACACGATGATGTCTTTCCATGTTTTGTGTAGGCTGTCATGACTGATGAAACAGTTACTCTTGGAACATTCAATAAGTTGGCTGTCTTGGTTACAGATGCTCCAGCTAATCGACCCCCACAATAATCAGCCCTCTTTGGGACTTCCATTGCACGTCGAGCTCGGCCTCTGACTGCAAATACGAAGTGCACACTGCTCGCAGACACCCTGCACCGGTGCCTAGTCCGTACTGAACCCGCACAGTGCATCGCGACACGTGTCTTACCTGCTTGTTTGACCGTCAAACAAGTTGTTGTTGTGGTCTTCAGTCCTGAGAGTGGTTTGATGCAGCTGTCCATGCTACTCTATTCTGTGCAAGCTTCTTCATGTACCAGTACTTACTGCAACCTACTTCCTTCTGAATCTGCTGTATTCATGTCTTGGAATCCCTCTACGATTTTTACCCTCCACCTGCTCTCCAATGCTAAATTTGTGATCCCCTGATTCCTCAGAACATGTCCTACCAACCGGTCCGTTCTCTTGTCAAGTTGTGCACAAGCTCTTCTTCTCCCCAATTCTATTCAATACCTCCTCATTAGTTATGTAACCTACCCATCTAATCTTCAGCATTCTTCTGTAGCACCACATTTCGAAAGCTTCTATTCTCTTCTTGTCCATACTATTTATCGTCCATGTTTCACTTCCATACATGGCTACACTGCATAGAAATACTTTCACAGCCGCGCGGGATGAGCCGAGCGTTCTAAGGCGCTGTAGTCATGGACTGTACGGCTGGTCCCGGCGGAGGTTCGAGTCCTCCCTCGGGCATGGGTGTGTGTGTTTCCCCTTAGGATAATTTGGGTTAAGTAGTGTGTAAGCTTAGGAACTGATGACCTTAGCAGTTAAGTCCCATAAGATTTCGCACACATTTGAACATTTTTTTAATACTTTCAGAAACGACTTCCTGACACTTAAATCTATACTCGATGTTAACAAATTTCTCTTCTTCAGAAACGCTTTCCTTGCCATTGCCGGTCTACATTATATATCGTCTCTTCATCGAATATCATCAGTTATTTTGCTCCCCAAATAGCAAAACTCCTTTACTACTTTAAGTGTCTCATTTCCTAATCTAATTCCCTCAGCATCACCCGACTTAATTCGACTACATTCCATTATCCTCGTTTTGCTTTTGTTGATGTTCGTCTTATATCCTCCTTTCAAGACACTATCCATTCCGTTCAACTACTCTTCCAAGTCCTTTGCTGTCTCTGACAGAATTACAATGTCATCGGCGAACCTCAAAGTTTTTATTTCTTCTCCCTGGATTTTAATACCTGCTCCGAATTTTTCTTTTGTTTCCTTTACTGCTTGCTCAATATACAGATTGAATAACATAGGGGAGAGGCTACAACACTGTCTGACACCCTTCCCAACCACTGCTCCCTTTTCGTGCCGCTCGACTCTTATAACTGCCATCTGGCCTTTCGCCTTTTACTAGCACTGTTCACATTAATTTGCCTATCCCCTGTACGTCTTGAACAACGCCATTTGTTCGTGACTGCGTCCAGTTTTTGGAGCTGCAGGATGACGCAGAGCTCCTCTCGCCGGCTCCTTGCTGTCTGCCCTCCTCCCGCTCGCCGGCCGGGTTGACCTCGGCGCGCGCGTCTCCCCCGAGGTATCCGTCGCTGGCCACTCAATAGCTAATGGAGGTCCGCCACGTTAAACAGGTGCGCAGCGCGCGGCCGCCGGCGGCTGTGTGCGCGGCCGGGACGAGCCGTCAGTATGCAGATGAAGGCTCTAAGCAGGCCGGCCGGGCTGAGCTCAGAAGCTGATTGTGTCGCCACTTGACATTTGGCGCTGCCTGCCCAGACACGGCGGCCGCACAAAGCCCGCCCCTCGCCTCTCAAGTATTCAAGTATTCAATTATGCGGCCGCATAATGGAATTTGAGAGGCGGGCCGGCCAACTATTAACGCCGCACGCTGCCTCCCAATCACCGACCGCCACGTCACCGCACGTCACCTGCAGCGACAGCCAACAAGCTGGAGCATAATACCGGTGAAGGGATAGATGAGATACACAGGGTGCATCAAAAAGAATCATCAGATTTTGGACGTCTATATTTCTGAAACCAAAAACATGTACAATGAATTATGTTTTTTGATGGACGCGAAACTTTTTCATAGTTATGTCCCCCTTGGGATGCAAGGCGTATGTCAATGCCGTTCCCAAACCGCAGCGAGCATGTCTTGAGCTACAGCTTCCACAGCCGTTGTTATGCGATTTCTCAATTCATTCATTTGTTGGTAACGGAGCCACATAAACAGAGTCTTTTGTGGGCCCCCACAAGAAATAATCACATACAGTCAGGTCCGGTGACCTTGGAGTTAAATAAGGCTGAATCATTTGGTCCTGTGTGACCGATCCATCGTTCAGTAATATTTTGATTTAAAAATTCCCTAACTTCCAATGGCGGTGACCCATCCTGTTGGTAAATAAAGTCGTTTGAACCAGTCTCCAATTGTGGAAAAATAAAGTTCTCAAGCGTATCGAGATATGTACTGGGCAAAGAAAAAAGGACCATACGCCTTTTCTCGAGAAACTGCACAAAACACATTAAATTTCGGAGAGTCTCTCTCATGTTGCACAACGTCATGTGTTTGTTGCGTACTCCATATTCTCACATTTGACGTTTCACTTTTCCATTTAAATGGAGTGTTACCTCGTCACTAAACATTAAGCGTATAAGGAAACTGTCATCCTCCATCCTGCAAAGAAAGAAATTACAGAACTCCAGACGTTGTAGTTTGTCAACTTCAAGAAGAGCTTGCAGTAGCTGAATTTGTATGGTTTGACTCGTATAAACGACGACGCAGCACACGTCAGACGAACATTGGGGGCATACTGAGCTGTTGATCTGCACAGCGAACAAATTCCTGCCGACTTCTTGTGAAACTACGTCGCATGTGTTCGACGTCTGTGTCAGAAAGTCGGAGACGGCCCGGCGAGTTGCCTTTACACAAAATACTTGTTTATCGGAATTGTTCATGCTATCGTCTAATGATTTGTGTTTCAGGAGGGTCCACACCATAGCTAGTACGGAAGTCATGCTAAAAAAGTTATTACTGACCCGCACTGCGCAAAACGTAAAAAAAAAAAATCGCTTTCTGTTGTCCCGACACCATTTTTACTACAACTGAAGTGGGCACACAGTGCTGCTACCTATCGGGAACCATGTAAAACTAGAGAGTTTGCGCTTTCTAACAGTACGTTGCTCACGCACATATCTCAAATAACAAAAAGTTATGATTTTTTTAAAATCGGACGATTATTTTTCATACACCCTGTACTTTATAAACAATAGATCCATAATGAGGAGATCAGCAAGGATGTAGAATACGTCATAAAAATAAGAATATGTAATAAAAATTAAAAATAAGACACCTGCATTATACTCCCCAAGTCACCAAATGGTGTGTGGTGGAAGGTGCTATTTGTACCACTAACTGAGCCCTCCAACCATGTTCCACTCGCGAATAACGCTTGGGAAGAATGATCATCGTTAAGCATCTGTTTTGTCTCTAATTTCTCGAATTTCCTTCTCATGCTCATTACGCAAGGTGTATGTGCGCGAGAGGGGAGGGGGGAGGAGGGGGGGAGGAGGAGGAGTAATAAATTGTCCGATTCTTACTGGGAAAGTGCTCTCTCAAAATTTCAGTTGTATATCTCTCCGTGATGCACAACGCCTCTCTTCTAACGTGTGCCAATGGAGTTTGTAGAGCAACTCCGTAACGCTCTCGTGCCGACAAAACGATCCCGTGACGAAACGTGCCGCATTTCGTTGTATCTTCTCTATCTCTTCTATCAGTCCTATCTCGTAGGGATATCAGATAGAAGAACAATACTCAAGAATCGGTCAAACAAACGTGTTATAAGCTTCTTCCTCCGGGGACGAGTTACTTTTCCATAACACTCTTCTTGTGAATTTGGGTCTGACATTTGTTTTACCCACTATTTGTTTCATGCAGTTATCCCACTTAAGATCTCCCTGGACAGTTACCCTTAGGTAACACGAGGACACGAGGACGAGGACAGTAGTGGCTTTCTTTTCCTATGTATGTGCAATATGTTACATTTATTTACGTTCAAGGTCAACTGTCAGAGCGTGAACCATTCATTCATAAATTCTCTGGAGGTTATTCTTCAAATCGTTACCATCTTCTTGCGTTGCTACTTCGTTATTGATAACCGCATCATCTACGAACAGCCTTAGAGGGCATCAGCTACTTTCTACTAGATTTATATACACCATGTGATCGAAAGTATCCGGACACTTGGCTAAAAATAACTTACAAGTTCGTGGCGCCCTCCATCGGTAATGCTGGTATTCGATACGTTGTCGGTCCATCCTTAGCCTTGATGACAGCTTCCACTCTCGGAGGGATACGTACAATCAGGTGCTGGAAGGTTTCTTGGGGAATGGCAGCTCATTCTCCACGGAGTGTTGCATTGAGGAGAGGTATCGATGTCTGTCGGTGAGGCCTGGCACGAAAACATACCAAAGGCGTTCTGTAGGATTCAGGTCAAGATTTGCGCATGCCAGTCCATTACAGGGATGTTATTGCCGTGTAACCACTCCACCACAGGCCGTGCATTATAAACAGGTGCTCTATGGTGTTGAAAGATGCAGTCGCCATTCCCGAACTGCGCTTCAACAGTGGGAAGCAAGAAGGTGCTTAAAGCATCATTGTAGGTCTGTGCTGTGATAGTGCCACCGAAGACAACAAGGGGTGAAAGCCCCCTGCATGAAAGACAAGACCACACCATAACACCACCGCCTCCAAATTTTACTGTTGGCGCTACACACGTTGGCAGACGACGTTCACCGGGCATTCGGATGACCCACACGCTGCCATCGGATCACCACATTGTGTACCGTGGTTCGTCACACCACACAACGTTTTTCCACTGTTCAATCGTCCAATGTCTAGGCTCCTAACACCAAGCGAGGCGTCGTTTGGAATTTACCGGCATTATATGTGGCTTATGAGCAGCCGCTCAACCATGAAACACAAGTTTTCTCACCTCCCGCCTAACTGTCATAATACTTGCAGTGGATCCTGATGCAGTTTGGAATTCCTGTGTGGAGGCCTGGATAGATGTCTGCCTATTACACTTCACGACCCTCTTCAACAGACGAGGTCGGCCAGTACGCGTTTGTGGTGTACGTGTCCCTTCACGTTTCCACTTCACTATCACATCGGAGACAGTGGACCTAGGGATGTGTGGAAATCTCGCATATAGACGTATGAGACAAGTGACACCCTATTACCTGAGCACGTTCGAAGTCCGTGAGTTCCGCGGAGCGCCCCATTCTGTTCTGTCACGATGTCTAATGACTACTGAGGTCGCTGACGTGGAGTACCTGGCAGTAGGTGGCAGCACAATGTGCCTAATATGAGAAACGTACGTTTTTGGTGGCGTCCGGATACTTTTGATCATATAGCGTAGATTGTAATCAGTAACAAGAGAAATGCTGATGTCCCTTCCAGAGACCATAAGTGAATTTATCCTCATTGTTGTGAATAATTCAGATAATCTTAAAAGATTCTTCATTTAAGAGGTAATTATAAATTAATCGTAAAACTTGTAAATGTACTAGGAGCGTTCAAACATGTAATGCAACACAGTTTTTTTTCTGAAAGCAAGTTTTTTTTTTATTCGGGGTTCCTATACAATATATTAGTCCCCACTCGTCTAGCTACAAAACCCTACCTCTCAGCACTATCTCCGTTCAGGGCAACGTCATTTCCCAACCTGCATGTCCGCATCTACATCTACATCTACACTCCTGGAAATGGAAAAAAGAACACATTGATACCGGTGTGTCAGACCCACCATACTTGCTCCGGACATTGCGAGAGGGCTGTACAAGCAATGATCACACGCACGGCACAGCGGACACACCAGGAACCACGGTGTTGGCCGTCGAATGGCGCTAGCTGCGCAGCATTTGTGCACCGCCGCTGTCAGTGTCAGCCAGTTTGCCGTGACATACGGAGCTCCATCGCAGTCTTTAACACTGGTAGCATGCCGCGACAGCGTGGACGTGAACCGTATGTGCAGCTGACGGACTTTGAGCGAGGGCGTATAGTGGGCATGCGGGAGGCCGGGTGGACGTACCGCCGAATTGCTCAACACGTGGGGCGTGAGGTCTCCACAGTACATCGATGTTGTCGCCAGTGGTCAGCGGAAGGTGCACTTGCCCGTCGACCTGGGACTGGACCGCAGCGACGCACGGATGCACGCCAAGACCGTAGGATCCTATGCAGTGCCGTAGGGGACCGCACCGCCACTTCCCAGCAAATTAGGGACACGGTTGCTCCCGGGGTATCGGCGAGGACCATTTGCAACCGTCTCCATGAAGCTGGGCTACGGTCCCGCACACCGTTAGGCCGTCTTCCGCTCACGCCCCAACATCGTGCAGCCCGCCTCCAGTGGTGTCGCGACAGGCGTGAATGGAGGGACGAATGGAGACGTGTCGTCTTCAGCGATGAGAGTCGCTTCTGCCTTGGTGCCAATGATGGTCGTATGCGTGTTTGGCGCCGTGCAGGTGAGCGCCACAATCAGGACTGCATACGACCGAGGCACACAGGGCCAACACCCGGCATCATGGTGTGGGGAGCGATCTCCTACACTGGCCGTACACCTCTGGTGATCGTCGAGGGGACACTGAATAGTGCACGGTACATCCAAACCGTCATCGAACCCATCGTTCTACCATTCCTAGACCGGCAAGGGAACTTGCTGTTCCAACAGGACAATGCACGTCCGCATGTATCCCGTGCCACCCAACGTGCTCTAGAAGGTGTAAGTCAACTACCCTGGCCAGCAAGATCTCCGGATCTGTCCCCCATTGAGCATGTTTGGGACTGGATGAAGCGTCGTCTCACGCGGTCTGCACGTCCAGCACGAGCGCTGGTCCAACTGAGGCGCCATGTGGAAATGGCATGGCAAGCTGTTACACAGGACTACATCCAGCATCTCTACGATCGTCTCCATGGGAGAATAGCAGCCTGCATAGATGCGAAAGGTGGATATACACTGTACTAGTGCCGACATTGTGCATGCTCTGTTGCCTGTGTCTATGTGCCTGTGGTTCTGTCAGTGTGATCATGTGATGTATCTGACCGCAGGAATGTGTCAATAAAGTTTCCCCTTCCTGGGACAATGAATTCACGGTGTTCTTATTTCAATTTCCAGGAGTGTACATCCATACTCCGCAAGCCACCTGACGGTGTGGCAAAGGGTACCTTGAATACCTCTATCGGTTCTCCTTTCTATTCCAGTCTCATATTGTTCGTGGAAATAAAGATTGTCGGTATGCCTCTGCGTGGGCTCCAATCTCTCTGATTTTATCCTCATGGTCTCTTCGCGAGATATAGGTAGAAGGGAGCAATACACTGCTTGACTCTTCGATCAAGGTATGTTCTCGAACTTTAACAAAAGCCCGTACCGAGCTACTGAGCGTCTCTCTTGCAGAGTCTTCCACTGGAGTTTACCTATCATCTCCGTAAGGCTTTCGCGATTACTAAATGATCCTGTAACGAAGCGCGCTGCTCTCCCTTGAATCTTCTCTATCTCTTCTATCAACCCTATCTGGTACGGATTCCACACCGGTGAGCAGTATTCAAGCAATGGGCGAAAAAGTGTACTGTAACCTACTTCCTTTGTTTTGGGACTGCATTTCCTTAGGATTCTTCCAATGAATCTCAGTCTGGCATCCGCTTTACCGACGATTAATTTTACTCCATTTTAAATCACCCTTAATGCCTACTCCCAGATAATTTATGGAATTAATTGCTTCCAGTTGCTGACCTGCTATATTGTAGCTAAATGATAAAGAATGGTACTACTCTACTGGTCAACGTCAGAGCCAAGATCTTACTGCACCAAACCTTACTGTCATCGCTACGCTGGTTTCCCTGGAGTGCATCCTTCATTGTCCTACACGATGGAAGTCGATAGGCGTGAGATCCAGGCTGCAGGGTGGAAGAGGAAGAACAGCCCAAACAGGTTTTATGAGCTCTTCTCGGGTGTGCCGTCTCGTGTAAGGCATTGCTTTGTCATAGAGAAGGGGAAGTTCGTTTGCATTTTTGTGGCGACAAACACTTTCTTCAGGTTGCTGAAGGTAGCACAGTACACTTCAAATTTAATCGTTGCTCCATAAGGCAGGACTTCAGAATAACGCCTCCAAAATCCTAGAAGATCGTCGCCGTGGCTTTACCATCTGAGGTTCCGGCTTTGAACTTTTTCTTCGGGGGAGAGACGGTGTGGTGGTACTCCATGGATTGCCGCTTTGTTTGTGGTTCGAAGTGATGAACCCATGTTTCATCGTTTGTGACAATATTTGACAAAAAAAATTGTCACGATGAGCTTCGTTACACGCAAGCAATTCCGCACAGTTGGTCGTCCGTGGCTCTTTATGGTGTTCTGTCAGCGAGGAACCCAGCGTGCACACACCTCTGAGTATCCCAGCTGGTGGTAAGCGTTTCAGCACTTCAGACAGAAACGTCCAGTTGAGCAGCGAGATATTTGTGATCCGTTGGTCATCTCAAATGAGCGCGTCCACACTTTCCTACATAGCAGTGTGCGGCCCGCCGTCATGTGGGAGATTGGATATGTTAGCGCGACCTTGTTGCAATGAGGACAGGCGCCTCACCCAACGACTCACGGTGCGTTTGTTCACTGCCGGGTGTCAGTAGACGTTCTGCAAGCGTCTACGAATATCTGCCATTCTATGGTTTTCCGCCAAGAATAACAAAATAATAGCTCGCTACCTGGGATGTACCCCCGTTACAGACGCTGTTTTAATGGCTACGTCGGAACTTCAAAAAACGATAGACGCTGAAGTGGAAATATTCCACGATATCCCGCAAGAAGTTCAATAGTTTTTCAACCGAAACTGGCGAGAAAAAAACATATGTTGCATTACTTATTGAGGTGCATATGAAAACCCTTAGCAGCCGGCCGCTGTGGCCGAGCGGTTCTAGGCGCTTCAGTCCGGAACGGCGCTGCTGTTACGGTCGCAGGTTCGAATCCTGCCTCGGGTATGGATGTGTGTGATGTCCTTAGATTAGTTAGGTTTAAGTACATCTAAGTCTAGGGGACTTAAGACCTCAGATGTCCACGCCCGTAGTGCTTAGAGGCATTTGAACCGTTTTTGAAAACCCTTAGCCTATTGTCACTATGCAAAACAGCATTATTTTTGTGTTGTGACATGACTGTCGCATGCCACTGCGCGTTATTGCTTAATTTTATGACTGTGCTTATTTTATTGGGTGTACTGTACATGTGTGGCTGTGAGGAAGGCATTGAGTTTTTCTCTCTAGGAAAGTGCGCACGCAATGTGGTTTCAGTTCCTCGTGGAACTTCAGGGAATTACGTAGATTTCGTAGATGTTCGGTTCCGGCTTTCTCTAGTATTTAGTTCGTAGAGCTAGCGCCTGCCTTCATTCAGAACGTAGGACGTTGTGCTACCACTTCCGTCCACAGAGAATAATGGAGCGCGATATTTTTACCTTTTCTGTACGTACATCGAAGTGTAGGATACAAAGGCGCTGGGCAAAAACAGTAAGAAAGCAGATTACTTTCGCTCCAAAATTTTGGTTTGTGCAATCGAATCAGTGGATCCAACAAAAGAGAACATCGCATAAAAGCAAAAATAATGTGTGGGCCAGAATAGTGTGTGGCGTTCCCCCACGGACGTCATATAGGTACCTGTTGAAGGAGTAGGGTTTTAACTTCGCCATCAGGGTACCTATGTTAACTAATGAAATGCGTCACAAGTAATCCATCGCATTTTGAAAAAAAGACTGATGTCCGTACCCACATCACTAGAAGGAAAAGTGACCTCCACTGCCCATTATTATTATAGCTGTCATAGAATAAGAAAGGAATTAAATGTGCAGGAACAAAAATCTTTGATCATTTCCCCAATATCGTGAAATGTCAGACAGGTATCACAGAATTGAATCGTTTCTTCTGGACAACTCCTTCTGTTCCATTGGCAAAGAAAGAACTTGTTTTTGGTATAGTTGCATGAGTAGCACTAAAATAATAATTTGTTCATTAATACTAACACTAGCCGGCAGCTACGGCCGAGCTGTTCTGGGCGCTTCAGTCCGGAACCGCTCTGCTGCTACGGTCGCAAATTCGAATCCTGCCCCGGGCATGGAAGTGTGTGATGGCCTTAGGTTACTTAGGCTTAAGTAGTTCTAAGTGTAGGGGACTGATGAGTGATGACCTCAGATGTTAAGTCCCATAGTGCTTAGAGCCATTTGAACCATTTTTTGAACTAACACTAATCATGTATTGATATCGTGTAAACTGACTCACTCCACATCATTTCGATAAAAGAATCGTTCAAATGGTCTATGGAATATGATACGAAGGTGAGGGGGGATGGGGGAGGGATGGTGAAGGCAAATGGAATTCCTTTTGATCTACCGACCCTTTCAAAACCTTTAGATTGGGATAGCTTGGATACAGTGTGCCTTGAGTGAAAAGCCACTGGACGACTGGCTTACAAAACATTTATTAACATCATTTAAGGAATAAACATTTGTACTTAGAGCCTACAATAGGATTACTTATATCGTGATTCCAAAAAAAATTGTTCAAATGGCTCTGAGCACTATGGGACTTAACATCTGTGTCATCAGTTCCCTAGAACTTAGAACTACTTAAACCTAACTAACCTATGGACATCACACAAATCCATGCCCGAGGCAGGATTCGAACCTGCGACCGTAGCAGACACGCGGTTCCAGACTGAAGCGCCTAGAACCGCACTGCCACACCGACCGGCTCGTGACTCCACATCATGAACCGTCTTACCTCAACAGATAAAAACAGTTAATATTACAGACTGGTAGCACTAAGCCGCATTTAAGGTTCTTCACAAAACTGGCAAGATTTCCTCAATTACTTCGATGCACTGGCCACACATATTAAGAAAAAGAAAGCATGGTAGTAAAAACACACAATACCATCTTGAGTGAAGCCAAGGGTTCAAGTTCAGATTTACGAAGTGGTCACCCGCTGTATTACCTTCAACCAAAGACAAAACGAACTTCCATTACTGCACGCGACTAGATAATAAGTGTACACTATAATGGTTGCACAACGCCATACACTAGCACTTTTAAAATCTATAATTTAACTGATCAAAATCCGTGGACTACAAAACACGGGCACTAGCCTCTTCAGAAAAGCATAGGACATTTAAAGACAATTTCGTTACGTCAGATAAAATTTTTACACCAAAATTGCATTTACACGAACACTAGACCTTCGGCATTAACGACATAAAATTTAAATCTGAAATTTAGTAGCTTTTTCAAAATTACCTGGGAGCTACCCTTTTAAAATTATAAGACACATGACCAATAGTGAACCAAGACAACTTGTAACATACTTCTTTTTTATACGGACTGTAAACGACCTACTACAGGTTAATAGGTCAATTTTCCTTAAGCGCTTTTTCATACGTAAGTCAAATCAACAACTAGGCTGAGAAACATGACAACTGCCGTTTCTCTTAAAATTTAACACCGAAATTGACACTTCGAGTTTCTGTCATTAACGAGAATCAACTGTTGGTTCCTTTTAAAATTTGACCACTTACGTCTGAGCTTTACGTACTTACCATCCAAGAGAGGAACCCACAAATTTACTGCTGGAAATGAAAGAATAATACTGATCACTCACAATACCTTGAGCAGGCAGCTACCTCTCAGCACTTGGGAATCAATATTATACTACGCATTCCGTTGCTGTCAGCAGAGAACCCAGTTGTCGGTAAACGCAAACCATCAGCTCATAACGTGGGAAGATGCAGGACGACTTAGACAAAATTTCCAGTTGGTTTGATGAATGGCAGCTAGTTCTAAATGTGGAAAAATGTAAGCTAATGCGGATGAGTAGCAAGACCAAACCTGTAATGTTTCTGGTGTCCTGCTTAACACAATCGTGTCATATAAATATCTGGGTGTAACGTTGCAAAGCCATATGAGGTGCAACGAGCATGTGTGAGCTGTGGTAGGGAAGGCGAATGGTCGATTTCAGTTTATTGACAGAATTTTAAGAAAGAGTGGTTCACCTGTAAAGGAGACCGCATATAGGACGCTGGTGCGACCTATTGTTGAGTACTGCTCGAATGTTTGAGATCCGTAGCAAGTCGGACTGAAGGAGAAAATCGAAGCAATTCAGAGGTGGCCTACTAGATTTGTTAACGGTGGATTCGAACTACACGTAAGAATCCCTGGAGGGACGGCGACGTTCTTTTCGAGAAACGCTATTGAGAAATCATACAATGTAGGCTTTCATGGTGGAGCGCTGCAGACTGCCACTAAAAAGCCAGCTAAAGGGTACCGCTAAGTTGATTTGTAGTGTGGACTCATGGTGAGGAAGAGCTGGATGTCTTCTTGGTGCACCTGCACAGCATTAACCCGAAGATACAGTTTACGATGGAGAAAGAGAGCATCGGCCAACTCCATTTCCTGGATGTGTCGGTAATTAAACGGGTAGATGGGACGCTGTGCCACAAGGTATATAGAAAGAACACTCACACAGATCGATACTCCCACAAGGAATCAAACCATCATCCTAGGCACCTTGGTTGCAGAGCCAACAAAATCTACGAGCCGGCTTACTTGCAAGATGAATTAAATCACTTACGTTCAGCCTTCATGAAAAACGGATATACCAGCAAGGAAATTGATCGAGCCCTCCATCAAAGAAGAAAAGAAGCCAGAAGTGAAGAAGACAACGGTCACCTACTGGAAAAGTTTTCCTACCGTTTGTTAATAAAGCCACGGACCGTATCAGTCACGGACCGTATCGGGAAAGTTCTGGCCAGATATGGGATCTAAACAATCTTCAGACCCACCAAGAAGATTATGGAATATTTAGGAACTGCAAAAGACGCCCGATACCCCCTAGCAACATCTGGGGTATACAAAATTCCAGAAGTGTAAACACCCGCTTAACCGAACATAAAAGAAACTTTCGCTTAGGACACGTAAAAAAATCGGCCATAGCTGAGCATGTTTTCCGAGATGGAAACCACGAAATTAAATTTAATGAGACAAACGTTCTAGCACGAACATCCCATTATCATGCGCCCATGTATAGAGAAGCAATAGAGAATCACAAACACGTTAATAATTTTCATAGAAAAGAGGAAGTTTTAAAGTTGGACAAAATATGGTTGCCGACGTTGCGCCAGCAGAATGACAATCGATTACTCTTAACAGAGAATGATGACTCCTACCAAAGATAGCCATACCGTCGGCATCACGTGACGAATGGTGGTGCCGTCTATGCGCTCTATAAATGCGAGACTACCTGGAGCCTCAGTGGAAGTAGCCGGACGACCTCAGTAGACGTCTCCCGCAGATGGAGACGAAACTTTATGTCGAAATTTTATACATCGACCACGGCCTCTGAGACCGGAAGTTTCAACTGAAAACTATTGAGAAAATTTAAAGAACCGGCATTTGAAGTTGACTGCCAAATGATTGTACTGCCGCCAACTTAAGTTGCGGTGTGAGGACCACGAACATAAATGAGAGATATGGAGGCGTATAGGCAGTCGTTTTTCCCTTGCTCTGTTTACGAGTGGAACAGGAAAAGAAATGGGAAGTAGTGGTATAGGATACCCTCAGCCACGCCTCTTACGGCGGCTTGCGGAGTATGTATGCAGAAGTAGATGCAGAACGTTAAGCATGCACCACACCCAGGACTTTTCGTTGCTTACACAGAAACCTTCCGGCTTCTACAACAGATAACAGAAAGAAACGTTAGTCCACACTGGAGCTTGAAAGACACCACCCGCCACACTTCTCAAGGCAACGAGCAAACCAAATTTTCAACCCGCAGTTTATGTAGTGGATGAAGTTGAACACAAGTAACAACTCAAACACTCGCGGTGCGTTCCCAGTCAAACACAGGCACCTTTCTGTTCGACTTCCGCCGCACTCCGGTGCATCAAAACAAGTGCCGAAACCGACTGGCGGGGCGCGGCCGCGTCCACCGCACGTGATTCCGTCACACCTGCTTACAGGGAACCTCTCCCGTTGGCGACCCGCAGCTCACTGTTCAAGCGCACGGCCACAGGGCTTTTACTGTGCTCGGAACGAGTACGACCTCTCACTTGTGTGATGAAGATGGAGAGGGTTTGAAGGGCGCACGACGGCAAGGTCTTCAGCGCCCGCTCAGTAACAGATTGAGACGGGTGTCAAGAAAATACTCAGAACAATAAGGTAAAACAGAAAGTAAAACACAGGAAACTAGCTTGGAAAAATATGTGCCTACCCACACCGAAGCGTGGGACGAATCATTCCGCCAGCAGTAAAATATGGACAACGCAGGAAGAAAGTGGTAGAGGGAGAAAAAACAATATAGCAGATGGAAGTGGCTGGCTGACTGCAAGGAAAAAAGGGAGGAATCAGCCACTCTGCAATACACTGAAACCTCCAGCCTAAAAGTTTAGGCCAGAGTCCAGACACATCACAAAACTTTAAAACCTTAGACACACACGTCTCATCATTAGGTAAACCACAGGGCAGATCCCCATCAACTTGTGCTTCTGCCCTTTCATCATGGTATAAAATGCAGTCTGTTAAATGTGCCGGACAGAGATGTGCACACCACAACTGTTGTGTTTGGCAGGAGAGCCAACCGTGTTAGTAAAGGAGGCCGAAATGCACGCGTTTAGCTCACGCAGGCTAGCGTGAGGTCTGGAACATGACAAGGGAATCAGAATTGAGAAAAACGGACGTAGCTGGTGGAATACTTAACTTTAATCCATTAATGCAGAACGTCGCTCTTTATGGTACATGATTCACAATATCAATAGTACAGATACTGGCGCCTTGCTAGGTCGTAGCAAATAACGTAGCTGAAGGCTATGCTAACTATCGTCTCGGCAAATGAGAGCGTAATTTGTCAGTGAACAATCGCTAGCAAAGTCGGCTGTACAACTGGGGCGAGTGCTAGGAAGTCTCTTTAGACCGGCCGTGTGGCGGCGCTCGGTCTGCAATCATAGATAGTGACGACACGCGGGTCCGACGTATACTACCGGACCGCGGCCGATTTAAAGGCTACCATCTAGAAAGTGTGGTGTCTGGCGGTGACACCACAACAGCCATCACAAACCGGGGGATACTCCCGCCGTAATAGAAAGCTATGAGTGAGAGGACAGTGCCCAATCCGAAGACGCGTGAGGGACACTTCTTCCAACCTGAGCACCCGGCAGGAGGTACGCCACGGCCAAATTGTTGACTTCACTCCAGCTGCATCGCAACAACTACAAGTCCATTTGACTGGTCCAGTCGATACGAACGTATCAGAACCTAATCAACTAGCTAACTACCAACCATTGAGCTTGGCACGAAGAGCCTGACCAATCGTGGAGACACTACTCTAGAGGACTAAAAACCTCGTTTTCGTTAACGTGTGTGTTGTACACCAATAGTGATAAGTTTCTGCTGCGTTTCCCGTTTTCTTATTTTATTCATAAAATGCGCTATATTCATATTCGTCACACTGGCAACAACATCTATAGCTAGACAGATACTCTGCAAATCACATTTAAGTGTCTGGAAGGGGGTTCATCGAACCACCTTTACAATGATTCTGTATCATTCCAATATCGAAAAGTGCTCCGAAAAAACCAACACCTATATCTTTCCGTCCGAGCTCTGATTTTATTGTGACGATCGTTTCTCCCTATGTATATCGGCGTTAACAAAATATTTTGCGTATTCAGAGGAGAACCGGAGACTGACATTTCGTGAGAAGATTCCGTTGCAACGAAAACGCCTTTCTTTAAATGATGTTAACCCTAAATCTAGTATCGTGTCAATGACATTCTCTCCCGTATTTCGCAATAATACAAAACGTGTAGCACTTCTTTGAATTTTCTCGATGTACTCCGTTAATGCTGTCTGGTAAGGATCCCACATGGTGCAGCAGTATTCCAAAAGAGGGCGAGCAAGCGGATTGCAGGCAGACTCCTAGGTAGATAAGTTACATTTTCTAAGTGTTCTGACAAAACGCAGACTTTGGTTTCCTTCCCCAAAACATTTCTATGTGCTCTTTCCAATTAAAGTTATTCGTAAATGCAATTCCTAGGTATTTAGTTGAATTTACGGCCTCCAAATTTGACTGATTTATCGCGTAACCGAAGTTTAACGAATGTGGATGACCTCACCCTTTTTGTTATTTAGGGTCAGTAGCCAATTTTCGCAGCATATAGGACATGTGGCCTGTAGTTGAAGAAGTGTCATGATGATCTCTCCATTGGCAAAAGATTCCGGAATAGCCTCCCATTCGGATCTCCGGGAGGGGACTGCCAAGGGGGAGGTTACCATGAGAAAAAGATTGAATAACCAACGAAAGGATAATGTTCTACGAGTCGGGGCGTGGAATGTCAGAAGCTTGAAATCTGAAAAGGGAAATGCAAAGGCTCAATCTAGATATAGTAGGGGTCAGTGAAGTGAAGTGGAAGGAAGACAAGGATTTCTGGTCAGATGAGTATCGGGTAATATCAACAGCAGCAGCAATTTGTATAACAGGTGTAGGATTCGTTATGAACAGGAAGGTAGGGCAGAGGGTGTGTTGCTGTGAACAGTTCAGTGACCGGGTTGTTCTAATCAGAATCGACGTCGCAAGCTGAAGATGAACAGATAGAGAAAGTGTATGAGGATATTGAAAGGGTAATGCAGTATGTAAAGGGGGACGAAAATCTAATAGTCATGGGCGACTGGAATGCAGTTGTAGGGGAAGGAGTAGAAGAAAAGATTAAGATTACAGAAGAATATGGGCTTGGGACAAGGAATGAAAGAGGAGAAAGACGAGTTCTGTAACAAGTTTCAGCTAGTAATAGCGAGTACCCTGTTCAAGAATCACAAGAGGAGGAGGTATACTTGGAAAAGGCCGGGAGACACGGGAAGATTTCAATTAGATTACATCATGGTCAGACAGAGATTCCGAAATCAGATACTGGATTGTAAGGCGTACCCAGGAGCATACATAGACTCAGATCACAATATAGTAGTGATGAAGAATAGGCTGAAGTTCAAGACATTTGTCAGGAAGAATCAATACGCTAAGATACGGAAGTTATAAGGAATGACGAGATACGTTTGAAGTTCTCTAACGCTATAGATACAGCAATAAGGAATAGTGCAGAAGGCAACACAGTTGAAGAGGAATGGACGACTCTAAAAAGGGCCATCACAGAAGTTGAGAAGGAAAACATAGGTACAAAGAAGGTAGCTGCGAAGAAAGCAAGGGTAACAGAAAGAAGAAAGTACAAAGATGTTCCGGGAAAATCAGGAATACAGAAATACAAGTCGCTGAGGAATGAAATAAATAGGAAGTGCAGGGAAGCTAAGACGAAATGGCTGCAGGAAAAATGTGAAGACATCGAAAAAGATGATTGTCGGAAGGATAGACTCAGCATACAGGAAAGTCAAAACAACCTTTGGTGACATTAAAAGCAACGGTGGTAACATTAAGAGTGCAACGGGAATTCCACTGTTAAATGCAGAGGAGAGAGCAGATAGGTGGAAAGAATACATTGAAAGGCTCTATGAGGCTGAAGACATGTCTGATGTGATAGAAGAAGAAACAGGAGTCGATTTAGAAGAGATAGGGGATCCAGTATTAGAATCGGAATTTAAAAGAGCTTTGGAGGACTTACGGTCAAATAAGGCAGAAGGGATAGATAATATTCCATCAGAATTTCTAAAATCATTAAGGGAAGTGGCAACAAAACGACTTTTCACGTTGGTGTGTAGGATATATGAGTCTGGCGACATACCATCTGACTTTCGGAAAAGCGTCATCGTCACAATTCCGAAGACGGCAAGAGCTGACAAGTGAGAGAATTATCGCACAATCAGCTTGACAGCTCATGCATCGAAGCTGCTTACAAGAATAATATACAGAAGAGTGGAAAAGAAAATTAAGAATGCGCTAGGTGACGATCAGTTTGGCTTTAGGAAAAGTAAAGGCACGAGAGAGGCAATTCTGACGTTACGGCTAATAATGGAAGCAAGGCTAAACAAAAATCAAGACACGTTCATAGGATTTGTCGACCTGGAAAAAGCGTTAGACAATATAAAATGGTGCAAGCTGTTCAAGATTCTGAATAAAGTAGCGGTAAGCTATAGGGAGAGACGGGTCATATACAATACGTACAACAACCAAGAGGGAATAATAAGAGTGGACGATCAACAACGAAGTGCTCGTATTAAGAAGGGAGTAAGACAAGGCTGTAGCCTTTCGCCCCTTCTCTTCAATCTATACATCGAGGAAGCAATGATGGAAATAAAAGAAAGGTTCAGGAGTGGAATTAAAATACAAGGTGAAAGGATATCAATGATACGATTCGCTGATGACATTGCTATCCTGAGTGAAAGTGAAGAAGAATTAAATGATCTGCTGAACGGAACGAACAGTCTAATGAGTACACAGTATGGTTTAAGAGTAAATCGGAGAAAGACGAAGGTAATGAGAAGTAGTAGAAATGAGAACAGCGAGAAACTTAACATCAGGATTGATGGTCACGAAGTCAGTGAAGTTAAGGAATTCTGCTACCTAGGCAGTAAAATAACTAATGACGGACGGAGCAAGGAGGACATCAATAGCAGACTCGCTATGGCAAAGAAGGCATTTCTGGCCAAGAGAAGTCTACTAATATAAAATACTGGCCTTAATTTGAGGAAGAAATTTCTGAGGATGTACGTCTGGAGTACAGAATTGTACAGCATTGTATGGTAGTGAAACATGGACTGTGGGAAAACCGGAACAGAAGAGAATCGAAGCATTTGAGATGTGGTGCTATAGACGAATGTTGAAAATTAGGTGGACTGATAAGGTAAGGAATGAGGAGGTTCTACGCAGAATCGGAGAGGAAAGGAATATGTGGAAAACACATAAGGAGAAGCGACAGGATGATAGGACATCTGCTAAGACATGAGGGAATGACTTCCATGGTACTAGGGGGAGCTGTAGAGGGCAAAAACTAAAAAAAAAGATATCTTTTCTAAATTATACTGCAATTTGTTTTGGTCTTCTGATGACCATAAATGACAGCATCATCTGCAAACAACGTAAGACGGCTGCTCTGATTGTCTCCTAAATCTTTTATATAGACAAGCGACAACAAAGGGCCTATAACACTTCATTGCCGAAAGCCAGAAACCACTTATGTCTTTTTCGATGACTTTGTGTCAGTTACTGCGAACTGTGACCTCTCTGACAGGAAATCACGAATCCATTCGCGTAACTGAGACGATACTTTATAAACACGCAGTTTCACTGCAAACCATTTGTGTGACATAGTGTCAATAGCCTTCTGGAAACCTAGAAATACGGAATCAATTTGAAACTCCTTGTCAATAACACTCAACACTTCGTGTCTAAAGAGCGAGTTGTGTTTCACAAGGAATATGTTTTCTAAATCCTTGATGACTGTGTGTTAATGGACAACAAAAGTTTTCCTTGATTAGGAGACCCACAAATAATAAATAGAAATTATTGTATTCCAAAACTATTGAGATAATTGTGGCCGGGTTTTAGTTGTTGCACAGGGGTCAGACTCAATGCTCAGTTGCTTAAAAATTTAGAGAAGCGAAAGAGGATCTTGTATGATTATAGACTGTTTATTGATCAGAGAGAGTGGATTCGATTTCCCCGCGTGACGCTGTGTTGTTTCATGGTGCTACGGCTAACGAACTTTAAAATACTGATCACAAATTTCAGTGTGAGGCTTCCATGTCTGGGGTACACATGACTTTTCACAGCAGCATGTCAAGTGAAAAACTGGTTGTATTTCATGTCCTGCAGATGACAAGACTGTCTTTCCACTGTCTTAGCACTTGTTAAACCGCTTTATAAGATATCTGACAAGAAAGACTTAAATAATTATCGTTCCGTTTCCTTACTAACACCATTTTCCAAAATGGCTGAAAAGTAATGTGTTCAAGAGTACTGTCACATTTAAGTAGAAACAATTTTCAAAACCAGTACTGTTAATGTTGAAAACATGAGTTAAAGACTGATATTGTTAGGTAAGAAATATACTGCATACATTGTTCTCTTTCATGCTAATGCACTGTTAATAACATTTTTTTTGCAGTGAATAAAGTCCTATAAAACAAACCCAGCGAGATGGCGCAGTGGTTAGCACACTGGACTCGCATTGAGGAGGACGACGGTTCAATCCCGCGTCCGGCCATCCTGATTTAGGTTTTCCGTGATTTCCCTAAATCGCTCCAGGCAAATTCCGGGATGGTTCCTTTGAAAGGGCACGGCCGACATCCTTCCCCATCCTTCCCTAATCCGATGAGACCGATGACCTCTCAGTTTGGTCTCTTCCCCCAAACAACCAACCAACCTATAAAACAATCTTGTCTTTGACCTGTAAACGTTTTCCACTAGAATTACCCTGCGAAACGAATATGAGGGTATTTCAGCGGGACTTAAAATTTAACATTGGTTTTTGAGGTCCCTGAGATGTGCTTTCGTCCTCTTCTTCCTCTTCCTCCTGCTGTTTCTACTACAACTGCGACGACTTTACTTTTTCTTTCCTTCTTCAGGGGAACTCACTCTATCCTTTCTAATGAGAGATGTAGGCAGACGTTTCTCATGTACGAGGTAATGCTTATGGTTGTAATTTCTATTGTGACTGACATGTTCAGATCAGAAACAATGAGCCGAACACTGATTCGTTTCTTATTATGCAAATGTTCGACCAATTACAACATTCAAATAGTTTTTCTGCGAAATATGTCGTTTCGTCAAACCCTTTCACCCACTTTCAAACATAAAAGAAAGTCTTAACTTGCACACCTTAACTTAGCTGTGAAGTGACCTTAGAGCAGACACAACTTTAGTATTGTTTAATACTTCAGTTTCCTTCCTAAGAGACAAGAATTATGTGGGAAGTGTATCAATTACTAACAAACATTGCTCTGAGACATGCATGTTCAATGTAACTGTAGTGCAAATTTACGTTACTGCTGTAAATTCAAGCCACCATTCCAAGTAACAGCACCACTGTTGTAATTTCTGGTTGGTTTTCTGTCTTTATGAAAATTCGAGTTGCACCAACATCCTACGCTGAAAACAATACAATTACAAAAATGCTAAAAAACGGAAGCTCATATGGTATTGATGGAATTTCAGGTATATCTCTGAAAATTTGTTCGAACTTAGTGAGTTATGTCCTCAGTGATATATGGAATACATCAGTGGCAGAAGGAATTTTCCCAGGCAGATTAAAATATGCAGTTGTTAAACCGCTTTATAAAATATCTGACCAGAAAGACTTAAATAATTATCGTCCAGTTTCCTTACTAACACCATTTTCCAAAATGGCTGAAAAGTAATGTGTTCAAGAGTACTGTCACATTTAAGTAGAAACAATTTACTTGGCATATTACAGTTTAAGGATTCAGATAGGTCGCTCGAACAAGATTGCTATTTATTCATTAACCTACCAAATATTACAAGCCTTAAATAATAAAATGTCGCCAGCTGGTATTTTTGTGATGTTTTCTGTGCGTTTGATTGTGTAGATAATGTTATTCTCTTAGAAAAACTTAAGGTTTATGGAGCTGATAGCTTTACGAACATTTGGTTTGAATCATACTTAACAAACAGATTGCGGAACGTTGTGCTGAATAATTCAGACGATGTAGAAAATGTACAAAATTTTATTGACTGTCGAGAAATCACAAAGTGAGTCCTACAGGTTTCAATTTTTGGTTCACTCCTATTCCTTACATACACACCTGCACCATCACAATACATATACTCGCTGATGAACTCAGAGTAAATAGTCCATCAATTTTAAAAGAATGGTGATGTCTAAAGCTACTCAACTAGAGGAAAAATTAAACTTTATTGTTTATCAATAAAGCTGCCAATGGCTCAGAAAGGAGTTCAGTATGTAGCAACAAAAATTTTCGATCAGTTGCCGAATAACATAAGGAAGTTTTAAATATAACTTTAAATCATTTCTCTTGGGCAAATAGTATTCCTTGGACGAATTTCTGTTTAAAATCTGGTAGTCAATATTAAAAAAGTAAAAATAAATTATTGGTTTTTAAGTTCAGTTGCACAGATAGGACTAAAACATGTGTTCCTTCATTTTTCCACTAAACATGTGTACATATGCTCTAAACTAGCTAGTTGAACATTATCTCGATAAAAAATCATTCAAATGATGTGTGAAACACGAAACTAACCAACCAACTAATTAATCTACGTAGAAACCTGCCTTTATGGAAAGCAGCCATTAAACTAACATGGCGTTATAGAAACCTGTCTTTTTAGCTATTTACAGCTTGCCTCATTTATACATATATCGAGCTGCTTTGTTGTAACCTGGCATCATACGATTGCCAGTTTGCTTTCCAGGATCCTTCCGTTATAGAAATCAGTCTTCCTTTAGAAATTTCCAGTCCGTATTTATAGCAGCCTGAATTTTTAAAAGTCTGTATTTCTACAAATTCATGATATGCCTCTATACAGATCTGAAAGATATGTACAAAACTGTCATTTTTGTAAATCCAGACTGCCTTTATAGAACCTCCTTTCTATAGCAATCTGCTGAGGTGATTAATGCGTCTGGGAGAGTTTCTTTGACAAGATACCGTGATACTGATAGAGAGGTAAACAATGTGAGACCTTAACTTTTCCCGACAAATTGAATGTTCAATGTATCGTTGCTTCGCAGAAGTAGAGTACGGTTGGAATGTGCATTATCGTTTTTATTGAAGTGTCAAAATCATAGTGTGGTTTCAACGTTTGCAAAGGTAGTGCATCATAATAATTCTCCTGCCGTCAATCGCATCAAGGATCATGCTGGTTTAGCTCTTGTTCGTGAAAGGATCCACTAGATTTTGTTTCTAAGGAATTATTTCAGCTTCATTTAATGATGGCGTCTAATGTTTCTGAATTTTATTGGGGTTGGGTGGACGATGCATCTTGGTCGCAGTCTGACTAGGAATTTCAATCTGTAACTGCTCGTCATTCGGTGAAGTTTGAACGTTTCCTTGGCTTAGTGTCCATGAACCATGGACCTTGCCGTTGGTGGGGAGGCTTGCGATACAGATAGCCGTACCGTAGGTGCAACCACAACGGAGGGGTATCTGTTGAGAGGCCAGACAAACGTGTGGTTCCTGAAGAGGGGCAGCAGCCTTTTCAGTAGTTGCAGGGGCAGCACTCTGGATGATTGACTGATCTGGCCTTGTAACAATAACCAAAACAGCCTTGCTGAAAGCAAGGGGAAACTACAGCCGTAATTTTTCCCGAGGGCATGCAGCTTTACTGTATGATTAAATGATGATGGCGTCCTCATGGGTAAAATATTCCGGAGGTAAAATAGTCCCCAATTCGGATCTCCTGGAGGGGACTACTCAAGAGGATGTCGTTATCAGGAGAAAGAAAACTGGCGTTCTACGGGTCGGAGCATGGAATATCAGATCCCTTAATCGGGCAGGTAGGTTCGATAATTTAAAAAGGGAAATGGATAGGTTTAAGTTAGATATAGTGGGAATAGTGAAGTTCGGTGGCAGGGGAACAAGACTTCTGGTCAGGTGACTACAGGGTTATAAACACAAAATCAAATAGGGGTAATGCAGGAGTAGGTTTAATAATGAATAGGAAAATAGGAATGCGGGTAAGCTACTACAAACAACATGTTGTTGTTGTTGTGGTCTTCAGTCCTGAGACTGGTTTGATGCAGCTCTCCATGCTCCTCTATCCTGTGCAAGCTTCTTCATCTCCCAGTACCTACTGTAACCTACATCCTTCTGAATCTGCTTAGTGTACTCATCTCTCGGTCTCCCTCTACGATTTTTACCCTCCACACTGCCCTCCAATGCTAAATTTGTGATCCCTTGATGCCTCAAAACATGTCCTACCAACCGATCCCTTCTTCTAGTCAAGTTGTGCCACAAACTTCTCTTCTCCCCAATCCTATTCAATACCTCCTCATTAGTTACGTGATCTATCCACCTTATCTTCAGTATTCTTCTGCAGCACCACATTTCGAAAGCTTCTATTCTCTTCTTGTCCAAACTAGTTATCGTCCATGTTTCACTTCCATACATGGCTACACTCCAAACAAATATTTTCAGAAATGACTTCCTGACACTTAAATCTATATTCGATGTTAACAAATTTCTCTTCTTCAGAAACGCTTTCCTTGCCATTGCCAGTCTACATTTTATATCCTCTCTACTTCGACCATCATCAGTTATTTTACTTCCTAGATAGCAAAACTCCTTTACTACTTTAAGTGTCTCATTTCCTAATCTAATTCCCTCAGCATCACCCGATTTAATTGGACTACATTCCATTATCCTCGTTTTGCTTTTGTTGATATTCATCTTATATCCTCCTTTCAAGACACTGTCCATTCCGTTCAACTGCTCTTGCAAGTCCTTTGCCGTCTCTGACAGAATTACAATGTCATCGGCGAACCTCAAAGTTTTTACTTCGTCTCCATGAATTTTAATACCCACTCCAAATTTTTCTTTTGTTTCCTTTACTGCTTGCTCAATATACAGATTGAATAACATCGGGGAGAGGCTACAACCCTGTCTCACTCCTTTCCCAACCACTGCTTCCCTTTCATGCCCCTATGTAAACTGAAATATGGGGTTTTTATTCACCATGTAAGTCTGTTATATCCCAGAAGCGGTTTCATGTGCTTCCGCTACACCTTCCTTTTGCAGATTGTAGCATTATGTGGCTGTACATATTTTCATTCCGTGACGATGGTAAGAGTCTTGTCGCTGGTCCTCCCCCCACCCCCCTTCCACAATGGGATAACTTTCTGCGGACGTCCACGTTTCTGCAGAGCAACGGTGCCTGTGAAAGTAAGTTAGTCCTATCCAGAACCAGCCCGATAGCCGTTCATTAGAAATTTTTGGCATAATAAACGGCGTGATTAACGAAAAAATGAGTCAGAAAATTTTATTACGACATACAAGTGATGACGACGGCTCTCAGTAGGCATTCTGCGGCAAAGTTTCGCTACAATATTTACCCGGTTATTTTCTAAAGGAAATTTTTTTCGACACTGCTGCTAGTCCTATAATATCATACGTTCAGTTTCACTCAGTCGTAGTCTTCTCATTATGGTCTTCCTTTCTGTTCCTACATGTATTCCTCCTTTCAGTTTTTGAATGACTGGCAAGTATGTGTTGTGCTCAAGCCACCAACCAATATTGTTTAGCAGATGTCAAATGTTCAAATAACTTACGGGTTTGCTGCCGGGTGACGTCGTCGACCACCGCCGATATTTCGATAGGAGCACACCCTGCCATTCTCAAGGCACAACTGCAAGGAGGAAGCAATGTGCACGGAAATTTAATACCTCGGGTCACAGAGGAGAAACAAGGAAGATACCACACACAGAACAAGCAACCGCAAAGTCAACATACAACCAAAGATAAACAAAATCAGAAATATCGATAAGGTAGACCTAATTGGGTCCCTCTGTTTTTAATGAGAGACAGAGCCGGAATCCAAGCAGCATTTAGACAAAATCCACCATCTCTAAGATTGCTTGATAGTTTGATTTCAACAGCTTGCTTAATGACACTATCACAATAGCTGGACGTGCAAGCCAGAATCTCCGCGTTGTTGTATTTCATAGGATGACCGGTGTCAGGGCAATGTTTTGCAACAGCGGATTTGCTCGGCTGTTGTAAGCGTGTGTGACGCTTACGTTCAATACACGGGTCTTCCACAGTCCTGATTGTCTTACCAATATATGACATGCCACAACTGCAAGAAATACGATAGACACCAGCCTTACGCAAACCAAGATCATCTTTTACGAACGCCAACAGGGCCTTTATCTTAGAAAGTGGTCGAAAAACACATTTCACATCATATTTCCGCAAAATACGGCCAATCCTGTTGGAAATGCTTCCTGTGCAAGGCAAAAAGACCGTAGACGTAGGTGCCACTTCGTTGCTATCGTCACTCACCCGTTGCACAGAAGGCTGATGGCGCAACGCACGTTTGATCTGCCTCTCACTATAACCATTCTGACGAAAGGTGACTTCGAGATGTGACAGCTCAGCTGCCAAACTTTCAGGGTCTGAGATAACGTGGGCCCTGTGAACTAAGGTACGAAGTACTCCATCACGCTAGATGGTGACAACTATCATCTCGCACATACAAGTCAATGTGAGTAGGCTTCCTATAAACAGAATGCCCCAACGTACCATCAGTCTCCCTTCTGACCAACACATCAAGGAAGGGAAAGCATCCATTCTTTTCCACCTCTATAGTGAACAATATTTGGGTGGACTGAATACAGGCGATCCAAAAAGCGGTTTAAATTCACACTACCATGAGGCCCAACAAAATGTATCGTCTACATATCTGAAAAGAAACACGCAGGTTTCAAGGTCGCTGACTCCAACGCACATTCCTCAAATTCCTCCATAAACAAATTGGCCACAATAGGTGACAACGGGCTACCCATTGCAACTCCATCAGTATATTAGTAGTACTGACCATTGAATAAAAAGTAAGTAGAAGTTTGCACATGTCGAAACAAATTTGCTTAACTCGACACGAAACTTAACCTCAATTAGCTGCAACGAGTCAGAGAGAGGAACGCTAGTGAAAAGATAAACCACATCAAAACTGACTAAAAAATCAAAGTATTTCAAACGCATCCTTGCAATCGACGTCTTAATGTGGTGTTCACAGCTACCTACTAGTGCGCTCAACAAACTAGCCAGATATTTAGCTACACGATATGTCGGAGCACCAATATTAGAAACAATAAGTCTCAACGGGACAGCCTCTTTATGGACCTTAGGGAGGCCATATAATCTAGGTGGTACATCTCAGTAAGAATTAAGACTCTTGATAGTCTCCTGTGACAAAAAACTTTTCTTCAGGAGGTTATTAGTCTTTCTCACAACACTCTTAGTAGGGTCAGCACCAATTTTTCGATACGTCTAGTCAGAAAGTAGACACTGCATCTTTTGAACGTAATCGTGCTTGTTCAACAAAACCGTGGCATTTCCATTATCCCCAGGTAAAATAACAATATCAGGGTACATTCTGAGTGAACGTAAAGCAGTCCCCTCAGCTGCTGTAATTTTACACTTGGGTAGACGGGCCCCAGTCAACACACGAAAAACTTCCCTCCAACCTCTTCCGCAGCTTCGGAAGGTAGTTTATAAAGAGCCTGTTCAATAGAACTAATAAAATCAACGACTGACAAACTCTTAGGCGTCGATGCGAAATTCAAAGCGTTCCCCAGCACAGAAAAAGCTGCGTCGTGATACGATTTCTCCGTGAGATTGATCACACAACGTTGAGAATTAAAACTATAATTAGACACTGTTGTTGTTGTTGTTCTTGTTGTGGTCTTCAGTCCTGAGACTGGTATGATGCAGCTCTCCATGCTACTCTATCCTGTGCAAACTTTTTCATCTCCCAGTACCTACTGCAACCTACATCCTTCTGAATCTGCTTAGTGTATTCATCTCTTGGTCTCCCTCTACGATTTTTACCCTCCACGCTGCCCTCCAGTACTAAATTGGTGATCCCTTGATGCCTTAGAACATGTCCTACCAACCGATCCCTTCTTCTAGTCAAGTTGTGCCACAAACTTCTCTTCTCCCCAATCCTATTCAATACCTCCTCATTAGTTACGTGATCTATCCACCTTATCTTCATCATTCTTCTGTAGCACCACATTTCGAAAGCTTCTATTCTCTTCTTGTCCAAACTATTTATCGTCCATGATTCACTTCCATACATGGGTACACTCCAAACAAATACTTTCAGAAGTGACTTCCTGACACTTAAATCTGTACTCGATGTTAACAAATTTCTCTTCTTCAGAAACTCTTTCCTTGGCATTGCCAGTCTACATTTTATATTCTCTCTACTTCGACCATCATCAGTTATTTTGCTCCCCAAATAGCAAAACTCCTTTACTACTTTAAGTGTCTCATCTCCTAATCTAATTCCCTCAGCATCACCCGTCTTAATTTGACTACATTCCATTATCCTCGTTTTGCTTTTGTTGATGTTCATCTTATACCCTCCTTTCAAGACACTATCCATTCCGTTCAACTGCTCTTCCAAGTCCTTTGCTGTCTCTGACAGAATTACAATGTCATCGGCGAATCTCAAAGTTTTTATTTCTTCTCCATGGACTTTACTACCTACTCCGAATTTTCCTTTTGTTTCCTTCACTGCTTGCTCAATATACAGATTGAATAACACCGGGGAGAGACTACAGCCCTGTCTCACTCCCTTCGTAACCACTGCTTCCCTTTCAGGTCCCTCGACTCTTATAACTGCCATCTAGTTTCTATAGAAATTGTAAATAGCCTTTCGCTCCCTGTATTTTACCCCTGCCACCCTCAGAATTTGAAAAAGAGTATTCCAGTCAACATTGTCAAAAGCTTTCTCTAAGTCTACAAATGCTAGAAACGTAGGTTTGCCTTTTCTTAATCTTTCTTCTAAGATAAGTCGTAAGGTCAGTATTGCCTCACGTGTTCCAACATTTCGACGGAATCCAAACTGATCCTCCCCGAGGTCCGCATCTACCAGTTTTTCCATTCGTCTGTAAAGAACTGGCGTTAGTATTTTGCAGCTGTGACTTATTAAACTGATAGTTCGGTAATTTTCACATCTGTCAACACTTGCTTTCTTTGGGATTGGAATTATTATATTCTTCTTGAAGTCTGAGGGTATTTCGCCTGTCTCATACATCTTGCTCACCAGATGGTAGAGTTTTGACAGGACTTGCTCTCCCAAGGCCGTCAGTAGTTCCAATGGAATGTTGTCTACTCCGGGGGCCTTGTTTCGACTCAGGTCTTTCAGTGCTCTGTCAAACTCTTCACGCAGTATCGTATCTCCCATTTCATCTTCATCTACATCCTCTTCCATTCTCATAATATTCTCCTCAAGTACATCGCCCTTGTATAGACCCTCTATGTACTCCTTCCACCTTTCTGCTTTCCCTTCTTTGGTTAGAACTGAGTTTCCATCTGAGCTCTTAATATTCATACAAGTGGTCCTCTTTTCTCCATAGGTCTCTTTAATTTTCCTGTGAGTAATATCTATCTTACCCCTAGTGAGATAAGCCTCTATATCCTTACATTTGTCCTTTAGCCATCCCTGCTTAGCCATTTTGGACTTCCTGTCGATGTCATTTTTGAGCCGTTTGTATTCCTTTTTCCCTGCTTCATTTATTGCATTTTTACATTTTCTCCTTTCATCAATTAAATTCAATATTTCTTCTGTTACCCAAGGATTTCTACTAGCCCTCGTCTTTTTACCTACTTGATCCTCTGCTGCCTTCACTACTTCATCCCTCAAAGCTACCCATTTTTCTTCTATTGTATTTCTTTCCCCCATTCCTGTCAATTGCTCCCTTATGCTCTCCTTGAAACTCCGTACAACCTGTGGTTCTTTTAGTTTATCCAGGTCCCATCTCCTTAAATTCCCACCTTTTTGCAGTTTCTTCAGTTTTAACACGAATCCGCCCGGATGATTAGTGTCGAGGTCTGGTGTGGCTGCCAGTCTGTCGATGGTTTTTAAGGCAGTTTTCCATCTTCCTCGGCGAATGCGGGCTGATTCCCCTTATTCCCCCACAGTTTTGCTATGTCGGCGATTGCTGCGAAAACAGTCTGCACGTACGCGTGCGCCATAATTGCTCTACCACGCAAAGATTTGAGGTTGCACTTGTCTGGTTTGAGACATTCCCGGTGTGAGTGGACTGCTGTAGTCTGTTGAGGGGTTGTGTACCACTGAGGGCTACGGCGGGGACGAAGCCTCTCCGTCGTTTCTAGGTCCCCAGTTCAATACAATACAATACTTAATGCATTTGCTGTAGTGTTTGATGCGTATGTCATTTTTCAATACTTCGTAGTTACATGTAATGTTCTTCAGCGTATCCATTGAGCCGTGGCGAGCTGGCGCCAGTCTTATTATCTATCGTTGAGCTCGAGTGTGGTTGAGGCAAGCTATCTTTGCTTTTCGCGTGTTTTACCTTGCGGCTTCGCAGGCCAAGTGAGTAGGTTGTTAGCCTTCGACGGGTAACCCTCGAGATCTCGTGACATTCGCGGGGAGACGAGTGTCAACGGCTGCCGTACGAGCGTGATGGCCGTTACACGTGGTGGTGTGAAATTGGTTGGGTGTTTTGCCGACATGGGCAGCTTGGAGATAAAAGTTCTGTGACTTCGCTGGGAACAAAAATTGAAGGGAAGGGGTGAAGCAGTGGAACCCGCTCCCTCTTATTGTGTACCTGATATGGAGTAAATCGTCGTAATTGTTTGTTCACCGACTCACTCAGAGATTTTAAACTTTATTATTATGTTGAGACTTTCATGGTCCAACCTTAAGACGCCGGGGAAGAGTTCAGTTGACCTTGTTAAATGTTGGCAGTTATTTTAAAATTTTCTCAGAATAGTGCTTTGTGTCTCTTGCAGACAAATGATTTTTTGTTGTTTTTAAAGCCTGCTCTCTATTAATACAGTTGTCCATGTGTGAGTCAAAGATCCTGACTAGTGTTTCTGTGTTTCAGAGTTGTTGGAATGTCTTTCTGATTCGCGCAGAAACTTTTGATTGTGCCAGCGCCTTCTCGGGGAGTGAAATGTCAGCCGAGGTCTAAGCCTGGTAGTGTTTAGGAACCTGGCACTACCGGAGTTGTTCACATATCGCCTTCCAAAGTTTAGTATTAATCTTACTTCCGTCAAGGCGGGTTAAGCTGGTAGATTTATATATTGTATGTGACCCGTTTGTATATGAACTAGTTTTCTTAAATATTAGGGACGGGCAACTGGCTAAACCTTCAACTGTATAGCATCTGCTGCGTTCCTTGTGCAGCTTTTCCTAGTAATTTTTCTTTAACTTCTGAGCACGTAAAGATTTATTTTTTAAAGATCAGTGTCTCTGTTGCCGATTTTTTTATTTAAGTGATTCTATCATGTTATGCAATGGCAACTTAGCTTGACACTAGTGTTCAAGTGTTATTAAGTCACCCTTTTTCTGTAATTGTTTCATTATATCTATTTTGAGGGAAGTCCTATATGGGAGTTTGAACTTCTCAAGTTTGTCAGTTTCGAATTGTTTGTTAGAGTGCTGAGTACGATGGGTTTCTAACTGTATTTGCTGAGTTTTATCTAGTGGCTCGTCCACAAATTTAATTTTCCAATTTTTTTAAAGGGGTAATGTCAATAAAGTGTCTTAATTATAAATTGTGACTACCAACCATAATTCCATCCCGCTCCCTCTTTTATGGTATTTAAGATGTGGTGTGTAAGTGTAGTACAATTAAGGAATCACGTATCATCCCTAACACTGCAATGAAGTGAAGAATCACGTACGTATGAAACACTACAACAAACAATATATAACTTAAGGAATATGCGTCTTTTGTGTAATACAGGTACCGAAAGTAATGTGGTGAAATAAACTATTGCCACAAAACAGCTTTTGTAGAATAATAATTTAATCACATATTTACAATTTCTACCAGCTGCAGAGCACCAAACGTGCAAGACATTCTTAAATCTCAGTCAGATTGCGGTTACTCACATCTGTGTCAGATATAATATAAACGAGATAACACTTGAGGGCATAAAATCATAGTCATAGTCTCTTATGAACTGCCAGGTTAGAGTAAATAAAGGCTGACAGACTTTCAAAGTACACGTATAACGTCGCTGCATCCACGTGGCTCACTTGTATAGATACGGAGTCGCAGGCTTATTACTGGTTGCCGCTGTACCTATGCCTGTGACAACATTTGTTACTTCGTCTTGCGCGTGCAAAAAATAACTGAAACATTGTAAGAAATATATGTTGGATTAATACGAAATAAAAAGCCAAAATCTGTCAATCACATATTTAAATATAAGCTATGATTACAACAAGTTTTTCATTATTCATATATTTTGGAACATGCATTGTGTGCGAACATTATGAATTACATTGAAGAGAAAGGTCTACCGACACGCAGTCAACACAAATTTAGAAAACATCGTTCCTGTGAACCACAAGTAGCTCTTTATCCACAGGAAGTGTTGAGGGCTATTGACAAGGGATTTCAAATTGATTTCCAGAAGGTCTTGTCACTGGGCCATACAAGCGGCTTGTAGTGGAATTACGTGCTAATGAAATGTCGTCTCAGTTATGCAACTGGATTCGTGATTTTCGATGAGAGAGATCACAGTACCATTAACTGACGGAAAGTCATCGAGTTAAACAGAATTGATTTATGGCTTTCCCCTAGGTAGTGTTATAGACCATTTGTTGTTCCTTTTCTATATAAACGATTTAGGAGACAATCTGAGCAGCCCTCTTAGGTTGTTTGCAGATGATGCTGTCGTTTATAGACGAGTAAAGTCACCAGAAGATCAAAAAAATTCCAAAACGATTTAGAAAAGGTACCTGTATGGTGCAAAAATTGGCTTTTGACCCTAAATAACGATAAGTGTGAAGTTATCTACATGATGCTGAAAGGTATCTGTTAAACTTCGGTTACACAATAGATCAGTCTAATCTAAAGGTCGTAAATTCGACTAAATATATGGAATTACTATTACGAAAAACTTAAATTGCGAGGAACACAGCAAATGTAGTGAGGAAGATTAACCAAACACTGCGTTTTAACAGAGCTACTAAAGAAACTGCCTATACTATACTTGTCCGTCCTCTTTTAGAATACTGCTGCGTAGTTTGTGTTCCTTACCAGATAGAATTCACGGATTACTTCGAGAAAGTTCAAAGAAGGGCAGCACATTTTCTATCATAGTGATATAGGGGAGAGAGTGTCATTGAAATGCTACTGTATTTGGGGTCGACATCATTAAAAGAAAGGCGTTTTTCGTTGCGGCGGAATCTTTTGACGAAATTTCAACCACCAACTTTCTTCTCCGAACGCGAAAATTTTTTGTTGACGTCGACCTACATAGAGAGAAACGATCATAATTATAAAATAAGGTAAATCAGAGCTTGGACGGAAAAATACTTCCATGCGAGATTGGAATAATAGAGAATTATTGTGAAGGTGGTTCGATGAACCCTGTGCGAGGCATTTAATGTGATTTGCTGGGTACCCATGAAGATGTAAATGTAGACATATGGCATGTGATAATGTGTTTTTAGTTATATGCCCAAGCTGAATTAATTTCTTGTGGAAAATCAAACTTTTGTAATAGTTTGATGACGTTAGAAAACTGCAGTGTGAAATAGAGAGACTGGTGCAGAAACCATGGGATTTTACAAAGAATAAGGAATGATTCTTGGATTGCCGAGCTGTGTTACCATATTTCTACTAACTTCAGATATTAAAAACGCCGAATTGTTCGAAACTCAGAGATCTGTGTTTGCTATGTTCCATTTCTGTTTCAGTCAGGAATTTTTAATTTTTTTCCATCTAGTTTCGATCTTTCCTTCCCTACTTCTTCATTTACAGTACTAAAACACATTGCTGGAAGTCGTAGATGATGTTACTTTTTTTGATAAAAACATATTTATCATAGATCTTTTCCCTTGTGTTTATTAATAACTCTTGTATTCGTCTTTCAGCTGTCTACTATACGTTTGGTACACTTTTGTAGCACTACACTGCAAACACTCATTTATTTTTCCTACGACCCAGTCTGCTGTTACACACACGCACACTGTCACAAATATCTTCTATCCTATATTAATAGTTGATATCAGCGTATTTTATTTACTGCAGAAAACAAGGCTTTCTTCCTAAGTATCGATTTAATTTCACTTCTATTGGGTTTTCCCTTATTTAATCCTAACCAAAATTTAGCAAACCAGCAAACCACAGTCCTTCCTGCCATTGCTTCTTTTAGTATTAACTTCGTTTAAATTTAATGTGAAGTCTTTACTATACTACACAAGTGCAATTTCAGATTTCACACCATACCTAAAGGGTCAGGAATACCTATAAACCCAATCGTCTGAAGAAGTATGATGTGGGTAAAACATGTATTCCTTACACCAAGAAACATTTGTTCTTATTGCATTAGATCTCTGATTTCTGAAGAAGAAGATATTAAAGAATGAGACAGGCAAGTAAGCATGGGAGAGGTACAATACAAGAGGAGGATGAAGAGTGTCAGGTCAAGGAAGTGGAATAGGCAATGTCAGAGAGACATAGCTGATCAAGAAGAATAATGAGAAGAGAAATCTTTTGGAAAGGGAGAGGGAAAGGAGATGTGGGAGAGTCATAATGAAGGGAGGTGAAAGGAGAAGGGAAAAGGGGCAGGAAGATGAAGATTGGAAGGAAAGCCAGTTGCTGAATCTCTCAAGAGTGAGTGTGGTGTGAAACTGTACATGCTATAGCCACAAAGTATAATCAATGTAAATTTGAAATGTATGCAACTAGTAGATAAAATTAGTTCCATGATAAGTATTATTGTTGCGTGTGTGGTATCACATGGCTTAGGCCTGTCCCACCCCTCATTAAATCAACCAAGACTTATACGAAATATTGTAAGAACAGTTATTATTATTGTGTTCTTTAAGTTTGTTTTTGGATTTTCAGAAATACTGTGGGAAGAAAGTTTATTTATGTTGCAGATAACGTGGAAGAAGTTGCCCAACGATCACCATGAAAGTTCGACGTAGCGGCAAGTGGGCAAGGAATAAAACGAATGCTGAAAACTACGGCGAGCCATGGAAGAGCCTGGGGCGAGAGGGCGTCGAGCTTCCTAGGTCGTTGTTGGACAACGTCATAGGAAGAGATATTCTGCTTTCTCTTTGTAAACAGATCGATCGAGTCTTGAAAGATTCATGTTAAACGTATAGGCAGGTGACACATTAGGTGGGACCCGATGCCTGAATTCAGTGATATTACAGTGATTATCCAGTGTGATACATTAGTGTTTTATACACTACGTTAATTATTTCGAATTTGAAGAGTTTCTTCATAGGGAATTATTAGTGTTTTGTGTATATTAATTTCCAAAATGAAACCAAAACAAGATTCAAATGATATTAATAAAATGTTTGATCAAAAAATGGATGAACAAAGACAGGAACTTAATCGAAATTTAGCTGAACAAAGGCAAGATTTAGGTAACAGATTTGATGAGCAAAAACAAGAACTTAATCGAAAATTATATGAACAAAGACAAGAACTAAAAAAGGATATTGTACATGACTTAGATAACAAATTTAACGTTTTGGAAAGAAAACTTTTTACAGCAATAGATACACACAGAGAATATAGTCTTAAGCAATTTAGTGACATTACAGAACAGTTGCTTGATCTGAAGGATGATGTAGCTACACAATCACAAAACTTGGAGTAACACATATTATCTTCCACTCAGGAAATAGAACATATTTCTAAGGAAATCAAGGGTTTAAAATCGGAATTAATATATATGTATGTCAAACTTGGTTGTAAGTTTCATGAGTGGGACACTAAAAATCATGACGGGATCACAAAAATTAGGACAGAAATATTTTCAGACTTGGCAAAACCTGTTAAACATATCAGAAAAGACATAGATACTTTTAAGGGAGTAATTGAAGATAAGGTACAGGCTATTTCATCTACAGCATAACAGATAGAAGAACAACTAGCACAATTAAGATTGGGAATAAGTGTCAATTCAAATTCACAATCTGATTTGAAGGAAGTTCTTAAAGAGGAAATTACAATGGAATTAAAATCTATGTTATCAAGTACAGAGGAAATTAGTAAGAATGTACAGAACGAAGGTTTAAAATCTTCACAATTACAGGTTGAGCAACTTCATCACCATATCACAGATAATAAAGAGTATATACAAAATACAAATAATTTAATAAAGCAATTTCCAACTTTTAAACAAGATAACAGGATATATCCCATTGTGTTTTTGAAATATTTTACAAAATCATTACCAACCAACTGGTCAGATCTACAGAAGATAGATTTTGCAGTAGGTTATATGGAAGCCAAAGCAAGAGATTGGGGAATAACTTAGACTATTTTATTTCATGGCAGGACTTTGAACACAAGTTTAAAGACAGGTTCTGGTCTAAAGGCGGTCAGGATAAATTACGCAAATCTTTATTCAATCCACCATACTATAACAAAGAAAAAGGGTCATTAAAATGATATATACACATTCATCTAACTAAGTGTAAATATTTGGACAATCCAATACCTGACGAACAAGTAGCCGAAATATTGTTATATAGACTACCATTACAGGTTCAAAAAGAAGTATATTGTAAAGGTTGGGAAGATGTTTCACAATTATTATCTATTCTTGTGCATCTTGACACATTCACTAAACAACAAACAAATGTATTTAGTAAATATAATAGTACAGATCAGGGTAGTATGATCTGAAGTACATTTACAAATAATAACAATCACACAACACCAAATAATACTGACATACCCCAAAAGGCACTTACAATAGTAAAGCCAAGGCAAACAATCAGAATGGAATAGAAGCACAAATGATCAACCATCATACAATAAAGGTAAGCATCATGGACAAGTATAGGGAAATGACATTCGTTCTGGCCGGTGGCTCATGGGACAGAACGAAATGCAAGTTCCATAGATAAGTGTAAAGCGAAATTTTGTAACAAATTTGAAGGACCTTATGAAATAACACAGATGCCATATCCAAAAGCGGTATATTTACGAGATGCACAAAACAACAGAGATACAGGCTTGTAAAATGTGGAACATATTAAAGGATTTATACCACCAGTGACAGAATTTTTTTATATTTTTGTAAGTCGTGTACTGACTAGGGGATGGGTTTTATTTCTTTTATTAGTACATTTTTATTATTTTGGAGATTAATATTGATATATTTAAAAAACAGAACATGACAACACATCAGAGAACTTGGACTTCAAGATATAGAGAGCTTAACATTCGTTGTAATAATGTCCTGCTCTCTAGGGGAGAAATAGTGGGGGAGAAGTAAGAACAAGGACATTATTACGTCAAATAATATTAGTAAGTGATAGATAACAGGAACACGCAGATTTTTAAACGTATTAGCAAAGCACTGAGGACAAATTGAGATATGGATGGGTACTGATATGAAGAAAAATTGTTTAAGTTCACACAAAAGCCTAAAAATATTCAGATTTACAGGTATATAAAACATATCAAATTGTATTAGATATTAGTATGGAAGTGGGGGAAGTGAGAAAGATAGGGTCGTAGTCGACCAAAGAAAAAGGAGAGGTTCCCTAGTCCTTAGGTTTTATGAGGACTTACACAACCATTAAGGTGGGGGTCCTTATATGTTAGGGTTTATGGCGTTCTACTAATTATTAGGTGAGGTTCTCTGAGTTAGGGCCATTTCTTTTTGCTATACTATGGTGGCAAGAAGGATATGGTGTTATGCAATGTTGTAGTCTACCTTCAAATCAGATGAAGAATAAAAACTTAAGGGCAAGAAGGCTCTTCAGTGAGATATGATTTACGTACCTCATCATCAAAAGCTCTGTACATTCAAACATATATAAAATAGATATAATTTAATATGTTGAAAATGCTTGGTGTTTGCCAATCTGAATGAATTCGTATAGTTTGAAATTGATCTTACAATGCTTTTCCAAGTTTAGTGTGATTTACCAGAAGAAAACTAACTGTTATACAAAAATGTATGAGCTATTATGAACTCTCTGAAATGTTGTACAACTGGTTACAAACCCACTTGTATAAATTAGTTTTCTGTTAACTTAACAACATGAATCTAGAAAATACATGAGAATATAATTTTGTTAAAATACAAATAGGAAAAGCAAAGTAGTCATAAGAAAAAGGAGTATTTATTCTATAATGATTAAAACAGGACAGATACAAATGAACACAAAATATAAAATTGAATATTCTTCAAAGTTCTGTTTTTGAAGATAATCTTGACAATCTTGAATAACCATAAGATTATTAACATATAAAGATACTTGGGAAATAAATGTAACTATTAGTGAATTTTAATGTGAATTTTCTATCTTGTTTTGTTTTGGTATTGACCTGATATGGTTACGCTCATTTGTATTACACAGTACAAACATTCACACAAAGACACGCTACATACATACACAGACACTTGTATAATTAATATGTGGTAGTTATTTAGATATATATATATGTGAAAATTTGTACTAAGCAAATACCAAAAATTCAGTAAATACTGAAGAATAAATGAGAATCCCTTAAGGAAACTTTGTCATCTATTCACTATAATTTGTCATTGCTATTGATATAATGAAATAAGGTATATTGACATATATAAATGAAATATTAAAGTAAAAAGAATGAAGTGAATTTATATTAAGAATACCAAGAATAGCGATGAAATATTAATAAAATAAGGAGGATTAAAATTGAGAAGAACATTTAAAGTTTATGTGAATGTTTTATTAAATAAAATGTACAAAACGAGAATAATTCGCATAAGTCTGTTCTACAGTAGGTGTGTGTGGTGTCACAAGGCTTAGGCCTGTCCCACTCCTCATTAAATCGACCAAGACTTACACGAGTAATTGTAAAAACAGTTATTATTCTTATGTTCTTTAAGTTTGTTTTTGGGTTTTCAGAAATACTATGGGAAGAAAGTTTATTTATGTTGCAGATAACGTGGAAGAAGTTGCCCAACGATCACCATGAAAGCTCGACGTAGCGGCAAGTGGGCAAGGAATAAAACGAATGCTGAAAACTACGGCGAGCCATGGAAGAGCTTGGGGCGTGAGGGCATCGAGCTTCCTAGGTCGTTGTTGGACAATGTCAAAGGAAGAGATATTCTGCTTTCTCTTTGTAAACAAATCGATCGAGTCTTGAAAGGTTCATGTAAAACGTATAGGTGGGTGACACATTGGGTGGGACCTGATGCCTGTAATACTTCTGCAGTTAGTAAAAAGTTGTGAAAAGGTTAAACCAATAGTTCATCATTTATATAGATAAAAAGTAGTGAAGATATAGGAGAGGAAGAGTTGCGGCGTCAGAACGAAAGTGATACATCGCTCAGCAACGAAGAAGGGCGTAAACAGCGGGCGTTCCGTGGTGAAAACAAATCAACTGATAAAATGGTAAGTCTGTAATTAAGCATAAAGCCACGTAACACTGCACGTGGGATGAAATAAGAATGAGAAATTAAAACTGATTTTTAATTTCTGCACTAGCAGTTGTATTGCAGTTTAGTATGAACAGAAATTAACAGATGATGTAATAGAAATTAATGTGAAAAATTGAGTCTGACGTGAACAATTCGGTTATCTTTTTGAGAAAAGTTTCTAAATGGGTTTCATTGTTGTTTGCTGAAAAGAAGAAAAGTCGGAAGTAAATCCACGAATGTCGCAGCAAAAAGCATCGAGACGTTCTTCATTGGAATGAGGTGTGTAAAAGCGAAAGAGCACCCACGATTATTTCCGGGAAACACAACCGTGACGTAACCCCCTTAAATCAGCAGAAAGAGCTTTATAATTTCTGCTTCAGAATGTTTTGAGAAGTAACCGCTGTATCGTTTGACAATATTTTTAGTGCGTACCCATATAGACGATCGAATGTCTCGGAAATGAAAACAAGGGTTTGTTTTCGCGTCGTCGTTTTCAAACGCTGAGGTTATCTACCAAAAGAGACTAGCAGAATAACTGTTTGGTTACTGTCTGTGTTATTGTACTCAAAGCTGGGTTAAAGTGCAGAAAATACATTTGTCCCCGAGGTGTCAAACCCACTGCACCCGTCATCTCTTCTACGATAAATAAATACGAGTGTGCTATTTTGACTAGAGATGTGAGAATAATATTTCACTATTATTATATTATACTCTGCACTTGGAAACAGCACTGTGCCAATCTGCAGCACGGTCAATGCTGCGTCGTAGCTAAGAACACCTGGAAATGTGTCCCTACAACTAAATCGACAAAAATACACCATGTGTTTGTGTTTACCTTCTAGTGTGCAGATGTCAGAGACCCGAACGCTTGGAAAGGACGAAGATTAGAGTCCACCATTAATGTTTTCTGTCTGTTCAATAGTTCGTCACAGAGTATTTCGTATTCATTTGGGATGATATTAAATAATAAAACAGTTTTATGTCCGGTAGCTTCCACTATATACTCGTATCTTTGCAACCAGTATCAGTATTATAGGTGGCAAATTGTCTAGAAAGGTACATTAGTCTCCTTAACAGAAAAAAAGATGGTTCTGGTCGAGTCAGACATTCTGTTCAACAGTAGGAATACTTTTGAAGGTATATGTATCCATTTGGATAGCATTTTAGCCACCATGATGAAGAAAGGTCATTTCAGTATTTCATCTAGTCTTATTTATTTATTGTTGTCAGGAGACCTGTCCTGCTGTATTTCTAATGCATGGCCTTTGCCGCACAAGCGGCATGCTGTGGGGAGTTTATGAACTGGTATCCATAAATGTAAGGATTGGTTCGTGTACCAAAACGGTACAAAAGTCCAAATGAACGTGAGTCCAAAACCAAATTTTTAATCAGTTATGAATCTTAATTTCTTTCCATTCCCGGTTACGAATTCTAGTATGTAGTGATCATTGTCATACCTGAGTCAGACAATTTGCCATAACTGTGATGTCGACATATGGAACACTTGTACAGTCACAATAATGAGGCGAACTAGCTTCGTCGTAGATACAAAATTTAAGTTCCAGATACGCATTTGTAACAGATGTGCTCTGTATTAAAATTGTGCGTATGGTACTTAATTCGTACTTGACAGAAAACGCTAGTGAGTTTTGTTCTTGTGTTAAATCAGTAAACGGATCGAAGCCATCTGTCCAAAAATCTGTGACCATAGTGGCACTGAAACAGAAGATGACACCGAAATGGCCGAAATACAAAACGTCTTTTTTCAAAACTGTTCCACAGAGTGTGACGCACAGCAGCGTACGAACGCCAAAATGACAAATATCGATGTAGGTGCTCATGGGATAAGAAAATAACTGAAGTCGCTCAACAAAGGAATGTCAGATCAAACTGGCCATATGCCAATTCGATTCCACATTGAGGCGCCAAAGAAACTAATATAAGCATGAACATTCAAATACAGTGATGTGTAAACAAGCAGAATACGGCGCTGCGGTCGACAACGCCTATATAAGGCAACAAGTGTCTGGCGCAGTTGTTAGATCGGTTACTGATGCTACAGTGCTAGGTTATCGAGATTTAAGTGAGTTTGGACGTCGTGTTATAGTCAGCGCACGAACGATGGGACACAGCACTTCCAACGTAGAGGTGAAGTGGAGATTTGCCCATACGAGGACTTCACGTGTGGAACGTGAATATCAGGAACCCGGTAAAACATCAAATTAAATTCAAAATTAACAGCCTCAGTTGCGGAGTTACCTAGATTTACCTAGGTTTCAATTGGGATAACCCAACCTTCTTCAGAATTACACTTACTAATGTTTGTCCATAATGGACATTGTCAAACTAAAAATACAAATACACCAAGTGTCGTCATATTTTAAAAACTTAACTGAAGCTGCCTCAGCCCCACTTCACGACCGCGATGCGGCAGCCACGAGTGTTGTACTGGAACAGTCTATGCCTTATCCCTTCCATTTGTAAAAATTCTTTAACTATATTTAGATTTTCTAGAATTAAATGATAAAAATGATTTGAATTATCTTCACATTCATCTTATGGTACAATTACATCTATATTACAACAAAAGTAGCAATTTTTAATTATGCTTATTTTTGTGTGGGTTTATGAATTCTGAATGTTTAGGTTGATCTAAACTTTTAGATTAAATGTATAAACGATTAATTTTATTGTAGTTTAACCATCCAGTAGCTAAATTATGACTGTTCATCATTAATGTTGTTTCGCAATTTCCACTTGGTCCTCATATTGCACATGAAATGTAATTCAGTACCTTATCATGAGTCCCCTATTTCAATTAAACGTAATTCAACTGTTCTTAAAATAAGAGCTATACAAACGTGCAGGAGTTGGTTAACTCGAAATATTACATAAGAGATATTAAATTCTATTGTGTTGGAGAAATGATAATAAATCCTATTGGCCAACATAGTTTAAACAAGTTTAGAAAAATTTATTCATACAAGAAACAAATTATTCTTATTAAAGAATATAAAATTTTAAATAAAGTTATCATTGAGAGTGATGTTAAATTATATGTGGACATATAATATTCGAAAATTTTGGAGTGTAGTCAAACTATTGAAGGTAATCAAGAAATGTTTATAATTATTTAGCAAATATTATACGTTTTGAGTTAATAAATACAAATTTTAATTTAGGTGATGGAATGATGATATAGAAAGATAGTTATTTTCGTCAAGAAAATAATATTATTGCTTCTTTTAATTCTCATTTAAAATCTGGGTTTCCTACAATTTATGAACCAATATATCCTATGTTTGTAGCAATTTATTATATATGAATTCATGATTTAGAAATAAATATTACTGATATAATATAACAATCTTATAAGTGGTAAAACTGTAACAGTTAATTTGGAAATGTATTAATTACATTAAAATAAGTGTGATGTTATTTCATTATCAAATTTTGAGATAATTTTTCTACATATATAAATGCAGCCATTTATGAAGAAAGCCAAGATTGCAATCAATTCTAATTTGTTTGGAAATTTGTCAGCTAGAATTAATTTTTATATAATATTACTAGTTGTGAATATTTAAATAGTAGATATGGTGACATCAGTTTTTCAGAAATCAATAATGAATTTATAATGTTTTTAGGCAGTTATCATTAAGTAATTAATGGATATGATATTAATTTATTTTGAAAATGGAATTATTGAACTAATATAGATAGGAATGAAAAAAGATTAAAATAATGGGATTCACATTCTGGAACTCCTCAGGGAATCTCATAGAATCATGCTTGTGAATTTTTAAATTAAAAAAAACTCGTTTATAAAATATCATAAATTTTTATGTTATAAATTAATTCTACTGAATTATTTTTTAAGAAATTAGATATTTTTCCTTATACATTAGTACTCAAAGAAAAAGGTAATCTAATGAGTTTAAAGAAATTAGTCAGGTAAGAAGAAGAATTAGAGCTTTTATTGATGGCAAAGTAGTTAATGAATATGTGGCTCATTTAAGTCTCTCAGGTGAAGGTTCTGCCTCCCCCCACAATACATCTATAGTTACAATGAAACTGCTATGTTGAATGACCCTGGAAGACAATAGATTATTTCTAGTAGAGGCTGTAAATGTCCAGAGATGGTAATAAAATGTATGAAAACTAATTTGTCAGTCAGGTTTTTTGGGAGTGTTGCTGCATGTAATTCACAAGGCAGAATATCTTTGGACCATGCAGACAGAAATTGTGAATTGTGGGAAGTTAACAACTTAATATTTGTGTGTTGGCCTCAAAACTCTAGCAACCTGATGCAGCCTCCAACTGTTTTAGACCACTTAAGCCCAAATGGAGGTCTGTTCTTACCAGATGGAAACAATCTGATACTGGTAAAAGAGTACCAACACTCTTGAAAGACCAGTTTCCATTTTTGCTCTAAACGGTGGTGGCAGAGTGTGAATCTCGAATGTCAAGTAATTTACATGCAGGATTTTTTTAAAACTGGGTAGTGTCCTCTATACAGGTAGGAATTACTTAAACGTCTTTCTCAAGAGGAAATAATTCATTCATATACATCTTGAAGGTAAATGACATGACTTGGTCAGCACTTGACTAACTAAAAAGAGAGTAATGCAAGTTCCAGCTGGAAAAAGCATTGGTGCTGATAGCATCAATGAAGCAGAAAATAGGGGAAGAAAACCAAGAAAAAAAAGAAATGGTCAGAAGAAGTCGACATTGAGGTAACAGAGGAAGAAGCTGATGACTTCAGCCTCCACTGATCATGAGAAAGTGATTTTAGTTTTTTAACAGTGATGATGAAATGTGTTACCTGAGGGACCTGGATTGCTTTATACCAGTAGGCTTGTAGATTAACAAGCTAGAACTGGCAGTGCAAAAAGTAGGACGAAAAAAGAAGACAGTGATTCAAAAGAGAGTAGTCTTGAACAGATATTGGAGGAAGGGAACTTTGCAATCGTTTATGGAAGAATATTGAATCTCCTGCCATTGTGTGAAGTCATCTAGTGCATGCAGAAAACAAAAAATTCTGGAAGTGGCCTGAACAAAATGATGTTCTACATTATAAATGGTGCGATATTAAGGAGAAGATGAACCCTCCAAAACTTTTCAAAAGGGTTTTATTTTCTATTCCATCAATCAAAGACGATATTTAGAGTTGGTTAACATTCTGTAATTTGTTCCACAAATCCACTTTTTCATTATTTTATTACGCTGTTAAATGAATTTTCCGAATAAAGTTATTTTTCAAATACACATCTAGGTATTATTTCAAGATCCAGCATCATACTTGAAACCAACACACGTTTACAATGCATTTGCGTAGGGTAATAGAATATGAGTGCATGTAAGTGAACTTAAGGACTACTGGATCCAATTTTTTTAATTTTTTTTTGAAATCCTGAAATGCAAAGAAGGTAATTACTGTCATAAATAATAAGGATATGTGTCATAGATCAAGAACAATACAGTTACCAGTACCCATATTTTCTAATAATGGTTTCATAGAACATAAATCATAAATAAATAAAAACTGGGTCCAAGTAACCACGGTTTATGGTAGCGAAGATGAACAACAATTATAGCACTTGGGATATGTTCTTTAGAGCCCATGTTGATTCACATTTCGTTGTTGTTTTGGTCCATACTAGTATCTCGCAAAATATGGAGAACAAAGAGCTTCCAGTAGAGCAAATTTGTTTCACAGTATCTAAGACAAAGTCCTGAAAGCTCTTATGGTATACATTTTTAGAGGCCTCGTTTACAAAGACCTTTTTGCTTGTGGTATCGTGTACTTTCTTTTGTAAACTCTCATCGCCAGTTTTGTAAAGGCCTCGTCAGTACTGCAGAGGAGGCCGAGTTGTCACTGTTGTCGCAGTAAGACGAGTATGCAGCTTCGTGAAACGGTTACTGGTGCAGTACATTGCTAAGACAGTTTCACCCTGCCACTATTACACAGCTATGCCACAGGGTAAGGCAACAGCTTAGGAGAAGGAAGGTTGTACAACACTCCAATAAATTAGTAACAAAGTGACGCAAGTGAGTTAAGAAGGTTTACTTATCTTTGTGATTGAATAAGGAGGTCTGCAAGACTGCTTGTTGTTGTTGTTGTGGTCTTCAGTCCTGAGACTGGTTTGATGCAGCTCTCCATGCTACTCTATCCTGTGCAAGCTTCTTCATATCCCAGAACCCACTGCAACCCACATCCTTCTGAATCTGCTTAGTGTAGTTATCTCTTGGTCTCCCTCTACGATTTTTACCCTCTACGCTGCCCTCCAATACTAAATTGGTGATCCCTTGATGCCTCAGAACATGTATTACCAACCGATCCATCCTTCTGGTCAAGTTGTGCCACAAACTTCTCTTCTCCGCAATTCTATTCAATACTTCCTCATTAGTTATGTGATCTACCCATCTAATCTTCAGCATTCTTCTGTAGCACCACATTTCGAAAGCTTCTATTCTGTTCTTGTCTACACTATTTATCGTCCATGTTTCACTTCCATACACGGCTACACTCCATACAAATACTTTCAGAAACGACTTCCTGACACTTAAATCTAGACTCGATGTTAACAAATTTCTCTTCTTCAGAAACACTTTCCTTGCCATTGCCAGTCTACATTTTATATCCTCTCTTCTTCGACCATCGTCAGCTATTTTGCTCCCCAAGTAGCAAAACTCCTTTACTACTTTAAGTGTCTCATTTCCTAATCTAATTCCCTCAACATCACCAGACTTAATTCGACTACATTCCATTATCCTCGTTTTGCTCTTGTTGATGTTCATCTTATATCCTCCTTTCAAGACACTATCCATTCCGTTCAACTGCTCTTCCAAGTCCTTTGCTGTCTCTGACAGAATTACAATATCATCGGCGAACCTCAAAGTTTTTATTTCTTCTCCATGGATTTTAATACCTACTCCAAATTTTTCTTTGGTTTCCTTTACTGCTTGCTCAATATACAGATTAAATAACATCAGGGAGAGACTACAGCCCTGTCTCACTCCCTTCGTAACCACTGCTTCCCTTTCATGTCCCTCGACACTTATAACTTCCATCTGGTTTCTGTACAAATTGTAAATAGCCTTTCGCTCCCTGTATTTTACCACTGCCACCTTCAGAATTTGAAAGAGAGTATTCCATTCAACATTGTCCAAAGCTTTCTCCAAGTTTACAAATGCTAGGAACGTAGGTTTGCCCTTCCTTAATCTAGCTTCTAAGGTAAGTCGTAGGGTAAGTATTGCCTCACGTGTTTCAACATTTCTACGGAATCCAAACTGATCTTCCCCGAGGTCGGCTTCTACTAGTTTTTCCATTCGTCTGTAAGGAACTCGCGTTAGTATTTTGCAGCTGTGACTTATTAAACTGATAGTTCGGTAATTTTCACATCTGTCACCACCTGCTTTCTTTGCGATTGGAATTATTATATTCTTCTTGAAGTCTGAGGGTATTTCGCCTGTTTCATACATCTTGCTCACCAGATGGTAGAGTTTTGTCAGGAATTGCTCTCCCAAGGCCGTCAGTAGTTCCAATGGAATGCTGTCTACTCCGGGGGCCTTGTTTCGACTTAGGTCTTTCAGTGCTCTGTCAAACTCTTCACGCAGTATCGTATCTCCCATTTCATCTTCATCTACATATTTTTCCATTTCCATAATATTGTCCTCAAGTACATCGCCCTTGTATAGACACTCTACATACCCCTTCCACCTTTCTGCTTTCCCTTCTTTGGTTAGAACTGAGTTTCCATCTGAGCTCTTAATATTCATACAAGTGGTCCTCTTTTCTCCATAGATCTCTTTAATTTTCCTGTAGGCAGTTTCTATCTTACCCCTAGTGAGATAAGCCTCTACATCCTTACATTTTTCCTCTAGCCATCCCTGCTTAGCCATTTTGCACTTCCTGTCGATCTCATTTTTGAGCCGTTTGTATTCCTTTTTGCCTGCTTGATTTACTGCATTTTTATATTTTCGCCTTTCAACAATTAAATTCAATATTTCTTCTGTTACCCATGGATTTCTACTAGCCCCCGTCTTTTTACCTACTTGATCCTCTGTTGCCTTCACTACTTCATCCCTCAAAGTTACCCATTCTTCTTCTGCTGTATTTCTTTCCCCCATTCCTGTCAATTGTTCCCTTATGCTCTCCTTGAAACTCCGTACAACCTCTGGTTCTTTTAGTTTATCCAGGTCCCATCTCCTTAAATTCCCACCTTTTTGCAGTTTCTTCAGTTTTAATCTACAGGTTATAACCAACAGATTATGGTCAGAGTCCACATCTGCCCCTGAAAATGTCTTACAATTTAAAACCTGGTTCCTATATCTCTGTCGTACCATTACATAATCTATCTGAAACCTGTCAGTATCTCCAGGCTTCTTCCATGTATACAGCCTTCTTTTATGATTCTTCAACCAAGTGTTACCTATGATTAAGTTGTGCTCTGTGCAGAACTCTACCAGGCGGCTTCCTCTTTCATTTCTATGCCCCAGTCCTACTACCGAATTCCAGTCACCCATGACTATTAAATTTTCACTATCTGAATAATTTCTTTTATATTATCACACATTTCTTCGTCATGGGCAGAGATTTTTTTTTTTTTTTTTTTTTTTTTTTTTTTTTTTTTTTTTTGTCGTCAGTCTACTGACTGGTTTGATGCGGCCTGTCACGAATTCCTTTACTGTGATAACCTCTTCATGTCAGAGTAGCACTTGCAACCTACGTCCTCAATTATTTGCTTGACGTATTCCAATCTCTGTCTTCCTCTACAGTTTTTGCTCTCTACAGTCCCCTCTGGTACTACAGAAGCCATTCCCTCATGTCTTAGCAGATGTCCTATCAACCTGTCCCTTCTCCTTATCAGTGTTTTCCACATATTCTTTATCATCCTGTCCCTTCTCCTTATCAGTGTTTTCGACATATTCCGTTCCTCTCCGATTCTGCGTAGAACCTCCTCATTCCTTACCTTATCAGTCCACCTAATTTTCAACATTCGTCTATAGCACCACATCTCAAATGCTTCGATTCTCTTCTGTTCCGGTTTTCCCACAGTCCATGTTTCACTACCATACAACGCTGTACTCCAGACGTACATCCTCAGAAATTTCTTCCTCAAATTAAGGTCGGTATTTGATATTAGTAGACTTCTCTTGGCCAGAAATAGAAATGCCTTTTTTGCCATAGCGAGTCTGCTTTTAATGTCTTCCTTGCTCTGTCCGTCATTGGTTATTTTACTGCCTGGGTATCAGAATTCCTTAACTTCATTCACTTCGTGACCATCAATCCTGATGTTAAGTTTCTCGCTGTTCTCATTTCTACTACTTCTCATTACCTTCGTCTTTCTGCGATTTACTCACAAACCATACTGTGCACTTATTAGACTGTTCGTTCCGTTCAGCAGATCATTTAATTCTTCTTCACTTCCACTCAGGATAGCAATGTCATCAGCGAGTCGTATCATTGATATCCTTTCACACTGTATTTTAATTCCACTCCTGAACCTTTCTTTTATTTCCATCATTGCTTCCTCGATGTACAGATTGAAGAGTAGGGGCGAAAGGCTGCAGCCTTGTCTTACACCCTTCTTAATGCGAGCACTTCGTTCTTGATCGTCTATTATTATTCCCTCTTGGTTGTTGTACATATTGTATATGACCCGTCTCTCCCTATAGCTTACCCCTACTTTTTTTAGTATCTCGAACAGCTTGCACCATTTTATATTGTTGAACGCATTTTCCAGGTCGACAAATCTTATGAATGAGTCTTGATTTTTCTTTAGCCGTAACGTCAGAATTGCCTCTCTCGTGCCTTTACTTTTCCTACAGCCAAACTGATCGTCACCTAGCGCATTCACAATTTTCTTTTCCATTCTTCTGTATATTATTCTTGTAAGCAGCTTCGATGCATGAGCTGTCAAGCTGATTGTGCGATAATTCTCGCACTTGTCAGCTCTTGCCGTCTTCGGAATTGTGTGGATGATGCTTTTCCGAAAGTCAGATGGTATGTCGCCAGACTCATATATTCTACACACCAACGTGATCAGTCGTTTTGTTGCCACTTCCCCTAATGATTTTAGAAATTCTGATAGAATGTTATCTATCCCTTCTGCCTTATTTGACCGTAAGTCTTCCAAAGCTCTTTTAAATTCCGATTCTAATACTGGATCCCCTATCTCTTCTAAATCGACTCCTGTTTCTTCTTCTATCACATCAGACAAATCTTCAGCCTCATAGAGGCTTTCATTGTATTCTTTCCACCTATCTGCTCTCTCCTCTGCATTTAACAGTGGCATTCCCTTTGCACTCTTAATGTTACCACCGTTGCTTTTAATGTCACCAAAGGATGTTTTGACTTTCCTGTATGCTGAATCTGTCCTTCCGACAATCATATCTTTTTCGATGTCTTTTTCCTGCAGCCATTTCGTCTTAGCTACCCTGCACTTCCTATTTATTTCAATCCTCAGCGACTTGTATTTCTGTATTCCTGATTTTCCCGGAATATGTTTGTACTTCCTCCTTTCATCAATCAACTGAAGTATTTCTTCTGTTACCCATGGTTTCTTCGCAGCTACCTTCTTTGTACCTATGGTTTCCTTCCCAACTTCTGTGATGGCCCTTTTTAGAGATGTCCATACCTCTTCAACTGTGCTGCCTACTGCGCAATTCCTTATTGCTGTATCTATAGCGTTAGAGAACTTCATATGTATCTCGTCATTCCTTAGAACTTCCGTATCCCACTTCTTAGCGTATTGATTCTTCCTGACCAATGTCTTGAACTTCAGCCTACTATTCATCACTTCTATATTGTGGTCTGAGTCTATATCTGCTCCTGGGTACGCCTTACAATCCAGTATCTGATTTCGGAATCTCTGCCTGACCATGATGTAATCTAATTGAAATCTTCCCGTGTCTCCCGGCCTTTTCCAAGTATACCTCCTCCTCTTGTGATTCTTGAACAGGGTATTCGCTATTACTAGCTGAAACTTGTTACAGAACTCAATTAGTCTTTCTCCTCTTTCATTCCTTGTCCCAAGCCCATATTCTCCTGTAACCTTTTCTTCTACTCCTTCCACTACAACTACATTCCAGTAGCCCATGACTATTAGATTTTCGTCCCCCTTTACATACTGCATTACCCTTTCAATATCCTCATACACTTTCTCTATATGTTCATCTTCAGCTTGCGACGTCGGCATGTATACCTGAACTATCGTTGTCGGTGTTGGTCTGCTGTCGATTCTGATTAGAACAACCCGGTCACTGAACTGTTCACAGTAACACACCCTCTTCCCTACCTTCCTATTCATAACGATTCCTACACCTGTTATACCATTTTCTGCTGCTGTTGATATTACCCGATACTCATCTGACCAGAAATCCTTGTCTTCCTTCCACTTCACTTCACTGACCCCTACTATATCTAGATTGAGCCTTTGCATTTCCCTTTTCAGATTTTCTAATTTCCCTACCACGTTCAAGCTTCTGACATTCCACGCCCAGACTCGTAGAACATTATCCTTTCGTTGATTATTCAATCTTTTTCTCGTGGTAACCTCCCCCTTGGCAGTCCCCACCCGGAGATCCGAATGGGGGACTATTCCGGAATCTTTTGCCAATGGAGAGATCGTCATGACACTTCTTCAACTACAGGCCACATTTCCTGTGGATACACGTTACGTGTCTTTAATGCAGTGGTTTCCATTGCCTTCTGGATTCTCATGTCGTTGATCATTGCTGATTCTTCCGCCTTTAGGGGCAATTTCCCACCCCTAGGACAAGAGAGTGTCCTGAACCTCTATCCGCTCCTCCGCCCTCTTTGACAAGGCCGTTGGCAGAATGACGCTCACTTCTTATGCCGGAAGTCTTCGGCCGCCAATGCTGATTATTTATCAAAATTTAGGCAGTGAGGGAAATCGAACCCGGGTCCGCTAGTTATGAATTTAAGACGCTACCCCTTGACCACGGGTACATCCCTGCAGAGCTGGTTGGCATATAAACTTGTAGTAGGTGTGGGCTTCGTATCTATCTTGGCCACAGTAATGCGTTCACTATGCTGTTTGTAGTAGCATACTCGCATTCCTATTTTCCTATTCATTATTAAACCTACTCCTGCATTACCCCTATTTGATTTTGTGTTTATAACCCTGTAGTCACCTGAGCAGAAGTCTTGTTCCTCCTGCCACCGAACTTCACTAATTCCCACTATATCTAACTTTAACCTATCCATTTCCCTTTTTAAATTTTCTAACCTACCTGCCCGATTAAGGGATCTGATATTCCACGCTCCGATCCGTAGAACGCCACTTTTCTTCCTCCTGATAACGACATCCTCTTGAGTAGTCCCCGCCCGGAGATCCGAATGGGAGACTATTTTACCTCCGGAATATTTTAACCAAGAGGACGCCATCATCATTTAATCATACAGTAAAGCTGCATGCCCTCGGGAAAAATAACGGCCGTAGTTTCCCCTTGCTTTCAGCCGTTCGCAGTACCAGCACAGCAAGGCCGTTTTGGTTAATGTTACAAGGCCAGATCAGTCAATAATCCAGACTGTTGTCCCTGCAGCTACTGAAAAGGCTGCTGCCCCTCTTCAGGAACCACACGTTTGTCTGGCCTCTCAACAGACACCCCTTCGTTGTGGTTGCACCTACGGTACGGCTATCTGTATCGCTGAGGCACGCAAGCCTCCCCACCAACGGCAAGGTCCATGGTTCATGGGGGGAGGAGACTGCTTGTAATATAACACAAAAAAAGGCCCTCAGTGGCTAAGTGCAAATAATCGTAGATAGGCTTCACAGTACAGAGCAGATACAATTTACAATAACTGTCTGTTCACTAAGAATAATCTTCACAAGGATATAAAGTCACTTAGTCTTGTACAAAAAGATGTGCATTATTCAGGAACACACATTTTCAATAACTTGCCAGCAGCCATAAAAAGCTTAACAACCAATGAAATTCAGTTTAAGAGAAGCCTTCTACTCCATTGATAAATTTCTCAGTAGAACCAACTGTATAATTGCTGCACAATTTCAGTGCAGTAATGTATTCATTGTAAATAAGTGTGTGCGTGTATGTGTGTGTGTGTGGAAGTACAATCTAACTTCTTCAACAGTTCAGTGCAGTAATGTGTTCATTGTAAATAAGTATGTAGTAGTTGTATTACACGTTTATTATTTATAAATAAATAAATAATCTTTTTATTTTAAATTCATGGCATTAGTATTTGCAACATTATTATTTCATATAGCGTTCATTAAAAAATGACGACCATGCCACTTGGTACATTAGCTTATTTGTTTGAGATGTAAATATTTGTCATGTATTGTTGTTTTTCTGAGATGTTCTACATCTTGAATGACCTCCTGACTACGGATCAATTGGAATGAAAGTAAATATAATCTAATCTAATCTAAACTTCTAAGAGTTCGCTAAACGACGTTCCCTGGCTAAATCAGTCCTGGACGATGTTCTGTAAGCAAGTGGGCGAGAGCTGCTGCTCTTTCTTCTGAGTAAGCTTCTGTCCGTTGTCGTCCCGTCATTAGCGGATTGTACTCGGCCGGCAATTGGCCGAGGCGAAGTCGATGTCTTTATCCTCAGCGCCGCCCGTGGCGCCGGTGGACCTCGGGCAAATGGCGAGTCTCTAAAGCATAGGCATCTTTGCTAATGTGGTGGTTTTGCCCTGGCTGTGTGTTGTCCGAACGACACAGCACTTTCAACTGTACGCGTTTACGCCATTAATTATGATGCAAGCTGTGAATTCCTATTTCCTTATCTGAAATTGTAAATTCGTGGATCTTGTGTGTGTGTAGTCCTGACTCGAGCGAAAAAAAAAAAACAGTAGTCGGTGGCCCGAACATAGATTGTTATAAAACGCAATCGTTCGTAAAGGGCCAGTCCTAAGGTCCCGAAAAGTGTGAACAGAAGTCGTTTACATGACGACACAGCCTATGGTTCAAATGGCTCTGAGCACTATGGGACTCAACTGCTGTGGTCATTAGTCCCCTAGAACTTAGAACTACTTCAACCTAACTAACCTAAGGACATCACACACATCCATGCCCGAGGCAGGATTCGAACCTGCGGCCGTAGCAGTCGCACGGTTCCGGACTGCGCGCCTAGACTCGCGAGACCAGCGCGGCCGGCGACACAGCCTCTGATGCGAGCTGTGAATTCCTATTTCCTTATCTGAAATTGCAAATTCGTGGACCTTGTGTGTGTGTTGTCGGTGGCCTGAACATAGATTGTTATAAAACGCATCAATTCGAAAAGGGCCAGTCCTAAGGTCCTGAAAAATGTGAACAGAAGTCGTTTACATGACGACACAGCCTATGATGCAAGCTGTGGATTCCTATTTCCTTATCGTTTACATGACGACACGGCTTACGAGCGCTGCAGACTGTGTTGACATTGCCAGTCGCGTTAGCGCGCTGTGAGAGAGACAGTACGCGCAGCGCGTTTTGACGGACAGTGTGGCCGACGCGAGAGCAGTGGCTCGCTACCGCATTGCGAGTCCGCAGAAAACCTGTGTGCTCTGGTGGCACGCCTCGCATGTGACAGACGAGACGAGACGGAGGCCACGCGCGGCTGTTTGCAGAGAAAACAGGCGGCGCGCTGTTTGAACAGTTGGCGACGCGCCAGATTACCACCAGTTGTTTCGCCGGCGCTGTTTGTTTACGCTCGCAGATTGAATAACAACATTACTATCAAATCCGGCGCCGATTCCGATTTAGCGGTGGGCGGCCGGCCCGTGGCCTGTAGCTTGTGCTCGGGGCGGGCGGCGCGACTACGCAGCGGCAGCAGCCGCGGTGACGGCCAGCTATGCGGCGAGCAAACACACCCCCAGCGGCTCGAGTGTTTGCCCGATGTCAGCCGCGACAGCCACCGACGCTAATCCCGGACGCCCACGGCGCGGCCGTGACAGCTCGAGTCGTCGTGGCTCCCGACCTCGCACCCACGCGTCTACGTGTAAGTCTGTACGAAACGGTCGAAACTATCCGGACACCCGTTACTGGACATTAATACGAGGTTTGTCCATTCTTCGTATTTGTAGATCTGATATTATTAAATTTTCCTCGAGATATTCCAGTCTGATGGAAGCTGAGGAAATGAATCAAAATTTGTGCCATGTCTTGAACCCAGGTCTCCGTGGTTAAGAGACAGGTAGGCTACCCATTGCACCACCACAGCACTATACCTAACAGAGCTGCAGGGACTACCCTAGTCCAATGCTGTCCCTAACACGAACTTCAGTTCACACCTTCAGCACTGGTTGTGTTATACAGGGTGGTCCATTGATAGTGACCGGGCCAAATATCTCACGAAATAAGCATCAAATGAAACAACTACAAAGAACGAAACTCGTCTAGCTTGAAGGGGGAAACCAGATGGCGCTGTGGTTGGCCAGCTAGATGGCGCTGCCATAGGTCAAATGGATATCAAATGCGTTTTTTAAAATAGGAACCCCCATTTTTTATTACATATTCGTGTAGTACGTAAAGAAATACGAATATTTTAGTTGGACCACTTCTTTCGCTTTGTGATAGATGGCGCTGTATTAGTCACAAACGCATAAGTAGGTGGTATCACGTAACATTCCGTCAGTGCAGACGGTATTTGCTTCGTGATACATTACCCGTGTTAAAATGGACCGTTTACCAATTGCGGAAAAGGTCGATATCGTATTGATGTATGGCTATTGTGATCAAAATCTCCAACGAGCGTGTGCTATGTATGCTGCTCGGTATCCTGGACGACATCATCCAAGTGTCCGGACTGTTCGCCGGATCGTTACATAATTTAAGGAAACAGGAAGTGTTCAGCCACATGTGAAACATCAACCACGACCTGCAACAAAAGATGATGCCCAAGTAGGTGTTTTAGCTGCTGTCGCGGCTAAACCGCACATCAGTAGCACACAAACCGTGCGAGAATCGGGAATCTAAAAAATATCGGTGTTGAGAATGCTACATCAACATCTATTGCACTCGTACCATATTTCTATGCACCAGGAATTGCACGGTGACGACTTTGAACCTCGTGTACAGTTCTGCCACTGGGCACAAGAGAAATTACGGGACGATGACAGATTTTTTGTACGCGTTCTATTTACTGACAAAGCGTCATTCCCCAACAGCGGTAACGTAAACCGCCGTAATATGCACTATTGGGCAACGGAAAATCCACGATGGCTGCGACAAGTGGAATATCAGCGACCTTGGCGGGTTAATGCATGGTGCGGCATTATGGGAGGACGGATAATTGGCCCCATTTTATCGATGGAAATCTAAATGGTGCAATGTATGCTGATTTCCTACGTAATGTTCTACCGATGTTACTACAAAATGTTTCACTGCATGACAGAATAGCGATGTACTTCCAACATGATGAATGTCCGGCACATAGCTCGCGTGCGGTTGAAGCAGTATTGAATAGCATATTTCGTGACAGGTGGATTGGTCGTCGAAGCATCATATCATGGCCTGCACGTTCACCGGATATGACTTCCCCTGATTTCTTTATGTGGGGAAAGTTGAAGGATATTTGCTATCGTGATCCACCAACAACGCCTGACAACATGCGTCAGCGCATTGTCAATGCATCTGCGATCATTACGAAAGGCGAACTACTCGCTGCTGAGAGGAATGTCGTTACACGTACTGCCAAATGCATTGAGGTTGACGGACATCATTTTGAGCATTTATTGCATTAATGTGGTATGTACAAGTAATCACGCTGTAACAGCATGCGTTTTCAGAAATGATAAGTTGACAAAGGTACATGTATCACATTCGAACAACCGAAATAAAATGTTCAAACGTACCTACGTTCTATATTTTAATTTTAAAAAACCTACCTGTTACCAACCTTTCGTCTAAAATTGTGAGCCATATGTTTGTGACTATTACAGCGCCATTTATCACAAAGCAAAAAAAAGTGGTCCAACTAAAACATTCATATTTCTTTACGTACTTCACGAATATATAATAAAAAATGGGGGTTCCTATATTAAAAAAAACGCAGTTGATATACGTTTGACCGATGCAACGCCATCTAGCGGGCCAACTATAGCGCCATCAGGTTTCCCCCTTCAAGCTAGACAAGTTTCGTTCTTTGTAGTTTTTTCGTTTGACGCTTATTTCGCGAGATATTTGGCCCGGTCACAATCAGTGGACCACCCTGTAGTGCTGTAGTGGATTAATGGAAGCAAGGAGATCAGAGTTCAAGATCCAGCCATGGCACAGATTCTCATTTCTTCAGTTTCCATCATCTTTCGCATTTATGACAGCTTGAACTCTGCTATGGACACTTGAGAGTCCAAACATCTGTGAAGGAATAGCAGTCCATTGTTCCTCAAAAGCCGAAAGCAAACGTAGTGATGCATTGTAACTCCGATACAACCAGTCACCCTCTCCGAACTATTCCCCTAATGTAGGCCGTAGACAATACTGTAAATATCTTCATATCATTGTTAATTTTACAGCTGACAGTAAACAACATTGGTGCTCCTACATACGATCTTGCTTCCTTATTGGGACCATTAGTGGCGAGATGCTCACATCATAAACGAAATCGACCGATTTTGTCAACGGACTGGGGGCTCTCCGTCTAAGTAGTTCGAAGTGTTTAGTCAACTTTGATCTAGTATCTCATTTTTATAAAGGTGTCTCTCGCAGATTCTTTGGCAGTAATTGGTTACAAATTTGAAGTGGACAACCCTGCTTTGATTCGATACGCTCTTTCCTTAGTCTATATTTTACGGGAGACGCAGAAAACCAAATAGTATTGTTTCAAAACTTCATTAAGCAACCAAAAACTTATTTATGGATCTGAAAATCAGCCTAATTGTGACACTAAGCGTGTTCGACAAAATACAAAAATTATGTCTTCTTAATTGCACCCCATTCGCTTCCTCGCAACCCTTTTGACAAAAATGTCATTGTTCTTCTGACATTATTAACCAAAATAACAAATAAGACCATAGGAGGTATGTGAGAAAGCTTGAATGTATCTCTCAATGATTAACTTTTTGGTTGTTCTTAGAGCATTTCATTGTTCTATTATCACTTTTATTATTTGCGTCTTATGAATGATACATGAAATAATACACGGATTGAAAGAAAGAACTTCCACAAAAGTAACATAAAAAGCAATAAATTACATTTATGTGGAAAGAGAATCATAGAAATTCTTGTAAATTTTAGGAGAAATGTTGCTGTTAACCAAGTTATTTAAATCTCGAATTTTTTCTGAGGGGACATTTTAGTAGGATAAGCAGGTTTCAAATCTAAATTATTTTCATCTACATTCCCTGTTTCCCTCGTCTACATTCCCTCTTCCTACCTTTAAACTAAATTTGCCTTCACCCCGAGAGTTTTTAGGTATTAATATACTGATAATCGATTGCAAGTCATACCCAGGAGCAGATATAGACTCAGATGACAATTTATTAGTGATGAAGAGTAGTCTGAGACTACTCAGGAAGAATCAAAACGCAAACAAGTGGAATACGGAAATATTAAGGAATCATGAAGTACACTTTAAGTTCACTGAGTCTATAGATCGATAAGGAAAAGCTCAGCTGGCAGATCAGTTGAAGATGAATGGACATCTCTAAAAAGAGCAATCACAGAAGTTGCAAAGAAAAACATTGGTACAAAGAAGGTAATTTTAAAGAAAGCACAGGTAACAGAAAAAATATGTCAGTTGATCGATGAAAGAAGGAAGTGCGAAAATGTTCAGGGAAATTCAGGAATACAGAAATACAAGTCGATTACGATAAATAGGATTACGATAAATAGGGAGTGCAAGGACGCTAAGGCGAAGTGGCTGCATAATAAATGTGAAGAAATCGAAAAAGAAATGATTGTCAGAAGGACTGTCTCAGCGTAAATAAAAGTCAAAACAACCTTCGGTGACATTAAAAGCAAGGGTGATAACATTAAGACTGCATTGGGAACTCCACTGTTAAATGTACAGGTGAGAGCAGGTAGGTGTAAAGAGTACATTAGGAGCCTCAATGCGGGGAAAGACTTGTCTGATGTCATTGAAGAAGAAACAGGAGTCGATTGGGAAGAAGTGGGAGATCCAGTATTAGAATCTGAAATTAAAAGAGAATTGGAAGACTTAGGATCAAATAAGGCAGAAGGGATAGATAACATTCCATCAGAATTTCTAAAGTAACTGAGGAAAGTGGCAACAAAGGACTATTCAAGCTAGTGTATAGAATGCATGAGTCTGGCGACATACCATCTGACATTCGGAAAAATATCATCCACACAATTTCGAAGACTGCAAGAGCTGACAAGTGCGAGAATTATCGTACAATCAGCTTAACACCTCATTCATGAAAATTACGGACAAGAACGATGTACAGAAGACTGGAAAAGAAAATTGAGGATGCGCCACATGACTATCAGTTTGGCTTTAGGGAAGGTAAAGGCACCAGAGAGGCAGTTCTGACGTTGCGGTTAATAATGTAAGCAAGACTAAACAAAAATCTAGACGCGGTCATAGGTTTGTCGACCTGGAAAAAGCGTTCGATAGTGTCAGATGGTGCAAGATGTTCGAAATTCTGAGAAAAATAGTGGTAAGATGTAGGGCGAGACGGGAAATCTACAATCCGTACAAGAGCGAAGAGGGAATAATAAGAGTGGACAGTCAAGAGCGAAGTGTACGGATTCAAAAGAGTGTACAACAGGGACATAGTCTTTGTCCTCTACTGTTCAGTCTATACATCGAAGAGGCAATGATGAAATAAAAGAATGGTTCAAGACAGGAATTAAAATTCAAGCTGAAAGGATGTCAGTGTTAAGATTCGATGACGACAGTACTATCCGGAGTGAAATGATGGTGAATGACAAGGTTTGCTACTGAGTGTAGAATATGGACTGAGATAATCGAAGTACATCGAAAGTAATGACAAGCAGGAATGAGAACAGCGAGAAACTGATCATTAGGATTGATGGTCACGATGTAGATGAAGTTGAGGTGTTCTGTTAACTAGGCGGTAAAATAACCTATGGCGGACGGAGCAAGGATGATACCAAAAGCAGATTAGCTCTGCGAGAAAGTGCATTCCTGGCAAAAAGAAGTCTACCAGAATTAAACCTAGGCTTCAATTTGAGGAAGAAATTTCTTAGAAACTGAATTTGGAACATAGTATTGTGCGGTAGTCAATCATGGACTGTGGGAAAACCAGAACAGAAGAGAATCGAAACATTTGAGATGTGCTGCTACGGACGAATGTTGAAAATTGGGTGGATTGATAAGGTAAGGAATGACGACGTTCTGGACAGAACGGGAGAGGAAAGGAATATGTGGAAAACACTGACAAGAAGTACGGACAGAATGGTAGGCTATGTGCTAAGGTATCAGGGGGTAACTTCCATGGTACTAGAGGGTACTATAGAGGGTAAAAACAGTGTAGAAAGGCAGAGATTGGAATACATCCAGCAGACAATTCAGGACATAGGTTGCAAGTGCTGCTCTGAGGTGAAGAAGTTGGCATAGTAGAGGAATTCGTGGCGGGTCGCATGAAACCAGTCAGAAGAAATGAAACACGTCACTTCCCTTTACATAGAGAAATAATTTCGTTTCAGACACTTTGAATATATTCCCAGCTGCGTCCTTGACCACGTGAGGAGCCATCTCATAATTAAAAACTTTGCTGTCCTTGAAAGCTGAAAAACCCATTTTTCTAAGATGTAGAGGATTTCCCTTCTTTTTTGCATCTAGGATGAGTGATATGTATTGATCAGATTTATAAATTGGTCGCACTGATTCTTTTTCAGCATCAAATAAAGATATTAAATTCAGTGTTCGATATACGCGCTTGGAAGTCGTAATTTAAAGATGGCAGGTTAGCGGAGTGTGGCTCTGGAGAGTAATCTCTGTGGAATTCTTTGATGGATAAGTCACCTAAACGAAATCTGTTGTCATGTTGTTCCTCACATAGTGACTCTCAATACGAGGTATTGAGTTTGCATGATTTCTAACTGACTGCAAGATTTCTGGATCAGTCTTACGATGTTTTACATGTTGCACCCTTTTGTCGACCGGTACCACTCCAGTCCCAGTCATTTTCACTTCCATAACAGTACGGATTTCTCTTTCGGTTATCACCAAAGTGCTCATTAAAAACGTTTTGCACCCACGCGAGTCTTCTGCTCATCTTTCATCAGTTCGATTTTCTAGTTCTCGCACAGTAATGAAACGATGTTTGAGCACGAGTATTTCAGTGTATGAATTCAGAAAATCCTATTTGTATATATAAAGATTCCAATGCCCAGTAATTTGTGAAATTGACAGCTGTCGTCTTCTGATAGTTTCTTTGCACGAGAGAGAATACATTTATCAGTACGCGCAGCATACATTTTTTCGAACCTTGGAAATTTCACGAGTTACTGATATATACACTACTGGTCATTAAAATTGCTACAACAAGAAGAAATGCAGATGATAAACGGGTATTCATTGGACAAATATATTATACTTGAACTGATGTGTGATTACATTTTCACGCCATTTGGGTGCATAGATCCTGGGAAATCAGTACCCAGAACAACCTCTGGCCGTAGTAACGGCCTTGATACGCCTGCGAATTGAGTAAACAGAGCTTGGATGGCGTGTACAGGTACAGCTGTCCATGCAGCTTCAACACGATACCAGAGTTCATCAGGAGTAGTGACTGGCGTATTGTGACGACCAGTTGCTCGGCCTCCATTGACCAGACGTTTTCAATTGGTGAGAGATCTGGAGAATGTGCTGGCCAGGGCAGCAGTCGAACATTTTCTGTATCCAGAAAGGCCCGTACAGGACTTGCAACATGCGGTCGTGCATCATCCTGCAAAAATGTACGGTTTCGCAGGGACCGAATGAAGGGTAGAGCCACGTGTCGTAACACATCTGAAATGTAACGTCCAATGTTCAAAGTGCCTTCAATGCGAACAAGAGGTGACCGAGGTGTGTAACCAATGGCACCCCATACCATCACCCCGGGTGATACGCCAGTACGGCGATGACGAATACACGCTTCCAACTTGCGTTCACCGCGATGTCGCCAAACACGGATGCGACCGTCATGATGCTGTAAACAGAACCTGGATTCATCCGAAAAAATGATGTTTTGCCGTTCGTGAGCCCAGGTTCGTCGTTGAGTACGCCATCGCAGGTGATCCTGTCTGTGATGCAGCGTCAAGGGTAACCGCAGCCATGGTCTCCGAGCGGATAGTCCATGCTGCTGCAAACGTAGTCGAACTGTTCGTGCAGATGGTTGCTGTCTTGAATACGGCCCCATCTGTTGACTCAAGGATCGAGACGTGGCTGTACGATCCGTTACAGCCGTGCGGATAAGATGCCTGTCATCTCGACTGCTAGTGATACGAGGCAGTTGGGATCCAGCACGGCGTTCCGTATTACTCTCCTGAACCCACCGATTCCATATTCTCCCAACAGTCATAGGATCTCGACCAACACGAGCCGCAATGTCGCGATACGATAAACCGCAATCGCGATAGGGTACAATCCGACCTTTATCAAAGTCGGAAACGTGATGGTACGCATTTCTCTTCCTTACACGAGGCATGACAATAACGTTTCACCAGGCAACGTCGGTCAACTGCTGTTTGTGTACGAGAAATCGGTTGGAGACTTTCCTCATGTCAGCACCTTGCAGGTGTTGCCACCGGCGCCAACCTTGTGTGAATGCTCTGAAAAGATAATCGTTTGCATATCACAGCAACTTCTTCCTGTCGGTTAAATTTCGCGTCTGTAGCACGTCATCTTCGTGCTGTAGGAATTTCAGCTGCCAGTAGCGTATCTTTTCCTGCTGTTTCAGAAAGTTTTAGCTTTTACACTGTCCCAGTTGCAAACATTCCGCATTTTTTTATGTTTTTTAATGGGAGATTTTTCTTTATAGGTGAATGATCTTTCACTTGAAATTCACAATTCGTCACTGCTTGATTGTTGATAATTCTCACTTGAACCAGATAACAAATCTGAACCGCTTTCGGATCTGCTGCTCTTCAAAGAGGATGTTACTGGTAGTTTTTGCAAAGCTGATTTTGTCGCACTTGTTCTTTCAGTCACACACACATTTGAATCCTGCATCATTTGTGTCACACTGCATTTACGTTTTGAAGCCGATGCCAGTGGCTCGACCTTGCTTTACTTGCTGACCTTGCTATTTCTCTTTGTGGGATTGACGGCTTTTCCTCTGCACTACTGACCCCTGTTTGTGTTTCACTTATCGAGGAACAGTTTACTTCACTGTCCTTATTCTCCATTATACCTTCAAGAGCAAGGCGCACAATCTTCTTTGCTCGGTAGCTCAATTTTACTCTTATAAAACAGAAATGAAACTGACTTAAATGTATTCAAGCCATTTTACTAACATCAACAATGATGCTAAGAACAATTATGAGTTATTACACAAACGTTTTTTAAACGTTGAGGAGCCGGCCGCGGTGGCCGAGGGGTTCTAGGCCCTACAGTCCGGAACCGTGCGCCAGTTACGGTCGCAGGTTCGAATCCTGCTTCGGGCATGGATGTGTGTGATGTCCTTAGGTTAGGTAGGTTTAAGTAGTTCTAAGTTCTAGGGGACTGAAGACCTCAGATGTTACGTGCCAAAGAGCTCAGAGCCATTTGAAGAACCAAACGTTGAGGAAACGATGATGCTAAGAACGCGTATAATGCAGAAGTTAATTCACCAATGACACAACGTACACTTACGTCGTTATCGCCCTAGGATTTTATCTGAAAAGATTCTCAATCTGCAGTATTCAACACCTGGGTCGCTGTTCATTGTATACGGTACATCATTTGCCAAACTGACAATTATGAAGACGTTCTTCCGAACATAAATCACAACAATCGATATTTCCACCAAGACGCTACTACCCTCTAGCGGCACTGTCTATAAACGCAATTCTGAGGATGTTTCACTGTATGCTCTCCCTGTTTCTCAGAAGACAGATGCAATAAAGTCGATTTGCAGAATTTTGCAGTTGCATCGTCCGTCTGGGTCTTCGGAGCCTTGTAAGGCCAATTGAAGAGCTGCTTGACTGAGAAGTAGCAACTCCGGTCACTAAAACTGACAATGGCCACCCGCCCCCACCCCCCCCCCCCCCCCTCCACACAGCCGCATTAATAACAGAAGTAAGACTAAACAAAAATCTAGATGCGTTCATAGGTTTTGACGACCTGGGAAAAGCGTTCGATAGTGTCAAATGTTCGAAATTCTGAGAAAAATACGGGTAAGATATAGGGCGAGGGGAGAAATCTCCTAGAGGCTGGGGTGACACGGCGGTCCGTACTGTTGGGCATTGAGTTTAGTTTGGATTAACAGGACACTATCAGTTAAAATTACAACCAGGGACTGGATACTGATCAGAGGACGCCTGCAAAATCTTTAGGTTTTCTCCCCCTTATTGGCAATACTTCGTTTAAAACAGCAACAAGCCTCAGTAATTTTAAGGGAAAACTAGTTTTCCATCCACTATGAATGCGGCCCTGCTGGGGTCAGTGAAGAATATTTTCTGATTCCGCAAGCTTGAAACGTACAAAATACTTAGCTAATGTGGTATGACTTACATAGTGCAGACCATGCGCAACGTGGAAGAACGCTGCACCGAACATCAATGCTGCACTCGCCTTTTGCAACTGTGCCAAATATTGCGTCTCCATTCAACAATAAATTTGAGCACACGAACATATTTTTGGGACTCCATTGTTAAAGAATCCGTGGAAATATCCATTGCGGAAATTACACACATCAAAAAAGGTTTTGCATCACCCCGGTTCCCAAAACTCCTGAATAGACGTTGACTCTGGATATTTTACCACAGACGCTTTTACTGTTCAGAGATGTCACTAAACCCGCCCTAAGATGTAAACAATCATGTGTGGAAAGCGCCTACTAGGCGGAGAGGGTCCGACAGCTGAGCAGTTCCAGTCATTCCACCAGGAAGGAGGTAACGGCTCGTGTAGTTTGTAGTTCAACCATGCCTAGACGGTCATTACCGCGGTTCGATCGCGTCCGCGTTGTTGCTTTGTGCCAAAGTGTCCAGGCGTCTCGGAATGAACCAAACCGTTATTGTTCGGACATGGAGAAGATACAGAGAGACACGAACTGTCGATGACATGCCTCGCTCAGACCGGCTAAGGGCTACTACTGCAGTTGATGACCGCTACCTACGGATTATGGGTCAGAGGAACCTGACACCAACTTCACCATGTTGAAACTAATGTTTTTCGTGCTAAAACTGTGCGTGAAAGGCTGCACGAAGAGGAACTTCACTCCCGACGTCTATGGCGAGGTCTATCTTTGCTACAACGACATCATGCAGCTCGGTACAGATGGGCCCAACAACATGCCGTATAGACCGTTCAGGATTGGCATTACGTTCTCTTCACCGATGCTGCTTTCAACCAGACAAACGTCGTGTTTGGATGCAACACGGTCAGGCTGAACTGTCCAGCGAGTGCAGCAAGGTGGAGGTTCCCTACTGTATTGGGGTGACATTACTTGGGTCCGACATACGTGGCTGGTGATCATGGAAGGCGACGTAACGGCTGTACGATACGCGAATGCCATCCACCGACCGATAGTGCAACCATATCGGCAGCATATTGGAGAGGCATTCGTCTCACGGACTGCAATTCGCGCCCCCATCATGCACGTCTTGTGAATGACTTCCTTCAGGATACCGACATCGCTCGACTAGAATGGATAGCATGTTCTCCAGACCTGAACCCTATCGAACAGGCCTGGGATGGATTCAAAAGGGCTGATTATGGACGATGTGTCCACCAACCATTCTGAGGGATCTAAGCCGAATCGCCGTTCAAGAGCCGGCCCTAGTGGCCGAGCGGTTCTGGGCGCTGCAGTCTGGAGCCGCGCGACCGCTACGGTCGCAGGTTCGAATCCTGCCTCGGGCATGGATGTGAGTGATGTCCTTAGGTTAGTTAGGTTTAAGTAGTTCTAAGTTCTAGGGGACTGATGACCACAGCAGTTAAGTCCCATAGTGCTCAGAGCCAATCACCGTTCAAGAGTGGGACAATCTGGACCAACAGTGACTTGATGAACTTGTGGGGATAGTATGCCACGACCAATGCAGGCATGCATCAATGCAAGAGGGTATTAGAGGTACCGGTGTGTACAGCAATCTGGACCACCACCTCGGAAGATCTCGCTGTATGGTGGTACAACATGCAATGTGCGGTTTTGATGAGCATTAAAAAGGCCGGAAATGATGTTTATGTTGATCTCTATTCCAATTTTCTGTACAGGTTGTGGAACTCTCGGAACCGACGTGATGCAAAACTTTTTTTTTGATATGTATGTGATGAATCGTGACATTGACTGCCAGCTGGATAATGCGCGCAATCCTATAGTCTCCATGAATTCAAGACGACAAAGTGCGCCGACGTCTGCGTCGAATGGCAATGCTGGGGTCAGTTGAGTTCCACGGTTCCATCACTGCCGACAAGCAGTGTGGTCTGTCTCTCAACTTGGTTTTGAAGTATGGATGGAATACTCACGCCTCGCTATATACTCTGATGAGTTGCAAAACATGATGACCACCTTCTTTATAGCTTGCTTGTCCGTCTTTGAAATGGAATACATCACTGATACTGCATACTAGGGATGCGACAATCTGTGGTAGTTTTATGGAGGTAAGAGGCAGTAGAAGCCTAGAAGCCACAGGCCACATAATTCTGGTAAATAACGGGTCGCTGATTTGTGGTCGTGGTGATGGTGCCCGATAGCAGTCGAGATGGGTTCCATAGGACTTACATCAGGCAATCTGGCCGCCGAGACATCAATGTGAGTTCACTATAATGCTCTTCAAACTACTGTAGCCCTGTTATGACTCCGAATAATACCGTTAAAAGATGACATCACCGTTGGGGAAGATATCAAACGTGAAGGGATGCAGGTGATTCGTAGCTGTCAGCGTGTCTTCATTTACTACCACTGGTCCATGCAAGCGCATGAGACGTCTCCCATAGCACTGCTCCCACCATCCTGCACGTTTAGAGCCGCCATTCACCTCGATGACGGCCTCTGTGGAGACGACTATAGACTCTGTGTATCAAAAATGTGATGCACCCGAAGAGCCAACTGACTTCCATTGATCGCCAGTATAATCCCGATGGTCCCGTGCCCACTTCAATCGTAACTGACGATGTCGTTGGCTCAACATGTGAACGGGTAGGGGTGATCTGTTTGCGGAGCTCCAAGTTGAACAATATACGATGAATAGTGTGCTCCGAAACACTTACTCGTGCACCATCAATGTGCTCTTTCGGTAGAGATGCCACAGATCACCATCTATTCTACTTTACAGGGCAGACAAGCCTCCAATGTTTGTGATGAGTCGTGGACGTCCAAGCATTTAGTATCTAGAGTTGGTTTCACTGCCCTACCTTTTTACGTAGGTGCTCACGACGATAGCGCGTGAACATTCAACCAGCTTAAACGATTTCGATGTACTCGTTCACAGGCTCTGCGTAATAATAACCTACCCTTTGTCAAAGTCGCTTATCTCAATGGATTTCACCATTTGTAGCCCATAGTTTCTGCCCCGTCTACATACTTTTATTACCACGTCACACATGTACCCGCAACGTCACCAAGCTGCATCCAACGGCGCGGTGGGGAGTGGTCATAACGTTTTGGCCTATCAGTTTATTTTTAGGACGTCTTCGTGAATCTTCTTGAGCTCAGCTGAACATGACTGGTAGGTGCCCAGTTGAAATGTCGTTATAGTTGACTACGACCGTCTTGAAGCCCTTAATTTCATGAAACACCATTTTCACATCCGTTGATATTTAGCGGTTCCTTAAGCAAAAAAAAGGGTCTAACATTCATGGTGGTGTCTGTCTGTTCTAAGTCGCGTCTCCATACCACTTTCGCGCCACGACGCTCTGAGCGTGTTTCTTAGGGAATTGACAAGTTTGAACCTGGGACCTGTTGCTGGTAAGGAGACGCCAGACCACACATGACATGTAGAATTCAGTAGAGTTCAGTGAGACTAGCGATGATATAACCAAATACTAAATGATCTCAGCGTCAGCTCCACTGTACTCCCTGTAAAAGAATCTTAATACTAATTAAATTTAGTGGAAGGGGTTCAAGGCTTTCCTACTTTGAGTTAGCTGGTAAAATAACGTCGAAAAAGCAGTTACGTTTACCACTGGAAATTTTATTCTACTCACAAAACATCGTTTATAAATTGCACTATTGATAAAAGGAAATGTTTCAATACAGGATGGTAAAAACCAACTGCGTTCAACAAAAGTGTGAACGAATATTCCCTGAGTGTGTTTCCAAGCTCTACAATGGATCGAAGGATGACCTATGCCATATCACATCTATAAGCTGGGTTTAAATTAAGTTTCACAAGAGAGAAAACTATCAAAATGGTTTTCAGTGACCCTCAATTATCTTTAATTACTTATCTAACTTGTCGTAAATTACGGTGGCTGATGTGGCTTCTCAGTAACTATATAACAGAAAAATCTTCGCGTTTCTCATTTTTACTTCAAGTGCCAAATGTGAACACCATGAGCTTTAATTGACGATCGACAATAGTATTACGCAAAAAGGGGGTGTAACAGATGAGACTTCTGCAGTTCTGGGTGAAGCTTTATGCGCTGTTATGCAGCATCGCGTGCGTTCATTACCTTGTTGGTGTTCGTCAGGGGGCCGTGGGCAGCGCAGCAGCCATCCAGCTCGCTGTCTCGGAACTAACTAACTTCTCCTAACTTCTCCTTACTACAATTTACCGCTGTGTTTTCATATGACCAATCAGGGTCTCAGTGTTAACTTTAAGCTCCGCCTACAAAAATTCTGTCTATCCAATGAGAAACGTTATACTTTTCGTGCTGGGGCAATGTTTTTAAAGTTTGCAACGTAACAGAGACGCGAAAAAGTCTCATGCTAAAACTTGCAGCTGGTGTGGTCCTTTTAGCGTTATCGTAAGATCTATACTGTTTTTCTGGAGAGCTCTGTCTTTTAACATGGGCTAGTGGGTGGTCCTAACTAACAGATACGCGAAAAAGTCTCACGCTAAAACTTGCGGGTGGTGTGGCCCTAGTGGTTATCTGGCGACGTGGGTGTCCAGTCCGTCCCTTATCGTAGGGCCTTCTAGCTTAACACGGCTCTGCTCTCGGCTTCTGTTCTCGTTTCTCTCCTCGGAACTGCGCCTGTCTCACGGTGGGAAGGTATGACATGCATTTAGGCATTCTTGTGTTAGTCTGTGGTATTCCATTTGCTCACTCGTTACTCGTATTACTTTGGTTAATTTAATGTCAGGATTTACTCGGAGCTATGTGACATACTACTGGATTTGCTTATCATGTCAGGGTTTTCATGGAAGGTGTTGGATTTGCCTGACACCTTACAAGGGGACCACACCCTATGCACGAAAAACATCGCCATAACTTACAACCAGCTCCTCCGTTCTAACTTATTGGCGCTACTTGTACATGAAAGTAATTAACGTACTCCAAGCATTTGCCAAACCAAAACCGGTCTGTCGCACTGCCTAGGGATACAGCCTATAATTACTCCATATCACTCATTTCCAGTCATCCACTACCCAATGCGTCACTAGTTATACCATCTCAAGCCTCGCTTAGTACTGACTAAAGGAATGTGTGGCCCATGAGGATCGCTCGACCAGTGCACCCCGTTCTTTTCAACTCAATACGCACAGCCATTTTGTTGGCTGGATTGAAGGTTGCGCTTCGGAACTCTCGAGTGAGCCCTTCCGCTCATTTCAGGTGCTTATTTACTGCCACCCTCCGCTATGCTCGGCGGCCTACATGAGGTATCTCTGGTCTCGGTTTACTGTGGTTGCTACTTCACTTTTCCACATCGCAATCACATCACCAACTTTAGATTATGGCAGCTTTAGAAGGGTTGTCCCTTATGGATTTGTTTCTCAGGTGACATCCAATGGCTAGTCCACGTTCGAAGTCACTGATCTCTCCTGACCCACTCATTCTGCTGTTTTTGCTTCGCTCCTGACAACACAACACTTCCCGGGTCTTTTTATATGTGTGGATCCGCTTCTCGCGTCATCTAGTCATCATTTCGTCATTATGTTGAACATCGGGGTACTCTTGATCAGATAGTGTACATCTACACCGCTTAACCTACGTTGTGGTGCGTGGCGGAGCGCACCTTGTGTACCATTTTCACTATCTCTCTTTCCTGTACCAGTCGCAAATGTTGCAAAAAAAAGATTGTTGGTAAAGCCGTCCTCTACATGGAACATGATAGCCGACGTCGATGTGGACTTGGAGCTGGAAGCTTTGTGGAGAAGAATGTGGTCAGTGTGATCCTAGGTCGTTTTCAGCACCACAAGCAGAATTTTGGAGACGACTTATTGGATATCTTTTGTGGTCGAACCCAATATTTATTAGTGTTGATATTATAATTGACATACTATACATGTATGCTCTTTCAGAGCAGCGGAACGTTGACTACCTGTCGAAAATGCATAATTTTTAGTACTATTTGTTGTAATAAACGACACGACACTCAAAAGCACAACTAAAGGAACTGAAAACTCAGAGGCAGAAAACACAGACAACACAGCAGACCACATAACATCAGGAAAAAGAAACAGGTGGTACACAGTAACATACAACAAAGAAATAGCACACAGTATTGAAACCATACTGAAAAAGCAAGGGATCCCAGTAACATTCGGAAGACAACACAGTTCAACAAATGCTAAGCTGGCCGGTGTGGCCAAGCGATTCTAGGCGCTTCAGTCCGGAACGGCGCAGCTGCTATAGTAGTAGGTTTGAATCCTGCATCGGGCAGGGATGTGTGTGATGTCCTTAGGTTAGTTATGTTTAAGTAGTTCTAAATCTAGGGGACTGATGACCTCAGATGTTTAGTCCCATAGTGCTTACAGCCATTGGAATCATTTGAATAAAGGTTGAGACCAGACAAAAGAACCATCGACGAATTTAGCAATGCTGGAATACACCAACCCACATACATATAAGTCTGTCAGGCCCAATACTTAGGACAAACAAGCACAAATTTCCGAACAAGCTACACAGAACACATGAGAGCTCTAAAGAGTGACAGCACACATTCCAGTTTCTCAGAACACCTAATGAACAAAAATCACAACCTCAGTAATATCGAAAGTGCTCCACACATCCTGAAACACAGCAACGGCTTATAGCAAAAATTAACAATGGAACAAAATTATTACATACAAAAGGCTATAGTGGATGGAAATAACGTAACGAAATCACCATACTTTGCAACAACTCACTCCTAAGAGAATTGACACAGGATACAAAACAGCAAAACACACACACGCACGCGCCTACGCAAGCACGCACATCCACAAACACAAAATCCCCTCTCCCCCCCCCCCCCCAATTCTCGCATAGAGACATAAATAAGGGACAGAAGTCGTCGGGACTCCCGCTACAATTTTCATAACCTTTTCGCAAAATGCGATACATTTCTCGCGACACACGACGACAGCAAGACGGCGCGGCGTAACGTTTTGGATCATGAACGAGGTGCGAAAGTCGTTTTTCTGCATCTGTAAGTAGTTACAAGCCGTCCAACGGACGTGCGTGCATGACAAACTACGTAACAACTTAGTACACCACAACTGCATCCACTACACACCGCAACCCCAGCCGTGTAACGCTGACATTCATAAGTTCATGTTTTTGTATTTATTTACTAGCAGCCGTTCACACAGTTGCATATGATATGATGTATGCCGAGAAGAACGACAAGAAAAAGAACAAACGGAGAAAATGTGCCGGAAACAGCGGCAACAATTGTAAAATCATCCAGTGATATACTGTAAATAAGGTATTATCAAATAATTCATTGAAAAAATGTTATGGAAGACGACATATCGTTTGTTAAAACTTTTCCTATTATAACCTCTGTGCTGTGAAGGTAAGCCGTTTCGAAGCACCAGTCCATTTAAAATTTGTAAAAAGAGGTAGCTTTCTGTTGCGCTTTGTTCTAACTGAATGTCAATTAACAACGTGTCAATGGTTAAAGCCCTCAGGATAGCGTAAGATTAAACACATAGACTGAAAGTAAAGTGTTAAATGTAGTTTAATGTATAGAGGCGTGTGGAACTTTCTAATTAACAGGAGTGTGTTACGCAATATTAGTTGCTCTGAATAGATAAGAGCGCTCTTCATACAGGCGCGTGGATATTTTGCAATTCCTTGTTCAATTGACTTGTATTTCATTATAAAAATTCTGCTATTGGATAGAGGCAGTGAATGATGAAATAATATTTATCGTACGTGAAAGACTATTGTGAATTTTTATTGCAGTATTCGTAATAAAAGCTGATGTCATTAGTGAAAAAACACGAGCTTTTCTTTTTGCCTTATATCTTATTCATTGACATCGAAGTTTACATTTACGTATACTACAGACAGGACAACATGGCTAACAAATATGTCTTTTAATAGACGAACGTCGCTACTCTACGCGCGTCCATTTTCGTAAATAAACTGTGTGGCCTGCTCGACAGATTCAGCCGAGACTGCCACGAGCGCACTACGCTCGCAATCCGCTATGAGGAGCACGTTTCCGAGCGTGCAGCAACCACAATGGTAGCCAAGTTCGGCCTGCTTCAAGATGAGAAGCACGTCCCACGTGAGGACGGCTTAGGCCTCAGTGAGAGCTCGACACTCTGCAATTTTCGTTATAATTAATTTAACATACAACCACTAATGCTAGGAACGTAATCCTCAGCAGCGCGTTTCCGGAGTCAAGCTTCTACCTTCTTGCTGTCTGTGTTAACCCTACATAAACAGGCACTTAAAAAGCACACAGCGTCATAAAATAAAAACAAATTAAAATATTCGGACAAATTCCCGCGTCTTACTATAACACCGGCAAACCCAGATTCTTTGTGCGACTTAGCCATAATACCTCCTGTCCACAAAAGCGTTCCTATCAGGCAGCCTTAAAGATAAGACCGCACTGACAAGAGAAGATCCACATCGCACCCCCGTCAGATTTAATGGTAATATGGCCCAGTTGATAGCCCTCAGACTCTGAACACAAATCAAGCATGAAAACAGGAAGAAGGTGTATTGAATGGTGGAAAAAGAAGCAAAATATAGAAACAATGAACCGCCCAAGCTCAAAATGTGCAACATCGAGCGAATTGCAATAATAACGGCGTCGTGGACACGACGTTGGACTGCCAAGTGGGAGATTCGATTTCAAATCTCCCTGTTGCCCCTTTTTTCACGAAAATGTGAACTTTACGTCAGGTGATTGTTGTGTCTGTTCTCCTTCTGTAGTCTTGGCAACTGTCGTACTGTACACTGGTTACAGAATATGACTCATATGATAAGAACATATTACCGGTGAATGTGACGATTAGTGAGAACAGGTGAGATGCCGCATTGATCTCTCACAGAAACGAAAACAATGAACAAACGGGTGTGAACTAGGTTACAGCAACGTAATTCAAAAGTCAAAACTTCCTAAACGGAATGCAACAGTCGTAACATGTGGTGCTTGTGTAGAACAAATAGAAGGTACGTACGTCTGGAGTTCACTTCCTTACATCTCGATGTTGCAAACAGCCGTTACACCACGATACGGACAAAAGTTTAAATACAGCGAACAGACTCGTCAGTGACCGGCCAGACAGCTCATAATTTCGTGAAAAAAAAAAAAAAAAAAAAAAAAAATGGGCGCGAGAGAGAGCTGAACACGGATGTCGATGTCATCTACATCATACTCCGTAAGCCACCTAATAGTCTGTGGCGAAGGGTACTTTCGGTATCACTATCTGCTCCCTCCAAACTTGTTCCACTCGCGAACAGTGATTGGGAAGAATGATTGTTGGTAAGCCTCTGTATTGGCTCTAATTTATCGTATTTTCTCCGCGTGGTCAATACGTTACATGTATGTGGGGGAAGTAAAATGTTGTCTGACTGCTCCTGAAAAGTGTTGTTCCGAAATTTCAGTAGTAAATCTCTCCGTGTTGCACAACGTCTCTCTTGCAACGTCTGCCAGTAAAATTTGGTTAGCATCTCCGTAACGCTCTCTCGCCAGCTAAACGATCCCGTGACGAAACGCGCCGCTCTTCGTTGGATATTCTCTATCTCCCCTATCAGTCCTACCTGACAGGGATCCCAGATAGATGAACAATACTCAAGAATCGGGCGAACAAGTGCCTATAAGCCACTTCTTTCATGGATGAGTTACATTTCCTCAAGATTCTTCCGATGAATCTGAGTCTTGTGACTGCTTTTCCCGCTAGCTGTTTTACATGGTTATTTCACTTAAGGTCGCTCTGGATAGTTACACCTAGATATTTTAGGGCAGACGCTGTCTCCACCTGTATGTCAACAATAGTGTAGATTTCTTTTCCTTTGAATGCGCAATATGTTACATTTATTTACATTCAGAATCAACTGCCAGAGTCTGCACCATTCATCAATTCTCTGAATGTCGTTCTGATAATTTTTACTATCTTCTGGCGTTGCTACTTTGGTATAAACAACTGCATCATCTGCGAATAGCTTTAAAGAGCATTCGACGTTTTCTACTAGAACATTTATATACACTCCTGGAAATTGAAATTAGTACACCGTGAATTCATTGTCCCAGGAAGGGGAAACTTTAGTGACACATTCCTGGGGTCAGATACATCACATGATCACACTGACAGAACCACAGGCACATAGACACCGGCAACAGAGCATGCACAATGTCGGCACTAGTACAGTGTATATCCACCTTTCGCAGCAATGCAGGCTGCTATTCTCCCATGCAGACGATCGATGTAGTCCTGTGGAACGGCTTGCCATGCCATTTCCACCTCGCGCCTCAGTTGGACCAGCGTTCGTGCTGGACGTGCAGACCGCGTGAGACGACGCCTCATCCAGTCCCAAACATGCTCAATGGGGGACAGATCCGGAGATCTTGCTGGCCAGGGTAGTTGACTTACACCTTCTAGAGCACGTTGGGTGGCACGGGATACATGCGGACGTGCATTGTCCTGTTGGAACAGCAAGTTCCCTTGCCGGTCTAGGAATGGTAGAACGATGGGTTCGATGGCGGTTTGGATGTACCGTGCACTATTCAGTGTGCCCTCGACGATCACCAGAGGTGTACGGCCAGTGTAGGAGATCGCTCCCCACACCATGATGCCGGGTGTTGGCCCTGTGTGCCTCGGTCGTATGCAGTCCTGATTGTGGCGCTCACCTGCACGGCGCCAAACACGCATACGACCATCATTGGCACCAAGGCAGAAGCGACTCTCATCGCTGAAGACGACACGTCTCCATTCGTCCCTCCATTCACGCCTGTCGCGACACCACTGGAGGCGGGCTGCACGATGTTGGGGCGTGAGCGGAAGAAGGCCTAACGGTGTGCGGGACCATAGCCCAGCTTCATGGAGACGGTTGCGAATGGTCCTCGCCGATACCCCAGGAGAAACAGTGTCCCTAATTTGCTGGGAAGTGGCGGTGCGGTCCCCTACGGCACTGCGTACGATCCTACGGTCTTGGCGTGCATCCGTGCGTCGCTGCGGTCCGGTCCCAGGTCGACGGGCAAGTGCACCTTCCGCCGACCACTGGCGACAACATTGATGTACTGTGGAGACCTCACGCCCCACGTGTTGAGCAATTCGGCGGTACGTCCACCCGGCCTCCCGCATGCCCACTATACGCCCTCGCTCAAAGTCCGTCAACTGCACATACGGTTCACGTCCACGCTGTCGCGGCATGCTACCAGTGTTAAAGACTGCGATGGAGCTCCGTATGCCACGGCAAACTGGCTGACACTGATGGTGGCGGTGCACAAATGCTGCGCAGCTAGCGCCATTCGACGGCCAACACCGCGGTTCCTGGTGTGTCTGCTGTGCCGTGCGTGTGATCATTGCTTGTACAGCGCTCTCGCAGTGTCCGGAGCACGTATGGTGGGTCTGACACACCGGTGTCAATGTGTTCTTTTTTCCATTTCCAGGAGTGTACATCGTGAACAGCAACGGTCCTATCACAATTCCGTGTGGTAATCCGGATATTACCTTTACATCTGCCGATTTAGTTCCGTTCAGAGCGATGTGTTGAGTTCGATCTGCAAGAAAGTCTTGAGTGCAACAGCAGGTCTGCTCCGATACTCCGTAAGCGGGTAGTCTTTCCTTACACGACAATGCGAGACGGTGTCAAATTCCTTACTGAAACCAAGGAACACGGCATTATCCTGAGCGCCACTGCGCTTTGGTTCTCAAGGAGGAACAGAGCGAGCTGAGTTTCGCAGGATCTCTGTTTGCGAAATCTATGTTGATTTTTATGGAGAAGCTGTTCATTTTCCAAAAACGTCATAATTCTTAAGCGTAAAACATGTTCCATAATTCTGCATCAGTTTGACGTCAACGATATAGGTCTATAATTGTGTGGTTCAAATGGCTCTGAGCACTATGGGACTTAACATCTGAGGTCATCAGTCCCCTAGAACTTACAACTACTTAAACCTAACTAACCTAAGGACATCACACAAATCCATTCCCGAGGCAGGATTCGAACCTGCGGTCGTAGCGGTCGCGCGGTTCTAGACTGAAGCGCCTAGAACCGCTCTGCCACACCGGCCGGCTGTAATTGTGTAGGTCTCTTACGGCCTTTCTTAAAAACGGGAACGACCTGCACTTTTTCCAGTCGTTACTTACTAAAAGGTATCAGATAGATTATATAATGGTAAGACAGAGATTTAGGAACCAGGTTTTAAATTGTAAGACATTTCCAGGGGCAGATTTGGACTCTGACCACAATCTATTGGTTATGACCTATAGATTAAAACTGAAGAAACTGCAAAAAGATGGAAAATTAAGGAGATGGGACCTGGATAAACTGAAAGAACCAGAGGTTCCACAGAGTTTCAGGGAGAGCATAAGGGAACAATTGACAGGAATAGGGAAAGAAATACAGTAGAAGAAGAATGAGTAGCTTTGAGGGATGAAGTAGTGAAAGCAGCAGAGGATCAAGTAGGTAAAAGGACGAGGGCTAGTAGAAATCCTTGGGTAACAGAAGAAATATTGAATTTAATTGATGAAAGGAGAAAATATAAAAATGCAGCAAATGAAGCAGGCAAAAAGGAACACAATCGTCTCAAAAATGAGATCGACAGGAAGTGCAAAATGGCTAAGCAGGGATGGCTAAAGGACAAATGTAAGGATGTAGAGGCTCATCTCACTAGGGGTAAGATAGATACTGCCTACAGAAAAATTAAAGAGACTTTTGGAGATAAGAGAACCACTTGTATGAACATCAAGAGCTCAGATGGAAACCCAGTTCTAAGCAAAGAAGAGAAAGCAGAATGGTGGAAGGAGTATATAGAGGTTCTATACAAGGGCAATATACTTGGGGACAATATTATGGAAATGGAAGAGGATGTAGATGAAGATGAAATGGGAGATACGATACTGCGTAAAAAGTTTGACAGAGCACTGAAAGACCTGAGTCTAAACAAGGCCCCTGGAGTAGACAACATTCCATTGGAACTACTGACGGCCTTGGGAGAGCCAGTACTGACAAAAATCTACCATCTGGTGAGCAAGATGCATGAAACAGGCGAAATACCCTCAGACTTCAAGAAGAATATAATAATTCCAATCCCGAAGAAAGCGGGTGCTGACAGATGTGAAAATTACCGAACTATTAGTTTAATAAGCCATAGCTGCAAAATACTAACATGAATTCTTTACAGACGAATGGAAAAACTGGTAGATGCGGACCTCGGGGAGGATCAGTTTGGATTCCGTCGAAATGTTGGAACACGTGAGGGAATACTGACCTTACGACTTATCTTAGAAGAAAGATTAAGAAAAGGCAAACCTACGTTTCTAGTATTTGTAGACTTAGAGCAAGCTTTTGACAATGTTGACTGGAATACTCTCTTTCAAGTTCTAAAGGTGGCAGGGGTAAAATACAGGGAGCGAAAGGCTATTTACAATATGTTCAAAAACCATATGGCAGTTATAAAGGTCGAGGGACATGAAAGGGAAGCAGTGGTTGGATAGGGAGCGAGACAGGGTTGTAGCCTCTCCCCGATGTTATGCAATTTGTATATTGAGCAAGCAGTAAAGGAAACAAAAGAAAAATTCGGAGTAGGTATTAAAATCCATGGAGAAGAAATAAAAACTTTGAGGTTCGCCGATGACATTGTAATTCTGTCAGAGACAGCAAAGGACTTGGAAGAGCAGTTGAATGGAATGGACAGTGTCTTGAAAGGAGTATATAAGATGAACATCAACAAAAGCAAAACGAGGATAATGGAATGTAGTCGAATTAAGTCGGATGATGCTGAGGGAATTAGATTAGGAAATGAGACACTTAAAGTAGTATAGGAGTTTTACTGTTTGGGGAGCAAAATAACTGATGATGGTCGAAGTAGAGAGGATATAAAATGTAGACTGGCAATGGCAAGGAATGCGTTTCTGAAGAAGAGAAATTTGTTAACACAGAGTATTGATGTAAGAGTCAGGAAGTCGTTTCTGAAAGTATTTGTATGGAGTGTAGCCATGTATGGAAGTGAAACATGGACGATAAATAGTTTGGACAAGAACAGAATAGAAGCTTTAGAAATGTGGTGCTACAGAAGAATGTTGAAGATTAGGTGGGTAGATCACGTAACTAATGAGGAAGTATTGAATACGATTGGGGAGAAGAGAAGTTTGTGGCAGCGGGATCGGTTGGTAGGACATGTTCTGAGGCATCAAGGGATCACCAATTTGGTATTGGAGGGCAGCGTGGAGGGTAAAAATCGTAGAGGGAGACCAAGAGATGAATACACTAAGCAGATTAAGAAGGATGTAGGTTGCAGTAGGTACTGGGAGATGAAGAAGCTTGCACAGGATAGAGTAGCATGGAGAGCAGCATCAAACCAGTCTCAGGACTGAAGACTACAACAACAACAACAACAACTTACATTTCGTTGCTCAAGCGATCTACGATAAATTACTGCTAGAAAGGTAGCAAGTTCTTTCGCATAATCTTTATAGAATCTTGTAGTTATCTAGAAACCTTTCCACTACTAAGCCATGGAAGCTGCTTTTCAGTTCCGCGATCGGTTATCTCAATATCCGCCATTTCGATGTTTGCAAGACGATCGAAAGGAGGGACAATGTTACTGTCTTCCGCGGTGAAACAACTTCGGAAGACCGAATTTAGTATTTCGGCCTTCTCTGTGTTATCTTTCGTTTCGGTGCCGGCGTGGTCGCTGAAAGAATGAATAGATGATTTTACATATGACCAAAAGCTCTTAGGGTTTTTACTCAGATCCGTTGACAACGCCTTACTTTAGAAATCATTGAACGCTTCTCTCATTGCTCTCCTTACGCTCATTTTCGCTTCGTTCACCTTTTGCTTGTCGGCTAGGTTTTCTCTCCTCTTGAATCTGAGATGAAGTGCTCTTTGTTTACGTAGCGCTTCTCTAACAAGGCTATTAAACCATGGTGGATCTTTCCCGTCCCTTAAAACCTTACTCGGAACGTACTTGTATAGGGCATATTGAACGATGCATTTGAATTTTTTCCATTTGTTCTCCACATCTTCGTCCCCATCACCGAATATTTTATGCTAACTGCTGAGATATTCTGAAATTTGTATCTTGTCACCCTTGCTGAGCAAATATATCTTCCTACCTCTCTGAACATTCCTTGTGGGGCCCGTTGTCATAGATGCTGCCACAGCCTTATGATTACTGATACCTTCCTCTACGTTAATTGATTCGGTAAGTTCAGGTCTGTTTGTTGCCAGGATGTCTAAGATGTTACCCTCACGAGTTGGTTCTCTATCTGCTCAAGCTAATTTTCCGTCAAGACACCCAGAACAATGCCACATGATTCCCTGTCTCTGGCACCAGTTTTGATGCCATAACACTCCCATTCTGTTGAAGTCACCCCCTATTGCAACGGCATGATCAGAATTATCTTGGGCTTAGACTGTTCACTGTCCCGATTTTGCTTCTTTTTTCACAATTTTGTACGCCATTTTCCTGTTTTTATGCTTGATCTGTGTCCAGTTGTTGACGGGCTGTTCACTGGGCCATTTTATTACTAAACCCGTGGGGGGGGGGGGGGGGGGGGGTCGCAATTTGGAGTTTCCCTTGTGAGTGGAGCTACACTGCAGCATAGCCGTGCAGCACGGTGCGACTATTTAGTATAACGCATTTGAACTGCAGCAGCTCAACAATAATTTGCAAGTTTTTTACTTCAGTCGTTCGGAAACCTCGAAGCAAAATGGGCGAAAGTGACATGAATATGATAATAATGTCTTTGTGTGGGGCAGAAGACTATAAATAAATGTATGCCAGCGTTGGTCATCTGGGAAAGAATAGCGATGTGAGGATCTTTTCACGGTCAGATTTAGCAACAAAACTGGAAACAAATACCTTGAATATACGAGGCCCGACAGAATTACCGGCCACGGGCGTTCGACTGCCTCACGTGATTCACGAAGGCGAACCATTTCCATTAATAACCTCTTTGATGAGACCTTATCCTCGTTCACAGTTTGATGACCAATCGAAAAAAGTAGAAGCTTACAGACATAACAGAGTCGGAAGAGTTACAGAAAAAGCTTTTGTTACATTGTGCCAAAAATGTAGGATTTACTGACGCGAGATCTGTCTCTGTCGGGAACATATACAGAACGTGATTCTTGCCACTTTTGTCTTGCACTATGTTCTCAGACTCAGTATAGTGTTGTTTGACAATGAAGAGACTGAGGAGATACAGTTGCGACACCCTCTTCATATAGGAGGCAATTTTGTGAATAATGCTGTCCAGGAATGGGATTATTTCAGTTCCCCGCGAGTAGTTTGGTCTGGCAAAAGAACATAATAAGCAGGGGATGTCGTCAAAGATAAAATTAGTAGTAAAAATGTAATAGTAAGCACGTAGTCATCTATCTAAATAAAAACGTAAATATCCAATTTTTCAATATCGTTAATCTACGAAAATTCTTGACCGATTGCTTTGAAAGTTTCACACACCGTTAAATTGTAATATACGCGTATTTTTGGGTACCTAATTCTTTAATATATTTAGATTTTTAATACCTATGATACATAAATATATATGCAACATGTAAATGGAAAATATTGTTACAAAAAATCTCGAAATGTATCTTTCGAATTGACTTCAAATTTTTACGCATTGTTGTAATAAATGTTTAGACTTTTGCAATAACAATAAACAAGGCTGAGGGCCAGAGAGAGGCGGGGAGATGTACAGAGGGGAGGGGGGAATGCACATAGAAAACGGGAAGAAAGAAATGGACAGGGAGAGGGTTGGTTGATTTGGGGGAAGAGACCAAGCAGCGAGGTCATCGGTCCCATCGGATTACGGAAGGATGGAGAAGGAAGTCAGACATGTCCTTTCGAAAGAACCATCCCGGCATTCGCCTGAGGCGATTTTAGGGAAATCACCGAAAACTTAAATCAGGATGTCTGGATGCAGGGCCGGCCGCAGTGGCCGTGCGGTTCTAGAACCATCCCGGCATTCGCCTGAGGCGATTTTAGGGAAATCACCGAAAACTTAAATCAGGATGTCTGGATGCAGGGCCGGCCGCAGTGGCCGTGCGGTTCTAGGCGCTACAGTCTGGAGCCGAGCGACCGCTACGACCGCAGGTTCGAATCCTGCCTCGGGCATTGATGTGTGTGATGTCCTTAGGTTAGGTTTAATTAGTTCTGAGTTCTAGGCGACCTCAGAAGTTAAGTCGCATAGTGCTCCGAACCATTTGAACCGGATGCAGGTTTGAACTGAATGCGAGACCAGCGCCACCTGCACAAAGAGAGGGAGCAGAAAGAGATGGAGAGAGAGGGAAGGGGGGGGGGGGGGAAGATGGACAGAGAAAGGTTGAGGGAGAGATCGGAGACGGGCCGAGAGAGGGGGAGAGAGAGGGGGCAAGAGGAGACAGAAAAGGGTAGGGGAAAGCTGGACAGAGAGAGGGGATGACGATGAGAGAAGTACAAGGAGTAGGAGATGGACAGAGAAAGGGTGAGGGGAAGATGGACAGAGACAAGGTAGAAAGGGAGATGAGATGTATATACAATTCCCATACACATTAAAAAGGTGTGCTATCTCTTTTCTTTCTTTTCCATTTAAGCTGACTGTGCCACAAAAAAGTGTGACTAGTTAAAATTGTGACTGTATAAAAAATCGTGATAGTAAAAAACGAAGACCTAATCTTCAGTTTCACAAAATAAAAGCGTTATTTGTAGGTATTCGTATGTTACATTTACTCCAAATTCTTTCCAAATTTTGCTTCCTCTGGTCCTATATATACAGGGTGTTTCCTTAAGAGCGTGCAAAAATTTAACAAGTCATAGGGGTTGCACCACTGGACAATTTGAGATAGAGAACCTGGAGTCGGAGAAGGAGTAAAAGGACATAACTGTGTACTTGTTTATTTACAATAGCTGCACTTAACTGAAAACACCATCACTCACACAATGAACGTGCCATTTGTACTGTATCTTGCAATTATGTCGAAACGACTGCCGCCAACCTCAATGCAAGCATGTCATAGGTCAACAAGATTCTGACGCACACTGCAAAAATCCACGGGAAGTTTTAAATCTCATCACGGACAGTTGCTATTCTGGCAACTAATTCCATCTCCATATCCACTTTCCGCCTCTCCCCCGACCACCTACACTTCATATATCCCCGTGGGAAACAATCAAGGAGATCCAGGTCAGACCTAACACGCCACGGAATAGGACCTCCCCTTCCAATCCAGCCACCACGAAATACTGTACCAGGACTGCATCATTGTGTTGTACTGTATGTCTCTGAATAACACTGAGTAATGAATGGGTCTGCCGTTGATTCATAGCATGTCACAGGATAATGTAAATACGATAAACAGAGCCACTTATGGTCAAGTAAAGTAAACAAAAGCTGATCGTGACTCCCTAGTAATCAGACTCGTCCTCTTTATTTCCTTGCAGGTAATAAAGAATGTACATGTAAATAAACAGCACAGTACATGTAAACATGTACGCATGTTAGCTGTAAATAAGCTGGAAAACAGTAATGCTAGACAAAGCGGTGTACAAGTTTACTTCCATGTCTCCTTAAGCTCGCTTCTTCGACTCCAGATTCCCTATCTCAGATTGTTCAGTAGAGTATCCTCTATGTCCTGTTAAATTTTTGCACGCTGCTACAGGAACACTGCGTTTGTCGGTAATTTTAAGGTAAAATGACTGATATCCACTTATAAAAGCAATTAACTTTTCCTCCTCTAACACCATTTTGGTAAACAAACTTTCGTTTCGCACTTCAAAGAGATACTGCCTGAATGACATACAGTGCCACGAGACTTCTGTGCCGCACTAGCAACAACGGCAATACGCGACGCCGCGTCACAGTCGGCCAACTGGTCGACTCTACCTCGCAGTGACGCACCGCCAGTTTCTCTGTCACGTAGCGCGTTCTGTCTCACAAAAATGGAAATGAGCGTTTGGCGCCATTGGCCGGGAGGCCCCGTACACGGCAGGTCCGGCTGCCTTGGTGCAGGTCTTATTACATTCGACGCCACATTGGGCGACCTGCGGGCCGGATGGGGATAAAACGATTATGAAGATAACACAACACCCAGTCCCTGAGCGGAGAAAATCCCTGACCCACCCGGGAATCGAACCCGCGCCCGTACGACGGCAACCTGGCACGCTGACAACATTTTTTTTAAAAAAAAAAACATTTCATTTTGTTCGTTTTTAGTTCGTTGCATCAATTCGGGCCGGACGTCGTAAGACATCAGTTTACGTTCGTCGTAGACCCATTATTTCAGTGGGCAGCTAACCCTCTGACCGATCTCGCTGAGCTACCGTGCCGGAAAACCACTCAGCTATCGGGGCGGACCTCTGTCCCATAGATTACATACAAAATATTTGCTCGCGTCGCGACGCGCCACTCTGCTGCAGTGCAATTCCGGACGGTGCGGTCTTACGTCAGTTACGACAGTTGAGTAAACACGCGCACCGCTCCAAACATACTGCACTGAGCAAACATGCGCTCAGTCGTATTCCAGAGATGTTACAAGAGACCCGAAGAGATAACATATCAATGGTTATCGAGCCAAACTGCTCAGATGCACAAATGTTAAAAAAGAACTAAAAAACCATTGAAGAAAGCATTACACTGACAGCCGTTTGTGCATTAAGTAGGAGTAGGCTTGCATTATCTAGTCTGTCTCGGTGAATTGCTATTTCAAGTTCGAACCATTTTTAAAGTAAGCCGTGGATTTTACGTCCGAATAAATTTATTTGTTTTTATTTTATGACTTTGTGTGCTTTTTAAGTGCAATTTGATGTTGGGGTAAAACAGACAGCCAGATGATGGGAATTTGATTCCCGGAACGCGTTGCTGAGTTTAACTTTCCTTACGTTAGTGGTTGTACGCCTATGCTAAATTAATAAGAACGATTACTTTCAAAACTGTTACCTCCGGCGTTCCTGTCCGGAGCCGCGCTGCTGCTACGGTCGCAGGTTCGAATCCTGCCTCGGGCATGGATGTGTGTGATGTCCTTAGGTTAGTTAAGTTTAAGTAGTTCCAAGTTCTAGGGTACTGATGACCACAGCGGTTGAGTCCCATAGTGTTCAGAGCCATTTGATCCATTTTTTTTGTTACCTCCGGTCCAGGGACCGATGACCACAGTAGTCTGGTTCCTTTAATCCCCCAAACCAACCAACCAACCTCCGGTCCTTCAGATGAACAGCATTAGAACGCCCAAATATTACCTCCGCAGTCTTCTGGCGAGATGCGTTGCAGACAGAAATATTTTGGCTGACACTTCTAGGAACCTACGCTCTCGGAATTTCAACAGCGATGCTTTGGCGATTACTGAATGAAGCTGTGCCAAAACACAATAAAATTACTCAGGGAGGGAAAAGCGATTTCCGTTTGGCTGGGGCGGATTTTTCTGTACGCGTTTTAACGCAGAGCTCAGTACACAGCCGGGGCGGAGCTGTCACTTACCGCCCCCTCTTGGGCTTAGGAGGCGTCGCTGCTCGCTCGATGCTGATCTTTAGTTCGTGAAGTTTCAGATGGCTACAGTCGATCAGGGCAACTTTTTACTAGTCAGAGTATCTCTGTAACACCTATTGCTTTTGTTTCATATGGCTGCTGCTCCATTTACTTGCATTATTTTGTACAAGTGACAGTTTTATTACCTCTCTGATTTCTAGTTAGTATTTCAGTTATATTTCCACCTTCCTACAAGTGTTGGGCTTCTGATTATCCTTTAATTGCATTGGCTATGAAGAGAGCGTATGGCAACCCTGGTTGGACTTGAACAATGCTAGATCGACACAAATATCTTCATGCTTCAGAAGGAAACTTACCATACTGAATTAACACATTTGTTTTTACTTCTTTTGAACACCTCATTTCCTTCTGGCATGATCTAAATTTACCCAGGTAAAAGATATACCGAAAATACTGCTTTTTAAGACTGGTGTAAAGTTATCCTAAATGACAATGTAACTTTCTACCAGTATTGAAATTTAAGTTTTATTGTGGCAGGGCACGGTCAGTCTACATTTTCACTTTCGCAAACATTCAGAAAAGATATATGTAAAATGGTACAATGTCTTTTGCGATGTATAGCTTGTTCTACCCAATGTCTTCAAAAAATGGAAAGAAGTAGTACAAAGTTACTCCAACTGACTGTAACGTTATGCAACAGTTGCTACACTTAATGCTCAAAATTCTTTCGGGTTGAGGCTCATCCTTCGGATCAAGATAACTTGGATGATGAATTGTCTATGTCCTGGATATAAAAGAAAGTTGTGCCGCTTAGTAGCGCCAATTAAAAAATACTAAACGATTAAGGTTATTTAATAAATGCATAATCTTATGTACTTATTTTCCGGATCTTCTCTCTCGTCATCAACACAGTGTTAGGCTCCCTGTTTCATATGTCAATGTGTCGCCCACTGATTGCTGAGAAACAGATTTAACCAGAGGCGACAGCGAAGAGCCTACCTGCCGTCTAATCGCACGATCGAGCAGGCGAATAAGCTATCACACCACAGTAGAATCACGTTTACAATGGAGTTGGGATGAGACCCTATCAAATTTTTAAACCTTTCCACTGACATCAGTAAGCACTAGCATTTATTTAAGACATACAGGAAAGTAAACTCAGGAGACACAGTAATACAAGCAAATTCCCAGCAGCCCATAACACGCAAACATGCAGTCATTCGCTCCATGCTGCACCGCCTACTATCTACACCGGAAACCAAACCAGATTTCGAAAATGAATTGAAAATAATTAAAGAAATAGCATATAGCAATGGTTACAATCCTATACTAATTGGCGAATACTCAGCAAAGAGACAGGACAACAGCACTCGTTTATGCACAACAGACAGCACAAAACCACACTGATAACACATGGCCTACAACTACATGTGGATAGGACTTCATAGATTATTACAAGGAAACCAAAATCCAACAAATATACTCCTGCTTTTTACTCTAAGCATACTGTTGCCCACCTTCTCTTGAACAGTAAGGATAATATTCCACCTTTAGGACAGAGTGGAATCTATAGAATATTGTGCAATCTGTGTGGCAAATTATATGTGGGTCAATCAGGCCAGTCTGACTGAGCACGAAAGGAGTCGGAGACTGAAAAAGAAAGATTTCACATTTGCTGGACATGCTCTGAAAGAATGTCATTCATATTATGTGAAATGTGATGTTCTCCATAAAGGAACTAAAGGCAGAAAACTAACTTACTATAAATTATGGCCATTAGTAAACACCAATCAAAGGAGTGTTACCTGGTCCTTAGTGATCAGACACAGTTCCATGACTCAACCTTATTAAAGTAGCAGCCAGTTATTATTTCTCTCGCCATTAGCTAATAACCTTGTTACAACTGTCCCATACCCGTATTCCATATACTTCTTTCTCCCCTCCCTTTATTCGGTGTGATCGTCACATTCATCAGTTTGTCCACATGACACAGTGGCCTGTAGAACACTTTTGGCTTATATATCCACAAACTTTTCGTATCGGAAAATACTGTAGTATAAGCTTCATTTGTTCAGATTTTCTTTAGGAATCACACGATGCTTGTGTTTTGTATCGATATAGTGATAGAATAGACATATCTTTGTATGGCTATCAACTCTCGTTAGAGTTGTATGAACTATTTGTTTAGAATTGTATTATCGGACCATGGCTAAGAAGACGGAAGCCGCTTCATAATGAACTATAAATATTGTTGTTGTTGTGGTCTTCAGTCCTGAGACTGGTTTGATGCAGCTCTCCATGCAACTCTATCCTGTGCAAACTTCTTCATCTCCCAGTATCTACTGCAACCTACATCCTTCTGAATCTGCTTAGTGTATTCATCTCTTGGTCTCCCTCTACGATTTTTACCCTCCACACTGCCCTCAAATTCTAAATTTGTGATTCCTTGATGCCTCAAAACATGTCCTACCAACCGATCCCTTCTTCTAGTCAAGTTGTGCCACAAACTTCTCTCCACCCCAATCCTATTTAATACCTCCTCATTAGTTACGTGATCTATCCACCTAACCTTCAACATTCTTCTGTAGCACCACATTTCAAAAGCTTCTAGTCTCTTCTTGTCCAAACTATTTATTGTCCATGTTTCACTTCCATACATGGCTACACTCCATACAAATACTTTCAGAAACGACTTCCTGACATTTAAATCTATACTCTATGTTAACAAATTTCTCTTCTTCAGAAATACTTTCCTTGCCATTGCCAGTCTAGATTTTATATCCGCTCTACTTCGACCACCATCAGTTATTTTGCTCCCCAAATAGCAAAACTCCTTTATTACTTTAAGTGTCTCATTTCCTAATCTAATTCCCTCAGCATCACCCGACTTAATTCGACTACATTCCATTATCCTCGTTTTGCTTTTGTTGATGTTCATCTTATACCATCCTTTCAAGACACTGTCCATTCCGTTCAACTGCTCTTCCAAATACTTTGCCGTCTCTGACAGAATTACAATGTCATCGGCGAACTTCAAAGTTTTTATTTCTTCTCCCTGGATTTTAATACCTACTCCGAATTTTTCTTTTGTTTCCTTTACTGCTTGCTCAATATACAGATTGAATAACATCGGGGAGAAGCTACAATCCTGTCTCACTTCCTTCCCAACCACTGCTTCCCTTTCATGCCCCTCCACTGCCATCTGCTATCTGTACAACTTGTAAATAGCCTTTCGCTCCTTGTATTTTACCCCTGCCACATTTAAAAATTGAAAGAGAGTATTCCAGTCAACATTGTCAAAAGCTTTCTCTAAGTGTACAAATGCTAGAAACGTAGGTTTGCCTTTCCTTAATCTTCCTTCTAAGATAAGTCGTAAGGTCAGTACTGCCTCACGTGTTCCAACATTTCTATGGAATCCAAACTGATCTTCCCAGAGGTCGGCTTCTACTAGTTTTTCCATTCGTCTGTAAAGAATTCACGTTAGTATTTTGCAGCCGTGACTTATTAAACTGATAGTTCGGTAATTTTCACATCTGTCAACACCTGCTTTCTTTGGGATTGGACTTATTATATTCTTCTTGAAGTCTGAGGGTATTTCACCTGTCTCGTACATCTTGCTCACCAGATGGTAGAGTTTTGCCTGGACTGGCTCTCCCAAGGCTGTCAGTAGTTCTAATGGAATGTTGTCTGCTCCCGGGGCCTTGTTTCGACTCAGGTCTTTCAGTGCTCTGTCAAACTCTTCACGCTGTATCGTATCTCCCATTTCATCTTCATCTACATCCTCTTCCATTTCCATAATATTATCCTCAAGTACATTGCCCTTGTATAGACCCTGTGTATACTCCTTCCACTTTCCTGCTTTCCCTTCTTTGCTTAGAACTGGGTTTCCTTCTGAGCTCTTGATATTCATACAAGTGGCTCTCTTTTCTCGAAAGGTCTCTTTAATTTTGTTTTTTGTGGAACATTAATACCTTGTACTCAAGTTATTAATATGTCTGTGTTCCTCCCAAGAACCGATTCTGTTCAACCTGGTGCTGGCTGAGACGGTAGTAGTGACAAATGAACAAGTAGCGGGTACTAAAGACGTAGAATTTGAATACTGTGTAAAGAGTAACATCACAGTAGGCTGTCTAATGTTTCTCAGTAATATGGCCGTTGTTAAACGAGAATGAAGACCCTGCAAAAATGGTTCTCAAATAACTTCCTGAAATTGTAGTGTACCGTACTACTAAGATGCACAACGACTGGAAGGTGGAAAATGTGCTGAGCTTCCAGTACCGGCAGGAAAAGATAAAACAAATTATACACGAACAATAGCGCAACGTATAAATATTTCAGAAACTACGACTTTTCCAAAAGCAATCAATGAAATGTAAAGCGTATTGAGCATGGCAAGGCTGTAGATAGAGAGATGCTGAACGAAACAAGTTTGGCTGTCAAGGGATCAATGCGTGACATCTTCCATGACTACCGTAGCAGAATATTGCCAAGTGATCTTCCATGGGACTCAAAGAAATTCTGGTCATACGCAAAGGCTGTTACTGGCATCAAAGTTAGTGTCGAAACACTAGTCAATGAGAAAGGAAATCAAAGAGTGACTCCGTTTTCAAATGTTCCTTTACAAACGAAAGCCCAGGACAACTGCTCCAATTTAATGTTCATACCACAGAAAAGGTGAATGAAATAAGTATTAGTTTCAGAGGTGTTGAGAAACAGCTGAAATCGTTAAAACTGAATGTAGCTCCAGGGCTGATGGAATCCCTCGAGATTCTATACTGAATCTGCGGCTGAGCTAGCCCCTCTTCTAATATATCATAGATAGCTCGAACAAAAACATTGCCCAGTGCTTAGAAAAAGGCAAAGGTCACACCCATCTACAATGAGGGGTATTAGAAGTGATCCACAAAATATCGTCAAATATCCTTGACATCGATTTTTTTGTAGAATCTTAGCTCAGAATCTGAGTTTAAACATAATGGGGTATCTTGAACACAATGACCTTCTCAGTGCCAACCAGCATGGATTTAGAAAACATGGGTCATGTGAAACCCAACTCGCACTTTTCTTATAGGACATACTGAAAGCCTTGGATAAAGGTAACCAGGTAGATGCAGTATTTCTTGATTTCCAGAAAGCATTTGACTCAGTACCGAACGTACGATTATTGTCAGAAGTAAGGTCATACGGGTTGTTGTTGTTGTTGTCTTCAGTCCTGAGACTGGTTTGATGCAGCTCTCCATGCTACTCTATCCTGTGCAATCTGCTTCATCTCCCAGTACCTACTGCAACCTACATCCTTCTGAATCTGCTTAGTGTATTCATCTCTTGGTCTCCCTCTACGATTTTTACCCTCCACGCTGCCCTCCAATGCTAAATTTGTGATCCCTTGATGCCTCAAAACATGTCCTACCAACCGATCCCTTCTTCTAGTCAAGTTGTGCCACAAACTTCTCTCCACCCCAATCCTATTCAATACCTCCTCATTAGTTACGTGATCTACCCATCTAATCTTCAGCATTCTTCTGTAGCACCACATTTCGAAAGCTTCTATTCTCTTCTTGTCCAAACTAGTTATCGTCCATGTTTCACTTCCATACATGGCTACACTCCAAACAAATACTTTCAGAAACGACTTCCTGACATTTAAATCTATACTCTATGTTAACAAATTTCTCTGCTTCAGAAATACTTTCCTTGCCATTGCCAGTCTAGATTTTATATCCGCTCTACTTCGACCATCATCAGTTATTTTGCTCCCCAAATAGCAAAACTCCTTTATTACTTTAAGTGTCTCATTTCCTAATCTAATTCCCTCAGCATCACCCGATTTAAATTGACTACATTCCATTATCCTCGTTTTGCTTTTGTTGATGTTCATCTTATATCCTTCTTTCAAGACACTGCTCTTCCAAGTCCTTTGCCGTCTCTGACAGAATTACAATGTCATCGGCGAACCTCAAAGTTTTTATTTCTTCTCCATGAATTTTAATACCTACTCCAAATTTTTCTTTTGTTTCCTTTACTGCTTGCTCAATATACAGATTGAATAACATCGGGGAGAGGCTACAACCCCGTCTCACTCCTTTCCCAACCACTGCTTCCCTTTCATGCCCCTCGACTCTTATGACTGCCATCTGGTTTCTGTACAAATTGTAAATAGCCTTTCGCTCCCTGTATGTTACCCCTGCCACCTTTAGAATTTGAAAGAGAGTATTCCAGTCAACATTGTCAAAAGCTTTCTCTAAGTCTACAAATGCTAGAAACGTAGGTTTGCCTTTTCTTAATCTTTCTTCTAAGATAAGTCGTAAGGTCAGTATTGCCTCACGTGTTCCAACATTTCGACGGAATCCAAACTGATCCTCCCCGAGGTCCGCATCTACCAGTTTTTCCATTCGTCTGTAAAGAATTCGCGTTAGTATTTTGCAGCTGTGACTTATTAAACTGATAGTTCGGTAATTTTCACATCTGTCAGCACCTGCTTTCTTTGGGATTGGAATTATTATATTCTTCTTGAAGTCTGAGGGTATTTCACCTGTCTCATACATCTTGCTCACCAGCTGGTAGAGTTTTGTCAGGACTGGCTCTCCCAAGGCCGTCAGTAGTTCTAATGGAATGTTGTCTACTCCGGCGGCCTTGTTTCGACTCAGGTCTTTCAGTGCTCTGTCAAACTCTTCACGCAGTATCTTACCTCCCATTTCGTCTTCATCTACATCCTCTTCCATTTGCATAATATTGTCCTCAAGTACATCGCCCTTGTATAAACCTTCTATATACTCCTTCCATCTTTCTGCCTTCCCTTCTTTGCTTAGAACTGGATTGCCATCTGAGCTCTTGATATTCATACACGTGGTCCTCTTCTCTCCAAAGGTCTCTTTAATTTTCCTGTAGGCAGTATCTATCTTACCCCTAGTGAGATAAGCTTCTACATCCTTACATTTGTCCTCTAGCCATCGCTGCTTAGCCATTTTGCACTTCCTGTCGATCTCATTTTTGAGATGTTTGTATTCCTTTTTGCCTGCTTCATTTACTGCATTTTTATATTTTCTCCTTTCATCAATTAAATTCAATATTTCTTCTGTTACCCAAGGATTTCTAGCAACCCTCGCCTTTTTACCTACTTTATCCTCTGCTGCCTTCACTACTTCATCCCTCAGAGCTACCCATTCTTCTTCAACTGTGTTTCTTTCCCTATTCCTGTCAACTGTTCCCTTATGCTCTCCTTGAAACTCTGTACAACCTCTGGTTCTTTCAGCTTATCCAGATCCCATGTCCTTAAATTCCCACCTTTCAGCAGTTTCTTCAGTCTTAACCTACAGGTCATAACCAATAGATTGTGGCCAGAGTCCACATCTGCCCCTGGAAATGTCCTACAATTTAAAACCTGATTCCTAAATCTCTGTCTTACCATTATATAATCTATCTGATACCTTTTAGTATCTCCAGGATTCTTCCATGTATACAATCTTCTTTTATGATTCTTGAACCAAGTGTTAGCTATGATCATACGGGTTATCCAGTGAAATTTGTGACTGGATTGAGGACTTTTTGGTGGGGAGGACACAGCATGTTATCTTGGATGGAGAGTCATCGTCAGATGGAGAAGTAACTTCGGGTGTGCTCCAGGAAAGTGTGTTGGGACCCTTGCTGTTAATATTGCATACTAATGACCTTGCAGACAATATTAATAGTAAAACTAGGCTTTTTGCAGATGGTACAGTTATCTGTAGTGAAGTACTATCTGAAAGAAGCTGCATAAATACTCAGTCAGATCGTGATTTCTACGTGGTGCAGATATTGGCAACTTGCTCAAAATATTCAGAAACGTAAAATTTTGCACTTCACAAAATGAAAAAAAAAACATAGTATCCTAAGACTATAATGTCAATGAGTCACTGTTGGAAACGGCCAACTTTTACGCTTTGTAAGGATATGAAGTGGAGTGATCACATAGATTCAGTCGTGATAAAGCAGGTGATAGACTTAGGTTTATTGGTATATCCTGTAAAATTACAAGACAATTTGCGAGTGTGACTCCTGATAAAGTGGTAACCCAGCTCCTGGAGAAGGGAAAAATAAAGGGAAGGACGCCCGAAGAAACTCTTCAGTGTGACCTAGAAACAAAGCATTGTTAGGGATCCCTTTTCCATGGCTGAACTCGAAGCTGCCATCTCCGAAGATGCATAAGGCTTCAGGTGTTGATGTCCTCAGAGTTGAACAGATAAAGAACTTCGGCTGTAAAACGATGGAGTGGCTACTAAGCCTAATGAACACATGTGTCGCCAAAATGTGGCGGAAGTCTCGAGTCATTGCAATACTTAAGCCTGGTAAGGACCCAAACGATCCAAAAAAATTTCGACGAATCGACCTTTGATGCCAGATTTGCAAGATATTAGAACGGCTGGTACTTAACCGAATCAGTGCCACCCTCGAAGTTTATGTCACAACAAGCAGGCGTTCGTGCTGCCAAATCATGGTGTAGTCACATCTTGAATCTAATCCAGCAAATCGAGGACGGTTTTGAGCGTGGTGAGATTACTGGAGTCGCTTTTGTTGATCTAACAGCTGCATACGCCACTGTTAACGAAAGTGAATGACCTCACTAAGGACTACCAACTAATATCCCTTATTAGCACAGATTCCAAGTTTCACTACAGGGTAAGAGGAGCAGATGGCAAACGCAGAAGAACGGTCTCCCCCAAGGCAATGTGCTTTCTCCAGCACTGTACAATATCTACACAATTGATCAGCCAATACCAGCAAGTACTGGGCTCTTCATCTATATCGATGACACACCAGTAGCTGTTCAGGGGCAATCTTTAAAGTAGTAGAGGGAAAACTGTCTCTAGCAATGGATGAACCCTCCAAGTACTATGATGCCAATCACCTGAAGCCCAAACCAGTAAAACTCAAGTGAGTGCTTTCCACTTACGAAACAGGGAAGCGCAGCAGAAGCTGGACATCACATGGCGAGGAGAGCAACTGAAACATCGCCCAACACCAGTCTGCCTAGGTGTCAGACTGGATAGGGCTCTAACGTACAGGCAGCAAAGTCTGAACGTGAAACAGAAAGTCATTGGTCGTAATGGGATACTTAAAAAGCTAATTGGCAGCAGCTGGGGAGCCAACCCGCACCTCCTAAGCACTTCTGCACTTGCGCTCTGTGTATCAGCAGCTGAGTATGCTGCTCTTTTGTTGAACGCTTCAGATCATGCTAAGCAAGTCGATGTTGCGGTCAACGATATTGCCAGGATCATCTCAGGATATTGAAATTTTCCCACCCAACATCCGGAGGGCCACTGCTGCAGACAATGAGAGAACAAAGCGTGAGAATAGTCGCCGATGCCCTCTGCACGGTCATTATGAGGGAAGATCCCCCCCCCCCCCCCCCCCCCCGTAAATCCCGCAAGAGTGTCCTTGCTAAGACTCCGCCACTGGAGGGAGCACCAGAGGCAGTTCCTCTTGCCACATGGATGAGCTCACTGCCCGTAGATGTACCACAAAAAGAAGAACTAGCTCGTGGCGCAAACCTACAATACCCTGTATGGAGGTCCCTCAACCGCCTAAGAGTGGGCTTCCCCCGACGGAAGGCCAACCTGAAGAGTCACATTGTTTACATGCCATCCACTTAAATCTACTTAATCACCAAGTACTAGACAGAGTCAGCGACTCCCATTTTGACTATAGACAATGTGATTTTACGTCCTTCATCTTCTTACGAAGACGGTTTTAAAACTTCCGAAACTATGGTCAAGGTTTAATAAACCTTTGTTTTGTAACTAGTTCGCTGTTATTTCGAATGCACTGAAAGACAACGGCGCTATGCATACCTCTATTGTATTCATGAAGAACTACAAAGTTTCGAAGCTGGATTTGGTGTAAGAGGTCTATCACGAATAGAAGTTGAAAACATGAGTATCACTCTTGAAACTTAAGGCTCATAAATTACCAAAACTGAAAACTGTATGGTTCTGTTTGTGAGTAAAGTAACGGCACAGATGTGCCCGCGTACCCACCCTCTCTCTCTCTCTCTCTCTCTCTCTCTCTCTCTCTCTCCCTCACACACACACACACACACACACACACACACACACACACACACACGCACACACACACACACACGCACACGCGCCCGTGTGTGTATGTGCCGTTACTGTACTTGAAGCAGTTAAACAGAAACGAAATACAGTTCGTTGCGAGTGAATGTCGCTGCCGCACTATAAGCAACGCAGCGCTGTATATATCCGAGCAAAGAAATGCAAATATGCAAAATTCCTGACTATATCAACCAGCTATTTTCAGAAGTGACATGTTCTGCATTGGAAATAACGTTCTATGGCAAGCGCAACAGCCAACGGGTATGACGCGAACTGCATATACGCCCACAGCGAGAGGGCATCGAATTGTGTAACCGAGTGAGATAGACAACATCAGTACTTGTGACAGATATGAAGTCAGTTTCACGTTTGAATATCAGGCGTTCACTTTTCTATCACCTATGAACCCGTTGACGGTATAGCAGCTGGGAACACTGGCTGAAAGACGTAGCAAGACCCATTACGGAAGACTAAAACTGTTACGTATTTTTTAGGTTTCATTTCATCAGAAACGCAAAAGAACAAAAAAAGTGGTTTTCTTGTAACTTTAACGCACCCGGCAGTTTTGAACACGCCATTCGGCATATACCGATAACGTTTACCATTTGGTATCTCCAGTGCCCCAACTATTTTGCAACTCTATTTAGAACAGCTGTAGCGTAACGTTCCCGCTAGTCGCAGTTATTATCTGGACGGCGTGACTGTAGCAGGAGCGAATACAAGTGAACATTTACAAAATCTTCACATAATGTTTACGACATTGTAAGACGCGCGCCTGAAATGTAATCTTAAGAACATTAACATCTACAGCTGTACATCGCAAGCCACCGGACGGAGTGTGGCGGAGTGTACTTCGAGCACCACTGTCACTTCCACATTTTCCTGTTCCAGGAGTGAGTGGTTCGCGAGAAGAACGATTGAGGTAGGCCACTGTGTGGACTCTAATTTCTCTAATTCTGTCTTCATTATCTTTTCGCGAGATATACGTAGGGCGAAGCAACATTTTTGTTGAACGTATGCTCTCGGAACTTGAACAGTAAACAGTACCGTGATGGAGAATCCTTCTCTTGCATTCATTCTGGAAACGTCCCCCAGGCTGTGGCTAAGCCATGTCTCTGCAATATCCTTTCTTTCAGGAGTTCTGCAAGGTTCGCAGGAGAGCTTCTGTAAAGTTTGGAAGGTAGGAGACGAGGTACTAGCAGAATTGAAGTTGTGAGGAAGGAGCGTGAGTCGTGCTTCGGTAGCTCAGATGGCAGACACTTGCCTGCGAATGGCAAAGGTCCCGAGTTCGAGTCTCGGTCCGACCCACAGTTTTAATCTACCAGGAAGTTTTATACCAGCGCACACTCCGCTGCAGAGTGAAAATTTCATTCCAGAATAATAGGTGTTGTGTATCACCGTTTTCTGCGAAATGAATTTTCGGCGCTGTTGGAGGACACTACTCTCGCACAAAGATAACGGCTGTGGTTTTTGCACAACTGCAGACCAACACATTTTCTACGGGTAGTGCGACAGTACCTCAGTGCAATATGACCGATGGATTAGTCGAGGAGGTCCAGTAGCATTGCCTTCCCGTTCACTGAACTTGAATCCTTTGGATTTTTCGCTGTGGGGACATTTAAAGGCATTGGTATATGCCTATCGACAATGTGCAGCCGTTACAAAAGTGTGTGAGGCCAGTGCATGTGATACAGTTCAAATGGAGACAGAGGTATTTGAAACTGTGCTTTATCCACTGCTGATAAGAGCTCGAAGGAAGAGACAGGGGAAAGAGCTGTCGAAAAAATATCGATATATCGGTGATTTTCCCACTTGGTATCGATATATATTGGCGATACCGAAATGGTAATATCGAGTGCCGATATTTTTATTTTATATTATATTTTTTCGCAATTTTCCATAAATATTTGACGTTGTTCTTTTGAAATTGTAGTAGAACGTAATTTTAATTTGTCTTTTTGAAGGAATCTTACTACTTTTTGAGCTTTCATGAGGTCCAGTCTTTGTCTTTAACTGTGTGAAGCAAGTATAGATGGCACAAAGAAGAAGCCCGATTGAACAGGGCGGTGACGGAGTGAAAGAAATAACAAGATATCCGGTGTGAAAAAATAGCACACCAATGTACTGTTTTTCAGATTGACATTCTTCAAAAACAGTTGCTCAAAGTGATGAACAAAAATCTAAAACACAAGATTGGTCTTTGCGGCGGGAGGAGACGTGTGAAGGAAAATGCAGACGTAATCGGCGCTCGGCGCTATGAGCAGAAACTGGAACATTTAACTTCACCACGAAATCTTGACACTACAATTGCTAGGTCGCTAGCCTTCGCATAAATGAAAAAAAAATAGAGAAGTCGGCATGAAGTGTTCCAGACAAATCCGCTATGTGACAAAACCGCACTACAGACCCATCAGACACCTTTCATTGCGCTACTTACCTGCAGTCACCATTGTCAGCAAAGTGGCTATCGCCAAACGCGAACGTACATTGTTTTCCTTTCAATTCTTGCTCTAAGGGGGATAAGCAGGCTGCTAGCTTGTTGATGTACAGAATATCTAATAGTAAGTCAGAAATTAAGTTCAAATGGCTCTAAGCACTATGGGACTTAAAATCTGAGATCATCAGTCCCCTACACTTAGAGCTACTGAAACCTAAGAAATCTGAGGACATCACACACATCCATGCCCGAGGCAGGATTCGAATCTGCGACCGTAGCAGTTCCGCACTGAAGCGCCTAGAACCGCTCGGCCACATCGGCCGGCCAACAATTAAGTATACAGCTCTTTAACTGGTAGCAGCCGAATTTTTTTTTGGTCAGTACGTCAATATTCTTTCCGTCGTTATATCTATATACCTATAACTTGTTTCGATATATAGATATATCGGACTCCCGATATTTTAAGAAATATCAACAATTCCAGTCGGGATGCGGAATAACCACATGCAGCATTGGCTGTAGAGAATAAGAGGACAGATTCGGCCATATCACAATGGGTATTGGTTTTCGAACATATCATTTTCGGAACTTTTCTTCTGGTTTTGACCAGTAATACAGCTGGAGGAATACGTGACACTCTCATTGCTTCGTACACAATTGTAACGAGAGGTGGATTATGGAATGGTGCAGCAGCTGTCGTCTGAAGAGAGCCGGCCGTGAGCAGAAATGATTAGTGTATAAGTAAATACAGTAAACAGTAGCCTTACGTAACAGGTAGCTTTCTCCGACTGTACAAAGACAATTTAGAAATGAAGATGCAGCAGTAAAGTCCAGCTAGTGCAGTAGCAAAAAGAGCTTCGTAGGGAGAGGCTGTCTTAACAAATGCACGAGCGATAGCGACAGGGCCGCGACTGGACTGCGTCTCGGTGGCGTCTGCGATGCGACTGTCGCATCTCGTTGAGAACAGGTCAGGTGACTGCCGCTGACCATCCAATACTGTCAAATGATTTGGCAATTGCGAATAAGGACTACCATCAGCTGTAGAATGGAAAGAAGACAGTAAAAATTTGTGCCGGACCAGGATTCGAACACGGATTTCCCGCTTATCACGAGCGGTCGCCTTACCATTTGGTTTACCCAAACTTCCACATGTCACCAACTATGTGTCTAAGACCTGATCTCGTAAATCCATTATATATATATTCCCATGCAGGTCAGACGTTATACTTAAAAGTCACTTGTTCGCTATCAGCAGATAAATACGACATTGCATGCATGCATATCCAAAGGGAGCTTTGCATCGCAATCAGAATAAAGCAGGTACTGCAATATCGTATTTATCTTCCGATACCGAAAGCGACTTCCAAGTACAACGTATGACCTGTACGGGAATACACACTACTGGCTATTAAAATTGCTACACCAAGAAGAAATGCAAATAATAAACATGTATTCATTGGACAAATATATTATACTAGAACTGAAAAGTGATTACATTTTCATGCAATTTGGGTGCATAGAAACTGAGAAATCAGTACCCAGGACAACCATCTCTGGCCGTAATAACGGACTTGATACCTCTGGGAATTGAGTCAAACAGAACTTAGAGGGCGTGTACAGGTAGAGCTGCCCATGCATCTTCAACACGATACCACAGTTCATCGAGAGTAGTGACTGGCGTATTGTGACGAGCCAGTTGCTCGGCAACCATTGACCAGACGTTTTCAATTGGTGACAGATATGGAGAATTTGCTGGCCAGGGCAGCAGTCGAACATTTTGTGTATCCAGAAAGGCGCGTACAGGACCTGCAACAGACGGTCGTGCATTAACCTGCAAAAATGTACGGTTTCGCAAGGATCGAATGAAGGGCAGAGCAACGGGTCGTAACACATCTGAAATGTAACGTCCACTGTTGAAAGTGCTGTCAATGCGAACAAGAGGTGACCAAGACTTGTAACTAATGGCACCAATCACTCCAGGTGATACGCCAGTATGGCGATGACGAATACATGCTTCCAATGTGCGTTCACCGGGATGTCGCCAAACACGGATGCGACCATCATCATGCTGTAAATAGAACCTCGATTCATCCAAAAAAATGACGTTTTGCCATTTGTGCACCCAGGTTCGTCGTTGAGTACACCATCGCAGGCGCTCCTGTCTGTGATGCAGCGTTAAGGCTAACCGCAGCCATGGTCTCCGAGCTGGTAGCCCATGTAGCTGCAAACTTCGTCTAACTGTTCGTGCAGATGGTCGTTGTCTTGCAAACGACCCCACCTGTTGACTCAGAGATCGAGATGTGGCTGCCCGACCCGTTACATAAGATGCCTGTCATCTCAACTGCTAGTGATACGAGGCCGTTGGGATCCAGTACGGCGTTCCGTATTACCCTCCTGAACCCACCGATTCCATATTCTGCTAACAGTCATTGGACCTCGACCAATGCGAGCGGCAATGTCGCAATACAATAAACCGCAATCGCGATAGAATAAACCGCAATTGCGATAGGCTACGATCTGACCTTTATCAAAATCGGAAACGTGAAACGTCCCCTTGGCAAAATTATACAAGACTGTGCTTAAACTGACACACAATATTTTTAGCGCAACGCAATCTGACTTTCAAAAATCCCTACATAAGAATGGCCCTGACTAACATTAACCTATACGTTTCACTAGTTACTTACCTTACAAAACTCTTCATTACTCGAATAAAAGATTCAAACTACTGAAGGCACTAACTACTGATAGGCATAGTTAGCAAATGAAAGATTTTGATAGAGAACAAACAATGTATTTACCTTAATAGTCATAATATATATATAGCAGTTCATGACATCCAGTGTTACAAATTTCAAAACTCCGCCATCTCTCCCCTCACATCCACCAAAGCTGCCGGCTCACCTCCAACTGCGCTACGCTATGCGCTGTTAGCATCCAGCTGCCGCTGCCCAACACTACAATGGCAGACAACAATGCAAACCAGCCACAGAGTGCACATGGCACAGCCAGTGATTTTCATACAGAGCGCTACGTGGCGGCGGCGTTACCAATGAAAAAACCTAAACAGCCTACTTACATAGCCCCCATGCTCCCCACAAAAAATTATACAAGTTGTTTTGGGCAGTGGTCAGTACAGATTTGAAATTTTTTTTCATAATTACAATAACAAAAAAATGAAATGCACACACTTATACACTCCTGGAAATGGAAAAAAGAACACATTGACACCGGTGTGTCAGACCCACCATACTTGCTCCGGACACTGCGAGAGGGCTGTACAAGCAATGATCACACGCACGGCACAGCGGACACACCAGGAACCGCGCTGTTGGCCGTCGAATGGCGCTAGCTGCGCAGCATTTGTGCACCGCCGCCGTCAGTGTCAGCCAGTTTGCCGTGGCATACGGAGCTCCATCGCAGTCTTTAACAATGGTAGCATGCCGCGACAGCGTGGACGTGAACCGTATGTGCAGTTGACGGACATTGAGCGAGGGCGTATAGTGGGCATGCAGGAGGCCGGGTGGACGTACCGCCGAATTGCTCAACACGTGGGGCGTGAGGTCTCCACAGTACATCGATGTTGTCGCCAGTGGTCGGTGGAAGGTGCACGTTCCCATCGACCTGGGACCGGACCGCAGCGACGCACGGATGCACGCCAAGACCGTAGGATCCTACGCAGTGCCGTAGGGGACCGCACCGCCACTTCCCAGCAAATTAGGGACACTGTTGCTCCTGGGGTATCGGCGAGGACCATTCGCAACCGTCTCCATGAAGCTGGGCTACGGTCCCGCAAACCGTTAGGCCGTCTTCCGCTCACGCCCCAACATCGTGCAGCCCGCCTCCAGTGGTGTCGCGACAGGCGTGAATGGAGGGACGAATGGAGACGTGTCGTCTTCAGTGATGAGAGTCGCTTCTGCCTTGGTGCCAATGATGGTCGTATGCGTGTTTGGCGCCGTGCATACGACCGAGGCACACAGGGCCAACACCCGGCATCATGGTGTGGGGAGCGATCTGCTACACTGGCCGTACACCTCTGGTGATCGTCGAGGGAACACTGAATAGTGCATGGTACATCCAAACCGTCATCGAACCCATCGTTCTACCATTTCTAGACCGGCAAGGGAACTTGCTGTTCCAACAGGACAATGCACGTCCGCATGTATCCTGTGCCACCCAACGAGCTCTAGAAGGTGTAAGTCAACTACCCTGGCCAGCAAGATCTCTGGATCTGTCCCCCATTGAGCATGTTTGGGACTGGATGAAGCGTCGTCTCACGCAGTCTGCACGTCCAGCACGAACGCTGGTCCAACTGAGGCGCCAGGTGGAAATGGCATGGCAAGCCGTTCCACAGGACTACATCCAGCATCTCTACGATCGTCTCCATGGGAGAATAGCAGCCTGCATTGCTGCGAAAGGTGGATATACACTGTACTAGTGCCGACATTGTGCATGCTCTGTTGCCTGTGTCTATGTGCCTGTGGTTCCGTCAGTGTGATCATGTGATGTATCTGACACCAGGAATGTGTCAATAAAGTTTCCACTTCCTGGGACAATGAATTCACGGTGTTCTTATTTCAATTTCCAGGAGTGTAGATACAATGTCGGTCAAAAGCTAAAATTTTCTCACAGTTCATAAAGGCAGTTCTGATCATTCATCACAGTAAAATTGCAGTGTTTTTTTTTTTTTTCTCAAAGTCTGAGCAGTAAAAGAGAATGCACATGGAAGTAGTGGAATTCCATGCAGTCTTGAAGAGGTAGTGTTGTCCTCCCAACGGAAAGACAGTGCTGACTCTTGACATGCAGACAGGTAATGGGCTACAACAGAGCAAACCCACAGCAGAGTCAGTCGACGTTTTGAAGAAAATTGGTAGGTTGGTCATCACAGAGCAGACCCACTGTAGTCCTGGTATAGATTACGGTATTGGTGGGCCATCAAAGATGCAGACCCACTATACTCCTTGTAGAAATAGTGGTATTGGTGGGCCATCAAAGATGCAGACGCACTGTAGTCTTTGTAGAGATGGCCATCAGCCATCTGTTGCGACTGTGCAGGTGCACGATCACCATTGAAGAGTCTTGCAGAGAATACAGCAATTCCATAAACCACCACTTGTGCACTCACAATGTTTTTTTGAGATGTCCTTAGAAGGAGCAATGCTGTTATCCAGTCCCTTGCTGAATTATTAACACATGTGCAAACACTATCAGTCCCTACTTCTCACATATTGTCCATATACTATGACCAACAGAAACGTGTGCAGTTAAATGTAACCTACAAGTTACTTAATGTGATGAACTGGTGTCAATTACAATTTTATAACATGAGAATACAATAACAAAGGTACAAAATATATCATTAAAGAACATAATAGTACAGATAACATTTGCAGTAATACAGGCTTTACAAAAGAATCGAAATAACATATACATCAGTGTTACAGGAATTTTGACATAAGTACATACATAAAAGATCAGAATAACTTTTGAAACCTCAACTTCACAGATGAGCATTAGAACAAAACAGAATAAATAATGTGTAAACATCTTTACAAAGTAAATGACATGTTATTAATGCAAATTATATTTGAGGGTAACAGTATTCCTCATCATAGTGAATGTAGCTTAGTATTAGAAGAGAAAAAAATCTATGAAACAGTACACAGAGACAGGAAGAAAACAAATACATAAGGGTACACAAACACATAGTGGGATAACACAACAGGAAAGGACAGGGTTTATTTTTAGTGTAACATTTGGTACTGCAGTCAAACCCAAAACTTCATTCCATAGATCGTCCCGCTTATTTCAAGATTTGGTCCAGCCAACAAAAAAGATCCTATCCAAACATGCTTTCTGTATTCTGTTCACATCCTCTTTTAAAAATACACTCCTGGAAATTGAAATAAGAACACCGTGAATTCATTGTCCCAGGAAGGGGAAACTTTATTGACACATTCCTGGGGTCAGATACATCACATGATCACACTGACAGAACCACAGGCACATAGACACAGGCAACAGAGCATGCACAATGTCGGCACTAGTACAGTGTATATCCACCTTTCGCAGCAATGCAGGCTGCTATTCTCCCATGGAGACGATCGTAGAGATGCTGGATGTAGTCCTGTGGAACGGCTTGCCATGCCATTTCCACCTGGCGCCTCAGTTGGACCAGCGTTCGTGCTGGACGTGCAGACCGCGTGAGACGACGCTTCATCCAGTCCCAAACATGCTCAATGGGGGACAGATCCAGAGATCTTGCTGGCCAGGGTAGTTGACTTACACCTTCTAGAGCACGTTGGGTGGCACGGGATACATGCGGACGTGCATTGTCCTGTTGGAACAGCAAGTTCCCTTGCCGGTCTAGGAATGGTAGAACGATGGGTTCGATGACGGTTTGGATGTACCGTGCACTATTAAGTGTCCCATCGACGATCACCAGAGGTGTACGGCCAGTGTAGGAGATCGCTCCCCACACCATGATGCCGGGTGTTGGCCCAGTGTGCCTCGGTCGTATGCAGTCCTGATTGTGGCGCTCACCTGCACGGCGCCAAACACGCATACGACCATCATTGGCACCAAGGCAGAAGCGACTCTCATCACTGAAGACGACACGTCTCCATTCGTCCCTCCATTCACGCCTGTCGCGACACCACTGGAGGCGGGCTGCACGATGTTGGGGCGTGAGCGGAAGACGGCCTAACGGTGTGCGGGACCGTAGCCCAGCTTCATGGAGACGGTTGCGAATGGTGCTCGCCGATACCCCAGGAGCAACAGTGTCCCTAATTTGCTGGGAAGTGGCGGTGCGGTCCCCTACGGCACTGCGTAGGATCCTACGGTCTTGGCGTGCATCCGTGCGTCGCTGCGGTCCGGTCCCAGGTCGATGGGAACGTGCACCTTCCACCGACCACTGGCGACAACATCGATGTACTGTGGAGACCTCACGCCCCACGTGTTGAGCAATTCGGCGGTACGTCCACCCGGCCTCCTGCATGCCCACTATACGCCCTCGCTCAATGTCCGTCAACTGCACATACGGTTCACGTCCACGCTGTCGCGGCATGCTACCATTGTTAAAGACTGCGATGGAGCTCCGTATGCCATGGCAAACTGGCTGACACTGACGGCGGCGGTGCACAAATGCTGCGCAGCTAGCGCCATTCGACGGCCAACAGCGCGGTTCCTGGTGTGTCCGCTGTGCCGTGCGTGTGATCATTGCTTGTACAGCCCTCTCGCAGTGTCCGGAGCAAGTATGGTGGGTCTGACACACCGGTGTCAATGTGTTCTTTTTTCCATTTCCAGGAGTGTAGTTTTTCTCCACTCTACACTACTGTTTTGGCCAAACCATTTTCTGATAGCTTCTCAATGATTTTCTTCCAATTCATCATAGTTAGTTTCTTATATAGTCTATCCCCTCTTAAGTTAACTTAAACCTACTGAGCTCAGATGCTAAACTATGGGATGCTGCAGTGCAGCAGCACAAAACAATGAACACAAACAGCAATGACAAAAAACGGAAATTTGCAAAGCAGTTGCAATATTATAACTATTATTAGGCACTGTGCAACAAACAAGAAAAATAAATCCGTAGTAAAACTGGCTTAACAGAGTAATACAAAGTGAAATTCAGTAGCACTATGCCTGGCACACAGCAGCAGCAAATGCAATAACTTATACCTAAACATGACAAAGCTCAAGCAGAAAAAACAGTACACTAAAGACAACAATGCAGATAAGAGAAATGTATATTCACATCTTAATGTCTATATAATTAAGGTGGTGCACCACAAAAACTTATTCTATAAAATAAATTACCAAATACTTGAAAAGAAAATTATGTATACAGTTACTGTGACTAGTCCCTTCTTATTGTTCTTTCCTTTCCAAGTGCTCCTTTTTTTTTTTTTTGAAGAATGTGGATCATAAAATTATTATGTAACAGATCTGTTGACAGAAAGTTTTCACATTAGCAAATGCATTTAATTTTATTTTATAAAACCAATACTGTAACACAGCTGGAAAACAGATATCAAATGAAATAAGCAATTATCCAAAGTAAAGAATAAAAACATCATTCAATAGCTATCTAGTATTTCATAAGTCAGTAGAAGTTCTCTCAACTCTCGTAGAAAGACACTTGTCATAATCAGGTGTGCAGATGTAAGAATGTTTCCAAGTAATCAGCGTGTCGTATTTGCGGTGCTTCTCCACCTGTGCCTCTGAAAGGCACACACTAATGGCTTGTTTCCAGGTGGCTGTCGTGCAGCTGGGTGCCCACGACGCATGACGTGCAGGTGGTCACTTAACTTTCTTACCGAAATATTTACGACACCAGTTTCCGCTACAGTGGCAGTCTCATATCAAAAATTTCACAGGCCAAGAATTTGCGTTACAATTCTGTAGAAACAAAATCCGATTGATATAACAGTGTCCAAAAAAGTTCCGTCGGCATTGTAATACACTCACGCATTTACATACATTTCATAACTCTTAAAGTACGATTTTTGGTTTCCAACAACCTTTTTCACAAACCAGAGTCCCTAACCCTTACTCATTATTCCTTACCTTATTATACATATTCGTATACACTTCTTCAATATTTCATCATAATAAATACGTAGCATAATCAGATTCCTCATATAGCATCAGCTTATTGATCATAAACATACCGCAACAGCGTAATACACATCGTCATCATAACATCATAAAACCTCAGCCTAATCTCAAAATCGTCATAGCTTCCTCCAATAATTTCAAAACCTAAAAAAAATTCTCTGCTGATGTCAAAAGTGTCATCTACCTCAAACGTACTTTAAAAATCATGATCCCATACCAAATACATGATTCAGAGCTCTCATAGTATCACAATGGTTCCGAAAAAATATGAGCATTTCACAAAGTACAGACAAAATACAATTTCATAAGTGTGAAGTTATCCAACCGTGTAATTACGTAAACATCTGTCACTGATGTAGTAAAATAAATATTTGTCTCTCTCAGTTAAATGATCAGATAGCTGTGTAATTCTGTGTTAGAGAAATATGGTACCGATGTGTAAAGTTGTATAAGCAAATATCATATTAGCTAGGGCTCCTTGTGCTTGCCATACACATGGTACACAAAGTAAGCGTGTACTCCCCCCCCCCCGATATGAAACGTCCCCTTGGAAAAATTATACAAGACTGTGCTTAAACTGACACACAATATTTTTAACGCAATCTGACTTTCAAAAATCCTTACAAAAGAATGACCCTGACTAACATTAACCTATACGTTTCACAAGTCACTTACCTGACAAAAATCTTTGTTACTCGAACTACTGCAATACAGCGAGCGCCACTACTGCCAGCTAAATAAAAGATTCAAACTACTGAAGGCACTAACTACTGATAGGCACAGTTTGCAAATGAAAGATTTTGATAGAGAACAAACAATGTATTTACCTTAATAGTCATAATATATATAGCAGTTCATGACATCCAGTCTTACAAATTTCAAAACTCTGCCATCTCTCTCCCCACATCCACCACTGCTGGCGGCTCACCTCCAACTGCACAACGCTACGCGCTGTTAGCATCCAACTGCCGCTGCCCAACACTACAATGACAGCCAACAATGCAAACCAGCCAGAGACTGCACACGGCACAGCCAGTGATTTTCATACAGAGCGCTACGTGGCGGTGGCGTTACCAATAAAAAAAACCTAAACAGCCTACTTACAAACGTGATGGTACGCATTTCTCCTTCTTACAGAGGCATCACAACAACGTTTCTCCAGGCAATGCTGGTAACTGTTTGTGTATGAAAACCTTTCCTCATGTCAGCAAGTTATGGTGCCGACAACCTTGTGTGAATGCTCTGAGAAGCTAATCATTTGCATATCACAGCATTTTCTTCCTGAAGCTTAAATTTCGCGTCTGTAGCACGTCATCTTCATGGTGTAGCAATATTAATGGCCAGTAGGGTACATAATGGATGTACGAGTTCAGGTCGTAGACGCATCATGTGCGACGTATGGAAGTTTGGGTCTGGCCCTGAGTCCTGCACGGATCGCCAAATGGTAAGGAGACTGCTCGCGACACCCGGGATATCCGGTTTCGAGTCCTGGTCAGGCACAAATTTTCATGCATGGATGTTCAAAGGGAACATTGCACCCTAATCAGAATAATACAGGCACTGTAATATCGTATCGTGGAGGCAAAGGGCACTCGTGGTATATATATATAATGTGTATATTCGTTTTTAAAATTATATGGATCTGTGGCACACTGAAATGTTGGGATGATGGTGGCAAGTTATACTTGGGTCGGGGATGCAGTATTAGAATCTGAATCTAAAAGAGCTTTGGAGGAGGTAAGGCAGAAGGAATATATAGCATTCCTTCAGAATTTCTGAAATCATTGGGGGAAGCGTCTTAAAAACGACTATTCTAGTTGGTATGTAGAACGTATGAGTCCGACGATATACTATCTGGCTTTCAGAAGAAACATCACACTCACAGTTCTGAAGGCTGCAAGAGAAGACAAGTCTTAGTATTATCGCACACTCAGCTTAACATGTTCATGCGTTCAAGTTACTGACAAGATTGGTGTACAGAAGAACGGAAAAGAAAATTGAGGAAGCATTAAATGACGATAGATAAGCTTTAAGGAAGGAGACGCCACCAGAGAGGCAATTCCGACGTTGCGGTTGACAATGGACGCAAGACTAAAGAAAAATGAAGACAACTTCATAGGATTTGTCGGCCTAGAAAAACCGCTCGACAGTGATGCATGGTGCAAGATGTTCGGAATTCTCACACAAATAGAGATAAGCTATAGGAGAAGACTGGTAATATACGATATGTACCAGACCTAAGAGGCAACAATAAAAGTGGAAGTCCCAGAACGAAGTGTTTGGGTTAAAAGGGGCATAAGACGGGGATGTAATCTTTCAACCCTACCGTTCTATCTATACATCGAAGAAGCAATGGCAGAAGTAAAAGACAGGTTCAAAAGTGGAATTAAATTTCAAGGTGACTGGATATCAATGACAAGTTTCGCTGATGACATTACTATCCTCAGTGAAAGTGAAGAAGAATTACAGGATGTACTAAATGGAATGACGAGTCTAATGAGCGCAGAATATCGATTGAGAGTAAATCGGAGAAAAACGAAAATTAGCAGAAATGAGAACAGCAGGAAACTTAATATCAGAATTGCTGACCACAAAGTAGATGAAGGTAAGGAATTCTACTACGTAGGCGGTAAAATAACCCATGACGGACGGTGCAAAGAAGACATAAAAGGCAATTGCAAAAAGAACATTTTTGGCCAACATCAGTCTACTGGTATCAAACATTTGGAGCACAACATTGTATGGGAGTGAAACGTGGGACTGTGGGAGAATCTAAGCATTTGAGATGTGATGCTACACAAGGTTGTTGAAAAGTAGGTGGACTGATAAGGTAAGGAAAGAGGAGGTTCTCCGGAAAACCAGCGAGGAGAGGAATACACGGAAAACACCGACAAGAAGAAGGAACAGGATGGGACCACATCTGTTACGATATCACGGAGTAACTTTCATGGTATTAGAGGAAAGCGTAGAGAGTACTAAATGTAGAGGAAAACAGTGACTGTAAAACCTCCAGCGAATACTTGAGAACGTAGGTTACAACTGGTGTCTGAGATGAAGTGGTTGGCACAGGAGAGGAATTCGCAGCGGGTCGCACCAAACCAGTCAGGAGAGTGATAACTCAAAACATAGAAAAATAAAAAAAAGAAGAGAGATTCTTGAAGTTTTTCCGGCATACTGAACGTTCTATGAGGTTTCGCGATCGAAGCCGGATCATGTTGACTTCTTGCCACAATATTTCGGCTGGAAACCGTCCAGCCATTTTCAGTTGAGTTTCCGCTACTCTCACCTAATGATGGTTGGAGGTTTCCAGCTGAAATATTGTGACAAGATCTGGCTGCAATTGCGAAACCTCATAGAATAAAGAATAGTCAGTTAGAAAGTATGATCGCCACCCCACACTCCCATCCTGAACGGATCCACGGACCCGTGCCTGTTGGAGTTCCCTGCGAAAGACTATTTTTGGTCTGTCAAGTTTCCACCCATGGTCTTGATCGTAATTCACCAGGTAAACGATGAAGGTGTTAGTCGACTGTCTTTACAAACAATCCTGTTGGCAGAACATCCGCAACTGAGCATTATAGCAGAGATTGAAAATACCGCTTCAGTTGTAAATTACTTTATTTTCAGACGACCGGTTTTGGACTGTTATATAAGCCCATCCTCATGTGTCGTAGCTGCAATGTGATACCCGAGTTCTGCGCTCACAGGCAGCACATCGCGCCTGGTACACGCGGCGCTTGGGGACCACAGCACAGCTACGACACCTGAGGATGGGCTTATAACAGTCCGAAACCGGTCGTCTGAAAATAATTTACGATTGAAGCGGTATTTTCAACATCTGCGATTGTCTTTAGTTCCAGTACAGCTGAGTGGAGGGTTTCGAGGCGGATTTCATTGTACATGACTATGATGCGTGTACAGAGTGGAGCTCCGGGGGCAAACACTTGCTGGTCAGAGGGTGCTCCGGTCACAGAGGCGGTATGTCCGATATGCTAGCAGCGCTGGAGTTGTCGAAGTTTGCCTGAGGACGGCGACCTCGTCTGGAGAAGTTGGCTGGCGGCTAACTCCTGCCAGGTGGCGGCCCGCTACCTGCGGCCAGAACTTGCCAGTAGCTTGCCCCAACTAAGACGCATTACACGGTAATACCTCGCCCAGTTAATGTCACTGTACCTCACGCAGATTACGGGCTTCAAATGCTTGTACCTTGGGAGGGGTAATTCGTAACCTAAAAGCAGAGAACCTGGACTCACTGTAACTACTACCACGAGGGGAACTCACAAAGCCTTCTCGATTAATAAGGTAGCCAAGATCGAAATAATAATTATTTAAAAATGATAACCTTCTTCGTCTGTTATGCTGACCATCTTCAGATCTAACGCACCACATGGTTGCAGGCGTAATTTCAGGCGACAGTTCCATGGTTCGCCGCATACCGGGTGGTTATAATTAAACTTTCCCTATTTAACACGTTATGACAGGGAAACCAAGATTTGTAGTATTAATCTCCAAATTATGGGGTACATGATTGCCATGCGTCACAGCACTACCACCCAGTTGTAACTATGGCCACCAGGTGTCGTGATCAGTCATTATGACTCATAGTCTCACAAACCTGACCTGTCGCAGTGCTTTTGTTGACGTGTCAACATGAGCTTGGACAAAAGCATCAGGGCATTACTGGTGAAGCTCTGTTATAAAAACAGCAGTAATGCTGCAGCTGCACTTCGAGAATATCGCCGGCTGAAAGGATAACGGAAGGCTCCTCTTTCTCTACCTGCTGTGCGCAGACTGATGAAGAAGTTCGAAATAACTGGAGAACCGGGCGTCGCCCAGGTAAGAGACCGATGACCGGTTGCACCACAGGTGGTTAATGAGATCGCTGTTGCTACAGCAGACAACGCTGTGCCCATATTCCCGATCGTCAGGCTGTGCGCGTCTTGTGTCACGACTGTTGAACATCCCGTAGTCCACCGTGGGGAAGGTGCTTTGAGTCATTCTCAAGAGGTATCCGTACAAGATCCATATCGTAGAGCAGCTTGCACCACAGCACGCACAAAGACAATTTTGCCCTCCTCTTTCTCTCAAGGTTAGAAGTTGACGAGGGCTGGCCCTGGACCATCCTACAGACAGACGAACTAATTTTTCTCTGACAGGTGAGGTGAACGCACAGAATTTCTGAATATGGGGATCTTCCTCTCCAGTCACAGTGCATGAAGTTCCTCTGTATGGCGAACCTGTCACCATGAGGTGTAGCTTGACGGCTACTTTCATCATTGGCCCATTCTTTTTTGAACAGGTTGCCGCTCAAGGACCAAAGACGTGCAGTGTGACTGGCTATCGTTACTGCCATATGTTTCGCCAGCGTGCCATACCCGCCCTACGGGAGAGAGACGCAATGAGTTCAACAGTTTTTATGCAAGATGTGGCCCCACTGCACATCGCTCATGAAGTTTACCTGCTTCTCCGAAACACATTTGGAAACAATCGAATCACAAGCCAATGTTTCCAAATGCTTGGCCAGTGAGATCAGCTGATCTCACTCCTAGTGATTTCTGGTTGTGAAGCTACTTGAAGGACAGGGTTTACCAGGGGGAATATTCACATTTGTGTTGATCTGAAGCGCAGCACATCAAGGGAGGTAGCCAGCATACCTATGGACATGCTTCGTTCTGCTGTGCACAGTGCAATCCTGCGCTTTCAGACTGATGGGCGTTGTATTGAGCCTCTTTAGTAGCAGTAATGGTACTGTTATGTAATAGTATGATGTACCGTAACAGCACATTAAAAGTGTTTCAATTGAACTGATTGTGCATTCTTTTTCTTCCCCATATCTTTGACATTAACGCTACCCACTTTGGTACTCGTACGGCAATTAGTTTCCGTGTTATAATGTGTTAAATAGGGGAAGTTTAATTATAACGCACGGTATGTTGCATTAAACCTGAAGACTGCCAGTATAAGGGACGAAACCGATTATCATTTTTAAATAAATAATTATTGCTATCTTGACTGTTTTTCTTAATTGATAATTTATAAAACACTCTAAGAAAAAAAGCGACGTACCACTCAGAAATTATCCAAATAGGATGGAAATCTGTAAATGTGATGTATTGAACATGTACAGACAAACAAGTGATTATAATTTCAGAAAAACCTGGATGATTTAATCAAAAGAAAGAGCTGCACAAACTGAGCAAAAATGGTTCATATGGCTCTAAGCACTATGTGACTTAACATCTGACGTCGTCAGTCCCCTAGACTAGAATTACTTAAACCTAACTATCTTAAGGACATCACACTCATCCATGCCCGAAGCAGGATAAACTGAGCAAATCAATAACGCTTTAGTCCACCTCTGGCCCTTACGCAAGCAGTTATTCGGCTTGCCATTGATTGATAGAGTTGTTGGATGTCCTCCTGAGGAATACCGTTCGAAGTTCTGTACAATCAGAACGTTTGATCACCAAAACCCCGTGCTGGTTGGAGTGAACTGACCATAATGCTCCAAACATTCTCAACTGGTGAGAGATCTGGCGACTCTACAAACCAATGTAGGGTTTGGCAAGCACGAAGAAAAGTCAGGTTGATATCGCATCAGGTCTCCAGACATATCTTCAGCGTCCAATCTCATTGACTGCAGTAGAATTGTCTTCAGTGATGAGCGCCCTGTTTCAGCCCCTTAATCAGCTACATATTAGTACAGCTGTTAGGAGTATTAACATGGGACTACAGAAAGCACTATTCACGAAGGGTGTGGCTCTCGTTGTAGAGGTGCCAGTTGAGTCTACCGATGGGTCGGGTTTCACTAGGGGACGACCTGCGCCTCTGTATGTATGAGAAGGGGGTGTTGGCCAAACTTACAGGGGATGTGTAGTGGGGAGGGGGGAGGGGGAGGGGGGGGGAGGAATGTTCGTGGCGCGACTCACGGGAAAATTCCAGTAGTAAGTAGTGTTAAAGCTGTACCTTTTTTAGACTGAAGTCGGTTGATAGGTATCCCTGCTTAAGAGAAGTCTTTTTAAGAAAAGAACTACCTTCAGAAAAGGTCAGGTACCCGAGTAATGAAAGAATTAGCATATTTAATTAACATACATGCGATAGTAGAGAAAAAGTTTGTTAACTGTTTGTAGAGGTTGACTGACATTGTTGGTTTATCAGAAGACCACTTAAGCAATGTAACAATTAAGAAGTTTGCTGGGATACAGACCAGCTAGCTATTCTTGAAGGAGCTCTTGGCGCAGTCGAAGGTGGGCGTGTACGTGAAAAATGGTATTCCATTTGAGTCTATTGATGTATCAAAGCACTGTACTGATCAGATTGTTGACTGTTGTGGATTTAGTGAAATCAAACTTTTAGTTACAGTTATACAGGGTGTTGCAAAAAGGTACGGCCAAACTTTCAGGAAACATTCCTCACACACAAATAAAGAAAAGATGTTATGTGGACATGTGTCCGGAAAGGCTTAATTTCCATGTTAGAGCTCATTTTAGTTTCGTCAGTCACCTACGCTCAATGGAGCACGTTATGATTTCATACGGGATACTCCACCTGTGCTGCTAGAACATGTGCCTTTACAAGTACGACACAACATGTGGTTCATGCACGATGGAGCTCCTGCACATTTCAGTCGAAGTTTTCGTACGCTTCTCAACAACAGATTCGGTGACCGATGGATTGGTAGAGGCGGACCAATTCCATGGCCTCCACGCTCTCCTGACCTCAACCCTCTTGACTTTCATTTATCGGGACATTTGAAAGCTCTTGTCTACGCAACCCCAGTTCCAAATGTAGAGACTCTTCGCGCTCGTATTGTGGACGGCTGTGATACAATACGCCATTCTCCAGGGCTGCATCAGCGCACCAGGGATTCCATGCGACGGAGGGTGGATGCATGTATCCTCGCTAACGGAGGACATTTGGAACAATTCCTGTAACAAAGTGTTTGAAGTCACGCTGGTAAGTTCTGTTGCTGTGTTTCCATTCCATGATTAATGTGATTTGAAGAGAAGTAATAAAATGAGCTCTAACATGGAAAGTAAGCGTTTCCGGACACATGTCCACATAACATATTTTCTTTCTTTGTGTGCGAGGAATGTTTCCTGAAAGTTTGGCCGTACCTTTTTGTAACACCCAGTATATAGATCCCCTAACTCTAATTTCAGGACACTTGTCTTCAACCTAGAGAGAATTCTTCGTTCGCTTTACAGAAAGTACCAAAAATTAGTTGTATTTGGTGACTTCAAAATTAATTTCATGAGTGATTGTGCACAGAAAAGAATGTTGGAGGATCTCTTAAATTCATGGCATCTGGTAAGACCGCGTTCTTTCCAACCAGAGTGCAAGGAAACAGTAGTACTACCACAGACATTATTTTCATTCATTCTTTAATACTATAGGGGCATTACTTTAATAAAAGGGTAAATTGCCTTTCAGACGATGATGGATAAATTTTAGTCCAGTGGCAACAGAGACATTTTCAAACCTCATTAAAGAATAAGAGCGACAGGATGTTTACAGTATTGATAATAGGCGATAAACATAATGTTTTCCGCACCACATTTCTCATTCCTTTTCGAAGTTGATTTGCGTTGTAACAAGGTACGGGCACTCAGGCGTCCTGAGTGGCTCTCTGATTGGGGTAATGACATCATATAGAACAAAGAGGGAACTACATCAAAACGTTAGAAATAGCCACAGTCGAGCTGTAATACCCAATTACTAACAGTAATGGTATGATGCTTAAAAATATTAGGAAGGCAAAAAACATGTAGCTTACAAACAGAATAGCTAATTAAAACCATGTGGTCTGTCGTGGAGGAAGTGTTTGGCCAACAGCACGATGACAATGTGAAGTGAATACGTAGTAAAAATGTTCTTGTTACTGATAAATCAGACATATATCCAATATTTAAGAGTCACTTTCTGAATGTTGCAGGCGAATTAACTATAGGTTGGTTTCTACAGGGAATCATATAAGTCTCTTAGAAAATGGCTTTCCTACACTTCTGTCTGAAATACACCTCCGTGGAAATGACAAGTGGCAGACTGAGTCAGTAATTAAATCTCTGAAGACAGAGGGCTATTATGGATATGACGAGTATATAGCAGGATACTGAAGCACTGTGTTCCGTGTGTTAACTCAGTATTTTGTCACTTTTGAAATTGGTCCTTGAGGAATGGTTAGTTACCTGAACGATTACAGTACTCAGTGTTCCTATGCCATGGAGTTTGCAAAAGTTATTGAGAAACCTATACATTAAAGGGTAACTGATCATTTCAGTTCTCGTAATTTGATGTCAAACGTACAATTTGGTTTTAGAAGTGGCTTAACAACTATAAATGCTATGTTCTCTCCCCTCTGTGAAGCACTGGACGGATTAAACAAACAGTAGCGAAAACAGAGCGTTTTCCTTGATTTAATTCCCAGTGGTTGTCGTTTTCAAGTAGTCTTAAGGGTAGGCATATTTCTCTGTACATCTCGCACAGCTAACCGTCAATAATATCGAGATCTGTGATCTTGTTTTTTTCCTTTATTTCGTGTATCAGTATCCAGAGATGGAAACATTCAGCAATTTTTTTTTTTTTTTTTTTTTTTTTTTTTTTTTTTTTTACGTACAGTGTATATTCTACCTAAAGCGGTGGTTTGCAAGATTCTGGACGATGTTTTACTGGATTTACTTGTTATGTCTTAGAAAGATTTTTCTTGCTGTGCTCCACATATAATAAGAAGGGACGTCGACATATAGTAATGTTTTCACGAATGGATCCGTTTGGCGCAGTTGGTAAACAGTTATTAATGTTGTGTTCTGGGGTAGTTCGCTTGCAGTTTTTCTGGCAGTGTCTTTTGTGAAGTAAACTCTATGACCATTCATCAAGTGAAGTGCTAGATGTTGCGCAGTTGGTTCGAGTTCGTGTATGGGAAAGCAGAAAATATGCCACGCTGCTTTATTATTGTTGATGTACCTTCAAATTTGGTACGTGAGGATCTCGTCGTTTCTCTTTTGTTGTTGGTTGTCTTTGACTATTTGAAATACTACCATCTCACTGCCTTTGTTCACATACTTAAGTATTTGACGTATTTCACTGAATTACAGTATTCTACGGTTATGTGTGCTTGGAACATTTTGGTAAGTAGTGTGTTACATAATACTGTCCATTGATTCGTCGCTGCCTCGTATCCATATTTTTGCTGTGAAGCCACCGTTTATGGATGATGGTCTTCTGTGTTTGGGACAGCGATCAACTCTGGTTTGTGTGTCGTCCACGTATGGTTTTGGGTATTTTTTTTTACATTTTCCATCACGCACACTCGGCGAATTGGGGTTTAATGCCCCGCAAGGCCCACTAATCATGTTTTTCACTACTATGTCGGAGATTCCCGGAACTTTTTGTGGACTGGGAAATTCAGCTTGGATGATTTTGTCGACATCCATAGTATGAATCCTGTGGTGTAGCCATATGAGATTGTGTGAGTGGGGCAGTCCTCGTTTTTGGCATTTGATTGGGTACATCCAGCATCTAATGATTCCCGAGATGTGGTATTTTGTGATGACTTCATAAATCTCATTTGTTTTTGTCGGTAAACCTGGTCTATTACGTTATTGTTCTTTGATTTCTGGCCACGACGAATTGCATGTGAATGTTATGAAGAGGTCAGGTGTCCATATTTTCTTATGTAGCTCATGGCGTCTTGAGTGTATTCGTGCATGTGTCTCCGACTTCCTATGTATTATGAAGGTAAGATTACCATTATTCGAATGTCATCAATGTTTCCATTATTGATGATTATGTCTCGAAGGTGGATGTATTATTCCGTGAATAGTTTCTTCTGATTCGGTCTTTTACAAAGCATCCGTTCCGCTTATATTTTTGCATACCTATATACAAGGAATCGTTGGTACAAAAGGCGAGTGTTGAGAATGTGATTGTGTGTTTAATTGTCTCTAATTATTAAGTGGTAAGCACAGAATTCCTTGGAAATGATTTTTTTTTGTTTGTTTCTACGCCTGTTTCGGGTTGGATTTGTTTCGCATTAAAATGGTACCCGTCCTCTCCGGCAGAAATATTAAAGGACGTTGGAGGGTAACCTAAGAACGGTGTATCTCCGCAGTGCTTTGAAGTCCTTCTCTTCTTCGTTGTACAATTACGTCACGGCTTGCGTTTTGATTGTCCACAGTTACGATGGCGACTTCGTCTCTCTAGGATGCATTAGATCGACGTTCGTGTTCTCCATGAGGTCTTTTGTCAGCTTAAATTATAACTTTAGTCATCAGAAATCATTCGGTCTAGTGCTGTTTTGAATATGTGAACCAGCTGATTGGATTCGTGTAAGATCCTCCATACATCTCGAATTACTTGCCGCCTCAGTCCACTGATATTTGTGCGTCGTTGATCAGTTTCCGTTTCTTCATCTCCGATGAAATACACTTGCTGAAATTTATGGTCCTCGTTGGATAATGGTAGTAATGACCTAATGTTGTGATAGATTTGTCATTGGGTGGAAAAAAAAAAAACATAATCGACTTCATCTCTGTTAGTGTTGATCGAAATAAAACCGAAAAAAGTCCGTTGGAAACAGGCGTTGTACGCTTTTATATTTTGAAGAAAGTGTTTTAATTCTGGAGTTTCTCCGGTCATGTAATGTAAAAATTCCTGCCGACGTGATTCCAATGTTGGTAATCGAATTTTTCCATTCATGAAGCACAATCCTGGTGTTTCTCTACTGACTTTTTTCGGCGTTGTAAAATTGGCAGATGTTATCTGTTTTTTCGATTACGACGTGTTTGTGTTTACTATTTTCCGAAATCAGATACTGGATTGTACCCAGAAGCAGACATAGAACCCAGATCAAAATATAGTAGTGATGAAGTAGGCTAAAGTTTAAGACATTAGTCAGGAAGAGTCAATACGCAAAGCAGTGGGATACGGAAGCACTAAGGAATGACGAAATAAAGTTGAAGTTCTCTAAGGCTATAGATTCAGCAATAAGGAATAGCATCAGTAGGCAGTGCAGTTGAAGAGGAATGAACATCTCTTAAAAGGGCCATCACAAAATTGGAAAGGAAAACACACGTACAAAGAAGGTAACTGCAAAGAAACTACGGGTAACAGAAGAAATACTTCAATTGATCGATCAAAGGAGGAAGTACAAAAATTTTCAGGGAAACTCAGGAATAGAGATATACAAGTAGCAGAGTAATGAAATGAATAGGAAGTTAAGGGATGCTAAGACGAAATGGCTGCAGGAAAAATTTGAAGACATCGAAAAAGAAATGATTGTAGGAAGGAAAGACTCGGCATATAGGAAAGCCGAAACAACCTCCGGTGGCATTAAAAGCAAAGGTGGTAACACCAGGAGTGCAACGGAAATTCCATTGTTAAATGCAGATGAGAGAGCGGATATGTAGAAAGAATACATGCAAAGCCTCTATGGGGGAAGGTTTGTCTGATGTGGTGGACGAAGAAACAGGGGTCGATTAAGAAGAGATAGGGGATCCAGTATTAGAATCAGAATTTAAAAGAGGTTTGGGGGACATAAGATCATATAAAGCAGAATGGATACATAACATACCATCAGAATTTCTAAAATCATTTGGGGAAGTGGCAACAAACCGACTATTGACATTGGTGTGTAGAGTGTTTGAGTCTGGCGACATACCATTTGCCTTTCGGTAAAGCATCATCCACACAATTCCGAATACGGCAAGAGCTGACAAGTGCTAGAATTACTGCACATTCAGCTTAACGGCTCATGCATCCAAGTTGCTTACAAGAAAAGTACACAGAAGAAGGGAGAAGAAAAGTGGGGATGCGCTAGATGACGATCAGTTTGGCTTTAGAAAACGTAAAGGCACGAGAGAGGCAATTCTGACGTTGCAGTTAACAAGCAAGATTAAATAAAAATCAAGACAAGTTTGCAAGATGTTCTAAATTCTGAAAAACGTACGGGTAAGCTATAGTTACGGCTCATATACAATGTATACAAGAGTTAAGAGGGAATAATGAGTAGACAACCAAGAACGAAGTGCTCGTATTAAAAAGAGCGTAAGACAAGGATGTAGCCTTTCGCCCCTACTGTTCAATGTGTAGATCGAGAAAGCAATGATGGAAATATAAGAAAGGTTCAGGAGTGGAATTAAAATACAAGTTGAAAGGATATCAATGGCACGATTCGCTGATGACATTGCTATCCTGAATGAAAGTGAAGAAGAATTGCAATGATATGCTGAGCGGAATGAACAATCTAATGAGAACAGAGTATGGATTGGGAGTACACCGGAGAAAGACGAAGGTTATGAGAAACAGCAGAAATGAGAACAGCGAGGAACTTAACATCATGATTGATGGTCTCGAAGTAGATGAAGAAATTCTGCTACCTAGGCAGTAAAATAAGCAATGACGGACGGAGCAAGAAGGACGTCAGAAGCATATTAAGAATGGCAAAAAGGGCATTCCTGGCCTAGAGAAGTCTACCAATATAAAAATCGGCCTTAATTTGAGGAAGAGATTTCTGAGAATGTACATATGGAGTACAGCTTTGTATGGTAGTGAAACATGGACTGTGGAAAAACTGGAATAGAAGGGAGTCAAAGCATTTGAAAATCAGGTGGACTGATAAGGTAGGGAACGAGGAGGTTCTGTGCACAATCGGGGAGGAAAATAATATGTGGAAAATGCTGATAAGGAGAAGGGACAGGATGATAAGAGATCTGTTAGAACATGATGGAATGACTTCCATGGTACTAGAGGGAGCTGTACAGAGCAAAAACTGCAGAGGAAGCCAGGGACTGGAATACATCCAGCAAATATCAGAGTTAGTAGGTTGCAAGTGCTAGCTGCTATCCTCGGACTCATGGCTCGGTCCGGTCCTTCTATTTTGTAGGGGCGTTTCTGAAAAAAATTTAAGCAACACTCTTGTTTTAAATTGTTGTTTATACTAATATATAATACATTTCGGGTCTTGTAATTTGCATAGGCCTCATGTACATTTTATTTTACTTATTTCTAACTGACCCGATACTTTTGTTGTCCTGTCCAAATTTCAATGAATTTGTTTGCGATGTTTTCTGAATATGTGAAAAGCTATTGGAAATGCATGAACAAAGTCAAAATGAGGAAAACGCGTATTTTTGAGTGATTATTGCATCTGTTAACGATTGTGGACACGGATACTCAATTTGAGTAGTATTCAGAAGTACGCCACTGGCAAATATTACATGCGAGATGAATTCTACTCATATTACAACGCTGAAATGCTGGAAATGTGTGATGTGTCTAGAACTGTTCGACTTGGAAGTACGCGGTTTTATTGCAAACCTTAGGTCTCACTTGGATTAAGCCGGAATTTCATGTCATCAAAATAATTTATTTTCTTTCATTAAATTTGAAATCACAATGAAGCTCAAGATGTTTTATTTACAGTTCGATTAAGATTACAAGATAAATGTTCAAGTAAACAATGCTTTGATTTGAATGATGTGCTGTGTCATCATGATTTCGTTCATTGCAATTCTTCATGATGCACCATATTTTTTGCTTTGTTGTCTGGCGTGAACATTGAACTCATTCCGCTGCCTTACTTTCATCCCGCGAGCCTAACAAACTATCCAAAAAAGAATCAACGAAATATTTCGTTCCTATCGTCTGTTATGATCGAGAGTACATACAAAAGTTATGGTTTTTTTTCAGTTTGTTCGAATTTTCTGGCTTTTGTTTGAAACTGTCCCTGAATTTTTTTCTGAAAACTTTTCCAGGACTGTAATGAACAAAAATAGATACGCAAAGAATCAAGCATATACATCGTTCGAATCGTGAGTTGTGCTCTTGAGTTTACAATAAAAGTCCCATAGAAAAAACAAAAAATTCAAATTTTCCCGAATTTTCTAATTTTCGGGGCAACTTTTTCAATTTTTGCCCCTAAAACCTTATTCGTTCTATTACCAACGGTTTTTTTTTAAATTAGCGAAATCTGATCGGTCATTCTCAGCTGATGCATTTACAAACGAATACCATAAAATTATTGTTTACATAGGTTAACTTTTCTGATCTTCATTACACACACTGACTCGTTCCATTACCACGCAGATTTACTTCTGAATTTGGTCCTACGTAACAATACGTGTAAAATAAGTACAATCTATGTGTCCTTCACAGTGACAATTCAATGACTGACACTCGCCCCTTACATACACCACCAGGCCTGGTATCAAAACTAAATACGAAAAACGCTAATTTACTCTGGTGCCCTTTCTACCTATCATAGTCAGTTTGCATCTCTAATATTTATAGAATCATTGAGTGCGTGTACGTGTACGATATCCGGCCATATCGTCCACAGTCTTCACTTTTTTTGCCAGGCAGTCCATAATGAACGATATATCAGATGGATCAAGTGACGAGTGGTTCCATCTAGTATTTATGAAAGTCGAGCTGTAGTAGACTGCACGTTGCCTTTTTGGCAGCAACTGTTCTAAAATCAGCAAATAGTACGAATTTCACGTGCGTCTTTTTTTGTTCTTTGGTTTGCAGTGGAGAGTTGATATACATTTACTTATGATACATTTGTGACTTGTTCCGTGATGTATTCTATTTTGTTACTCCATCGCACACCCCACCTCCACGCCCATCTCTCCCCTACGTGTAATTTTAAATCTTGCAAGGGCTTTCTATCAGCGAAACCCGCTCCGTTCGATTGCCAGTACAGATGTTATGCAATGCAAATACGAATAGCGTCTCCTAAATAGAGACCTTTCCTTTGGAGGAGCGGAAAATTGTATTCGTGTCCCTCGAAATGGTCTCCGCGTTGAAAGGGCTGCCCGTGTCGATCTGACGCCCTTTGAAATAAGCATAGCCGTTCTCTCCCCTCCAGAGACTCACCCCTGTGACCAGGCCGTCACCCTCCCTACAGCGGAGATCTATTGGATGTCGTCTGAGCGACAAAGAGGCACCATTGACACCACACAAATTCATAACCAACTCCACCGGCGCGCTCCGTATCACAAGACAAATACGAGGAAAAGCATGAGACTTCCATCTTGCACACCGCTGCTCGTGACAAACTGCAACACAAAACGGTGGAAAACTTTGGACAGAAACTGAGTGGTCTGTGTTACATGAGTTTAGTCTTATGTTAATAACAAATTCAGTGAACAACTGGGGAAAAATCAGTAATTGTTTAGTACATAAATAATCCAATCAAAGAGCATAACGCCACCACACCAATTTTTTCGCCATTTTTAGACCTACAATATCGCAGATCACATCCAGTTTTACAGTGGAGCTGAAATGGAGGAAAGAGCCAAGAAAGGGATTTCTATGGCCGTTCATAAGAAGCACAGGAAACACACACGTAAAAAGAGTTTTGCATCACCTCGGTTCCGAGAGTTCCGGAACCTGTTCAGAAAATTGGAACAGAGATCAACATATACATCATTTCCGCCCTTTTTATTGCTCATGAAAACCATACATTGCATGTTGTACCACCATATAGCGATACCTTCAGAGGTGATGGCCCAGACTTCTGTACACACTGGTACCTCTAATACTCATAAGCACGTCCTCTTGCGCTGATGCGTGCCTGTATTCGTCGTGGCATACTGTCCCCAAGTTCATCAAGGTACTGTTGGTCCAGATTGTCCCACTCCTAAACGGCGATTAGTCGTAGATCTTTCAGAGAGGTTGATGGGTCACGTCGTCCATAAACAGCCGTTTCCAGTCTATCCCAGGCATGTTCAATAGGGTTCAGGTCTGGAGAACATGCTGGCCATTCTAGTCAAGCGATGTCGTTATCCTGATGGAAGTCATTCACAAGATGTACACGATGGGTGCATGAACTGTCGTCCATGAAGACGAATGCCTCGCCAATATGCTGCCGATATGGTTGCATGGTTGCACTATCGGTCGGAGGATGGCATTCACGCATCGTACAGCCGTTACGGAGCTTTCCATGACCACCAGCGGTGTACGTCGGCCCCACATAATGCCACCCCAAAACAGCAGGGAACTCCACCTTGCTGCACTCGCTGGACCGTGTGTCTAAGACGTTCAGCCTGACTGGGTTGCCTCCAAACACATCTCCATTTGTCTGGTTGAAGGCATATGCGACACATCGGTGAAGAGAGCTTGATGCCAATCCTGAGTGGTCCATTCGGCATGTTGTTGGGCACATCTGTAGCGCGCTGCATGGTGTCGTGGTTGCGAAGACGGACCTCGCTATGGACGTCGGGAGTGAATCTGTGCCTCATACCATGCAGCCAATTGCGCACAGTTTGAGTCGTAACAAGACGTCCTGTGGCTTCACGAAAAGCATTATTCAACATGGTGGAGTTGCTGTCAGGGTTCCTCCTAGCCGTAAGCCGTAGGTAGCGCACATCCATTGCAGCAATAGCCGTTGGGCGGCCTGAGAGAGGCATGCCATCGACAGTTCCTGTCTCTCTGTATCTCCTCCATGCCCGTACAACATCGTTTATGTTCATCCCAAGACACCTGGACACTTTCCTTGTTGAGAGCCCTTCCTGGCACAAAATAACAATGCGGACTCAATCGAACCGCGGTATTGACTGTATAGGCATGGTTGAACTACAGACAACACCAGCCATGTACCTCCTTCCAGGTGGAATAGCGAACTGATCGGCTGTCGGACCCCCTTCGTCTAATAGGCGCTGCTCATGCATGGATGTTTATATCTTCGGGCTGGTTTAGTGGCATCTCTGAACAGTCAAAGGACAGTGTGATACAATGTCCACAATCAACGTCTATCTTCAGGAGTTCTGGAAACCGGGGTGACCCCACACTTTTTTTGATATGTGTGTATCAAATGCTGGGAGGAAACTAATTAGGGGATACTGACTTTAGAAATCATAAAATGTGATCACGAAGTTATCATTGTCGAGGCTTACGCAGCTACAATTGACGCTGACAGCAAAGTCAGAGAGGAGTTTTATGAAAAATTAAGACGCGAAATTGATTCACATATTATGAATACATTCTAGCCTCAGCTGCTAGTGACAAATGAAAATTTGTTTCGGACCGGGACTCTAACCTGGGTTTCCCACTTGTCATGAGCCGTCGCGTTAACCACTTTTTTTTAAATTCATGGTCAGGGGCTATGCTAACCTTCTCTGTATTGTTGCGATTTTAGTATGTGTACCACCGAAGCGAGTAAGTCCACTTTGGCTATGCCAGTACGCACCCAGTGCCGTTCCAAACCTCTATATTTCACACAATCACAATCCAGATGCACGCACTTTCGTGAAACTAAGCATAGGAAGACCTTCGTTAACATTTTAATCCTTACTTTAGCCCTGCAGGTGCGATTATGTCATTCATGGTGAAAGTGTCCGTGATGATACAGTCACTGCATTTAGTCAATACAATGTCCTTCATATATCCATGCTTGTCTGAAGGAACAGACACTGTCTTTGACAATTTGCAGCTGTCAAACTCTTGAACTGTATTCACATGTTGTGAATAACATTATCGTCATCTGCTTGTGACAAATGAAAACTTGTACCAGACTGGGACCTGGACTGACGTTAATATATACTTACAATACATGAATCCATTACATGAGTTTCACATCTGCAAATAGTGAAAGACATTGTCTGTTCCTTCAGACACTCATGCTTGTCCGAAGCACACTGAACTGTACCAAATGCAGGTACTACATGAGCATAGACAGTCAACATTAATTAAAAATTAAGAAGTTTGCTAGAGAGCACAAGCGTCCGCAAATAAATAATTTTAATGAGAAATTTTACTGAAAAATTAGGAGTGACCACCGATGGTGCAGTAGTGGGAGGATATGGAGATGAGTCACTAAATGACGCTGGAGAAAGGTTAGCTGATATGTGTGAGATGTGTGCCTTGAAGACATGAAATGGTTACTTTACTTACAAGCAGATCCGCAAGTATTCATTGGAGAACCCTTCCAGCAATATAACTTCTGTGACAGACTGTATTACTCAAAATAGAAGTTTAAACAAAAAAATGATATTAGAGTCTACAGGAGCGCAGAATGTGTCAACGATGCCTCCTGTTAGGTCCAAAGATGATAGTAACATCTAAGGCCCAAAAACAAATTAAAGAGGCAAATATTCCCATGAAGGCTGTAGAAACTGTGAAATGCAGCTTAAATAGTTTGTCACAAAAGTCAGTAAAGTTTCTTAATAAATTACGTTTGTTAAACAAAATGAGGCCCCTAGAAGAAGGAACGGTGGAGGCATTAAAAAATCCACACATGAAGCAGCATTTGAAGCACTGGGCAGCAAGAAGAAGAAGGGAAGTGCCACACATAAAGTTGGATTCAAAGCACTGAAGAAAAAGTCAATCTAAAAAAAGATGTTGCATAATAGTTGATTGAGAATAGGAGAAAAACATGGTAGAGCCTTCTATATTTGAATGAACATACAGAGAAGCAAGAAAAGGAAGTATGTAAAAAAAAAAAAAACTGAGATTGAGAAGATAAATGCGAAGACGCCGATTGAAGCATATGATTGGGGAGGGACGGGGGAGGGGTGGGGAGGGGAGGGCAGGGGAGGGGAGGCACGAAAATGGTGGCAGCGTGGAAAAATGGTTGCAGCACTGAGGAAAAAAGTAAAAGAAAGAGAAAAATTACCGATTATCAGACTGTCAGAATTGGAGAAGCATTTTAAAGACCTGCTAACAGAAGAAAGGACAGAATGCAATAAAGTGGGAGACGACGGAGAAATAGGATGATAAAGAGGTACAGAAAATAACTAAAAAACAGGTACAGAAGGCGACTACAGAAATGAAAAAGGGTAAATCTGCAGGCCTGGTAATGTGCCAGTAGTTTTAAAGACGTATGCCCGAAGCATTCTATATGAATATCTAATAAATAAATGTAGTATAGGGAGGTAATTCCGACAGAATGGAACTTAGTATATCTAAGCTCTATAATAAGAAAGGTAGCATGAAAGTGAGTAAGTCAAGTTCGATTAGCAAACAGTACGGGAGGATTTTAAGATCATAAATGGAGAAGACTGAAAGTTAATTGGAAGAACAAATTGGCTTTAGAAGAGGCAAGTCATCTGTAGGTAACACCTTTATACTAAAACAGACCATGGAGAAGAGACTGGAAACAAAACCAAGTAGTCATTTGGTCTTCATACATGTTGGAAAAGCATATGACACAGTAGTATTACAGCTCTTGTTCGACGTGCCAAAATGTATGTAAGAAGTGTAATTAATCTCGAGAAGTCGGCAGAATGTGTCTTTAAAGTGTGGAAAGAAATTTATAGAGAGGCCATCAAGATATCCAAAGCACTGAAGCAAGAATGCTGTCTGTTTCCCACACTCTTTAAGGTGAATGGCAGAGCTGCAGGCTGCGCGGAAGCTGTAGGATGCCCTTAACAAAGAGAAGATTTTACTTTAAGTACCACGGTTTTAAACTTTACTTTTCCCAGCAAAGAATAAGGATATATATACGCTGTGAGGCAGCTAAGTCATCACCCCTTGTATCTCTCCAACCCTAATAGATACAAAGACACCGTTTTGACAGTGAATTTCAGGGACAGAGGCTACTTGAATACATCACATTTCATGTTTGTGCTATTTTTTATTACAGAGGTTTGGGACCATCTTTGATTTTTTTAAATGGAACCCTATGTTAAATTTTAGCGTAACATGGTGGGCTTAAAAAGACGTTTCAAATATGTGTATATCATAATATTTAGGCGAATAGTTTTTGAGACACAGGTATGTTTCCGTATCGTATTCGTCCTTCCAATCGGCGTTGTCCAGTTCAGAGATACGTAAATAGGCAGAATACTGCGCTGCGGTCGGCCACGCCTGTATAAGACAACAAGTGTATGTGAGAGTTGTTAGATTGGTTACGGCTGCTACAAAGGCAGGTTATAAAGATTTAAATGAGTTTGTACGTGGTGTTATAGTCGGCACACGAGCGATGGGACACAGCATCTCCGAGGTAGCGATGAAGTGTGGATTTTCCCGTGCGACCTTGTCACGAGTATACCGCGAATATCAGAAATCCGGCAAAACATGAAATCTCTGACTTCGCTGCGGCCGAAAAAAGATCCTGCAGGAACGGGCCCAACGACGACTGAAGAGAATCGTTCAATCTGACAGAACTGCAGCCCTTCCGCAAAATTGTTGCAGATTTCAATGCTGGGCCATCAACAAGTGTCAGCGTGCGAACCATTCAACGAAACATCATCGACATGGGCTTTCGGAGCCGAATGCCAACTCGTGCTGCACGACACGAAGCTTTACGCCACGCCTGGGCTCTTCAACACTTACATTGGACTGTTGATGACTGGAAACATGTTGCCTGGTAGGACGAGTCTCATTTCTAGAGGATGGACGTGTGAGGGTATGGAGACAACCTCATGATATGGGACCCCTGATACCTCTAGATAGGACTCTGACAGGCGACACGTAGCTAAGCATCGTGTCTGATCACCTGAATCCTTTCATGTCCATTTTGCATCCGACGGACGGCAATTCCAGCAGAACAATGCAACAGCCCACAGGTCCAGAATTGCTACGGAGTTGCTCCAGGATCACTCTTCTGATTTTAAATACTTCCGCAGGCCACCAAACTCCCCAGACATGAACATATCTTGGATGCCTTGCAACGTGCTGTTCAGAAGAGATCTACATCCCTTCGTACTCTTGCGGATTTACGGACAGCCCTGCAGGATTCATGGTGTCAGTTCCGTCCAGCACTAATTCAGACATCAATGGAGTCCCTGCCACATCATCTTGCGGCACTTTAGCGTGCTCGCGGGGGCCCTACACGATATTAGGCGGGTGTACCAGCTTCTTTGACTCTTTAGTGTTGAAGCACCCAATGCGAGATGTATTCAGGATCAAAATTCATACAGTTGTAAGATATTATTGTCTAGCATGTTCAGTCGTTAAGTTTATATGAACTGCACACAGACTAATTGGCACCACCTGAAAAGCGAGTTTTATGGGTATGCAGTTACATTCATTTACATCACTTTTGTAATTTGACTTTGAATAATTGTAATTTACAGACTGACTGCTTCCTTGTAAGTATAATGGACAAAAAAAGAAAAAGTAAAATAAAATTTGAAGGCAACGGAGGTACTAGCACCTACTTTCGGCTAGAACTTAAATGTTTGTGGAATTTTTTGAGCCGAGCAGTTAGGTGGTGCCCTGATTAGGCATAAGTTCTTAAAACTGACACTGAACTTTGTGTTGCAGTTTACAAGCTTTTGAGTGAGCCTACTTTTCAAATGTTTTTTTAACTTTTCCGAGTTTTTTGGTGATCAAACTTTTAAAAAGGTTTTTTGAACTTTAAATTTTTTGTCCTTTGTAGCTTGATGTTGTGTAACAAATTTCTGTCACTGTTCCTTTAATCTTAACAGCATGTTTCCGATGACAGATGTAGCCAAATTGAAGTAATAAATTAAGAAAATTTATTATCCCAGTGGTCTTACTCACAAAATGCCCATCTTTGGCTAATGGCCATCAACTTATCAACTGACCATCTTTGCCTCCCTCTCCCCACAATGTCATTCAGGGTAATGGTAGTCACCTTGTTAAATGACTATCATCGCCAACAATAGCAGCTGTCGTAATAGCAGTCGCCTTGGTGACTGACCAAAATTACCTGACAGTAGAGTCCTCAGTGAATTTGGGGTAACTGCAGTGACTATGATCAGGGTAATGGTTTGTGATACTAATACCACAAATCGTTCAGTTGTTAAAATCAGTGCTTGATTTTAGCTATAAAGGGGAGAAACTGTAAGTGTCGACTCCACTTCACACAGTGCGTGATGACAGAAACTCAGCTTTTCCTCTCCGCCACTCGTATATGCTGGTTTCAAACCTTATCACGATCGAGATAGGGGCATGCGCTGTCTACGGAGTGTAAACGGCAGCTGTTTACAACGTACCAAAGTGGTATAGGTGAACTAAAGACAAACAATTTGATACAGGACACTCAAGCCAGGAAACAGCCTCACATTGCCTACAAAGCACCAAAGTTGCATCTCATTTTGAATGCAGTCTCGCCCTCACGCTACCAGCGTCAGTCGGTCATATTTTTGGAATTTTTTATTTCGTAAACATTGGTAATTTAACCTTTCTGTTTGAGGGTAACGTAGCAAAAAATTACTTTGTAAGTGTTATGCAAAAAGTATTTATGTTTGATTGACTATGGTAGTTTTCGTAGTTGTTTTAAGACTGTAACTGCGTTACCTGTGCATTATGTTGGTTGCATACCTATTGGGCGTTACCTCATTTCGATCTCTCTGTTTGCATATGCGATAAATATCTTTCTAGGTTTCCCTAGAAACCGGAAGCGATAAACCATCTGGAAACGGAGTGAGGGTATATAAAGGGCCACATAACATACAGAGCATTTTTGTTCTACATAGTTATCTCCCTGTCTGTTACTTAAAAATAAATGGTATTTACAGCAAAATCGAAATTTTCAGTGTTTAATTCAGGTCTTACTCGAAAACTGTTGATTCATTACTTGAAATAGAGGGATACCGTTTTAAAAAGAAAGAAAGTGCAGAGTTCTCGTGTGTTGCTAGAAAACGCAGTTTCCTTAGGAAAGGTTAAAATTAAAAAAAAAAATCTCAAAACGAAAACATATCAAACATCACTTCACCACTTCGTCGAGCTTACATAAAACATATTTCTGTTACTTACAAACAACATTCGCAGTTATCAATAATAACAGGAAAATTGCATTTGATCACGATGAAGAATGTTCTGTTGAACACAAAATAAAACAATAATCATACTGATTTTTTATTGGTGCTTATAAACTGTACTCGCATCAAAAGCAGTTACCTTGATTACATAAAAGCCCAGAATTTACACGATCAGCTAACTTTTCTTACATACAAAATGCAATTAATATTTTGCAAGGCAACGAAGTATACAACAGTCTAACACTGAACGATGTGCGGTTCTAATTGTGTGCAAAACAAAGAAAAAAACACAAAGGGAACACATTAATTTGTGTTTCTTACCCTACTAATGATACCAATACTACCCATAATCCTACCATTTACACATTCTTTATGTAGTGTACCAAAACTACAGAACCGTACGCTGGGTAGAGCGCATCTCTAATCGATGTACATAATTAAGTTTGTACGGAACCCTTCTACTCATACTTGCCCTGTGTTTTTAAAGATGGGGAAGGAAAGCGGCCGTGCCCTTTCAAAGGATCAGTTCCTGCTTTTGCCTTGAGCGATTTAGGGAAATTCCGGAAAACCTAAATCTGGGTGGCCGAACGGGGATTTGAACCGTCGTCCTCCCGAATGAGAGTCTAGTGCGCTGACCTGTACACCACCTCGCTCGGTTATTCATTTAACAAATTGATTCACAAAATAGTTAAGTGCGCTAGTTAACGTAGCATATGTAACTACAATCAGTTCGTCTTTAAGGTTTGTTTTCAGACTTACAGCATCTAAGTATCGTATACTGATAAAGTGTGTAAACGATGTCTGTTTGCAACGTACTTTAGTAGCAGGGGGAAATTGAGGGTAAAAATTTAATATGGGACGCTTGGGTTTTGTTAAGGGGGGACGCTCATGAACGGGCTGCATTTTAGTACTGCCTTCACGCTCATAGTGCAATGATCTATAAATGAGAGATAGTTCAAAATTGTTGCACACAATTAGGGTGATTTGTCAAAGCAGCTACCAAAAAATCATTGAGGTATGTATTATATTTTGATACTGACAACAATATTTATAATAGTATAAAAAACGGAACACTATTTCACTGCGGTACCATTTTCTTTGGAATCATTGACAGCACAGCTTAGAAAAGTCAGAGTTCAGAGAACATTAACATGAGAGTTTTATGCCTCCAATTTCCTTCCCTGATGCTGATCTGTGAAAAAGACAATTATTTTACTTCAACAAAAATATTTAAAAAGGTAGCTCAAATATCACCGACATCATCATCATCTTATAAATTTTTCAGGAAATAGTAGGCAAGGGAGATAGAGGAAGTCAGTCTAAATATCTGTACGAATTTTGGTAACTTCAGTCATTTACGAGAAAAGAGTACCTAAATGATGAAAATTCAAGTTTTCAATAAATCGCAAAAGAAGATTTAGAAGGACGCTGTGACCTAGCGGTTCTAGGCGCTTCATTCCGGAACCGCGCTGCTGCTACGGTCGCAGGTTCGAATCATGCCCCTGACATGGATGTGTGTGATGTCCTTAGGTTAGTTAGGTTTAAGTAGTTTTAAGTCTATGAGACTGATGACCTCAGATGTTAAGTCCCATCGAGCTTAGAGCCATTTGAGCCATTTGAACCAAAAGAAGATTAACAGATTTATTAACTTACCACTTTGCTCGTTTAGAACATTCCAGCTGCATACTCCTGTTTCCTTATCCTCCATACTCTTTCTCTTCATTATTTTCTTCATTCTTGACTCCTTGACAGCAGATTATGAAGCTGTCTCTGCTTCCGTTACCCGCGGCTTATCAATAGCAGTTAGAGCTGAAGCCATATGTTCAATTTCTTCACAGCATTGATCCTTGAAATTGCACCATCACTGAATGTTATTATTGAATCCGTTACACCAATCTTCAGCACTGTCAGCCCAACAAATACAGATTTGGGTATTATCTCCCATATATAGCTTTTGAAGATTTCATTTGCATTCTGAAAGAGACCGTGCATACATTCCCTAAGTAGAGTTCTATTTGCCAGATACACTCCTGGAAATTGAAATAAGAACACCGTGAATTCATTGTCCCAGGAAGGGGAAACTTTATTGACACATTCCTGGGGTCAGATACATCACATGATCACACTGACAGAACCACAGGCACATAGGCACAGGCAACAGAGCATGCACAATGTCGGCACTAGTACAGTGTATATCCACCTTTCGCAGCAATGCAGGCTGCTATTCTCCCATGGAGACGATCGTAGAGATGCTGGATGTAGTCCTGTGGAACGGCTTGCCATGCCATTTCCACCTGGCGCCTCAGTTGGACCAGCGTTCGTGCTGGACGTGCAGACCGCGTGAGACGACGCTTCATCCAGTCCCAAACATGCTCAATGGGGGACAGATCCGGAGATCTTGCTGGCCAGGGTAGTTGACTTACACCTTCTAGAGCACGTTGGGTGGCACAGGATACATGCGGACGTGCATTGTCCTGTTGGAACAGCAAGTTCCCTTGCCGATCTAGGAATGGTAGAACGATGGGTTCGATGACGGTTTGGATGTACCATGCACTATTCAGTGTTCCATCGACGATCACCAGAGGTGTACGGCCAGTGTAGGAGATCGCTCCCCACACCATGATGCCGGGTGTTGGCCCTGTGTGCCTCGGTCGTATGCAGTCCTGATTGTGGCGCTCACCTGCACGGCGCCAAACACGCATACGACCATCATTGGCACCAAGGCAGAAGCGACTCTCATCGCTGAAGACGACACGTCTCCATTCGTCCCTCCATTCACGCCTGTCGCGACACCACTGGAGGCGGGCTGCACGATGTTGGGGCGTGAGCGGAAGACGGCCTAACGGTGTGCGGGACCGCAGCCCAGCTTCATGGAGACGGTTGCGAATGGTCCTCGCCGACACCCCAGGAGCAACAGTGTCCATAATTTGTTGGGAAGTGGCGGTGCGGTCCCCTACGGCACTGCGTAGGATCCTCCGGTCTTGGCGTGCATCTTTGCGTCGCTGCGGTCCGGTCCCAGGTCGACGGGCACGTGCACCTTCCGCCGACCACTGGCGACAACATCCATGTACTGTGGAGACCTCATGCCCCGCGTGTTGAGCAATTCGGCGGTACGTCCACCCAGCCTCCCGCATGCCCACTATACGCCCTCGCTCAAAGTCCGTCAACTGCACATACGGTTCACGTCCACGCTGTCGCGGCATGCTACCAGTGTTAAAGACTGTGATGGAGCTCCGTGTGCCACGGCAAACTGGCTGACACTGACGGCGGCGGTGCACAAATGCTGCGCAGCTAGCGCCATTCGACGGCCAACACCGCGGTTCCTGGTATGTCCGCTGTGCCGTGCGTGTGATCATTGCTTGTACAGCCCTCTCGCAGTGTCCGGAGCAAGTATGGTGGGTCTGACACACCGATGTCAATGTGTTCTTTTTTCCATTTCTAGGAGTATATATAGCCCCAATTGCCTCCATTACAGCAAATGGTAAGGAATGCTTATGGGTATATTGTCTGCCTGTAGCATTCCTCAACCAGTACTCACACCACGAATCGTCCTCTTTTGGACACAAACCATGCTGTGGGGTTTCATCTTTTAACACTCTGTGAAACCACGTTACCCAAACAGCTTGTCTCATGTTCTCAAAATCTCCTACATTTCTCCTTCCTGCTAGTCCATTATATTGAGTCAAAGAATCAATTTCACTTTTTGTAAGACGAAATGGACCGCGGATGTGTTTTCCGTCTGACAGTTTTTTTCACTCATGTCTTTACATAATTTTCTCAGTCGAGGTCCCATTCTTTTTTGTACATGCCCAACAGATTCACGCTTTTCTATCAGTGTGTCCCCATATGGTCTGTCATTAACAACAATAGTGTGTCCCTTACAGTCTCCGTCCCCAAGGTAGCCTACCTACCTTACACCACGACTGACCTTTGATCTTCTAAAAATGTTTAGAACTCCTTTCGTTTCTATGTTTCCACCTGGGGAATCAGAGTTCTTTACACTAACATGGGTGCCAGTAAATTTACTTGAACAACTCTGGCAATACTTTGTTAAACATTCACAATTTAGTATCTTACCAGTTTCAATTAATGTGGCAGTTAAAACTCCATTCAGGGAAGAATCAAATACTCCTACAATGTCTGTATTGTCAGACAAGGCTACTGCTTCTTCTGCTGCTCTTTTCATTGATTGTTAACTTACACCACATAAAGCATTATGTATTAATTTATTGTATTTGTCAAACCTCAGTGGAGGTGGAAGCAAATCCATCACTACAGAAAAAGTCACTGTGCATTTTACACGAGGTAGAAGCAATCACTAACCGACTTGAAAGAGAATTTCTAGCTGAAATATCCACGGAAACGTCAATACTATCTTCACATTTGCAGTACTTGCATTTCACAGCACTCTTCAGAAGTCTTGACAGCATATTTAGGTTCACAATAACATTTGCGTCGTTATTGCTGCTCACAATACTACTAGGCTTGTTCTTATTACGTCCACAAAGCAAAAGTTGGTCTAGAAGCACTGGCAGTAGACAATTTCCACGGGCGACTTTTGAAGCAACCGACGTGTATTATTCGGTTGTGTTTGGAACTGGTTGCCGCGAAACTTCCGTTTGGGGCTAAATTTCTTAACCCTCGGCATTTGTCGCACAGGAAATACACACACAGAAACAAAACAACACACAACAACTACGAAAGTACACACTTTTGAAATTCCGAAATCACATATTCTCAGATCTTTGTTTACATGCCTGAACTTTGGTTCCGGGAGTCAGTGCATTCTAGAATACACCTGTGTTAACGATCCGTAACTAACGACAGAAAAAACGGAAGAACAAAATAATGCAGCACGTATTCTGACGCACTTCAAACCGACAGATGGGCGTGGCTCCTGTGGAACATTACGTTCAACCTCAATTTTAGAACGAGCGGAAAATGATAATGCCCATAAACTATACATTTTTGAAATCAGCATAAAAATGCTGTTTTCTATAGACCAAGATATTTTTTTTTTCAAATTTTTGGTCATTTTCACGAGCCGGAAACACCCTCAGACTGGCCTACAAAAGCAATAGCTACATAATAAAAGCTACAGCGCATCCGTGCTGAGGGAGATACCCCTAGCCCCCTTACGACATCGGCTTAATAGCTCTTAACCGTCTGAAGCCGCGCGTGGTAGCCGAGCGGTCTGGGGCGTCTTGTCACGGTCCGATCGGATTCCCCCGTTCGAGATAGAGTCTTCCCTCGGGCGTGTGTGTGTGTGTGTGTGTGTGTGTGTGTGTGTGTGCCTCGTCCTTACGTAAATTAGTTTAAGTTAGATTAAGTAGTTGCAAGCTTAGGGATCGATAACCTCAGCAGTTTAGTCCCATAAGAGCTTTCCACAAATTTCCAAATTTAACCGTTTGAAGCTCGTGTCCGTTTCTCTCTGAAATCGTCATTTAATTTTTAATACATCTTGATCTCGGACATACAAATAGCAAAATTAATGTATGTGTTAATTTTAAATCGAAATTATACGAGGTTTAAAGGCGTAAATGTAACAAATCGTTGTGTGTCTCTGGCCTTCTTAGTACGGGACTACTGCGATTTTAAATGTTAAGTTTAGAGAGCAACTGAACAGTAATTACTTTTGAATAACTCTGACAAAAGCAACGATTACGACCGTGCGTGTGGCACTTACAGTTTTAAAAGTACATGACGAAGCTTATCTGGCTAATTCGTGTGATTGTATCGTTTTATGTATTCCAACTTAACACGATTAACGATCTGTGACTCAGGTATATGACTACTTCACTGAAACAGGGTGTCCCAGGACGTATGGTCAACACTCAGGGACATAACAGAAACGCTCAGTTGAAGCAAAGAGCTTCATTTGCACATACGCCCTAAGCCGAATGGTTTCTGAACGTTATAGAACGAATTTAATGTACATTTATTTTGGGGCTATTGGCGGTCATGTACGTGTCTTACCCATCAACCTCTTTGACATTTTATGATAGCCCAGCCTACCTCGTTGCTTTCAAGATATTTGCTTAGGATGTCTTTCTACCATAGGAATAAGAATGGACCCAAAATTTAACCCTGTGAGAATCCCTTTAAGATTTCTCTCCCACCAATAAAATTTTCTACAACAAAGTTTGAATTATTCAGTACAACTTTTTACATTATGTTAGTTAAGTATGATTCAAACCAGTTGTGTATAAAGCCATCAGTTCCATAACTAACAGTGTATATTAAATGTGTTCTGTCTCGGAAACCATTAGGAGTAGGACATATGTTCGCCTGAAGATTTTTGCTTCAAATGATCGACCCTGTCATATCAGTAAATATTCTTGGGACATCGAGCTTTTAATTTGATGTTTGATGCCTTTGGTCGCAAGTTTAGCATATTTTGTGTGACTTATTGCCTTTGTATCTTATAATGATTCAACATGGCTATTACCAAAAAGAAATTAATAACCTTTATTAAAAAATTTTGTATTACATAATGTGAATAATATACACGGCACTCTGAGCACTTGTTCAACTTGTATAGTATGAAACAGTTTTCTATTGAACAAATGTGTATAGCTCTTAAGCTACGCATTTTGGAGCCCATGTTTATCAGATTTTTTCATGTTTTGGTCCATACTAAGACTTCTAAAAAAAAAAAAAGGAAAACAAAAAGCTTTCAGAAGACGATTATTGTTTCACTGTCTTGAAGATAAAGACGTTCCCATAGCTCTTCGGCTAGGCATTTTAGAGCCAAACATTATTAAACTTCGTTTGCTTCCATTATTGTGTGCTTTCAACTATATGTGTTTGCGCCATTAACTACTACAGACCCATTATACAGGGTGTTGCAAAAAGGTGCGGCCAAACTTTCAGGAATAATTCCTCACACACAAATACAGAATAGATGTTATGTGGACATGTGTCCGGAAACGCTTAATTTCCATGTTAGAGCTCATTTTAGTTTCATCAGTACTTACAGTAATTCCTCGATTCACCGCCAGTTGGCCCAATTGAAGGAAGGTAATGTTGACTTCGGTGCTTGTGTTGGCATGCGACTCATTGCTCTACAGTACTAGCATCAAGCACATCAGTACGTAGCATCAACAGGTTAGTGTTCATCACGAACGTGGTTTTGCAGTCAGTGCAATGTTCACAAATGGGGAGTTGGCAGATGCCCATTTGATGTATGGATTAGCACGGGGCAATAGCCGTGGCGCGGTACGTTTGTATCGAGACAGATTTCCAGAACGAAGGTGTCCCGACAGGAAGACGTTCGAAGCAATTGATCGGCGTCTTAGGGAGCACGGAACATTCCAGCCTATGACTCGCGACTGGGGAAGACCTAGAACGACGAGGACACCTGCAATGGACGATGCAATTCTTCGTGCAGTTGACGATAACCCTAATGTCAGCGTCAGAGAAGTTGCTGCTGTACAAGGTAACGTTGACCACATCGCTGTATGGCGAGTGCTACGGGAGAACCAGTTATTTCCGCACCATGTACAACGTGTGCAGGCACTATCAGCAGCTCACTGGCCTCCACGGGTACACTTCTGCTAAGGGTTCAACCAACAATGTGTCAGTCCTCATTTCAGTGCAAATGTTCTCTTTACGGACGAGGCTTCATTCGAACGTGATCAAATTGTAAATTTTCACAATCAACATGTGTGGGCTGACGAGAATCCGCACGCAATTGTGCAATCACGTTAATGTGATTTGAAGAGAAGTAATAAAATGAGCTCGAACATGGAAAGTAAGCGTTTCCGGACACATGTCTACATAACATATTTTCTTTCTTTGTGTGTGAGGAATGTTTCCTGAAAGTTTGGCCGTACCTTTTCGTAACACCCTGTATAAGTATATGCTCGAATCGCTCGGATATTTTTGCTGCGGGTAAGTCGCAACTCGTGAACTGACTGTGGAAAGCGAGTTCGAATATTTCGTCGCTCCTCTGCAGTTTCAAAATTCCGGTGGCGGCCACACAGCTGATTATTTGTCGTTGTAGGGACGCTGCTGGGTTGTAATTACTGCACCGCCGTCCGTTTGGTGGCGTCGCTGCAGCCCCATGGCGCCATGGCCGTCGCGGGCAGTGCCAGAGCGCCGGCGCCTTGGGACTGTTGGTGGGGGGGGGGGGGGGGGGGAGCGTCTAGTCCAGCCGCCCGCCGTCGCGGCGCCCCAGTCGGTAATTAAAACCCGAATACTGGATCGTGTTATTGTGCGCGAGTCAAGCGGGTTACGCCGGCGCTCTGTTTGTTTTAAGCGGCCTGAATAAACCGCTAACCGGCCCGCCCGGAATTCGAATCGAATTGATTCCCTTTCGGATCCGGAGCTCGCTCCGTCCGCCGCCGCCGCTGCCGCCGCCGCCGCAGCTGTACTCGTTCGCCGCTGTCGATGCCCCAGTCGATCCCCCCACCCCACCTCCCGCGGCTGACCAATCGCGCGGAAGCGAAATGCGCCGCCGGTTTGGCGATCAGCAGCCCGAGGCCGCCGGCTTCACCCCACCGCTGCTGCCGCTGCTGCGCTCTCTTAAAAATTCCGAATCTAATTTCTCCTTAATTAAATCGAGCGGAATATTTTAAGCGCGCCGATACTTGGTCGTCGTCGGCGGCGGCGGCCGGCGCGTCTGTTATCGTTTACGGCATTTGCATAACGCTGTTTAACCAGCTCGGCCGGCGATATTTACAGTCGCTGGCGAGAGAGCGGCAGCTGCCGTCGGTGGCCACGCGCCGCTCTGGACGCTGCGTTCTGCTGACGGCCATGAATCCTAACACTGGTAACCTGCGAGCCATTAGCTGGCGCATTGTCACATGCGCATTCGGAAATTTTAAATAGCCTGCAGTTACTTACGGTCCACTGCAATGTCAGTGCTAACATTAGCTCCACGCAAGGACCGAAAAAAGCATGGTTGGAAATTCTCATTTTCGTCCCTGACTGTAACATCAGTATTCAATACCGAAAAATTGGAGGCTAACGAAGGATGATTTGCAAAACGCTGTAACTCAACAAGCAGTTCTGTTGGTAACTACTAATGGAACTGAACGAGCCGATTACTCTTCTCACCTGTTACACCTGTTACCGTCGCTAGAAAGTGAATGTTTACTCAGCCTAGATTTAAAAGTATATCAACGACCAGCCCTAACTTCACCTGATTAACCCAAGTATTTGCAGTCACACGACTTTCCTGGCGTATTGCTAATTAAATATATCCAGAAATCTTCCTCTTGAATCAATCAGCTGTGTCAAAGCCTGTACAGTACTTCCTAAGATTAGCCCTGACATACAGACGGAAAAACGCGGTGGGCGACTTTGTAATACGTATACAAGAAGAAAGTACGTATTGACACCCTCGACAGTGGTCATGCTTCGCTGCTCTCTGGAACTGCGGCGGTTGTTTATTGCTCTTCCCGCCAGATGCCGCATCCTCTGTAGCTGACCAGCTCCTAGCTGTCATTATTGCCATGAGATGTCACTCCAAGCGCCAGTTATATATGTAACAGATAACAGTAAATATTTTATACACTCTACATTACTATAGCTATGAATTATACACAAAAATTTTCATCGAGTATCTGTTTGTCTATTGATAATAACCGCATGCAGTGGTTTATGATATTAGCCTTCAAATAAGATAGGAAAATGCGCCTTGGGGACTTGAAATTACAATATATACAGATAGATATGCGTAGTTGGACGCTGCACTCGCCATGCACTCTCCCTCACCTTCCGTATACGCCTCCCATCCCCCTTGCAGATCCTCTATGACCTGATTCCTTTCCCTCATCTGCTCCTTTTCCTCGAACAATACGCGTCCTCTACACCTTCCGCCGCCTTGATCCCCCTCATCCTCTGGTTTCTCCTCTCCTCTCAAACCCCCACCCTCTGCTACACCTTCACTGTTGTGTACCCTCTACCTTCCACCTCTACACCATCTCTTTTCCCAAGGTGGCTTCCATCGACTCCACTTCACAGATGATGCCCTCTGTCCCTCCATTTATCCCTCCTGTCAACTCTGATCCTCACCTTCCCCTCCCTTCCTCTGTCCTTTCCCCGGGCTCCCTCTTCCCTCCCCCCTCTTTCGCCCTGTTTTTTCCTTGCCTACCCTCTCTCTACCTCTCTTCTCTCCCCCTGAGTCCTTTTGCTCTCCCCTCTCCTGCCTCTCCCACTTCTTCTCGCATCCCATCCTTCTCTATGTCCATTCCCTCCATTGGCTCCCCCCTTTTTTCCCTCTCTTCCCCATTTTCCCCCTCATAGATCTGGTTCCCCCCACCCCATCTGCCGACGTGTTACCTGCATAGTGCTGTTATAACTGAATGTTGAGTGTTGTGTGTCGTCTGTCAGTTTTGTGAACAGCCACCATACTGTCACTAGTTGTGTTTTTTATCTCGTGTGAACAGAAACCAGACTGTCGCTGTGTTTTTTTAGTCGTGCCTGTCTCCTTCGTGTGTATCTTCATCAGCATCCTCATCGCAGTGTTTTTATATTTTAAATTCCACACCTTTCCGCCATTGTACAGTTTTTTACAATGTCTCCATTTTATCGCCTGTTTTTCTTGTTTGTTTATCTTCTCATTACGTTTTTTTAACTTTTCTGTACGCTGTAGAGCATCACATCACGATGATGAATTGAAATCCAATAAAGAAAAAAAAAACTGCTTTCCTCAGTATACTATTTTAATCTAACGCTGGAGAAATTTACACGTTTCATTTGTGTGGTTCAAAAATTTTTGTCCTGTATAGCGTAGCAACAAAATGCTGCAGCGAACACTTACATTTTCTTTCTGTTTTATATAAACATAATTATTCCATTAAACCTGCAAAACACAAAAATAGAATAACAAATGAAACAACCTACATAAAAAATAACTAACTATCAATGTCCTTACACTCATAATCTAAATCTATTACTTCGTCCCAGCGATGATTATGTCGGAAAGACATTTAAAAGAGAAAATCTTGGAACGAGAAATATTATACGACGAAATAAATGTAAACGAACCTTACATGTTTCACCGACCGTTTTATTGCAAATATTAAAGTATCAAGGAGTAAACTCTTTTAATGTAATAATCTCTATGATGCTAATAAGGGAGACGAACGCTCCTAGATTGTTCTGTTTCTTCGCGTGTTTCTGGCGTTGAGAAGCAGACTTCTTGCTACACGGAATTAATGTAAGCTTTTATGCTGTTAACCTTGTTAATATAGTACGTTAAAGTTTCTATTCGTGTTATTACAATTTACAGTGAGCCCTCTGTCATGTTCCTTGAATTGGTTTAATTTTTCTTAAGACATTTACAGCTCCACAATAACAGCGATCGCTGCTTCAACGGACGCCGTTACGCGTCGATCTAAAAAGCGAAATCACAGCGGAAGCACAGAGATCGCTCGCTTTAACATGCAACAAACCGTTTTTTCACAGCAATGAGCAGCAGCGGAGAGAAACATTAGTTTTAAGATTTTACTTTTCGTCTTACGCCGAGAGCCAGGATTCGATTACCACAGCCTGAATACACTCCTGGAAATTGAAATAAGAACACCGTGAATTCATTGTCCCAGGAAGGGGAAACTTTATTGACACATTCCTGGGGTCAGATACATCACATGATCACACTGACAGAACCACAGGCACATAGACACAGGCAACAGAGCATGCACAATGTCGGCACTAGTACAGTGTATATCCACCTTTCGCAGCAATGCAGGCTGCTATTCTCCCATGGAGACGATCGTAGAGATGCTGGATGTAGTCCTGTGGAACGGCTTGCCATGCCATTTCCACCTGGCGCCTCAGTTGGACCAGCGTTCGTGCTGGACGTGCAGACCGCGTGAGACGACGCTTCATCCAGTCCCAAACATGCTCAATGGGGGACAGATCCGGAGGTCTTGTTGGCCAGGGTAGTTGACTTACACCTTCTAGAGCACGTTGGGAGGCACGGGATACAAGTGGACGTGCATTGTCCTGTTGGAACAGCAAGTTCCCTTGCCGGTCTAGGAATGGTAGAACGATGGGTTCGATGACGGTTTGGATGTACCATGCACTATTCAGTGTTCCCTCGACGATCACCAGAGGTGTACGGCCAGTGTAGGAGATCGCTCCCCACACCATGATGCTTGGTGTTGGCCCTGTGTGCCTCGGTCGTATGCAGTCCTGATTGTGGCGCTCACCTGCACGGCGCCAAACACGCATACGACCATCATTGGCACCAAGGCAGAAGCGACTCTCATCGCTGAAGACGACACATCTCCATTCGTCCCTCCATTCACGCCTGTCGCGACACCACTGGAGGTGGGCTGCACGATGTTGGGGCGTGAGCGGAAGATGGCCTAACGGTGTGCGGGACCGTAGCCCAGCTTCATGGAGACGGTTGCGAATGGTCCTCGCCGATACCCCAGGAGCAACAGTGTCCCTAATTTGCTGGGAAGTGGCGGTGGGGTCCCCTACGGCACTGCGTAGGATCCTGCGGTCTTGGCGTGCATCCGTGCGTCGCTGCGGTCTGGTCCCAGGTCGACGGGCACGTGCACCTTCCGCCGACCACTGGCGACAACATCGATGTACTGTGGAGACCTCACGCCCCACGTGTTGAGCAATTCGGCGGTACGTCCACCCGGCCTCCCGCATGCCCACTATTCGCCCTCGCTCAAAGTCCGTCAACTGCACATACGGTTCACGTCCACGCTGTCGCGGGATGCTACCAGTGTTAAAGACTGCGATGGAGCTCCGTATGCCACGGCAAACTGGCTGACACTGACGGCGGCGGTGCACAAATGCTGCGCAGCTAGCGCCATTCGACGGCCAACAGCGCGGTTCCTGGTGTGTCCGCTGTGCCGTGCGTGTGATCATTGCTTGTACAGCCCTCTCGCAGTGTCCGGAGCAAGTATGGTGGGTCTGACACACCGGTGTCAATGTGTTCTATTTTCCATTTCCAGGAGTGTATGATGGTAAGAGGAGTATTCTTCGAGTGTTGTGTGGGTCCACAGTAAATTAGTGAGTCCTTGCTCTTTAAAGAATAAATACGCCGAGGCTAATTTTCATACTGTTATATTTTCATTCTCAATATTCTAGGACGTAAAAATCAGTTAACATTTTTTTTCATTTGTACCACACAATTAAAGTTACCCGTGATTTTACAGTCACCAAATACAATAAATAAATAAATGTACCACTTCTCTTGCATAGCCACTTCAAGTGCTTTAGTAATGGTGCGATTTTGGTTTGTGGAGTCTTACCACTACGTTAATATACGATTGATCGATAGAGGATGAAGTGTTGGAGAGAGAGAGAGAGAGAGAGAGAGAGAAAGTCCCTGTCAAACATAACGTCTTTGCAAATAACAGCAAGGTGGACCTTCTAGGCAAAATGTGAAAGCTTAAAACTTGGTTACATGCGATTCTGACTGTGTGACATGCAACGTAAAATTATTTTTATAAATACGCTATTCTTGTGAACTGGATGTACGGTTTCAGGAGGAGACGTGCGAGATGGAAGTGTAGACTAATTCGAATAAAACATTCCATATAACGATCTTCCAGTTTTTACTAGTAACAAAGATGCAGCAGTTACAATGTAAACCAAACCAGTACTCACCGAAGGAGTTAGGGATACGTAAACAATTAAGTTCAAAGTCGAAGTTCATACACTACTGGCCATTAAAATTTCTACACCACAAAGATGACGTGCTAAAGACGCGAAATTTAACCGACAGGAAGAAGACGCTGTGATATGCAAAGATTAGCTTTTCAGAGCATTCACACAAGGTTGGCGCCGGTGGCGACACCTACAACTTGCTAACACGAGGAAAGTTTCCAACCGATTTCTCATACACAAACAGCAGTTGACCCGCGTTGCCTGTTGCAATGCCTCGTGTAAGCGGGAGAAATGCGTACCATCACGTTTGCGACTTTGATAAAGGTCGGATTATAGCCCATCGCGATTGCGGTTTATCGTATCGCGACATTGCTGCTCGCATTGGTCGAGATTCAATGACCGTTAGCAGAATATGGAATCGGTGGGTTATGGAGGGTAATACGGTACGCCGTGCTGGATCCCAACGGCCCCGTATCACTAGCAGTCGAGATGACAGGCATTTTATCCGCACGGCTGTAACGGATCGTGGAGCCACGTCTCGATTCCCGACGCAACACATGGGGACGTTTGCAAGACAACAACCATCTGCACGAACAGTTCGAAGACGTTTGCAGCAGCGTGGACTATCCGCTCGGAGACCATGGCTGCTGTTACCCTTGACGCTGCATCACAGCCAGGAGCGCCTGCGATGGTGTACTCAACGACGAACCTGGGAGCACGAATTACAAAACGTCTTTTTTTCGGATGAATCCAGGTTCTGTTTATAGCATCATAATCGTCGCATCCGTGTTGAGCGACATCAGGGTGAACGAACATGGGAAGCGTGTATTCGTCATCGCCATACTGGCGTATCACCCTTCATGATGGTATGGGGTACCATTGGTTACACGTCTCGGTCACCTCTTGTTCGCACTGAGGGCACTTTGAACAGTGGACGTTACTTTCAAATGTGTCACGACCCGTGGCTCTACCCTTCATTCGATCCCTGCGAAACCCTACATTTCAGCAGGATAATGCACGACCGCATGTTGCAGGTCCTGTACGGGCCTTTCTGAATCCATAAAATGTTCGACGGCTGCCCTGGCCATCACATTCTCCAGATGTTTTGCCAATTGAAAACGTCTGGTCAATGGTAGCTGAGCAACTGGCTCGTCACAATAAGCCAGTGACTGTGACTACTCTTGGTGACCTGTGATATCGTGTTGAAGCTGCATGGGCAGCTGTACCTGTACACGCCATTGAAGCCCTGTTTGACACAATGCGCAGGCGTTTCAAGGCCGTTATTATGGCCAGAGGTGGTTGTTCTGGGTACTGTTTTCTCGGGATTTATGCACCCAAATTGCGTGAAAATGTAATCACATGTCAGTTCTAGCATAATATATTTGTCCAACAAATACCTATTTATCATCTGCAGTTTTTCTTGGCATAGCAATTTTAATGGCCAGTAGTGTAAATTCCACCTTTCACTTCAGTTCACCTTCTAATTTACTTGAGACCACGTGTAGCTCTTCTGAGGACATTTTGGTGTTCTTTTATGAATGTAACAGTGTTATAATCTGATCAATCAATTCGTCTCTTGTGTTTACTTTTTCTTTACAGACATCGCCTTTCAACTGAGCCCACAGGCAAAATCTGAAGATGTTAGCTTGCCAAGAGACATGACCATGTCTGTCCATCCATCTTCCAGGGAATTTTAGGTTTGGATGACGCACAGTGATGTCGTCATACTGGTAGAACGTACCTATCTTTATACCTTGTAACCTACCCCTCACTTATCGACCTTAATGATAGTGAAAAATTAAACCGCGTATACCTAATGGAAATTTGGTAAAAACAATCGTCACCGAAGTTAATCTGTCGGTAAAGAGGGAGGAAAGGGTTACATCTAAATGAAAGGAAAAATGCAAATGAAACTGGTGGAAATTAATTTTGAAAAGGGGTAAAGTTAATAAAGGAAGTAAATGTGCGGTCGTCACGTTAACATTTAATTGGAGTTAATTAGATATTTGAGATTTGGGGAAAATTACGGTCGCCAGTCCTATGGACAACTACTATAGTAACTTAAAAAGAAAGGTTATTGCACATACAATTAGCACTAAAAGCATGGCAACTGAAGGTTGACACGTGTTTTGTGAGAACTGAATGTTTGTCAGAAGTAATAAATTTCGCTACACTCGGACTTAATTTAGCAAAAGAATTAATAAAACCGGCCCGGCGGGGTCAGGGATTTTCTCTGCCTCGTGATGGCTGGGTGTTGTGTGATGTCCTTAGGTTAGTTAGGTTTAAGTAGTTCTAAGTTCTAGGGGACTGATGACCATAGATGTTAAGTCCCATAGTGCTCAGAGCCATTTGAATAAAACCGGAAAATTGAAAGTTAATTTAGTGACTGAAATTAACAGTGAGCTTTGTTTCTGAAGCACTACGAAATTCAGTAAAATAAGGTTAGTCTTGGGCTACCTCAACAATCATTTCAAAAGCTACTTGAATTTACGCAATTTAGAAATAAGAGATTGAACTTTGAACTTGAATTAAATGATTCTGAACAATTAACAATGGTCAAATTTAGTACGTACCAAGCTGAGCTGCAGTCACAGGTAAGCTAAAATATGGTAACAAAACTCCCACTCTTAATTTGTGCTTGTGTAATCTGAATATTGTAGCCAGCTATGAATACTTTAACTGAACTTTGAAATTAAAGCTGTGAAATGGAATGATATTACTTTAATGCTGGCGTCTGAATTTCAACGACACTCGGGTTCATTCCGGAAAAGGACCTTGCTTGGTAATGCAATTGGGACAATGAGCAACAAATGTTCTTGCTACGTTGCTGTAATTTGGTGACACAAATTGACCAGTTTGAAAATCTGAGGTCTGCCATACCGTTCTAAAACTTTACGTGCTTCCAGTCTTACTTGTTTGTTGATTGAAGGTTTGAAGCCGTCGATCGAGGAGGTGGCGACAGTCACTCATTGTCGGCCGTCGCTGTTGCAGAAGCTGGATGTTGGCGCGCCTTCTTCTCGACATGGTCACCAGGCGAAACGGGCTCTTGATGTGCGCCAGTTAATGCTTCCCGTCCGCGACACCGTGTCAGAAACTAACATAGCAAGTAGAGCGCAATTACATGCTGCCAAACCCCGAAAGCGCGGCAACTCGCGGGAGCGTCACACAACACACCTGCTCCACTGCACTACCCAAGACAGACCCCCTCTGCCCGCGCTCCACGCGACACAGTTAACACTACCAAAGATCCTAAACACTTTGATTCTCCACACGACCTATCGATGTATTCACTCGATAGCATAGCTTTCACTAGGCCAGACCCAGCGTATAAATACAAATAATATTCACAAAACAAACCAATTATACATCGACATAAATGCATATATATACAAATAGTACAACAATTACAATATATAAAGACACAGAAATATCTTTCACATGAAATGTATACGCAGTTGTGAATATGAACCATCTCCATTGGTATAATGGAATTGTGACAACGAAAATTTGTGCTGTATCGGGAGTCGCAAACCGATTTCCCGCTTTACATCACGCCAAAAGAGCCGGTGGGACAATCAGCCCTTACGCTGTCGATAAAGCGCCAGTGTTAGGGACACCAATCGAATAGGGCGAAACTTCAGTGCCTTATGGACAGTATCACGAAGTGCTTCAACAGATAGAAAATGGAAATAAAACCCGAAAAAGTCAATCTTCTTCACCAACAAAACGAATGCACGAATCAGGAACATTACAATCAGGGTTCACGAACTGCCCTGGAGAAGAGTCATCACGTACCTAGAACTGAAAATCGATAAGCTGTTCATCTTCAAACCACGTTTCTCGAAAACTTCCAACAAAAGCATTGGTAAATTAATCCAGCTCTATACATTACTAATAGTCAGAGGGCTAACGCAACAAGCACAAGTTCATATCTGAAAAACAATTATTTTTCCAGCTCTACTTTACGGCTCTGAAGATGGAGCATGGTGGGTGATACAAATTTAAAGAAAATTGAGGTAGTACGAAACAAACTACTTAGACTAATCGCCAACGCTGTAATGAGGACGTCAAGAACCTGACAGGACATCCTCCGCACTATCACATCATACAACAGAAATCAATCCCATTCTTTGAGTCAAGTCACAATACGCAATATCATCTCATAAACTCCCTTATAGTAGACTACCACCCCCATCACAGGAAGCCCACCATCACCATGCATCGTCAGTTTAGACAATAAATACCATCATCACTAGTATATCCCATCACCATCGCAAATCCTTAAACCACCAATAACACCATCATCTCAAATCAGGGGACATGCCTCCAAAGCCATTACATAAAACCCCGCCAGATTTCGATATCAAAAGTTAGCCAAACAGAGTGCCACAGGACGTTGGATTATCGTCAGAAGCAGGGGACAAACCCAGCCAATGCGATTCCTTTTAAACGCTTTGGCTATCCATGCACTATTCATTGCCAGACCCAGACTTCTATATATCGTCGTACATGTGTCATGCCTGTATTCGCACATCCCATTAATGCTATTTCCGTTCGGGGGAGACATTTTTTATTTGTAAGTCGCAGGCCCTGTATCCACCAATAAATACGAAATTGCAGTGCCTGTGTTGGCAAGAAGTGCGAGGCAGTTTTCCTTCGTCGTCGATCCTCTATACAGCTAGAACACATTTCAAGTCCTTCAGTAATGCTGGAAGCTCTTTTTCAAGAACGTGTAGCTAATCTGGCCCTGTAAGACAATGCGGTAACACAACAGACCCAACCAGCTACTCTTTTACAGCGAAGCGTTCTTGAAAATGTGCCTCCACAAAGGGATGAGATTTTAGTTGAACCCAGGTGTGAGTTACGTGTGTAGATGATCCCACCACGAGTCAAAGTGGATTACCAATAGGAGAAATGAAGACTTTCCTCTGTAACTAACTGCATCTCTGCAAACCCACAGAACTGCAGAAATTTTATGTGCAATGTTTCATTCGAAATAGTTTATATTATCACTTCCTAAACTATTTACTGTCCGTCTTAAAACATGTTTACAAGATATCGCGTACAGGAAACTCGCTATGTGTCTGGCACGAGCGGTGTGATTCGAGAAGACCGTGTTCCGCCACGGACGTCATTCTATTCAAATTTAGAATATGTCCTAAACTGCAAGAAGAAGACGTTTGGGTACTGTTCTATAGTTTGCTCCCAAGTCCTTTTTGCTTTCCCTATAAAAAGGGGTGAAATTCTCTCGCTGCGATGTAAATAAATAGACCCATGCAAGGAACTAATTTGGCCTTCCGAGGACAAGAGCTTACTACCTAGCTTGCTACTGAAACCTTCCAGCAGGTTCTAGAATGGCACTCGCCGGACGCGAAAAAAATCTTAAAGCGGAAACAAAGAAGTTGCTACTGTCGTGGTATTATGTCTGAAGACTGGTCAGATGCAGTTCGCAATCCTTTTCTAACCTGTGCAAGCCACTTCATCTTACTGCGTTCTAGATGAATTAAAACCTGCTTTCGGTAATCAAACCTTGATATACCTCTATAATTTTTCCTCCCTCAGCCCTCCTCCCCCAATTCCTCCACCACCAAACTAACAATTACTTGCTCTCTAAAATGTGTGATATCGACCGATTCCTTCTTTTAGTCAACTTGTGAGATAAATTTCTCTTTTCTCCTAATCAACTCCAGTACCTCCTCATTAGTTATTTGGTCTACGTTTTTAATCTCCAGAGTTCTTCTACAGCAGAATATTTCCAAAGCTTGTATTCTATTCTTGTCTGAACGGTATTGTCCAAGCATCACAACCGCAAGAGCATCAGAAAAGATTTGCTGAAGCTTAAGCATATAATCGATATCAACAAATTTCTTTTTTCAACGAAAGATTTACTTGCTTTAAGGTAAAATGCTCTCAGTTCACTTAACCAGTTAAATGAAGAAAATCTCCTTAGCTTTCAATGATTGTCCCCATCATCGTCGTCAGTGCTATGTCTGGATGTCGTGGAACTGGCGAGGCTACCATTTTTATATCCAGATGACGGTATCTGATGACATCAAGCAATTGGTGCGTGCTGAGTTGGCGCCGTCTACCCAGCGACGCTTGCGGTGGTAAACTATACCTCTGTGCTCTTTCTTTATAAAGTGCACGCTTCCGTACACTGCTAAAGGTCATTTCACATAGTCTGATTTCAACTGCTTACTTGATCACAGAGTTCCAATAGTTCGATGTCTGAGCAAGAATTCTCGTTTGTCAGGTTACCTTTCATTGGGAAAGTGGGTGCATTCAGCGACTGTTAAGTGGTTTGTAATTTATTGATCGCAGCAATCAGTCGTCCTTTTTTTTTTCTAGGTTTTATTACGCAAATCCAGATTTCGGCTAGTGTCTAGCCATTATCAGTGCAACGCTTTCTAATCTCGATGCATGTTAGTCAGTCACAGCTCTTCAAAGAACTGTGACTGACGCCCGAACAACAGGGCACTAACATGCATCGAGATTATAAAATGTTGCATTGATAATGGCTAGGTACTAGCCGAAATCTGGATTTGCGTAATAAAACGTATAAAAAAGAAAGGACGACTGATTGCTGCGCTGTATAATTTATAAATTCTCGTTTGTTCAAACAAAACCATACGTTTATTGAAGAGGGTGTGCTCGGCCACCGCTGACGTGGCGTCCATCGGCTAGGGTAGTGCCTACTACTAACATTAGTTCGCCCGTTACTGCTGTCCTTATCGGATAGACTGATTTGTGTTGCTATCAGTTTTTCTGTGTAGTTCGCTGTGTCATCGAGACTTTTTATTGGGTGTGTTTCTTCATCTCTTCGTGTACCATCGTTTCTTGTCACCGCCTCCGCCTTCCTACACAACCGCCATCGCCAGCGCCGCTACCGTCGCCTCGGCGATTTCGGAGCTGCCGCCACTGCAGTCATCTTCCGCCGCTGCTGCAATCGTCAGCCCACCTCCTATTCGTCGCCGTTGCTGTCGCCGCCATCGCCCCCGCTACCGTCGCGCTCTACTCGCCGCCTCCGCCATCCTCATCTGCTGTCATCAACACATCACACCGGACATCGCTGCCGTCATCTCGCGCCATCCCGGCGACACTCGGACGCCGGTAATTATCATTGACTTTGAGTCCCCTGTTTCCTTTGACCCACAATGGACACTCAAGCCACCTCTGTCATTTATACCATCCCCTCCTCGGCTCCCACTATCACTATGTGGAGCACGTCCTCTGCCTCCCGTTCCAACAGTCTCGTCCGCATTTACAGACATTTCCCTTGCCTAGTCTTCCCACGACCTTTTGCAAGTCTTCTACTACATCCTGTGCCTATCCCCCACTTCCAAATTTTCCCACAACAATCACCTGTCCAGCAACTCCAGCCAAAATAATAACTTGTCGAGCTTCTGTTGCAACGCCTGAAATCACAACATGTAACCCAACCTATTTAGTCCTTCTGCAAGAACCTGCACCACATCGTATTCTACCTTCTCCAGTTCCCCAATCCTCCCTCCAACCAACTGTATAAATAAAAAAAAAAAAAAAAAAAAAAAAAAAAAAAAAAAAAAAACCTCCAAAGCATGATAATGCGGACCCCACTAACCAAAACCCTTAAACAAATAGCGATCCCACTGAACACTTGAATGCCACCTGCTCCCCTTCACCTTCCGCAACTGTTCACACCTTCTTCCTAGCTCATACTGATTTCAAATTCCTAAATGCTAAATCCCTTACCACTGAAATCGGGAAGGACATCTCTGAGATTCCAATCACCCAAAACATACCCCACAAAGATTCCGTCCTGACCAAATCCACAAATCCCAACTTCCACACAGACCTTCTCCCGAAAATTCCACTTATAAACTTTGGCCCTCAAACCTTCCTCACTTCTTCAGCACTACTTTCAATTCTAAACAATCACAGCTTTCTCGCCATCCCCCCCCACTTTCACTTCTGTTATAATGAAGACTGGTCCTTCTCTCAAGATCTGTATAGCTCGCCATATCTGCTCTGACTCAGGTCCCACATTCTTCATGCGAGTCTTCACAGAGACTGCCCCTTACATCAATCACCTCATCACAGAAACAGCCCTAATTTATACTCGCCATCAGAAAGTCGTATCCTCCAAATCCCTCCCCTAGTCCTATCGTTGCCAAAAATCACTCCTGAACGTAAAAATCCACCGACATGTCCTCACTATAAAGCCTTTCATTTCCTGAAACACCTCACCTCACCTTCCAGCGGTAACTCCTTCAATAATACCAACTGGACCTGAACTGCCAAATGCAAATCTAAACCCCTACCCATCCAACCAGAATTTACTGTCCTTGTCCGTGCTATCTGTCACCGTATCCACCCCAATAACTCTCCCCGCCCAACTCCCAGTGCTGTGGATATCAGAGTCCTCTCCATTGTGCACCAAAATATCCATCCTTAACGAGCACATACCCTACAACAAATTTCTCTTGGCAACCACTCCACATCTCACATCAGTACCCAAGTCACCTACTCCCAAAAGTCCATGTACTCCTGAGTTCAGGTACTTTTCGCCTTGTCTCAACACCCTTGTTTAAACCTCTCCACTCCCTCATCCACACAATCCACTACTAGGCTCCCATCGGGGCATGACAGCATTGCAGCATCCTATGCCACAACATCCGCTTCCTCTCCGCCAACAAGTCCCGTTTAATGCCTACCCTGTCCCAACACAACGTTGGTACCCTTATCCTTAATGAAACGTTTCTCCAACCATATCATACCATCTGAATTTCTCTGTGTATTTTCTATCCATCATATATAATATTACCTTCCCCTGCTCAGAGGTGGAGTTACTGTCGTCCACCACAAGAACATTCCTTCTTGGCCACAACACTTTCTTAATAATCCCACCAAATACACTACTGGCCTTTAAAATTCCTATACCAAGAATAAATGCAGATGACAAACGGGTAATCACTGGACAAATATAGTACACTAGAACTGACGTGTGATTATATTTTCACGCAATTTGTGTGCATAGATCCTGAGAAATCAATACCCAGAACAACCACCTCGTAATAACGGCCTTGATACGCCTGGGCATTGAGTCAAAGAGAGCTTGGATGGCGTGTACAGCTGCAGCTGACCATGCAGCTTCAACACGATACCACAGTTCATCAAGAATAGTGACTGGCTTATTGTGACGAACCAGTTGCTCGGCTTCCATTGACCAGACGTTTTCAATTGGTGAGATCTGGAAAATGTGCTGGCCAGGGCAGCAGTCGAACATTTTCTGTATCGAGAAAGGCCCGTACACGACCTGCAAAATGCGGTCGTGCATTATCCTACTGAAACTTAGGGTTTCGCAGGAATCGAATGAAGGGTAGAGCCATGGGTCGTAACACATCTGAAATGTAACGTCCACTGTTGAAAGTGCCGTCAATGCGAACAAGAGGTGACCGAGACGTGTAACCAATGGCACCCCATACCATCACGCCGGGTGGTACGCCAGTATAGCGATGACAAATACACGCTTCCAATGTGCGTTCACCGCGATGTCGCCAAACACGGATGCGACCATCATGATGATGTAAACTGAACGTGCAACATCCGAATAAGTGACGTTCTGCCATTCGTGCACCCCGGTTCGTCGTTGAGTACACCATCGCAGGCGCTCCTGTCTGTGATGCAGCGTCAAGGGTCACTGCAACCATGGTCTCCGAGCTGACAGTCCAGGCTGCTGCAAACGTCGTCCAACTGTTCGTGCAGATGGTTGTTGTCTTGTAAACGTCCCCATGTGATGACTCAGGAATCGAGACGTGGCTGCGTCGTTGGGATCCAGCACGGCGTTCCGTATTACCCTCCTGAATCCACCGATTCCATATTCTGCTCACAGTCATTGGATCTCGAGCACCGTAGCAGCAATGTCGCGATACGATGAACCGCGATCACGATAGGCTACAATCCGACTTTTATCAAAGTCGGAAACGTGATGGTACGCATTTCTCCCCCTGACACGAGGCATCACAACAACGTTTCACCAGGCAACGCCGGTCAACTGTTGTTTGTGTATGAGAAATCGGTTGGAAACTTTCCTCATGTCATCACGTTGTAGGTGTCGCCACCGGCCCCAACCTTGTGTGAATGCTCTGAAAAGCTAATAATTTGCATATCACAGCATCTTCTTCCTGTCGGTTAAACCTCACGTCTGTGGCACGTCATGTTCGTGGTGTAGCACTTTTAATGGCCAGTAGTGTATCTTATCCTTAGCCTTTCCTTCAAAACCCTAACTGTTACCCATGTTACTATCTACATCTAACTAAATGTTTCCCTTCTCAAAGATTTCGTCATCCACATCGCAATACATTTCCTCCTATACTAGTGCCTCTCACCTCAACATCCATAGCAGATCCCGTGCAGAACTTCAGTGCTGGCGTCAGTTTACCAGCTCCCTCCAAGGTCATATTGTCCCTATCTCACAGCGCACCTGCCTTGAAAGCTGTATCTCCACAGATGTCATGTACCATCACAGATGTCATGCTAGCGTCTCCCAAACGCCTTATCCCCAAACATCCAATCCCAATCTCCATCCAAAAGTTATTTTTGACTGGTACTAACTGAAATGCCTATTGGGAACCCATAAATAACCATATTGGAAGCCACCTGTAGCCCTCCAACAAACCAATGATGTCTCTCATACCATGATTTTCCTTTAGCAAACTTTGTCAGATGCAATATCCTCCCACATTCCTGCCAAGGTCCCCTGCAACTCCCACTCCCTCTCCGACAATCCCGACATTTTCTAAGGATTTTTGATCAGGATACACTCACTCGCCGCTGGAAAATACAGAGACACATCAGGAATTAACTAAATGCTAAAGAACTCTGGGGCGCTACATTCCACATAAATTCTTCCTAGGACTGAAAAGCATTTCACCGATTCGCTGGCAGTCATTCCATTCCTCACTACCTGCTCTTCCATAAGAGTCAGCCCTTACCTGACAACCGCATCAAAGCTGATCACTTTGGAACCTATCTCTCCGATATCTTCTCCATGCCTGCGCTTCACCCATCTCCTATCTCATCAGCTCAATGCCTGTAAATCCACCACTTTTGTCTCTGTCGACCTAGAGAAAGCCTATGACGTGTAAGGCATTCCAGTCTCCTTTCAGAATTCCAGACTTACGAACCTCCAATTATGTTCTCCATATTACATCCTTCCTTTGTAATCGCCCATCCTTTGTGACCATTAACATTACCATTTCCCTCATCTTCTGTCCACTTCCGGCGTTCCCCAAGCCTATGACCTCTCCTCTGTCTCCTCTGCAGTACCTCTTAACTACCGCAACCAGTCTACCTCCTTCAATATGCTGAAGACAGCCCTTTCCTCGTTCACTGTCTTACACTCCAGAAATCACCACGAACCGTCCAAATCCACCTCAGTCAGTTTACCTCCTTGTGTACCCAATGGCTCCTCAAGATCAATCCTTCCAAATCCCAGGCAATGAAGAGAGCTTCGTAGTTCATGAGGGCTACATTTACTTTTCCCAGCACGGGGCTGCCTTGCCGTTACACCGACGCAGCCAAATTTTAAAACATGGCTCTGTAATCGCAAGTTGCACCTACCAGCAATTTGTCCTAAATGAATGGAACACGAACTCGTTACCTTTTGCTCGTAGTATTATCGACAATATTCACTGAATAGTAAATTTTGACCTGCAGTGATGTGTATACCTACGATCTTTTAATACTGTTGCATCTGACGATGCGGCTTTATGCCGGAAAATCGGATGTGTTCTAACAAACAACAATTTCACCAGCTGTTAGCGGAATTCTTCTTAATAGCATTCCATCACCTAGTTGAAATGCATGTCTTATCTAGACTTTATATACATGGAGGTGGAACCTTTTTGCGGAATACTTCGCACTGCGGGCCTAGAAATCACTAATTCGAGATGCGCGTCGGATTCGTAAGAAAGCTTGCTGCACAGCTCCGACATTTTGTTCGCTGACCAAAGGCCGTCCTGTTTGCGGAAGATCAACAAACGCCGCTCTGTTTAAATTTCATGTATAAGCAACAGTACTTCTGTCTGGTGCTTCTCTCAAGTTTTATCTTCGAAAATATCTCTGTACGATAACAAGATTTTTTCTCGTGATACCAGACAACACGCTGCGCGTTCTCCTCACTTGATGCGTCAACAGCGATTATAGTGCTCTCCACTCAGCTTCTTCTTCCAACGAAGGTATACAAAGTTGATGATTTATTCTTTCATTTGCCAAAAACCATAAATTTGTAACTTATGTACTTTGCAAAATATGTATTGATAATTGTACGAAGCCTTTCGTCCACTCTGTATATTGGTTTGAGATTTTTTGAGACAATGTCTTAGATAACATTTTAGAATGCTCTGGTGGGTTTATGGAGTGTGGTTTGGCAGAAATAAAGCGTTTTCTTTTCTGGCTGCACATTTACATTTGGAATCCAAAGCCATCCTACGGTATGGTGGGGAGAGTACGTAGCTTGTTGTACAGATGAATAGTCCAAACAAAAGACTGCGTAATATTACACAAAAACATTCCCAAGAATGACTGAGCTCTTCTTGTGAGGCTGTTATCACTTAATGTATAGCTTGTGTAGACCATTACACCCGGATGCCTTTTCCATACGTGGCAGAAATTTAGGCATTCTCTAGTAACGTGTTTGGATTTGGGGAAGGTATTTGGGTAACAGCCATTTTTGATGCACTTTTGTCGAGCCTCTATCCGATCTGCACACACTGAATGCCAAACGCTGAAACAACGCTCAAATATTGGTGTTCCGATATCGTGCAGCGCGAGTCAACTGCGCGGTACTGCGACCAAATTTGTATCCGACGTATTTTCCCTTATTGTGCGGTGAATGTTTGGTCAACGGTGACAGGAAATACTCTGTTCGGTAACCATAATTTATAGGGAATGTTTAAATCACTAAAATCGATACGGAGTTATCCTCATGCTTTAAACAAAGAACAAAGGAAGCTGCCACTTTCCAGTTAACATAAGTGTAAAGATAATACACTACCGACTATTTGTAGTAAGCTCTGTGCTGAACTAGGACTCGAACATGGATCTCTTCTCACTCTCGGGCAGTACACTACCAACACTATTGTATGCCACTGCACTAACGTCAGTGTGATGTAAGCACTATTTGCCATTACTAAGACTGAGCGAGGTGGCGCAACGGTTAGCACAGTGGTCTCGTATTTGAGAGGACGACGATGCAAATCCATATCCGGCCATCAAGATTTAGTTTTCCGTGGTTTTCCTAAATCGCTCCAGGCAAATTCCGGACCAGTTCCTTTGAAAGGGTACGACCGATGTCCTTCCCTAATCCGAGCTTGTGCTAAGTCTCTAATGACCTTGTCGACGGGACGTTAAACACTAATCTCCTCCCCCTTTTGATTTTTTCCAACATTTGAAAGTAATGTTTGACCACGAAAACATTTTTACATTGGGGCATGCATCCCTTATGCTATAGGTGATAAACCGCATGGTAGAAACACTGCAAAACTATCCTGTCTTTCAAGTCAAGACCTGTACACATTTATGGTTATGAGATGAAGAGAACACTATGAAGTGCTAACAATAGTTTTTTAAGTATCTTATATATCAAAGTGTTTCACTGGTTTAGATAACTAGTTTACTTTCTGATAGTTGAAAAATGAAAACTACGATATATAATCCATGTATCTTTAGTTAATACACTCAATAAACTCTCGCAAAATAGTAAATAAAAACAAAAAGTAAGATTTGCAAACTTAGTTCATTTGGTTTTCTTTCTATCTTCCAGCCGACCATAAAAAATAAAAAAAATAAAAAATCAGAAACTGAGCAGTCTTCGTGAAACCATAACTTAGAAGTTGCGGAACGTAACCAATCTTTTTATTATGTTTTCAGGTGCAATTCTCCGCACTCCTTACACATATCGAGGGATACTTTTGTTTGATTCTTCTGTGCCTCATAAGAGTCGTTGGATTTTGAAAAATTGTGCATGATTTGTCGTTTTAACGAAAATACAAACAAAAGAGAAATGTTTTCACTTATTTATTATACCTGTTATTTCATATCTGCGGAAAGTGTCCTTAACGAAAAAAAATGTGCGGCATATTTACGGAATTTTATTGCGGCATGTATCCCGATCCATAGGGCAGAGATGCCGCACCTTATGAATCCATGACCTTGGGAGCCAAGATGTCCGCACTAGAATCAAAACACTCCCGGCCTGCCGGCCGCGGTGGTCTCGCGGTTCTAGGCGCGCAGTCTGGCACCACGCGACCGCTACGGTCGCAGGTTCGAATCCTGCCTCGGGCATGGATGTGTGTGATGTCCTTAGGTTAGCCAGGTTTAAGTAGTTCTAAGTTCTAGGGGACTGATGACCACAGCAGTTGAGTCCCATAGTGCTCAGAGCCATTTGAACCACTCCCGGCCTAACCTACTGTTGCTACGGCTACTCAAACATTTGGAAGTATTTGACTATTCAGCATACACTACGAACTAATCGTGAAGCTGAAAAAGGTTTTGAAGGTGGTCTACTTTGCTCATCTACTCCCACAAAGCCTATGTAAAATTTCCTCGATCCAAACATAAACACTTTTGTTATAGCCTGGAGTCCACTGAGAAACTCCAGGATTTACCCTGTTTCTTCTGTGACCCAGCGAGGCCTTCTGGAAACCATCTGTTGAGCTCTTGCCTAGCTATGCAGCCAGTCACTAGCATTTCTTTATAGTAACTCTCCCAAAAGCGTCTGTGACCCTTCTACGTCTGAGGACCTCGTCCTGTTCTTTCACCTGAGGCTAATGCTCAGTGTCCACCTCTTCATTTCGGTTATTTCCAGGTGAATTTTACGAGTGTTCGCCACTTTTCGGTGCTAATGGTTCTAGACCACTGATTCTCAAACTGTGGGTTATTTTCTGGCTGGTATATACCAAAGGGTTCTGTTGTATTTCCGTCATGAAAATAAACTTTTATTGAAAGATAATTATCAACATTTCCCAAGATAGTGCGACTAAACCACATGTCTGCAATATCCTTTCTTCCAGGAGCGTTAGTCTTGCAAGGTTCCCAGGAGCGATTCTGATAGGAGATGAGGTACTGGCGGATGTAAGGCTGTTAGCACGGTCGGTAGTCGTGCTTCGGTAGCTCAGTTGGAGAGCATTTGCCCCTGAAAGGCAAAGGTCATGAGTTCGAGTCTGGATCCGGCACACAGCTTCAATCTGCTAGAAAATTTCATATCAGCTCATTCTCCGTTTGCAGAGTGAAAATTAATTCTGAATTATCATATCGATTACTTAAGTTACCAAAAATTACACCTTTTCCGAATATTACCATTAACGTGCGGCATAATGTGTTGAGGTTACGGCTGGTGAAACAATGTATAGATAACACCTCCCTCACATATTGCACCCCCTGCCCATGTACTTTGCATGTTTTTGTACTTCGCAGTAAAATTGAGAGATACTCGTAACATATGATCTCGTAAATGTAACAACTTACAGTTTGGATTCTGTACAGGAGTCTTGTCTGTCATCAGGTCTCCGTCCACTCCGAGTGTCATCATTGTTTTTTCGTGCTGCACGTGTCAGTGACGTCGATACAGCAACCGAGGTCAGTGTGCTCAATATCGCGCCCCCCTCTGTTTCAAACGTGGCCCGACCAGGTCGCCGCAGGACACAGCGAGAAGGCGTAAAGCTCACAAGATACCGGTGGCTTTGTTTAAATATTTTAAAGGGGTGGAGCTTCTCCACGCTCACACTTGAGTCATGACCATCACAAAATATCTTCTGCGACCTCTGCGTTTTTAATTTCACCCGACGACATCACGAGATGTGGTTCCGTCATATTGTTTGTGCGTCGGGGTAGGATTACCCACTAACATGGGCTCATCTAGCGGATAGAAGTGGTCGAAAAGCGAACGAAAGGCAGCAGGTTTAAGCACAGAAATGAAAAAGTGTCATTGCACGTGCAAAGGGTGAAAAAAAAAACATCTACGATAGTCAAGACGAGAGTAAGAGCTGTAGCGCTTTACCTGCTATCTGCGACGTGCAACTGTAAGGTTGGGGCTAGATTTTGGGTATCGTGCAATACTCGGTACCATTGTCATAGTTTATATTCGTCATAAAGAGTATCAATGCAAACCGATGAGAGGCACTGCTCAGGCTGGGCACCTACGATGTCTCCCGGGCCAGCCATGGCTGTCATTTGAGTGGTCGATTGGTCATAAATTGATCGCACAGTGAAGGGCTTTATTTGTGTTTAGTGTGCAATATGGCTTCCTTGCCGGATGGTCGGCTGGGTGCAGTCACCTGGGATTGCCAGTCAGTCTTGCTGTAATCCAGGAGTTCATCAGTATTTGCTTTGTCTGTGGGCTTGTACAAGCCATAGATGATTAACTGGCCATAGTATACAGAGTTTTTGGGCAATTACGTTTACGCCTATGGCTATGATCGTAGTTTCCAGGTTTAAGATGAAGGGACAGTTCGAGTGCCTCGAGTTCCAGTACAGTCGTGTGGCAACTTTTTAGAATACTCCACCGAGAGTCTCGCGAATTCACCCGGCAGGGTAGCCGAGAGCGCTAACGCGCTACTTCCTGGACTCGGGTAGGCGCTCCGGCCCCGGATCGAATCCCCCCGGCCGGTGTGCCAGCCAGCCTGGATGTGGTTTTTAGGCGGTTTTACACATCCTGCTAGGTGAATACCGGGCTGGTCCCCACGCTCCGCCTCAGTTACGCGCGTCGCAGACATTTGAGACACGTCCGCGCTATTTCACGATTTACACTAGACGCAGACAGTTGGGGTACACTGATTCCATCCTGGGGGTACGGGGTGGAGGCAGGAAGGACATCTGGCCATCCCTAAAAACTCTGCAAAATCCGTTGTAACAACGCCGACTCTGCGATCGCTACGGGATTATGGAGTAAGCGAAGGAAGGAAGTCAGTCAGTCTCGTGAAATTCTCTGTGAACGTCCGCGGTGCGTGTGTATCGTGGAGCATTGCTCTCCTAGCACCTTCTTTTGTGTGACCTGCAGGCGGCGCAGACGTTTTGGAGCAGCATATCCCCAAATTGGACCAGCGTACGTCGGAATTTGACTTTCAAAAAAGAATCGTTATCAAATTTCTGTATTACACCATATGGCGTTTGTGTTTTCGTAACATTTTCCATTGCTTCAATTGCGTAGTTTTCCTTTGTTCGTACTACCACATTTGGATCCTGAGATAACATATCTGAGTCCCATCTATCATCGCATCTACGTAATGGTGTGCAATTATCTAGACCGTACCGTTCCTCGTCTATCGGACTGAAAGATACGTTTAAATTTCCCGTTACTGGATCAGTATTTCGTCTTTATACTTGCTTCATATCGACCTGTGGTATATGGCCTGCTGTACTGTAACTCGTGAATTGAGAATTTGGTACGTGTGATGCAGTAAACTGCTCTGTTATCCCGTCATTCCCGTACGTTCGGAGGGTCTGCTACCACTCTGTTGGTATGCGCGCAGTTACCACTTCTCGCACTATTGTCTGCTGTGAATCCACATTACCTGCTCCGCTCACTTCTCTCAACTGTACTTATTCCATTTGTTTCTGTTTCGGATAGGAAAATACTGACGCAACACCTTGTGGACATACAAGTGGAATCTCATGACTTTTTTTACGTTTCCGCTGCTGACACGGAAAATTGCATAACGGGTTTGGTTACATCTAGAGTTTTTTTCCAGCATTATGTCAGATGATAATACCGATTCCGTTGCCTCAATACTGCTTTCTGTACGGTTCTCAGTACACTTCTTCAGTTCTGTACGAAGCTGTTCATACTGTTGCTTACTTTCGATATTTACAATGCGTGTATCGAATCTTTTTAACGTGTCTCGCGTGACACGTTTTCTGACATTGAGTTCTTCCATGACTTGTTGCACCTTGCCAGACGCCTTACGTGCCAAATTATCAACTCTGTGATTGATATCAGACACTGTACCCTGAACCTGGTCAATGTCAGTACGCATCTTTTTTTCTGATCAGCCATAAGCGATTGAATTAGTTCGTATTTCAGTATACTGTTCATTTACCTCCGTTCACATCTTTTGCTGATCTTTGTGAACTTTTTCGAACCAATCATAGGTTTCAATTTTGAAATCATTTAAAGTAGCATTTGTGCTCGCTAACCCTGAAATCTTTTCGGTTTTTAAATTCGCCGTTTCGGTTTTTAAAGCCGCCAACCCTGCATTTGTTTCCGTTTTTAAATTTGCTTACCTTGCACATGTTTTTGTTTTTAAGTCTGCTAACCCTGCTCTCATCGTTCTACTTGTTTGTTTGACAATAGTGAGTTGCTTCAACACTCCGAACACACTATCAGACGCTTCGCCATCGTCATCTGTCATCATTTGTTGTAAATTTTGTCAAATGGTTCAAATGGCTCTGAGCACTATGCGACTTAACTTCTGAGGTTATCAGTCACCTAGAACTTAGAACTAATTAAACCTAACTAACCTAAGGACATCACACACATCCATGCCCGAGGCATGATTCGAACCTGCGATCGTAGTGGTCGCTCGGTTCCAGACTGTAGCGCCTAGAACCGCACGTCTACTCCTACGGGCTGTAAATTTTGTCGTTCGTGTGCTTAATGTGACGTCTCACCGACTTCTGTGCATGTTGCTGACGCACTTACACAAATTATATCCGTAGGAAACTGTCCCGTTTGATTCAGAATTACAACATTTGGTTCAACGTACCAAAATTCCACGTCCTCTTGTTCTGCTTCTGAATCACTAGATCTGTTATCTGTTCGGTTGCATTATCAGTTCGGTTTCGTGACTCACATTCGATACGTTTTTTTGTACGTCATTTTCTATTAAGATCTTCAGTTTGCCCTATATGCGATTATCTACGTCCGTCCCCCATCTCAGGCCGTCTAACTGACCTCTGTCTTTCACGATTTTCGCGTGCTTTGAGCACTAGACAACATGAAGTTATACGACATGACACGTCTCCAAAATGTCATAGAAAGTTTCTTGTGTCATTAACACATCATTATCAACGCCGTTTATAGTTTGTGGGAACTCAAAACAACTCAACAACGCCGTGAATAACCTTGCGCGCGCCAGAAAGGTCATCCAGAAGCTACTTTTAATCATAACACAAACATTTTTCTTCACTCGTTAATACAATCTTTTCTGCTCTGTGGATCATAAAATTTATGTAATCTACCACTATGCACACACACATACATAATTTCTTAATACCAATTTTAATTACTCTTCCTAATTTGACTAATTGTCAAAATGGCAGACCAATTGCCATCCTGACAGGGTCACCATTTTCTGACACCCAACTCCTTTTCACATTCGTCAGACATCAACAAATACACATTGTGAGTGTGTTAGCATCACTAGAATAAATTACTGGAGTTAGAAGTGAACCCTTATTGTATGACAGAATACATCGGTGTTTAGCTGTACAAAATTTGTTTGATTTCTGTATTGTTGCCAAAGAAGCACACTGGTTTATATAGATTGTGACATGACTATTTAAGGACAGTTGTCGAGATAACGCATTACATCCTGATTAGCAGAAATAACACTGGACATAACAATATCAAATTTAGATAGAAGACTCTCTACAAGATTTTTCTTACATCTTGACAGTGAAGCACTCTCTGAGTTGGCCAATATTATGTCAAATCATCCGATTCCGGTTCAAAGTTCGGTGCTATTTAGGATGACAATCAAGTCTATGGAGGATGATTAGTTTCAATGACAAGATGTACAAAAAATTACTCAAGGTTGCTCGAGTTCATAGTGGATGCAAGCTGGTGATCCAACAATTTTGCGCTTCTCTGGCGGCGTTTGCCTTTAGCTGCAACGTGTTGTCAGCTGCATGGCTGCTCTCGCCCTCTGAAAATTCTATGAAAAGATAGACAAAATCTTTTCTGATTTTATCAGCTGAAACTGTCCTATGTTTCTCGTTAGGCTAGAAAACATGCACTCATCCCTAGTCTGGAAAATATGGTCATATATACATGCATAGATGGAGCAGCGTGTGTATTTCAGCGCCTTCTCAGTTTTCGCAAGAACAGTTAACTACGTGGCTGTTTCGTTTCTCCGTTATCTGGGCTCAGCGACTTTTCAGCTAATTTCTAGTTGAATATCAGCCAAAGTGAACGCAATGTTCACACAAAATTACGCTTTTGGCGCCATACAGAGCGTGATGCCCCCTGTTCTACATTTGACGCTGGTTCAGAGGAGAGTCCACGAAGTTTTCGGTATTCTGTCTTTCGTATCAAACTGTCCCCCACTTGTGTCCTTTCATGCTTCGCGTCATGCCCTTGTCAGACCAATGGGAGCTATCCTTTCACTTCGTGGAAACTATACCCGACAATCGCAAAGGGCCTACCCTTAAACTGCGTCGAAATATCGCTACTTCTACTCCTCCCAAGTTTATTTTAGCCAATCGGACATTTTGTGCACGCCCCTGACGCCTAAAAGATTCCCGCGTACGTCACAAGAGCACCACGTACGTTTCACTTGTTCAGTAACTGCATCTCTCTTTTAACTACGTCTCTGGCCTGTTTGTATCCACCTGGAAATTCCCAACGCAGTTTTTTATAGAATTTCTCCGTCGCAGGCAGCGCTAAGCCGCTATCTGCTCCCCTCGATGTATCGCCCGGCGCGTTCGTTGTTTCTCTCGTCACAGGTCACCGACCCCTGTGAAAAGCCTTTCGTTGTATGCGGGCCAAGAGGGCACAACTTGATACTGTCCCCAAACTAAATCGTTTCTTCCAGCAGCTTTTTTCACATTTTGCTCATTAACATGCATGATTTAGGTTCGGTGTGTTAATACCTTCGAATCGAGTGTCATCCCTTTTGGCATACCTATTGTACATTTTGATAGGCAAATTTGCTCATTATCACCGAAGTATGTCAGATGACACATGCATCTACTTGTTACGATGTATAGAATCTCATGTAAGGTGGAAAATTAAGATTCATTCAAGCTGCCACCTTACAAAGTGGATAAAACTTTTATTTCCAGTTTCCCTAACGTCTTCTCTGAATGCTTTTATTTGGACAAGTATGTCACCAAGGCAAATATATCTCTCACTGAATTTATAAAAGAGGTTATCATGGACTTGGTAGAAGGAGACATTCGATTATAGGAACCAATACTTCCGCTAGCCTAGACAAACATTGGTTGCCATTTTCCAGAAAAGGTACCACCCACCTCCAACAAAGTAAACGCCACGAGATACTGATAAGTTTGTTCTAACAAAGGAAAGAAAGACACTCGCAAGCAGATAAGGAATAAACGCAGATGGTGATACAAAGAGTACAACGTTTTTAACACTACCGTTTGGAAGTGAACTATGGATAAACTAAGTGTACAGTAAACATTTTTGTCATGAAAATTGACATTATGTGTATTTGGAAGACTTTTTTTGTTTTATTTCTGGTAGAAATGTTCGTCAGCAAATGTAAAACATCTCCTGAGAGCAATTTTTTCACGGCAATGCTAACATACCAGTACTGACGCGAAAATATGTATAATCTAGCATGTTTCCTAATCTATGACGTACTTGGTTTAAAATGATGCTAGATGTGTGCTCCCAATATGGTTGCCTATTGTGTAATTATTCTTTAAATTTTCTAGAAAATCACCATTTCATGTACGCCATCAGGGGAAACACAGCAGTGTTGAAAGTGTTGACAGATTTCAGGCGCAGGCCACATGACGTAGCTGTCATAACACATCCTCTCTCCTCTAGCGCTGTGGACACCCATATGCAACAATCATCACCTCTCTCTCTCTCGCTCTCTCTCTCTCTCATTTATATATATATATATATATATATATATATATATATATCCCCCCTCTGACCATTTCTTCTCCTCTCCTCTCTGTCAGAGCCTCAGCCTTGACTTGTAACTGAAGTCGCTTAAAATAAATGGTTAAATCGGTTGGGGCCACTGGTTTACACAGCATGAGAGAGACTTCGCCAGCTGGTGCACCTGTTATGGTAGTAGATTCAATGACATTATTGCGCATAATTTTAATCTGCGAAAGAGTGGCATTACAAAGGTACGGACGACTCAAATACCGTAGTAGTATTGTGATCATAAACCCATGAGACATACGTACAATTTTCGTGTTTTTTGTAAAACCGACTGGGAGGAAAAAACAGAACAGCACATTTTAAGTAAACAACATTTGTTTAAAATTATATCTAAGGAGAAAGAAAATATACGGGAGAAACTGTATGACTTAATAGTTCAAACGCCCTGCTGCAGCTGATAAAGCTGATTGCATAAAAGGAAATGAATCAGCGCATTTTTCAGCATCAACATTTTCTTTCCCTCAGTCGGTTTTAATACAAAATCTACATATTATGGTTTACACAACATTACAGTACATCATGTGTGATGACACAATCAACCAAACTGAGTGGATGCTCGTGACTTCTCTTCAAATTTGACCACTGTGCTTAGAAACTGAACGGGGTCATCATAAATTGGACTAATACCGTTGGAAGCATATGGTAAAGTTGTGTAATGTATTTTGATATATTTGAAAACACCCCTAAATGGTGACTCGTCGATATGCAGCGATTCACATAATTTTGAGATGTTTGGTAACTACGATAAACACCACCGGCATGTCTTCATACAATAGTACAGATTCTCGTAGAGTATCCATAGATACGAGCAAGGTTCATGTTATACCGAAACTTATTTTAAAAATGGGTGCAATCAAGCCAGTTTGAAAATCAGTAATTGAGGATTTTCTCCAATTTTTGACAATAATGCTTCATGATGAAAATTGTAGTGATACAGAAGCACGTAGTATCACAGAGAACTTTGACTCAAACACGATATCTGCTACTGTATATAATTAATCCACCGAGCTTTTTATAATATATTTATTTAGTGCAAAATACAAAGTGTTTTCCTTGTCTTACTTGTTAGGTGTTCACCTTGGAGATCTGGCCAATACTTAACGGTTATAAAGTGTATACGGTCGCGACTCTCACTGTTGTGAAAGTTGCTACCATTTGACAGTTGGAACGAGATTAGCTTCCCTAGCGGTGAGAAAAAATGGCTCTGAGCACTATGCGACTTAACTTCTGAGGTAATCAGTCGCCTAGAACTTAGAACTAATTAAACCCAACTAACCTAAGGACATCACACACATCCATGCCCGAGGCAGGATTCGAACCTGCGACCGTAGCGGTCGCTCGGTTCCAGACTGTAGCGCCTAGAACCGCACGGCCACTCCGGCTGGCACAAAAATCAGCGGGTTTCCATATGTGCATCTCTGCTTGCTCGTCATCAATTGGCTCGTGAACAACACCGATCAAGCCTATCGTGTATCGTTACTCGTGCCGAGAAGTAGTGTCTTTATGCTAACATAAGGAAAAGAAAGACCTGATTGAGCCCAAACAAAGGAGCAATTCCTCGCACAAGACCTCCATGCATCCACAGAAGATAATGTTATGCATCTGGTGGAACAGCGACAATATGGTGTACTATGAATCGCTTCCCAGAAGTGTAACCATCATTGTTTTGATTTAATGTCAACAACTGAGACGTTTTGCAGACGCAAGAAAGGATTAACGACCAAGAAGACTTTGTGTACTGACGCTACTTCAGGACAACACTCGCCCGCACAATGCTAGACTGACAACACTATAAAGTTGTGCTAGAAGTCATTCCGCTCCCACCTTATTCAGCTAAATTTGCGCCCTTAGATTTTCGGTACTAAAAACTCGGCCCGCTGAAATTTGTGCCCAATGAAATTTGCTCCCAGAAAGGGTCGAAGACGGGTCCACTAATTCCCTTGCCCGGCAGGTAGAAACGCTGACGGACGCTACATAGGGGTTTCCGGGATCGCATTTTCAAGCTGTACTACATAGAACGCTGTGACGTGAGAATGTCAATGTTAAGAGTGCACACGAAATTTCTACACGTTACAAAACCATAGATCGTATATCAGATGCTGTTTCAGATCCTAGTCATTTGATTAAAACTTCAGAAACAAAACTTCCCACTATTCAACAAAAATCAGTTGACAATTATCATGATATCCTTTGCACAAATTTCGGTACTAAAAAGATTTTTCTGAAACTGTTACCAATTTTACTCTGCCACTAATATTTTCTTAATTTTGTGTGTTTCCGTAGCGTTATATAACAGAAGTCTTCTTCAAAAGCTAAATTAATTAAGAATTATCTTCAGTCTCCCATGAATAAGACAAGAGTGTCTAATCAGTATTGATGAGACAATTTAAAAACTTGCAACCGAATAAGAGTGAAGAAGTTCCAAGCCACGGACTAGTCACCTGTCACTGAGGAAATCTTTGGTTACTTATTCTGCTTTCTTAATAATTAGTTAATTGTGTGTGCCTGTCTTTTTAATGCGTTTCACTTAACCAGTTTCATCCATAAAAACTGTTTGCGAAGTAGTTGACATTAAACTCTGATTACGTCATCCAGCACATGAAAAAACTTCTACACACAGATGTTGCGTTTTATGCTTTTGTGGGTTGGCAATTTTGGGGATTGGGGAAATGACAAATTAAATCGGTGCTGGGTACCAAACTACCCAGCTACGCCATTGCGTAAACGTCGGTCTGAACCAGAGTAAAATACTGGATGTTTTGGTAAGCAAACGGGGGAATTCTTTGTATAGTCTTGTACAAGTTCGAAACTGATCACAGCAAATATCGCCAAGACATTCAGTAACATTTAAATAGCTCACGTGTCTTACCTTTTCGGCATTAAAGTATGTATATGGATCTTAGAACCTTTATAAAGTGAATGGTAAGTTCACTGACAGAAACAGAATTTACATTCCATTGATACGTTTAATTTTAACTCGATATATATGCACTCATTGTCATAACAACATGGCTAAGACTAATTTTGTGTTAGGTGCTTTACATCCCGTCGAAATATTATCGTTAGATATTTAGCTTTAGTACACATGCGAATTTGTTGTCAGTTCTATATTTTGTCTTCATGAGTAAGTCCTAGATCTTGCACTTTTCTCCAAAGAGACTTTTTGATCTGGAAATATCGATGCACTTCAGCTGTCGCTAGTACAATTACCGTCGCAGAAATCGCCCCTCTGATTCGCTGCGGTCATTCCATTCTGAAATATTTTCCAACAAATATTGGAAAAGACTGATCTATATCTCATTTTGTGGTGCAATAATGCAAAGGCAGCTGGATATATCTTTGTCTCATTATTTGTACTTCCAAAGTCGGCATGAACGGTGGAAACCTGCGAAAGCTGTTTGCTTACCATCAGTAAAGAAGACTTGTTACTTAGAGCCTCTCTCTCAGCTCTTCCGCTAAAAACTGTTATCCTTTCTCCTGACATGTCGTAGCTTAACAGGAAGCTGCTGCATTGAGGTCAGTTTCTTCACTTGTCTGCTGATCCCCCTTCTTTTCCTATTATTTTGCTCACAGGTGGTATAAAATTCTCTTAGTTGCTGCTGATCTGACTTTTCAGTGACAAAGTCATATCCTCGATTATGCAAGCAACCCAGCTCCTATGAATATATTTTGGACATAGAGGTCTCTTCCTCTCGTGCCCTTTTGTTTGCCTGATCCTCGTCTTCCTTACTTTCGACCGAACGTCATCCGGAGCTTCACACTGATGCTCGAGTGCAAAAGCACTGTCGGATCCTTAGTTTTAAGCATTCTCCGGCAATGGTTTGTTTCCTATCTTGAACAGCACCAGGCCTCATTACATTTTTTCGTTCTCTTCCATTGTAAGAATAACCTTCATGATAGCAGCATATCTTACCGTGAATGGTCGTTGAAACTTCCATATCGGAACTATTGTGACAGAAATACACAAGTCGCACGATGTCAACTGTAGGTCACCTAAACCCATACTAAGGCTATTTGTACAGACACTGCACTACTGTGATAGAGGTCTATAGGGGTGCACTTCGTCCGTGTCTAGGGTGCAGGTAGTTTAGAGTAATTAGGACGGCCTGGGCGCAGGGGTAAGCTGTGACAAAAAGGGAGCAGGCATTGGGCGCAGACTTCCATTGAATGTGGTTGGGAGCAAATTTCACTGGGCGCAGTTTTCACGGATTACAGATTTTCACCTTCTCCGCTACTTTCCGACTGAAAATGCGCTCCGAACATGGCTCGACGAGTTCTTCGCCTCAAAATTACGTGATTTCTGCAGTCACGGAATCGAAAAGTTGCTTCAGAGTTGGCAGACTGATGTAAATAGTGAAGGAGAATATACACTACTGGCCATTAAAATTGCTATACCACGAAGATGATGTGCTAGAGACGCGAAATTCAACCAACAGGAAGAAGATGCTGTGATATGAAAATGATTAGCTATTCCGAGCATTCACACAAGGTTGGCGCCGGTCGCGACACCTACAACGTGCTAACATGAGGAAAGCTTCCAACCTATTTCTCATACACAAACAGTAGTTGACAGGCGCTTCCTGGTGAAACATTGTTGTGATGCCTCGTGTGAGGAGAAATGGGTACCGTTTCCGACATTGATAAAGGTCGGATTTTAGCGTATCGCGATTGCGGTTTATCGTATCGCGACATTGCTTCTTACGTTGGTCGAGATCCAATAACTGTTAGCAGAACGTGGAATCGGTGGGTTCAGGATGGTAATACGGAACGCCGTGCTGGATCCCAACGGCCTCGTATCACTAGCAGTCGAGACGACAGGCATCTTATCCGCATGGCTGTAACGGATCGTGCAGCCACGTCTCGATCCCTGAGTCAACATACGGGGACGTTTGCAAGACACCAACCATCTGCACGAACAGTTCGACGATGTTTGCAGCAGCATGGACTATCATCTCGGAGACCATGGCTGCGGTTACCCTTGCGCTGCATCACAGACAGGAGCGCCTGAAATGCTATACTCAACGACGAACCTGGGTGCACAAATGGCAAAACGTCATTTTTTGGGATGAATCCAGGTTCTGTTTACAGCATCATGATGGTCACATCTGTGTTTGGCGACATCGTGGTGAAGGCACATTGGAAGCGTGTATTCGTCATCGCCATACTGGCGTATCACCCAGCGTGATAGTATGGGGTGCCATTGGTTACACCTCTTGTTCGCATTGATGGCACTTTAAACAGTTGACGTTACGTTTCAGATGTGTTACGACCCGTGGGTCTACCCTTCATTCGATCCCTGCGAAACCCTACATTTCAGCAGGATAATGCACGACCGCATTTTGCAGGTCCTGCACGGGCCTTTCTGGATACAGAAGATGTTCGACTCCTGCCCTGGCCAGCACATTCTCCAGATTTGTCACCAATTGAAAACGTCTGGTCAATGGTACCCGAGCAACTGGCTCGTTACAATAGGCCAGTCATTACTCTTGATGAACTGTGGTAACGTGTTGAAGCTGCGTGAGCAGCTGTACGTGTACACGCCATCCAAGCTCTGTTTGACTCAATGCCCAGGCGTATGAAGGCCGTTATTACGGCCAGAGGTGGTTGTTCTGGGTAGTGATTTCTCAGGATCTATGCACCCAAATTGCGTGAAAATGTAATCACATGTCAGTTCTAGTATAATATGTTTGTCCAATGAATACCCGTTTATCATCTGCATTTCTTCTTGGTGTAGCAATTTTAATGGCCAGTAGTGTATTATTGATGACAAAAGTCTCTTATGTTTATCTGTTGTGTTTTTTAAATTGGTGGAAAAGCGATACGACCTTATGCACCAACCTAATACTTCGACGACCTTTTCTGTTTAGCGCCATTCGCCATAAACCATCAACAATAAAGGCATATTTTGGTGTTGCAAGGATTAGAAAGAGCTATAAACTGTACATTGAGGTGGAGGATAGAGTCCGATTGCCTGGAAAATAATCCAATGGTATATTAATGTTGCAAAACATCAATTTCAGCGGTAGATGCTAGAGCAAAAACCAACTGTTCACCGATTGTGTTGATTGCATTGATCTCTATACTGTCTGCAATTCGAATTACAGAAGTTAGAGCGTGCCGGCCAAAGATGCTCATATTTCGTTTCGTGCCTAATTACAACGCGGCTGTCACGGAATATCACGAGAACGCAGAATGAAAATACTTTTAGATTCTGCACCCAAATCGGTCTATTACATCGTGTGTTGATATAAAGTTCAAAGCCAGAAGTAAGTAAAGAATTCTTTATCGCATACAGACCGATGGAAATTCCTTTGCATAACTACGAAGTAGCAGACTATGCATATGACAATCCGCAGGCACGCCGAAGTTCAGTACTCTGAGATTAGAGTTCTACACCAAGGTAGTTGTGAGTGTGTCTTTAAACAGCATCATAGGTGATGTGTCAGCACAGCATGAAATTCAACTTTACCACAACGACACAAGCTCAGCTCACAGGGGTGGTAGGAATGGACCTAGTGACACATCAGGCAATCACCATCGACAGTTGGACTGAACTTTTAAACAAGACAAATAACAAATAAAACCATTAACACATTTTTAAAATTACCATTTAGGTAAGAGCAAGTTACTTCAAAATTTAAACATTCATAAAAAACGGCCCTTATGGCCTGTTACACATTTACTGAAATGAGTTAAAAATTATTTACTCAAAAACTATGATCAACTTGAAAAACTATTTACTAAAGTTTAACGAAGAAATGCAGTCTTATGTTACTGCAGTGACTGTTATTACCAAAGTAATTCAGAGTACATTCAACAACAAATCAGATGCCATGGCACACAACCACGTAATTTAAATGGCAGACACCCTACAATATAGGACATAAAACATAAAATTTCATGTGACCAAGCAACCTCGTGGGATTCAGCAAACTACGCCCAGAAGCGGACGCTAGCCCACTCATGGACCCCCAAACGGAAGCAAGCAACCGTCACGAAAAGGCACGAAAAATCCCAGAACTAGTGGGTATCAACAACAGGGGTCAACGGAAGCGTCCGATTTCACCCGTCGGATTTGACCTGTGACGTAAGGCTGTTGTGGTGTGTGACGTCACGATGGCGCGGAATTTAGTTTGTGAGAGTGGTGTGTTTGTAGGTGTCGTTTTGATGTGATCGATGCTGATCTCTGGTGGTGTGTTTATGTGTTGTGTGGTAGGTGATGTTTTTGGTTTAGTTTGCGTGTGTGGCGTGTTTATAGTTGGCGTTTTGTTGCGGTCGGTGGTTCTCTCTGGTGGTCTGTTTATGGGTAGCATGTTGTGTGGTGTATCGGGT